>NC_138977.1:32533286-34933286 GCF_964341445.2 Mesoplodon mirus | reverse complement strand
AAGTGGTGATAGTGGATGACACCACGAGGGAGAGAGAATAAACAAAAGAGAGAAGGTGTCTCAGGGCAGAAACTTAGGATATATTGATGATTTTAAGGTTAGGAGAGGTACATGAGAGCAGAGAGTAGTCAGAGAGATAGGGACAATTGGTAAAATTCAGTGCCTCAAAATCACTGCAAGAGAGAGTTTCAAGGGCTAGTGGCATAGGACAATGCAGGTGCTGTGGAAGTGGATGAAGCAGAGGACGCTTATTCTCTGCCTGAGCTGGTTGGAAATCACTGGTGCCATTTGGGGAAGCAGTTTCAGTAGAGTTGAGAGGAAGGAGCCAGACAAAGGAAGAAGGAGGAAGTGGGGAGTGGATTCCCCTCCAACAGTAACCTTTTTGTTACCCATCAATCAAACCAAAGTTCTTGAAAGACTAGTCTCTCTCTCTCTCTACCTCTTCATCGCACATTCATTCTGAACGCACAGCAGTGTGGCTTGCACTGCATCTCTCTATTGAAACTGTTTGTATGAAGGGCACTGGTGACCTCTTTACAGGGTGTGCATGTGTCCTGGTTTGCACGGGACAATATTCCATGGTCCTGGGGTATTTGCTAATAGAGCCCTCTTTCACTCTGAAAACTGTTCAGGTTTGGATGATAAGATCTGAGTCACCCTAGCTTTTAACCAGCAATTCCAGTGAGCTGTTTTCAATCTTTATCTTACTTGATCTTAATTTTTTTTGCTTTATGAGTTGATCATGCTCCTTTACTGTGACTTGAAATTCCTTCTCTCTGACTTGTACTGGGTAACTCTCCTGGTTCTCCTCATATCTTCTCAGTATTTTCCGAGCTCCCCTTTTGCTTAGAATTCTGTTCCTGTTTTTTTCTCTTTTTATTATACTCCCTCTCTGTGGACAAGCTCATTCTTAGAGATAGGTACAGCTAACCATAAGACAATAACTGCAAAATATCACTCTAGTTTCTCTTCTTGAACTTCAGGTTTGCATATTCATCTGCCCAGTGGACAGTTTCGCCGTAAGTGAAATTCAACATGTGGGCAAGAATTGAGTGTTGGAGTAAGACAGACATAGGTTGCCAGCTGTGCCATTTAGTTGCTTAGAAACCTTGAAGAAGATATTTAATCTCTGTGGCTCAATGTTCATTCTGTAAAATCAGGAAGCCTCTCACACACATTTATGTAGGGAGAGAATGAGATAGCACATGTAATGTGCTTTATGTCGTTCATGGCACATGATAATCTTTAGTAAATAATGGGGACTGTTATTATTCCCCAAACCTTATTCTCCTACCATATATCCCATCTTGATGAAATGTAGAACACCTACCTATCTGAGTGGAGGAGGGTCCATGGTTGCGGGAACACAAAATATTTTTGAAAAGACCGAGTGGTACCTCAATATATGAGACCCTGAAAACTGGACAAAGAAGCTTAGAGACGATGGTGGATAACAGGGGCATCTGTAAGCTTTTAAGTATAGGGGTGACTATGAAAAGTGGTGTTTTAGTAAACTTAGTTATTTTATTATCAAGCCAGATGTATTAAAAGTTGGGACAGGGAAGAGGGCCAGGAGGCTGTTGAAATAATAGTGGCATAATTTGATGAGGACTTAGAAGAGGGTGGTGACAGTGGGATAAAGAGGAAAAGATAGGTAGGGGAAGGTGATAAATCTGTAGATTACTTTTTTTTATATCAGTTTTTCAGAAGACTATAACTTCATTGATAAGATATATTTATTAAAGATTTAGTAAAACTTCCTTATAGATCAAGATATCATGATTTTTTGAGCCACTATATGTGTGAGAGAAGGAGAATGTGTAATAATGATGGAAAATGTCTTCAGCCTGATTCATCCACTGTTTACTAAGGTGTTAATTTGCCTCTTCATATCTTGCATGACTTTTGTAAATGACTGTTTCCAGTTGTGATGTCTTTATTATTCTTACAGAGACTTTTCCTGATACATAATTCACTTTTGGAGGATATTTGTACCTCAAGTGATTCTGGCCTGTTACATGTTACCATGTGAGTTAAGATATAGACTTTCAAATATATCACAGAAAGATTTATCTCTACTGAAGAGGAGGAACAATTCGATATGGAAATCTAATAAATTTGGCACGTTGAAAAATGGAAAGGAGAAAACTACCTATGTCTTTAAAGTACTTGTAAAATTTTTTCTTTTTCTTTGGAATAATTATTGCTTTGAAATCTGGAATGTAAATTGCCAGACTTCCTCCTCTTTTCAAGATTTGAAACAAATACTGGGAGATGGTCTTGAACTGAAGTGTAGACACACCAAATTTGAGCTCAGATTTAAGAAGTCCAGCACTGGGAAAGAACTAAAAATGAATGGTGATTATGAAGAGTTTTTAGATTGCTACTTGATTCTTTTGTAGTTCTGTATAACTATCTAGACAATATATTAAAAGGAAAAAGCTGAAGGGTGAATGGTTATGATGTATGTATATCACGAAGAAAACCATCACCACCTACCAAAACAACAAAGGTTCAAATGAGCAAAGCTTGAAAAGAAGACAGTGTGAGAAAATTAAGATAAAAATAAATCTGCATACTTGAGGCCATGAAACACATGTTCCAGAAGACAACTTATTAGAATTGCATTAAGTAAAAACTAATGTTTGCATACTAGAGGGGAAGTAGTGTGGAATGGTATGAAAAATGGTAGAGTAGTTTATTTTTGTAGAAACTGGGAGTTGAAATAGACAATCACTAGGGCCCCAGCTCCAAAATCTTGCCATTACTGTTAATGTGACAATGGTTTAATTTTTGAACAAGATTTAAATTACAATATATGCCATGGGAGATGTATTTTCTGGTTTGCTAATGACATAAAAAGATGAAGTCACTAGCCCCTTGTAATTCACATTTTTAATCTCATTTTCATCTTTTAAAAAAATTTCCTTTGACACACTGTAATCTAGAAGAATATAATTGAACTGACGTCACAGTTTTTTTCTCTGAGATTTCAGTCATACTGTTCTCAAGCTGTATCCTAAACCTTGCTTCTTTTATTTTAATGGCCGAAAAGCCTTGCTGTTATTATTTTATTACAGTATATTTATTACAATACATTTTATTTATTGAGATAGATATCACACACCAAACAATTCACACATTAAAGGATGAAATTCATTGGTTTCAGTGTATTCACAGTGCTGTGCAGCCATCACCACAGTCAATTTGAGAGCATTTTCATCTCCCTAACGAGGAACCCTGTACCCATTAGCAATCATTCTCCATTTCCCCATTTCTTCCAGCCCTTGGCAATTACTAATCTACTTTTTGTCTCTATAGATTTGCCTGTTCTAGGTGTTTCATATACATGGAATCATACAATATGTGGTCTTTTGTTAACTGGCTGCTTTAATTTAGCATAATGTTTTCAAGATTCATCCATGTTGTAGCATGTATCAGTACTTAATTCATTTTTATTGCCAACTAATATTTCTTTATATGAATATTCCACAATTTATTTATCCGTTCACCTTGATAGACATTTGGATTGTTTTCCAGTTCTTGATGATTATGAACAATGCCACTATGAACATTCATGTACAAGTTTTTGTGTGGACGTATGTTTTCATTTCTTTTAGGTATGTTCCTAGCAGTGAAATTGCTAGGTCATATTGTAACATTTAGTTTAACATGTTTAGGAAATGCCTGACTGTTTTCCAAAGTGGCTGCACCATTTTACATTCTTACCATCAGTATATGAAGGTTCCAATTTTTCCACATCCTATTGACCTTGTTATTTTCTGTCATTTTGATATGGCCATTCTACTAGGTGTGTAGTGGTATCTCATTGTTATTTGATTTGCATTTCTGTAATGGCTAAGGATGTTGAGCATCTTTTCATGTACTTATAGGCCATAGGTATATCTCCTTTGGAGAAATTCCTTTTCAAATCTTCTGCCCATTTTTGATTAGGCTATTTGTCTTTTTAGTGTTAAGTAGTAGGAGTTCTTTATATATTTTGGAATCAAGTCTGTTCTCAGACATATGATTTGGAAACTTTTACTCCTATTCTATGGATTCTCTGTTCACTTTCTTGATGGTATTTGAAGTACAAATGTTTTTAATTTTGATGTAGTCCAATTTATCTATTTTATCTTTTGTTCCTTGTATTCTTGGTGTTATATCTAAGAAACTGTTGCCTAATCCAAGGTCACAAAGATTTACACCTATGTTTTCTTCTAAGAATTTTATAGTTTTCACTCTTTTACTTAGGTCTTTGATGCATTTTGAGGTAACTTATATATGGTGTAAGATAGGGGTCCAGCTTCCTTCTTCTGCATGTGGATATCCAGTTATCTCAGCAGCAGTTACTGAAAATTATTCTCTTAAAATAACCTTCCCCCACAGTATTTTCAGCTGTCATGAATGAGTTTTATTGGTTTCCCCAGATATCAGGGATAATTCTGTGAGGTCAAACTTTTCTAAATCCCAGACTACAATATGGGAGGAAAGTTAACTATTTCCAACTGAAAGAGTTATTTAGCAAATAACTGCTAAAAGTTTATGTGGGTACCATAACTTACTCCCAGTGAGTATTACAGAATTTGGGAGATAGATGGGATATTTATCTCTAACAGAGAATGGAATTCTTATTGTGGCAAAGATATGGCAGGAATTTGAGATTACAGGAGGGTCATTTTGAGACAAAGCAGACAAGATTACTGACCTGCCGTATTACCTCATTGGTGTTTTATGTGACTTTCCTCCTTATCCATTACCTGTATCTTTCAGTTGTGTTGCTTGCAGGTACATTACCATTTGGTTCCCAGGGGTTGTGTCTATTCTTCTCATTCCATTCAGTTCATTTCATTCAATTAAGTAAATAAGTATGGAGGGCAAAGTATTTTCACAGTGTTGACTAGACACTAGTTTTGAAGATACAAAATATAAAGGCAGTAAGTAGTATTTACTGAGGTCTTATTAAATGTCAGGCATTGTTTAATATTCTCTCCATTTCACAGATGAGGAGAGGCAACTCAGAGATGTCAAATGACTTGCTTAATGTCATCAGTGGTACAGTAAGAATTAGATTGTCTGCTTCCAAAACCCAGACTTGTTCAAAAATACCAGAGGTTTTCAAACTTGACCCTGCATCAGAAGCACTTAGAGAACTTGTTGAAACATAGGTTGCTGGGCCCTACCTCTAGAGTTTCTGATTCAGTAGGTCTGATTTGGGACATGACATTTTGCATTTGTAACAGGTATCCAGGGATGCTGATGCTGCTAGTCCAGGGACCACACTTTGAGAGCCATTGTAAGACACTGTCATGATTCCCCTATGTATGATTCCTGATACTCAAAGAACTTTCAGTTGGGATGGACGGAGACTTGAGAGAAAATAATATAAAGTCAATAATAGATACAAGGGGCTTAGAGGGCACAGAGGAGGGAAACATTAATCCTGGTTAGACAGTTGGAAAAAGTTTCTGTAGGAGACATTATAGGAATGGATTCATTTATGGGTAAACTCAAGAGTGGGAAGAGCAGGATCATATGGTAGCTCTATTTTTAGTTTTTTAACGAACCTCTATACTGTTCTCCGTAGTGGCTGTACCAATTTACATTCCCACCAAGAGTTTAGGAGGGTTCCTTTTTCTTCACACCCTCTCCAGTATTTATTATTTGTAGACTTTTCAGTGGTGGCCATTGTGACCAGAGTGAGGTGATACCTCACTGTAGTACTGATTTGCATTTCTCTAATAATTAGTGATGTTGAGCATCTTTTCATGTGTCTTTTGGCCATCTGTATGTCTTCTTTGGAGAAATGTCTTTTAAGATCTTCTGCCCATTTTTTCCTTGGGTTATTTTTATTTTATTATTTTTTTGATACGGAGCTGTATGAGCTGTTTGTATATTTTGGAGATTAATCCCTTGTCAGTAGCATCATTTGCAAATATTTTCTCCCATTCTATAGGTTGTCTTTTTGTTTTATTTATGGTTTCCTTTGCTGGGCAAATGCTTTTAAGTTTAATTAGGTCCCATTTGTTTATTTTTGTTTTTATTTTCGTTACCCTAGGAGACAGATCCAAAAAGATATTGCTGCGATTTATGTCAAAGAGTGTTCTGCCTATGTTTTCCTCTAGGAGTTTTATAGTATCCAGTCTTACATTTAGGTCTTTAATCCATTCTGAGTTTATTTTTGTGTATGGTATCAGGGAGTGTTCTAATTTCATTCTTTTACATGTAGCTGTCCAGTTTTCCCAGCACCACTTATTGAAGAGACTGTCTTTCTTCCATTGTATTTTCTTGCCTCCTTGGTCCTGCAATCCGACTCCTAGGCATATATCCAGAGTCAACCATAATTTGAAAATATACATGCACCCCAATGTTCATTGTAGCACTGTTTTCAATAGCCAAGACATGGAAGCAACCTAAATGTCCATCAACAGATGAATAGATAAAAAGATGTGGTATATATATACAATGGAATATTACTCAGCATAAAAAAGAATGAAATACTGTCATTTGCAGCAACATGGATGGACCTAGGGGTCATCATACTAAGTGAGGTAAGCCAGACAAAGACAAATATCATGTGATATCGCTTATATGTGGAATCTAAAAAAGGATACAGATGAATTTATTTATTTATTTATTATTATTATTATTTTTTGCGGTACGCGGGCCTCTCACTGTTGTGGCCTCTCCCGTTGTGGAGCACAGGCTCAGATGCGCAGGCTCAGCGGCCATGGCTCATGGGCCTAGCCACTCCGTGGCATGTGGGATCTTCCCGGACCAGGGCACGAACCTGTGTCCCCTGCATCGGCAGGCGGACTCTCAACCACTGCGCCACCAGGGAAGCCCTGAACTTATTTATAAAATAGAAACAGACTCACAGACATAGAAAACAAAGTTATGGTTACCAAAGGGAAGGGGGTGAGCAGGATAAATTAAGAGTTTGGGATTAAAATATACACACTACTATATATAAATTGGATAACCAACAAGGACCTACTGTATAGCATAAGGAACTGTACTAAATATCTTGTAATAACCTATAATGGAAGGGAATGTAAAAAAAAAAAGAATGCATGTATTTACATATATATGTATAACTGAATCACTTTACACCTGAAACTAACGCAACATTGTAAATCAACTATATTGCAATAAAAATTTAAAAAGTTAAAAAAGAAGCCTTTGCCTCCAACTGGTGAAATCACGGAGCAGAACTATCATGTTTGTTTTGTCACAAATTTGCCTAGAGCAGCTGAGCTGTTGAGTGCATGGGCAAGCTTATTGTGGAGGGGGTGGTGGTTGGGGAGTGGTTAATGGGAGAAGTGCAGAGAGAGCAGCTGGACTGTGAATCTGAATCAGGAAAGTAATGTGAGTGAGGCTGGGTATAATCTTCTATCCCACAGTCGGGTTCAGGGAATTGATGCCATTTGTATGAGAGACTAAAAATAAGTAATGGACTTAATTTGATGATTCTTTTTGGCTTTAAGTCTTTCAAAGTACAAATGAAATCTCGACAAAGAAAATATAAAAATAGCAGTGTATCAATGCTTTTCTAAGAAGCCGTGAAATACTGTGGTGATCTCATACTGCAGCAGACATGAATGGGCCAGTCTTTATTGTTTTACACTATAGTTTATTTAGACTTTATGCTCACCTAGTAACCTACATATTGCTGAGTTCTGTAAATTCATTGCAGAAGCAGTGTTAATGGGATTTACAGAATCTCAGGATTGTGTACTGGTTGCCCCTCTTTCTATCAACCATACAAGGCTTTTAAATTAATAAATTAAAAAAAAATCAGAGATCTTAACGGATCAGTCTTGAATTGTATGAGCAATCCATTTCAGAAGAACAATTCAGTTTATAAGGATCAAAAAATAATCATTGAAGCCCAGAGCTATGAACTGATCCCTTTTTGATGCAGCCTATTAATGGTCCTATTCACAGCTGTGCCCAAAGTAGAACTCACACCCTCGCTGGGTGAGTAAACGAAAGAGACCAGTACCTCTCTCAGCTGCCAGAGACCCAGCTATTAATGGAGATTTATTTTCATTATACATTTGGATGGATTCTTGTCATCCCAGAATGTACTGAAATAGAATCTCAGTACTACTTGTGTTGAGACAGAGGTTTTATAAGTTTGCCGCTATTAAAAAAAAAAAGAAAAGATAACTAAGGGGAGTGGACCAAATTTGTCTTCACTTTTGTTCCTTTCCCAAAATGGAAGGTGGAATAATTTACTAACATATTTTAAAGGCTTAACTGAAAGCCTGGGATTAGTTTAGATAATGAGAAAATCTTGCTCTAAATTTCTTTTCGCTTATGGTGCCACCTTTTGCCCCTTAGGTACGTGGTGTCTGTGTGTGTGTTGGGGTTCCCTTTCTGTGGACACTACAGGATTGAGGCTAAAGGACAACAGTTCAGCAGGAAGCCTGGTTTGGGGGATGTCAAAGGTGATTTCCAGACTACATGGGGAGATGAATCCAGGACCAGACAGAGTATGAATGGAGGACATTACAGTCTTTCAGACCTGAAGGAAATAGGGAAGTGATTATTTCAGCATTACCATAGGGGATCTTGACCACACTATTACTTAAGATAATAATCTAGCTCAGTGTTTCTGGGAGTTGGCCTTTTTCTTATCTGGAGGAAATACTTCTGCCCTTTTTCTCCTCTGTTAAAGCAAAGAAGTATTATTAGGGAGTTTTTTTAGTCACATAAGAGAGGTGCCGTCAGTACTTGTTTATTTAAGAATGGCCTTTCTTTGTCAACTTTTTTCCTCCATCTTTCCTATTTTCTCTTCCTTTTCCTCTTTCTCCCTCCCTTTCCTCCTTTCCCTCTCTCCCCTTCTCCTAACTCCTTCCTGCTCTTTCCCCTCAACTTCCTATAATCCCTTGTTTCATTGAGTTTATCTCATTCTGGAGCTCACAGTCAACCATCTGGTAGAATCCACTTGACACTGAACACAGTTGGTCAGTCAGTGCCATAGAAATTGCTAAATGGCCAACAACAGCCTTGATCAATGAATGTACCTTCCCCTCCTTATTCTCCATTGAATGAAGAGGGAAACCAGGGTTCTCCTCTTTTTTAGCTATGGCCGCTTGAATTCTAATACTTTATGGTACACAGTGGAAACCTTGTGATGTGATTGAAGCTGTTTTCTCATGGGCATCTAGCTGCCTGTCAGGGGGTAGGGGTACATGGCAAACACATTTTGTTTATGATCAAGTGATTAATTCAATAATTTTATTCAAAGTGAAGAGTTTGCTCTTATTACAGTATATGGTGAATTGTTCAGTGGATTCTGGCCCTGCTGGATGAAGCACTACACCTGTTGCTGATGATTCGAGGAGAAAACCTTTCTTTATCCGAAAGAGTGGGGAGAGGGGTATGCGGAACAGTAGGGTCTGAGTATCTCTAAATTCCTCCACGAGAATGATCCCTCTCTTCAGATATGAAAGCCCTTTCTTTCTACAGCGGAACCATCTTTTTTGTAATCATTCATAACTTTTGGCACAGCAAGTGGCTGCCATCACCCAAGGAACAGCTCTTCTGGTGGAACAGCGTCTGTCCATGGAACAGCTTTTCTGGTGGAACAGCGTCTGTCCATGTGCAGAGCAGGTTTAGGTGATGTTAGAGGGCATTTGCACCCCAGCCAGCCTGAAACTTACGGTTAACAAATGCATTCAACAGAAGGGGTTTTGTTTGAAAGAATAAAGCACATTATGGGAAAGTTAAGGAAGAAGCAAAGGAAAAGGATGTAAACTTACATTTTATGTTTAAAAGAACAGATGTGCTGTTAACAAAGATTGTGAATTTTTTTAGTACAGTTTGTTGGCGGGGAAAATTGGAGATGTTAAATACATTTTATAGTTATGGTGACTCCTTACAATTACATAATCCTTTATAATTTTCAACTTAATATTAACATTAATAAGCACTTACTACATACCAGGCATAATTCTAGATGCTGGAGATAAGGCAATAAATAAAACAGGCATTATTCCATTAAATCCTGTCAACAAACGCAATTTATTAGGTACCAGTACATATTAGGAAATCGAGGCACAGAGAGGTGACATAACTTGCCCAAAGTTTCATAGAGAAGGCAGAGCAGACAGGATTGGAACCCAGACTTTCTCACCCCCGAGTCTGTGCTCCTACACGCCGCATGGCCCCGTCCAATGCAGTCAGCACCCCGGCTGTGCGGTGTCTTAGCCTTAATGATGGCCCATGAAGCAGGCAGGGCAAGTATTTTTCTTCACATTTAAAAAATATGAAAAAATAAAAAATTTAGAAAGTGCCCTATTTGAAGAAGTACATCGGGGAAGTTCTGGAGCCTGCTCCTCCATCTCTAGCTTGGTTAATGCCCCAGGCTGCTCACTGGCTTCCCAGCCTCCAATCAGCACGTCCCTCCATCCCCATTCACCCCACTGTAGCAGCGTGGTTGCCCCCAAACACAAATCTATACTGCTTCTCTACTCAAAACCCTCCAATGATCCACTTGTACTCAGGTCAGACTCAAACTTCTTAGCATGCTCTCTCTCTCTCTCTCTCTTTTTTTTTAAATTGAAATTTAATTGACATACAACTTATAATGGAGAGTCTGAGGGACTTCGTAATCAGATAGCTCTTAATTGAATTACGGCTTTATCACTTACTACTTTTGAGACTTTAAGCCAGTTACTTAACCTTTCAGAGCTTGTTTTCTCAAATGAAAAAGGGATGACTAAAATGGCTTGGAAACTTTTGTGTGGGAAACTGACTTAACATAATTATGGCGCATGATGCATATTATGGGATAATGCTGTGGGAACACAGAGGATGGCAACTAGGGCAGCCCAGGGGTCCAGGAAGCCAACACTGAAGCTTGTCTTCGTCTTCCTTAGAGCTTCTGGCATAGATGTGCCCAGAGATACTGAACATTGGCCAGCTGTTTATCTCTCTGGAAAAGTGTAGTCCAGGGTCTTTCTGAGTATTGGGATAGAGCAAGTGATCTTCCATTCGTGCATATTTATGATTCTATTCTAGGTTAAATTATTAATAGCACTTGAAGACTACTGTTTTTAATATGGACAAGAAGAATGTTCAGTTTGAAACATTTTCTGAGCTTGCTTATAGCTTATTGGGAAAAAAAAGTCTTAACTTCATTATTTTCTCAAAAGATTTGTTTATTTTTCCTGGAATAGAATAGCAAAATAAAATCCATGAAGGATTTAGAATTTTTAAAGCCATGTAATTCACATTTTAAGCTTTTACTCTTTCATCAGTTTTCCTAAAATAACTTGAGGAATTACTCCTTGAAGAGGCTTCATGTATCAAATTGGTCAGATGAACATATTTTGAAAATAGTTCTGCCTCTTTGGATAAAATTTATTTTATTCCAAAGGAAGCTTTTTTATGACAAATGCAAGCAAAGCTATAAATTTTAAAGAATCTTGTAATGAATAGGATGACCTGCTTTAAAGAAAGGTGAATTTAAATAATGAGTGTATTTGTATACAACTTAAAGCCAGATGTTCTTATTGAAAAACAAAATTTGTTATGCTTCTAAGAATAGTTTTTATGTAAGAAAAATAAAAAGAGTGATGCAGTCAGGAAGCTAAGAATATTTTTCTTGTATAAATTGTGTGTGTGATTTAACAGGCTGAACAGTGATCCCTTGAAGGCTGCCTGGCTCCATCGTTTTAGTAGTTTGCTAAAAATCAACTGGTTTATACTATTTGTCCAAAGAAATGTTTGACAGAAATAACCTGGATGACATATATACATATACATATATATATATGTGTGTGTGTGTATATATATATATAAATATATATATGGAGTAAAGTAATTCAGAAAAATGCATCCAGAGATAAAATTGAGCTTGAAAAGTACCACCTCACATGACCGCAGTGACAGCTGGTCATTTGCTTAGAATAATATTTGCATTTTGAAGTGAATTTTAGTGACTTTACAAAGTGCTGGATTGGGAGGGCAGGAAGCCAATTTTTTTGTTTGTAGCAAAATTAACACTAAGAATGAGTTTTCCAGTAATTACCTCATTATTATAAATTAATTCCAAATTAATATGTTTGAAAGAGACATTGGTCTAGAATCTTTATTTCATCCTTAGCCTTGCTGATCACAAATCTTAAACAGGTAAAATTAGTGAAAATGTTAATAATGCCAACCTGAAAGTTTCTCTGCATCACTGACCTTCTGGTTGGGAAAACCTTCAAAGAAAGGTTTTTACAGGTTTCTGTGGCAGTGAGCTAAAACACACAGGAGTGTGTTTCTTCCCATGTCACTTGTAGAATCGGTTGTTCTCTAGGGAGCAATTGTGTAAGAACAGACTTGGATTTTCTTTTAGAGCTACTACTACCTGGAGGGTAATTTTAATAAGTTATTTTGCCATTTGGATTAAATACAGCAAAATGAAAGCGTCATTATTTAGGGTAGCTGTCACCACAGTCTTTAATACTTTAATACTTTCTCAATATTATTTTCCCTGAAGGTATGTTTTGGGATAATTAACAATGACTAATACTTAAATTTTCACCACAAGTACAAGCTTTTTGGTGAACATTTATATTCTGTGTCTGTCTCTGTTTCCCTAGCATCACCTAATTATTTCATAACTTGAAAGTACATAATCTTGATTATGTAGAAATGTATAGATCAAAATTAATTCAAGTATATCTTTGTCATGCATAAGTCCTTTGTCTGCTTTATAAGTAATATGGGAGAACTGGACTAAACTTCATTATCCTATTATATATAGCTCTCAAAAGGAGACAGCCTTTTTGGTTGGTTGTTTAGTTTAGTTTTTTTTTTTTTTTTTTAGGATCTAGATCCACTAGTTTAAACAGTAAATGTAAAATAGGGAATTCGAACTTGGCTTGGGTTCTCCAGTTCTAGGCATGGCACTTATGCTGTTTTGGAGACTTAGGTGCTGGTCCAGGTGAGGCATGTTCCCACCTGTGCTCCCTGCCAGCTCAGTCACCATCCACACTCCTGTGCCAACTCAACCATAACTTTAACTGAGACCAAATCAGTGCCTTCTGGTTCAGTGCCAGGAGACTCTGGCCTCTTTAGTCAGCCTGATCTTCCATGCTGGGTGATGGAGGGAGAAGATGTTTCCACGGAGGCTGTAACCAAGCCTGGCCCTGACTCTGCCCACTCTCCTCCACTCATCTGCCCCTCTGTGCTCTCAGCAGTTACGCTGTCACCACTGGGCTGGTTCCGAGGGGCTGCTCTCCTAATGCTCTCCCCCAGGTGGGGACACAAAATATTGTTTCAAATTTCCAGTAGCACAGCTCATAGCAGGGTGAAGCACTTACACAACGGGGAGGTAGGGTTAACAGATTGGACACCAGAAAGGGGAGAAAATGCAATAGACAATTTGAGCCCTTCCATGTAACTTGCTTCATCTCCACAGCTCCAGAACACTGTTCCATTCCAGGCTTTGCACATGCTGTTTCCTTTGCCTAGACTACTCTTCCCACCATTTTCTGACTAGCTTCTTCTCACTCTTTAGATTTCACAGTAAGTAAGATGCCCCCAATTCCCAAGGCCTGGCTTGGATTGATCCCGTAAGCTCTAGTAAACCCACAGCTGCCTGCTTATCACTCTCTTTTGCAGTCACACATCCTATTAGGCCTTCCATTTGGAGAGGTGGGCACTTTGTCTGTCTTTTCCAGCACTGTATCCTCAGCACCCAGAACAGTGCCTGATGCACAGTGGGCATTTAATAAATAATCTATGGTGGATGAGAAAAGTCGGAATCATAAATCATTTTCTGTTCAGTATTAGCCAAGTCTGACTTTTTTTCCCCCCGTGATTCTGTGTAAGGGGCATTTCACTGAATGTAAATTATGAAGGACTTCAAGGATCAAATTCAAGTGCTACTGTTACACTCACTGTTGGAATGAAATTCTGAGGAGAACTGAGTTTCTTGTCCTCTACACCCTTACTCTAAGACGGAAGATTCCAGGACTTCACTGGTGGTCCAGTGGCTAAGACTCCATGCTCCCAATGCAGGGGACCCAGGTTCAATCCCTGGTCAGGGAACTGGATCCCACATGCTGCAACTAAGGGTTCACATGCTGCAACTAAAAATCCTGCATGCCACAACTAAGCATCCGAATGCTGCAACTAAAAGACCCTGCATGGATCAACTAAAGATCCCACATGCCGCAATGAGATCTTGCACATGACAACGAACATCCTGCATGCCTCAACTAAGACCCAACTCAGCCAAATAAATAAATAAATATAAAAAAGATAACAAGACAGAGCATACCAATGCAGCAGTCGTTTAGAATAATAGATACAGGAATTTAATAAATGTGTTGGCTTAAAACACAAACATCATCAGCTGGCAGCAAGGCAAACACATCTTGTGTGAATGAGAACTTAGCCCATTGATTGACATTCAACACCCAGTGGAAAAACCAGGCACACATGAGTACGAAGAGCTGAGACTTGATCAGACTGCAGCAGCTCTCCAAAAATACAGAAGGCCAGGAGGTGGTGAGAAAAATGCCAGACAACAGACTGTGCAGAAAAGGAAGCAAGCCAAGAAATGTTCTATTTGGCCTTAAAAGAGGCAGAGGGTGACAGGAAGTATTCAGTGAGCAGTGATTGTGCTAAAAATCACAGACTATAAAATTATCCGTCAGTGTTTTGAAGTTTTGGGGAAAAGTTAAAACTCTTGGCTAGTATTTATTACAAGAAAGGGCGATAGTACAGAAGCAGAAAAGTAAGTGTGTATTTGTGTCAGGATGCATTATTCCATTAGAAGTTTTGTTTACTTAGAGATTGTGATGAAAATTATTTTAAAAGTTTTGTTTTTCATAAAAGGAAGGACCTGATTTGTATTAAATCTGTCCCTTTCACATTTTTGATGTAAGAAACAATTCTCCTAAGAATGGTAATAAGTTGCTAGGATGGCAATAATAATTTTCCAACTGAAAGAATATACAAAATATTTTTTGATTTTTTTTCTCTTAGAAAGGTCTTTGGTGTGGGATATAGAAAAGGAGAAATAAAAATGTTTAGACTTAAGGTGCAGAATTTTAAGTAAAAAGTTGAGAAAAAAATATAACAGAACCAATCATTTCGCATTATTGGGAGAATTTGAAAAAAATTCATTGTCAATATTTTAAGGCAGATGCACTCAAAAACATTTAGAATTGGGATTTGTTTTTAAGTAAATTAGGACCTAATTGTCAGTGCTTCAATTTTTTATTTTTATTTATTTATTTTTATTTATATTGCTTTATTGTCTTATTTTTGATTTTTCTGTGGACTTTCCCCCTCTTTTCTTGACTTCTTTTTTTTTAAAATTTTATTTATTTATTTATTTTATACAGCAGGTTCTTATTACTTATCTGTTTTCTATATATTAGTGTATACACGTCAAGTCCAGTCTCCCAATTCATCCCCAACCCCCACTCCATTTTCCCCCCTTGGTGCCCATACGTTTGTTCTCTACATCTGTGTCTCTATTTCTGTCTTGCAAACTAGTTCATCTGTACCATTTTTCTAGATTCCACATATATGCGTTAATATACGCTATTTGTTTTTCTCTTTCTGACTTACTTCACTCTGTATGACAGTCTCTAGGTCCATCCACGTCTCTGCAAAGGACCCAATTTCGTTCCTTTTTATGGCTGAGTAATATTCCATTGTATATGTGTGCCACATCTTCTTCATCAATTCATCTGTCGATGGACATTTAGGTTGCTTCCATGACCTGGCTATTGTAAATAGTGCTGCAATGAACACTGGGGTGCATGTGTCTTTTTGAATTATGGTTTTCTCAGGGTAATGCCCAGTAGTGGGATTACTGGGTCATATGGTATTTCTGTTTTTAGTTTTTTAAGGAACCTCCATACTGTTCTCAATAGTGGCTGTATCAATTTACATTCCCACCAATAGTGCAAGAGGGTTCCCTTTTCTCCACACCCTCTCCAGCATTTGTTGATTTTCTGATGATGCCCATTATGACCAGTGTGAGGTGATACCTCATTGTAGCTTTGATTTGCATTTCTCTAATAATTAATGATGTTGAGCAGCTTTTCATGTGCCTGTTGGCCATCTGTATGTCTTCTGTGGAGAAATGTCTATTTAGGTCTTCTACCCATTTTTTAATTGGATTGTTTGTTTTTTTTAACATTGAGCTGCATGAGCTGTTTATATGTTTTGGAGACTAGTCCTTTGTCTGTTGATTTGTTTGCAAATATCTTCTTCCATTCTGAGGGTTGTTTTTTCATCTTGTTTATAGATTCCTTTGTTGTGCAAAAGCATTTAAGTTTCATTTGGTCCCATTTGTTTTGTTTTTCTTTCCATTACTCTAGGAGATGGGTCAAAAAGATCTTGCTGTGATTTATGCCAAAGAGTGTCCTGCGTATGTTTTCCTTTAAGAGTTTTATAGTGTCCAGTCTTACATTTAGGTCTTTAATCCTTTTTGAGTTTATTTTTGTGTATGGTGTTAGTGAGTGTTTTAATTTCATTCTCTTATATGTAGCTGTCCAGTTTTCCTAGCACCACTTATTGAAGAGGCTGTCTTTTCTCCATTGTATATCCTTGCCTCCTTTGTCGTAGATTATTTGACCATAGGTACGTGGGTCTATCTCTGGTCTTTCTGTCCTGTTCCATTGATCTATATTTCTGTTTTTGTGCCAGTACCATGTTTTCTTGATCACTGTAGCTTTGTAGTATAGTCTGAAGTCAGGGAGTCTGATTCCTCCACCTCTGTTTTTTTTTCCTCAAGGTTGCTTTGTCTATTCGGGGTCTTTTGTGTGTCCATACAAATTGTAAGATTTTTTGTTCTAGTTCTATAAAAAAATGCCATTGGTAATTTTTTTAAAATCTTTTTATTTATTTTTTTGCTGTACGCAGGCCTCTCACTGCTGCGGCCCCTCCCTTTGTGGAGCACAGGCTCCGGATGTGCAGGCTTAGCGGCCATGGCCCACGAGCCCAGCCGCTCCGCGGCATGTGGGATTTTCCCAGACTGGGGCACGAACCCGTGTCCCCTGCATCGGCAGGTGGACTCTCAACCACTGCACCACCAGGGAAGCCCCATTGGTAATTTGATAAGGATTTCATTGAATCTGTAGATTGCTTTGGGTAGTATAGTCATTTTCACAATATTGATTTTTCCCATCCAAGAACATGGTATATCTCTCCATCTGTTTGTGTCATCTTTGATTTCTTTCTTCAGTGTCTTATAGTTTTCTGAGTACAGTTTTTTTACCTCCTTAGGTAGGTTTATTCCTAGGTATTTTATTCTTTTTGGTGCAGTGGTGAATGAGATTGTTTCCTTAATTTCTCTTTCTGATCTTTCATTGTTAGTGTATAGGAATGCAAGAGATTTCTGGGTATTAATTTTGTATCCTGCAACTTTACCAAATTCACTGATTGGCTCTAGTAGTTTTCTGGTGGCATCTTTAGGATTCTCTGTGTTTAGTATCATGTCATCTGCAAACTGATAGTTTTACTTTTTCTTTTCCAATTTGGATTCCTTTTATTTCTTTTTTTCTTCTCTGATTGCCGTGGCTAGGACTTCCAAAGCTATGTTGAATAATAATGGTGAGAGTGGACATCCTTGTCTTGTTCTTGATCTTAGAGGAAATGCTTTCAGTTTTGCACCATTGAGAATGATGTTTGCTGTGAGTTTTTCGTATATGGTCTTTATTATGTTGAGGTAGGTTCCCTCTCTGCCCACTTTCTGGAGAGTTTTTATTATAAATGGATGTTGAATTTTGTCAGAAGCTTTTTCTGCATCTATTGAGATGATCATATGGTTTTATTCTTCAATTTGTTAATATGGTATATCACATTGATTGATTTGCATATATTGAACAATCATTGCATCCCTGGGATAAATCCCACTTGATCATGGTGTATGATCCTTTTAATGTGTTGTTGGATTCTGTTTGCTAGTATTTTGTTGAGGATTTTGCATCTATATTCATCAGTGATATTGGTCTGTAATTTTATTTTTTTAGTATCTTTGTCTGGTTTTGGTTTCAGGGTGATGGTGGCCTCAGAGAATGAGTTTGGGAGTGTTCCTTCCTCTGCAATTTTTTGGAAGAGTTTGAGAAGGATATGTGTTAGCCCTTCTCTAAATGTTTGATAGAATTCACCTGTGAAGCCATCTGGTCCTGGACTTTTGTTTGTTGGAAGATTTTTAATCTCAGTTTCAATTTCATTACTTGTGATTGCCCTGTTTGTATTTTCTATTTCTTCCTGGTTAAGTCTTAGAAGATTATACCTTTCCAAGAATTTGTCCATTTCTTGCAGGTTGTCCATTTTATTGGCATAGAGTTGCTTGTAGTAGTCTCTAATGATGCTTTGTATTTCTGCGGTGTCCATTGTAACTTCTCCTTTTTCATTTCTAATTTTATTTTTATTTTTATTTATTTATTGTTTTGCAGTACGCGGGCCTCTCACTGCCGTGGTCTCTCCCGTTGTGGAGCACTGCCTCCATACGGGCAGGCTCAGTGGCCATGGCTCACGGGCCTAGCTGCTTCGTGGCATGTGGGATCCTCCCGGACCGGGGCACGAACCCGTGTCCCCTGCATCGGCAGGCGGACTCTCAACAACTGCGCCACCAGGGAAGCCCTTCATTTCTAATTTTGTTGATTTGAGTCCTCTCCCTCTTTTTCTTGATGAGTCTGCCTAAAGGTTTATCAATTTTGTTTATGTTCTCAAAGAACCAGCTTTTAGTTTTATTGATCTTTGCTATTGTTTTCTTGTTTCTATTTCATTTATTTCCGCTCTGATCTTTATGATTTCTTTCCTTCTACTAACTTTGGGTTTTGTTTGTTCTTCTTTCTCTAGTTCCTTTAGGTGTAAGTTTAGATTGTTTATTTGAGTTTTTTCTTGTTTCTTGAGGTAGGATTGTATTGGTATAAACTTCCCTCTTAGAACTGCTTTTGCTGCATCTCCTAGGTTTTGGATCATTGTGTTTTCATTGTAAATTGTCTCTAGATATTTTTTGATTTCCTCTTTGATTCCTTCCGTGTTCTCTTGCTTATTTAGTAACGTATTGTTTAGCCTCCATGTGTCTGTGTTTTTTTTTTCATTTTTTCCCTGTAATTGATTTCTAATCTCATAACGTGTGGTTGGAAAACATGCTTGATATGATTTCAGTTTTCTTAAATTTACTGAGGGTTGATTTGTGACCTAAGATGTGATCTCTCCTGGAGAATGTTCATGTGCACTTGAGAAGAAAGTGTAATCTGCTGTTTTCAGATGGAATGTCATAAATATCAATTAAATGTATCTGATCTGGTCTATTGTGTCATTTAAATCTTTTGTTTCCTTATTAATTTTCTCTATGGATGATCTGTCCATTGGTGTAAGTGAGGTATTAAAGTCCCCCACTATTACTGTGTTAACTTTTGATTTCCTCTTTTATAGCTGTTAGCATTTGCTGTATGTATTGAGGTGCTCCTGTGTTGGGTGCATATGTATTTATCATTGTTATATCTTCTTCTTGGATTGATACGTTGATCATTATGTAGTGTCCTTCCTTGCCTCTCGTAACATTATTTTAAAGTCTACTTTATCTGATATGAGTATTGCTACTCCAGCTTTCTTTTGATTTCCATTTGCATGAAATATCTTTCTCCCTCCCCTCACTTTCAGTCTGTATGTGTCCCTAGCTCTGAAGTGGGTCTGTTGTAGACAGCATATGTACGGGTCTTGTTTTTGTATCCATTTGGTGAGCTTGTGTCTTTTGGTTGGAGCATTTAATCCATTCATGTTTAAGGTAATTATTGATATGTATGTTCCTATGACCATTTTCTTAATTGTTTTTGTAGGTCCTTTTCTTCCCTTATGTTTCCCACCTAGAGAAGTTCCTTTAGCGTTTGCTATAGAGCTGGTTTGGCAGTGCTGAATTCTCTTAGCTTTTGCTTGTCTGTAAAGCTTTTGATTTCTCTGTCAAATCTGAATGAGATCCTTGCCGGGTTGAGTAATCTTGGATGTAGGTTCTTCTCCTTCATCACTTTAACTATATCGTGCCACTCCCTTCTGGCTTGTAGAGTTTCTGCTGAGAAATCAGCTGTTAACCTTATGGGAGTTTCCTTGTATGTTGTCATTTTTCCCTTGTTGCTTTTAATAATTTTTCTTTTTCTTTAATTTTTGTCAGTTAGATTACTGTGTGTCTTGGCATGTTTCTCCTTGGCTTTATCCTGCTTGGGACTCTCTATCCTTCCTGGACTTGGGTGGCTATTTCCTTTCCCATGTTAGGGAAGTTTTCGACTATGATCTCTTCAAATGTTTTCTTGGGCCCTTTCTCTGTCTCTTCTCCTTCTGGGATCCCTCTAATGCTAATGTTGATGCATTTAATGTTGTCCCAGAGATCTCTCAGCTGTCTTCTTTTCTTTTCATTCTTTTTTCTTTATCCTGTTCTGTGGCAGTGAATTCCACCATTCTGTCTTCGAGGTCACTTATCCATTCTTCTGCCTCAGTTATTCTGCTATTGATTCCTTCTAGTGTAGTTTTCATTTCAGTTTTTGTATTGTTCATCTCTATTTGTTCTTTAATTCTTCTAGGTGTTTGTTCTTTAATTCTTCTCCATGTTTGTTAAACATTTCTTGCCTCTTCTCACTTTGCTTCCATTCTTTTTCTGAGGTCCTGGATCATCTTCACTATTGTTATTCTGAATTCTTTTTCTGGAAGGTTGCCTATCTGTACTTCATTCAGTTGTTTTTCTGTGTTTTTTTCTTGTTCCTTCATCTGTTACATAGTCCTCTGCCTTTTCATTTTGTCTATCTTTCTGAGAATGGTTTTCGTTCCACAGGCTGCAACATTGTAGTTCTTCTTGCTTCTGCTGTCTGCCATCTGGTGTCTATCTAAGAGGCTTGTGCAAGCTTCCTGATGGGAGGGACTTGTGGTGGGTAGAGCTGGGTGTTGCTCTGGTGGGCATTGCTCAGTAAAACTTTAATTCACTTGTCTGCTGTTGGGTGGGGCTGAGTTCCCTCCCTGTTGGTTGTTTGGCCTGAGGCGACCCAGCACTGGAGGCTAGAAGCTCTTTGGTGGGGCTAATGGCAGACTCTGGGAGGGCTCACACCAAGGAGTACTTCACAGAACTTCTGTTGCCAGTGTCCTTGTTCCAGTGGTGAGCCACAGCTGCCCCCAACCTCTTCAGGAGACCCTCCAACACTAGCAGGTAGGTCTGGTTCAGTCTCTTATGGGGTCCCTGCTCCTTCCCCCGGGGTCCTCATGATGAGCAAACTACTTGGCGGGTGCCCTCTAGGAGTGGAGTCTCTGTTTCCCCCAGTCCTATTGAAGTGCTGCAGTCAAATCCCACTAGCCTTCAAAGTCTGATTCTCTGGGAATTCCTCCTCCCGTTGCCAGACCCCTACATTGGGAAGCCTGACGTGGGGCTCAGAACCTTCACTCCAGTGGGTGGATTTATGTGGTATAATTTTTCTCCAGTTTGTGAGTCATCCACCCAGTGGTTATGGGATTTGATTTTATTGTGATTGTGCCCCTCCTACTGTCTCATTGTGGGTTCTCTTTTGTCTTTGGATGTGGGGTATCATTTTCGGTGAGTTCCAGTGTCTTCCTTTCAGTGGTTGTTTGGCAGTTAGTTGTGATTCTGGTGCTCTCACCAGAAGGAGTGAATGCACGTCCTTCTACTCCACCCTATGCTTAAATTTTTTAAATTGAAATTTTGTTGACATACAATATTATGTTAGTTTCAGGTATACTACATAATGACTTGACTTCTCAGTACCTTATGAAATGATCACCATGATAAGTCTATTTACCATCTGTCCCCATACAACATTATTACAATATTATTGACTATATTCATTATAGCATATGTTACATCTTAGAATTTATTTATTATATAACTGGAGGTTTATACTCTTAATCCCCTTCACCAGTTTCCTCCACCCATTCCCACTGCCCTCACTGTTGGCAACCACATTTGTTCTCTGGATCTATGAGCCTGTTTTCATTTTTTTTTTTCTTTTTTTTTCTTTTTAGATTTCACGTAAGTGGGATCACGCAGTATTTGTCTTTCTCTGTCTGACTCATTTCCCTTAGCATAATACTCTCTAGATCCATCCATGTTGTTACAAATGGCAAGATTTCATTTTTTATGACTGATTAATATTCCATTGTATATATACCCCATATCTTCTTTATCTATTTATCAGTTGATGGACACTTAGGTTGCTTTCATATCTTCACCAATGTAAGTAATACTGCAGTGTACATAGGGGTGCCTATATCTTTTTGAATTAATATTTTTGTTTTCTTTATATAAATACCTAGAAGTGCAATTGCTGGATTGTGTGGTAGTTCTATTTTTAATTTTTTGAGGAACCTCAATACTGTTTTCCATAGTGGCTGCACCAGTTTACATTCCCACGAAGAGTGTATCAGGGTTCCCTTTTCTTCACATCTTCGCTAGCACTTGTTATTTGTTTTCTTTGTTGATAGGTGTCAGGTGACATCCTGATAGGTGTGAGGTGGTATTCTGTGGTTTTGACTTGCATTTCGTTTTTGGTTAGTGATGTTGAGCATCTTTTCATGTGCCTGTTGGCCATCTGTATGTCTTTCTTTGAAAAAATGTCTCTTCAGATCCTCTATCCATTTTAAAATCGGGTTGTTGTCTTTTTGATGTTGAGTTGTGAGTTCTTTGTGTATTTTGTATATTAACCCTTTATCGGGTATATAGTTTACAAGTATCTTCTTCCATTCACTAGGCTGACTTTTCATTTTATGGTAGTTTCCTTTGCTGTGCAGAAGCTTTTTAGTTTGTTGTAGTCCCATTTGTTTATTTTTGCTTTTATTTCCCTTGCCTGAGGAGAAAGATCCAAAAAAATATTGGTAAGACTGACGTCAAAGGGTGTACTATCTATGTTTTCTTCTAGGATATTTATGGTTTCAGGTCTTACATTTAAGTCTTTAATCTATATTGAGTTTAATTTTGTATAAGATGTGAGGAAGTAGTCCAGTTTGATTCTTTTACACTTAGCTGTCCAGTTTTCCCAATGCTGTTTATTGAGGAAGGTTTCTTTTCCACATTGTACATTCTTGCTTGCTTTGTTGTAGATTAATTGACCATATACATATGGGTTTATTTCTGGGCTCTCTATTCTGTTCTGTTGATCTATGTGTCTGTTTTTGTGCCAGTACCATAGTGGCTTGATTAAAATACCATTGTAGTAGAATTTGAAATCAGAAGTTTGATACCTTCAGTGTATTTTTATTTCTCAAGTTTGCTTTGGCTATTCAGGGTCTTTTGTATTTCCATACAAATTTTAGAATTATTTGTTCTAGTTCTGTGAAAAATGACTTTGGTATTTAGATAGGGATTGCATTGAATCTGTAGATTGTATTGGTTAGTATGGTCATTTTAATAGTATTAATTCTTCCAATCCACAAGCAGAGTATATCTTTCAATTTGTTTGTGTTGTCTTCAGTTTCTTTCATCGTCTTATAGTTTTCTGAGCACAAGTCTTTTACCTCCTTGGTTAGATTTATTCCTAGGTATTTTATTCTTTTTGATGTAATTGTAAATGAAATTGTTTTCTTGATTTCTCTTTCTGATAGTTCATTGTTAGTGTGTAAAAATTGAACAGACTTCTGTATACTAATTTTGTATCCTGCAACTTTACTGAACTTATTGATGAGTTCTAAGTTTTTTGGTGATGTCTTTAGGACTTCCTATATATAGTATCAGTTGTGTGCGAACAGTGACAGTTTTACTTCTTTCCAATTTGGATTGCTTTTATTCCTTTTTCTTGTCTGATTGCTGTGGCTAGGACTTGCAATAATATACTAAATAGAAATGGCAAGAGTGGGCATCCATATCCTGTTTGTGATCTTAGAGGAGATGCTTTCAGCTTTTTTCCATAGACTATGATATGGCCTTTATTATATTGAACTGTGTTCCTTTAGGTTTAAGCTTAGAATGTTTATTTGAGATTTTTATTGTTTCCTGAGGTAAGCTTGTATTGCTATAAATTTCCTCTTAGAACTGCTTTTCCTGCATTCCATAGATTTTGTATCATTATGCTTTCATTTTCCTTTGTCTCCAGGTATTTTTTGCTTTCCTCTTTGATTTCTTCAGTGACCCATTGGTTGTTTAGTAACATATTATTTAGCATCCACATGTTCGTGTTTTTAGAATTTTTTTTTTGTAGTTAATTTCTATTCTCATTCTGTTTTGGTCAGAAAATATGTTTGATATGATGTCAGTTTTCTTAAATTTGTTGAGCCTTGTTTTGTGGCCTAGCATGTGATCTATCCTGGAGAATGTTTCATGAAAACTTGAGAAGAATGTGTATTCTGCTTTTGGATGGAATGTTATATATATACTTATTAAGTTTTTTTTTTTTTTCTTTTTGCGATATGCGGGCCTCTCACTGTTGTGGCCTCTCCCGTTGCGGAGCACAGGCTCCGGATGCACAGGCCCAGCGGCCATGGCTCACGGGCCCAGCCGCTCCGCGGCATATGGGATCCTCCCAGACCGGGGCACGAACCCGTATCCCCTGCATCGGCAGGCGGACTCTCAACCACTGCGCCACCAGGGAGGCCCTATACTTATTAAGTTTATCTGGTCTAATGTGTCATTTAAAGCCAGTGTTTCCTTACTGATTTTCTGTCTGAAGTATCTGACTCTTGATGTAAGTGAGGTGTTAAAGTCTCCTATTCTAGTACTTCTATCAATGTATCCCTTTATGTTTGTTAATATTTGCCTTATGTATTTAGGTGCTCCTATGTTAGGTGCATATAGTTTACAGTTTTATATCTTCTTGTTGGATGTATCCCTTTATGATTATATAATGTCCTTCTTTGTCTCTTGTTACAGTCTTGTTTTAAAGTCTGTTTTGTCTGACATTAAGTATTGCTTCCCCAGATTTCTTTTCATTTCCATTTGCATGGAATACCTTTTTCCTCTTACTCAGTCTGTGCTTGTCTTTAGATATGAAGTGTGTCTCTTGTAGGAAGTATAAAAATGGGTCTTGTTTTTTTAATCCATTTACCCACTCTGTCTTTTATTGGAGTCCTGTTACCTTTAAAGTAATTATTGATAGGTATGTACTTATTGCCATTTTGTTAACTGTTTTCTGGTTGTTGTTGTAGTAGTAGTTTTTTATTCCTTTTTCTTCTTTTGTTCCCTTCACATGTGATTTGATGAGTATCTTTAGTGTTATGTATGTTTTCCTTTCTCTTTTGTGTGTGTGTGTCTATTATAGGTTTTTGTTTTGTGATTACCATGAAGTTCATATATATACATATATGAGATTATTTTAATTGATCTTCTCTTAAGTTTGAACACATATTAACAACCCTGAATTTTTACTCCCCCATTTTCATTTAATATTTTTGATGTTATATTTTACATCTTTGTGTTTTTTTATTCTTTGACTACTTATGTGGATATAGATGATTTTACTACTTTTGTCTTTTTAACCTTCCTACTAGCTTTACATGTGGTTGATTTACTACCTTTATGTATATTTGCCTTTACCAATGAGATTTTTCATTTTGTAATTTTCATGTATCTAGTTATGGTCTTAGAGAAGTCCCTTGAACATTTCTTATAAAGCTGGTGTGGTGGTGCTGCACACTTTTAGCTTTTGCTTGTCTGTAAAACTTTTGATCTGTCCATCAAATCTGAATGAAATCTAAATGAAAGCTTTGCCAGGTAGAGTATTCTTGGTTGTAGGTTTTGTCCTTTCATCATTTGGAACATATAAAGCCATTCCTTTTGACCCACAAAATTTCTGCCGAAAGGTCATCTGAAAGCCTTATGGCAGTTCATAAGGTTTTCTCTTGCTACTTTTAAGATTCTCTCTTTATGTTTAATTTTTGCTGTTTTAATTATAATGTGTCTTGGGGTGGACTTCTTTCACATCCTCTCATTTGGGACTCTCTGTGCTTCCTGGACCTGGATGTTTGTTTCCTTTCCCAGGTTTGGGAAGTTTTCTGCTATTATTATTCAAACAAGTTCTCTGCCCCTTTCTCTCTCTCTTCTCCTCTGGTACCCCTGTAATGCAAATGTTAGTACACTGATAGTGTCCTAGAGGTCTCTTAAACTATCCTCATTTTTTTTTTTTTTTTTTTTTTTTGCGGTACGTGGGCCTCTCACCATTGTGGCCTCTCCCGCTGTGGAGCAGATGCTCCGGACGTGCAGGCTCAGCGGCCATGGCTCACGGGCCCATCCGCTCCATGGCATGTGGGATCCTCCCGGACTGGGGCACGAACCCGTCATCGGCAGGTGGACTCTCAACGACTGCGCCTCCAGGGAAGCCTACCCTCATTTTTAAATATTCTCTTTTCTTTTTTCTTTTCAGCTTGGGTGATTTCCACTACTTTATCTTCAAGTTTACTGATCCATTCCTATGTATCATCTAATCTACTGTTGATTCCTTCTAGTTTATTTTTTATTTCAGTTATTATATTCTTCAGCTGTTTGGTTATCCTTTACATTTTCTAACTCATTTTAAAATTCTCACTTCCTTTCTTCTCCTGAGTTTATTGAGCATCTTTATGATCATTACTTTGAAATCTTTATTGGATAGATTGCTTACCTCCACTTGATTTGATTCTTTTTCTGAGGTTTTGTCTTGTTCCTTCATTTGAAACATATTCCTCTGTCTCCTCATTTTAATTCTCTGTGTTTATTTTTATGTGTTAGGTAGGTTGGTTATGTTTCCTGATTCTTGGAGATGTGGCCTTATATAGGAGCCATACTTTGGAGCCCAGCATCACTCTCCCCTCTGGTCACCAGAGCTGTATGATCTAGGCATGCCCCCTATGTGTGCTGAGTAGACCTTTTATTGTGGCAGGGTTAACTACTCTGGGCATGCTAGTAAGCAGGGCTGGCCACTAGCATACTTAGCTGCCAGGATCTGGTTCATGCAGTGGCTGCTGGCCCACTGCTGGATGCTGCTGGGTCCAGGGGAAGCTGGCTGTGGGGCTGGGTGCCCAGTGGTGGGCAGGGTCAGGTCCTGGGGTGGCTGCCTGCCAGGACTGGGGGTCCCATGCTGGTTTTGGCTCACTGGTGGGTGGGGCCCAGTCTTGGAGTGATTGGATGCATGGGCTTGGAGGTCCATCCTTGCCTCCTTATGGGTAGGTAAGCCTCCAGTGCTGACAGGCTACAGGGATGATTCTGAAATGGCACTTGCCAGTGCCATTGTCCTCATGGTAGAATGAGATCCTTAAAATGGCTGCTGCCAGCATCTGTATCTCCAGGGAGAGTCCCAGTTACCTCCCACTTCTCTGAGAGGTTCTCCAAGATCAGCAAGTGGGTCTGACCCTGGCTCCTTTCAAAATGCTACTTCTGCCCTGAGTCTCAGCACATGTGAGATTTTGCACATGCACTTGAAAAGCTGAGTCTCTGTTTCCTACAGCCCTCTGGCTCTCCTGTATGGAAGCCCTGCTGCCCTTCAAAGCCAGACATTCTGGTGTCTCATCTTCCTGATGCAGGACCTCTGGGATGGGGAGCCTTATGTGGGGCTCAGATGCCTCACTTCTTGGGGAGAAACTCTGCAATTGTGATTATGCTCCTGTCTGTGAGTCACCTACCCAGGGGTGTAGGTCTTGAGTATACCATGTCTCTGCCCCTCTTTTCCATCTTGTTGCGGTTCTTTCTTTATGTCTCTAGTTATGGAAAATCTTTTCTGCTAGTCTTCAGGTCATTTCATAAATAGTTGCTCTGTAAATAGCTGTAATTTTGGTGTGTCCACGGGAGAAAGTGAGACCAGGTCTTCCTACTCTGCCATCTTGGCCATGCCTTCTTCTATGCTTAAATTTTAATTCAGATCTACTTATTTCATTTTTTTAGGGCAGTATCCAATTTAAGGAATCAAAGAAGCCTGAGTTTTTATAGCCTTCTTCTAGACCACCTAAGCATTTCTGCTGTGTGCTTGAACATGTCTTTGATTTCATATGTAAGAAATATTAGATGCTTCACTCTCCTTCTTTAGAAGAAATTATTAGTAATTTAATATATTGGATTCTTATCTATTTTTGTTGATTTACTCTTGGATTTTTAACCATACTGACCAGTAAGTTTTGTGTTTTAAGTTTAAATGGCTACAGTGAAAGGCTGGGGGGTGGATTGTATAGTGGTGCTTGAGAACTGAAGGCAAAAAAGCATATATAAAGTTGACCCTTGAACAACATGGATTTGGACTGCATGGATTCACTGATAGGCAGTTTTTTTCTCAACAGTAAGTACTACAATACCTCTTGGTCCTCGGTTGAATCTGCAGATACAGAACTGCAGACAAGAGGAACTGTGAATATGGAGGAACTTCGCATATGGAGGGCCGACTATAAGTTGTACATGTATTTTCGACTGTGTGGAGGGTTAGTGCCCCTAACCCCTGCATGGTTCAAGGGTCAACTGTATCATGAAAATTTATTTTACTTTTTAAAAACACGGTTTTCCAGACAGAGAAACAAGCTTGTGTATTGGTATATTTTTAAATGAACCAGAATCATGATATCTAGACACTTTATGTAAGTTATTTAATCCTCAAAATAACATTTTAACAGTTATTATCTTCCCTACTTTATAATTGGGGAAACAAAGGATCATAAAAACCAAGTCAATGTCTTCACCTAATAAGTGACAGAGTCAGGATTTGAATTCAGTTTTGTTTGTCTCCCAGCTCTTTCCATTGGTAGTGCATCTTAATAGGGGGAGGGGTTTTGCAAATAAATCCCATTGTCCCCTAGACTACTTGTCCTTTACACTTGTCCAGGGTAGAGCCTAAGCATATGTATATGGAAAAATTTCAGAGGAGGTTCTGATTCCAACCTTCAGTTGGGAACTGCTAAAGTTCAGTTTCCAAACCAACCAACCGACCAACCCACCCATCCACCCACTCAGTCTTTATTGTATGGTGTTAGGTGCAGACCTAAATATTATTCTCTACAAGTTGCTAGCCAATTGATCCAACCTCCTTTGTTGAATACTATCTTTAAACCACAGACTTAGAATGTCTTTTTATCAGGTATTAAGAAATATAATAGGTTATTTCTGAGAGATATATGTACATATACACATAATTGTTTCTTCTTGTGCCCATATTTTTTTTCACTTTTATGGCTTATATGTGTGGGTATCTCATAATATCTTTCAGGATTAGTGCTTTCCTCACCCTCATTCTCAGATCTCATCTCTTTAATTATTTTCTTTGTTTCGTTATTCTCACCATTTCTGTTCTATAAGAGAACTTCAGAATCATTTTATCATGTAACAAAAATATCCTCTTTTATACTGACTGAAAATGCATCAGAGAATGAATCTGGAAAAAATGAAAATATTTCATACCTTTTGTTTCTCAGAAAATTCTAGCAGTTTATTAATATTGGTAATATACTTTTCACTATAGTCATTCCTATATAAACAATATTTTTATTACTACTGTGGATGAATTGTCTTTCAATTATATTTTAAAGTTATTGCTGAAGTATAAGAATTATTGGTTTTTTGTATATGTATCTTATTTTGGGCCACTTTGCTGAACTCTCAAGTCTAATAGTAGTCTAGTTGATTCCTTTCAGTTTTCCTGAATATATGATATAACTTGTATACAATGTTTGCATTTTATTTGTCAAAGTTTATATATCTTAATTTCTTCACATGTGTATATTAAAAGTTAAGAATTTCTAGTGCATTGTTACATAATAATACCATTAGGTATCTCTTTCCTCTGACTTTTGAGAGAATGGCTCTTCTGTGTCACTGCATGATGGTCCACATGCCTACACTTCTGTACTTGCAGATTCAGTATGTTAAGCTTTTACAATAATTAATTAGTTTTATCAAATGTTGTTTTGACTTGAAATGAATTTTCATTTAAAAGATATTAAAAACCCTGATTGGGGTGGATTGTTCTAATATATTCTGTTTTCTGATATTTCATTTAGATTTTTATATCTATTTTCATAAAGGAGATTGGCCTTGTCAATGAAAAAATGTTGCCTGCCATATCAGTAAACAAAAGGTGTTGCAGCCTTCAAGCCACCCCATAACAGCCACCCTGACAGTGTGCCCTGAGGGGACTCAGGATAGAAACAGAGTGCCCTGTCATCTGGCAGTCAGACAGTGCAGCCACCCCCCACTTGTGCACCTGAGGGGATTCAGGATGAAGAAAAGCAGAATATGGCCCTAGATACTAAGATGTGTATCAAAGGAATGATTTCAATGAGCCCAGACTCTTGAATCTTCCCATACAAAGAAAAGTGCTAAACTCATTAACTTGAGATGTCTGGTTGTCTTTAATTAACAGTAATCTTTTGATGATCCGACTGCCTGGTCTTTGTTGCAAAAACTCCTGTGTAACCTGGCTCCTCCCTGACCTCTTCAGAGCCATCCCTCAGAGCTGCTGAGACCTGTTTCCCCAGCTTAAGTCCTCAGTTTTGTCTGCCAAATAAAACATAATTCTCAACTTTAAGGCTGTGTTTTTTTTTTCAGTTGGCAGCCTATACTTTTCTATTTTATATAGTTTTTGTCAGATTTGGAATTAGAGTTGTAATTTATTTTCAGAAAATTATTTAATGGAGATCTACATATTTATTAATGTAATGGGAAATGTACTTAGGTCTGTATCATACAGGAAAATTACATACGTATTACAGTTCTTAATACTCTGCCTTAATTTCCTAATACTGGTCAAATTAAGCATGATCTTAAAGGCAGACATTTAAGTGCAGTAGTAAAGTAAAAAATATTTTATCATCTAAATCTGTTTTTTTTTCTACTCTCCCTGTAGTAGGATTTGGAGACTTTTCATTGCTATGCTCTGTAGGCTGATGGTTTCTTCAGGGCAGAAAACAACAGGTATATTGAAAGATTTACTTTCAGGATGTGCATGCCTGGCTCCTTTTCCTCCAGTGGGCAGAGAAGGGATTGAATCTTAATTTTTATGTCCCTTGTGTGGCTGGTCAGCAAATAACCTCTGCCCCTATTCCATTCCCTGAACTTGGCAGTTTAAAGCTCCCGTCCCTGTGTCTCACTGTCTGAGGTAGGGCTTATTCCCAATGAGCGAATTCCCTTTTCTTCTCCAAGTTTGACCAAAGTACCCCTAACATTTGCCTAACAAATCCCCTATCCTTGCTTTTAAAAGAGGAACACTTGAAGCTTCTTTGTCTCCCTTCAAATAACCTATCTTTTCACCTGGGAAAGGAAAATTTGAACTGCAATTATAGAATGCTCACTTAAAATTGGATTTAGGCTAAATATTTTGTGCTCACATTTTCTTCCATCTTATAATCCTAATTAATATCATGTCCTGATTTAAAACAAAAGTTAAAATGAGAAGGCAGTGCTTTCTTAGTGTGTTCTTCCATTTTAATTAATGTGTGTGCATAGCACCCCATTTTAACACATTTTTCTCTATATATTATTTCCATTTTATTGTTTCTAATCTAATCATTTCTGCTTTTTTCATTAATAGTTTTGCTAGGGGTTTGTCTAGTTCAGCATTTTGCAAGCTATTCTCAGAATACTAAAAAAGAGGGCAAATAAGCTTGGGAAATTGTAGTAAATACCCTTCTTAAGGATTCAAAGTACATATTAACATAAGAAAAGATCTGAGAAGTTTCAAAGTAAAAGGGAAAACTTGTGAAGTCTATTTAATGTTTTAAAGAACTTAAAAATAAAGAACTTATTTGTGTAGAGGAAGACTTTTCTTAACACCAATTTGGCAAGTGTTAGTCTAATTTCATCAACATCATTATTTCTTCAAGTAAGGAGTTTTGGAATTTGTTTATTCAAGTCATAGTTTTTCTCTCCAATTTTTTTTACTTTTAATTATTTTTAAAGGAATTTTTCTATCTTTTTATAATTTAAAAATAGTTTTGTCCATTTATTTTAATATTTAAATATGAAAAATAAAATGGCAGTGTCTCTGAGTACATATACTTTTGACCAATCCTAAAGGTTTTGATAAAACAAACTCATTATTGCTATTTGATTTTAATTTTTTCTTTAATCTCATTTTTTAGGAAAACGTTTTAAAATTTCTAAGTATATGCCTCTTTTCACACTTTTATTAATTTCTAGTTTTATTGTGTGGTTATTAGAGAATGTGATCTATAGTCTTATTTATACAATTTTGCCTTTTGAAATTTCTCAAAAATTTCTTTATGACCAATTATGTAATTAGTCATTATGTTTCATTTGTAAGTTAGAAGGTGAATTTCCCATTTCTAGATTATCAAGTTGGATATGTTTTGATTAATTTTCATCTTTCTTTTTAAAATCTCCCCATCCTTCTTTTTGTCTGCTTGACCTACTGAAAACTGGTGGAGGACGGTTGGTCTCTTATGTAAGTGTACTTTGACCATTTTCTACTTATATCTCCAAAGGTTTTTGTGTATATACTTTTCTTGATGCCTTATTCAGAGTTATATGTACTCAGTAGGTATTGTAACTTCAAAATATTACTTCTTAGAAAAAGATAAAGTCAACTTTGCATAATTAGCTCACTTTTATTTTTGGGTTTGCTTTATATGCATTATACATATTCTTTTTTAAAAAATATTTCCATGTTATTTTATTTTAGGTATATTTATCAGAAGTTGTAGAATTAGGCTTAAGCCTTTATCATTTTGATAGTAAAATATAAAAGATTTATAAAAGTAAAATATAAAAGATTTATATTGATTGCCATAATTATTATGTTTGATTTTATCATTCTTATGGTTTTATTTTTCATTACTATTTACTTTCTATTTTGCAGTTTACAACAAAGGCCATCATCTTTATTTTTAGCTTCTATAATGATTTAAAAAGTAGAAGCCTCTTTTTAATTTCACTGTTGCTTACCATAAAGATAATATAGATTTATAATCTTTTTATTATTATAAAAGTATAAATCTTTCAACATTTGTTGGTTCTGTATATTTAAATTAGGAGTTTTTACTCTGATTCTTTAGCTTCTGTACTTTTGTCTTGTTAAAAAACTGCTACAGATCCTTTTTTACTGCATCTTCTGGTTCTTGAATTAATCTCCTGAGTATAAGGAATTTGTAGAACTCTGCTCAAGAAATATTTTGATTTAATATTCCCTTTATGTGCCTACAGATAGAAGATAGGGTGAAAGCTTTGCCTGATTCTTGCTTAGGAAAATAGAAAATTCAACCTGCCTGTTTCTTAGTTGGATAAAGATGAGCCAGAAACGAAAGATAATCTGTCAGAGTTGCTAAGATGTTGATAATGCACTCAAAATCATGCAAAGATTGCTCCAAGTCGGATATGTTTACAAGCAAAATATTCCTCTAAAAACCACTTAATACCAGTAAGTTCAAGTAGATGCTTTAGATTAGTGGTTTTCAAGGGGAGATTTTGCTCCCCAGGGAATATTTAGCAATGTCTGGAGACATTTTTCATTGTTACAACTCATGGAGAGGTGTTACTGGCATTTATTGGGTCGAGGCCATAGGTGCTGCTAAACATCCTACAGTGCATAGGACAGCCCCACAATGAATAATCTGATCCCAAAGGGCAATAATGCCACAGTTATACCTCCTTTAGCTTAGGTGATACCTTAGATTAAGTGGTTATGTACAGTAGTAAATGTTGTTTTTTTTTTTTATAATTTTGATGTGCATTGTATAACTTTTCTAAGACAGAAGCAAAAATCCAAATACCTATCCATGCCTGAATGAATTGCTTGAAGATGTCAGCAATAAACTTTTCTGTATTCTCTGTATTTTGGATTTCAGGACTCTTACTGGCTATGATCTAGAGTTTTCAGCCAAGTCAAAATAACTGGTAATTTTACCACACTGAAAAAAATTCTCTTGGGGAATGTCTTTCAAGAGTAGAAATTTAAGGCTCTATTTTAGTGGCTCAACAAAAACCTATGTAAATCTATAAATGCTGTTTCTTCAAGAAGGATGTGAAGCAAACTTCTGTATTTTTAAAAAGTAAAATTGAAGGTTAGGTTATTGGAAAAATTCTTTTTACTGAGTTACAGTTTCCAAGGTTAGCCTTTGTTATGTATGGTGATTCATTCTGTTTAAACAGGTAGGAAAAGTGCTAAATCCCGCATCCAGTTATAGCGAGTAAGTCATCTCAGGTGCTCCACGCCACCTGCTCCCTGTTTCTTTCCTTGCTACCTAAAGTGTGGTGCCCACCCCGCCCCCTCTACCAGCAGCACTGGCAACACCTGCCTTAGAAGTGCAGGCTCTCAGGCCCTAGACAGGCTCACTGGATCAAAGTCTCCGTGTTAACAAGGTCCCAGGTGATTTCTATGCACAGTAAAGTTTGAGACACCTTTTACTGGTCTTGGTTTTACTTTTCAATTTCAGTGTCTAGTTTATGTAATGTTAAATTATGTAAGCTGCCTCAAATTCTTTCAGAAATAGGAAGAAGTAAAAATCTCCTGTGTTTATCTGAGGTGGACCATTTCTGGTTTATAAAAGAAAGACATGCACACACATTTGGGAAAATTAAAAATATAAATAACCACAGTAGTACTTTGGCATTACTCCTTTTTTTGTCCTCTTTCCATGCATATGTGTGTGTAGATATTATAGTTTTGTGTATGTAGATGTTATAGTTTTGTCTTGCCTCTTTAAAGCATTTTATCAGAAACATCTCAACCATTTCCTACAGGGATTTGGAAGACATATTAATGGTTGCATAATACTCCATTTTATGGATGTAGCATAGTTTACTTGTTTTGTGGAGAATACTTTCTGAATTAAAAAGAAAAACTTATATGGACATTGGGTAAGAACCTACAAAATTTTTTGATTCTTTCTTTCTCAATATTAGATCCTCTAAAGGAGACCCTGTCTTCTACAGAATGGACAGAACTCCCTGCTGCTGATGCTTTACATCTCTAAGACTCTGTCAGCAGTATCCATTATCCTTGTTACATGAATACAAGTGGATATAACTCATCTCAGTAGTTTTCATCGAATAATATCCTCTAGCAATAGAATCTTGAAAAAAATCATATGAATTTGTATTGCATTCTATAACATAAGAATAATGTGTTTTAAAAAATTTGTTCATTTTATTTATTTTTATTTTTGGCAGCGTTGGGTCTTTGTTGCTGTGCGTGGGCTTTCTCTAGTTGCGGCGAGTGAGGGCTACTATTCATTGTGGTGCACGGGCTCTAGGTGCGTGGGCTTCCGTAGTTGTGGCATGCGGGCTCAGTAGTTGTGGCACACGGACTTAGTTGCTCCATGGCATGTGGGATCTTCCCGGACCAGGGCTCGAACCCATGTCCCCTGCATTGGCAGGTGGATTCTTAACTGCTGCACCACCAGGGAAGGCCCCAAAATAATGTTTTTATTACTTATTAGTGAAATGGACTCTTTCCTTAAGATTATGTACTTTATGCTGTACTTTCTTACTCCTTGGCAAGTTTTAAGTATTCCAAAGTGAAAACACTCAAAGAATGACCTGCTTCTCAAAGAAAAAAGATTTATCTGTAATGGGAGATAATTCTTCCTTTGACGTCATACATAAAGACAGCCTGTCTCCCATATACATGCATTACCCATTGTATTAGTTTCCTGTGGGTTCTGTAACAAATTACTTGGTGGTTTAAAACAACAGAAATTTATTCTCTACAGTTTTGGAGTCCAGAATTTCAAAATTAGCATCACTGGGCTGAAGTAAAGGTGTTGGCAGGGCCATTGCTCCCTCCAGAGGCTCTAGGGGAGAGCCCCTTCCTTTCCTGTTCCAGGTTGAGGCTGCTGCCAGCATTCCTTGGCTTGCGGCCACCTCACTCCAGTCTCTGCCTTTGTAGTCACACTGCTTTCTCCTCTTCTGTATGTGAAATCTCCTCATAGCATATGGAGTCACTTTTGCTGAGCCCCGCATCACCAAACCAAGACTTACAGTTTCAGCTCTCCCAGAAGTGGAATCTTAACCCAGTCAATTAGGAATCACCTGATCAGCATCAGTAGCACTAGTAACCTGCCTGATAGACCCCTGCCATCCACTGAAGGAAAGTAACCTTGCAATAAGCAACCTGCTTCTTTTGCCTATTATAACTTCCTCGTTTGTGCTCCCTTCTGCCTGTAAAAATTTTCCATTTTGTACAGCTTCTTGGAGCTCCTTTCTCTCTGCTAGATTGGATGCTGCCTGGCTTGAATCGATTTTTGCTCAAATAAACCCCCCCAAAATTTTAATATGCTTCAGTTTATTTTTTAACAACATCAGTCTTTACTGTTTCTCTTAACCAGTGCTGTCACTCTTCTCTCCTGTATTAGTTTGTTATGTATTGCTACATAACAAACCACCCTCAAAACTCAGTGACTTAAAAACAATCATTTGATTTTTTTCATAAATCTGTAGGTCAGCAGTTTGGGCTGGGCTCAGCTGGGCAGTTCTTCTGGATTTGCTTGAGTTCGCATAGAAGCTGGTGGGTTCATGGCTGCACTTATATCTGCCTGCTCAGGCTGTGGGTTACCAGCAGGCCAGAGGGGATGGCACAGGATGTGGACTCAGGGAGTTGTGATTCTTTGAGAGCCATTAATTTAACAGTTTCTAACAATTCCCTGCATCTCCCATATTTAATACTTTTGGAAATCCAAGTTTGTACAAAAGCATTACCAGAGTAAGTATATTTGGAAGATTCTTTGTTCTTTTACACACACTTTAAAAATTATTAAGCTTGTCATGTTACCAACACTTTAAATTTATAAGAAAGATTAAATATACGTACATATAATGTAAAAACAATAAATCACCAAGACAAACCATAAGGGATTATAAGTTCTTGTTTATGCTGTGCTTGTGTTTTTGGATTATTTTTCATGCTGTATATATGACTAATGGTTAGGTAAAAAAAGTTTTATGCTTAACTTCTAATCCCTGGGGAAGTCATGACCTCAACTGGCATGAGTCCAGCCAGGATTGTGTTGGGACTCATTATTCTGTTTGAAAGCTGAGTGTAAATATCAAAGAAAAATAGAAATAATGTTATTATTGCTACCATGCTCTTTACAATGGATTGATTTTAGTCTTTTTATCTTTGTATCAGTTTTTAATAGATCTAGAAATCACATAGCCTAGAGGTAGTTTTCATTTAAAAAATTTAACTTATTTAATATAAGTAACCATATGTGGACAAATTGATTGCATGTGCTGACTCAACTTTGGGAAGAAGTAATCTTAGTCATACTTGCTACAAGACTTCTTGTTCCTGAAGAAAATGTCACTTTGGGAAGTTTGCACAAAATTTTTTTAAAGCAGTGCAAAACAACGTGTGACAGACTAACAAAAATATTTTTGGGGGGCCTGATTCCAAACCTAAGTGCTTGTGTGGGGTTTCAGAATGATGTTTATAGATATATTCTGCAAGATCCCATTTCAGTGACATTTTGAACAGACTAGAACTGTTGTCAATTAATATTAAGCTTCATCATTTCTAGCACAAATCCCAAAAGGAAGATGATAAGAACTCTGAAATTCACAATATGATTGATGGTTGAAACTGTGTGCTGGTCAAATGTATAGTTTTCATTCCATGTTGGAGTTTGAAAAAAATATAGATCTATATGAAAGTGATTTTTATTTATATCTACTATATGCCTTACAAAAGAAATGTAAACAGAAAGTTATTTAAGGTTATATACTTTTCAGGCTTACTAAGGGAGAATGAAATTTAGGGTGAGGAAGTTGTATTTCAGAAAAAGCAAAAAGAACAATCAGAAAATGATTTCAGTTAAATATTTGGATTTAGGTTGAAGGATGCTGACACAGTCCAGAGGAAACTAAGGACTGAATGGGACTCTGGGCAAGTCCGATGCAGCACCTGCATCCTGTTACTGATGCAGCACCTTCCCTAATAGAGGAAACTCTGGCTTTGGTGGTTGCTCCTGACCAACCCTGCACTCTGGCCTTTTCCAGTAAACTTGCCTCCAAAGATAGCCCTTCAGCACCTGGCCTCAGCCCCCTGCTCACTCTGGAAAGATGGAGCCCCAGCCCCATTTCCTACTGAGTTTCCCACATGTCCCCTGCCTTTTCCCAGCCTCCTGGCTTTTTTCCCTTAGATCTCCTTATATTGATCTACGAGCCATATTTCCTCTGAGCTCAGGAGCTGTAGTGTTGAGTGACATCCATACCTGTCAGATCCTGCTCTGGTACGACTCCCTCGTCCTGAGGGGACACCTGTGTTGCCCACTGTCCATGCCTACATTACGCCACCCAGGTTAGCACCAGCGTTTGCTTTTGCATCTGCTCCATACCTGTCTGGCTGTGCTTTAGGCATGTTAAAGCTACAAAATCACCCTTACACAAAGGGTAAAGGGCTAGCAGAACTGATTGTCTTTCTGTATAAGAGAGAGGGGGGGAAGGGAAGAAGATAACTTGGGGGCACTTTCCATATGTAATCTCTGTATTTAATTCCCTCAGCTCTCTATGAAGCAGGTGTTCATAGCCCCATTATGTCAGGACACACAGTTATAATAGGAGGAATTTTCCTGACAAAAATCATTCTTTTTCCACCACAACATGCTGCTGCCTTACAAGTTTGAAACATTTGAAATGGAAAGCTTCTGCTTTTTCTGTATACATACAATGGTGATAACTGAAATTAAGTGCTTGAAGAACTTGGAATTTGGGGTAGAGACTTGTGAAAGCTGATTAGGCTTCTGTTTGAACATGAAGGCATTAAAATATGGTAAAGGATGATAAAGATCCCAGAGAGTCATAAGAACGGTTAAATATATGAGAAAAGATCTGAAGGGAAGGGCGTATATTTAGGGCTTCACAGAATAAAGTAGATATTCCCATCCATGGCAGAGACTAATAGAGAACATAGGTAACAAAGGCAAGAGAGAAGAACGTGGTAGATAGGAAAACAGAACAAAACACATCCGCAGGGTTTGTTGTCCTAGCCATGGTTTGCTGAGAATCCTGCTTTACACTGAGGCTAGTGATGCTTCTTAAATGCAGAGTGAATGGTGTCAGGCCCCTGCTTAACGCTGTTTAATTGCTTCTCGCAGCTCACGGGAGTAAATTGGAAATGCCCGCGTCTTTGTTCTGCTTATGACCCACTTCCTTCTTGATCATTTTGAGCCAGTCCTTTGGCCTTATTTCACTGAGGTCCTTGAAAGCTCCAAGTTCCTTCCTGACTTGGGGTCTTTATACAAGTTGTTTTCCTTTCCCTGGAAACCTTCGCTTTCCTAACTCTCACTCAACTCTCAGCTTACATGTCACTTTCCCAGGGAAATCGTCCCTACCCCCTTCCAGACTAATTTAGTTTCTTTCTGCTATATCCATACCCTTTTTTCATAGTTTTAAACTCAATTTAATTAAATAAATACTTGTGTCATTGTTTTGTGTGTGTGTGTGGTACGCGGGCCTCTCCCTGTTGTGGTCTCTCCTGTTGCGGAGCACAGGCTCCGGACGTGCAGGCTCAGCGGCCATGGCTCACGGGCCCAGCCACTCCGCAGCATGTGGGATCCTCCCGGACCGGGGCACGAACCCGTGTCCCCTGCATCGGCAGGCGGACTCTCAACCACTGCGCCACCAGGGAAGCCCATGTGTCATTGTTTTTTGTTTGTTTGTTTTTTGTTTTTAATTTTTGGTTTCACTGTGTGGCATGTGGGATCTTAGTTCAGTGACCAGGGATCGAACCAGCACCCCCTGCATTGGAAGAGCAGAGTCTTAACCACCGGACTGCAGGGAAGTCCCAATTGTGTCATTGTTTGTCTAACATTTAGCCCTTTACTAGACAGTAAAGCCTGAGGGTCAGGAAACATGTCTGGAGTTTCACCTATGAATTCTCAACATCAAATCCTGTGCCTTTATAGTAGGCACTTAGCAAATATTTGCTAAGTAAATAAATCTGTAATTTCTATCTGTAATGTGAAAATTGATATTAGATAAACTGTTTCTAGTTTCTAGTATCAAGGTGAAATGGAGATTGTTGTAGTGTTTGGCTAGCAGCTATGGAGGACATACAGATTTTGCAAGAAAAACTTTTTCTGCAGAGGCCGAACCATATGAAACTGCTTACATTTGACTATCCTTGACATACAGAAAAGGCAATTTCATGTGCTTCAATCTAATACTAAATATTGTGTGCCCTCTTTCTTATAGCTTCTTACTTCCAGCACCTAAAGGACTCATTGGAACCAATAAACACCAACATAGGGATCACAGTGCCCACCTGGACCATGTTGCCTTGAACACTGGGTTTAATGAGCTCTTGATGGATATGAAATCCTGGAAGTAAGAGTGAGGGAAACTGCCTGTGAGCAGGTACAAGAGCTGTAGCAACACTTGGTGATTGATATGTGATAACAAAAGATCCTTGGAGCTACTTGGTCAAAACTATAGGAAAAACGATGGAAAAGTTATAGCCTCAAATACTGTATACAGCCTCCATGAAATGAAAAGGGACCATGATTTTGCACATCATGACTTTCTGGGAGAATTGAAATGCTAATGCTTTTTGGGCTATAGGAGAAAACATACCTTGAAAAATAATTCAGAGATGCAAAGGAAGAAAGGATGAAAGATTGAGTTTGTGTTTTTATAAAGAGTAGATATATAATTAACTCATTAGTGGAATATGTTATGGGTTGTTTAATTATAGCAAATAATTATAACTATGATGTGAAATATTAACAATTCCTGAAAGTTTGGGAAATATGAGGACTATGACCTCTTGTGTGCCCTCTTAGCTTTATGATTCATAAAAGGTATAGAAAGGGAGCAAAAAATAATATGACACATACATTTGAACAATTTTTTTTTTTTTTTTTTTTTTTTTGTGGTACGCGGGCCTCTCACTGTTGTGACCTCTCCCGCTGTGGAGCACAGGCTCTGGATGCGCAGGCTCAGCGGCCATGGCTCACGGGCCCAGCTGCTCCGCGGCATGTAGGATCCTCCCGGACTGGGGCACGAACCCGTGTGCCCTGCATCGGCAGGCGGACTCTCAACCACTGCGCCACCAGGGAAGCCCCATTTGAACATATTTTATATACCATGATTGATACCATGTGTACTGACATTTATTCACTTCATTGGTGTCATGTCCCTTACACATTTTAAATATCAATCTCTGCCATTTTACTGCAAAACATTTGTGTTGGAATCTTGGTTTTCCTTCCTATTGAATAAATTCCAGTTAAGCTTTTGCTCCCTCAACCCCAGTGAAAGTTACCATCTCCATCACTGTCAAGACTGTCAGTGTCCACATTGCTGATGCAGTAGTAACTGGATTAGCAGTTGACCTTGCTGGTCATTTCTTACTTCTTCAAATAAACACTTTAAAAAAAATTTATTTATTTATTTATTTATTTTTGGCTGCATTGGGTCTTCGTTGCTACGTGCGGGCTTTCTCTGGTTGCAGCAAGAGGGGGCTACTCTTTGTTGTGGTGCGTGGGCTTTTCATTGTGGTGGCTTCTCTTGTTGCAGAGCATGGGCTCTAGGCACGCAGGCTTCAGTAGTTGTAGCATGTGGGCTCAGTAGTTGCGGCTCATGGGCTCAGTGGTTGTGGCTCGTGGGCTCTAGAGCACAGGCTCAGTAGTTGTGGTGCACGGGCTTAGTTGTTCCATGGCATGTGGGATCTTCCCGGACCAGGGCTCGAATCCATGTCCCCTGCATTGGCAGGTGGGTTCTTAACCACTGTGCCACCAGGGAAGCCCAAACAAACACTTTTTGACTTGGCCTCCAAGACTTGGTTTCTTAGTTCTCCTCTTTCCTCATTGGCTGATTCTTCTCTCTCTGCTTTATAGTTCCTTTCAACTCCCCAGACTCAAATACTTAGGGTATCTGGGACTTTGTTCTTGAGCCTTTTCTCTGTCTGTATACATGTCCTAGTTCAGTGACTTTCAAACTTATTTCGATTCCTAGGTAGTTAAAAAAAAATACATTTTATGACATTCCTGAGTAGACACATGCACACACACATACACACCGAGTCAAAGTCCTCACAAAACAATGCACTTTGATTTATTCTTTTTTCTTTTCTATTTCATTAAAAATTCTCTTCACATCCACTAAATTGATTGCACTACTCACTTATGAGTCACAACTTGCTGTTGAAAAAACATTTTTCTGAGTAGGTCTCACACAGTCTCATAGCTTTAGATGCCACTTTTGTGCTGATGATATGTAAATATATAGGCAGTTTTCACTTTGTGTGGCAGCATAGGATCATAAAAATGACTGGTCATGCAGAGCAGTCTTCATGATCAATGGGAAAACTTACAATCTTTAAAACTTTTTCATTAAAACATTAAAAACTCTTACTCCTGAAATATATAGGGAAATGAAAAAGTAGTAAGCTTGCTATTATTTAGCATGAAGACTGGGAAGAGGCAGAGATGCTTGGACTGACTCCAGTGCTAAGACTGGTCCCTTTCACACTGGGTAATCTGGCACAAGACACTCCTGTCTAATATGTGTCCTGGTGTTTTAAAGAGTAAGTGTATTTTTCAGAGGTGTCTGATTTGCAGTCAGGAAGAGACTTAAACCTTCAGAGAATCTGGCTCTTATAATTGGCACAGAAAAAAAGGAATAGTGAGAAACACTTCATTTGCCTGGTTTACTAAAGATTCTTTTGGATAAATAGTCCAGCTTCATGTTTGAGAAAAACAAACCAAGCAACCAACTCAGTTAACAACCACCACCAAACAACCCCACCCCCAAATAGCAAAAACATAAAAACTAGTTGTCTGGTAATTGCCAAAAGTGGCCTCGGGTTAAGCCAACTTTAAAATTTGGCAAGGCAACAAAAAGATCATCTGAAAAGGGAAATAGATAAGGTAGAAGAGGGGGAAAAACATAGAATCAACTGGTGGAGGGTTAGGGTTAGGGAGGACAGTAGACCGTGACTTTGTTGTTTATTTTATTTAATTTTTTATTTATTTTTTAAAAAATTATTTATTTATTTGTTTTTGGCTGCATTGGGTCTTCGTTGCTGCGCGTGGGCTTTCTCTAGTTGCAGCGAGCAGGGGCTACTCTTCGTTGCGGTGCGCGGGCTTCTCATTGCGGTGGCTTCCCTTGTTGCGGAGCACAGGCTCAAGGCATGCGGGCTTCATTAGTTGTGGCATGCGGGCTCAGTAGTTGTGGCTCACAGGCTCTAGAGCACAGGCTCAGTGGTTGCGGTGCATGGGCTTAGTTGCTCCGCGGCATGTGGGATCTTCCCAGACAAGGGCTCTAACCCATGTCCCCTGCATTGGCAGGCTGATTCTTAACCACTGCGCCACCAGGGAAGCCCTGTTTATCATTTTGATTTATAAGTCAAGAGGTGGGTCATAAAAGATCTTGCTGTGATTTATGTCAAAGAGTGTTTTTCCTATGTTTTCCTCTTAAGAGTTTTATAGTGTCTGGTCTTACATTTAGGTCTTTAATCCATTTTGAGTTTATTTTTGTGTATGGTGTTAGGTAGTGTTCTAATTGCATTCTTTTACATGTAGTTGTCCAGTTTTCCCAGCACCATTTATTGAAGAAGCTGTCTTGTCTCCATTGTATCTTCTTGTCTCCTTTGTCATAGATTAGGTGACCATAGGTGTGTGGGTTTATCTCTGGGGCTTTCTATCCTGACCCACCTCCTAGAGTAAAGAAAATAAAAACAAAAATAAGAGAATGGGACTTAATTCAACTTAAAAGCTTTTGTACAGCAAAGGAAACCATAAACAAGATGAAAAGAGCACCCACAGAATGGGAGAAAATATTTGCAAATGAAGCAATGGACAAAGGATTAATCTCAAAAATATATAAACAGGGCTTCCCTGGTGGCACAATGGTTGAGAGTCCGCCTTCTGATGCAGGGGACACGGGTTCGTGCCCCGGTCCGGGAAGATCCCACATGCCACGGAGCGGCTGGGCCCGTGAGCCATGGCTGCTGAGCCATGGCCACTGAGCCTGTGCGTCCAGAGTCTGCATGTCCAGAGCCTGTGCTCCGCAACAGGAGAGGCCACAACAGTGAGAGACCTGCGTACCAAAAAAAAAAAAAATATATATATATATATATATATATATACACACACACACAAACAGCTCATGCAGCTCAATATCAAAAAAAACAAACAACCCAATCAAAAAATGGTGGAAGACCTAAATAGACATTTCTCCAAAGAAGACATACAGATGGCCAAGAGTCACATGAATAGATGCTCAACAGCACTAATTATTAGAGAAACGCAAATCAAAACTACAATGAGGTATCACCTCACACTGGTCAGAATGACCATTATCAAAAAATCTACAAACAATAAATGCTGGAGAGGGTACAGAGAAAAGGGAACCCTCTTGCACTGTTGGTGGGAATGTAAATTGATACAGCCACTGTGGAGAATAGTATGGTGGTTCCTTAAAAAACTAAAAATAGAACTACCATATGACCCAGCAGTTCCACTACAGCATATACCCTGAGAAAACCATAATTCAAAAAGACACATGTACCCCAGTATTTATTGCAGCACTACATGGAAACAACCTAAATGTCCATTGACAGACGAATGGATAAAGATGTGGTACATATATATAATGGAATATTACTCAGCCATAAAAAGAAATGAAATTGAGTCATTTGTAGAGATGTGGATGGACCTAGAGTCTGTCATACAGAGTGAAGTAAGTCATAAAGAGAAAAACAAATATCGTATATTAACGCATATATGTGGAATCTAGAAAAATGGTACACATGAACCTATTTGTAGGGCAGGAATAGAAAGGCAGGTGTAGAGAATGGATGTGTGGACACGGGGAGAAGGGGAGGGTGGGATGAATTGGGAGATTAGGTTTGACATAAATACACTACCGTGTGTAAAATAGATAGCTAGTGGGAACCTGCTGTTTAACACAGGGAGTTCAGCTCAGTGCTCTGTGATGACCTAGATGGATGGGATGGGGTGGGGGGAAGTCCAAGAGGGAGGGGATATATGTATACATATGGCTGATTTGCTTCACTGTACGGCATAAAGTAACACAGCATTGTAAAGCAATTATACTTCAATTAAAAAAAAAAAAGCCTTTGCTGGAAACCCTCACTCCAGAGGAGTGGTTAAGAGCAGAGTTTGGAGCCAGATTGTTTAGGTTTGAACATTGGTGCAGCTCTGACTAGCTGTGTTTCCTTGAGCAAGTCACTTAACCTCTCTATGTCTGCTTTAAAGGGTTGTTATGGAGATTAAATAAAGCATATATGCGAAGCATTCAGAGAAAAAATAAGGCAGAGGAATTCATTTCGTAGTTAAATTGTTAGAAGTAAATTATTCATGTGTTCTCTATTGCTAATTTATCCACATAGGAAAAACAAAGTATTGTGGCAGAATTCTGCTAAAGCAATTTTTTATGTCACTTTGAAGATTTACATCAGTTTTAAATGTATTTCTCATGTGATAGAAAATTCATGCTGCATTTCCTATTCATAAAAAATTCAGAGAGACTAACAATAAAAGGATATTGTTACTAGTAATGTAAATCTGCAGTTGCTGCTAGAACTTTCCAGAAGATTGGGGCAGCCATCTGGTTAGAAAAGGGGAGCAGATTTCTTAAATTGAGAGAATGTCAGTGTGCTAGATAAAAGAATGTTGAGGTGATGGGGAACTGATGGAGTTATGAGTGAGCTAAACCATTCCCAAGGTCAGCTCAATAACCCGATGAACGAACAAAATGCAATTTGCTTGTTTGAAGATTTACTTCTCTGCTTTCTAGAAATTTTTAGATTTTTTAAAGATTTTTTAGATTTTTTTCCTAGAAATTTTTAGATATCTTAGCTCAAAGACTATCATTTGCATAATATAATTATGCTGTTACATAGCTTCACATAAGACTTCCACATCAGCCTTTCTTGCTTTGTTTAGTTTTTCCTACTAAAAACACTGTGTGTATATGTGTGTTTTCTGTTTTTATTTTCTGTGTATCCTCTCCAAGTTTTCAACATGCTTCTCATGCTGTGATGCCTTTAACCAGAAAGGCTCCTAGTGTTTTTGTCAGTGCTGAATCACTGGGCAGCAGGAAGATTGGTGGTTTTAGAGTTAATCTTCACCATCACAGAAAAGAACTTTGTCTCTTTACTTATTCAGAAGTCAGATCAGCTAAGCCCCTCTTATAACATACATGTTGGCAAATGGAAGTATTACCAAGGTATTCATTTGCAGCAGAAATGAACAAAGCATAAGTTTCAGAATTCCCCCAGCTACTGCCGTACCCCTTCCCAAGCTGTGGCTTCTGGAGCAGTGGTATGACTTTCAGGGTTTTGTGAAATGTCACTGATTTTATGATTCATGTAAATACCATGGGAATGAAGAAGAGTAAATTTTTATAATAATTTATATACTTTAAGCCTTACCCACTTTACAGGATATCCTCTTCATACCCTCCCAATTGAGCTCCTTTATAGTGTCACTGTGACCTATAGTCCTTAGTAAATATAAGCATCAATGCTGGGGGAATTCCAAGGAATGTGCAAGAAAGTACTCTGTATCTCCAATGGGGAAATGCTTGCCTTGAGGGGCTTTCCTCAGGGACCTGTGAATTTTTGATAAGCACTGGCTACTGAGTGTCTGACAGCCCTCTCTGAGGTAGGGGCTTCTCTGTTCCCAGTGAGGCTCCCGTGCTCCTTATCCCATGGACAGCATTAGCAAATGTCAGTATGAGATAAATCTTAAAAGTCCAGCCCCTACAATCTAATCTCATCAGTAAAAGAAGAATGTAAAATGCTGTTACCTTAAAGGAAATGCAGGATGTCACTGGATGGAAAATTTCATCAGTACAAAGGAGACAAAGTGAGGGAGATACAGGTGCTGAAACATCTCCTGACCGCAAACTGGGGCCTTTGCACCAGATGCCCAGCATTGCTAGCATAACCACCTGTCCTGGTTTGCTCAGGGTGGACTGGTTTATGACTGTTTCCCTGGAGTAATTAATCATTGAGAACCCTTGTACTCTCAGGAGTCCCATTTTGGTTGCTTATCTGCTGAATGTTGAAGTGTTTTTAATGGCTCAAATGAATAAGTATTGTTTATCCAGAGAACTGAAGCAACTTGGAGAAGAGGCGGCTCGTGTATATCCTGAACTCATAGAGAAGGCTGATCAGCACTTGGTGGATCTCAGCTTTCCTGTGACAGAGGACATCATGGTGACTCGACTCCATTTTGCTAAAGAACGATACCATCATTTGAATGTCCTGTCAAGGCCTGCCTCTGGAGTAGGCCACCGTGGTCCTTTGAGTCTTCAGGGCACTCACTCGCAAGCCAGCTCCACACACACACTAACTCTGTTTTCCAAGTAGCAGTCTAGAACCAATAATAGTAACTTTCAGGGTGGGCATTTTCCATAAGGTCCTGGTTTCAGTTACTCTCAACTATTTAACACATCATATTTGGGCTTTCTTTACAGATCCTTTTTATTTTCCTTTGGCTCCACTCAGAATCTTGGGTTTGACTTTCATCACGAGCTGGAGGGTGTGGGTTATGGTCGAGGACCTATGGATATTTTGACCACACCAAAATGACTTCTATTGCTTCCATTCTCTCGCTGCTGCCCTAGGTTGTGGATGCAGATGTGTTCAAGGTGACTGTAAATGGTTCTAATCATTGGTCATCTCTGCTGCTAAAAAAAGGGAGTAAATTCTTATTATTCAAATAGAATTTCTGGTTTGGCAGAACCTTTTAAAATTTCCCCACTAAGGACAGTTTCTTTCTACAGCAAAACAATGAGTTTTTTATTCCAAAATGTAACTGAAGCTTTTGCTTGTTTGTCCACAGTAGTGCTTCTGAGTTTCCTTCCAGTACTCCTCAAACCTTTATTTTTGTAATGTAAATAAACTCAGCATACAGGAAATTCATACAAAAGTGCCAAATTCGGTTTCCAGATTTTAACAAACAAACAAACAAAAAATCTGTAAGGAGTTTAGTCCTGTGTTCTTCAATATGGTAGCCACATACAGCTATTTAAATTAAAATTAAGTATAATTAAAAATCCAGTTCTCAGTTGCACTAGCCACATTTTGGGTGCCCTCGTGTTACTATACTGGGCAGCACAGATGTAGAAGATTGCCACCAGTACAGAAAGTTCTACTGGATGGCGATGACAAACAGGAATAGGCAGAGCTTGTATAAACAGTCCTTTTATTCTCTGGTGAAAATATAGTTGATCAACCTGCAGTGTGTCTTCAGTTCTGAGTCTGTACCAGTGAGTCAGAGCTCTAGGAGACGCCTGTGTGTTAGTTTGAGGAAGAACAATGAAACCTAAAAGTGGTCCCAGAACTCAGAACCCAAGGTCTAGGAGACTTGAAATTTCATGAACGTAAGGTCTACGTCTGCTTTGTTTTCCATTGTAATGCCAGGGCCTGGCTCATAGCCAATACACACTTCTGTGAGTGAATAAATGAAAGAACTCAGCAAAGACCAATTAAAGGGTCCTTAAGTACAAAGATGTGAGCATCTCTTGGGGTTTGGATCATTTTGAAGATTCTCTAGGAATTATGAGAAGGAGCAGGTAAGAGTCATTGGAAGTGTCTTCCATATAGAAGTCAGAACAAAGAATTTAGCAGACAGTTTTCTGAGTGCTTCCTCCTTTTTCCTCTCTTCCTTCTCCCATCTCTCCTCCCTCCTCTTTGTCATCTTCATCATTATCAAATAGTTAACCTTTTGGGGCATTTATTACATGTGAGCCATTATGCTAAGTGCTTTTAATAGATTTTCTAATTTAATCCTCCCAGTAACCCTATGAAGTAGTATTATTGTTATTCCTGCATCCGAGTTGAGGAAACTGAGGTATAGAGGATAAATACCTTGCCCAAAGTCTCCCAGCTGGTAAATGATGGAATGCAGATAAAAATCTAGCCTGTCTGCCTCCACAGCTTGCATTTTTAACCCCTTGGAGAGGTACTGCATCTTCTTAAGCTGGCAACCCATTTGGATTTGAAACGTATTAGAAAAAGAAATAACTGTTGATTGAGGTGGAGCTCTGGGGGTGATGATGACCAAGCGGGGAAAACAGGTCACAGGTTAGATGTAGTCCCACTTGTTTATTTATCTTTTGTTGCTTTGGTTTTTTACTAATAATAAAAGTTATTTTAACTTTGTCTACATTTATGGTTCTTTTTCCTTTTTTCTAATAGTATGTAAATTTCTTTTATCTTTTTTTTCTTTTCAGACTCAACAGAATTTATATTTTATTAATATTTCCTATCTTAGTGGTTAATTTTTGCTTGTAGCTTTGAAAATTCCCTACCTTCTTTTGTTGATTTTGATATTTTCTTTGCATTTGAAAAAAATAAAAGAAACAACAAAAAAGTTAACAGTTTTTTAAAAATAGTAGCAATAATAAGTTACATATCGTATTGGAAAAATATTCCTTTCACAGTTATATATCCATGAATAGATTTAACAAGAAAGGCACAGCTTCTTTGTGAAGAAGGATGTACAGTTTTATTGAGTGGAGTTGAATAAGTGGAAACTGAATTCACAGAAAAACTTAAAATAGTAATTCTTCCAAAATGAATGTGCATTTATAATGAAATTCCAGCCAGAGTCTTATGTTTTTAAAATGAAGGAAATTATTTCCACTTTTACGTGAAAGAATGAATGTATCAGAATTCTAGAGAAGATCTTGGAAAAGGAAAATTATATTGTCTTACCAACTGTTAAGATATACTTTTAAGATTATCTAATCAAAACAGCATGGTGTAAAGTCCAGAAAGCAATAACTAGTAGTATAGAAAAACATCCAGAAATAGACTAAAGTATATATGGAAATCTAATTTGTGATAAATGTATAATTTAAATTCAGGGGGAAAATGATGTTGGTGTAATTGGCCTCCATCTGGAATAAGATAAAGTTAAACACTACCTCACATCATATACATATATGGAAGTGGAATAAAGATCTAAATGCAAAAATTAAAATGATACAGTAATAGAAGAAAATTCAGGATTACATTTGTTTAACTTTTCTTAAAAGAGAAGAAAAGTCTAGATGCCATTTAAAAAAAGAGTTGGATAGTTATTGACTAGCAAAATTAGGAATTTTCATGTGGGAAAATATATGACAAACAGTAAAAAAAAATAAAATTCTAGACTGAGAAAATATTTGCAAGACTGCATGATAAACTAGAAACTTGTACTTAATGTACTATGAGCTTCTGTAAAAATTAAGAGAAACAGAAACATGATAGAAAATAGGCAAAGCTTGCAATTAAGTAAGATACATATGGTGGAATGCAGATGGCCAATACAAATGAATGAAATATAGGAAAAAGGTTCAACTTCTTTAATAAAAGAAATACAAGTTAAAATTAAATTAAATTATTATTAAAATTAAAAACAGACAATAAGCTCCATTGCTGGCCATGGTATGGGTAAACAGATACTGTCTTACATTGCTTATGGGCGTGTGAATTGCTATAACCTTTTTGGAAGAAGCTATTGAAATATACTTATCTATCTGTGTAGATAGAACTGTATACGTTTTTGTTTGTTTTGATTTCATGCAATTTCATGTGCAATTTTTCTGGTTTTTGTTGTTTTTATTTAATTATGTTCCCAGAAAAGAAATTCTTTCTCTTGTTGGGCTTGAGATACAGTTATTTTTCTTTTTCTGAGCTGTTAAGCAATTGGAAAAGCGTTTTAAATGGAAAATTTTGATACACATGATGATTTGTATCATTAAACTTGAAAACAGAGAACTTTATTTTGTTCACCAAGAAATGTTTCAGTAAGACTGTTTTTGACAAGATATCTCAAACCATCCAAATACAAAATCTTAAATAGCTTTAAAAGAATTGTGAATAAAAACAATGATAGCAAAAACAATAATAAGGTTCAATATAAAACTTTTTGTTGACATTTTGGGATTCTAGATATGGTTTATTTGTGATCACATGAAATTAAAGATGATTAGTTAATATTTAGGACATTATTTCTTCATTGTCTTTATTTCTTCATTGAAGCCAGGTGGCTTATATTTTATTTAGCAGAACATTTCAATATTATTTTTACTTTTGAATGCTTGTAGAACATTTATTTAAATTAACATTAAAGAATCCCTAAGGGAAGGAAAAGTAAAAAAGTAAAAAAAAAGTAAAAAAAATCGATACAAACTAATATAAAATATTATAAAATCAGAAATCTCTAGTCTTTTGGGGGCCATGTGTATCTGTTTAGTTGTCTACTCGACCTCGCATGAGATTTTGTCCCTTATTTTACTAACCTCTTCTCTTCATTGCAAAAAAACCTCCACAAATTCTCTATAGGTTTTATCTTAGTCTCCGAAGAAATAAAAAGCATAGCAGAAAATGGGTGAGATGGAGTGGGAGGTAAATTTAGAATAGTTTCAATCAGTGAAAATCTTGAAAGTACTTTAGTGAGAGAACTATAAACAAAATAAAAATATAATAGTACATAATCCTATATGACTCTGACTACTCAATTTATTCATAACTATAATAAAATGTAACCCTGTGTATACTTATTTAATGTATATTTAAAGTGTAAACATTGATATTAAAATTGAGAAGAGCAGTGTACTTTCCTACGATCTGAATAGTTCCGGAGCATTATAGGGTTATTTCAGTAAGCCCTGTAATAGTCTACCATCTTCCCGCATCTAACATTGGGTTCAGTGTACACCAGCAGATACTTTTTTGGTCATGCAGTTTAGCATTTATTGTGAATCTTAGACCTAAGGCCATGTCATGGCCTCCAGAACTATGCTGTGTCCCTTTGGGGAGGTAGGCACTCAGGTTGGTTGGAGTAACCCAACAATAAGAAGAAGCACTCAAGTTTCTAAAGGGTTTTTTTTTGTTATTTAAAAGTCAGTCTCTCTTGCTCTTTCTCTCCCCTACTCTTGATTTTAGAGGTTTCATATAGTCTTTCTACACTGAAAGAGTGGTCCATAGACCAGCAGCAGTATCTCTGAGGAGATTATTAGAGCTTCAGGCTCTCAGGCCCCACTGCAGACCTACTTAATTGGAATCTGCATTTTAACAGGATATCCAGGTGATTCACAGGCACATCCAAGCTCGAGGAGCCTGCCATATGGGATAGGTTGACACTAGGCTGAAATTATTATCTACACTCCTAGAAGGACTGGTTAGTTTTCCAAACCCATTTACATTCCATAGCTCTTTGAAAGATCCCAACGTACCTCATATTCCTGTTGGAAGCTTCTAGCTTCTATATGCCTTGAGTAGAGAAGATTGTTCATATTATCATAACAGCGTGGGTCATAGGCAATATTACTTCCATTTATTGGTTACCTACTATTTGTTGGGCATGGTGCAGAATGTCTTGTTTATATTTTCTCATTTAATCCTCAACAACTTGACAAAAGAGGTTTTAGTAAGCCCATTTATAGAAAAGAACACTAGGGCTCAGGGAAGGGGTTGCTTGCAGAAGTTTAGATATGTTAGAGCTGAAATTCAAACCCAAGTTGGTCTCACCAAAGTCCATGCTCCGCATCTCCCCAACTTTTTAAAACAGTGCCAAGTTGCTGCTGTGCTGCCGTGTTCCATGTGCAGGAAGGAAGTGCATGCAGTATTCTCCTATTTGTCTGGAACAGAAAAGAAACCTGTGTAAGCGATTGATATTTATGGTGGCTATGATTTCCCCTCTTTCTTGACACATAAATGTTTAGTATAATATTCCTTAAGTTTGTAAGATCTTCGCATAATTTTGTGGATTTTTTTCCTTGTAAATGTGAGGGAAGAGAATTCATAGTTTTGTTTAAATCAAATTCTCAAAAAACGTCCACGACCCACAAATTGTTAAGAACGATCACCCTACTCAGGCTGTATCCTGATGGAATTGGCTGTTGGAATTCCCACCTGTCTGCTGGTGTTATCGACCTCCTCTCTACCTTTAGACTTTCCCCTCACCTACCTCCTTAACCACTCCTTCTCAATCCTGGAAGGGCATCAGGATCACCTCTAGATCCTTTAAAAAATACATGTGTTCAGGCCCCTTCTCAGACCTTTTGAAGTATGATCTTTGGTAATGGAGCTCAGAAGTCTGTATGTATAGGAAGTCCACAAATGATTCTGACCTACAGAGCTGTAAGTCAGCACACTTTTCTTTAAAATCTTTGAAAAAAGAGGATACTTCATGCATGCCCTTGTATGGAGTAATCTCCTGGAGGGAGACATGTAGTAGACTCAGCCCTCCCACAGGTGAGTCATCACCAGCTAGGTACTGAGGCAGCACAGAGACCAGACTCTATTTGGCCCTTTACTCATCTTTGAAGATTCTACTTTGTTACCCACTGCTGCTGAGACTGGTATATGTTTAGCACTTCAAGTCTTTAGTTATGATATTGCAAAAAATAACATCTTGAAGATGTTTTGACAAATAAATTTAACTTTTGAGTTATTCCTGAAAGAGTTAAAAAGAAAGTTTCAAGGAGTTTCTGGGGAGAGATTGTTCAACTAAGCTTTTACATTGCTGATTTTGCTTTAGGTAGTTACTTGTGCTACTACTTTATCTGCTTATTAGGAAATTGAAGTTTTTCTTCTTCGTTCATCCTTGTCTGCTAGAATTGCTTGTCATTTTCCACCCGTACAAGTTCTGATGACTTCACTTTACTCATCCTCTCAAATATTCATCTTTGAACTAAGATGAGCTCTTTATTCATGGTCATAAAGAGAGATGATTGGTAGAAATGGACTCGTGTTTTTCCATTACATTTCGTAATCATGTCTTAGTTCACTATGATGATCCACCATTTTCTCTGTTTCAGAGAACTATCAAAATTGTCATCTATCGTATTGAGGGCTATGATTTGTATAGGACAAGTTTAGAAGCTTGAGTACCAATAATTTGTCAAAGATCCTGTTTCAGTGGAATCATAGGATGTTTTAAGAGACCATACAGTCCAACCTCTATACCGTATCTCTGAGATAGCTTTGTGCCTTCCAGGGGAATTAATGACTTTATTGCAACCATTCTGTCTTCCAAGAGCTCTAGCTGAAAGAAGGTTTATTCTTCAGCTGTATTAAATGCTCTCTCTCTGAACCTTCTAGTTTCAATTCTAGTTTTGTTCTTGGACTTTTGCAGAATCAGTCAAATCCTTCCCCACATAACAACCTTAGGAAACTTAAACTTCAACCTTCAGAAACTTGACACTGCACCTAAATTTCTCTCCTCAAGCTACAAAATGAGTTCCTCATAAGCATTGTTTTCCAGAATAAACATACCAGTCACAACCAAATATGTTAGTGAGAGAGTTGGCAAAGACCTGAATCATAATCACTTGTCTGAAACTGGGACCTTTCCTGTTTCCTCTCTTCTAGTGCCAGTTCATTTAATTCTGTTCCTGGCCTCTTAGATAAATTTAACTTTACATTTTATTTTATTTGATAAGACAAATATCTTACTGGTGAAAGACAGCAGAATCTTCTAAGAGCGTTATCTAAAATAACTAGAAATTAATATTTCTGAAGGATGTTTTAAGGTCCAAAAGCCACCTTTAGTAAATGAGTGCACAAAGGCATCCTGCCAAGTATTTGGGGGAGATCCATAACTATTGCAGTGCTTTAAAGCAATTCTGTGATTAGTATTACAGAAAGATAATCTATCATGAAACTACATCATTAAGATAATCTCTGCCTTATCTCATTTCTGTATTAAAAGTTCTCTGTGTTCACTTCAAGATGCTCTTAAACCAAAGATTTTTCTGAATCTAAAGGCTTTTATAGGCAGTCTCTCCTCAGTAATTATAAAGTGTTCCATGTTACTAATTTTAATTAAAAAATTTTTTAAATTGATTTTATTTATTATTTTTGGCTGTATTGGGTCTTCATTGCTGCGCGCGGGCTTTCTCTAGTTGCGGCGAGCGGGGGCTACTCTTTGTTGTGGTGCGTGGGCTTCTCACTGCAGTGGCTTATCTTGTTGCGGAGCACGGGCTCTGGGTGCGTGGGCTGCAGTAGTTGTGGCACATGGGCTCAGCAGTTGTGGCTCGTGGGCTCAGTAGTTGTGGCGCACGGGCTTAGTTGCTCCGCAGCATGTGGGATCTTCCCGGGCCAGGGCTCAAACCCATGTCCCCTGAATTTGCCACAACTGTGCCACGAGGGAAGCCCCATGTTACTAATTTTAAATAACTGATTTCCGTGAGTGGGCACAGAAATTATATTGCCTTTTCCACTGTAAAGGTAGCCTCATAGGTCAAGACTGTAGGAAGAACAGAGGAAATTTGAAAATGTGAAACTGCTGATAAATATTTTAGAAAAACTATTGACTAGGTTAAGTTTTTTTCATTGATTTATTATGGGCAGATTTAGAGCAAAGGGTGATATAATCCAGTGCATTAGTCCCTTCTGGGATAATTAACTCAACCAAAAATATTCCCCACTTCTCTCTATCTTCCCTTCCTCCTAGAATGAATGGATGATGGTGCAGTGCTTTGGAAAACAGCTCTATATCAATACAAGAAAAAACCCAAACAAACCTCTTTTAATTCTTCCTGTATAAAATTAAACATAAAGAAAGACAGTAGAGTAGAGGCTAATCTGATTATATTTCTTATCATGTGTTTGAAAAGTCTTCAAATTTCCTAGACCTCAGATTCCCCTTCTGGAGAACTTATGAGGAAACTGGGAGCCATACATCCCAAATAATTGCTGTCCAGTGGTGTGCTGGAGTAGGCTTGTACTGGCTGAGGAGACCTATTTTTACTATTCAGTAAATTTGTGAGCTAATTGACCTCATATAGATAGCTTCAAATTGGTTATGGTAGGAGTATTTACACCATGAAAATTGGCATATGCTACAGATCAGAGCTGGTTGTTAAACATTTACCAGCTTCTCATTGTATCTGGCATACTCATGTGAAAACAGACATTTTAATTTAAAAAAATGAACGTATTCATTAATATTAGAACTCTTTCATTGTTTTATGGACTTGTATGGCTAGAAATATCTTCTGGTCTTTTGTTTACCCTCTTTCTTCAAGTAGAGTATTACTAGAAACATTCTGGATGTCATATGTAAGAAAACTTTAAAATTATGTGTAATGGCTAATACATAATATTTTCAAAAACAATTCTGTAATGCATCTCTACAGAATAATTCTGTAATGTATTCTATTTTGACTGCCCATTAAAAATCAGGTTTCCCTTTCAAGATGTCATTTAATTTAATTATTTAAAAAGATTACTCTGAAGGAGGGAGTGAGGGGAGATAATATAATCCTCTAATTCTGTAATTTCTTCTGCAGCTGTTTTTTATACTTTTGCCTTTCCTTGGTTTCTCTTTCTCCCTTCCTTCTTTATTTGCTCCTCATCTCTTCTATAGAAGAGGAATCATTTTTTTATAAGCATACCCATCCTCTTCCATTGTTTCTTTGGACCCTGAAGATTTGCATTTCTTTTAGGAATTTGCTCAGCATTTTAGGTTGCTAAGATGTGCTAAAACAGGAGCCAATTTACAACGTATTTGTCTACGATTTCTAGGAAACTTGCAGGGTTCATTCTGCAAGAATGATTTACAGGCTATAATATGTTAGAATGTCAAACAAGTGGAAACCATTACCAGCACTAATGTCTTAACCCCAGTTTCACAATTGAGGGAGGAAGGTCGTCGATTAAAAGGTCCATCTGTTCCAAAGATGTGTCTGACTTGCTTGCCCAGTGTTTTGTGACTCAAGTCAGTTCAGTGATTGTGCTGCCTGTGTAACTGCTTATCAGTTTCTCAAAATCATTGGTTATGAGAGCATTTTACCATGATATCTTTGAGAAATAGGGTTTTGTTTTTGGATGCTATAGTTGTTCAGCAATGTGTTTAGTGTATTATATGTGCCAGGAACATATATTTTGAAATTGTCCCTAGCTCTAAGAATTATGTAATCAGTGAGTTAAGTATATACACTTCGAATGAGTTAGTGAACTTATATTTTGGCAATAATTTGATGTTGGAGGATTCATCTCAGTGTGAGTTTCATCTCTATTTACAGGATGAAAGATGAAGGGTTCTGTTACTATGATCAAGTTCTTTCTTAAAATACCCTTAATCTACTTATATTTTCTAAATAATGACGCTACACCTCTTAGATAGGACTTCACAATTTACCACCCACTTTCACATTTATCTCATTTTCCATTAGATATTTTCCCTCTGCAGTTTTCTTCCCATATAAGGTCATTGAATAACTGACTCTGAGATGCGAAAGGGACCTTAAATTTATCTGATCAATTACTCTACCCAATAGTCAGCCTGTCTGTTAGCTATTTCGAGGAGGAGAAAATATTAGAGAGACTAATTGGGTCAAATAAGGAGGTGAAAGTAAATTTTGCTTTTTGTGGGAAAGGCAGACTATTATTTTTTTACTTTTGCCCCTTTATTTGATCATTGTTTTCAGGATCAGCCTGTTGAGTATGGATTCTGCTTCAGAGTCTCTGGTCAACTTGAGACCATTAATTCTCCCATTTGGGGGCTTTGCCAGTCTGCTGTCAGCTGCAGACTTGCCTCAAATGCTGAGCCTAAGGGTGTGGGGTTCTGGGGTGTAAAATACTTATGTCTTATTTTTAAAGCAATAGAAATTCATTCCTCCCTCCCTCCCTTCCTCCCTCCCTTCCTTCCTTCCTTCCCTCCATCCATCTCTCCTTCCTTCCTTCCTTCCTTCCTTCCTCCCTCCCTCCCTCCCTTCCTTCCTTCCTTCCTCCCTTCCTCCCTCCCTCCCTTCCTTCCTTCCTCCCTCCCTCCCTTCCTTCCTCCCTCCCTCCCTCCCTCCCTTCCTTCCTTCCTCCCTCCCTCCCTTCTTCCCCCTCCCTATCTCCCTCCTTATTGATTTAGTTATTTCAAATTACATCAATACACAACTGGGGCAAATTAAGAGTTACAACAAGTATGGAATTTAAAATTATTTGCTTGTTCCAGGTGGGGATTTATTATTTCTGACTTCAATAAAAGTTTGGATCTTATGTTAAAAAAGTCTTATAAGTTATTCTTATCTTGTTCTGATGAAAATACAGATCCACTCAGGTACATTAATTGTTCTACGACACAGATGAGGAAGATAGAAACGCAGCCCAGCCAGGCTGAATGTGGTTTGTGAGTTGATTGTCTTTTAATGCTAGCTTGATTGATGACTGTGTGCCATGTGAAGTGACTGGAAAACTGATAGTTACACAAAACTGTGGAAAAATTGGTGCAACAGGGAAACTGTACTTCCTGAGCCAATGTGATGCAGGCTGTGCAAGTGTGATTCCTCAGGAACAGGGTAACTACTTCATAAAAAAGATAGTGAGGAAAGTAAGATGAAGGTAAAAACAACTGTCCCCCAGTGTACTGGGAAGAGTGCCTGCTGCCTTTTCCTCCCGTTGCCAGGAGAGAGATGAGCCAGCGCCTGGGTACACGTGCGTCACCAGTTATAAACACAAGGAATGACGTCTCAGTTAAACCTGGCATGTGGTCCACGCAGACACTATAAACAGGAACGCATATGTCATCCTGTTGTAAACTCCATCTTTATAGCCACAGAAAAGAAAATTAAGTGCTGAGGAAAAGCTGTCACCCCTTTGTTAAACAAATGAAAAGTAAATTGACAGGAGAGGCTTATTCCAAAATCTTCCATTTTATCTCTATTTCTGGATTAAAGATTATGAAGGCAAAGTCTTTTCAGAACCCTTTGTTTAGACCTTACAACAAAAATAGCCTTAGGGAACTGCTTGCCTGGAGAGCTTTATGGTTCTCTGTGACCATGGAGATTAATCTTTGGGAAATCAGCCATCCACAACACTGCTGCCTTCCTCCCCAAAGAAGAATTTCCATTCCTGTCTGAGAATGCGGGATGGGGCAACAAGCATTGAGGACTCAGGGCGCAGCCTCCCTGACACTGCCTCAGGCCCCCTTCAGTTATTCAGTTATTCCCTTCACTGTTCCAGAAAGGAACATCTCAAGGGGAAGCTCTGCTCTCAGCCATGCTGCTGGGAGCATGGGACTTAGAAAAAGACCATTCCTCTATTCATTTAGTCATGAATTTATTTAACTGATATATCTGTGCTCTCACTGCATAGATGCCAGGCACAGGTGAAACACGCATAAGCTGACATAGACACCATCCTACTACATACAGTGTGGGATGGGGATTAAACACATAATCACACTGATAAATGTACATTTTCCAACGGAGGTATTAAAAATAACAAAGGAACTGGACTTGGATGAAAGATACTCTAAGGAAACCATAGTTATCCATGATCAGAGGGATGAGAGGGCAAAATATATGTGAGGAGTAGAGAGCATCACAGAAGAGCCCTGTGCTGAAGGAGGTGTGGCTGGAAGACGGGAAAGGAGATGGTGCCTCAGGAGATGAGAGGTCCTCAGACCAGGCCCCTTGGGGGTTAGAGATCTTGTTGTTCTTGTGAAAGTAAGGTTCTTGTCTCCTTGCAGAAAGAATTCAGAAAGGAGACAGGGGGGTTAAGAAAGTAAAGTGAGAATTTATTTAAGCAAGAATACGCTCTCAGAGGGAGAGTGGGCAGACAGGTGAGGAGCTGCCCTGGGTTTCTTCGGCAAGCCAGTTATAAGGGCCATTCAAATGAAGGAGTGGAATTTCACTGGGGACGGAGAGGTTTGGGGGTCGTATTCCCTGATTTTCATCCCAGCTCCACCTTCCCGAGGGGACGAGGGATTTCTGTCCTTATTTAGCTTTGATTGGAAGTGTCATAGCTTTGGTGCATGATGGGAATTTCTTATCTGCAAGGCTAATTGTAATGAGAGCATAACGAGCAACAGGTTACATTCAGACACTGGAGATTCCTGCCTTTTCCCACCTTTCTTTGTCTGTCTCCAGGACACTTATCACCCCAAAATGTATGGTTTCCTTTCAGTCTGGAAATTCCTGCTTTTCTTTATCTGCCCGTGAACCCCCACTGTTTACAAGAGGCATGGTTTCCTGCCACCTGGCCCCTGGCCCCCCTTTCTCTGCTCACACCTAGCTACCTGCCTGCTCTAACACTATGGAGAACTTTGGTGTTTATGGTGAAGGCCAGTGGGAAGTTAGCTGATGGATTTTCATGTAGAGGGAACTGGATGAGGACTGTATTTTGAAAAGATAGCTCTGGATTTGGGAGGAAAAAGGGCCAGAGAGAGGCCAGAGAGATGGTGGTAATATTTCATTTTGGAGCCTTGAAGCTGGTTGGTTGTGGATCCAAAATTCCTGCATGGTTGCCTCCCTCCTAAACACTGTTCGCATGTCAGTGCCCTCCTCCAGACCCTGTGTTCCTTGAGTTCAGGAATGCTGCTTTACTTGCTTTAGGGGTCCCTGTAGTGTCTGACACTGGACTTTGAATACATTCAACAAAGGCTGTATTTAAACTGTGGCTCTTCCCCAACTCACAAGACATGTCAGTCGCCTTAAGAGATCACAGCCCTTCTGTATTCTGGTGACAGTATTATGTAGCGATCTAATTTGTTCCTTAAGACAGAGGAAGTGTATAAAAATACACTTTCCTTTTCTTTTGCTAACTCATATATGCCTTGCACTTTATTTCCATATGTTAATATCTTCTATAAAATGACCTTTAGAGTCTATCTTTATGTCAACCTAAACCATTGCTAGTGTCATTACTACCTCCTCACAAATATAATAGACATATTGGGGAGATTGGTTCCTGAGACTTCCTACAGAGCAGGAAGCAAAACCACACTGGAAATTTTCTGACTCTGGAAACATAAATAAATAAAGCAGTGATATGGAGTGGTGTGGCCTGTGGCAGACTGGAAAAAGCACGCTCTATCCCAAGCATTCAAATTCAAACACAAGATACGCTCTGATAGCCAAACAAAACACTGGGATGCTGAGTTTAGCTAAGTGACTATGAGTTTGCCATTCCTCCTTCAAGTGATTAAATAATTTTAGTATTTTAATCCAGAGGAATAATAGAAAATTTCAATGTGCTCACGTACTCATTATGAGTTGTGGGCCAAGCTCTTCTGAGTGACCAAAGCTCCAAAGTTGTGTTGGGGTAAAGCAGCAGGACCAGAAAGCCTCCAACACTGCAATCTTCTCTAATAACTTTGGGAGGCAGGCTTCTGAGACCCCCCTGGCTTCCTGGTCTCTTGCTTTCTTCTGTAGTGGACTGGTGCAGTGTCCCCTGTGCCTCAATCCCACTAACACACACTGAGTGGGTGAGTTTGACAGAAAGGAGGAGGTTATTACGACTTGAAATCAGAAGCAAAGAAAACATCTCTTCCCACATGCATACCTTCAGTGCGTGTCCCTGGAGGTGGTTTAAGTGAGGCTTTCTTTCCCTCCAAGTGAAAAATGAGGGACATATAAATACAGCCCTGACCCTCCTCCCACCTGATCCTTAGATTAAGATTAGCTTCAGCTCAGGCTGAGAGGTCACACAGGACATGGTTTCTGCAGCTGGCGGTCACTCAAATCACACACCCAGGAATCTCATGCAAAGAATATTTAGATAACACGTTTCTAAGAGAAGGATAATTCCAACTTCTTCTTTTTTTTAACCAGGGGTGGGCAGTCCTAGTGATTTTGTAAATGGGAGGATCTTGTTCACTGCAGAAATTGGGCCTTTTGGATCGATGAAGCAGAAAGGAGCAGAACAATAGGATTAATTAAGATTATTTTGGATTTTGGGGGCCGGGTGCGGAGGTGATTGCACACTCAGGAGAGCGCGGCGGCAGGGGTGGTGTTGGCAGCGTTCGTGTGCTCGGGTGTGAATCGCCGAGGGAGGAGGCGGTAGAGGAGGAGGTGGCTGCGGTCGTAACGGTGGCGGAGGAGGCAGGCACGAATCAGCTGCGGGCGGAGACATGGCCAACATGGCGGTGCAGCGAATCAAGCCGGAGTTCAAGGAAGAAGAGCGAGGAGACGAGCAAAAATCAAATTAAAGTAGATCTTGCAGATGAGAATTTTACAGAATTAAGAGGAGAAATAGCAGGACCTCCAGACACACCATATGAAGGAGGAAGATATCAACTAGAGATTAAAATACCAGAAACATATCCCTTTAATCCCCCTAAAGTCAGGTTTATCACTAAAATATGGCATCCTAATATTAGTTCCGTCACAGGGGCTACTTGTTTGGATATCCTGGAAGATCAATGGGCAACAGCAATGACTCTCCGCACGGTATTATTGTCATTGCAAGCAGTACTGGCAGCTGCAGAACCAGAAGATCCACAAGATGCAGTAGTAGCAAATCAGTACAAACAAAATCCCGAAATGTTCAAACAGACAGCTCGACTTCGGGCACATGTGTATGCTGGAGTACCAGTTTCTAGTCCAGAATACACCCCAAAAATAGAAAACCTATGTGCTATGGGCTTTCATCGGAATGCAGTAATAGTGGCGTTGTCTTCAAAATCTTGGGATGTAGAGACTGCAACAGAATTGCTTCTGAGTAACAGACGTAGAGCTGCTGATATAGTCAAGCTTGCTCCTTCTTGAGGAGCATCAACATCTGCTATTTTTAGGATTCTGTGTAGAGTTCTTTTAAACTGGCATTCTTGCCTAATGATGTTATCTAGGCACCATCGGAGACAAAATAGTCTCTGCTCTGTAAATAAAGTTAATTAAACGTCTCTGTAAATTAAAAAAAAAAAGATTATTTTGCTGCCATGCTCTGCAATTTTATTACTCCTCCTAAAATGCAATGGAATAGGCAGCATGATTTATGTTTGTATTCTGGGGCCTTCAGCAAAATTTATCCTCTTTGGCTGCATTTCTACAATAATGATAATAAAACTATCTGTCTTCTGTATTTTAGTGGGCTGTTATAAAGAGAAAACTAGATTATGTATGGTAAAGCACTTTACAATGACAAGGCAATGTGATATAATAATAACAATATTAAAAAAAAAAAGCAAACACATAGCACTTGTTTTTTGCCAGGCACTGTTGTAAGCACTGACACTCATTATTTAACTTTATAATAACCTTATGAGGTAGAATCTAGGATCTCATTTATAAATGGGGAAACAGACACAGAGAGCTGAAGTAACTACTTGAGGCCAGCCAGTAAGAATTGGTGCCAGGATTTGAAACTACCCAGTCTGGCTCTAGAAGTTAATGCTTTTAGTCACTATGGTTTAAAAAAGAATTTTTTAAAAAGTAGATTTTTAACTAAATGAGAAGACCAGCATTTGAATCCTGGGTTCATGGGCTGTGTAACTGAAGTCAGGCCTCTCAAGCAGTCTGAACTTTAGTTTGCTCACCTTAAAATAGAGATGGGTAATAACACCTATTTTTAGCTGTTTGGTGGGTACTAAATAAGAAAACATGAAAATTCACTGTTTAATGGTAGGACGCACACGATGTACTATTATTAGTTATGGGGGAGATGTATATTTGTCTGCTCTGGCTGCCATAACAAAATACCACAACAGACACTTATTTTCTCACAGTTCTGGAAGCTGGAAGTCCAAGGTCAAGGCACCTGCAGTGTTAGTTTCTGATGAGGCCTCTCTTCCTGACTTGCAGGCGGCTGCCTGCCTGAGGCGTCCTCATATGGCCTTTTATTCATGCATGTGGAGAGAGAGAGAGAATCTTTGGTGTCTCTTCCTCTTCTTATAAGGAAAACAATCCTTCTGGATTATGACCTCATTTAACCTTAATTACCTCCTTAAAGGTCTTATCTCCAAATACAGTCACATTGGTACTTAGGGCTTCAACCTATGATTTTGGGGGGCACAATTCACCGCATAACAAATGGGAAGCTAGGGAGAGAGAACTAGAAGGACAGAGGGGCATTTGGAGTATTATATTTTTAGGGCAGGTTTCTTAGGCGTCAACTGTGGAGGGCAAAGAAGTTATCAGCTGCGTGTAATAAATTAGTAACTATACAATATTTTTTACACTATATGTCATTTGCCTTCTCTTTGGTGCGATAGAAAAAGTCTCCATACTATCTATTTTTGTGCTTTTAGGTGAGCCTGAATTTAAATACATTGGGAATATGCATGGCAATGAGGCTGTTGGACGGGAACTGCTGGTTTTCCTGGCCCAGTACCTGTGCAACGAATACCAAAAGGGGAATGAGACAATCGTCCAGCTGATCCACAACACCCGGATCCACATCATGCCCTCCCTCAACCCTGATGGCTTTGAGAAGGCAGCATCTCAGGTGGGTGTGGGCCAGCTCACAACAGGGCATGCTTGCTTTTTTTTTTTTTTATGGTTTGTACATATATGCTCATATATAAGGAATATATGCTCACATGAAGCTTACAGATAGTGCAGGGGCGGGTATAAGTGATATGGTGTTTAATTTGCTGGTAAGGAAAAAGTGCAGAAGGTAAGGGATGGTGGGCGAGGGTTTCTTCAGCAGAAATTGCGAATGAGAAATTTTGTTAGTCAATATTAAATTAATGTTTTGTTTTCGTTGTTAAATGAATCATATTTATTCATTCATGTGTGTGACTAGGTAAATTTCTTCCTAAAAATCTAGAAGTTTGAAAACTATCTACTGCCATGTATTGAAGAGTGAGGCCATTGCTGTCTCTGAATGAGGCTATATCATAGCGCCCTCTACTGAAATCAAGGAATGAAGATTTTTGGCCAATGTTTCACTGATGTTTAATCCTTATCTATATGTGATGTGTAAAGTAAAAAACAAACAAACAAATAAAAACAAAACCCTCCTACCTACAAATCAAAATTTATTTAATACATTTTAACTGTTAGAGAAGCTGGGAAGTAATTATGTTTTCTCAGTTAAGTGTGCTCCCTTTTTGTTTAGACAGGGGTGGAGGACATTTTATTTTCTAGTTTGAAATAATTTTCTTATTTTACGGGAACATATTAAAGCATGTATTTAGCATGTTAATCTATAGTGAAGAAGTTGTTTTGTACCTTAAAAATAAAAGATCAAGTGACCTGATAGTTTGACTTTGTAAGAAACCCAGACAGTGAATTTCTGTAAGTATAATATATAATTTCTAAAGTTATGAGAGAAAAGTTCTAGTAACATAGATAATTAAATTATTGACTATTTTAAGGTGATATTCAGAACTGTAAGACAGGATAGACAAAAAACTGTCATTGCTATTTTCTGTCTTATAGGTTTTTATTCCTTACAGTCTAAGGTATCTGAGTTTACATGACTTTAAGAATATGGGCATTATCTCTATATTAGAGATCTAGTATAATTTAACAGTAAAACAAGAAAATCTACATTATAGAATATAACTGAATATTCTGGAAATTTATTAAATTTCCAGATTATGTCATTAGTGGAATGAAAGGTTTAAAACTGAACAAAAAATTTTCAACTTACAAAGTTGAAGCAAAAGTTCTAGAGCTCATATTTTTTTATGAAGATGGTAAGAGAGAGGTATATTATTAATATGTAAACAACTTACGTTAAATTCATTTTAAGCATCTAAACTTCTTTAGTAATTTATTCTTTTGAATATTTAAAAGTAGTTGCTGTGGTTTTCAGAGGCAGTGAGCATTTTACTTAAACCAAGTACAGAGTGGCACGCTGTGAGACATGCCATCTACTACTAACACACATGGACTTTTTTTGCAGTTTTTTTTGTTTGTTTGTTTGTTTTTTTACTTTTTTTTTTTTGCGGTACGCGGGCCTCTCACTGCTGTGGCCTCTCCCGTCGTGGAGCACAGGCTCCAGACGCGCAGGCCCAGCGGCCATGGCCCACGGGCGAGCCGCTCCGCGGCATGCAGGATCCTCCCGGACCGGGGCACGAACCCGCTTCCCCTGCATCGGCAGGCGGACTCTCAACCACTGCGCCACCAGGGAAGCCCTTTTTTTGCAGTTTGATGTTGAATATCTTTTAAATAAAATTATTATTGACATTTAAAATATTGTTCCTTGAGAGTATTTTCAAAACATCCATAATATATACTTTAAACCTGATACTTTCATGTGTATATCAGTAAGATAGTGAAAATGCCATTGTAGGAGGATATTGTTGAAACGAATAATCTTAATAAATTATTTTAGAAACCATTAATGAAGACCTTAAATAGATGGTAACAATAATAATAAATAACTGATGATTTTCCTCTGATTTTTTTGTTTTTTCAGCCTGGTGAGCTGAAGGACTGGTTCGTGGGTCGAAGCAATGCCCAGGGAATAGATCTGAACCGGAACTTTCCTGACCTGGACAGAATAGTTTATGTTAATGAGAAAGAAGGTGGTCCAAATAATCATCTGTTGAAAAATCTGAAGAAAATTGTGGATCAAAACACAAAGGTAGAGAACATGTATGGTTTTCCTGGGTTCTGTCCTCCAGCCTAAGGAAAGATGTCTATTATCTTCATCACAATGAGGGATGCAGGAGTGTTGTGAAAGCTTGTATGGGATAGTTCACTATGGCTGTGAAAGTCAAGGCTGGGACGCCTGGGGCCTGGAAACTAGTCCTGCCCCTAGAAGTGGTCAGGGGTTTAGGGAGTGGGAGGTAGGGACAGGGGTAGGAGGGAGAAACCAGTTGTCTAGAAAGTCTTTTTGGCCTCTTCAGAGGCCCTTTATCAGCACATCTGATTAGCAACTCCTACAGCATTCCACACTTGTTGACCTTTTTCTTATTTTCCAGAACTTTCTCCTCTTCTGCCTTGCACAACTGCACTTTCTCCTACCTCTTCTAGTACCTTTCAAACCACTCCTCAGTTTCTTTCCCTGCTTCTTCTGCCTTGGCCTAAACGCTGGCCTTCAGGGTCCCATCTGCTCCCCTCCTGTCTCTCCTTGGGTTTCCATCCTCTCCTGGACCTTCAGTGTTGTCCATTATACAAATTCTCCCAGATCTCTTTTGCTTGCTCACTGAGTCCCTTTATCTGGTGACACCTGGGGCCTCAAGCTCAGCATGACCAGAAATAAATCATTCCCTAAGAAAACACTATTCTCTCATTTACTTGATCATCAAAGCCTTGATTTTTCCATCTCTGTCACCACTCACCACCCATGTAACCAGATCTTGGCGATTTGGCCTCCTGACACCCTTCAGCCTTTCCTTCCTCTGCCAACTCAGGCCCTGTGGTTTGCTCTGACGAGGAAGGGATCCCCCATTCCTGTTTTGGGTTCGGCCTCTCCCAGCTCCATTCAGTCTTCTCAAATTCGTCCAGAGTGATCTTCATACACAAATTATTGCTCTATTGCTGAAAAACCCTAACCTTGCCGGGTCTCCACCGCCCAGAGGATAAAGGAAAAGACTCAAAATGTCAGAATAGTGTGATGGTTTATTGTGGAGGCTCTGGAGGCAGCCACCTTGCTTCAAATTCTGGTTCCGTCCTTGCTGTGTGAGTTTTGCAAAGTTCTATAACCACTGTGTGCTTCCTCCCCGTCATCCGAAGTGTGGACGTGACTGTAGCATCCAGCCCATAGTGAGGTTGTGAGGATTGGATGAACCAGTACATGTGAAGTGTTGGAGGCCAGGACCTGGAATTGTTACTGCTGTGTCAGCGTCATTGCTCAGTGCTCTGTTACGGACCACAAGGTCAGATGGACGCACACACTCACTAAACACTGGGTTTGAAACTCATAACGTTTGAACACTATTTTCAGTTCCACAGAGGGGAGGCGAGCCCATCACAGAGGAAAGGCAAGGACTGCTGGGGGCAGCCCCCACTGCGTCTTGTGTCTTTCCAGGCAATTCAACTCTGGCTTATCAGCTTCTTCTAGCATCTTTCCTAAGTGAGAGCTTGGAAAAGACAGTGTCTCCATTTTATTACAGCTCCAGGGCCATTCAAGTTTCTCTTGGCCCCTGGCAGCTGCCAGCTCAGCCACTCTTTAGTCTGGCTTTGATATGCCATGTACTCCCTAAGCATACTGTCTTCCCTTTCCTTCCATGTCACCTCCTCTGTGAAGCCTTCCTCTCCTCCTCCAGACAGATCCTGTTGGGCCTACCTTTATGTTCTTTATATATATTTCCAGTCTGGTGCTTATAGTTATATAGAACTTTATAGATGTTATATTATTATTTGTTTACACAGCTGTTTTTCTTTGTGATTCTGGATTTCAATCCCTTGATTACAGGAATTAGAATTCCTATTTGAGTCTGACTCATAGTAGGCTTGAAGCCTATCATGAATGAGTGCAGTCCAGCCTGGCAAGCAGATCGCAACACCAGCTGCTGGAGTTCCAGACATGCAGTCAGCACGTGGCTGGGACACTGGGTAGAGGATCCAGGAGAGAGGGAGTCTCAGCTTATTGGTCTAAAATTCTTCAAATTCTCCTGCCAGTATTTAGAGTTCATCCCAGAAACCTGGGCTGAGCCTACAAGTGGGGACTGGTCTGTGAAAAGGGCTGCCAAGGGCTGAGGATTTTGGCAGAACTTGATAAGTGACTCACGTAAACACTCCTGTTTCTTTTTAAATTAATTTATTTATTTTTGGCTGTGTTGGGTCTTCGTTTCTGTGCGAGGGCTTTCTCTAGTTGCGGCGAGCGGGGGCCACTCTTCATCGCAGTGTGCGGACCTCTCACTGTCGCGGCCTCTCGTTGCAGGGCGCAGTCTCAGTAGTTGTGGCTCACGGGCCTAGTTGCTCCGCAGCATGTGGGATCTTCCCAGACCAGGGCTCGAACCCGTGTCCCCTGCATTGGCAGGCAGATTCTCAACCACTGTGCCACCAGGGAAGCCCCAACACTCCTGTTTCTGAGTCACAGATTTGCAGTTTCTCAGCCCCTAAACCATCTTTCCCTGGAGAAGGGAGAGCTGGAAAAGCAAAGGGCAGGGGTAATTAGAGGGGAAAAGAGAGTAGTCTTGTGTGATGACCCGTGAGGCCTAAGACAGAAATGAAAAACTGTTCTGGAAGCCCAGTGTGGGTATCAGCCCAAACTTTTGCCCATGTTGTCTGTTAAAACTAAGAAATGAGAGAAAGAATTCTGGTCACCTATCATAGAAGAATTGTGAAATAAACTCATGGTGACAGGATATGAGATTAGCAGTCTTCATGTAAGTGCCTTCATTTTCAGCCAGCACTGCCTTCCTCTTCCTCAATGGGACTTGTATAATATTTATATTAGATGTTTTCAAATTTCTAGTTTGAGCAATACTTTTTTAAAAAGATGCTTGTTCAAGGCACTTTAAAAAAAACTAGAGCTTTTATTTTAAAAAGTCTCAATGCCAATACTTTTTCTGGGTAAAGGTAAAATAAAGAAAAATGCATAAAAATTAAATTTTAGTCTCCTTTCTGGAACAGAAGCAAGATTTGTTTACATTTTACTAAATCTTCAGTAAACCTGCTTAAATCACAGGATGATATCACCCATGTCTGGCTCATCTCCTTTTTCCATCTTTGTCAATTAGACAGAGACAGTGTTTGGACGGGCCCAGTACAAGATACATAGTAGGCATTTCATTAATGTTATTACACATCACCCCTTTCTCACTTCCCCTTCTTGGCCTTGTAGTGGTGTTTGTGTATGTAGCTATGTGTGTGTGTGTGTGTTTGTGTGTGTGTGTATGTATTTACTGAGATATAATTAATGTATAGCACTATTTAATATGAGGTATACAACATAATGATTTGATATTTTATATATTGTGAAATTATCACCATAATAAGTCTAGTTAACATCCATCACCATACACAGTTACACATTTTTTTTCTTGCCGGGAGAACTTTTAAGATCTTCTCTCTTAGTAACTTTCAAATATACATTACGGTATTATTAACTATCTTCTCCATGCTGTACATGGCATGCCTAGGACTTATTTATTGTTTAACTGGAAGTCTGTACTTTTGACTCCCTTCACCTATTTCATCCACCCCCGGCCTCCTGCCTCTGGCACCCACCAATCTGTTCCCTGTTTCCTTAGAGTGGTTTTAAAATCTCTATGGTTGTAGGAATCAGGGGTTAAATATACAGATTCCTTACTTACAATAGCCAAGATATGGAAGCAACCTAAGTGTCCATCAACAGAGGAATGGATAAAGAAGATGTGGTACATATATACAATGGAATATTACTCAGCCATAAAAGAGAATGAAATTTTGCCATTTGCAACAACATGGATAGACTTGGAGGGCATTAGGCTAAGTGAAATAAGTCAGACAAGAGAAAGATAAATACTGCATGATATCACATATAGGTGAAATCTAAAAAAAGAACAGGCTAGTGAATATAACAAAAAAGAAGCAGACTCACAGATATAGAGAACAAACTGGTGGTTACAGGGAAGGGGGAGGGGCAAGATAAGGGTCGTGGATTAAGAGGTACAAACTACTATGCATAAATAAGTAAACTACAAGGATATATTGTACAGCACAGGCAATATAGCCAATATTTTATAATAACTACAAATGGAGTATAACCTTTAAAAATTGTGAATCACTATGTTGTACACTGAAACATATAATATTGCACATCAACTATAAGTCAATTTTAAAAACTGTAGATTCCTGTGATTGCTGAATCAAGAAGTCTGGGGTGTATATGCTATGGGAATGAGTGATAGAGAGGAATTTACATTTTTACCAAGTCCTCCAGAGGCTCTCCTTGCTCTTCCAAACCTCTCTGAATACAAGGTCTCTCCTGCTCCCTGGAGTTCTTCCTGCTAAGTCATTTCTCATCTGCTCTCAAGCTCTTCAGCCTGGTCACTTCCACCATTATCTGGGCTCGGTACATAAGCCTTGGCTTGGACTGCATGGAAACAGAGTGATTAAATCAAATAATTATATTAAATACTTGTCTTTAATGGCTAGAGTGGTGAAGAAAATGGAATAAATATAGCTTTGATATATCTTAAGAGCCAAAGCCATCTACTTATAGAGCATAACATTTGAGCTATATTTACAGTCTTTAAATGGAAGTTTTAAAGATAGGTCATAATTGGCTCTGGATTCTGTTAAGGGCTCCATCTAAGAGGTGCTCCAAAGCCTTCCCTATGGATTAGTTAAATATGTGATTACAATACAATACAGGAGATTTCAGCATTTAGTCAGCCTAAAAGACTCTATTAATAGTCAAAGAGAAATGGAGTTCAACTTATCAAATTGTGGAGTTTGCTTGCTTGCTTTTGAACATCTAGTAACATGAACATTAGCAATAGTGTATGTATAGGAACTAACAATAGGCTAAACCTAATAGCCACATAAGACTTTGTGTATTCAGGACTGTATCTTTTTTGTTCTTTTTCTCTTTTAAAAAAACAGCTTTGTTGAGATATGATTTACATACCATAGAACTCACCCATGTGAAGTGTACAATTCAGTGGTTTTTAGTACATTCAAGGTAATGAGCAACCAATACCACACAGTTTCGGAATATTTTTATCATCTCAGAAGGAAACCCCGTACCCTTTAGCTCTCACCCCACTATCCCTCCACCCCCACTCCAGCCTTAAACCACTAATCTGCTTTCTGTTTCTATGGATTTCCTTGTTCTGGCCACTTCCTATGAGTGGAATCGTATAATATGTGGTCTTTTGTGCCTGGCTTGTTTCACTGAGCATGTTTTCAAGGACCATTTATGTTGTAGCCTGTGTCAGTGTTTCATTTCAGGACTGTATCTTTAAATTTGTTTCAAAAAACATTTTCTTTAAAAACTTTTTTATTAAAAAATTAATATTTTATTATAAACAAAAAAAGCAAATATAAATAAGCAGAAAAATAACCCATTGCCCAACATTCTTAAATGACCACCATTCACATTTTGGTATGTGTCCTTCAAAATTATTTCTTACACATGAATCAACATATAAATATATGGAAACATGCCATTTTGAACCCTTTCAGGTGAATAATAAATCTAAGAGTACAGTCTGCTGCAGAATGGCGTTGCCTCCTGAGCTCACATTCAAACCTATCCTCCACTCTAGGGAGTATTTGCTTGCTTCCCTATCCAAATCTACTTTATTTTTCCCCCGAGACATTGGGAAGTTCCACCTCCTTCCTGAAATCCTCAGTGATTCTCCAAACCACAGAGATTTCTGTCTCCTCTGAACTCAGTGAAATATTTGTCAGAGCCAATCACTGGGTTTTGAATAAATAGGGAAGATGGGGCAGATGTACAAACAAGAGGACTGACAAGAAATTCAGCAGTAAAAGAAAACCTTCTGAACAGAATATTCTAGAAGAATGTGTGATAAACCCATATCATATAATATTAATGCCATTCTTGAGCAATCGAGCCTAATAAACCGTAAATTTGTTGCAAAAAAGCATAAACGTTATAGATTTTTTGATTAAATTGTCCTATATTAGTTATTTTAAAGTTGATTTAAATTAAAATTTAAACTGGATTTGATTTATTTATTTATTTATTTCTGGATTTGATTTAAATTAATTTAAACTTTAGAAACAAATTTAAGTGTGTATAAGAATTTAGTTTATGATAAGGGAGTGTTTCAGATTATTATGGAAAGAATAGATTATTCAATAAATGGAATTGAGACGAATCCATCTCACAAATATTAGCATAGATCAAAATAAAATCTAGATGTATTATGACTTAAATATAAAAAGTATGAACCTAGTAAAAGAAAACTTTGGTAAATTTGTCATTTTTGGAGTGGGATAGAACTTTCCAAATCCCAGTACAGAAAACTGGTGTATGGTGGCCACTTAATAGTTATTGAATAAAGGAATGAAATATAATAGCAAAGGACAAGACCGTAAAAAAAGATCAGTAGATTTGACAACATAAATATCTTAATGTTTTATAGTTTAATTATTATTATTCTTAAATTTGAAAGGCAAAGAAACTTGGAAAATATCTATAATATGTAGTAGATAGAAGGTTAATGGTCTTTTTTTTTTTTTTTTTTTTGCGGTATGCGGGCCTCTCACTGTTGTGGCCTCTCCCGTTGCGGAGCACAGGCTCCGGACGCGCAGGCTCAGCGGCCATGGCTCACGGGCCCAGCCGCTCCGCGGCATGTGGGATTCTCCCAGACCGGGGCATGAACCCGCGTCCCCTGCATCGGCAGGCGGACTCTGAACCACTGCGCCACCATGGAAGCCCAAGGTTAATGTTTTTAATAAATAAACAACTCTTGCAAATTAATAAGAAAATATACATTTCAGTAGAAAAATCAGTTAAACCATGTATAAACATGTCACCAAAGAATAAACCTAAATGGTCACTAAACATATAAAAAACTGCTCTAGTTTTATTAATCAAAGAATGAAAATTTAAAAAATTCTATTTGTCATGTATCAAAGTGACAGACTTAAAAAACACATATCCCATGTTGGTAAGAGTAATTACAAATGACAGGTTCATTATACTGTTGCTGGGTACATTGTTGTATCTTTCAGGGGTGCAGTCTGGAATACATTTAAAAATTTTTTCTAAATGTGCTTAGTTTTTGGTCAATTCTTTCCATTTCTAGGGAAATTTCCCTTAAAAAAATATGGATCTGCACAAAGAGTGCAGCTACAAGTGTGTTCACAGCATTTTTTTCACATTAAACAAGTCAATACCCAGCAATTGGCAATCCACCCCCCACAGCTTTATTGAAGTATAATTGACACATAAAAATTGTATAGATTTAAGATGTACAGTGTGATGATTTGATATATGTATATGCTGTGAAATGGTCACCACAATCAAGCTAATTAACACATCCATCACCTCACATAGTTATCTTTCTTTTTTCTTTTGTGGTGAGAACGCTTGTGACCTACTCTCTTAGCAAATTTCAAGTACACAATACAGTATCATTAAGTCATCTGGGGATACATTAGATTCCCAGAGCTAATTCGTTCTGTAACTGAAAGTTTGTACCCTTTGACCAACATCTTCCTATTTTCTCCTCCTCTTCCACCAAGTGGAGATCCCTAGTGCTCGTGTAGTAGCTCTGAGCCAGACTGCTGGGTTTGAGTCCAGTCCTACCACTCCCAATGAGGTGGCCTCATGCTATTCCCCGATTTCTCTGTGTCTCACTTTACTCATCAGTAAAATGGGGTATGTGCAGTCCCTATCTAATAGGGTGGATGTGAAAATCCAGTGTGTCACACAAAAGTGTTTAATAAGTATTAGTTGTTATTTGTTCCATGTTTAAGAATATGTCCATACATTGGATACTACTCAGCCATTAAAATAATAATTCAGGATATTCAGTGACATGAAAAAGTGTTATCTGTTGAGCAAAATAGGTGGCATACAAAATGGTATATAAATGATATTAATTTCCTTTGTGTTTATCTCCTCTACATTTTTTACAATGAACATATTTTTTTTATAGTGAGAATAAGATAAACCAAACAAATAATAAAGACAATATCCTATTCTAAATCACAATCACAATTAGGAGTAGCCTACATGAAAAATAGGATAGTTTTGAAACATTAAAGCTGACATACTGAAAATAATGTGGGATTTATAGTTTATATACTGGATTTGAATCTTAAATGTCTGAACTTGGACACATCATTAACACTCCCAACTCTCAGATTCTCCCCTGCAAAATGGGGATGTATATCCCCTATCAAATGGGGGTGTTGTGAAGCTCAATAAAACAGTGTATGTGAGAGCTATTCATAAACTGAACTGAGACATACAAATATAAGATCTAATTATAACCATCAAAACCTACTGATGCTTTTAGTTATTCTGTCCCAAAGAACAATATGAATCATATCTCCAGTAAAAAGCTTTCTTTTTTTTAAATCAGAGAGGTACTTGGTAGTTTGAGAGTCTTCTAGTTGCTATGAAAAACTCATCACATAAAAGTATCAAGCTTTTGGCTCAGTTTAATTCTTTGGTATACATTTCTTTCCTCCTTTGTTTTGCTTCCAAGGTACAAGGGGCTGTGAATCATTCAAAAGACAACATGAATTCCTGAAACTTTTGCCTTTGTTTTAAAATTTAAGATGATCATCCCAAAGTAAACTATATGATGGTGAAATCTGGAACAGACCCAATTTAATTTTTTTTTTTTAGGAAAAATGTTTAAAGTAGTTGAAGGGAATTGGAAAAATAGTAAGCAAAAATTGGAAGGAAAATCTACCATATGTTTCTTCAGTTGCACCACCACAGAGAAAGAACCCTGTTCTGTGGGTCAGCTATTTTCTTTTCTCCTTGTCTTATCCTTAGTTATTATTAACAAAGATCAGATGGAGTTGTGCCCAAATTTGTAAGTGATTTGTATGCTGTTTTTCAAGTTACAAAGAAAGAAAAGCTGGCAGCTTTTGAGTAGAACTTTCAAGGAAATCGAAATATTTTTTATAAGTCTGAGAAAGATAGAGATGGGGAATGCTGCTCCTTTCTTTCTTTCTATGAAAACGATCACAGAATGCTTGGAATATGACCAGCTTTCAGTTGTTGTTTTTGGTTTTTGTTGTTGTTTTTACATTTTCTATGTCTTTTCTGTCAAGTGATCCCACCAATGACTGCCACATTTAGAATACTTTTAATCTCTAATCTTTAATACAGCTTGCTCCTGAGACCAAGGCTGTCATTCATTGGATTATGGATATTCCTTTTGTGCTTTCGGCCAATCTTCATGGAGGAGACCTTGTGGCTAATTACCCATATGATGAGACACGGAGCGGTAGGTGTCCTTCCTGCTTCTCTAATTGGTTCAAGGTTTACAATTCGTTTACAAGAGTGTATTGGATGATTTCTGTAATATTCTTTTAAGGGACTGGTCATTCATTGATTTTGCCTGTAGAAATACATCTACTGAACTGGAATATCCCCTATTTCATGTGGTATTGGCATATATATCTGGCAGAAAAAGACTATAAATTAAAAAAAAGTTTAGGTGAAGAGAAACATGATCTTGACTGAATACTTAGAGAAGAGAAAGGGAGAAAACAGAAGTCATGAACTTGGGTCACTCTTGGACTCTGGTAAAATGGAGGAATAATGGAATTTATGTAGGTTTATGTACAAGATGGCTTAAAAATGGAGGCAGCCTTTTGGCGCTCCATCAGGGCCCATATACATCTCTGCATGTGTCTTTTTGTCCACTCACACTTCTGCATTTGGAACTGTTTCTTGGTGGTGTCAGGGAGGGGAAGTGATGCTTTGGTTTCCTTTAACTAGTTTTAGTTAAGCTTTAACTAGTTTTAGTTAAGCACAGCAAACTTTAGCCAGATAGATATTATCAGCTTAATTTTTGTTGTTCCAGGAAATTTCCTGCTTTGAATGGATTCTCAGGAGGCTTTGAAAAGTTAGGTCTTTGTAAACACAGGATAACTGTAGGTATTGGAAACCGAGTTTTGAAGAGTCTTTGGTAAAACATCCTTAAAATTTGGAGATTTTGTGGTTTGTCAATAGCTGGAAATTTAAAGGACTGGCATAGTTGATAATACAGAATAAGAATACCGTGTACTAAAATAGATATTATTTATTTCAGTAATACACATAGGAAATTTTTTAAAACTGTAAATTTAGATACTGAAAAATATGTGTGAGAGTGGTTCATAGTGTCTGTGGAGTTAACAATGGAAATCTCCTTGCTGTCTTCCCAAGTCCAATTTACTATGAACTTGTCACCTTTTCTTGTGAAGCTTTCAATTCATAAGCAGAATGTACATTCTACCCAGTTTCTGCTTTGTGGTATTAGGAATGGACGTTATACAACCTAAAAACTAAGGTGTAATTGTTGAGTACGTAAACCTTCAGTCCTTTCCCATAGTGATGTAGCTAAAAAATACGTCAGCAAGAGATCAACAACAAATCACTCTTCAGAAAACACGCAGTGCTCCTCAGCCTGTGTCAGTTTCTTTAGTCTTGTGGGTTTATTTTCCAGGTAGTGCTCATGAATACAGCTCCTGCCCAGATGATGACATCTTCCAAAGCTTGGCTCGGGCGTACTCATCCTTCAACCCTCCCATGTCGGACCCGGATCGGCCCCCATGTCGCAAGAATGATGACGACAGCAGCTTCGTAGAAGGAACGACCAATGGCGCAGCGTGGTACAGCGTGCCTGGAGGTGAGTTTCCCTTTCGCTCTTTATGTGATTAGTGGCTTTTAAAAAATAATTACCGTTTACATTTAGGGAAACTTCAATCTTCAGTCATTAAGAAATAGACTGAACCTATAGTTCATCCATTAAAATTAGTCCGCTTTCTGAATGAATGATTGCTATGTATTGTTTTTTGTTGATTTTTAAGAATCAAGATGCTAATTGAAGAGCTGTAGTAAACGAACTGAAGACATCCGCTGGGAAAATATAGATTGAATATTGTTAATTACCCTACTTTTCAAATTCTGGCCTTAGGGAATAAGATACCATCCCGGTTATATGTTTGTTAGTCATGCTTCGATTGTAGGTAAATGTATATTTTAGAAAGCTGGCTTTGGCCTTTTGTATATCTTGGTCCACATACCATTTGTTTTTATTTAAAAAATTTCACTTCATGTGGAATGTTTATTTTGTATTTACTGCTGCAGTAAACACTATTATTAGATCAGGAAGCACTTCACCTTTTATTGGGTCTGAAAAGGGAAAAGCCCACCTCAGCACAGCTGGAGGAAGCATCTCTAGACACCAAGGCAGCTCATGTGGCAATCTGTTCTAGTATGGACTTTGAAGAGCTCTCATTTTTCGGGCTACCTGGATCACTCATAGTTGTGTAATATTGCCTCTACCAAGGATGAAGAGTGAAATGTAAAGATACTGATTTTCTTTTCCTCTGCCTAAGAACAATTTTCTGTGGCCTACCTGGAAGTGAAAAGAGAATTTAGGACAGTAGCAGCAGTGGCTAATTATAGGATTTTGGTTTGTTTAATTATGCTTTTTTTTTTTTGGTTGAATTATGCCCTGAGAAAAATATTCTTCCAGATTTTTTCTTTCTGATATATGTTTATTCTGTTTTTTTAAAAAAATTGAGGTATAAGTGATGTACAATATTATATGTTACAGATGTACAACATAGTGATTCACAATTTTTAAAGGTTGTACTCTATTTATAGTTATTATAAAGTATTGGCTGTATTCCCTGTGCTATACAATATATCCTTGTAGCTTATTTTATATATAGTAATTGTACCTCTTAATCACCTACCCCTATCTTGCCCCCAACTTCCCTCTCCCCACTGGTAACCACTAGTTTGTTCTCTATGTCTGTGAGTCTATTTTGTTGTTGTTATTGTTATATTCACAGCTTTATTTTTTGGATTCCACATATAAGTGATATCATACAGTATTTATCTCTCTGTGTGACTTATTTCACTGGGCATAATACCCTCCAACTCCATCCATGTTGCTGTAAATGGCAAAATTTCATTCTGTTTTATGGCTAAGGCATATTCCATTGTGTAAATATACCACATCTTCATCCATTGATCTGTTGATGGACACTTAGGTTGCTTCCATATCTTGTCAATTGTAAATAATGCTGCTATGAACATTGGGGTGCATGTAACTTTTTGAATTAGTGTTTTTGTTTTTTTTGGATAGATACTCAGGAGTGGAATTGCTGGGCTGTATGGTAGTTCTATTTTTAGTTTTTTCAGAAACCTTGTTTTTCACAGTGGCTGCACCAATTTAAATTCCCAACAACAGTGTTGGAGGGTTCCTTTTTCTCAGCATCGTTGTCAACCTTTGTTATTTGTGTTATTTTTGATGATAGCCATTCTGACAGGTGTGAGGTGATATCTAAGTTTGGTTTTGATTCACATTTCTCTGATGACTAACGATGTCGAGCATCTTTTCATGTGCCTGTAGGCCACCTGTGTGTCTTCTTTGGAAAAATTTCTATTCAGGTCTTCTGCCCATTATTTAATCAGGTTGTTTTTTTTTTTTTTTTGATGTTGAGTTGTATAAGTTCCTTATGTATTTTGGATATTAACTCCTTATGCAACATATGATTTACAAATACTTTCTCCCATTCCTTAAGTTGCCTTTTCACTTTGTTGACCATATCCTTTGCTGTGCAGAAGCGTTCAGTTTGATGCAGTCCCATTTATTAATTTTTGCTTTTGTTGCTTGTGCTTTTGGTGTCGTACCCAAAAAACTTTACTAAGACCAGTATTGGGAGCTTTGTCTCTGTTTTCTTCTAGGAGCTTTACAGTTCAGGTCTTGCATTTAAGCCTTTAATCCATCTTGAATTAATATTGGTGTATAGCATAAGATAAAAGTCCAATTTCATTCTTTTGCACATGTGTATCCAGTTTTCCCAAAACTTTTTATTAAAGAGACTGTGTCTTATTCCCATTTAGTATTCTTGGCTCTATTGTCAAGTATTAGTTGAGTGTATATATCAGGGTTTATTTCTGGGCTCTTGATTCTATTACAGTGGTCTGTGTGTCTGTTTTTTTGTGTGTGTGTGTGTGTCTGTTTTTATGCCAGTACCATTACTGTTTTCATTATTTTAGCTTTGTAGTATAGTTTGAAATCAGGAAGTGTGATGCCTCCAGCTTTGTTCTTTTTCAAGATTGCTTTGGCTAGTCATTGTCTTTTGTGGCTCTATATGAACCTTAGGATTGTTTTTTTCCCCCCATCTCTGTGAAAAATTCCATTGGAATTTTGATAGGGATTATATTGAATCTATAGATAGCTTTGAGTGGTATGGATGTTTTAACAATATTAAATTTATGAACATTGGATATCTTTCCATTATCTTTGTATCTTCTTCAATTTCTTTTATCAATGTCTTATAGTTTTCAGTGTACAGCTCTTTCATCTCCTTGTTTCAATTTATTCCTAAGTATTTTATTGTTTCTGATGCTATTGTAAATGAGATTGATTTCTTTATATGTTTTTTGGATAGTTTGTTATTAACATATAGAAATGCAACTTATCTTTGTATGGTGATTTGGTATCCTTCAACTTTTATGAAATATTTTATTAGTCCCAACAGTTGTTTTTTTCCTTTTTGTGTGTGTGTGTTTGTGGAGTCTCTAGGGTTTTCTATACATAAGATCATATCATTACAGACAGATAATTTTACTTCTTCCTTTCCAACTTAGATGTTTTTTATTTATTTTTCTTGCCTCATTTCTCTGGCTCGAACTTCTAGCACTATGTTGAATAGGAATGGTGAGAGTAGGTACCCTTGTCTTGTTCTTGATCTTAGAGGAAAAGCTTTAAATCTTTCACCATTGAGTATGATGTTAGCTGTGGTGTTGTCATATATGGACTTTATTATGTTAAGATATGTTCCTTTTATACCCAATCTGTTGAGGGTTTTTATCATGAAAAAATGCTTAATGTTTTCAAGTGCTTTTTCTGTATATTTTGAGATGATGATATCATTTTTATCTTTCATTCTGTTAATGCAGTATATTACATTTGTTGATTTGTGTATGTTGAACCATTCTTGCATCCTAGGGATAAATTTCACTTGATCATGGTATATGACTTTTTTTTATGTACTGTTGAATTCAGTTTGCTAGTGTCTTGTTGAGAAATTTTGCATCTGTATTCATCATGAAAATTAGCCTGTAATTTCTTTTCCTGTAGTGTCCTTATCTGGCTTTAGAATCAGCATAATGCTGGACTTGTAAAAAAGAGTTTGGGAGTGTTCCCTCCTCTTCAGTTTTTTGGAAGAGTTTGATAAGGATTGGTGTTAATTCTTCTTTAAATGTTTGGTAGAATTCACCAGTGAAACCATCTGACCCTGGGCTTTTCTTTTTAGGAAGTTTTTGATTACTGATCCAATCTCCTTACCAGTAGTTGGTCTGTTTTGATTTTCTGTTTCTTCATGGTTCAGTCTGGGTAGGTTGTATGTTTCTGTGAATTTATCCATTTCTTCTAGATTATCCAGTTGTTAGCTTATAATTGTTCACAGTAGTCTTTTATGATCCTTTGTATTTCTATGGTATTAGTTGAAATGTCTCCTCTTTATTTTCGGATTTTTTTGAGTCCCCTCTCTTTTTTTTCTTGTTAAGTCTAACTAAAGGTTTGTCTATTTTGTTTATCTTTTCAAAAAACAGCCCTTAGATTTGTTTATCTTTTCTATTGTTTTCCTGGCCTCTATTTCATTTATTTCTGCTTTGATCCTTATTATTTCCTTCCTTCTGCCAACTTTGCGCTTGATTTGTTCATTTTCTAGTTTTTTGAAGTGTAGGAATAAATTATTTATTTTACATATATCTTTTTTCTTTTAAATGTAGGCATTTATCATAATAAACTTTTTTCTTAGGACTGTTTTTGCTGCATCTCATAAGTTTTGGCAGGTTGTGTTGCTGTTTTCATTTGTTCAAGATATTTTGGCTTCCCTTTGACCCACTGGTTGTTCAAGAGTGTGTTGTTTACTTTTCTACATGTTTGTGAATTTTTCAGTTTTACTCGTTATGATTTCTAGTTTTGTACCACTGTGGTTGGAAAAGATACTTGGTATGATTTCAGTCTACTTAAGTCTGCTGAGATTTGTTTTGTGACCTACCATATGATCTACCCTGGAGAATGTTCCATGTATGCTTGAGAAGAATGTTTATTCTGCAGCTGTTGGTTGGTATGTTCTGTATGTCTGTTAGGTTCATATGGTATAAACTATAGTTCAAGGCCAGTGTTTCCTTACTGATACTCTGTCTGGATGATCTATTTATCCATTATTGGAAGTGGGGTACTGAAGTCCCCTACTATTATTGTACTATTGTCATTTCTCCCTTCAGACCTGTTAGCATTTGCCTAATACATTGAGATGCTCCAATGTTGAATGTTTATATATTTTTGATAGTTATATCCTTTGACAAATTGACCACTTTATCAAAATATAATGACCTTCTTTGTCTCTTGTTTCAGTTTTTGGCTTAAACTGTATTTTGTCTGAGATAAGTATCGCTACCTCTCCTCTCTTTTGGTTTCCATAAGCATGGAATATTTTTTGTCATCCCTTCAGTTTGAGCCTACATGTGTTCTTAAAGCTGAAGTGAGTTTCTTGTAGGTGCCATATAGTTGGGTCTTATTTTTTTATTTATTCAGCTACTCTATGCCTTTTGGTTGGAGAATTTAATCTATTTACATTTAAAATATTGATGAGGACTTCCCATTTTATTGTTTTCTGTTTTGCAGTTCCCTTGTTCCTTTCTTCCCCTCTTGCTCTCTTCCTTTATGAACTGATGATTTTCTGCAATGGTATGCTTTGATTCCTTTCTCTTTAGCTTTTTTTGAATCTACCATAGGTTTTTGCTTTATGGTTACCATGAGGCTTACATAAAACATCTTATAGCATAACAGTCCATTTTAAGCTGTCAACAACCTAACTTTGATTGCAAACAAAAACTTTACCCTTTTACCTCCTTCCCACCACATTTTATGTTTTGATGTCACAATTTACATCCTACCATTTTGTGTATCTATGAACAAATTATTGTAGCTATTGTTATTTTTAGTATTTTTAAACCTTTATACTAGAGTTAAGTGATTAATACACTACCATATTAAAGTATCAGAATATTCTGAATCTGACTATATACTTACCTTTACCAGTGTGTTGTATATTTTTATATGTTTTCATATCACTAAATTAGGTCTCTTTGGCACTGAGCTGTGCCACCTTAGAGAAGGGGGTGATGCAGGTAAAGTGAAACTGTTCCTCTTACTCCCTTCAATGTGTCCAAGCTTGGATTTTTTTTTTCTCCAACGATGTGCTTTAACTTTTCCATTAGATTCCTGAACTTCCACAAAGGCACTCTATTCATGGGTAATTGTCAAAATTGGTGTTCTTTGGGGAGGGAAGACAGTAGAAAACTCCTGTTTCACCATTTTGATGACGTCACTCTCAGTCTTCAAAGCTGATTCCAGCATTGTGGAATGTGGCTGATACTTGCTTTAGCACTGTAAAACAGCAATGCATTACACTAAATGACTGCTTAAGAACCTGAGAGAGTTTGTGCTTGTGAGGTGGTAACTATTTCCCAAGTATGTTGTTCCATCGCTTATGGTAGGTGATTTCACTTGCGATTTCCCACAGTCTCCCCAAGATGCACTGGTTGGTACATCTTTTACTTGGCCCTCAGCAGAGCAGCCTGTGTAGGGTATTAGTCACCACATGCATATTTTGACTTTTCATTTGTTTTTTTTGGCAGGAATGCAAGATTTCAATTACCTCAGCAGCAACTGCTTTGAGATTACCGTGGAGCTTAGCTGTGAAAAGTTTCCACCTGAAGAGACTTTGAAGAGCTACTGGGAAGATAACAAAAACTCCCTCATTAGCTACATTCAGCAGGTAAACACAGTCTCTAGCATAAAATGGGAGATTTAAGAACATTTAAACCTGGAGTACAATAGTTTCCTAAGAGGATCCCAGCCTACGGGACTCCATCTGACCCAGAATGAGGATGCTGCGTTTGGAAAATGTGTCAATAGTGATTCAAATAGGCTTTCATTTGTCATAGGTTTTGTGGTTCATGAATATTCACTGAGAACTGATTAAACTGGAGAGTTGTGGAGAAGTGAGGTGACACCCTACTTTCTTTCATATTGCACTAAGCAAGGGCAATCCTAGGATCCTCCTCCACCCTTATCACCTTGGGTCTCTCAGGCATCTGAGGCAGGACCAGAACTAGAATGAGGTAAGTGAGGCACCTGGGATGCAAATTTAAGGAGCCGTTCACTCTCAGGGTCATGCAGGTTTAGGGTGTGAGTATCTCCTTAAATTCTGTGCCCCACATGCATCACTTGTCTCACCCTAGACTCAGCTGGATCCATTATCATCTACTCCCTCATCATCATCATCCCCGAATTAAAAGTGAGGAATCAGAGGCACAGAGAAGTTAAACAGCCAGGATGTCTAGTTCCAGAATCACCATGCCATGTTGCCTCTCATGACATAAGCTTAGATCTTTACCAGAGAGTCACTGTACAGAATTTGGGCGAATCTCACAATGTGTCAGAATAAAATACCTACCTACTCAGACTTAACCCAGGCCAGTGCCCTGATAGCCTTAGCCCTCTGTGCCGGGTAGACACTGGCACCAGGGGCAGTGCTGGTGGGAAAGACCTAAGGACTCTGTTCTTTGCCTGCAGTGCCTTGACAATTTCACATTCCATTCTGTATGCGGCCATTTACACCCAAAGTCAGGGAGAGTGATGTTAGTTTCACATGCTAGCAGGTAGTCCAGACTAATGTTTAAGCTAATTTAACATAAACAAATGCTGTTTGCATATATAGGTACATAAAAACATATACACATGAACCCAATGCATTAAAAAATGTAAAATCAGCTTAAGAATTCTTTTACACATGTCAAGTATACATATAATACCTTACCAAAAGGGATTATCATGGAATAGATCCACTAATGACAGACAGTGATTAAAAAACACCCATTACACAGGATTTTTTAAGTCAGTGGGATCCTGCTGCATGTTAACATAAAAAGGCATTTTTCAACAACAAAACTAAGGATAATTAGCAATGTAGACCCTGGAACAACCTTAGTGGGTACCCCTGTAGAATGTCCTATGAGGAGAGCTATATTTGGATGGACATTTTAAGAGCAAAATTTAAACATATAGTTTTAGGCAGAGGAAGTAAGATGGGCTGATTTGGTGTGTTCTTTGCCTAGGTATCAAAGAATGCCTCCTTAATACAGTGCTTTTCATTTTATGTACATATTTTTTCAACAAAAATTAAGCTATTTTCATGTCCTAGGTACCCTGTGAGGTACTGGGGAGAGTGACTGCCCTCAAGAAGGCTTTGTATTAGTGAGGTTCAGATATCAATACCTAATTACAAGAGAGGATGATAAATGCTAAAATAAAGAGCAATGGCAGTACACAGAAGGGTCCCTAACCCAGTCCTGCCAGTTCAGAAAAGGCATCTTGGAGCTATGCTATAGGATTCCCTATAGTCCATGTCAATAAGATTATTACCCTGTCAACAATTAAAAAACTAGTTCAGCTGCTACTTAAGTTCTCTCTTAGTTCTTGAGAAAAAATGCAATATAAAACAAAACCCAAATGTGTGCCATTGGAAAGAGGAGAATGCTTGTCATATTTATGGTGGCAGGTGCATTAATTCATCTAAAAGCTGTTACAATTTATATAAGAATAAGCTGAAAAGAAGAGGGACCAGGTCATACAGTCTCGTTTTATGCCACTTAGAATGAGAATTTGATCTGTCCACAGATACCTGTGACCCACCCTGGCATGACATCAGTGTTATGATGCAGACTATATAGAAGCAGTAAGAGTGGTATTTGCAGTGAGCTCACACAGCTTGCCTCAGAGGACACTCTAGTTTAGGGAATCAAAGGCTGGCGGAAGATCAGTGAAGACTGCCAGAAGTTCTGTGTTGAAATTTTCTCGACAATGGAACAATATGGTGGTGATTAATGATTGAACACCTGGGCCTAAAATCTAAGTGTGGACTAATTTTACAACTCATGGAAAGTAGGTGGTTAGGAGATCCAATTCAGTAATTGGTTGAGAGGAAATCTCTTGCAGAGTTTTAAAGGAATGTTTGCAGGAACTGGAACTGCAAAGTTAATTAAGGTAAATAGTTTGCTAAGAAGAGCTCCCACACAATAGCTTTGGAACCATCTAGTTCTCAAAATTTCCAAAGAATTTTTCAAGAATGGTTCATGAGCACCTGCATCAGAATCATCTAGATTCTTGTTAAAAACGAGTTTCCTGTCCCAACACTGAATCACACTCCTAGCATGGCAGGACCCCAGAGTCTCCATTTCAGCAAGCTCTCTGGGGGGCATTTAAGTATTTGAGGATTTAAGGGCTATTGACATAAACAATTCTAGTAACAATGAAGAATATTCTGGATTTTTTTTTTTTAAGTCTTGGTTGATTGAAACGTCTTGGAATCTGGGGAGAGAGAATTATAGGAAGGACAAGTGTAGTAAAATAGCTTACCCAGGGCTTCCCTGGTGGTGCAGTGGTTGAGAGTCTGCCTGCCGATGCAGGGGACACGGGCTCGTGCCCTGGTCCGGGAAGATCCCACATGCCGCGGAGCGGCTGGGCCCGTGAGCCATGGCCGCTGAGCCTGCGCGTCCGGAGCCTGTGCTCCGCAACGGGAGAGGCCACAACAGTGAGAAGCCGGCGTACCGCAAAAAAAACCAAACAAACAAAAAACAAAAAACAAACAAAAAAATAGCTTCCCCAGGTATGAGTGAAATTTGAACTTCTGGAATTTCTTTTGCAAAAGTCATAAAGTGACAATATTTTCTAGTCTGCATTCCTGTGGAGTCGTGACAGCCTATAATACTTCAGTTGAGATTTACAGTGGAAAATTTCAAACAGAAATATTGTGCTCCACAATTGGCATATCAGAGATAGACATTTACTTATTTAACTACTTGTTAATCACATACTGTAATTTAAGTCTTGGGTTGCAGAGGCAGAAAAAAGTAAAGTTATGAATATTAACTGGGTCTATTTGTGCCTAATGTAGGTGCATTATATGTTTTTGAAATTATTGATTTATTTTCCAAAGATGAGGAAGTTTCAAACTTTCATTTCTTTAAGGTTTATAATATATCAGGATTATAGTGCCTCAAGATGAATAAATTCATCTCCACAATTTTTCTGATCCTAATGACTTTTACCATGTGAATTTCATTCAGAAAGCTAACTTTTCTTGTTGCCAGTGGCTAAATTTCAGTCTCTTACAATTTTGGTTAGCTAATCCATAGGTAAGTCTTGGGGAAAAGTCTAACAATGTCTTTTTGTTTTAAAAAAGTGTTTACTCTCTTCTCACTATACTGGTTGCCATTAAAATATTATTTATTATTACTGACAACATGTATAGCTTTTTACCATTGGTAAATTGCCTTTAGAGAAAAGAATTGTTTGTTACTTTTATAGAGTTTCAGAGGTTTTGCTTTTTTTAAAAAAAAATAGCAAATGAAAGAAGAATTTGCTGATATCCAGGGCTATCTCTTTGATAAAACACTGTACCACTGCCAAACTTATTCTCCAGTGACAAAGGGACACATGAGACTTATTCTACTTTCTGTAGGGAAATATTCAAATATCATCAGTAGCAAAAGAAAATTCATGTTCTGGGTCCAGATGAGTGAGGAGCAACTGGAGCATTGGGCAGGGGGACATTTTATTAGGTAATCAAGCTTAATAGATTATCATTTGATATTTCAGAAGCAGTACCTCCTCAGAGACCTTAAGTGGCTCTCCGTCACTTCAAATACATGTTGACTTAATTGAATTATCATTTAAAAATAAAGCTGTTTCTGGGGCTTCCCTGGTGGCGCAGTGGTTAAGAGTCCGCCTGCCGATGCAGGGGACGCGGGTTCGTGCCCCGGTCCGGGAAGACCCCACATGCCGCGGAGCGGCTGGGCCCGTGAGCCATGGCCGCTGGGCCTGTGTGTCCGGAGCCTGTGCTCCGCAACGGGAGAGACCCCGACAGTGAGAGGCCCGCGTACCGCTAAATAAATAAATATATAAATAAATAAATAAAGCTGTTTCTGTAGTTTGCATTGCAGTAGTTAGTTGATGACAGCAACTTAATTCACGGGCTTGTCTCAATAAAAACTCTTCCATTTTATTTCTAAACCCAGTTTTCAGTTAGTAAGTTCACTGACCTTTCATGCACTGATTATCAACCAAAATGATATTATTAATGGGTTTAATGCAAAAGTATTCACAGTGTATATCCTTTTATCTAGAAGTAAAAAGTATTGAAGGGCTGTAAGGTGGTTATCTTTTTAACTGACAGCTGCCATATAAAGTATACGCAAGTGACCAAATTTAAAATAGAGAGAAAGCAATGAAATGTGCTAAGACCAGAACTGTTTTACACATTGACAGACCTTTTTGTTTTGTTTTTGTTTTGGTGGTTTGGAAGGTACTTCAAAGTCTTCTTTGACTCAGAACAAGATATCAGTTTTCAGGGAGTTATTTCTCATTTGCCTACTTGCGGAAAAGCAGAGTAAAGAGTACACAGAAAATTCAGTGGCTTTTTTTAGCTTGTTTTGATTCTTAAACAGTGGGGATCTGCAGTATTTTGCTAGAAAATAAGGAGATGTTTGATTGAAGCATGTTTTTAGGTCGTTTCTAATACAGATTTTTTGGTTGTTCTCGACCATCACAGATACACCGAGGAGTTAAAGGATTTGTCCGAGACCTTCAGGGTAACCCAATTGCCAATGCAACCATCTCCGTGGAAGGAATAGACCATGATGTCACATCTGGTGGGTGTTCTCTGCTGTGATCGGAGGCTCTAGTATTGCACACGAGAGCGTGGTTACTTCTTAGCATAGTTATACTTCTTACACTGTTCTAAGCAAAGCAATTAAATGCCTCATGTCTCTTTACCCTGTCTCTCCCCCCAGCTTTGATCTAGTTAAATTTTTTCTGGGGAGTAGGTCAGGCAATTACTCAGGGTGGCTGCTGCGCTTAGAAATTAGGGTGCAGCAGGTGGCGCCCTTCCCTCAGCTGTCTCACCCCAGAGCTGTGAGGCGGGGCCCTCTGCGGGAGTCTTTGCAGTTGTGGAGGTAAAGGAGGATGAACCAGCTGGAATTAAAATACTGATCTCTCCTAAGAAGAAGTACTAATGAGCTGTTAATTGGTGAACCTCAGGAGGGAACAGAAGAGTAGGAAGGACGGTAACTGCCAGTGTATTGTGTGTCTAGGATTTCCCATCCATTTCTTCATTTAATCTGTATCATAAATCCAGATGTATTCAAGGCTGAACAGGATATTACAGGATTGAGGTTGATGTTAGTTATTTCTAAGTTTAAAGCCCCATTTCCATTTTCCTACTTTGGGGAAAATGATGTATTTTACTGGCAAACCTACCTACTCCTGTTAATAAATATCTTTTTAGATTTTTTTTAGATATTTTTAGATATTTAGATATTTTTAGATATTTACATTTTAGTGTAACTCTCATTTGTTGGGATCTTTTCAACAACAATATCTTTTTAGATATAAATTCTACATGTTTGTAGACCTTAGCATTAATTAACCTTTAGTGCCCAAACATCCTATACCATTACCTGTTTCTTAACCTCCACATTTATAATGTGTATTTTTTAACCCTGAATATTTGTTCTCTAAAACTCCATTTATTTATTCATTAAACAATACTTATCAACACCCCATGAAGTGCCAGCCCAGCTTCCAGACCAATATGCCAGAACCTGTGTCAAGTTATTGCTCCCTTCGCCCCCAGGGAGAGGCTCCTGAAGGACCCAGGCCATGTCCCCTGTGGCCACAAGTAACTGCTTCTGTTAACTCTAGCATAACATACAAACATTATTTTCTCTGCATTCCAGATGTGAAAAATTTAGAAAAATCTGGACGTTGGGAATAATTATAGGTAGAAAGGAATGAAATCTGGGGAGTGAGCTCTGGGACACTGCAGCTTTTCTAGGGCAGGGTGAGGTAGTATGGAGGGATAAGCAACGGGGTCTAAGGTGGAGAGAAAACCCAGTGCCTTGTTCAGGAAGGCTGGAATGTTTCAGGAGGGAGAGAGTGTGAAAAGTGTCACATGAAAAGTGAAAAAAAGTGAAAAAAAAGTGAAAAAAAAAGTGAAAAGTGAGGCAGCGTGGAGCATCTTGTGGATAAGGCAGAGTAGAGAGTCTTGATGAGTCTATTTCAGTGGACCAGCAGAGGCTGATTGGGGAGGGTCTAAGGAGAGAGGAGGAGACACATTTGAAATGAAGAGTAGACAAGTCTTTCCAGAGATTTTGCTGTAAAGCGAAGAAGATAAACGAGGCACTAGCTGAAATGAGCTGTAGAGTCCAGAGGTAGAATGGAAGAGATGGTGATGGGGGTTTATTTTTTTCTGATGGTTTCCATATTCACAATGAAATACAATGTGAAGCATCTACAGAGAGTGAGGATGAAGAGGATGCTTTACAGGTGTTAGGAAAAGGGAGACTGTCCACTAGGTCCTTGGTATTCAGAGTATGACCCCTACCAGCAGCTGAATTCAGCATCACCTGGAGCTGGTCAGAAATGCAGGAGCTCAGCCCTCATCCCAGAGCTAGTGAATTAGGATTTGTACTTTACTGTTTCCCAGGTGATTGATGCACACTAATCTAGGAAATGGGAGAGTGAAAGGGCTTGGGAGGAAGACAGGGCAGGACCAGGGCCTATGGAAGGCTGGTGTTTGTGGACAGGAGACAGCTCAGCTTGGGTGTGTGTTTTTCCCAGCCCCTCACAGCCACAGGGGCAGGCAGAGAGTAGAAGGGTTGGGTGTTACCCAGCGCTGGTGGTTTGCCAGGCCTATAAGCAGGTGGGGAACAGCACATAGGTTGAAGGATATGTGTCATTGACTGGGGTGCCCAGGAACCTAAGCTGCTCAAGGAGAGGACAGGGGTGTGAGGGGAGGAATGGGAACAGAAATCCTCTGGAGGGCTGATTGAAAATGAAGTTCCTAGAAGGCAGCCAGACCAACTATTCTGAGTCTTTAGAAATCTAAATTTCTAACAAGTCCCTGAGGGTTTCTGATGAGGTAACTTCAGCCACACTTTCTGAGACACTGACCTAGACTCAGACCGCTGGGTCTTCACAGCCAGATGCTCAGCAAGAATCAAAACATGGTGCCAGATGGTGGGACCCCACTGCTTGGGGACTTGATATATCTGTTAACCTGTGTTACTCCTGACATGATTATGATGATTCATCATATTAGAAGATTTATTAGACAATTTAACATTAATGTCTGTAAAATTGCTGTAAGTAACGATGCCCTCTAGAGAGTGTCATGCTCTTTTCAATGGAATTTCATTAAATTCAGTAAACATCTACTTTTAAAACAGGGAATCAAAATTGAACTTAGATGGCATAACTATGATATGTGCTTGTGACTTGAAATTTTGTTGCCCTGCAGCAAAGGATGGTGATTACTGGAGATTGCTTGTACCTGGAAACTATAAAGTTACAGCCTCAGCACCAGGCTATCTGGCGATAACAAAGAAAGTGGCAGTTCCTTATAGCCCCGCTGTCAGGGTAAGTGATCGTGATAATAGCTAAATTGTGTTAAACACTTACCATGGGTCAGGCATGCTTAAGTGATTATATTTAGCTTTCATAATAATTCTGTGAGATAGAAGCCATTATTATCCTGTTATCCATCTGTTAAAAGATGAGAAACCTGGGCTTCCCTGGTGGCGCAGTTGTTGAGAGTCCACCTGCCGATGCAGGGGACACGGGCTCGTGCCCTGGTCCGGGAAGATCCCACATGCCGCGGAGCAGCTGGGCCCGTGAGCCATGGCCTCTGAGCCTGCGCGTCTGGAGCCTGTACTCCGCAATGGGAGAGGCCACAATAGTGAGAGGCCCGCATACTGAAAAAAAAAAAAAAAAAAAAAAGATGAGAAAACTGAGGCCTAGCAAAGTTAAGTGACTTGCCCAAGGGCTCAGTGACTGATTTAATACCACTCAGTGCGAAGCTCTTTTACCATTTCTCAGTTTTTGAAGAAATCCACCAGAAAATCAAATAAAACCTTTAAAAAATGAAGCTTTTATTTGCTGACCTTGATTTCAATCTCAATAATATTCTGTTCAATTTATCTTTTTATCCCTAGCACCTAGTATACCTTACTCAATAAGTATTTGGAAAAATAAATTAGGCCTGCAAGGTAAGTTTAGGCATTAACTAAACATTTATTAAGCACACACTATGAGCAAGGCTCTCTATGCTAAGAACTATCAAGAATGATTCCTATTTAAGTAAATACCATTTATTTTACTAGGAAGGTGGTGGTGATAAGACCAAAACTCTTTTAGAGAAGGATTTTACTATTGTCCTTGTATTACATTACTATGGAATGGCTTACAGAATTTCCAATTAAAAAGCTTGAAAAGAATTTATTGTGTTTTTTTTATGTCCCCAAAGTTTGGAGTATAAATGCTTGGTTTTGCAAACTAAATATCCTGAGTTTTTAACTGTTGCTTTGGTTTCAATGTGTGTATGTATGTATTAGGCTGGATATGTATTAAAATCAGGAGGTAAATTTGGGCAAATAAAACCTGGAAAAAAGTAGCTCCAGAGCCAGGTTGTAAAAGGTTCAACTATTTTGCCCCTTAGCCTTTCTAGCCCATGTGAGTTCAAGGAGGTATTGAGTAGTCACTTTCTTAAATAACCACAGGCTCAAGTGGCCAGATCAAAGAACTCTTAGATCCATGTGGAATGGGGCATGGCTATCTCCTGGGCCTGGGGAGGACTGGGGTTTGGAGCTGCATATTTTGAATAATCCTTTGTGCAGAAGTGTATGAATTCTCCATAGACCTGATGAGGATGTCCAGTTCATAGGAGAGTTGAGTTCCTGGACTATTGACCTTCGTGGTGGTTTGGAGATGTGTGTATTTCCATCAGTTTCTTTAGCAGATTCAAGGTTCTAGAAAGCAGAACCCTGTGGTTTGGAACACCGGGACACCGAACTGCATTCTTCCTTATTCCCCCAGCTTTTAGGAGAAAATTCAAGGTTGGCAGGAGAAGCTCACTGAATAGTAAAAGGCAGAAAACTAATTATAAGTTACATCTTTTTATGGGGGAAAAACTGCCTTTAAACAATCTGCCTCTAAATAATCTGCTTTCCAATAATTCTAGAAAGCTATTAGATCAAAGCACATTTGAAACATAATGGCTTTTGATATTTTTTTTCCCTAAAAGTATCTTGTTGCTTATCATGAGAGTTTTTTTAGGATATGCTTTAATTCAGGTGGCTGGATTGAGCTTATTTTAATAAACTCTAAACCTGCTGTTCTTTTCTCAGTTTTTAAAAGTACGTAATCAGTTTGATAACAGTATATCCTTATTTTCTCCTTTAGGTTGATTTTGAACTGGAGTCATTTTCTGAAAGGAAAGAAGAAGAGAAGGAAGAATTAATGGAATGGTGGAAGATGATGTCAGAAACTTTAAATTTTTAAAAAGCCTTCTAATTGCTTTTAATCTATATAATATAGTATGATATAATATGGCCATTTTCTTTTAGATTTTGTGCAGTTAATATTTAACATTGATTTATTTTTTAATCATTTAAATATTAATAGGCATTACTTAAAATAGACTCAAGTAAAAATATAAGAACTTGGTCTATAATGTTCATTTCCCTACATATAAGACACGGAGGACCATAGAAGAGATTTAAGTGATTTTGCCATTTTAGGTGTAGATGCAATAGTCCATGTGTTATTTGCAATACAGAACTTTTTGAGTAATTCTAGCTTTTAAAAGTTAGTGAGTCCTTTTAATGTAATTGGTGACAATGTCACATAATGAATGCCGTCGGAAAGGTCAACAGCTATAGCTTGAGTTGTGAGCACTCTACTGCAAGACTTAAACCAGACCTGTGTAAATTGTCATTGTCTCTTGTGCTGACTAGCTATATAAGCATGATCTTGTTAATGCATTCTTGATGGGAAGAAAATGTAAACTTTTAGCAAGAGGTTTTATGAAAGGAATGGAAATTGACTTCTTGCTTGTACATATCGGGGCAATACTGTTATATTATTCAGCTGGCTAACACTACTTCACAGTGTAGGGTTTCTCTTGGTTGTCGATTGTCCCAGAATTGCATTCTGAATGAATAAAGATTAAAAAATCCCTATGATCTATATTTTAATTCTCTATGATTTTTGGTCTAGAGTTGTGGTCTTGTGATAAGAAAACATATGTATTCCCTTGAGAGTGGCCTCTCATTTGTTCATCCTGTATATTTTTAAATTTATTAAGTGACTGTTGTATGCCAAGCACAGTGCAAGCTCTGTGTATACTATTTTGGTGGACAAAAGGTTCTGATTCCATGGATCTTATGGACCAGTTGTAGACATAGACTTTAAATAAATATTCACACAAATGAATATGTAATTAAGCACTGTGATGAGTAAAGTGACAGGAATGACTAGTGTGTGGAGAAAGAGAATGTCAGCACAACTTAATTTAGAGTGGATGAGGGGATTCAGGGATGGCCTCTCAATGCATGTAAGCCCAGACCTAGGCTATGAGTAGGTGTGAGCAATGCAGAGTTACTGAGTGTAGGGGTGCGTGTGTGTGTGCATGGTGGTGGTGGTATGGTTGAGCAATGCTCCAGGTACAGGTTTTTGATTAAATAGTGCTAACCATTGTAATAATAGACCCCCAAATATATACTGGCTTAAACACAATAGAAGTGTTTTTCTTACTCAGGTACCTGTACTGGGCAGAAGACAGAAAGATGAGATAGCTTTTCTCCACCCAGTCATTCTGGGTCTCATTCTGACAGATGATCTTCCGTCTTCTACATGTGGCTGCCAGAGTTGCCTGGTGGTCATCTCCATTGCAGCCAATGGGAAAGGGGAAAGAGCATGGAGGAGCATGAGGGGGATGTCTGTATGGGCCAGGCCTGGAAGAGGTATATGTGACTTATGATCACATCATATTGTCTAGAATTGTATCCTTTGGCTATAATGACTGCAGTGGAGTCTGGGAAATGTAGTCTAGCAGCACACCTAGGTAGGTGAAGAGAATATGATCTTTGGTGAGCATCTAACCACCTCTGCCAGATAGAAGGAAGAGTAGGTGAAGATGCATTAGGGTAGGAAAGAACATGGCTTGCTGGAGGACTAGAAAAAGGACAGAATGACTGGAGCAGAAATGTGGGAGGTGGGAAGTAAAGGCCAGGAAAGTTGACAGGTACAAAATCATGCAGGACCGTATGGACCAGAATTGAGGATTCTGTTTTGAGAATCACTGAATGGTCTGAAGCTAGGAAAGGACATGATCTAATTTAAGTTTTAAAGGTCGTTCTTGCTGCTGTGTCCAGAGTAGAAGCAAGAGTAGAGACTAGTCAGGAAGCTATTGCAGGGCCCAGAATAGTGGCGACTTGGATCAGGTTGTGGCAGTAGAGATGAGAAGATGTGCGTGGTTTGTGATGTATTTCAGAGGTGGAATTGACAGGCCTTGGTGAGGCACTGGATGTGGGTGATGAGGAGGCAGGTGTCACAGATGACATCATGTTTCTAACTTGACCAAATGGGTACATGGCATGTGGCATATTGGAGAAGCAGCAGATTGCAAAGGTGAGAAGAAAAAATTTCTGTATAGGAAATGTTAAGCTTGAGATGCCTATGCTTGTGATATATACAAATGGAGGTGTTGCGTGTATGGCTGCATAGTCTTATGTGTGAAGCTCTAAAAGAGGCCTGGGATTGGAAATAGAGATTTGACAGTAGTTGACATATAAATAAGGTGCTATATTATTTAATTATCCAAACCAGGGCAGTTTTGAGAATGAAAGGGGCACAACTAATTTTGCTAGGATGGCAAGTACAATTCAGAACTGCCGGGGCAACTTGGGAGTAGGCTTACCTACCTATAGATGGTATTTAAAGTCATGAGAATGTATAAGATCCTCTAGGAAGAGCCTATAGAGTTAGAAGGAAAATAGGATCTGGACTGATCTCTGAGGAACTTCAGAATTCTGCTCCCTGTGGTTCATCTCAGACGGGATAAGCTAGGCTATGCTGCAGTAAGAAGCAAAACCCTAAATCTTAGTGGTTTAACTTAGTAATTTCATGAAATGCCTATAGGTCCCTGTAACTCTCCAGGAAAGCTGTTCTGCAGCATGTAGTGACGCACCAGGAATGTTTCAGGCTCTGCTGTGGCTCTGCTGTCTCAACATAAAGTTTCCTTAGTCTCTTGTCTTGGATGCAGGGACAGATACCTGGAGTCACTTCCGTCCACAGCTTATTGACAAGACCTCAGCGCTTAGCCTCGTTGAACCAGAGCATTTGGTGAGCAGCACTGTCACCACCTTAGTCTTTCCTTCTGGCCACCAACATACCTTTGCTCTTCTTTTTCCAAATATAGATTTCACCTAGCTCCTCCACAGGGGAGGCAGCTTAAAGTCACAGCAAATCAAGGCTTTGAGCTTCAGGTTTGGGATTTTTGAGGAGTCCCATGATAGCCCCTGTATGAGGTCTGCATATGGTCACTCTTGCTCCAGAAACTTGTGAACTAAAAAGAGAGGTTCTTTGCATCCCTCACACCCAACATACAATGACAGAACAGGGTCAACACTCCATTCAGAATGGTAAGGAGTAAGAGGTGCCCAGCATTCACTGATCTGCAGCCATTCTGAAATCTTGCTGAACTGATATTTTATAGGCCTCCTCTTCAGGGGATGAAGAACGTTCCTGGATTCAGAATTGATTCTACGCTCTGGGAAGCACTTCCTTCCTCATTGTTCCCCATGGCCATGGCCTTGCCTTCTTGATCGTCTCTCTCATTCACTCAAGACCTAGGTTGACAGAGGCCCCAGGTCACTGCAGCAGAGGGTAAGAGAGACCCAAGAACCAAGAACAGACTTGCCTTAGGCTGCAGGTGACACATCAGCCCTGCTTACAATTCACTGGGCAGGACTAGGCACATGGCCTTGCCTAACTGAACAGGATGCAGGAAATACTGGGGGGCAAGTAGAATGTTGGCCTCTGCCACAGGGCCGTGCAGACAAATCCACCACTCATTTAGCAGGTGGAAGGAAGGTGTTAATTTCACATAGTCCTACCTTTACAGCAATTTGTGATTATGATACAGGGTTTCAAAGGTATGAACTATCCTGGTCATGGTCTCAACATACTCAGATTTTATCTGATGAGGAGTCTAGAATTGAGTGCTGTTGAGAAGGACTCTCCTTTCATTTGGTTAATGTTTCTATGTTGAAGGACCCCTACTGGAATGAGACTCTTGGCCTCTAGTCCATCCCTCACTCACTCTTTCCTACAGAGAAGCCAGCCACTCACTTGTTAGGTGATGACTGGTGAGCTAATTGGCTGGAACAAATCTATTAATATAAAAGGACAGTAATCTTTCCTTACCCTCCCTTCCCTGCCCCAGGCAGAGGCAGCTCCAGACTCTCCCCCAGGCACTGAGGGAGGCTTTGTGTGTGTGTGCTGGGATGCAGGAATGGCTTGTAGTAGTACAGTATTAATAGGCTCTTTTGTCCACAGATCTAAGGTCACTTTCTCCAATCAGTTTATCAGTAATAAAGCTGACAGTTTAACCTGTTGGTCTCCTGTGTCTTATTTTTTGGCTGGTTCTGAACTCAGGAATGGAAGAATCCCTAAAACCTTTAAGAGATATAAATAATATGTTAGGTGTAGTGCTTTTTTTTTTTTTTTTCAAAAGTGAATGGAACCAGCACCTCTTGCATTCTGAATACTGTACTTCTCTTATCTCTAGGATGATACTTACGTTTTTTGGAGGACATGTTGCATTGTTGCCTCACATACTTAGCATAAATGTAAACCCTGAACTCAAGTTTTTGATTTGGTTTGAAGCTACAGGTTAGAGCAGACAAGAACATGGGGGATATGAGAGCTGGGCGTTAAGCAGATCGGACTGTGAACAACAAGACCAAATTTTTTTAGGTAACGAAAATCAGAAAGGGAGAGGACTGGGCAGTTGATTTTAATGAAATAATGAACATATTTGAACTTTTTTTTCCCTCATTGACAAAATCAGACATTACTATGGAAGGAATAGCTAATCTCAACTCACATTTTGATTTTCAGTTCTTCACATAAACAAAGATAAACTTGTGGAAGGGGAACTATGAACTTCGATATTCATATTTTATTTATACAACCTCTGAAATCTTTCAACAATTTGGTGTTGTGGGAGAGTAAAAACCCATCATTTGTTCCAACATACGACTCGACTTGTCTTTTCAAAATTCTCACGAGGATTGTCTTCTGTGGTCGGGATTGGATGGCATTTGGGGTGTCTGCCTCAGGAAAGTCCGAAAGAATAATGCTGACTTTCAGGTCTCACTTTATGTCTGCACCACTTCCTGCTTTTGCTGTTCTTAGGTAAATATCATTCTAGGTACTTATGAATGTTTTGATTCTTTATCCTTTATTTCTTTCTACTAGAAAGCCAACTCAGTTATAACTTGAGTTTGTAGCGTAGTGTAGTACATACCTTTAGTTTCATGTGATTAAATCATTGCAAATTCCCTGAGAATCAGTGTTTTTAAAAACAGAGTAAATCTTAGTTGGGTTAAGGGTCCTCAGGGCAACCCAGGCAGATATTGAAATAGTCTGCAATGGCTGAGAAAAGAAAAATCAGCTTGATGAAGCTTCTGGGAAATGTTTATGATGCCAGGGGCCACAAGGCTGGTTTTGTATTGCTTTACTTTTTTCTTCCTCTTCTAGTTTTTAAACTATCTTAGCTCTTTCTCCCCTTTCCCTTCCTTTTCCTTTTTCCATTCTTCTCTTTTTTTTTTTTTTTTTTTTTTTTTGCGGTACACGGGCCTCTCACTGTTGGGGCCTCTTCCATTGCGGAGCACAGGCTCCGGATGCGCAGGCTCAGCGGCCATGACTCACGGGCCCAGCCGCTCCACGGCATGTGGGATCTTCCCGGACCGGGGCACGAACCGGTGTCCCCTGCATCGGCAGGCGGACTCTCAACCACTGCGCCACCAGGGAAGCCCCTCCGTTCTTCTCTTTTGATGTTTCATTTATCAGTTACCAAATGCTCATCCTGTGGTCTCTCCCAGAGAGCCAAATAGCACATCTCCATGGTCCATGGCCATGACCATGGTCATCGTAGTCATCATCATTTCATCACTAGCGTCCTCACCACTACTGCACATGTATTTGTGCCACACTCTGTGCCAGGCACTTTGAAATGCCATATTTTGAAACCCCACTGCGGCACTGTAAGAAGTGTCACAGCATTACTATTTAACAGATGAAGAAACAGATGCAGAACTTAAATTCCTTACCTCGTGCAGCTGGTAAATGGCAGACCAACATTAAAACTCCTAATCGCTTGACCCTGAGCCTGTCCTGTTAACCTCATTTCTCTAGCATGACCCAGAAAGAGTTGTATTCTTCTTGATTAAACATATTGTTTTATTCTTTTGATTACTTCACACATGCTGATTGCTATGCTTAGGGTTTCTGGGGAGTATTTATTACCTACTCTGAAAGAAACCCTTTAAAGATAATTTTAAAACATTTTGCAAATAAATACAATAAGCTCCTGTTTTATAGTTTCTTTCTACATGGGATTAGTGTGAATCAGTTTGTTCCATCAAGTACCCTGTGGACATGGTGATGTTTGGCCTTGACATGAATGCCGTAGAGAGATGCGTTTCAGGATTTACCAGGACATGTGAGTAACTGACAGCAAAGCAGGGCCCGTGCGGAAAGGAGAGCTTGGCACCACTACTGCCCCCTATTGCCCCCTTCCTCTGGGGAGGCAGGGATTCCTGGGCAGCTGACCAACTGCAGGCTCTGGTTGCAGAAGTTGTCTGTCTTGAGGTTGTAGTCAGGACAAGCTACAGCAGGAGTGGATGGGAGGGTATAAAATGAAATGCTAAGGGCCCTAAAATCTGGTAGAAATTGATGTAGACAACACTTCAATAGTGGGATGACGGGATCAAGACCCTTAGTGTTAAGGCTGCTCTCCACGCAGAGAGAGGCTTCTGCTCGTGGACAAACTTCCCAGTCGGTTTACAATCTAGGAGGAAGGCTGGCAAGGGGGGCACCTCCGATGCACATATTAAATGAATTAATGTGTGTAATGTATTTTGAAAACTGCCTGGCATGTAGCAAGTGCTCAAGAATGTAATTTTTGCTATTATTATTCAACAGTGTGTTATTATTACTCAAAGATGTGTTATTATTTTTATTACTACTGCTGTTATTGCAAGGTAGGTTATGAGATTTGGTGTTGAAACACTGAGACCATGGAAGAAACCCGGGTAAAAGACCCACAGGTGGGACCAGTGCTTGGAAATGAGGTGAAAACCTAGTTATCAGAACTGCAATGGTATAATATCGAGATGGAGATAAGACTCTTGGAGCTGTTTAAATATCCCTCTGTTAGATCAGGATCAGTCCAGGAAGCTGAAGTTGACTTGAGTCTGACGGTGGTACCATTGGGCAGCAAAGGGAAAAAGGTGGGGGCCTCATGCAAAAGGGTCTTCTTCCTTTTGTTTTATTTTATTGTAGAGTATCTAGTTTATTATGAAAGGGTTCTCCCAGGATGTACACAGGAACCCAACTATCAGTTTATCCTGCCCACCCCACCCCCACCGGCATACCAGCAAAAACAGGGTTCCTTCGTGGTACCTAGAAGAACCGCAGAACTGCTGGGGTGAAAACATCATCGATGTTTTAAAGTACCTGTGAAACAGATGCAATGTTTAAAGTGTTTTTAAAGTACCCTGTGTTGTATACTTTACACACTCTGAGGCAGTGTGATAAGGCTGTCAACACAGCAGCCTATCCAGGTAAGGTCATCCACCAGATGCATTCTTCCAGAGCTAAGAGAGACTCTCACTACACACGCAGATACTGAGACCCAAACTCCAAAAGCCAGAGCTAGGGTCCAGGGCACTGGTTCTTCTACAGCACGAGCGGGACACATCAGAACGACTGGGAAGCTTTCAACACTACACCTACAGGGCCCCACTCGGAGTCAGAGGGTTTGGAGACGCCGTGACCAGGTGCAGAGGAGAGAATGCTCAGAGAGCAGGGACGCAGGGGGTCGTCATTCCTTGCCCTCCTTTTTTCACAGTTGTATATAACCAGATACATACAAAAACATACAGTTCACTTTTATTTATAATCAAATGGGCGCTATGCTTTCAAGTGCTTAATTCCCACTTTAAAACTTCATGCTGGATGCTGGTGGTAAGCCAAGATACTACTTTTTTATGCATTAAATCCCACACTGGGCTTCAGGAGATAGACTATAAGAGAAAATAACTCACCGTCATCCCCCTTTGCCATGAGACCGGTAGCTCTGGTCTGCCAGGTATTGATAAGAGAAGGCAGCAAATCGGTGGACAAAACTCTTGTGGGAGAGATGCCTGGCTGAAATGCCAGACCCCACCCCAGAGGGAAACTGGCCCCTCTTAATCTAAAGTTATTGTCGGACCAGCATGGACAGCACCTAACCGACCATCTGCTACAATGGAAAGCATTAACTGACTCCCATCCTTAGAAGCAAAATCAGGTGGGGGTGAAAGTTTTCTTTGCAAAACAAACGTGGCCGTGTATACAGTGTATACAGCTTATCCTCCAGCAAGGCTAAGTTGAGGGGACTGAGTATCAAGGACAAAGAATTTAAGCCATTGATCAGGGTGCCACTGGGACTGGAATAAGAGGTGTTACTATGAATTCCCTACAACAAAAAGGGGTCTAGAGCTTGATAAGGTTATGACAAAGGTCTGCTTTTTCTTGACATCTCAGCCAGTGCTTCCCTGATGTGTTGCAGAGGAACCTCATCTCTTTTCAGCTTTGCTCGCTTCAGTGCTTCCTGGTAGATCTCTTCTGCTTGTGCATATTGTTCTCTGTGCATCAGGATCGCAGACAGATTACTGAGCAGCACGTGGAGCTCAGGGTGCTCCACCTGTCTCGCCAGGTCTGATGCCCTCTGCGCGTGAACACAGGCCTCGTCGGAGCGGCCCTGAGCATCCAGGGTGGTGGCCAGGTCACTCAGCAGCACGATGGTCTGTGGGTGTCTTTCTCCTTGTATTTCTTCAGAAATCTGCAAAGCTTCTTCATACATCCTTTGTGCCTGTGATGGCTGCTTGCAGAACAGAAGGTAGCGGGCATAGGTGTCTAGGCACATGCCCAAGAGGAGGTGGGTGTTGGCTTTCTCTTCCACTGGCAAAGTGTCTTCTGATAATTACTTTTCTCTTTCAATTTTTTCCTCTAGAGTTGAAATGCAGAATTCATAACCAACAAGAGTCAATTTCTGCCTATTCTGAGCAGCATAAATAGTGGCCAGCTTCAGAGAGATTTCTATTATTGCATTGTCTTCCTGTTCCATGGCCCTTCCAAGCAGGTAACTCATTATTGGTTTAAAAAGTTTTTCCGCCCAATCGTAAGTGTAAGTGACGGCCTTCTTGTTATCACTCTTATAAGCAAGGTGAAGAGCGTCACACAAAATTAGCTCTGCCTTTGCTGGCTCATCTTTCATGATGCACAACTGCCAACAGCGGCAGCAGACCCGGGCCCTGGCCACGCAGCACCCCTCAGCACGGTGGCACGTACACCGCAGGCGCCAGGCCTCCTGCCGGCCCCGGCCCCGCCGCCCTGCCACAGTCTGTAACAAAAGGGTCTTCTTTAGTAATATTTTTAGTGTCAACTATAGCAGTATTTGAATAACTTAAAATGATCTAAAATAATTATTCGTATTTTTTCTACTCACTTCTGTGTTTAATCAGCAACCATTTAATATTAAGGCCAGAATGATACAATGAAAAAGAGCAATAAAACCATAATGAATTTATACTTCAAGATTTGTGAGGTTAGTGTCCAAACTCCACTGTGAAAACTTGGTGTTTCTGAAATGTCATCAGCTAAACATCCATGTGGCGAGTACAGTGGTGGAAGATGGTGGGACACGGGGTTACTGGGCATGGGTGTCTATCCTCAGGATGATGATGTGAGAGAGGAAGGTGCATGGTGTCAGGTGAGCAGCCTCCCCTTGAACAAAGGTGTCCCAACATTGACCCACAAACACAATCAGAGCCTGATCAACAGCAAGCAACCCATCTGACACATTTAGAAAACTTACGGGGAAGAAAACACTGATGAAATAATAGACACCAATAAACCTGCCCTTTTTACTATACAAACACTTAAGATGTACCTACTGCAATTGCTGTAGAACTGGAAGAAATACAGTCTTTTTCTCATATTTCTTTCCTATATGATTTTTCAGAATTAAACTGTAACTGGCTCTGTGTCTTAAAATTGATCTGGCTGAAAACCTATTCATGGACTTAAAAAAACTGACTAGTGAATAATGAATTTCTAAGAAATCACTAACTGATTACAATAAAACAAAGCATAACACATGTACAAAATATGTAAACAATGATACAATGACTTTTTGAATAGTTTAATCAGTGGATGAGTTAGTCAAATTTCACAAGTTTGAACATCATAATAATGCATTCTCCTTGTCTTGATTAGATGACTTACGACTTTCCAGTGAACATTCTGGCTAAAACTGCTGTTTCTTCTCACATTTTACACTAATATTTATTCTAGAAATTCCTGAAAAATCAGCCCTGACACCATCAGGCCCACTTCCATCCCTGCCCTTGCAATGAAACAGTCTACAAGCAGCTGGCCACAGTCATTTGCCCACAGCTACCCTCCAGAAACTTCCCTGCAGATTTTCCTTTGTGTTTATTTTAAACTTTAAATTTGAAGAGCAAGATGGTGAGGAAAACACATTGAGCCTGACCAGGGCTCTGTGCCGTTGTTGGAGCCCTGGCTCGTCTGGTCATGTGAAACACGGCTGTGGGATTTGGAGTCTGGTCAGGGAGGATTAAAGCGGCGGTGGTGCATCATTCTTCACTTTAAACCTCAATATACTTCCCTGTGCACTAAATACACAGAGGTATTTCAAAGCCAAGTGTGTGTGTGATTAAAGTAAGAAAGCGCCAGCTGTGTGTGTCCACCTCAAGTTCCGGCCACATGTGCTCTTTCAGTCTGCAAGAGGCACCGACAGACAGGCAGGGCTGACAGGCAGCTGTGGAAAAGGGATTAGGTGCTGGAGTTTTGGCTGAGTCCTTCACCAAGTAAATGGTCCTGCAGGCTCCTGCCCGCACAAACTTGGTCATGGTATCTCTTCTTCCTTTTATTCACCCACACAGAAATGAGAAAGCGACCCCCTGGCAATCAGAGCTCGAGATAACATAAACTCTACCTTCGTATCTGGGGCAGCTGTGAGCCTCCAAAAACTGTATGTGGCCTACATGGACAGATTCTTTGGGATTATACCTAAACAAAGAAATGGAAAAGCAGAAAGTTATTTTTTCCCCACTTAGGAGTCACTTTCAAACCTGGTATAATTATTTTTGAGTTTTTGCAACATAAAACATGCACCCACTTCTTTCGCATTTCTTCTTTTCTGTTTTCCTGATCATGTGTCTCAGGCACTTTTCATCTGTCATGAGTCTCCATAACGTCCCTTCGCCCATGTCCTTCTGTCTCTTCTGCCGCCTCTATCCTTACCCCCCGGCACTCTCCCGCTCTGCCCCTCTGGACCTCTCTGGTCACGACTGCATTTAGCCAATAAAGGGCTGAGGTCAAGCAGCCTAGGTGTCTCCTTCCTCCTTCTTCCCAGAGGCCCTCCCTCTGGGAGGGGCCATCCTCAGTCTCAGCCTTTTTCTGGCAGCTCGCCCTCCAGAGGACCCCATGGATCTTCTCACAACCTCTAACCCCAGCAACCCCAGCCCTGACCCTGGGAGCCCAGATCCTAATTCTGGAATGTGCCTGGCTTATCTGACATCAGATCCCTGAGTGAAACAGAAATTTAGTGGAGAATTAAGTTGCTTCCTTCGCTATTGACAAATATGAGAGATTGCAACCTGACTAACTTAACATTGGGAAAAATGAGCTCGAAAGATGAGGCATCGTGGTGGGGAGAGAGAGCCCTGGGCTCTGCTCGGGAGACCTCACTGAATGATAGGTGGAGTGGGCTTGGCACTTTCCGGAAGCTCAGTCTCCTCATATTAACTAGAAGACAGTATAGTTGTTATTAAGATATTTATTAAAGTTCTTTTCCTGATAATCCCATAAGCCTACAGATAGGAAATTCTCTATAGACTGTAAGGGAAGGTAAAAATGGAAGGCACACTAAAATCTTTAGGTTGTGGTATTACGTTTTGGTTAAAATGTACCACGGCTCAGACATAGCTTTGTAAGGGCCAATAAAATCTGGCCATAAAAAAGTTATGGCTCCTAAGTGTCGGTAACGTTGACTTCCTGAGCAAAGACAAGCAGTCAAGTCCTTAGACACACTCCGTCCACCACACACCCCTCACAGACGGGATCTCAGGGATGTAAAGAAGCCCAGAGTCTGCTGTAGCAGCTTTAGAGGGAGAGGAATCAGTGAAAACTGGTGCTATAATGAAGGGAAAGGGCGAGGCAGGGAGGTGACAGACTGCGTGCTGCAGCTGGTGTCAAACTGGGAGATGGTGCTCTGGGTCCAGCTCTGTGCTCCTGACACAGGAAGTATCTCTCTCTCCATCTCCATCTCCATCACTGTGTCAGATATGCCCAGGAGCTGTTAGCGCAGAGCCCTGAGAGGATCCTGTCCTGGAACCAGAGATGTGAGAGAAGAGGACAGGTAGGCAGATGGTGGTGCCACTTCTATCTTTGTCTACTCTCCATTATTAAATAGACCTGTTTCTTTTTCATTTTTTAGAATCTTGCGTTAAGAATGCCCAATTCTTAGAGACAGCTGAAATGTGCTGTCTTTAAACTTCTCACCATAGCTTAGAGGGCATTTTAAAATAGTTTTCCTGTTACTTATCAGAATAGTGTTGAAGAACAAATGAGATTATGAGATTAATGAGATTAGAGCTACTGTGCTATTATATTGACACATGTGAGATCCTGATGACCTATATTTCCATATACGCATGTGTGCCAAGTAAGAGCTAAACAGTTAAGATGCTGTGGGTGGAAATTGTGCATAACTGTTTGGGAAAAAAGTATTTCTGAATTTTAAAAGGGATATTTTTAATTTTTTTCTTGCAGTAGGTTGTTTTGCTGAAAGACAAAAGCAAGTATGTAACAGCAGCCAAGTGATAAAAAAGACACTCTGGCTCCAGCTGCTTTTGGTAATCTGCAGCCACAAATATGCTTCACGGTATAAATGCTCTTAGTAGAGTTCAGACAGATCATGCAAACTTTTAGTTTTAATATATTGCCATTTATGTGAACTTGTGATGTTTTTTGAATGTCAGACTTTGTCATGGTCTTGCAACTCTTCTTTTCCCTTTCCTTTAAAGACCATCATTTTGGAAACAAGAAGGAGGCTAGAGGATGGGGGTCAGCCAGTGACTAATGTCGCAGGATGCAATATAACCCTAAACAACAGCAGCCCCCATTGCTATTCTGCGGCATTCGGTGCCTCGTGTTTGCTGGAAGTCAAACGTCAGAGGAGGTTCCTCACACTCATCCTTTTCGTTTTCCTCAATACACTTCCATACTGCTGACAGTCGGTAAAAAGTTCTTGGCACAGGACCTGGGTAAGTGCTCAACAAATGCTATGTGTTAAGTCTGCTTCTGGTTTATTCTGCACCCTTTGAACGGTGAATTACAGGATGTGAGAGAGAGAGAGCATCACAGTCTGTCGGGAAAACAAGCCCCGCTGGGTGCCCAAGATCTAGAATAAATTAAGATGGGAGAGAATGAACTCAGGATGCATGAGGGAATGAGGGCAAAGGACAAACATCCCTGTCCTCTTGCCCCATCCTGTTGGGTTTCTTTGGAATCCCCTTTGAGATAACCCCAGGCATTCCTGCCCTCTGAGCTCAAAGACCATCAGGGCCTGGATGGCAGGGTGGGTGGATGACGCAAGTCACATGTGAAATAAGGGGCAGCAGAGTGGTGGACTTGGTACCAGGATGAGGCCTGGGATGTTTCACGGGTGTTTTTAAAGCTGTTGGAGAGAGAATTTGGTAAGAGAAGTGACCGCTCTTCATCAGGTTTTTGCTGCAGATGAATTCGGTAGAACCTCCCGCAGGGCCTCTGCAGCCCAGTGGGGACACTCACTGCAATCACCTCCTCGGGTGTCCACCCCTGCGAAGGCCCAGAGCACAGTGAGTCCGGGCAAGGGCACTGGCTCTGGGGAAGGACAGCTCTGGGTTCCAGTCCAGGTTCAGCCACTTAGAAACTGTGTGATGTTTGGCAAGTTATTTTATCTCTCAGGGACTTAGGTTCATAATCCAAAACCAAATAAAAATACCTCCTTTGCCTGGTTTTATGAAGATTACTTGAGGTACAGTATACAAAACCTCTGCTTGTAGAGACTGAGCCACATCTTTTTCATGGACAAGTTCATGATTTAGGGAAAGCAGCCTTCCACATTTTTAAAAGACCTATGATAAGTTAAAACACATTTAATAAGGTTACCAAACCATGTAACAAGCTTAATTTGCATAAAAACAATAGAAATGTTTCTTAGACACATTACTGAGCAGTGAAAAATCCAAGATTGTTCTGGCCAAATTAAGAAAAAAACAGAGTCTAGGGATGTTTTTCATTTTATGTATGAAATAAGGAAATGGCAAAGGAAGCCTGAGGCTGTCTTAGCGATGATCGTTCAAGGAAAGCAAGACTTCCATTAGCATTTAGCTGCAGGTTAATATGTTGTGGTGAGAGAGGATTTTGGGTTAGTTTTAGAATGTTTGTCTGAGATCAGCAATTCATTTTTCCAGAGATCGCATGGAGTCAGGTAATATCAAAACAGTGAAAACACAGAAGTGAGATGAGAGGGTTATTCTGGACCAAAATATTGGTGGGATGCATGGTCCCCAAGACTCAGGTAGTAGCAGTTGTAATAATACTCATGTTGATAATAATGATGATGATAATAATAGTTGTAGTTGGCATTATAGGGGAAGTTACTGTGCAACAGGGAACAGGTCAAACACATTTCCTGCCTTTGCTCCTTTACTCTCCCTAACAACAGTTGGTACTATTTTTTTTTTTTTTTTTTTTTTTTTGTGGCACGTGGGCCCCTCACTGTTGTGGCCTCTCCCGTTGCGGAGCACAGGCTCCGGATGCGCAGGCTCAGCAGCCATGGCTCACGGGCCCACCTGCTCCGCGGCATGTGAGATCCTCCCGGACCGGGGCACGAACCCATGTGCCCTGCGTCGGCAGGCGGACTCTCAACCACTGCACCACCAGGGAAGCCCACTTGGTACTATTTTTGATCCCCATTTCACAGATGGGGAAACCAAAGCACGGTTAGAAATGCTGTCAGTGAACAAGTGAGAGGGGGACTGGGGAGCCTGCATTTGTAGCTCCTGGTGAGAAGCATCATCTGGCATCTCTGAGATTACAGCTTCTGATAAACTTCATAGGGATAAAACGGATTTGTTCACTGTTAATGCACTGACAAATTATTTTCCCACCTCACATTCCTGCAATATTCCTGTGGCTCAGGGCTTCTCAACCTCAACACTGTTGACTCTTTGCAACAGATAATTCTCTGCGATGGGGGCTGGCCTGACAGCTGTGGACTAGCTATGAGCAACGCCTCTAATTGTGACCACAAAAAATGTCCCCAGACATTGCTAAATGGCTCAAGGTGTGTGTGTGTGTGTGTGTGTGTGTGTGTGTGTGTGTGTGTGGTTGGGAAGGGGGTGATAATAGCCTTTGGCTGAGGACCACTGCTTTAGAGTATATAGAAACGCTTCTAAAATAATCCCACAAATGTCATATATAGGTTAGTTATAGGAAAAGTTGCCTTGCCCAGGCACTGGTCATCTAGAATGGTCAGCACTACAGAATTCATGAACACTAGTGAGCCCACTGCCCTTTTCTTTTCAAACCACAACTCGTCTTCCTTTGCAGGAGCATTGCTGTTGGAATAATCTTTCATGGGTCATATTTTGTCTGAAACACAGGAACATTTGATGCTAATACAGGATCTATATATCATCTATTATATACGAGGTCTATTAGTTTTCTGTGGCTGCTGTGATAAATTACCCCAAATTTGGGTGGCTTAAATAAATTTATTGTTTCACAGTTCTGGGGACTGGAAGTCCAAAATTAAGGGAGAAGCAGGGCCTTGGTCTCTTCAAAGCCTCTAGGGGAGGACCTTGTCTTGCCTCTTCCACCTTCTGGTGGTGGCTGGCCGTCCTTGGCACGTTTTGGTTTGTAGGTGCATCTCTCCAGTCTGCTCTGTAGCCACATAGAATAATCCCTGGTCTGGTTCCAATTTTTCCTTCTAAGAACACCAGTCATTGGATTAGGGCCACCCTATCCAGTATGACCTCAATCTGCAAAGACCCTATTTCCAAATAAGGTCACATTTATGGGTACCAGGAGTTAGAACTTGAATGGACCTTTTTTGGGGACAAAATTCCACCCACAACACATGGTGTGTTCCCACATAGTATAGAGCACGTATTGACTAGTTTTGTTTCTCCTTCCAGACCCACTTGCAATTTCTCACGCTCTGTTCTGGGCTGCATCCGCCAGCTCCTTGGTCTTCAGACTTGTGACTGGGTGATGCCAGGGGAAGCCCTCAGCAAAAGATGGTCAGGAGGAATGCATTAATCCCCTGGGTTACCTCCCTGCCCTGACACTGTGGGCTGGCTGTGCTGCTCTGTCAAAGCCCACAGCTTCTGTCAGATGGCCCTCTCGGTACATCTGCTGTCTCCAGGGCCTCTTGCCTCGCCCTGGTCCCAGCGTGGTAGTGAGTCGCTCAGCCATTGGCCCTAGTGAGGCACCATCCCTGTTTGTTCCCCTCAAGCCTATCTCCCTGGGCCAGCAGAAGTGTGCCCTCCGAGCTCTGCCAGACCCTGACACTGCAACACTGAACACAGAAATAGTTTGTCTAGAAATGATGGCTGTGCCTGCCTCTTTAAATTACAGCCCCAAACCGCATTTGAAATTCCTATTTCTTCTACCTCTTACATGAACAGACAAAGTTTCTGACAGGTTGGCTCTGTGCCACGTCAGATGAAGACATGCAGTCTCCTTCTGTTTGGTCTTTGGGGCGGATTGTGGTAAAGTCGCACCGGCCTTCGCAGGAAACAGGCTTCCCTTTCAGGACAATGCATGTTGCTTTTTGGCTTCTGAAATCTCATCTGCCCTCAGCAGCAGCAGAGCACAGATGAGGAAAATTAGTCTCTTCAGCACTGAACCATTCAGAGCTTATCAATCATTCATCAAAATGGGAAGAAATTGCATTTCTGGGCTGGCCTACAGCAACTAGAGCCGAGTTAGGTGCCATTAAGCAGCTCTCCTTGGGGGGTAATGAGTGTCAAGGCTGGAGCTCTGTGGCTCCCTCCTTCCTTCCCGCTTCCCTCCCCCCTTCCTCTGTGAATGGACAGACCTCCCAGGTCTGGGCTACATCTGACCCCACTCACTGACCCCACTCTTTGCAAGAGAAGTACTAGTGATCATAACTTGTCCCCTTTCTTCCTTCTCTCTTCATTCTCCCTAAGTTCAAGGAAGTGGGGAGGGGGTCTGGGGCAGGAATGGGGGAGGGGAACTTTGGAAGGAAGAGAGAAGACATTATGGGTCCTGGAGAATAGAAGGTAGAGTGATGGGGTTGTGGACTTTTTGCAGCTCTGGTGGCTTATGGAGTGTTTGGTTTGAGTGCGCCCTCCCTGTCCTCTTATGTCTACTTGGCTCTGTGGAGGTATGAGGTGCTGAACTGGGCCTGGTGGAAAAGAAGCAGGAACTGCCTTTTAAGACTTAAGGGAAATCCTTCCTTCCTAGTTATCCAGCCAGCTCACTGGGGCAGGAAAAAAGAGGGCTTAGGGCTCTGCCCACTGGCTGGAGCGGGGCGTTTCTCCCAGAACTCCAGGGAATGAGGAAGGGTGAGCCAACCCAGCATCAGGTTTCATAAACGAAGAGGTCTCAGAGTTCCTGAAAGGACAAAAACTTACATGGGACAATATATCACCCTTATCTGTCAAAGTACTGTATATTCTAAAAAAATTTTTGAAGCTCTTATCTTCCAATTAAGTATTTATGATTGAATAAGTGCTAAGGAGAGAGAGTATAGGAGTAAAATATCCCAAATGCTACTTAATCAAGAAATGGAGAACACATCAAAGTACTGAGGGGAGTTGGAGGAGGAAATTCAGTGATCCACGTACAAACTGTTCCGTTGATTTGGATGTGACCTAAAGGACACTTCCTATGGCACATCAATCACTTTCTTCAGCACTTTCCAGGGCTCCAGTCTCCTGGGGATAGAAGTTCCAACACCTGAGGGCTTGACTTCACCATTACCTTTGATAAACTTTGCTTAACAAGCATTTTCACATATATATGAAATCCATTTTATTTTACAACCCTGTGAGGTAGACCTGGCAGGTGTGATATCTCCATGTTTAGATGAGGGACTTGAGGCTTAGAGAAGTTAAATGGCTTGCCCTAGATCAGAGAGCTGATGAGGGCTGGAACCAACTCTTCTACCAGTGCTTGACCCAGTGGACTCTCTGCTGTGGTGGGCTAGTTCTCCTGACAATAGAGAGTGTCTGCTCTTGAGGATATTGTGCAATGAGAATTATCAAAGAACTCTTTGGAATGTGGGGTTTGGAGGCAGAAGCTATTTACAATATTTGAGCCAGACACAGAAACTACTCTAGTTTAGCAGAAATCTCAAAGGATTCTGTAAAGTGGGATTTTTTAAATCTAGAAAATTGTTTCACCTTTTATGAATTAAGGCCTAAAAATCATAAGGTTGACATGATTATTCTCATTTTATAGATGAGAAAACTGAGTCTTAAGTTAAGTAATGTGTAGTAAAGATTTTGGATTTGCCCAAAGAGAGTGCTGGCCTTTGCCCTTGACTTCTGGGAGGTAATCTATATCACACCTGGTAGAATGCGTTCATTTATGGTGGGGGCTGAACACACCTGACAGTCTCAAGGAGGGAGCTGGCCATACCAAAGAGGCCAACCATGTGATTTAGGGTGGGGACAAAGTATTCTTTGACCTGGATGCTGAGTTCAGCTATGAGGGTAATCATTCAATCCTGTCTAAGTAATGGAGCCTCAATAAAAACTCCTAAACTGGAGACTTGCAGGAGCCTCCCTGATTGGCAATACTCCATGTACATGATCACACATGGATGCTGAGAGGGTAGCAATGTCCTGAGGACAATAGAAACTTCACATTTGGTATCCTTCCAGACTCTGCCCTTTGCATCAATTCACTTTCTGATTTTAATATGCACCCTTGCCTTTTAATAAACCATAACCATGAATATAATAGCTTTCGGTTCTGTGAGTCCTTCTCATGACTGTCATACTCGAGGGTGGTTTTGGGAATCCCCCAAACTTGCAGTTGGTGTCAAAAGTAAGGGTGGTCTTGTGTGAACTTTCCCCTCTAACTTTGCAGATGGTGTCAGAGGTTTTGAGCAGACTTGGTAGCCTGCAGGACTATGCTCTTGAACTTTGCAGTTTGACTAATCCCAGGTAAGTGACCTATTAAGAGTCACCAGAGGCAGAAATGGATCTCAAATACTTATAACACAAATACATAAAGCTACATATGTAATCCAAAATGCTGCTAATCATTTATTACAGTGTACCCTACCAGGAATATCCCAAATACTGAAGAAATTACAAAAGCATCTTGCAGTAAAAACAATGGCAATCAGAGCATCTAGAATGTGGTAGGAATATGGAGAAGTCAGTCCACCAGGGCATGAAGCAGAGACGCTGAAAGGGAGTAGTTGAGAGATCGTGGAATTGGTTCAGTTGGCATGTGGCAGCAGGTACAGTGATGACTCACATGTCCTACGCTTCGTAGATCTTCAGGCAAACTCTTGGCTGCACTTAGCTGTGCTTCCATCCATCAAAAGCAGAGGTAGCTAAGCCTCTCTAGCATTTCATCCAAGAGCTGATGGGCCAAGATACTCTAGAGACTCCAGCTTTCTAAGTCCCATTTCCTTTCCCCTCCTGTGAGATGGATTTAAAAAAATTTTTTTTTTTATTTAACAAATTTAATCAGTTATACATATACATATGTTCCCATATCCCCTCCCTTTTGCATCTCCCTCCCTCCCTCCCTATCCCACCCCTCCAGGCGGTCACAAAGCACCGAACTGATTTCCCTGTGCTATGCGGCTGCTTCCCACTAGCTATCTACCTTACGTTTGGTAGTGTATATATGTCCATGCCGCTCTTTCGCTTTGTCACAGCTTACCCTTCCCCCTCCCCATATCCTCAAGTCCATTCTCTAGTAGATCTGTGTCTTTATTCCTATCTTACTCCTATGTTCTTCATGACATTTTTTCCCTTAAATTCCATATATATGTGTCAGCATACAGTATTTGTCTTTCTCTTTCTGACTTACTTCACTCTGTATGACAGACTCTAGGTCCATCCACCTCATTACAAATAGCTCAATTTCGTTTCTTTTTATGGCTGAGTAATATTCCATTGTATATATGTGCCACATCTTCTTTATCCATTCATCTGATGATGGACACTTAGGTTGTTTCCATCTCCGGGCTATTGTAAATAGGGCTGCTATGAACATTTTGGTACATGACCCTTTTTGAATTATGGTTTTCTCAGGGTGTATGCCCAGTAGTGGGATTGCTGGGTCATATGGTAGTTCTATTTGTAGTTTTTTAAGGAACCTCCATACCGTTCTCCATAGTGGCTGTACCAATTCACATTCCCACCAGCAGTGCAAGAGTGTTCCCTTTTTTCCACACCCTCTCCAGCATTTATTGTTTCTAGATTTTTTGATGATGGCCATTCTGACTGGTGTGAGATGATATCTCATTGGAGTTTTGATTTGCATTTCTCTAATGAGTAAAGATGTTGAGCATCCTTTCATGTGTTTGTTGGCAGTCTGTATATCTTCTGTGGAGAAATGTCTATTTAGGTCTTCTGCCCATTTTTGGATTGGGTTGTTTGTTTTTTTGTTATTGAGCTGCATGAGCTGCTTATAAATTTTGGAGCTTAATCCTTTGTCAGTTGCTTCATTTGAAAATATTTTCTCCCATTCTGAGGGTTGTCTTTTGGTCTTGTTTATGGTTTCCTTTGCTGTGCAAAAGCTTTGAAGTTTCATTAGGTCCCATGTGTTTATTTTTGTCTTTATTTCCATTTCTCTAGGAGGTGGGTCAAAAAGGATCTTGCTGTGATTTATGTCATAGAGTGTTCTGCCTATGTTTTCCTCTAAGAGTTTGATAGTGTCTGGCCTAACATTTAGGTCTTTAATCCATTTTGAGCTTATTTTTGTGTATGGTGTTAGGGAGTGATCTAATCTCATACTTTTACATGTCCCTGTCCAGTTTTCCCAGCACCACTTATTGAAGAGACTGTCCTTTCTCCACTGTACATTCCTGCCGCCTTTATCAAAGATAAGGTGACCATATGTGTGTGGGTTTATCTCTGGGCTTTCTATCCTGTTCCATTGATCTATCTTTCTGTTTTTGTGCCAGTACCACACTGTCTTGATTACTGTAGCTTTGTAGTATAGTCTGAAGTCAGGGAGCCTGATTCCTCCAGCTCCATTTTTCGTTCTCAAGATTGCTTTGGCTATTCGGGGTCTTTTGTGTTGCCTTACAAATTGTGAAATTTTTTGTTCTAGTTCTGTGAAAAATGCCAGTGGTAGTTTGATAGGGATTGCATTGAATCTGTAGATTGTTTTGGGTAGTAGAGTCATTTTCACAATGTTGATTCTTCCAATCCAAGAACATGGTACATCTCTCCATCTATTTGTATCACCTTTAATTTCTTTCATCAGTGTCTTATAATTTTCTGCATACAGGTCTTTTGTCTCCTTAGGTAGGTTTATTCCTAGATATTGTATTCTTTTTGTTGCAATGGTAAATGGGAGTGTTTCCTTGATTTCACTTTCAGATTTTTCATCATCAGTATATAGGAATGCCAGAGATTTCTGTGTATTAATTTTGTATCCTGATACTTTACCAAATTCATTGATTAGCTCTAGTAGTTTTCTGGTAGCATCTTTAGGATTCTCTGTGTATAGTATCATGTCATCTGCAAACAGTGACAGCTTTACTTCTTCTTTTCCGATTTGGATTCCTTTTATTTCCTTTTCTTCTCTGATTGCTGTGGCTAAAACTTCCAAAACTATGTTGAATAAGAGTGGTGAGAGTGGGCAACCTTGTCTTGTTCCTGATCTTAGTGGAAATGGTTTCAGTTTTTCACCATTGAGGACGATGCTGGCTGTGGGTTTGTCATATATGGCCTTTATTATGTTGAGGAAAGTTACCTCTATGCCTACTTTCTGCAGGGCTTTTATCATAAATGGGTATTGAATTTTGTCGAAAGCTTTCTCTGCATCTATTGAGATGATCATATGGTTTTTCTCCTTCAATTTGTTAATATGGTGTATCACGTTGATTGATTTGCGTATATTGAAGAATCCTTGCATTCCTGGAATAAACCCCACTTGATCATGGTGTATGATCCTTTTAATGTGCTGTTGGATTCTGTTTGCTAGGATTTTGTTGAGGATTTTTGCATCTATGTTCATCAGTGATATTGGCCTGTAGTTTTCTTTCTTTGTGACATCCTTGTCTGGTTTTGGTATCAAGGTGATGGTGGTCTCGTAGAATGAGTTTGGGAGTGTTCCTCCCTCTGCTATATTTTGGAAGAGTTTGAGAAGGATAGGTGTTAGCTCTCCTCTAAATGCTTGATAGAATTCGCCTGTGAAGCCATCTGGTCCTGGGCTTTTGTTTGATGGAAGATTTTTTTATCACAGTTTCAATTTCAGTGCTTGTGATTGGTCTGTTCATATTTTCTATTTCTTCCTGATTCAGTCTTGGCAGGTTGTGCTTTTCTAAGAATTTGTCCATTTCTTCCAGGTTGTCCATTTTATTGGCATAGAGTTGCTTGTAGTAATCTCTCATGGTCTTTTGTATTTCTGCAGTGTCAGTTGTTACTTCTCCTTTTTCATTTCTAATTCTATTGATTTGAGTCTTCTCCCTTTTTTTCTTGATGAGTCTGGCTAATGGTTTATCAATTTTGTTTATCTTCTCAAAGAACCAGCTTTTAGTTTTATTGATCTTTGCTATCGTTTCCTTCATTTCTTTTTCATTTATTTCCGATCTGATTTTTATGATTTTTTTCCTTCTGCTAACTTTGGGATGTTTTTGTTCTTCTTTCTCTAATTGCTTTAGGTGCAAAGTTAGGTTGTTTATTCGAGATGTTTCCTGTTTCTTAAGGTAGGATTGTATTGCTATAAACTTCCCTCTTAGAACTGCTTTTGCTGCATCCCATAGGTTTTGGGTCGTCGTGTCTCCATTGTCATTTGTTTCTAGGTATTTTTTAATTTCCTCTTTGATTTCTTCAGTGATCACTTCGTTATTAAGTAGTGTATTGTTTAGCCTCCATGTGTTTGTATTTTTTACAGCTCTTTTCCTGTAATTGATATCTAGTCTCATAGCATTGTGGTCGGAAAAGATACTTGATACAATTTCAATTTTCTTAAATTTACCAAGGCTTGATTTGTGACCCAAGATATGATCTATCCTGGAGAATGTTCCATGAGCACTTGAGAAAAATGTGTATTCTGTGGTTTTTGGATGGAATGTCCTATAAATATCAATGAAGTCCATCTTGTTTAATGTATCATTTAAAGCTTGTGTTTCCTTATTTATTTTCATTTTGGATGATCTGTCCGTTGGTGAAAGTGGGCTGTTAAAGTCCCCTACTATGAGTGTGTTACTGTCGATTTCTCCTTTTATGGCTGTTAGTATTTGCCTTATGTATTGAGGTGCTCCTATGTTGGGTGCATAAATATTTACAATTGTTATATCTTCTTCTTGGATCGATCCCTTGATCATTATGTAGTGTCCTTCTTTGTCTCTTCTAGTAGTCTTTATTTTAAAGTCGATTTTGTCTGATATGAGAATTGCTACTCCAGCTTTCTTTTGCTTTCCATTTGCATGGAATATCTTTTTCCATCCCCTTACTTTCAGTCTGTATGTGTCTCTAGGTCTGAAGTGGGTCTCTTGTAGACAGCATATATATGGGTCTTGTTTTTGTATCCATTCAGCCAATCTGTGTCTTTTGGTGGGAGCATTTAGTCCATTTATATTTAAGGTAATTATCGATTTGTATGTTCCTATTCCCATTTTCTTAATTGTTTTGGGTTCGTTATTGTAGGTCTTTTCCTTCTGTTGTGTTTCTTGCCTAGAGAAGTTCCTTTAGCATTTGTTGTAAAGCTGGTTTGGTGGTGCTGAACTCTCTCAGCTTTTGCTTGTCTGTAAACGTTTTAATTTCTCCATCAAATCTGAATGAGATCCTTGCTGGGTAGAGTAATCTTGGTTGCAGGTTTTTCTCCTTCATCACTTTAATTATGTCCTGCCACTCCCTTCTGGCTTGTAGAGTTTCTGCTGAGAGATCAGCTGTTATCCTGATGGGGATTCCCTTGTGTGTTATTTGTTGTTTTTCCCTTGCTGGTTTTAATATGATTTCTTTGTGTTTAATTTTTGACAGTTTGATTAATATGTGTCTTGGCATATTTCTCCTTGGATTTATTCTGTATGGGACTCTCTGTGCCTCCTGGACTTCATTAACTATTTCCTTTCCCATATTAGGGAAGTTTTCAACTATAATCTCTTCAAATATTTTCACAGTCCCTTTCTTTTTCTTCTTCTTCTGGAACCCCTATAATTCAAATGTTGGTGCATTTAATGTTGTCCCAGAGGTCTCTGAGACTGTCCTCTGTTCTTTTCATTCTTTTTTCTTTATTTTGCTCTGCAGCAGTTATTTCCACTATTTTATCTTCCACCTCACTTATCCATTCTTCTGCCTCAGTTATTCTGCTATTGATCCCATCTAGAGTATTTTTCATTTCATTTATTGTGTTTTTAATCGATGCTTGATTCACCTTTAGTTCTTCTAGGTCCTTGTTAACTGTTTCTTGCATTTTGTCTATTCTATTTCCAAGATTATGGATCTGGGAAATAGAATCTTGGATCATCTTTACTATCATTATTCTGAATTCTTTTCCAGGTAGACTGCCTATTACCTCTTCATTTGCTAGGTCTGGTAGGTTTTTATCTTGCTCCTTCACGTGCTGTGTGTTTTTCTGTCTTCTCATTTTGCTTATGTTACTGTGTTTGGGGTCTCCTTTTTTCAGGCTGCAGGTTCGTAGTTCCTGTTGTTTTTGGTGTCTGTCCCCAGTGGCTAAGGTTGGTTTAGTGGGTTGTGTAGGCTTCCTGGTGGAGGGGACTAGTGCCTGTGTTCTGGTGGATGAGGCTGGATCTTGTCTTTCTGGCGGGCAGGTCCACGTCCTGTGGTGTGTTTTGGGGTGTCTGCGGAATTTTTATGATTTTAGGCAGCCTTTCTGCTAATGGGTGGCGTTGTGTTCCTGTCTTGCTAGTTGTTTGGCATAGGGTGTCCAGCACTGTAGCTTGCTGGTCGTTGAGTGAAGCTGGGTGCTGGTGTTGAGATGGAGATCTCTGGAAGATTTTCGCCATTTGATATTATGTGGAGCTGGGAGGTCTCTTGTGGACCAGTGTCCCGAAGTTGGCTCTCCCACCTCAGAGGCACAGCACTGACTCCTGGCTCCTCAGTTTGGGATGATTTGTTGTCTATTCATGTATTCCACAGATGCAGGGTACATCAAGTTGATTGTGGAGCTTTAATCCACTGCTTCTGAGGCTGCTGGGAGAGATTTCCCTTTCTCTTCTTTGTTCTCACAGCTCCCGGGTCTCAGCTTTAGATTTGGCCCCGCCTCTGCGTGTAGGTCGCCGGAGGGCGTCTGTTCTTCGCTCAGACAGGACAGGGTTAAAGGAGCAGCCGCTTCGGGTACTCTGGCTCACTCAGGCCGGGGGGGAGGGAGGGGCACGGAGTGCGGGGCGAGCCTGCAGCGGAAGAGGCCGGCGTGACGTTGCACCAGCCCGAGGCGCGCCGTGCGTTCTCCCAGGGAAGCCGTCCCTCGATCCTGGGACCCCGGCAGTGACGGGCTGCACAGGCTCCCGGAAGGGCGGCGTGGACAGTGACCTGCGCTCGCACACAGGCCTCTTGGCAGCGGCAGCAGCAACCCCAGCGTCCCACGCCCGTCTCTGGGCTCCGCGCTTTTAGCCGCGGCTCGCGCCCGTCTGTGGGGCTCCTTTAAGCAGCGCTCTTAATCCCCTCTCCTCGCGCACCAGGAAACCAAGAGGGAAGAAATAGTCTCTTGCCTCTTCGGCAGCTCCAGAGTTTTCCCGGACTCCCTCCCGGCTAGCTGTGGCGCATTATCCCCCTTCAGGCTGAGTTCTCGCCGCCAGCCCCTGTCCTCTCCCTGCGCTCCGACCGAAGCCCGAGCCTCAGCTTCCAGCGCCGCCTGCCCCGGCGGGCGAGCAGAGAAGCCTCTCGGGCTGGTGAGTGCCGGTCGGCACCGATCCTCTGTGCGGGAATCTCTCCGCTTTCTCCTTCCCAGGTACGTGGGGAGTTTCTTGCCTTTTGGGAGGTCTGAGGTCTTCTGCCAGCGTTCAGTAGGTGTTCTGTAGGAGTTGTTCCACGTGTAGCTATATTTCTGGTGTATCTGTGGGGAGGAAGGTGATCTCCGTGTCCTACTCTTCTGCCATCTTCCCCGGAAGTGAGATGGATTTTTTAACTCATAAATAATGAATTATAGAAAAAAAATGTTTTACAGGGATATTTAAAATTAAACTATTAATTGTAAACTCTAAACTTAAAGGCTATTCTCAAGAATTAAAGAAAATTTCCCTTTGTATATGTACATTATATGTTTCATGTGGATACCACTGTGATAGAGATACTTACTCAACTTCACACAGCCAGCAAGTGAGAGAGTAAAACCTCAAACCCAAACTAATTTCATTCTAAGACCAGTGTTCAGTTCTCTAAACTCTGGCTGCCTTTCTACATCGCTACACATAGTTTTAACACAGTGATTACTATTGATATAAAACCCTGAAACTTAGTGCTATCTTGTTTTGAAACTTGCAGTGGCAAACAAGGAAAATACAAAAGATAGATTTCAATGTTACTGTAAGTCTAAAATGGAGACAACCTGTTAGGGGTATAAAATATATCTCTTGTGGGTCACATTAAGACCCTTTCTACTTGTTAGCTATATATCAGCTGTTCTTAATTCAAAGAGCAGTTCAGATAGGCCTGACACTGCTGCTTAGAATAGAGTTCGCTTTGGAGACAACTCTTTTCTTGTTATGATAGCATTTTGCATGAAAACAATTTCTGCTGCTTTAACTTTTTACTAAATTACGTATCCAGAGGTAGTTTGACATGCAGATCCTATGATGCCAAATACAAATCTTTGCATAGCTGTAAGATTTCAAACAAAGCAAGCTAAAACATTTGGAACAATTTAAGAAATTACTATCAATTTGTTTTTTTATGTATCTGCTCTCTTATAATCTTATGAAGAAATAAAACAATCTCTTTAAAACTGCTTTTGGAAAATTTTAAAGTTATCAAGAGAACAGATCTGAGAATAGAGAATAGGTATCTGCTATTGAAATGGTATTAGAACATCTCATTATCCTTTTATTGAGTTTAGATGTTGTTAGCAGATTGTTATCAACTTTATCATAAAATCTATTTGTAAATGGTTTAATTGAAGAAACACTCTGTCTTGACTTGCCAAAAAAATTAGAAATTGGAAAAGAAATTGAGCAACATATCCCACTTTTCTCAGGTGGGAATTACCTACACAGGTGTTCAGAAAAGGGGAATTTGGCATGACTATCAAATGGCCATGTGTGAAACAAACCAGAATTTCAAGTGTAGCCTGGAATTTGTAACCTGCATTACTGTTGACAACACGCTTCTCTGCTTTTTGCTAGCATTATAAGAGAATAGTTTTATTGGATAAACCCAGACTATGAGGTGTGAACATACTTGTTCGGTTTTATATTCTAGTCAAATATAACTCATAATAAAAAGATGTTTATGATATATTATAACTAAGCTGTGTAATAATTAAGCACAACTAGTAAACAGTTTCCATAAATGATATAATGTGTGTTCATTTACTGAAACAAATTCCATTTCTACTTTTTCTACTCATTTTTAAAAAAATTACTGTACTAATAATTAGTGTCATATTTCCTATTTGGTCTAATATATGTAGGTTTTAGCATCATTATGTTCATCATAATGTTCATCATCATCAAAAAAAAAGAACACAAAAAGAGAGATATTCTGGATTTTACCTGGAAAGGCAGGGGAAATTGGTTGATGTTACACAACATGGACAGTGAGGATGCTTTTTGGAACTCAGAGGATCCTCTGGGGAGCCTCTTAGCATGTCCATATCCATTCGTAAAAGTTAGTGGAAAATGACAGCAACAAAAGCCAGAGACTGAGGATTCAGACTCTTCTGGCATGAAGATTTGGTCATCCCATTGGTTAAGAACCCTGACTAACTGAGGTCCTAGTTGAGGGTGTAAAATCTTGGAATTAGAAATGGAAGAAGGAAATTGTAAACATCAACCACAGGGCTCCCAAACCTCCCAGGTTTCTAAGTTTTAATAATTACAACCTATTCCCTTGATTCCCTCAGTTCTGCTTCCTGCAGTGACTACACCTATGATGCTTCTTTTTATCCATAAAAAAATTTTTTTTTACTGGAGTATAGTTGCTACAATGTTCTGTTAGTTTCTACTGTACAGCAAAGTGAATCAGCTATACATGTACATATGTCCCTTCTTTTTGGATTTCCTTCCCATTTAGGTCACCACAGAGCACTGAGTAGAGTTCCCTGTGCTATACAGTAGGTTCTTATTAGTTATCTATTTTATACATAGTATCAATAGTATATATATGTCAATCCCAATCTCCCAATTCATCCCATCCCCCCCTTTCCCCCTTGGTATTCATATATTTGTCCTCCACGTCTGTGCCTCTATTTCTCTTTGGCAAGTAAGATCATCTATATGGGGATATATGTATGCATATGGCTGATTCACTTTGTTGTACAACAGAAACTAACACAGCATTGTGAAGCAATTATACTCCAATAAAGATGTGTAAAAAATACCATGTAGGGCTTCCCTGGTGGCGCAGTGGTTGAGAATCCACCTGCCAATGCAGGGGACATGGGTTCGTGCCCCAGTCCGGGAAGATCCCACATGCCACAGAGTGGCTAGGCCCGTGAGCCATGGCCGCTGAGCCTGCACGTCCGGAGCCTGTGCTCCACAACGGGAGAGGCCACAACAGTGAGAGGCCCACGTACCGCAAAAAAAAAAAAAAAAAAAAAAAAAAAAAAAAATCATGTATACGGTTTTTCTAGATTCCACATATATGTGTTAATATATGAATTTGATTTTCTCTTTCTCATTTACTTCACTCTGTATGACAGTCTTTAGGTCCAACCACATCTCTACAAATGACCCAATTTCACTTTTTTATGGCTGAGTAATATTCCATTATATATAGGTACCACAACTTTTATCCATTCCTCTACATGATGGACATTTAGGTTGCTTCCATGTCCTGGCCACTGTAAATAGTGCTGCAGTGAACATTTTGGTACATGTCTCTTTTTGAATTATGGTTTTCTCAGAGTATATGCCTCGTAGTGGGATTGCTGGGTCATATGGTATTTCTATTTTTAGTTTTTTAAGGAACCTCCATACTGTTCTCCATAGTGGCTGTACCAATTCACATTCCCACCAGCAGTGCAAGAGTGTTCCCTTTTCTCCACACACTCTCCAGCATTTATTGTTTGTAGATTTTTTGATGATGGCCATTCTGACTGGCGTGAGGTGATACCTCATTGTAGTTTTGATTTGCATTTCTCTAATAATTAGTGATGTTGAGAATCTTTTTATGTGTTTGTTGGCCATCTGTATGCGTTCTTTGGAGAAATATCTATTTAGGTCTTCCACCCATTTTTTGATTGGGTTGTTTGTTTTTTTGATATTGAGTTGCACAAGCTGTTTGTATATTTTGGAGATCAATCCTTTGTCAGTTTCTTCATTTCCAAATATTTTCTCCCATTCCGAGGGTTGACTTTTCACCTTGTTTATGGTTTCCTTTGCTGTGAAAAAGCTTTTAAGTTTCATTAGGTCCCATTTGTTTATTTTTGTTTTTATTTTCATGACTCTAGGAAGTGAGTCAAAAAAGATCTTGCTGTGATTTATGACAAACAGTGTTCTGCCTATGTTTTCCTCTAAGAGTGTCTAGCCTTACATTTAGGTCTTTAATCCATTTTGAATTTAATTTTGTGTATGGTGTTGGGGAGTGCTCTAATTTCATACTTTTACATGTAGCTGTCCAGTTTTCCCAGCGCCACTTACTGAAGAGGCTGTCTTTTCTCCATTGCATATTCTTGCCTCCTTTGTTGTAGATTAATTGACCACAGGTGTGTGGGTTTATCTCTGGGACTTCTATCCTGTTCCATTGATCTATATTTCTGTTTTTGTGCCAGTACTGTACTCTCTTGATTACTGTAGCTTTGTAGTACAGTCTGAAGTCAGGGAACCTGATTCCTCCAGCTCCGATTTTTTCCCAAGATTGCTTTGGCTATTCGGGATTTTTGTGTTTCCATACAAATGGTAAAATTTTTTGTTCTAGTTCTGTGGAAAATGCCGTTGGTAATTGATATGAATTGCATTGAATCTGTAGCTTGCTTTGGGCAGTATAGTCATTTTCACAATATTGATTCTTCCAATCCAAGAACATGGAATATCTCTCCACCTGTTCGTGTTGTCTTTGATTTCTTTCATCAGTATCTTAGAGTTTTCTGAGTACAGGTCTTTGCCTCCTTAGGTAGGTTTATTCCTAGGTATTTTATGCTTTTTGTTGCAGTGGTAAATGAGATTTTTTTCCTTAATTCTCTTTCTGATCTTTTGTTGTTAGTGTATAGGAGTGCGAGAGGTTTCAGTGTATTAATTTTGTATCCTGCAACTTTACTAAGTTCACTGATTAGCTCTAGTAGTTTTCTGGCAACATCTTTAGGATTTTCTATGTGTAATATCATGTCATCTCCAAACAGTGACAGTTTTACTTCTTTTCCAATTTGGATTCCTTTTATTTCTTTTTCTTCTCTGATTATTGTGGCTACAACTTCCAAAACTATGTTGAATAATAGTGGTGAGAGTGGACACCCTTGTCTTTTTCCTGATCTTAGAGGGAATGCTTTCAGCTTTTCACTGTTGAATATGATGTTAGCTGTGGGTTTGTCATACTTGGCCTTTATTATGTTGGGGTATGTTCATTCACTCTATGTCCACTTTCTGGAGAGTTTTTACCATAAATGGATACTGAACTTTATCAAAACCCTTTTTTTTTCGTATCTGTTGAGATGATCATATGGCTTTTATTATTCAATTTGTTAATGTGGTGTATCACACTGACTCATTTGCAGATACTGAAAATTCCTTGCATCCCTGAGACAAATCCCATTTGATCATGGTGTATGATCCTTTAGTGTATTGTTGGATTCCGTTGGCTAGTATTTTGTTGAGGATTTTTGCATCTGTGTTCATCAGTGATATTGGTCTGTAATTTTCTTTTTTTGTGATATCTTTGTCTGGTTTTGATATCAGGCTGATGGTGGCCTCATAGAATGAGTTTGGAATTGGTCCTCCCTCTGCAATTTTTTGGAAGAGTTTGAGAAGGATATGTGTTAGCTCTCCTCTAAATGTTTGATAGAATTCACCTGTGAAGCCATCTGGTCCTGCACTTTTATTTGTTGGAAGATTTTTAGTCACAGTTTCAATTTCATTCCTTGTGATTTGTCTGGTCATATTTTCTATTTCTTCCTGGTTTTGTCTTGGAAGGTTGTACTTTTCTAAGAATTTGTCCATTTCTTCCAGGTTGTCCATTTTATTGGCATGTAGTTTCTTGTAGTAGTCTTTTATGATTCTTTGTATTTCTGCAGTGTCAGTTGTAACTTTTCCTTTTCATTTCTAATTTTATTGAGTTGAGTCCTCTCACTTTTTTTCTTGATGAGTCTGGCTAGTGGTTTATCAACTTTGTTTATCTTCTTAAAGAACCAGCTTTTAGTTTTATTGATCTTTGCTGTTGTTTTCTCTGTTTCTATTTAATGTATTTCTGCTCTGATCTTTATGATTTCTTTCCTTCTGCTAATTTTGGTTTTTTTTTTCTTTTGCTCTTCTTTCTCTAATTGCTTTAGGTTTAAGGTTAGGTTGTTTATTTGAGAGTTTTCTTGTTTCTTGAGGTAGGATTTTATTGCTATAATCTTCCCTCTTAGAACTGCTTTTGCTGCATCCCATAGGTTTTGGGTCATCATGTTTTCATTGTCATTTGTTTCTAGGTATTTTTTGATTTTCTCTTTGATTTCTTCAGTGATATCTTGGTTATTTAGTAGCATACTGTTTAGCCTCCATGTGTTTGTATTTTTTACAGTTTTTTTTTGGAGTAATTGATTTCTCATCTCATAGCATTGAGTTCAGAAAAGAAGCTTGGTAAAATTTTAATTTTCTTAAATTTACTGGAGCTTGATTTGTGACCCAAGATGTAATCTATCCTGGAGAATGTTCTGTGTACACTTGAGAAGTGTATTCTGCTGTTTTTGGATGGAATGTCCTATAAGTATCAATTAATTCTATCTGGTCTATTGTGTCATTTAAGGCTTGTGTTTCCTTGTTGATTTTCTCTCTGGATGATCTATCCATTGGTGTAAGTGGAGTGTTGAAGTCCCCCACTATATTGTGTTACTGTTGATTTCACTTTTTATAGGTGTTGGCATTTGTCTTGTGTATTGAGTTGCTCCTATGTTGGCTGCATAGATATTTACAATTGTTATATCTTCTTCTGGGATTGATCCCTTGATCACTATGTAGTGTCTTTCCTTGTCTCTTATAACAGTATTTATTTTAAAGTCTATTTTCTCTGATATGAGTAATGCTACTCCAGCTTTCTTTTGATTTCCATTTGCATGGAATATCTTTTTCCATCCCCTCACTTTCAGTCTGTATGTGTCCCTAGGTCTGAAGTGGGTCTCCTTTAGACAGCATAGATATGGGTCTTGTTTTTGTATCCATTCAACCAGTCTATGTCTTTTGGTTGGAACATTTAATCCATTTACATTTAAGGTAATTATCAATATATATGTTCTTATTACCATTTCTTAATTGTTTTTGTTTTTGTAAGTCTTTTTCTCCTCTTGTGTTTCCCACCTAGAGAAGTTCTTTTAGCATTTGTTGTAAAGCTGGTTTGGTGGTGCTTAACTCTCTTAGCTTTGGGTTGTCTGTAAAGCTTTTGATTTATTCATCCTTGCTGGGTAGAGTAATCTTGGTTGTAGGTTTTTCCCTTTCATCACTTTAAATATGTCCTACTACTCCCTTCTGGCCTGAAGGTTTTCTGCTGAAAAATCAGCTGATAACCTTACGGGGATTTCCTTGTATTTTATTTGTTGACTTTCCTTTGCAGCTTTTAATATTTTTCCTTTGTATTTAATTTCTATTAGTTTGATTAATATGTGTCTAGGCATGTTTTTCCTTGAATTTATCCTGTATGGGACTCTCTGCACCTCCTGGACTTGAATGACCATTTCCTTTCCCATGTTAGGGACGTTTTTGACTGTAATCTGTTCAGCTATTTTCTCAGGCCCTTTCCCCTTCTCTTCTTCCTCTGGCACCCCTATAATTTGAATGTTGGTGCATTTAATATTGTCCTATAGGTCTCTGAGGCTGTCCTCATCATTTCTTTTCATTCTGTTTTCTTTATTCTGCTCCACAGCAGTCATTTCCACCATTCTATCTTCCAGCTCACTTATCCTTTGCCTCAATTATTCTGCTATTGATTCCTTCTAGTGTATTTTTATTGCAGTTTTGTGTTGATCATCACTGATTGTTTGTTCTTTAGTTCTTCTAGGTCCTTGTTAAACATTTCTTGTATTTTCTCGATGTGTGCCTCCATTCAGTTTCTAAGATCTTGGATCATCTTTACTATCATTACTCTGAACTCTTTTTCAGGTAGGTTGTCTATTTCCTTTTCATCTATTTGGTCTTGTGGGTTTTTACCTTGCTCCTTCATCTGCAACATATTTCTCTGTTGCCTCATTTTGTCTAACTTACTGTGTTTATGGTCTCTTTTCCACAGGCTGCAGGGTCATATTTCCTCTTGCCTCTGTTGTCTGGCCCCTGGTGGGTGAGGTTAGTCCAGGGGCTTGTGTAGGCTTCCTGGTGGGAGGGACTGGTGCCTACACTCTGGTGGATAGAGCTGAGTCTTTGCCTCTGATGGGTAGGGTCACATCAGGTGGTGTGTTTTGGGGTGTCTGTGATCTTAGTATGACTTTAGGCAGCCTGTCTGCTTGTGGGTGGGGCTGCGTTTCTGTCTTGCTGCTTTTTGGGCATGAGGTGTCTAGCACTGGAGCCTGCAGTCAGTTCGGTGGAGCTGGGTTTGGTGTTGAGATGGATACCTCTGGGAGAGCTCATGCTGATTAATATTCCCTGGACCTGGGAATTTTCTGGTGGTCCAGCATATAGGATTTGGCACTTCCACCCTGGAGGCCCAGGCCTGACCCCTTGCTGGGAAATTAAGAGCCTGCATGCCATGCTGCCACAGAAAAAAGAAAGAAAAGAAAAAAAAAAGGAAAAGAAAACAAACAAAACCCAAGACAAATAGCAAAAACAAAAACAAACAAACAGCAACAACAACACAACACATGCACACAAACAGAAACACCAAATCCAAGACAAATGATAACAACAAAACCAAACTAACAGAAAAGAAAAAGACAAAAAGCAAAATAATAAAAGAATAAATAAACAAAAGAATTTAAAAAATGAGATCAATAAGGAGTAAAGTAATAAAAACAAAAAATGAAAAATAAAAACACAAAGCAAAGAAAAAAGCAAAGAGAACATAAAATAAACATATAGAAACAATTAAAAAAAGAAAAAATAAAGTTAAAAACAAAGAACAAAAATAAAAAAGCACAAAAAGACAAAAAGGTAAAGTAAAAATAGAAAAATAAAAAATATATATTAAAAAATAAAAAATAAAAATAAAGGATAAGAAATAATAAAAACAACACTGCCATCAACTGAACAAAATGAAACAAAGAAAAAAAAGAATAATAGTAATAAGTATATTTTCCTGGGGCCTCCTCTGTCAGTGTCCTTGCTCAATGAGCCAGAGCCAATCCCCACCTCCACTGGAGGCCCTCCAATACCTCTAGGTCAGTCTCTGGACCTGCTGTGGGCACTGTGGGGCCAGCTCAGACTCTGACCTGGCCCACTTCCTGTGTGTACTTGCCCCGAAAGTCCACTACTGCTAAGGCTAGACCCGTCTCAGTTGTGGGAACATTCATTGTCTATTCAGGTATTCCACAGACACAGGATTTACCAAGCCAATCATGGGGACTTAATCTGTGGCTTATGCAGGTGCACAAAAGATTTCCATTCCTCTTCCTTAGTCACACTGTCTCTGGGGCTCAGTTTTGGTTTTGGCCCCACCTCTGCATGTGGGCCACCCTCAGGCATCTGTTCCCTGCCCAGGTGAGAGGGAGTGAAAGCAGCAGCTGATTGGGGTACACTTAATCCCTCAGGCCAGGGAGAGGTACAGCAGCCACAATTGGGATGTGCACAAATTGCCATGGCAATGGGGGCCGGCAGGCAATTGCAACAGACTAGGGTGTGCTCGCTTTGGTGGGAGTCCCTCCCAGTGTCCACAGAGGCAGAGGTTGGCATGTGGGGGTGGTGGCAGCCCCACCCCTTGCACACCACTCAACAATGGTGCTTCATTTCCTAGGCAGACCACACTTCCTCTAGGGGAGTTCCTGGCCACAGAGCCTCTTACTCCCGTCCCCTCTGTTGTATCCAGGCAGCCAACAGTGGTCATCTCCTCCAATCCACTCTTTTAACCCCACACTTTAGCACTCAGTCTCCACCAACATTGCCGGATTCCTGTCTCAGGCTGGGGTGCCCAGGGCTGATTCTTGAGGGGACTTTGGGATGGGCAGCGCTCAGGACCCCCAGGGACTATGCAGGTGGAGGCCTTGGCTTGAGGGGTCAGTGAGCCTCCTCAGATGGTTGCTCCTCCCAGTGCCTGCAGAGGCCGAAGGAGCCGGTGGGTGCGGAAAGGGGTTGTAATGGCAGCCCTGCCCCTTGCACACTCCTCAGCAATGATGCCTTGCTTCTATGGTGGAGCACCTTACTCCTGTCCCTTCAGGTTGTCTATTCACAGCCAACAGCTGTCTCCTGCCTGGGTCCATGCTCCAAACCCCACTTTCCAGCAGCAAACCCCCTCTCTGCAACAGGGTACTCATGCCTCAGTCTGGGGTGCACAGAACTGTGGTGCAGACCATGTATGCAGTTTTTACTTTGTCCTGCCTTCCACAGACCATCTGCTGCATTCACCTTTGATCTCCCGAAGGTCCCTTTCTGTCCCAGCTGATTTCCCCACTGTGAGGGGGTATTTCTGAGTGTGGGGACCTCCGCTCACCTTCAGCTTCCCGCCAAATTTGCTGGTTTCTTTTTTGATTCCTCCTTTCTTTTTTTCTTTCTTTTATCCTACGTGGCTGTGAGGGGATTTTTCTTGTCCTTTTAGGTGTCTGAAATCTTCTGCTAATGTTCAGCAGGTGCTCTGAGAGAACTGTTCCATTTGTAGATGATTCTTGATGTACTTATGAGGAGTGACAAATTCCTTGTCTTCCTATTCTGCCACCTTCACTCCTCCTCCTCAGAGCAGGACTTTGAACCCAGGTTTAAAGGATTCTAGCACCAGTACTCTTCACCCATTTCACCCTGGGCCCTCATTTTTCCCTAAGGATCAGAAAGTTTAAATAAAACCAGTTTCCCTCTCCCTTAGTCCACAAATTCTGCCAGATCACTGTGAGCGGGACACAGCAGGTACAGTTGGCAACCCTGAGACGTGAGTGGAGGAAGCTTCTCAGCACCCCTCCCCAATGTGACCCAAAGACGTGAAAGTCCCAGTCTGCCCCTGTTGCAGGAGAGAGAGGTGCCTGCCTGCCAGCCTGAACTAAAGCCTGTCCACAGTTGAGTAGGTCTTTCCTGCACCAAGAGGCCCCTGAGGCTTCAGCCCACTCCCAGCCTGGGTCCCCTGGACCCACGCTCTAGGAAGCTGCAGACTGGGGTCGACTGCACGGAGGTCGTGGATGGGAAGCTGTGGGAAGGGGAAGAGGTCTGTCCCCAAAGTCACTTTCGGGCCTCTTGTGGAATCCTGGAGGTTTCCACAGGTCGTGGTTGGTCAACTTTTCAAGAATGCCCCCGCTGCTGTAGCTGTGTCCGAAATGGCTGCAGGACAGTGCATTCTCGGGTCCCCCCCAAACGAGTCTCTTCTTCCTCCTCCTGGGGACCCTGTGCTTCTTTCCAGGTGGGAACCTCAGTGTTTCTGCTCTTTTTATCCTTTTAGTTACCTATTTAACAGCTTTATATAATTAACTATTATTTATATTAAGTTATCTCTATTCAAACATCCAGTGTAGTTTCTGCCTTCTGACTGGACCTTAATGTATATAGTTCTCTTATTCAATACTTCAATTTTATAATCCCTTCCTGTTTCTTAAAACTCTAGAGGCCTTGAGCATGACTTCCCATCTTCCTAGTTGTCTTACTAGGCCTACAGCACTGTTCATAGATCAGCCTGTCTTCAGCTGTGCTGTGAATATCAGAATGTAGGACTCGGGGAGCTATTGAGGATTCTTGCACAGAGGGTGGTGTGAGAGAAGCTGAGAAAAGGGAGCAGGTGGTGAGATTCCACAACAGGCAGACTCTGTGGGAGTCTGTTGCAAGTTCTGTGCACTGCGATGACCATTTGTTTTGGGGCTGTAGCAGTGGGAATCACACTGCAGACCCCGAATGCAGAGTGAAGGAAGCGCTGTGACAGAGGGCTTTAGGAAAGAAAGTTTTATGCCTTTTCTCCTAGAAAGCCATTAGTTTGGATGTTGGGGGAAGAAGGCAAGTCAGTCTAGATTGTAGTGGAGCTGGGTGTGGGCTTTACTGGTGCTTTAGTGAATCAAAGTCTTTACATTCCTTAGTGGGTTACTGCTCTGTGCTTAGGATGAGACCTGGAGCATGAGCCTTTCTCTCAGCATCTTTGTTCCACTCTCAGATTTCAGCTGCTTTTGCATGACTGTGCCATGGAGGGGTGTATCTCCATGCCATCTACTGATGGTAGATGACTGTTCTTTGGTATTTGCTGTAAGACTTGTCATGGGGAGAAAACGTTTCTTGGTTTTCCTGCTCCAGCCCCAATCTTAGGGAGGCCTATGTGCTTGAATCTCAGGGATAGGATTTTTCAGAAATTCCTGATCCTCCCCAATAGGAAATGCTCTCTGCCTCTGACTTGGTACAGAGTCTGGAGTACAGGCAAGTTTCCTGTGTCTCCACAGAGGCAGGGGAGCACTGCCTTATGCCAGTGGAGTGTCTTGGATGGTGGATTTCTTACCTATATTCCTTCCTCAAAAGCAGAAAATGACAGTGAAGGATCTGGGAACAGAAGGTAGGTTCCTGCTCTTCCTTCACTGGCTGACAGCTTTTGTTGGTCATATTAAGGGTACTTTGTAGTTTCAAATTGTTCTTTTTCCAGAAATTTGTGTGGACTACCTCAAGAGTTCCCCAAAGTAAATACCAAGATTTGGGGGCTGACTTTGAACTTTTGGAAAAGCAAATTCTTCTAAATCATCCCCATCGTTCTTCTTGACCACTAGATTCTCCTTGTAGATTACTTATAGTTTATTTGTCTTTAGTTCTCACAGTTCAGGTAGTTCCTCATTTCACCCCCTGCTGCCTTGTAGATGAGAAAAGGAATCTTAAGCAACTTTTCAATTTAAAAGGGTGAAAATTACTCAAGGTTAAAAGAGTTAACTGCATTATTCTTCATTGTAGATATCTGAAAGTTGTATATTGTGAATATTCAGGTTACTTTAAAATAAAAAAATTGATTCAATGTTTTTCTGTTTTTAAGTTAGATTTGTGGGTTAGGATGAAGTCGGGAAGAAGGGAGTTTTTCTAAGTACAGTGCTCAGTTATTCTGAGGAAGTAAGGTGCATGAGGATAAAAAATTCTTCTGGGCATCTTAGAAGGGCAATGGCAGTTCTTCATGACTAGGATGACATATGGAAACTGCTTTTACCATATGGTCAACTGCATTTGATGCAGACAAATTCACACCTGCATGTTTCTGGGGCATCCAAGGTTAAGATTTTAAGATCACTTAAGATTTTTGAACTGATCTCTTAAAAGATTGACTTCTGGTCTGCCCTTTTTCTCCTGTGGGATATATATATATATATATTGCATTAATAATGTTCAGGTATGTGCTCTGTCTTTCATTTTAGGTACTGTTTCTACAACTTGGATCACACTCTTAGGTCATAGACTTCTGAAAGGATTAAATAACTTTGTGTATCTTTTCAAGTACATCTCATTATGTATAAATTTTGTAATAAGAACAATAACACTATTTTTTTCTGTGAGAAATAAGGATATATCAGTCTGAAGAAATAATACTGAGTCCCTTGCACCTGTTTATAAAGTGGAGATATCTTCATAATTCATCATCCTGGCTTCTGTGTCATGCCTACTTTGTTTAAGGGAGTCCTCATCTTGCACATGGTGTAAGTTCATAGGCAAAATTTTCAAAGTAATTATCTTCACCATATTTTACACTGTATTTACCTTTTTCTTATTTCACTTAACAGAATGTCCTATAAATGATAAAGAAAAGAGAGAGCATGCTTTTTAAAAGTAAAATGAATGTGTTCTAAGAACTTTCGAGGTTCACTTTCAATACAGTTATGGTTACTTGATTCTTACTGCTTTGGGCTTTGCTCTGGTGCCCCCTTGGCTTCTAAAAGGATTGCAGTCCAAACTGGCCTTGCAAGTTGGTACCAAGAGGTCTCTGAAGGGCAGACATCACACTTGCGTTTAGCTGTTCTTTCTCTCTCTTAAACACTTGTGTTTCTGAGGACATGTGTTCTCCATGTGTGCTAGCATGTGTTAGTGTCCACAGCCATGCCATTCTGTGATGCCAGCCAGCCCTACTCTCCTCCTTTTTCCTGAATTACTCAACATTTTTGTGCTCTCAGAACCTTGTAACTCTCTCATTGAATGTATCACACATCATTAAATTTTTGTTTATATTCTTATTCCCAGTGTAAGCTTGATGGCAGAGACCATGCCCTATTTTTTTTATTGACAAAATCTAGCATAATAGTTTCTCAAGAAATATTTGATTAACTGAGGTGCATAGAGTGTATTATTTGTTGGAGGCAGTAGTGCAGTAGTTAGAAATCTTGGGGTCTTGGGAACTCCAATATCAGTTCTGGATCTTTATTCACTAGCTGCTCTTACTTTTCTAAACCTGATACATAAAATACAAATTTGCTATCTGTTGAGAAAGAATTTTTTTTTAGAGCAACTGACATATAATCCATGTCTACTCCTGATACTCCTGATTAATACCCAGGGGAAACAAGAGAAGGCAGGCCACGAGTCCAGTCTCTTTATAAACAAGGCATCTAGGCCTCCAGGCCAACAGATTAGTGATGCTCTCTAAAAGGAAGAATCCTTATCTCTGGTACGTTTTCAGCAGGATGTCTCTGGTTTAAGGCTGCTTGTAAGACCTACAATCTATGTATTTATGAGGCATGGCTTCCTGAAGAATGTCAAACAAGCTGCACAAAACTCCAGATTAAAATGCACATGTTTCATAGCTTAACTGTTCCTTGCTCTGTGTGAGGTAAACTACAAACCTCCTTAGCGAGCTCACCCATTACTCTGGGCCACAGAGTGTGTGCCACTATGAAAAGGAAAGACCTGGACATCTGGGACATCCAGATTGCTCCCTGCTTTACTTGTGCCCTTTGATTGCTTGTATCTTTGAAATTATTAGTAAAGCTTGACCTTGGGTAAGTTCTGTGAGGCTGCGAAACTGATTCAATAATACCAACTTAGCTTAGCTCACTACCTCGTGGAGTTCTTGTGAGGATTAAATGATTTAACATTTGTCAAGTACCTAGCATAATACCTGGCATTTATTAAGTACTTAAAAGTTTCACTATTGTTATTATTGGTAATAATTAGTAATAGTAGTAGTATAGTACAGGTAGTAGAAGGAGCAGCAGTAGTTTGGTGGTACCAGGTGTGGGCTGAAATGACCGGTGGTTCTTTACACTGTATGTACCTATAAGTCTGTTCTATTATATACAATAGCTGCTGGTTGTAACTTTGTTTCCAACAGCTCAAGTGTATAATTCAACTTCGATTAGTGAGTCAACTATTATTTATTAAATGCTTATGGTATATCAGACACTTCTCTAAGCTTTATTTAAAATTTTTGCTATCAAGACAAGGCAAAATAAAATAAGTTAATTACTTATTATTTACAAATGAGCTATTTCTTTAAGTAGAGGAGACTCAGTCTCTGCTTTTGGAGTTTCTATGAACACCTTACGTTACTCACTGTCCCGTCTTATAAAAATATATTGGTCACATGAGCTATAGACTGAATGTTTGTGTCCCCCCCCAAATTCATATGTTAAATCCTAATGTCTAATGTAGTGGTATTTGGAGGTGGGGCCTTTGGGGAGTGATGGGGTTGTGAGGATGGAGCCCTCATGAATGGATTGGTGCCCTTATAAAAGAGACCACAGAGAGCTCCCTTGCCCCTTCTGCCATGTGAGAACATAGTAAGAAAATAGCTATCTATGAACCAGAAAGTGGGCGAGGGTCCAGACACTGAACCTGCTGGTGTCTTGATCTTTGACTTCCAGCCTCCAGAACTGTAAGAAATAAATATCTGTTGTTTATGTAGCACCCAGTTTATGGTATTTTGTTATAGCAGCCTGAGTGGACTGAGACAGCATGCAGTATCCATAACTGTAATGATCTTTCCCACGAGGAACAGTTAATTCCCTTGAATAAAAATAAAGGATGTCCTTGCTTTTCCAGTGGCAATGGATTTCTAGATTACAAGGCCTGTAGCACCATCTCTGCTTCATTTTGTAAACATGCTTCCATCCCTCTGGAGAGGTTCCCTGGAGACCTCCTTATTCTCTAGATATATCCACGCCAGATGTTAACCAGACAAGATGAACTTACAAGTGTACACCAGTCCCTTTTTGTTCATATGGGAGCAAATAAGTGAATGTATTCTAATTTCTGCATCACATTTTTTCTTTATATGTTATCTTTAGAAATATGGAAGTTATTGAGAAAGAGATAAAGCCAATTAAAGTATCTATTATAAAAATTATTATTGCCCGTATTTATTATATAAAGTAAGTGTGGCGAGAGATGAAAGGCAAATAAACTAGCAGCTTGGGCTTATTAGGCAGAAAAATAGCTCTCTATAAATTTTATGGTCTTGTGGGATATGCTATAGTATACTGTAATCATGAAGACTTTTTAAAATTATTATTCACAAAAGCTAGTAATTTCCAGGGACTTAAGTGTCAGTCGAGTGCAATAGTATAAATTTATTAGAAAATAAATAAATTTATATAACATGAGTATTTTGTGATTATAGCTGATGCAAAAAAATATGCAGAAATGTTTCTGTTCACATACATCTAAATGGAAAGGGCTTTCGTTTGCCTGTCTTTTACTACACTAGTCTCAACACTTTCTCTGTTTTGAAGTGGGTGGAAAAGTGTTTCAAGTCCCTGATGGAAGCATCCCCTGATTGCCACGAAGCCAGAAGAGACATTAATGAATTACATCCTCCAAATAGGGTGTTTCCTTCATAAGTACAATTGAAGTGATTTATAAAACTTGTAAAAGTTGCCTATTTGGTACAGGGAAGGTATCAAATATAGAAATCATTTTTCATGTTGGGATATGTCAGGGGCAACTATTAGTCAGGAGGGGGCTCTAACACAGTGATTGTTTGGAAGGGGTGTCCAAGGCAAAGCCTGACAAGATGTATCAGCTATGTGGAGTTTTTAAAAATTAATTTTTATTGGAGTATAGTTGATTTACAATATTGTATTAGTTTCTTCTGTATAGCAAAATGAATCAGTTATACATATACGCATATCCACTCTTTTTTAGGTTCCTTTCCCATATAGGTCAGTACAGAGTATTGAGTAGAGTTCCCTGTGCCATACAGTAGGTTCTTATTAGTTATCTATCTTATATAGAGTAGTGTGTATGTCAACCCCAATGTCCCAATTTATCCCCCCCATTCCCTCTTGGTAACTGTAGGTTTGTTTTCTACATCTGTGACTCTATTTCTGTTTTGTAAATAAGTTCGTTTGTACCATTTTTTTCAGATTCCACATGTAAGTGATGTCATATATATGTCTTTCTCTGTCTGACTTCCTTCACTCGGTATGACAATCTCTAAGTCCATCCATGTCACTGCAAATGGCATTATTTTGTACTTTTTATGGCTGAGTAATATTCCATTGTATATATGTACCACATCTCCTTTATCCATTCCTCTGTTGATGGACATTTAGGTTGCTTTTATGTCCTGGCTATTGTAAATACTGCTGCAATGAACATTGGGGTGCATGTATCTTTTTGAATAATGGTTTTCTCCAGATATGTGCCCAGGAGTGGGATTGCTGGATCACATGGTAGCTCTAAAACAAAAATAAACAGATGGGACCTAATTAAACTTAAAAGCTTTTGCACAACAAAGGAAACTGTAAACAAAATGAAGACAACCCACAGAATGGGAGAAAATATTTGCAAATGAAGTGACTGATAAGGGATTAATCACCAAAATATACAAACAGCTCATGCAGCTCAATATCAAAAAAACATACAACCCAATTAAAAAATGGGTGGAATATCTAAATAGCTATTTCTCCAAAGAAAACATACCGATGGCCAAAAAGCATATGAAAAGATGCTCAACATCACTAATTATTAGAGAAATGCAAGTCAAAACTCCAATGGGGTATTACCTCACACTGGTCAGAATGGCCATCATCAAAAAGTCTACAAACAATAAATGCTGGAGAGAGTGTGAAGAAAAGGGAACTCTCCTACAGTGTTAGTGGGAATGTAAATTGGTATAGCCACTATGGAGAACAGTATGGAGGTTCCTTAAAAAGCTATGTGGAATCTAAAAAAAAAAGGGTACAAATGAACTTAGAAACAGTCACAGATGTAGAAAACAAACGTATGGTTACCAGGGGATAAGGTGGGGGAGAGATAAATTGGGAGATTGGGATTGACATATACCCACTACCTTATATAAAATAGATAACTAATAGATAACAAATAACCTACTGTATAGCACAGGGAACTTTACTCTCTGTAATGGCCTAAATGGGAATAGAATCTAAATAAAGAGTGGATATATGTATATGTATAACTGATTCACTTTGCTGTACACGTGAAACTAACACAACATTGTAAATTAACTATACTCCAATAAAATTTTTTTTAAAAAAAGCTATGTGGAGATTTTTTCTCTGGCTGTTGTTACTCACGTTTTAGTTGTGCATGAGTCATTTATGTGGTCACTAGATGGCAATATAACACCAACGAAAAAGCTAGGAGCATCCATTTTCCCAACTTCAAAGCAAGTATAATGTATGCTATGACAGTTTAAAGAAAACTGTCTTGAGTCGGGTAATTGTGTACTGGAAGTAAAAAAAAAAAAAAAAAAAAAAAATCAAAAGTACACCTAATTTTTAGAAAATAAAAGTGCAAACCCAGCTTACTCTCAAGAGTGAAAAATTGTCTAACCACTCTTCTTTCAGCCTTCAGACAATTCAGGTTTGTAACTTGGTTTTTCTGTTTGGAATACACTGAAATAATCCTGTAACATTCTTCTTTCTTATTCTCTGAAGAATTTTTGATACCTCCCAGATGCAAGCAAAGTCTTTGAAGAAGCATGTTCATGTGGAATTCTTTTAGTGTGTTTGTTTAGGGACAGACAAACAAAATAAACTAATTTGGTAGTATATTGGAAGGTAAATGTGTTGGAGAAATATAAAGTCGTGAAGGGAGAGAAGCAGCATTGAGGAGGAATTTGCGATTTTTAATGGTGCAGCACAGAGGGCCTTATTGAGAGGGCAACATATGCCTGAAAACTTGAAAGAAATGAGGGAAAGAGCTGTGGGCAGAGAGGAGTAAGTACAAAGCCCTGGAGCAGGAACACGTGTGGTGAGTTCCAGGAGTTGCATGGAGGCCAGCGTGGCTGGAGGGAATAGAGAAATTCAGGGGACTCGTCACAGAGGTAGTGAGTGTCAGACCACGTAGGGCCTTGTAGGCCCTTGAAATGTCAACTTGGTCTGAGCCAGGAAGCCATGAGCGTTCTGAGTAGAGACATCACTCTGGCTGTTGTGATAAAAGTTTTAGAGGATCAGAGAGAGAAGCTAGGAGACCAAAAATTCAGGGGAATATTGTGGACTTGGTAGTATTGAGAAGTAAAATTCAGGCTGGATTTTGAAGGTAGAGCCAACAGAATTTCCTGATGGATTGGATGGGACTTTTTTAAATAGAGGAGGAGTTAAAGAGAGGAGGCGAATGACTGACAGACATTTGGTCTTACCAGCTGCAGGGCAGAGGAGCCACTAATTGAGATGAACAAGACTGAGGGTGGAGTAGGTTTTTGGGGCAAGGACCAGGAGTTCAGTTTAGGACACGTCAAGATTGAAGTGTCTGTTGGTCATCCAGAGGTCAATACCTTGTTTTACTTGGTCTGTGTTGGAGGTATAAATTTAGGAACTGACATCATTACCATTTCATGGTATCAAAACAGCAAGCTGGTTGAATGAGTGGCTTAAGGGTCTGTGAGGGGGAATGGAAGTCTTCTCTGAAAAAGTGACATTCCAGGAGGGATCTGAAGGATGAAGAAGTTAGCTGGGTGGAGAATGGTAGGAAGAACTCTCTCCCCTCATTTGCATCACTAATCTACTTATCCACTGACACAATGAAAAATGGAGGAACAGTCTAATGATAGACATTCTTTATTAGATACCAGACAAGATTCTTGGAGTGAGAAGGCAGTTTTCCTTTAATAGATTTATGTACTTTCAATGCAATATTAAAGTAGGTGGAATCCTAGAACATTTCCTGATAGTTCCTAAAGAATCTCATATAAAAATGAGTTGTGACCTTTATCGCTGAAAATGACTTTGTACATGTACATGTGGTAGCAGTAGAGGTCTGAGGGCAGTTGTTACTAAGTGGTGGAAGCACACATTGTCTCTCTCACTGGGAACAAAAGCATTCTGGGAACTTCGTGTGTGCTCATCATCGTAGGTAATCAGGGAAGCAATAGTTTCTGAGAGCATGAGCCCTTAAGTCAGACTGCGTGGGGCTGAGTTCCAGGGCTGCCACTTACAAGTTGTGTAACTTTAAGCATGTTGTTTAAGCTTTTGGTGCTTTAGTGTCTGCCTTAACAAAATAGACCTAAAGCTGGTTTTGCCATGAGGATCAGATAAGAATCTGATAAATTACTCAAAGTGCTTGGATGATAGTAAGGATTCAATAGTAGTAAGTAATTACACTTTTTATTGCTGTGAATCACCATGGAATTCATTTTTAAGATGAAGAATACAGAAGCAGTCAGACATATTTCTGGTTGAGAAAAATAGACTATATTGGATAATAAAATACCTATTTACCATCTATCATGGGGTCTTACTTAGACTCAAATAGCAAGACTGAAAAATAATGGCAGACATTTGTTGAGCACTTACTACAAGTCAAGTACTATATATGCATTATCTTATTTTATCTTTACAATCCTGTATGGTAGGTAGAATTTATCCTATTTTATAGATCAGGAAACTGAGACTTGGAGTCTTAACTAAAGATATTGTACAAACCTAGTGAGTGGTAGATCCATGATTTGAAAGAAGTTGTCATCTTTCAAGTTCTTCAAACCACTATTCCAGCTTTCTCCTTCTTCAGAAACTATTTGTTTCATCAGATCACGTCTGAAGTATACTGCTCACAACTGAAGCCTTTAACATAGCAATTCACCTTTGAGGAGTAGGAAGCAGAAAACAACATGAGAACATACCCATTATTTCAAATGATAATATAGGCAAATGCACTTTTCCCCCCCCTTTTTTTTGCAGGAAGCAAGGTAATTATGTTTTAAAATTTGTTTCTGTGAAGATTTTGAAACCTGGGCAATTCTTTCATATCCACCTAACATTTTTAACACAGCCAAACCTCTAAGACGTGGTTAGCCCAACGATGTCTGGAAGAGCTGAAGAGCCAGATTCTTCCTTTTCTTCTTCACTTACAGTCAGTCCAGTTGTTTGAATACGATAATAACATTGAACAACAACGATATGACCCCCTTCACTGTCTTTATGTTTCCAGATATATTGGCTTGTAATCCAGTCTATACAGGTCCATTGAACTTGTATGTTATTATTTTCTACAGATGGCTTTAGCTCCCTTCTGAAACTAGCCAAAATCCACATCTCTAAGCCCTCCTAGGCCTGGCTTAAAGTAGGCTCTGCTGATATCACTAATGCATGGGAATGAAATGTTGTCTGTATAGTATTTAGCTGTTTTCCTTTGTTTTGGAAGCACTCCCAGTGCTTAAATCTTACAGAACTTACAGCACTAATCTCATTTCTAATGTAAACATTCTAATGTAAAATATCAAGTTGCTTACTGCCTGTGAGATTAGAAATTCTAGGTAGATACTATTGGTTAACTCTATGAATTATCCAGACAGGTTTCCAAGAAACAGCTCTAGGGCAAAGGGGAACATTGCTCACATTTTTCTCCTAGAATTACATGATTTGGGATCCAAAAAGGCCACATTTTGGACTATATCCAAATCACCATGAACATGTTCCTTTTTTGACCAAAATTGCTCCAACACAAATCAAACTTAGAAGCTTCCTATAGTTCCAGATGATCAGAATCTGAACATATCAAATTACCACTTCCCACTGGAATTCATGCCAGCTAGGGCTGAACTTCTGCCCAAATAACATTTACTTTCTCCTAGTAAGTTCTGATTTCTGCACCTTGCCTATTGCCATTACTAAAGTGAAATAAAAGTGTTCAGATTATTTACAGAGTTCCTGTCTTCATTTATTTTGTAACATTCAAAGGGAGAAACAGAAAATGTTCTTTTTCTTTTAAAAAATTGAAGTACAGTTAATTTACAATATCGTGTTGGTTTCAGGTGTACAGCGAAGTGATTTATATATATATATATATATACATATATATACATACATATACATATTTCAGATTATTTTCCTTTGTAGGTTATTATGAGATATTGAATATAGTTCCCTGTGTTATACAGTTAATCCTTGTTGCTTATTATTTTATGTAGAGTAGTCTGTATCTGTTTATCCCATACTCCTAATTTATTTCTCCCCCCACTCCCTTTCCTCTCTGGTAACCATAAGTTTCTCTACATCCGTGAGTCTGTTTCTGTTTTGTATATAGATTCATTTGTATTATTTTTTAGATTCCACATATAAGTGATAACATATAATGTTTGTCTTTCCCTGTCTGACTTCCTTCACTTATTCTCTAGGTCCATCCATGTTGCTGCAAATGGCAATATTTCATTCTTTTTATGGTTGAGTAATATTCCATTATATATATATATATATATATATATATATATATATATATATATATATATATATATATATATATATATATATATATATATATATCATGTCTTCTTAAATCAATTGCCTGTCGATGGGCACTTAGGTTGTTTCCATGTCTTGGCTATTGTAAATAGTGATGCTATGAACACTGGGGTGCATGTATTTTTCAAATTAGTGTTTCATCTTTTCTGGATTTATGCCCAGAAGTGGAATTGCTGGACCATATGGTAGCTCTACTTTTAGTTTTTTAAGGAACCTCCGTATTGTTTTCCATAGTGGCTGCACCAATTTACATGCCCACCAACAGTATCAGAGGGTTCCTTTTCCTCCACACCCTCTCCAGAATTTATTATTCATAGACTTTTTGATGATAGCCATTCTGAGTGGTGTGAGTTGATACCTCATTGTGGTTTTGATTTGTATTTCTCTAATAATTAGCAATGTTGAGCATTTTTTTTCATGTGCCTGTTGGTCATCTGTATGTTTTCTTTGAAGAACTATCTATTTAGGTCTTCTGCTCATATTTTGATTGGGTTGTTTATTTTTTTGATATTGAGTTGTATGAGCTGTTTGCATATTGACAAATATTTTCTCCCATTCCACAGATTGTCATTTCATTTTTTTTTTTTTTTTTTTTTTTTGTGGTACATGGGCCTGCCACTGTTGTGGCCTCTCCCGTTGCAGAGCACAGGCTCCGGACGCACAGGCTCAGCGGCCATGGCTCACGGGCCTAGCCGCTCCACGGCATGTGGGATCTTCCCAGACCAGGGCACGAACTCGTGTCCCCTGCATCGGCAGGCGGACTCTCAACCACTGCGCCACCAGGGAAGCCCCGTCATTTCATTTTGTTGATGGTTTCTTTTGCTGTGCAAAAGCTTTTAAGTTTGATTTGGTCCCATTTGTTTATTTTCACTTTTATTTCAATTGCCTTGGGAGACTGATCTAAGAAAATATTGTTATGATTTATGTCTGAGAATGTTTTGCCTATGTCCTCTTCTAGGAGTTTTAAGGTGTCATGTCTTATATTTAGGTCTTTAAACAATTTTGAATTTGTTTTTGTATAAGGTGTGAGAGAGTGTTCTATTCATTGAATTACATGTAGCTGTTCCATTTTCCCAGGGCAACTTACTGAAGAAACTGTTTTTTCTCCATTGTCTATTCTTGCCTCCTTTGTCATAAAGACGTTTCAACATATGCAAATCAATCAATGTGATAGACCACATTAACAAAAGAAAAGACAAAAACTATATGATTGTCTTGATAGATACAGAAAAAGCATTTGATAAAAATCAACATCTGTTCATGATAAAAGCTCTCACCAAAGTGGGCACAGAGGGAACATATCTCAACATAATAAAAGCTATTTATGACAAACCCACAGCCAACATAATACTCAACAGTGAAAAGCTGAAAACCTTTTGGCTAAATTCAGGAAGAAGATAAGGATGCCCACTCTCACCACTTCTATTCAACATAGTATTGGAAGTCCTAGCCACAGCAATTAGACAAGGAAAAGAAATAAAATGTAAACAGATTAGAGGGGAATAGGTAAAATTGTCATTATTTGAAGATGACATGATATTCTATGTAGAGAACCCTAAAGACTCCACATAAAAACTCTTAGAACTAATAAATAAATTCAGCAAGGTATCAGGATACAAGATTAACATATAGAAATCTGTTACATTTCTTTACACTAACAATGAAATATCAGAAAGAGAAAGTAAAAAAAAAATTCCCATTTAAAATCACATCAAATAATACCTAGGAACAAACTTAACCATGGAAGTGAAAGACCTATACACTGAAAACTATAAAACATTGCTAAAGGAAACTGAAGATGATTCAAAGAAATGGAAAGATATCCCATGCTCTTGGATTAGGAAGAACTAATATTGTTAAAATGGCCATACTACCCAAAGCAATCTACAGATTTAATGCAATATCTATCAAAATATCCATGACGTTTTTCATAGAACTAGAACAAATAATTCTAAAATTTATACAGATCCACAAAATATCCAGAATTGCCAAGGCAATCCTGAGGAAAGTTCTTAGTTTGATGTAGTCCCATTTGTTTATTTTTGATTTTGTTGCACTTGCATGAGGAGACAGTTTGAAAAAAACATTGCTAAGACAGATGTCAAAAGTGTACTACCTATGTTTCCATTTAGGAGTTTTATGGTTTTAAGATCTGACATTTAAGTCTTTAATCAATTTTGAGTTTTTTTTTTTTTTGTATGGTGTGAGAAAATAGTTCAGTTGGATTCTACTGCAGATAGTTGTCCAGTTTTCACAACAGCATTTATTGAAGAAGCTGTCTTTTCCCCATTGTATATTCTTGCCTCCACTGTTGTAGATTAATTGACCATATATGTTTCTTTCTGGGCTGTCTATTCTGTTCTAGTGATCTATATACCTGTCTTTGTTCTAGTACCATTCTGTTTTGATTACTGTAGATTTGCACATTTCAAACTGTAGTTTGAAATCAGAAAACATGATACTGCTACCTTTGTTCTTCTTTCTCAATATTATTTTAGTTATTCAGGGTCTTTGTGTTTCCATACAAATTTTAGCATTATTTGTCCTAGCTCTGTGATAAATGCCTTTGGAGTTTTGATAGGGATTGCATTGAATACAGAGATTATCTTATGATCTAATCTACTTTTGATTCTTCCCAGTGTACTTTTTTTTTAATAGATCTTTATTGGAGTATAATTGCTTCACAATACTGTGTTAGTTTCTGTTGTACAACAAAGTGAATCAGCCATATGCATACATATATCGCCATATCCCCTCCCTCTTGAGCCTCCCTCTCACCCTCCCTATCCCACCCCTCAAGCCATCACAAAGCACCAAATTGATCTCTCTGTGTTATGCTGCTGTTTCCCACTAGCTAACTATCTTAAATTTGGTAGTGTATATATGTCACTACTACTTTCACTTTGCCCCAGCTTCCTCCTCCCCCTCCCGTGTCCTAAAGTCCACTCTCTATGTCTACATCTTTATTCCTGCCCTGCCACACTGTACACAGGTCAGAATGGCCATTATCAAAAAATCTAGAGGCAATTAATGCTGGAAAGGGTGTGGTGAAAAGGGAACCCTCCTACACTGTGGATGGGAATGTAAATTGATACAGCCACTATGGAGAACAGTATGGAGGTTCATTAAAAAACTAAAAATAGAACTACCATATGACCCAGCAATCCCACTACTGGGCATATACACTGAGAAAACCATAATTCTAAAAGAGACATGTACCACCGTGTTTATTGCAGCACTATTTACAATAGCCAGGACATGGAAACAACCTAAATGTCCATTGACAGATGAATGGATAAAGAAGATGTGGCACATATATACAATGGAATATTACTCAGCCATAAAAAGAAATGAAATTGAGTTATTTGTAATGAGGTGGATGGACCTAGAGTCTGTCATACAGAGTGAAGTAAGTCAGAAAGAGAAAAACAAATACCATATGCTAAGGCACATATATCGAATCTAAAAAAAAAATCATACTGATGAACCTAGTGGCAGGGCAGGAATAAAGATGTAGACATTACTTTTCAGTTATTGTATTCTTCAACTCTGTTTGGTTCTTCTTTGTGTTTTCTAATACTTTGTTCTCTCTGTGTTCATCCACTTTTCTCCCGAGTTCATTGAGTGTCTTTATGATCATTACCTTTAACTCTTTATTGGATAAATTGTTTATCTCCACTTTGTTTAATTCTTCCTGTAAGGTTTTGTTGTGTTCCTTCATTTAGAGCATATTTCTTTGTCTCCCCATTTTGCCTAATCCTCTATGTTTATTTCTATGTGTTAGGTAGGGCAGGTAAATTTTCTGATCTTGGAGAAGTGGTCTTATGTAGAAGATGTCCTATGGGGCCCAGCAGCACTCTCTCCTCTTGTCACCAGAGCTATCTTCTCAAGGTGCATCCACATGGGCTGCGTCGATCCTTCTGTTGTGGTGGGACTACTATGAGAGTGCTGGTGGAGGGGCTGGCCCTTGGCCTGGTTGGCTGCTGGCCCACTGGTGGTGGGGCTGGGGCTTGGGGCAGCTGGCTGTGGGGGCAGGGAGACTGGGGCTGGTGCCAGCCCACTGGTGTGTGGGACTGGGTCCCTGCATGGCTGGCAGCTTGGCCCAGGGTTACCCAGCACTGGTGTCGACTTGCCTGTGTGTGAATAAGTCCCTGGTGCTAATAAGTTAGAAGAAGGACACCAAAATGGTGCTTGCCATCACCAGGGATATTGGTCTTGACTAGACTGGGTCTCTGCCCCTCCTACCCATCTCATTGTGGGTCCTTCTTCATATCTTTTGTTGTGGAAAACCTTTTCTGCTAGTCTGCAGGCCATTCTCATTGATAGCTGTTCTGTAAATAGTTACATTTCTGGTGCGGCAGTGGGAGGATGTGAGGTCAGGGTCATCCTACCTTTCCATTTTTGCCTCCTCTCCAAAATAGCTATTACTTTTGAAATTACTCTTTCTCTTCTTTTTTCTATTCTGAATCAAAGGTGTGTGAGCACAGATTTTGTATAGTTAATAACATCCCACATATTTATGTAGCATATACTATGTTTATTGAACGCTGTTGGCTATTATGAGAGATGTAACAATTGACAAGATTCAGTTCTACCCTCTAGGAATATATATATAGTTTTGTATGGAAGCAGACATGTTCAATTCAGAATATAATACTACCAGTGTGTGTCACAAGGAATTAAAAAATTCTTTGAGGGAAGAGATTAAGATCAGTGGTGGACAAAGGTTTTCCTTTCTATCTTGAATGTGCTTTCCTTCTTACATAGTTACAAATAATTCCAATACATTATTTCAGAAAAATAAAAGTAAAAACCCATAATGTATGATAAAATGTCATTTATTTTCATAGAATTTTATAGTATTTTAAACAAAATATTCAGCAGGAGTAAGGATAGAAAATTAATTTTACCTGGGAACTTCTGGGTAGTCTTTGTAAAGGCGGTACCACCTGAGCTGGTTTTAATGGGTGGAGATGGGAAGGAAATTTCTGTAGGAAGAGAGCAAAGTACTCATGGGGAAATTAAGGGCATACTGGGGTGTAGCAGGGATTGAAGTTTGGCTGAAGAGCAGGGTAAGTGAAAGCAGGAGACTGAGAAGCTGACCAGTGGGTAGAGATTTGTCCTGGAAGCCCTTCAAAATCAAGGGAAGGAACTGAGATTTTATTTTCTACTTCAGCAGTTCCCCAAGTCACATCTGCAATGTACTGGTCCCAGGAGACAAACTGAGTATGAGATTTACATATTTGAAGATTCATTATCAACATTACAATATTTAATATTGTAATGAGAATTCATACAGTGAAGATTCTTGCTTTGCTTAATTTAACCTGGTATTTTCTAAAGGCTTTTGACCACAGAATCCTTTAAAAAATAATAATATGAAAGGAAGTCCTTAAACCTACACAGAGCTACTACCACTGATAGTACTACCACTGATAATACTACCACTGATACAGCATAACTATGTGCTAGGCAAAGTTTTATGTGTGTTACATGTTTTTGCCCATTTAATCCTTATGGCACTTTGTGAGGTAGGTACTGTTATTATTATTATTATTTTATTTATTTATTTTTTTTTTGCGGTACACGGGCCTCTCACTGTTGTGGCCTCTCGCGTTGCGGAGCACAGGCTCTGGACGCGCAGGCTCAGCGGCCATGGCTTATGGGCCCAGCCGCTCTGTGGCATGTGGGATCTTCCTGGACCGGGACACGAACCCGTGTCCCCTGCATCGGCAGACAGACTCTCAACCACTGCGCCACCAGGGAAGCCCGGTACTGTTATTATTATCGTCATTTTACATATGTGGAAGTTAAGGCACAGGGAGGTTAAGAAACGTGTCCAGGTTCGCAACTAATAAGTAGTAACTCTGGGACTTGAGCCCAAGTGGTCTGACTGCAGGGTCCACGTTTTTCATCAGTGTTATTAATACACAGTGTCTCCAATGCTGTGAGGTGATTTGGGGAGCCCTTGAAGGTTTTTGAGCAGGAGAGTGACATGATTATCATTAAGTTTAAGGAAGACAGTGATGGTTGCTTTGCAGAGACTTAGAGGAAGAATAGGTTAAATCCGTTAGGGAGTTATTTTTCCTTATTTTACTGCAAAATTTTTCAAACACACAGAAAAGTTGAAAGAATTGTACAATGAAAACCTGTATACCTAGCCTCTAGATTCAATTGTTAACATTTTGCCATATTTGCTTTATGCATTTTTTCCTCCTGAACCATTTGAGGATATGTTTCATGCCTCCTCACTGCCAAATAATTCAGCATGTGAATTCTAAAAATAAGGACTTCCTAGGACGTTATGTTAAAGTCTAAGTGAGAAGTACTGAGCACCTAAGCCAGGGCAGTAACAAGACAAAGAAGGGCTGAAGTAAGAGAAGTGTTAATTATTCATTTGAAAATTACCTTCAGAAGACAGTTCACTTAAGGTGGTTTTTCTTATATCTTCATAAGGTTCTGGTACACTTTGCCTCATGTTTGTGAGTGTAAACTCCAAGAAGGCAAGTTAATTTCTTTTTTTTTTTTTTTTTTTTTTTTTTTTTAAATTATTTATTTATTTATTTATTTATTTATGGCTGTGTTGGCTCTTCGTTTCTGTGCCAGGGCTTTCTGTAGTTGCGGCAAGTGGGGGCCACTCCTCATCGCGGTGCGCGGGCCTCTCACTATCGCGGCCTCTCTTGTTGCGGAGCACAGGCTCCAGATGCGCAGGCTCAGTAATTGTGGCTCACGGGGCTAGTTGCTCCGCGGCATGTGGGATCTTCCCAGACTAAGGCTCGAACCTGTGTCCCCTGCATTGGCAGGCAGATTCTCAACCACTGCGCCACCAGGGAAGCCCAGCAAGTTAATTTCTTAATGAGATTAAGCAAAATATAACTTGGACAATAAAGTTATTGTCAAAATATAATCCACATAATCTGTGTCAATATCTTATAAAACTTCACTGATTCATGGTATTATTATTTTTATTAAGGCATAATTGACTTATAACATTATATTAGCTTTGAGTTGATAACACAATGATTCAACCCTTGTATATACTGTGAAATGATCACCACATAAGTCCAGTCAACATCTGCCACCACACGTAGTCAAAAAATTTTTTTTCTTGTGATGAGAACTTTTAAGATCTCTCTCAGCTGATTCATATTATTGATATCTCTTTTTATTAACAATAATAAGGTATAGTTTTCAAATTTTGGGCACATACAGTGTCCTGAGCATTGTTGTGGACATTTATACATGTTAGGTGTGAAAATTCATTGTTAATTTTATTTCTTTAGAAATTTGGGCCAGAATCATCACTTTACTTTGAATTTTGACATTGTTTGATATACTTGTGAGGTTCTACCTTTTGTACTTTCAGTTCAAGCTAGACACCTCTTCACTGTGAGCACATATAGTGCCTGTCACCCACTGAAATGAATTAAGGTTCCTTGGAGAAATGGATGATTCCAGACCTGAGGCAGGAAAAGTCCAGTTTAACCTGGAATATTTTATTGCCCAGAAAACAAGAAAATGCTCAAAGAATGATGTAAACATGTCAGAAAACTCAAGAGCTGACTGGAAAGAGATTAACCAAATTTGGTACAATTTGAGTTTCAAAAACAAAAATAATGATAATGAAACATAACAAATATAACTATTCCTTGATCCCATAATGATATTAGAAAGAAAGAAAAACAGCAAGAAAGAGAGAATGAAAATAAAAACCCTTCTTTAAAGCAATATGCCAGCTAATGAATGCAGAATGAATGACAGAATTAGAAATTTTCTGTTCTGTAAATTTCCCAGTGTAATAATTAATTTAAGCGAGGTACATCTCTAAATGTCAAAACTATTGGATGTCAGATTATTGAGGGACTAAGTATTGACATGGTTTCAACGTATCACACCACATATTACTTGTTAATTCCAATGGGACAAAATATGACTTTACAGTGGAAAGACCTGGCAATGACCACTGTACAAAATTGTGGAGCTCGGCCCTGCAACAATGGCCCAGCCTGACATTAGGTGCCTTCAGGTGTGATGCAGCAGGGGGTTACCCAGCATCACCTAAGTGGGGTTCTTGACAGAAATATTTTATCCAAATCTACTGAGGAAACCATCAGACAAATTCAGAAGCTGGAACATTTTGTAGAACAATTGGCCTGGATTCATCGAAAGAGTCAGTGTTATAAAGATCAGAGGGAGATGATGGAAGACGAAAGAGATATGGCATCCAAATGTAATGTGAGTTTAGCAAGATACTGATTTTTTTTTTTGCGATACGCGGGCCTCTCACTGTTGTGGGCTCTCCCGTTGTGGAGCACAGGCTCCGGATGCGCAGGCTCAGTGGCCATGGCTCACGGGCCTAGCCGCTCCGAGTCACGTGGGATCTTCCTGGACCAGGGCACGAACCCGTGTCCCCCACATTGGCAGGCAGACTCTCAACCACTGCGCCACCAGGGAAGCCCCCAAGATCCTGAATTTTTTAAAAAAGCTACGATGGATGTATTAGGGACAAGTGGGGCCATTTGAGTATGGCTTAAATGTTGAGTGCTGTTATTAAATTCAGGTAATGCTGTGATAGTGTTGGGTTGAGTGGAGAATGTCCTGGTTTGTGGGAGATATTCACTAAAGTATTTAGAAGTGAGGTGTCATTCACAACCTACTTTTCGATGGGTTGGCAGAAGGTAGTATCTATAGGTCTTTACATAGAGAGATGAAGCAGGTGCAACAAGCTTATTAAGAGTTGGTGTATATAGGTAAGGGATATACCAATGTTCATTGTACTGTTCTTTCATTTTTGTGTGGACTTGAACTTTTTCAAAATAAAAAAGGTACTATCTATGGGAATCATTGGGAGTAAATATTTTTTCCATCCACTTTTCATGCCTCTTGTCTTCCTACACTTAGTCATCATTCCAGGAAGTAAAAGTTCTGCTTTGACTTGTTAGCTTTGTCTCTTGTGTGTAGTTTAGCTCTAAGGGCTTCAACTCTCTCTAATTTCCCAGCAGTGATAAGGATGTTGCAGAAACAGCAAGTGTGGACTTCTAGAATACACCTTCTTTCGGGACTCTTCTTTGATTGATGTGTGAAGTGGTAGCAATGGACTTTGAGAAGATCTTGACTCTTGTTATTCTCAGTAGCTGCAAGAGTGGGCTCCAGAAGGCTAGTGCAGAAATGTGATAAAATACACAGCACATTCCTTGTGGCTCAGGGGAAGACTGGAAAGATCCTTAGAATGGGTAGGAGGGAAACACCCTGTGACTTTTTACATGCACGTCTGTTAGTGTCATCATGTCAGTGCATTTTATAGCATTTTGCCTGCTTCCTTTCATTGACAGATTTTGGCAACCCTGACAAGGTAGTCATGCATTAACTACAACTTGCAAGGGAAGTTCTTGGGTGCCTCTGCACAAGAAAAGATGGTAGAGAGGAAAGAAAGTGGGATTTCTTTTCTCCCAAATTTTATTCTCCCAAGATAAGATAGAACTCAAGTCAGAACTCTGTAGTTGTCATAGATCTTTTGAAAAAGCAACTGGTTGGTAAGTAACAAAATTTCATTAAACAATTGTTGGATGAAGGAGATGAAGGAGAAGATGTGGCATGACGAGATTCTTTGCTAAGCAGTGTTTTTGTACTAAAATCACAGATACAAATAATGGGTGACCTTAACTGAATACTGTCTATATTCTTCCTTTTAATACAATAATTTGGCATTACTTTACTACTTTTTCTTCAGAAACTCCAGAATACCTTAAAGACTCTACCTTAACCTTCTTAATGTTTATATAAATGGAGAATATCTGACTTTTATGTTTTTTCTGAGTTTAAGAAGTATTTGCGGGATTGCAATTCTGATAAGTTGTTGGCTTTTGGTTTTCCTTCTCCCTAAGAGCAATGACATAGAAGATTGAAGATAAATGATGGTTTGGAGGGTACTGGGATATACAGATTTCATTTGATGTCATTGAATGAATATGCATTGAGTACGCACCATATACCAGGCACTGTGCCAGTGCAGGTAAAAATGCAATAAATGACATTGTACAGAGTCTATTTGGTGACTGTCAGTGACACAAGAACACATGTTTGGAGGAGCTTGGCTGTTTCCTGCTCTGATGGTCCTCATGGACTGACATTACTACCTTCTTTTTATAATATATTAGGTCCATAAACAAAAGAGCTCTAATCAATCCCTTCTTGGATTATTCCAGTTTTTTCTCATACAGTTTATTGGGGGAAATGACTTCCATATGTTTAGTAAAGTTGTTCCAGAACCACCTCCTTTCTGGCTCATTTTTAGTATTTTGGGATTTGGTGGTTGGTGTTTATGGTCAACAAATGCATGCTCTTTGTGACTCTATCATTTTCTTTAATACATATACTTTTTCAACCACTTTGTCTTACAGAGGTGAAAATTTTTGCCTTCTTTGTCCCTAATAATTTTTTCTTATACATGTGTGAGATGGGTTGACAATCCTGAATACCATTAGCTTACCATTCCAACCCTGTTTTCTAGGGAAAAGAATGTATAAATCTCCTTTAGGAAGTAGATGAGAGAAAGTTTTCTTTCCCTTGAATAAAAATACATAAATAATTAGAATTACCCTTGAAAAGTTCTAGATCAATCATCCAGGACTAATACATCACTTATGGAGATAAGTTAGTGGCATTCTCATGAATAATCATCTGTGATTACAGAGCTGTGGCCATCCCAACATTTTGTTCTCCCTGTGAGATTCAACATCATTGATTATTTTAGTTTCTTTACATCAGCTATGATCAGAAAGTCTTGATGGGACAGTATGAAAATTGCATAATCATTAAAATTTTCTCTTTCCCTTAACAATAAGCCAAGGTTATTTAAATATTCTTAATCATTTCTTTTTCAATAGTATGTACTTTATAGGAACATGGCTTATCATTTTATTTATTTATTTATTTATTTTTGACATCTTTATTGGAGTATAAGTGCTGTACATTGTTGTGTTAGTTACTGCTGTATAACAAAGTGAATCAGCTATAGGTATACATGTATCTCCATATCCCTTCCTCTTCCATCTCCCTCCCACCCTCCCTATCTCACCCCTCTACGCTGTCACAAAGCACTGAGCTCCCTGTGCTATGTGGCTGCTTCCCACTAGCCATCTATTATATATCTGGTAGTGTATATATGTCAATGCCAATCTCTCACTTTGTCCCAGCTTACCCTTCCCCCTCTCCATGTCATCAAGTCCATTCTCTATATCTGCATCTTTATTTCTGCCCTGCCCCAAGGTTCTCCAGAACTTTTTTTTTTTTTTTTTTAGATTCCACATATATGTATTAGCATATGGTATTTGTTTTCCTCTTTCTGGCTTACTTAATTCTGTATGACAGACTCTAGATCCACCCAACTCACAACAAACAATTCAATTTCATTTCTTTTTATGGCTGAGTAATATTCCATTGTATATATGTGCCACATCTTCTTTATCAATTCGTCTGTCGATGGGCACTTAGGTTGCTTCCATGTCCTGGCTATTGTAAATAGTGCTACAGTGAATATTGTGGTACATGACTCTTTTTGAATTATGGTTTTCTCAGGGTACAGGGTCAGGAGTGGGATTGCTGGGTCATATGGTAGTTCTAGTTTTAGTTTTTTAAGGAACTTTCATACTGTTCTCCATAGTGGCTGTATCAACTTACATTCCCACCAACACTGCAAGAGGGTTCCCTTTTCTCCACACCCTCTCCAGCATTTACTGTTTGTAGATTTTTGATGATGACCATTCTGACTGGTGTGAGGTAATACCGCATTGCAGTTTTGATTTGCATTTCTCTAATGATTAGTGATGTTGAGCATCCTTTCATGTGTTTATTGGCAATCTGTGTATCTTCTGTGGAGAAATGTCTATTTAGGTCTTGTGTCCATTTTTGGTTTGGGTTGTTTGTTTTTTATGATATTGAACTGCATGAACTGTTTGTATATTTTGGAGATTAATCCTTTGTCAGTTGCTTCATTGGCAAATATTTCCTCCCATTCTGAGGGTTGTATTTTCGTCTTGCTTATGGTTTCCTTTGCTGTGCAAAAGCTTTTAAGTTTCATTAGGTCTAATTTGTTTATTTTTGTTTTGATTTCCATTTCTGTAGGAGGTGGGTCAAAAAGGATCTTGCTGTGATTTATGTCATAGAGTGTTCTGCCTATGTTTTCCTTTAAGAGTATTCTATTGTCTGGCCTTATATTTAGGTCTTTAATCCATTTTGAGTTTATTTTTGTGTATGTTGTTAGGGAGTGTTCTAATTTCATTTTTTACATGTAGCTGTCCAGTTTTCCTAGCACCACTTATTGAAGAGCCTGTATTTTCTCCATTTTATATTCTTTCCTCCTTTATCAAAGATAAGGTGACCATATGTGTGTGGGTTTATCTCTGGGCTTTCTATTCTGTTCCATTGATCTATATTTCTGTTTCTGTGCCAGTACCATATTGTCTTGATTACTGTAGCTTTGTTGTATAGTCTGAAGTCCAGGAGCATGATTCCTCCAGCTCCGTTTTTCTTTCTCAAATTTGCCTTGGCTATTCAGGGTCTTTTGTGTTTTCATAGAAACTGTGAAACTTTTTGTTCTAGTTCTGTGAAAAATGCCATCGGTAGTTTGATAGGGATTGCATTGAATCAGTAGATTGCTTTGGGCAGTATAGTCATTTTCACAATGTTGATTCTTCAAAATGAAGAACATAGTTCTCCATCTGTTTGTATCACCTTTAATTTAGTCTGTAATTTCTTCAATTTAATTTAAAATCTTTAATTTCTTTCATCAGTGTAATAGTTTTCTGCATACAGGTCTTTGTCTCCTTAGGTAGGTTTATTCCTAGGTATCTGATTCTTTTTCTTTCAGTGGTAAATGGGAAAGTTTCCTTAATTTCTGTTTCAAATTTTTCATCATTAGTGTATAGGAATGCAAGAGATTTCTATGCATTAATTTTGTATCCTGCTACTTTACCAAATTCATTGATTAGCTCTAGTAGTTTTTGGTAGAGTCTTTAGGATTATCTATGTATAATATCATGACGTCTGCAAACAGTGACACTTTTACTTTTCCAATTTGTATTCCTTTTATTTCATTTTCATCTCTGATTGCTGTGGGTAAAACTTCCAGAACTATGTTGAAAAATAGTGGTGAGAGTGGGCAACCTTGTGTTGTTTCTGATCTTAGAGGAAATTGTTTCAGTTTTTCACCATTGAGAATGATGTTTGCTGTGGGTTTGTCATATATGGCCTTTATTACATTGAGGTAAGTTCCCTCTATGCCTACTTTGTAGAGAGTGTTTATCATAAATCGGTGTTGAATTTTGTCAGAAGTTTTCTCTGCATTGATTGAGATGATCATATAGTTTTTCTCCTTCAGTTTTTTAATATGGTGTATCACACTGATTGATTTGAGTATATTGAAGAATCCTTGCATTCTTGGGATAAACCCCACTTGATCATGGTGTATGATCCTTTTAATGGGCTGCTGGATTCCGTTTGATAGTATTTTGTTGAAGATTTTTGCATTGTGACGTCTTTGGTTTTGGCATCAGGGTGATGGTGGCCTTGTAGAATGGGGTTGGGAGTGTTCCTCTCTCTGCTATATTTTGGAAGAGTTTGAGAAGGATAGGTGTTATCTCTCCTCTAAATGTTTGATAGAATTCACCTGTGAAGCCATCTGGTCCTGGGCTTTTGTTTGTTGGAAGGTTTTTAATCACCATTTCAATTTCAGTGCTTGTGATTTGTCTGTTTATATTCTCTATTTATTCCTCATTCAGTCTCAGAAGGTTGTGCTTTTCTAATAATTTGTCCATTTCTTGCTTGTGGTCCATTTTATTGGCATATAGTTGCTTGTAGTAATCTCTCATGATCCTTTATATTTCTGCAGTGGTAGTTGTTACTTCTCTTTTTCATTTCTAATTCTATTGTTTTGAGTCTTCTCCCTTTTTTTTGATGAGTCTGGCAATTTTGTTTATCTTCTCAAAGAAGCAGCTTTTAGGTTTATTGACCTTTGCTATCATTTCCTTCATTTCTTTTTCATTTATTTCTGATATGATTTATCATATCTTTTCTTCTGCTAACTTTCAGATTTTTTTGTCCTTCTTTCTCTAATTTCTTTAGGTGTAAGGTAGGTTGTTTATTTGAGATTTTTCTTGTTTCTTGAGGTAGGATTGTATTGCTATATACTTCCCTCTCAGAAGTGCTTTTTCTGCATCCCATAGGTTTTGGGTTGTTGTGTTTTCATTGTCATTTGTTTCTAATTACTTTTTTATTTCCTCTTTGATTTCTTCAGTGATCTCTTGATTATTTAGTAGTGTATTGTTTAGCCTCCATGTGTTTGATTTTTTTTTTTTTTTTAGTTTTTTTCCTGTAATTGATATGTAGTCTCATAGCATTGTGGTCAGAAAGGATACTTGATACAATTTCAACTTTCTTAACTCTACCAAGGCATCATTTGTGACCTAAGATATGATCTATCCTGGAGAATGTTCCATGAGCGCTTGAGAAGAAAGTGCATTGCACTGTTTTTGGATAGAATGTCCTATAAATATCAATTCAGTCCATCTTGTTTTATGTGTCATTTAAAGCTTGTGTTTCCTTATTTATTTTCAGTTTGGATGACCTGTCCATTGGTGAAAGTGGGATGTTAAAATCCCCTACTATGATTGTGTTACTGTCGATTTCCCCTTTTATGGCTGTTAGCATTTGCCTTATGTGTTGACGTGCTCCTACGTTGGGTGCATAAATAATTACAATTGTTATATCTTCTTCTTGGATTCATCCCTTGATCATTATGTAGTGTCCTTCTTTGTCTCTTGTAACAGTCTTTATTTTAAAATCTATTTTGTCAGCTTTCTTTTGATTTCCATTTGCATGGAATATCCTTTTCCATCCCCTCATGTTCAGTCTGTATGTGTTCCTAGGTCTGAAGTGGGTCTCTCATAGACAGCATAAATATGTGTCTTGTTTTGTAATCATTCAGCCGGTCTATGTCTTTTGGTTGGAGCATTTAATCTATTTACATTTAAGGTAGTTATCGATATCTATGTTCCTATTACCATTTTCTTAATTGTTTTCACTTTGTTATTGTAGGTCTTTTCCTTCTCTTGTGTTCCCTGCCTAGAGAAGTTCCTTTAGCATTTGTTATAATGCTGGTTTGGTGGTGCTGAATTATCTTAGCTTTTGCTTGTCTGTAAATATTTTGATTTCTCCATTGAATCTGAATGAGATCCTTGCTGGGTAGAGTAATCCTTGTTGTAGGTTTTTCCCTTTCATCACTTTAAATATGTCCTGCCACTCCCTTCTGGCTTGCAGAGCTTCTGCTGAAAGATGAGCTCTTAACCTTATGGGGATTCCCTTGTATGTTATTTGTTGTTTTTCCCTTGCTGCATTTAATGTTTTTTCTTTGTATTTAATTTTTGATAGTTTGATTAATATGTGTCTTGGCGTGTTTCTCCTTGGATTTATTCTGTTTGGGACTCTGCACTTCCTGGACTATTTCCTTTCCCATATTATGGACGTTTTCAACTATAATCTCTTCAAATATTTTCTCAGTCCCTTTCTTTTTCTTCTTTCTCTTCTTCTTCTGGGAACCCTATAATTCGAGTGTTCCTGCATTTAATGTTGTCCCAGAGGTCCCTAAGAGCGTCCTCAATTCTTCTCATTCTTTTTTCTTTATTCTGCTCTGTGGTAGTTATTTCCACTATTTTATCTTCCAGGTCACTTATCCGTTCTCCTGCCTCAGTTATTCTGCTATTGATTCCTTCTAGAGAATTTTTAATTTCATTTATTGTGTTGTTCATCACTGTCTGTTTGCTTTTTAGTTCTTGTAGCTCCTGGTTAAACATTTCTTGTATTTTCTCCATTCTATTTCCAAGATTCTGGATCATCTTTACTGTCATTATCCTGAATTCTTTTTCAGGTATACTGCCTATTTCCTCTTTATTTTTTTGGTCTGGTGAGTTTTTACCTTGCTCCTTCATCTGCTGTGTATTTCTCTGTCTTCCTATTTTGCTTAATTTACTGTGTTTGGGGTCTCCTTTTCACAGGCTACAGGTTTGTAGTTCCTATTGTTTTTGGTGTCTGCCCCCCGTGGCAAAGGTTGGTTCAGTGTGTTGTGTAGGCTTCCTGGTGGAGTGGACTGGTGCCTGTGTTCTGGTTTATGAGGCTGGGTCTTGTCTTTCTGGTGGGCGGGACTGCATCTGGTGACGTGTTTTGGGATGTCTGTGAACTTATTATGATTTTAGGCAACCTCTCTACAGATGGGTGGGTTTGTGTTCCTGTCTTGCTAGTTGTTTGGCATGGGGTGTCCAGCACTGGAGCTTTCTGGTCATTGAGCTGAGCTGGGTCTTAGTGTTGAGATGAAGATCTCTGGGAGAGCTGTCGCCAGTTGATATTAGGGGGGGCCGAGAGGCCTCTGGTGGTCCAATGTCCTGAATTTGGCTCTCCCACCTCAGAGGTTCAGGCCTGCCACCTGGCTGAAGCACCAAGACCCTGTCAGCCGAGCAGCTTTTGGGAAGTCTCAGGTCTTCTGCCAGCATTCAGTAGGTGTTTTGTAGGAGTTGTTCCACATGTTGATGTATTTTTAATGTATTTGTGGGGAGGAAGGTGATTTCCACATCTTACTCCTACACCATCTTGAAGGCCCGCCTATCATTTATTTTAGAAAAAGAAGTGAGGCTTTATTTTGAGCCATTCAACCAATATTGGACTTAGGCAACTGGTGAGACTTTCTCTCTTCTTTGCCAGCGACGTTTCATATCTGCATTCCTTCTCACTTCTTTCCTTCAATATTTAACTTAAGCCAACCACCTGACATAAGAGTTGTATGTATGGATTTTAAAAAGAATTTTCCCACTTAACGTATGTTAATTTTTGACATTGTATTCCATTCTCCAATATAATTTAAAATAGTATTAGTCCATTCAATAAATATGCCACTACTTAATCTTAAGTAGTTGGATATTTCCCACACTGTTCACTGCTATAATAGCATTGAAATAGATATTCCTATAGCTAAAATATTGAACATATTCATGATAATTTCCTTAGGTGAAATTCTTGGATATGGAATTATCGTATCAAAAGTAGGTGCATCTTAAATTTACTTATACATGTTGCCAAACATTATTATGTGAGGATGCACATTTCCTCTTACTCCCTACAAAACTGGGTGTTATAAAAATTCTCTGCTTTAATAAGATTTTTTTTAGATGTTATCTTTTTTTTAAACATCGTTATTGAAGTATAATTGCTTTACAGTAGTGTGTTAGTTTCTGCTTTATAACAAGCTGAATCAGTTATACATATACATATGTTCCCATATCTCATCCCTCTTGTGTCTCCCTCCCTCCCACCCTCCTTATCCCACCCCTCTAGGTGGTCACAAGGCACCGAGCTGATCTCCCTGTGCTATGCGGCTGCTTCCCACTACCTATCTACCTTACGTTTGGTAGTGTATATATGTCCATGCCTCTCTCTCGCTTTGTCACAGCTTACCCTTCCCCCTCGCCATATACTCAAGTACATTCTCTAGTAGGTCTGTGTCTTTATTCCTGTCTTACCCCTAGGTTCTTCATGACATTTTTTTTTCTTAGATTTCATATATATGTGTGAGCACAAGGTATTTGTCTTTTTCTTTCTGACATACTTCACTCTGTATGAAAGACTCTAGGTCTATCCACCTCATTACAAATATCTCAATTTCATTTCTTTGTATGGCTGAGTAATATTACGTTGTATATATGTGCCACATCTTTATCCATACATCTAATGATGGACACTTAGGTTGTTTCCATCTCCGGGCTATTGTAAATAGAGCTGCAATGAACATTTTGGAAAATGACTCTTTTTGAATTAATCGTTTTCTCAGGGTATATGCCCAGTAGTGGGATTACTGGGTCATATGGTAGTTCTATTTGTAGCTTTTTAAGGAACCTCCATACTGTTCTCCATAGTGGCTGTACCAATTCACATTCCCACCAGCAGTGAAAGAGTGCTCCCTTTTCTCCAAACCCTCTCCAGCATTTATTGTTTCTAGATTTTTTGATGATGGCCATTCTGACTGGGTTGAGATGATATCTCATTGTAGTTTTGATTTGCATTTCTCTAATGATTAATGATGTAGAGCATTCTTTCATGTGTTTGTTGGCAGTCTGTATATCTTCTTTGGAGAAATGTCTATTTAGGTCTTCTGCCCATTTTTGGATTGGGTTTTTTGTTTTTTTGTTATTGAGCTGCATGAGCTGGTTGTAAATTTTGGAGATTAATCATTAGTCAGTTGATTCATTTGCAAATATTATCTCCCATTCTGAGGGTTGTCTTTTGCTCTTGTTTATGGTTTCCTTTGTTGTGCAAAATCTTGGCAGTTTCATTAGGTCCCATTTGTTTATTTTTGTTTTTATTTCCATTTCTCTAGGAGGTGGGTCAAAAAGGATCTTGCTGTGATTTATGTCATAGAGTGTTCTGCCTATGTTTTCCTCTAAGAGTTTGATAGGGTCTGGCCTTACATTTAGGTCTTTAATCCATTTTGAGCTTATTGTTGTGTATGGTGTTAGGGAGTGATCTAATCTCATAGTTTTACATGTCCCTGTCCTGTTTTCCCAGCACAACTTATTGAAGAGGCTGTACTTTCTCCACTGTATATTCCTGCCACTTTTATAAAAGATAAGGTGACCATATGTGCGTGGGTTTATCTCTGGGCTTTCTATCCTGTTCCATTGATCTATCTTTCTGTTTTCGTGCCAGTACCATACTGTCTTGATTACTGTAGCTTTGTAATATAGTCTGAAGTCAGGGAGCCTGATTCCTCCAGCTCTGTTTTTCGTTCTCAAGATGGCTTTGGCTATTCGGGGTCTTTTGTGTTTCCATACAAATTGTGAAATTTTTTGTTGTAGTTCTGTGAAAAATGCCAGTGGCAGTTTGATAGGGATTGCATTGAATTTGTAGATTGCTTTGGGTATTAGAGTCATTTTCACAATGTTGATTCTTCCAATCCAAGAACAGGGTATATCTCTCCATCTATTTGTATGATCTTTAATTTGTTTCATCAGTGTTTTATAATTTTCTGCATACAGGTCTTTTGTCTCCTTAGGTAGGTTTATTCCTAGATATTTTATTCTTTTTGTTGCAATGGTAAGTGGGAGTGTTTTCTTGATTTCACTTTCAGATTTTTCATCATTAGTATATAGGAATGCCAGAGATTTCTGTGCATTAATTTTGTTTCCTGGTACTTTACCAAATTCATTGATTAGCTCTAGTAGTTTTCTGGTAGCATCTTTAGGATTCTCTATGTATAGTATCATGTCATCTGCAAACAGTGACAGCTTCACTTATTTTCCGATTTGGATGCCTTTTATTTCCTTTTCTTCTCTGATTACTGTGGCTAAACCTTCCAAAACTATGTTGAATAAGAGTGGTGAGAGTGGGCAACCTTGTCTTGTTCCTGATCTTAGTGGAAATGCTTTCAGTTTTTCACCACTGAGGATGATGTTGGCTGTGGGTTTGTGATATATGGCCTTTATTATGTTGAGGAAAGTTCCCTCTATGCCTACTTTCTGCAGGGTTTTTATCATAAATGGGTGTTGAATTTTGTCGAAAGCTTTCTCTGCATCTATTCAGGTGATCATATGGTTTTTCTCCTTCAATTTGTTAATATGGTGTATCATATTGAATGATTTGTGTATATTGAAGAATTCTTGCATTCCTGGAATAAACTCCACTTGATCATGGTGTATGATCCTTTTAATGTGCTGTTGGATTCTGTTTGCTAGTATTTTGTTGAGGATTTTTGCATCTATGTTCATCAGTGATATTGGCTTTTAGTTTTCTTTCTTTGTGACATCTTTGTCTGGTTTTGGTATCAGGGTGACGGTGGCCACATAGAACGAGTTTGGGAGTGTTCCTCCCTCTGCTATATTTTGGAAGAGTTTGAGAGGGATAGTTGTTAGCTCTTCTCTAAATGCTTGAGAGAATTCAACTGTGAAGAAGATTTTTAATCACAGTCTGAATTTCACTTCTTGTGATTGGTCTGTTCATATTTTCTGTTTCTTCCTGGTTCAGTCTTGGCAGGTAGTGTGTTTCTAAGAATTTGTCCATTTCTTCCATGGTGTCCATTTTATTGGCATAGAGTTTCTTGTAGTAATCTCTCATGATGTTTTGTATTTCTGCAGTGTCAGTTTTTACTTCTCCATTTTCATTTCTAATTCTATTGATTTGAGTCTTCTGCCTTTTTTTCTTGATTGGTCTGGCTAGTGGTTTATCAATTTTTTTTATCTTCTCAAAGAACCAGCTTTTGGTTTTATTGATCTTTGCTATCTTTTCCTTCATTTCTTTTTCATTTATTTCTGATCTGATCTTTATGATTTCTTTTTGTTTACTAACTTTGGGTTTTTTTGTTCTTCTTTCTCTAATTGCTTTAGGGGCAATGGCAGGTGGTTTATTTGAGATGTGTCCTGTTTCTTAAGGTAGGGTTGTATTGCTATAAACTTCCCTCTTAGAACTCCTTTTGCTGCATCCCATAGGTTTTGGGTCATCGTGTCTCCATTGTCATTTGTTTCTAGGTATTTTTAAATTTCCTCTTTGATTTCTTCAGTGATCACTTCGTTATTAAATAGTGTATTGTTTAGCCTCCATGTGTTTGTATTTTTTACACATCTTTTCCTGTAATTGATATCTAGTCTCATAGCTTTGTGGTCGGAAAACATACTTGATACAATTTCAATTTTCTTAAATTTACCAAGGCTAGATTTGTGACCCAAGATATGGTCTATTCTGGAGAATGGTCCATGAGCACTCGAGAAAAATGTGTATACTGTGGTTTTTGGATGGAATGTCCTATAAATATCAATTAAGTCCATCTTGTTTAATGTATCATTTAAAGCTTGTATTTCCTTATTTATTTTCATTTCGGATGATCTGTCTAATGGTGAAAATGGTTTGTTAAGGTCCCCTGCTATGAATGTGTTACTCTTGATTTCCCCTTTTATGGCTGTTAGTATTTGCCTTATGCATTGAGGTGTTCCTGTGTTGGGTGCATAAATATTTACAATTGTTATATCTTCTTCTTGGCTTCATCCCTTGATGATTATGTAGTGTCCATCTTTGTCTCTTGTAATAGTCCTTATTTTTTATTTATTTATCTATTTATTTTTACATCTTTATTGGAGTATAATTGCTGTACAATGGTGTGTTAGTATTTATACTAATGAGGTTTATAACAAAGTGAATCAGTTATACATATACATATGTTCCCATATCTCTTCCCTCTTGCGTCTCCCTCCCTCCCACCCTCCCTGTCCCACCCCTGTAGGTGGTCACAAAGCACTGAGCTGAACTCCCTGTGCTATGCAGCCACTTCCCACGAGTGATCTATTTTACATTTGGTAGTGTATATATGTCCATGCCACTCTCTCGCTTTGTCAGAGCTTACCCTTCCCCCTCCCCATATACTCAAGTCCGTTCTCTAGTAGGTCTGTGTCTTTTTTCCTGTCTTATCCCTAGGTTCTTCATGACATATTTTTTCTAAAATTCCATATATATGTGTTAGCATATGGTATTTGTCTTTCTGACTAACTTCACTCTGTATGACAGACTCTAGGTCCATCCAACTCATTACAAATAGATCAATTTTGTTTCTTTTTATGGCTGAGTAATATTCCATTGTATATATGTGCCACGTCTTCTTTATCCATTCATCCGATGATGGACATTTAGGTTGTTTCCATCTCCTGGCTATTGTAAATAGAGCTGCAGTGAACATTTTGGTACATGATTCTTTTTGAATTATGGTTTTCTCAGGGTATATGCCCAGTAATGGGATTGCTGGGTCATATGGTGTTCTATTTGTAGTTTTTAAGGAAGCTACATACTGTTCCCCGTAGTGGCTGTACCAATTCACATTCCCACCAGCAGTGCAAGAGTGTTCCCTTTTCTCCACATGCTCTCCAGCATTTATTGTTTCTAGATTTTTTATGATGACCATTTTGAGTGGTGTGAGATGATATCTCATTGTAGTTTTGATTTGCATTTCTCTTGATTAATGATGTTGAGCATTCTTTCATGTGTTTGTTGGCAGTCTGTATATCTTCTGTGGAGAAATGTCTATTTAGGTCTTCTGCCCATTTTTGGATCGGGTTGTTTGTTTTTTTGTTATTGAGCTGCATGAGCTGGTTGTAAATTTTGGAGATTAATCCTTTGTCATTTGCCTCATTTGCAAATGTTTTCTCCCATTCTGAGGGATGTCTTTTGGTATTGTTTATGGTTTCCTTTGCTGTGCAAAATCTTTGCAGTTTCATTAGTTCCCATTTGTTTATTTTTGTTTTTATTTCCATTTCTCTAGGAGGTGGGTCAAAAAGGATCTTGCTGTGATTTATGTCATAGAGTGTTCTGCCTATGTTTTCCTCTAAGAGTTTGATAGGGTCTGGCCTTGTATTTAGGTCTTTAATCCATTTTGAGCTTATTGTTGTGTATGGTGTTAGGGAGTGATCTAGTCTCATAGTTCTACATGTACCTGTCCAGTTTTCTCAGCACAACTTACTGAAGAGGCTCTCCTTTCTCCACTGTACATTCCTGCCTCCTTTATCAAAGATAAGGTGATCATATGTGTGTGGGTTTGTCTCTGGGCTTTCTATCCTGTTCCATTGATCTATCTTTCTGTTTTTGTGCCAATACCACACTGTCTTGATTACTGTAGCTTTGTAGTATAGTCTGAAATCAGGGAGCCTGATTCCTCCAGCTCCAGTTTTCGTTCTCAAGATTGCTTTTGGCTATTCGGGATCTTTTGTTTTTCCAAAGAAATTTTGAAATTTTTTGTTCTAGTTCTGTGAAAAATGCCAGTGGTAGTTTGATAGGGATTGCATTAAATCGGTAGATTGCTTTGGGTAGTAGAGTCATTTTCACAGTGTTGATTCTTCTAATCAAAGAACAGGGTATATCTCTCCATCTATTTGTATGATCTTTAATTTGTTTCATCAGTGTTTTATAATTTTCTGCATACAGGTCTTTTGTCTCCTTAGGTAGGTTTATTCCTAGATATTTTATTCTTTTTGTTGCAATGGTAAATGGGAGTGTTTTCTTGATTTCACTTTCAGATTTTTCATCATTAGTGTACAGGAATGCCCGAGATTTCTGTGCATTAATTTTGTATCCTGCTACTTTACCAAATGCATTGATTAGCTCTAGTTATTTTCTGGTAGCATCTTTAGGATTCTCTATGTATAGTATCATGTCATCTGCAAAAGTGACAGCTTTACTTCTTCTTTTCCCATTTGGATTCCTTTTATTTCCTTTTCTTCTCTGATTGCTGTGGCTAAAACTTCCAAAACTATGTTGAATAAGAGTGGTGAGAGTGGGCAACCTTGTCTTGTTCCTGATCTTAGTGGAAAAGCTTTCAGTTTTTCACCATTGAGGACAATGCTGGCTGTGGGTTTGTCATATATGGCCTTTATTATGTTGAGGAAAGGTCTCTCTATGCCTACTTTCTGCAGGGTTTTTATCATAAATCGGTGTTGAATTTTGTCGAAAGCTGTCTCTGCGTATATTGAGAGGATCATATGGCTTTTCTCCTTCAATTTGTTAATATGGTGTATCACGTTGATTGAGTTGCATATATTGAAGAATCCTTGCATTCCTGGAATAAACCCCACTTGATCATGGTGTATGATCCCTTTAATGTGCTGTTGGATTCTGTTTGTTAGTAGTTTGTTGAGGATTTTTGCATCTATGTTCATCAGTGATATTGGCTGTAGTTTTCTTTCTTTGTGACATCTTTGTCTGGTTTTGGTATCAGGGTGATGGTGGCCTCGTAGAATGAGTTTGGGAGTGTTCCTCCCTCTGTTATTTTTTGGAAGATTTTGAGAAGGGTAGGTGTTAACTCTACTCTAAATATTTGATAGAAATCGCCTGTGAAGCCTTCTGGTCTTGGGCTTTTGTTTGTTGGAAGATTGTTAATCACAGTTTCAATTTCAGTGCTTGTGATTGGTCTGTTCATATTTTCTATTTCTTCCTGATTCAGTCTTGTCAGGTTGTGCATTTCTAAGAATTTGTCCATTTCTTCCAGGTTGTCCATTTTATTGGCATCGAGTTGCTTGTAGTAATCTCTCATGATCTTTTGTATTTCTGCAGTGTCAGTTGTTACTTCTCCTTTTTCATTTCTAATTCTATTGATATGAGTCTTCTCCCTTTTTTTCTTGATGAGTCTGGCTAATGGTTTATCCATTTTTTTATCTTCTCCAAGAACCAGCTTTTAGTTTTATTGATCTTTGCTATCGTTTCCTTCATTTCTTTTTTATTTATTTCTGACATGATCTTTATGATTTCTTTCCTTCTGCTAACTTTGAGTTTTTTTGTTCTTTTTTCTCTAATTGCTTTAGGTGCCAGTTTAGGTTTTTTATTCGAGGTGTTTCCTGTTTCTTAAGGTAGGATTGTATTGCTATAAACTTCCCTCTTAGAACTGCTTTTGCTGCATCCCATAGGTTTTGGGTCATCATGTCTCCATTGTCATTTGTTTCTAGGTATTTTTAAATATCCTATTTGATTTCTTCAGTGATCACTTCATTATTAAGTTGTGTATTGTTTAGCCTGCATGTGTTTGTATTTTTTACAGATCTTTTCCTGTAATTGATATCTAGTCTCATAGCACTGTGGTTGGAAAAGATACTTGATACAACTTCAATTTTTTTAAATTTACCAAGGCTTGATTTGTGACCCAAGATATTATCTTTCCTGGAAAATGTTCCATGAGCACTTGAGAAAAAGGTGTATTCTGTGGTTTTTAGATAGAATGTCCTATAAATATCAATGAAGTCCATCCTGTTTAATGTATCATTTAAAGCTTGTGTTTCTTTATTTATTTTCATTTTGGATGATCTGTCCTTTGGTGAAAGTGGAGTGTTAAAGTCCCCTACTATGTATGTGTTATTGTTGATTTCCCCTTTTATGGCTGTTAGTATTTGCCTTATGTATTGAGGTGCTCCTCTGTTGGGTGCATAAATATTTACAATTGTTACATCTTTTTCATGGATCGAATCCTTGATCATTTTGTAGTGTCTTTCTTTGTCTCTTTTAATAGTCTTCATTTTAAAGTCTATTTTGTCTGATATGAGAATTGCTACCCCAGCTTTCTTTTGGTTTCCATTTGCATTGAATATCTTTTTCCATCCCCTTACTTTCAGTCAGTATGTGTCTCCAGGTCTGAAGTGGGTTTCTTGTAGACAGCATATACATGGGTCTTGTTTTTGTATCCATTCAGCCAATCTGTGTCTTTTGGTGGGAGGATTTAGCCATTTACATTTAAGGTAATTAGCGATATGTATGTTCCTATTCCCATTTTCTTAATTGTTTTTGGTTCGTTAATGTAGGTTTTTTCCTTCTCTTGTGTTTCTTGCCTAGAGTAGTTCCTTTAGCATTTGTTGTAAAGCTGGTTTGGTGGTGCTGAACTCTCTTAGCTTTTGCTTGTCTGTAAAGGTTTTAATTTCTCTATCAAATCTGAATGAGATCTTTGCTGGGTAGAGTAATCTTGGTTATGGGTTTTTCTCCTTCATCACTCTAAATATGTCCTGCCACTGCCTTCTGGCTTACAGAGTTTCTGCTCAAAGATCAGCTGTTAACCTTATGGGGATTCCCTTGTGTGTTATTTGTTGTTTTTCCCTTACTGCTTTTAATATGTTTTCTTTGTATTAATTTTTGATAGTTTGATTAATGTGTGTCTTGGCATGTTTCTCCTTGGATTTATCCTGTATGCGACTCTCTGTGCTTCCTGGAATTGATTAACTATTTCCTTTCTCATATTATGGAAGTTTTCATCTCTAATGTCTTCAAATGTTTTCTAAGTGCCTTTCTTTTTCTCTTCTTCTTCTGGGACCCCTATAATTCGTATGTTGGTGCATTTAATATTGTCCCAGAATTCTCTGAGACTGTCCTCAGTTCTTTTCATTCTTTTTTCTGCTTTGCAGTAGCTATTTCCACTGTTTTATCTTCCAGGTCTCTTATCCGTTCTTCTGCCTAGTTATTCTGCTATGGATGCCTTGTAGAATATTTTTAATTGCATTTGTTGTGTTTTTCATCATTGCTTGTTTCCTCTTTAGTTCTTCTAAATCCTTGTTAAATGTTTGTTGCATTTTCATTATTCTATTTCCAAGATTTTGGATCATCTTTACTATCATTATTCTGAATTCTTTTTCAGGTAGACTGCCTATTTCCTCTTCATTTTTTAGGTCTTGTGGGTTTTTACCTTGCTCTTTCATCTGCTATTTGTTTTTCTGTCTTCTCATTTTGCTTATCTTACTGTGTTTTTGGTTTCCTTTTTGCAGGCTGCAGGTTTGTAGTTCTCACTGTTTTTGGTGTCTGTCCTTAGTGTCTAAGGTTGGTTCAGTGGGTTGTGTAGGCTTCCTGGTGGAGGGGAGTAGTGCCTGTGTTCTGGTGTATGAGGTTGGATCTTGTGTTTCTGGCGGGCAGGTCCACATCTGGTGTTGTGTTTTGGGGTACCTGTGGCTTTATTATGATTTTAGGCAGCGTCTCTGCTAATGGGTGGTCTTGTGCTCCTGTCTTGCCAGTGGTTTGGCATAGGGTGTCCAGCACTGTAACTTGCTGGTCCTTGAGTGAAGCTGAGTCTTGGTGTTGAGATGGAGATCTCTGGGAGATTTTCACCGTATGATATTACATGGTGCTGGGAGGTGTCTTGTGGACCAGTGTCCTGAAGTTGGCTCTCCCACCTCAGAGGCAGAGCACTGACTCCTGGCTGGAGCACCAAGAACCTTTCATCCACACGGTTTTCACGCTGCTCTAGTCTTGAAACTCCCACCCCTGCTCCTCAGGCCATGTCACCCTTAATAAGATTTATGAAAATGAAATCTCATGGGTGTTTATATTTTTTATTATTAGAAGTTTGGAAATTTTCATAAATTTTGTTTCCTACTGTGTTATCTTGGGAAAACTCTCAATGCATTGATAAATCAGAGCCTAAAATTTCATAATTTATGAGCTTTGCTCCTGGTTTCTAAGGAATATCTCTTCTTAATGCATAGAGTTTTAAGGAAATAAGGTGTTGTAACACATGCTTCTAGGGGCACACTAATTTCTGTCTCCCTCCCAGAGTGATATTGATTGACTTGCTGAAGTTGATAACAATGTAAACATCTATCTAAACCATTCTTTTTTATTTTATTATTTATATTATTTATTTATTTATTTATTTATTTTAAATTTATTTATTTTATTTATTTTTGGCTGCGTTGGGTCTTCGCTGCTGCATGGGATCTTTCTCTAGTTGCGGTGAGCAAGGGCTGCTCTTTGTTGCCGTGAATGGGCTTCTCATCTTGGTGGCTTCTCTTGTTGCGGAGCATGGGCTCTAGGCATGCGGGCTTCTGTAGTTGTGGCTCGAGGGCTCAGTAGTTGTGGTGCAGGGGCTTAGTTACTCCACAGCACGTGGGATCTTCCCGGACCAGGGCTTGAATCTGTTTCCCCTGCATTGGCAGGTATATTCTTAACCACCGTGCCACCAGGGAAGCCCCATAAACCATTCTTTAATTTCTTTGAATTTTCTTTTTACATCTGATGTCAAATAAATATATTCTTTAAGTATCAAGGAATGGTGACTATGATAGCTAATGAAAGTTATGGTAGACATTGATCATTGGGTGTTAGATCTCTGGATCACTGGATGTACACGAGACCACTCCTGGCAGGCAATGACAGTTGACCTTTTACAAGGGTCTAGTGGCACAGGGTCCTTTCAGCATCTCACAGGTTAGCCATGCAATCCACTCAGAGGAACACTGGCTGATCTTCTTTTTTCCTTATTCTTTTTGTTTTCCTGTCTTCTATATCACTTTATCTTCACCTCATTCACTTCTAGTTTTCCCCTCCTACCTTATCTATTATTTCCTCTTCTCTCACATTTCCTTCTTCTGTAACGGTATAATGTTTTTTGAAATATTAACTAATTTTTCATCCATATTCTTTTCTCCTTTTGTTTTCCTCTATCCCCATTTATGGACAAGGTCGTTTAGACTTACTTCAGTAGGGAAGGGCTGTGATAAGATAGGGATCTCCTCCTTGCTTTGGGTTTCAAAAAGAGGTGCCAAGGAGAAATCTTGCTTAAATCTGAGATCAAAGTAAATGAGTGAGAGGAAAACGTACCCAGCCACATCATGGAGTGTGCACATGTGCACAAACACACAAACACATACCACATATATATAAGTATATATACATGTATATGTACTTACATGTATAAGTATATATTTGTAAGTATTTACACACTATATATATATATGTATAGATTAAATAATTATAATAGATGGAACCACCATATACATCTCACTCACTTTAGAAATAAAAGAATTCTAATAAGATCGAAATGATCAAAATGCCTCTCTTTTAATTGTACCCAGAGGAAAAACTTTATGTGAATCATCCCACATATTTTCTCTTAACCTAATAAGCATGTATATCTGTATTCTAAAATGTAGTGCATAGTTATGCCAATTTTTTAACATACCTAACTTTACACGGTAGACTGCCCTCATATTCTCAGGGCTTGAAATTCTGTTTCAGAACTTCTTCACTAGGTAGCTGGGTCAGTTAGGACAAATTATTTCATCCCTCATTGTAATTTCCTCATATATAGAATGAGAACAATGATTGTCCATATTATTACTATTGTTATTATATTCTTCAGTGACTCAGTGCCCCATATAATGTTGGTGCATGTAGCTATAGTTTATTTATTGTCACTGCCATATAGTATTCCATTATACATACATGATTGATGTCTCAATTTTTTTTAAAAAAATATTTTATATTGAAGTCTCAATTTTAATGCTGATGAACATTTGGGCTCTTTCCAGAGTTTGGTTGTTATGAACATTACTGGTAAGAATAGTTCTGTACAGGGCTTGTTGCACAAGGGCAAGTGTTGCTCTGTGATTTTAGGATATATTCCTAAGACAATTGCTGGGTCATAGGATTTGTGCACATTGAACATTATTAGGTAATGTAAAATAATTTTCTAAAATTATTATTATGATCATTTACCCTCCCAATACAGTGTATAGGACTTGCTTCATAGCCTTACCAATAGTTGATATTGTTTTACCAATCTTGTGTTTATAAAATGCTGCCTCTTTTTGGTTTTCATTTTATTTATTTGATTATAAGTGAGATTGATTCATAGGAGTTGTTTAAATAGTCGAGATATTAATTTTTATGTGGTCACTTATGTTGCAATTGTCCTTTCCAAATTTGTGCCTTGTTTTTCAAATTGTTTGTGGTATCGTTTGATGAGCAGAAGTTCTTAAATTTGATGTCGTTAAATTTATCAGACTTTTCCTTTATGATCAGTGTGATGGTTAATTTTATGTCAGCTTGACTGGGCCAATGGTTACCTTGACTGATACAGATTTTGGTACCAATAGTGGTTTTAGAGGAACAAAACTTTAAGGATGAATTTTTTGATTGGTTCTGGTAAAAATTCAAGTTTTCTTGAATTGGTTTTTGGAATTGGCTCTCTAATTTGATTACATTTAAAGATGCTAATGGCTCTATTTCTAGAAGTAAAGAGGACACTGATAATCCATGGCATAATCTGGCAGTGGAGATACCACCATTGGACACTCTGAATCCATCAAAAATTAAGGCAATAGGTGGCTGTGCATATAATGCTTTCAAACATTTATGTCAAACCAATGAACATAACGAGTAGGTTGGTTGTTCCTAACGTCAGTGGACAAAGTGGTGAAAGAAAAGAATGACCTTAGAAGTTTGAATTTGCATGCCCTGAAGGAGATTTTTATTTCCTGTAGCGACAGGGTTGAGACTGCTGAAAATCAAATGAAGAATCTCATCCTGCAACTGGCTGCATTACAATGGAAGATGAAATCCCAGCTTCATAAGTTGTTTACTACTAAAGTGAGGTTCTCCCAAAGGCTGTATATGCTCTGAATCAGCATCAAATATATGGCACTGTTTCTTTCATAAGCAGGATTCACAAGTCTAGGAATGATGAAAATGGGAATGACACCTCTCATAATTACCTCTAGTGACCCAATAACAAAATCTTTGCTTCCTGTTCCCACAGTGTTATGCTCTGCTGACCTAGAGGAAGAGTATGTCTGGAATACAAGAGATTACTTAGGGCATCTCTTAGTGTCACCTTGCCATGTGATTAAGGTCAATGGAAAGCTACAAACAACCCAACCAGGAAGGACTGCTAACCAAATGAAGGTTTGAGTCATCTGACCAGATAAAAAACAATAACCAGCTGAGATGCTTGCCGAGGGTGAAGGGACTATGGGATGGATAGTGGAAAAAGTGGTTATAAATATCAGCTATGACTGCGTTTCCAGTTACTGAAACAAGACCTATAATTGTCATGAGTATTTCTTCCTTATTTTCTTATGAAAGTGTGTATGTAAGTATATAATATTATATATATACTTATATATATATGACTATATATATAGTCTTTTTTTCTTCTCTCTCTTATTCCCTTATAATGTAACATAAGGTGTATGGACTCTATATAATAGTATTTAAGCATTGTTAATTTTAGATCACGGTGTTTAGGTTATAGGACATCAAGGAGAAGAGTAAACATAACTCAAGGAATTTACCTCCTCTTCTGGGGAAGGGGTTAGTGCATTTTTAGTTGTAGGTAGGATAGTTATATTGTGTTAGAGTGAATTATGACCTTGTTATTGGCTTTCTTTGGAGATTAAGTATGGTTTAAGGAGATGTGTATGGGTACCAAGTTGACAAGGGGTGAACCTGTAATGATTAAGTTTATGTATCGACTTGACTGGCAACAGGGTGCCCAGACATTTGGTCAAGAATTATTCTGGGTGTGTCTGTGGGATGTTCCTGAATGAGATGAATAGTTGAATCAGTAGACTGAGTAAAGTGGATTGCCCTCCTTAATGTGAGTGGGTCTCATCCCATTAGTTGAAGCCCTGAATAGAATGATAATGATGACTCTCCTTCAAGTAAGAGGGAGCTCCTTCCTGATTGCCTTGACCTGGCACATCTATTCTTTTTTGCCTACAAACATGAACTGAAACATTGCCTTTTTCTGGGTATTGTCTTTTTCTTATCTTTTCCTGCTGACATTCAAACTAAAACTACATTGTCAGCTCTCCTGGTTCTCAGGCCTTCAGACACAGACTGGAACTTATCATCAGCTCTCCTAGGTCTCCATGTTGCTGACTTCAGATCTTGGGACTTGTTGGCCTCCTTAATTGAGTGAGCCTATTCCTTATAATAAATCTATTTCTCTCTATCTCTATTTTTATATTTATATCTATATATCTATATTTATATCTCATATTGGTTCTGTTTCTCTGGAGAAAAAATAACACAGTTAGCTTTTGTTTTGTCTTAAGAAATTGTCTGTGCTCCCAAGGTCCTATAGAAAGTTTCCTATACTGCCTTCTAAAAGTCTTATAGTTTTCCTTTCCAAACAAAAATTTTCATCTACCTTGAAAAAATTAAATGCACTTCCATTTTTGGAACTCTTTCTGCATTCTGTAATTCTTCAGTTTGGTCAGGCTGCTTATCTTTGTACTATCTCAGTTATTACAGTTTTACAGTAGAACTGGGCAAGTCCCTTTTGACAGAATATCTACATATATTATTTGTATAGACAGTATACTGTTGAGTCTTGCTTTTTAAAATCTAATGTGAAAATCTCTGCCTTTTTATTGCATTGTTAAATACTACTAACATTTCATGTAGTTATTATTTTTTCTATTTTATTACTTATTATTTTTATATTATTATTTTCCATTTGTGTCCTATGTTTTCTATTTCTGCTTCTTTTTGGCTTTTTAGGTATATGTTTTTTTATTTAAAAGTCATTGTTCTAGGAATAAAAATATACATCTTTAACTTTTCACATTCTACTTAGAGTTAACATTAGTATATCACTTCATATAAAATGTAGAAAATTTCCAACCATATAGGTCCATTGACCAGCCCTCTGTTTTTATGCTGTAGTTGTCATATGTATTACACTTATGTACATTATAAACTACACAAGATACTATAGTTTCCACATTAAACAGTCATGGTTTTTAAAGAAATTAAGAGCAAAAGAGGTTATTACTCATATATTTACTAATTTCTCAGATACTATTTTACTAATTGACTTGGATATTTCTAATGTTCTTTATTTCTTTGTGAAGGTTTTTTCTCTCTAATATTAGTTTCTTCTAGCCTGAAGAACACTGCTTAGCATTTCTTGTTATGTCTGGTGACAATGGATTCTCTTTAGTTTAATATCACCTGAAAATTAATTTTTTCACCTTTATTTTTGAAGAATATTTTTACTGGACATAGAATTCTGGGTTGATGGATATTTTTTCCTACTTTAAAAATGTAGTCCCACTGTCTTCTGGCCCCTGTAATTTTTGATGATGTCATTAGTCATTGAAACTATTAATCCCCTGTATTTCCTATGTTGTTTATCTCTACATATGTTTGAGATTTACTCTTGTATTTTGGTTTTCAGAAGTTTAACTATTAGATACATAGTGTGTTATTCTTTACAATTATTTTGACTGGAGGTTTCTGATCTTCTTGGTTCTATAAATTTATGTCTTTCACCAAATTGGGAAAAATTTCAACAATTTTTTCTTCAAATATATATATTTTTCTGTTCCTTTTTTTCCTCCTGTCTCCTTTTGTGACTCCAATTACATGTATTCTAGATTTTGAATAATCTCCCATAGGTCCGTGTGGCACTATTTTTATATATAAAATCTTCCTTCATTTCTATTTATCAGAGTAGATATATTTTATTGACATCACTGACTCTATTTCCATCCTCTTCATTTTTCTGTTCAGACTATCATGTGAATAATTTAATCTGGATGTTTTAATTTACTTCTATAACTTTCATTTCTCCTTTCTTATATTTTTAATTTTTTTTAATTTTTCTGCTGAGATTTCTATATTTTCTATCATTGTGAGTACATTTTCCTTTATCTCATTGAGCATAGTTGTAGGAGTTCCTATAAAGCTCTTGTTTACAAATTCCTATATTTGGATCTTATGTCATGTGATTGGTCTACATTTATTGTGTTTTCCCTTGATAATGTGTCACATTTTTCCGGTTTTTCATATTTTGAGTAATTTTGGATTATACTCTAGAAATTGTGTATGTTAATTATATGGAGATTGTAGATTTTGTTATATTCCATTGAAGAGTGTTGATATTTTGCTTTCAGTAGGCCATTAATTTTGTCAGACTAAAATTGCATAGTGTTCCTTTTAATAGTCATTGAAATATCATTTCAGTTTTTTCCTCCTTAGCTGGAATGTTCAGTCTACCCAGAAAATGAATGGTTCATGGAATAGCCAGATACTTGGAAAGAGTTTATGTCCAGAATTGGGGCCTCCTCTTCTCTGGCTTTCTTAATCTCTGCCTTTCTGCCTCATTTTCCAGTGGCTCTTTTTGTTCACAACTCTTTCTTCTGGTTCTTCATATTGAATATTATGTAGGTTTTCATAGCTGTAGCTGTCCTATGACTTCAGCCTATCCTCAGGCTAAAAGCAAAAAAAAAAAAAAGCTTGCTATGTTCACTTCATTCTGGTCCCTTCTTCTAAGTTTCAATGCTCCTTCTGAATGTTTTTGCTTCTGTTTGCTCTCCAGATTATTCATATCATAGTTTTTAAAATTTTGTATAGGCTATATAGGTATTATATGCAGGAGGATCCATTGATTAACAGCATTTTCTCTTACACTGAAATCAGAAATTCCTAGAATATATATGTATTTAGCTGTGGCTATTATGCTGGTTAATTGATGTAGCTGTCAATTTTAATTTCAATTACATTTTATTCCAAGAAATTTTATTTGTTTCATCTATTTAAACTGAGATATAGTTGACTTGCATTATATTATTTTCAAGTATACAGCATAGTGATTCAGTATTTTTACAGATTATATTCCATTAAAAGTTATTACAGGACTTCCGGGAAAGATGGAGGAACAGTAAGAGGCGGAGATCACCTTCCTCCCCACAGATACACCAGAAATACAGCTACACGTGGAACAACTCCTACAGAACACCTACTGAACGCTGGCAGAAGACCTCAGACCTCCCAAAAGGCAAGAAACTCCCCACATACCTGGGTAGGGCAAAACGGAGAGATTCCCGCACAGAGGATGGGTGCCGACCGGCACTCACCAGCCTGAAGGGCTTGTCTGCTCGCCTGCCAGGGCGGGTGGCGCTGAAAGCTGAGGCTCGGGCTTTGGTCAGGGCGCAGGGAGAGGACAGGGGCTGGCGGCGAGATCTCAGCCTGAAGGGGGCTAATGCACCACAGCTAGCCGGGAGGGAGTCCAGGAAAACTCTGGAGCTGCCGAAGAGGCAGGAGACTTTGTCTTCCCTCTTGGTTTCCTGGTGCATGAGGAGAGGAGATTAAGAGGGCTGCTTAAAGGAGCTCCACAGATGGGCGCGAGCCGTGGCTGAAAGCACAGAGCCCAGAGACGAGCGTGGGATGCTGGGGCTGCTGCTGCCGCTGCCAAGAGGCCTGTGTGTGAGCGCAGGTCACTGTCCATGCCGCCCTTCCGGGAGCCTGTGCAGCCGTCACTACCAGGGTCCCGGGATCTAGAGACGGCTTCCCTGGGAGAATGCACGGCTTGCCTCAGGCTGGTGCAACGTCATGCCGGCCTCTTCCGCTGCAGGCTCACCCTGTACTCTGTGCCCCTCCCTCCCCCCTGGCCTGAGTGAGCCAGAGTCCCCGAAGTGGCTGCTCCTTTAACCCTGTCCTGTCTGAGCAAAGAACAGATGCCCTCCGGCGACCTACATGCAGAGGCGGGGCCAAATCCAAAGCTGAGACCCGGGAGCTGTGAGAACAAAGAAGAGAAAGGGAAATCTCTCCCAGCAGCCTCAGAAGCAGTGGATTAAAGCTCCACAATCAACTTGATGTACCCTGTATCTGTGGAATACATGAATAGACAACAAATCATCCCAAATTGAGGAGCCAGGAGTCAGTGCTGTGCCTCTGGGGTGGGAGAGCCAACTTCAGGACACTGGTCCACAAGAGACCTCCCAGCTCCACATAATATCAACTGGCGAAAATCTCCCAGAGACCTCCATCTCAACACCAACACCCAGCTTCACTCAACGACCAGCAAGCTACAGTGCTGGACACCCTATGCCAAACAACTAGCAAGACAGGAACACAATGCCACCCATTAGCAGAGAGGCTGCCTAAAATCATAAAAAGTCTGCAGACACTCCAAAACACACCACCAGACATGGACCTGCCCACCAGAAAGACAAGATCCAGCCTCATCCACCAGAACACAGGCACTAGTCCCCTCCACCAGGAAGCCTACACAACCCACTGAACCAACCTTAGCCACTGGGGACAGACACCAAAAACAACGGGAACTACGAACCTGCAGCCTGCAAAAAGGAGACCCCAAACACAGTAAGATAAGCAAAATGAGAAGACAGAAAAACACACAGCAGGTGAAGGAGCAAGATAAAAACCCACCAGACCTGACAAATGAAGAGGTAATAAGCAGTCTATCTGAAAAAGAATTCAGAATAATGATAGTAAAGATGATCCAAGATTCTATTTCCAAGATCCAAAATCTTGGAAATAGAATAGACAAAATGCAAGAAACAGTTAACAAGGACCTAGAAGAACTAAAGATGAATCAAGCATCGATTAAAAACACAATAAATGAAATGAAAAATACTCTAGATGGGATCAATAGCAGAATAACTGAGGCAGAAGAACGGATAAGTGAGGTGGAAGATAAAATAGTGGAAATAACTGCTGCAGAGCAAAATAAAGAAAAAAGAATGAAAAGAACAGAGGACAGTCTCAGAGACCTCTGGGACAACATTAAACGCACCAACATTCGAATTATAGGGGTTCCAGAAGAAGAAGAGAAAAAGAAAGGGACTGAGAAAATATTTGAAGAGATTATAGTTGAAAACTTCCCTAATATGGGAAAGGAAATAGTTAATGAAGTCCAGGAGGCACAGAGAGTCCCATACAGAATAAATCCAAGGAGAAATATGCCAAGACACATATTAATCAAACTGTCAAAAATTAAACACAAAGAAATCATATTAAAAGCAGCAAGGGAAAAACAACAAATAACACACAAGGGAATCCCCATCAGGATAACAGCTGATCTCTCAGCAGAAACTCTACAAGCCAGAAGGGAGTGGCAGGACATAATTAAAGTGATGAAGGAGAAAAACCTGCAACCAAGATTACTCTACCCAGCAAGGATCTCATTCAGATTTGATGGAGAAATTAAAACGTTTACAGACAAGCAAAAGCTGAGAGAGTTCAGCACCACCAAACCAGCTTTACAACAAATGCTAAAGGAACTTCTCTAGGCAAGAAACACAACAGAAGGAAAAGACCTACAATAACGAACCCAAAACAATTAAGAAAATGGGAATAGGAACATACATATCGATAATTACCTTAAATGTAAATGGACTAAATGCTCAGAGACACAGATTGGCTGAATGGATACAAAAACAAGACCCATATATATGCTGTCTACAAGAGACCCACTTCAAACCTAGACACACATACAGACTGAAAGTAAGGGGATGGAAAAAGATACTCTATGCAAATGGAAACCAAAAGAAAGCTGGAGTAGCAATTCTCATATCAGAAAAAATAGACTTTAAAATAAAGACTACTAGAAGAGACAAAGAAGGACACTACATAATGATCAAGGGATCGATCCAAGAAGAAGATATAACAATTGTAAATATTTATGCACCCAACATAGGAGCACCTCAATACATAAGGCAAATACTAACAGCCATAAAAGGAGAAATCGACAGTAACACACTCATAGTAGGGGACTTTAACACCCCACTTTCACCAATGGACAGATCATCCAAAATGAAAATAAATAAGGAAACACAAGCTTTAAATGATACATTAAACAAGATGGACTTAATTGATATTTTTAGGACATTCCATCCAAAAACAACAGAATACACATTTTTCTCAAGCGCTCATGGAACATTCTCCAGGATAGATCATATCTTGGGTCACAAATCAAGCCTTGGTAAATTTAAGAAAATTGAAATTGTATCAAGTAACTTTTCTGACCACAATGCTATGAGACTAGATATCAATTACAGGAAAAGAGCCATAAAAATACAAACACATGGAGGCTAAACAATACACGACTTAATAATGAAGTGATCACTGAAGAAATCAAAAAGGAAATTAAAAAATACCTAGAAACAAATGACAATGGAGACACAACGACCCAAAACCTATGGGATGCAGCAAAAGCAGTTCTAAGAGGGAAGTTTATAGCAATACAATCCCACCTTAAGAAACAGGAAACATCTCGAATAAACAACCTAACCTTCCACCTAAAGCAATTAGAGAAAGAAGAACAAAAACATCCAAAAGTTAGCAGAAGGAAGGAAATCATAAAAATCAGATCGGAAATAAATGAAAAAGAAATGAAGGAAAAGATAGCAAAGATCAATAAAACTAAAAGCTGGTTCTTTGAGAAGATAAACAAAATTGATAAACCATTAGCCAGACTCATCAAGAAAAAAAGGAAGAAGACTCAAATCAATAGAATTAGAAATGAAAAAGGAGAAGTAACAACTGACACTGCAGAAATACAAAAGATCTTGAGAGATTACTACAAGAAACTCTATGCCAATAAAATGGACAACCTGGAAGAAATGGACAAATTCTTAGAAAAGCACAACCTGCCAAGACTGAATCAGGAAGAAATAGAAAATATGAACAGACCAATCACAAGCACTGAAATTGAAACTGTGATTAAAAATCTTCTATCAAACAAAAGCCCAGGACCAGATGGCTTCAAAGGAGAATTCTATCAAGCATTTAGAGAAGAGATAACACCTATGCTTCTCAAACTCTTCCAAAATATAGCAGAGGGAGGAACACTCCCAAACTCATTCTACGAGGCCACCATCACCTTGATACCAAAACCAGGCAAGGATGTCACAAAGAAAGAAAACTACAGGCCAATATCACTGATGAACATAGATGCAAAAATCCTCAACAAAATACTAGCAAACAGAATCCAACAGCACATTAAAAGGATCATACACCATGATCAAGTGGAGTTTATTCCAGGAATGCAAGGATTCTTCAATATACGCAAATCAATCAACGTGATACACCATATTAACAAATTGAAGGAGAAAAACCATATGATCATCTCAATAGATGCAGAGAAAGCTTTTGACAAAATTCAACACCCATTTATGATAAAAACCCTGTAGAAAGTAGGCATAGAGGGAACTTTCCTCAACATAATAAAGGCCATATATGACAAACCCACAGCCAGCATCATCCTCAATGGTGAAAAACTGAAACCATTTCCACTAAGATCAGGAACAAGACAAGGTTGCCCACTCTCACCACTCTTATTCAACATAGTTTTGGAAGTTTTAGCCACAGCAATCAGAGAAGAAAAGGAAATAAAAGGAATCCAAATCAGAAAAGAAGAAGTAAAGATGTCACTGTTTGCAGATGACATGATACTATACATAGAGAATCCTAAAGATGCTACCAGAAAACTTCTAGAGCTAATCAATGAATTTGGTAAAGTATCAGGATTCAAAATTAATGCACAGAAATCTCTGGCATTCCTATATACTGATGATGAAAAATCTGAAAGTGAAATCAAGGAAACACTCCCATTTACCATTGCAACAAAAAGAATAAAATATCTAGGAATAAACCTACCTAAGGAGACAAAAGACCTGTATGCAGAAAATTATAAGACAGTGATGAATGAAATTAAAGATCTTACAAATAGATTGAGATATATACCATGTTCTTGGATTGGAAGAATCAACATTGTGAAAATGACTGTAATACCCAAAGCAATCTACAGATTCACTGCAATCCCTATCAAACTGCCACTGGCATTTTTCACAGAACTAGAAAAAAAATTTCACAATTTGTATGGAAACTCAAAAGACCCCAAATAGCCAAAGCAATCTTGAGAACAAAAAATGGAGCTGGAGGAATCAGGCTCCGTGACTTCAGAGTCTACTACAAAGCTACAGTAATCAAGACAGTATGGTACTGGCACAAAAACAGAAATATAGATCAATGGAACAGGATAGAAAGCCCAGAGATAAACCCACGCACATATGGTCACCTTATCTTTGATAAAGGAGGCAGGAATGTACAGTGGAGAAAGGACAGTCTCTTCAATAAGTGGTGCTGGGAAAACTGGACAGGGACATGTAAAAGTATGAGATTAGATCACTTCCTAACACCATACACAAAAATAAGCTCAAAATGGATTAAAGACCTAAATGTATCACCAGAAACTATCAAATTCTTAGAGGAAAACATAGGCAGAACACTCTATGACATAAATCACAGCAAGATCCTTTTTGACCCACCTCCTAGAGAAATGGAAATAAAGACAAAAATAAACACATGGGACCTAATGAAACTTAAAAGCTTTTGCACAGCAAAGGAAACCATAAACAAGACCAAAAGACAACCCTCAGAATGGGAGAAAACATTTGCAAATGAAGCAATTGAGAAAGGATTAATCTCCAAAATTTATAAGCAACTCATGCAGCTCAATAACAAAAAACAAACAACCCAATGCAAAAATGGGCAGAAGACCTAAATAGACATTTCTCCACAGAAGATATACAGACTGCCAACAAACACATGAAAGGATGCTTAACATCACTAATCATTAGAGAAATGCAAATCAAAACTACAATGAGATATCATCTCACACCAGTCAGAATGGCCATCATCAAAAAATCTAGAAACAATAAATGCTGGAGAGGGTGTGGAAAAAAGGGAACACTCTTGCACTGCTGGTGGGAATGTGAATTGGTAGAGCCACTATGGAGAACAGTATGGAGGTTCCTTAAAAAACGAAAAATAGAACTACCATATGACCCAGCAATCCCACTACAAGCATATACCCTGAAAAAACCATAATTCAAAAAGAGTCATGTACCAAAATGTTCATTGCAGCCCTATTTACAATAGCCCAGAGATGGAATCAACCTAAGTGTCCATCATCGGATGAATGGGTAAAGAAGATGTGGCACATATATACAATGGAATATTACTCAGCCATAAAAAGAAATGAAATTGAGCTATTTGTAATGGGGTGGATGGACCTAGAGTCTGTCATATAGAGTGAAGTAAGTCAGAAAGAGAAAGAGAAATACTGTATGCTGACACATATATGTGGAATTTAAGAAAGAAAATGTCATGAAGAACATAGGTGTAAGACAGGAATAAAGATACAGATCTACTAGAGAATGGACTTGAGGATATGGGGAGGGGGAAGGGTAAGCTGTGAGAAAGCGAAAGAGCGGCATGGACATATATACACTACCAAACGTAAGGTAGATAGCTAGTGGGAAGCAGCCGCATAGCACAGGGAGATCAGCTCGGTGCTTTGTGACTGCCTGGAGGGGTGGGATAGGGAGAGTGGTAGGGAGACGCAAAAGGAAGGGGATATGGGAACCCATGTATATGTATAACTGATGAAATTTGTTATAAAGCAGAAAAAATAGTTATTACAGAAAAACCACATTCACAGAAATATAGACAAGATGAAAAGGCAGAGGGCTATGTACCAGATGAAGGAACAAGATAAAAGCCCAGAAACACAAGTGAATGAAGTGCAGTTAGGCAACTTTCTAGAGAAAAAATTCAGAAAAATGATAGTTAAGATGATCCAGGACCTCAGAAAAACAATGGAGGCAAATATCAAGAAGATGAAAGAAATGTTTACCAAAGACCTAGTAGAATTAAAGAACAAAAAAACAGAGATGAACAATACAATATCTGAAATGAAAAGTACACTAGAAGGAATCAATAGCAGAATAACTGAGGCAGAAGAACAGATAAGTGACCTGGAAGACAGAATGGTGGAATTCACTGCTGTGGAGCAGAATTAAGAAAAAAAAAGAAATGAAGACAGCCTAAGAGACCTCTGGGACAACATTAAACACAAGAACTTTTGCATTATAGGGGTCCCAGAAGGAGAAGAGAGAGGAAGGACCTGAGAAAATATTTGAGCAGATTATAGGCAAAAACTTCCCTAACATGGGAAAGGAAAAACTACCCAAGTCCAGGAAACACAGAGAGTCCCATACAGGATAAACCCAAGGAGAAACACATCAAGACACATAGTAATCAAACTGGAAAAAATTAAAGACAAAGAAAAATGATTGAATGCAGTAAGGGAAAAATGACAAATAACATACAAGGGAACTCCCATAAGGTTAACAGCTGATTTCTCAGCAGAAACTGTACAAGCCAGAACGGAGTGGCATGATATACTTAAAGTGATGAAATGGAAGAAGCTACAACCAAGATTACCCAGCAAAGATCTCATTCAGATTCAATGGAGAAATCAAAAGCTCTACAGACAAGCAAAACCTAAGAGAATTCAGCACCACCAAACCAGCTCTACAACAAATGCTAAAGGAACTTCTGTAAGTGGGAAACACAAGAGAAGAAAAGGACCTACAAAAACACACCCAAAACAATTAAGAAAATGGTCATAGGAACATACATATTGATAATTACCTTAAACGTGAATGGATTAAATGCTCCAACCAAAAGACATAGGCTTGCTGAATGGATACAAAAACAAGACCCATATATATGCTGTCTAAAGGAGACCCACTTCAGACCTGGGGACACATGCAGACTGAAAGTGAAGGGATAGAAAAAGATATTCCATGCAAATTGAAATCAAAAGAAAGCTGGAGTAGCTATACTCATATCAGATAAAGAAGACTTTAAAATAAAGAACGGTACAAGACACAAGGAAGGACACTACATAAAGATCAAGGGATGAATCCAAGAAGAAGATATAACAATTATAAACATAAATGAACCCAACATAGGAGCACCTCAATACATAAGGCAACTGCTAACAGGTACAAAAGAGGAAATTGACAGTAACACAATAATATTGGGGAACTTTAACATCTCACTTACACCAATGGACAGATCATCAAAAATGAAAGTAAATAAGGAAACAGAAGCATTAAATGACACAATAGACCAAATATATTTGATATTTATAGGACATTCCATCCAAAAACAGCAGATTACAATTTCTTCTCAAGTGTGCAGAGAATATTCACCAGGATATATCACATCTTGGGTCACAAATCAAGCCTCAGTAAATTTAAGAAAATTGAAATCATATCAAGCATCTTTTCTGACCACAACGCTATGAGATTAGAAATGAATTACAGGGAAGAAAACGTACAAAAAAGAAACATAAGGGGGCTAAACAATGCATTATTAAATAACCAAGAGATCACTGAAGAAATAAAAAAATACATAGAGGGGCTTCCATTGTGGTGCAGTGGTTGAGAGTCCACCTGCTGATGCAGGGGACAAGGGTTCATGCCCCGATCCGGGAGGATACCACATGCCATGGAGCGGCTGGGCCTGTGAGCCATGGCCACTGAGCCTGTGTGTCGGGAGCCTGTGCTCCACAATGCGAGAGGCCACAACAGTGAGAAGCACACGTACTACAAAAAAAAAAAAAAAAAAAAAAAAAAACCTAGAGACAAATGACAATGAAAACATGATGCTCCGAAACCTATGGGATGCAGGAAAAGCAGTTCTAAGAGTGAAGTTTACAGCTACACAAGCCTACCTCAAGAAACAAGAAAATTCTCAAATAAACAATCTAACCTTACACCTAAAGGAACTAGAGGAAGAAGAACAAACAAAACCCAAAGTTAGCAGAAGGAAAGAAATCATAAAGATCAGAGCAGAAATAAATGAAATAGAAACAAAGAAAACAATAGCAAAGATCAATAAAACTAAAAGCTGGTTCTTTGAGAAGTTAAACAAAACTGATAAACCATTAGCCAGACTCATCAAGAAGAAGAGGGAGAGGACTCAACTCAATAAAATTACAAATGAAAAAGGAGAAGTTACAACAGACACTGTAGAAATACAAAGCATCCTAAGAGACTACTATAAGGAACGCTATGCCAGGAAAAAGGACAACCTGGAAGAAATGGACAAATTCTTAGAAAGGTATAACTTCCAAGACTGAACCAGGATGAAACAGAAAATATGAACAGACCAATCACAAGCACTGAAATTGAAACTGTGATTAAAAATCTTCCAACAAACAAAAGTCCAGGACCAGATGGCTTCACAGGTGAATTCTATCAAACATTTGAGAAGACCTAACACCCATCCTTCTCAAACTCTTCCAAAAAATTGCAGAGGAAGGAACACTCCCAAACTCTTTTTATGAGGCCACCATCACCCTGATACCAAAACTGGACAAAGATACTACAAAAAAGAAAATCACAGACCAATATCACTGATGAATATAGATGCAAAAATCCTCAACAAAATACTAGCAAACAGAATCCAACAGCACATTAAAAGGATCATACACCATGATCAAGTGGGATTTATCCAAGGGATGCAAGAATTCTTCAATATATGCAAATTAATCAATGTGATACACCATATTAACAATTTGAAGAATAAAAACCGTATGATCATCTCTATAGATGCAGAAAAAGCTTTTGACAAAATTCAACACCAATTATGATAAAAACTCTCCAGAGAGTGGGCATAGAGGGAACGTACATCAACATAATAAAGGCCATATATGACAAACCCACAGCAAACTCATTCTCAATGGTGAAAAACTGAAAGCATTTCCTCTAAGATCAGGAAAGAGACAAGGATGTCCACTCTCACCACTATTATTCAACATAGCTTTGGAAGTCCTAGCCATGGCAATCAGAGAAGAAAAAGAAATAAAAGGAATAGAAATTGGAAAAGGAGAAGTAAAACTGTCACTGTTTGCAGATGACATGATACTATACATAGAGCATCGTAAAATGCCACCAGAAAACTACTAGAGCTAATCAAAGAATTTGGTAAAGTTGCAGGATACAAAATTAACGCACAGAAATCTCTTGCATTCCTATACACTAATGATGAAAAATCTTAAAGAGAAATTATGGAAACACTCCCATTTACCACTGCAGCAAAAGAATAAAATACCTAGGAATAAACCTACATAGGGGAAAAAAAAGACCTGTATGCAGAAAACTATAAGACACTGATGAAAGAAATTAAAGGTGATACCAACAAATGGAGAGGTATACCATTTTCTTGGATTGGAACAATCAATATTGTGAAAATGACTATACTACCCAAAGCAATCTACAGATTCAATGCAATCCCTATCAAGTTACCAATGGCATTTTTAATGGACCTAGAACAAATCATCTTAAAATTTGTATGGAGACACAAAAGACCCCGAATAGCCAAAGCAGTCTTGAGGGAAGAAAACGGAGCTGGAGGAATCAGACTCCCTGACTTCAGACTATACTACAAAGATACAGTAATCAAGACAATATGGTACTGGCACAAAGGCAGAAACATAGATCAATGGAACAAGATAGATAGCCCAGAGATACACCCACGCACCTATAGTCAACTAATCTATGACAATGGAGGCAAAGATATACAATGGAAAAATGACAGTCTCTTCAATAAGTGGTGTTGGGAAAACTGGACAGCTACATGTAAAAGAATGAAATTAGAACACTCCCTAGCACCATACACAAAAATAAACTCAAAATGCATTCGAGACCTAAATTTAAGACCAGACACTATAAAACTCTTAGAGGAAAACATAGGAAGAACATCTTTGACATAAATCACAACAAGATCTTTTTTGATCCACCTCCTAGAGTTATGGAAATAAAAACAAAAATAAACAAATGGGACCTAATGAAACTTCAAAGCTTTTACACAGCAAAAGAAACCATGAACAAGACGAAAAGCCAACCCTCAGAATGGGAGAAAATATTCACAAACAAATCAATAGACAAAGGATTAATCTCCAAAATATATAAACAGGTCATGTAGCTCAATGTTAGAGAAACAACCCAATCCAAAAATGGGCAGAAGACCTAGACATTTCTCCAAAGAAGACATACAGATGGCCAGGAAGCACATGAAAAGCTGCTCAACATCACTAATTATTAGAGAAATGCAAATCCAAACTACAATGAGGTATCACCTCACACCAGTTAGAATGGGCATCATCAGAAAATGTACAAACAACAAATGTTGGAGAGGCTGTGGGGAAAAGTGAACCCTCTTGCACTGTTGGTGGGAATGTAAATTGATACAGCCACTATGGAGAACAGTATGGAGTTTCCTTAAAAACCTAAAAATAGAATTACCACATGATCCAGCAATCCCATTACTGGGCATATAACCTGACAAAGCCATAATTCAAAAAGACGCATGCACCCCAATGTTCATTGCAGCACTATTTACAATAGCCAGATCATGGAAGCAACCTAAATGCCCATCGACAGATGAATGGATAAAGAAGTTGTGGTACATATATACAATGGAATATTGCTCAGCCATAAAAAGGAAAGATATTGAGTCATTTGCTGAGATGTGGATAGATCTAGAGACTGTCATACAGAGTGAAGTAAGTCAGAAATAGAAAAACAAATATCGTATATTAACGCATGTATGTGGAACCTAGAAAAATGGTACAGATGAACCGGTTTGCAGGGCAGAAGTTGAGACACAGAGGTAGAGAGTAAATGTATGGGCTCCAAGGGAGGAAAACCGCGGTGGGGTGGGGCTGGTGGTGTGCTGAATTGGGCGATTGGGATTGACAGGTATACACTGATGTGTATAAAATTGATGAGTAATAAGAACCTGCAGTATTAACAAACAAACAAACCAACTAATACTAAACTTTCTTTGGGTTATTTGTATGGAAATATGTTAATATGTTTCAGACATTACATGAAATTTCTAAAAATCTTATATGTTCTGGTATAATGTTATGTCATAATTCTAGTTATTACTTTAAAATGTATATCTCAGAAATAACTAAATTTCCTCGTCAATTGCATTATTATGGACTTTCATCAGATATTTATCCGTGGTCATTTTTAAGTCTTCTGTCATTTACCGACAGTTCTGGGTGTACTCTGATGCTTTCACAAAAATGTTCCTATAAAAGGGCTTCATCTTCAAGGAATTCATGGAAAAGACTCTGACAAGTACAGGTTTCTGATAACAGACTATACTGCTGAACAGAATGAATAAGCATTTTCAGAACTCTAATGAAAAACTGATGAATTCATAAAAGTGCTAACAACAGATCAAGATAAAAAAATTAATTACATGGGATTGAGTGAAATGATGAGGATGATTATAATTTTTGTGACTTTCTGTTTGAGTAAAAAAAAATCCCACAAGGACTCAGAGGCAAAAAATATACAAATCAATTTTCACTGCAAAGTAAAGGAACTGTTACAGTGGAGGATTACTGGACTGAATGTCAATATTATGATATAGTATGAGTGTGTTTCGTGTTTGGTAATTGCAATCATTGTTGCTTTTGTTGTGGTCATCCATTTACAATGCTTGGTGTCAGTTTATTTATCTCTTGTAAAAATAAAATACAGTGTGTGTTAAAAAAATTAATGCAACCCATTGAATGTAGAAGCAGATATGAAAATTCAACTATCATTTATAAAGCCCGACACTTTTAAAAAATGCAAAAATACAAAACAACACTACTTTTCATAGAGTTTTGTTGTCGTTGTTTTGGAAAATATAATTATTTTTCCAAAAAATATTGTTTATGCTAATATGTTATGGATTTATGATGTTATTTTATTATGTTATTCTTAAATAAATTAAAATACTATTAAAAAAGATGTGGTATATAATATATACAATGGAACATTACTCAGCCATAAAAAATGAAATCTTGCCATTTGTGGCAACATGGATGGACCTAGAGGGTATTATCCTAAGTGAAATAAGTCAGGGAAAGACAAATATCATATGTTTTCATTTATGTATGGAATCTAAAAAACATAACAAATAAATAAATAGAAAAGAAATAGAGACATAGATACAGAGAACAAACAGGTGGTTGCAAGAAAGGGGGATGAGTGAAATAGGTGAGGGGATTAAGAGGTATAAACTTCCAGTTACAAAATAAATGAGTCAGGGGATGAAAGGTACGGCATGGAAAATACAGTCAATAGTATTGTATAAAAATTGTATTTTATGTTGTAAATATCCCCTGAGGATAAGGGGGAATATTATTTGGAAGTGCTCACTTTGGATCTTATCAAATACCTGTTCTGCATTGTTATTTGGCAGTTACATGTATTGAATCTCTCCCCTAAGTGACATTGGGTGCTACAATGACTGAATATCAGTTTTTAAAAAATCCTTTGGTGTATAAAACCTTTGTTCATTCTTCTGAAGGTGACCATTCATTTATTCTGCAGTATTGTAATAACTTTGTGTTGTAACACACAATAACTGGACATTGTGGTGATCATTTTGTAGTGAACTGAAATATCAAATCACTATGTTGTGTACCTGGAACTTAAAAAAAAGTTATTACAAAATAATGGTTATAATTCCTTGTGCTATACAATACGTCATTGTTGCTTATCTATTTTATACATAGTATTTTGTGTATCTTAATCCCATACCCCTCATTTGCCCCTCCCTCCCTCCTTCTCATTGGTAACCACTAGTTTGTTTTCTGTATCTGTGAACCTGTTTCTGTTTTGCATATACATTTATTTGTATCATTTTTTAAGTTTCCACATGTAAGTGATATCATTGAGTACCTGTCTTTTTCTGTCTGACTTATTTCACTGAGCATAATATTCTCTAGGTCCATCCATGTTGCTGCAAACAATAGAGTTTGATTCCTTTTTATGGTTGAATAATATTCCATTGTATATGTGTATCATATCTTCTTTTTCCATTCATCTGTTGATGGGCATTTGGGTTGCATCCATATCTTAGCTGTTGTAAATAGTGCTGCTGTGAATGTTGTGGGTGCATATATCTTTTTTGTTCTTTTTAAAAAATGTTTTTTTTAAATTGAAGTATAGTTGATTTACAATGTTGTACCAATCTCTGCTCATATCTTTTTGAATTAGTGTTTTATTTTTCCAGATATATACCCAGGTGTGGAATTGCTGAATCATATGGTAGTCCTATTTTTAGTTTTTTTTTTTAGAAATGTCGTATTGTTTTCCATATTGGCTGTACCAATTTATGTTCCCACCAACAGTGTACAAGGTTTCTCTTTTCTCCACATCCTCCTGGTTATTTGTGGTCTTTGTGGTACGCGGGCCTCTCACTGTTGTGGCTTCTCCCGTTGTAGAGCACAGGCTCTGGACGTGCAGGCTCAGCGGCCATGGCCCACGGGCCCAGCCACTCCGCAGCACGCGGGATCATCCCGGAGCGGGGCACGAACCCACGTCCCCTGCATCGGCAGGCAGACTCTCAACCACTGCGCCACCAGGGAAGCCCCTGGCGACAATTCTGATAGCCAGTCTGTGTGAGGTGATATTTCATTGTTGTTTTGATTTGCTTTTCTCTAATAATTAGTGATGTTAATCATCTTTTCATGTGCCTGTTGGTCATCTGTATGTCTTCTTTGGAAAAATGTCTCTTCAGGTCTTCTGCCCACTTTTTAATCAGGTTTTTTCTGTTGATGTTGAGTTGTATGAGCTGTTTATATATTTTGAATATTAACCCCTTGTTAGTCATAGCATTCACAAGTATTTTCTCTTCTTAAGCAGATTGTCTTTTTGTTTTCTCAATGGTTTCCTTTGCTGTGCAAAAGCTTTTAAGTTTAGTTAGGTCCCATTGGTCTAATTTTTGCTTTTGTTTCCTTTGCTTGAGGAGACAGATCCAAAAAAAATATGTCAAAGAGTGTTCTGACTATGCTTTCTTCTAGAAGTTTTATGGTTTCCTGTATTACATTTAGGTCTTTAACCCATTTTGAGTTTATTTTTATATGGTATTAGAGAGTATTCTAATTTCATTCTTTTACATGTAACTGTCCAGTTTTCCCAGAATCACTTATTGTAGAGACTGTCTTTTCCCCATTGTATATTTTTACCTCCTTTGTCATGGATTAATTGACAATACGTGCATGGGTTTATTTCTGGGCTCTCTATTCTGTTCCATGGATCAATGTGTCTGTTTTTGTGCCAGTACCATACTGTTTTGATTACTGTGGTTTCATAGTAAAATCTGAAGTCAGGGAGCATGATACCTCCAGCTATGTTAATTTTATGAAAATTGCTTTGGCAATTTGGGGTCTTTCGTATTTCCATATAAATATTAGGATTATTTGTTCCAGTTCTGTGAAAAATGTCACGTGTGTTTTGATAAGGAGTGCATTAAATCAGTAGATTTCTTTGGGTAGTATGGCCGTTTACCAATATAAATTCTTCTAATCTAAGAAGATAGGATATATTTCCATTTTTTGTTATCTTTAATTTCCTTCATCAATGTTTTATAGATTTTAGAGTGTATTCTTTCACCTCCTTGGTGAAGTTTATTCCTAGGTATTTTATTCTTTTGATCTGATTTTAAATAAGATTTTTTCTTACTTTCTCTTTCTGATAGTTCATTATTAGTGCACAGAAAACCAGTAGATCTCTGTATATTAATCTTGTATCCTACAACTTTGCTGAACACATTTATTAACTCTAACAGTTTTTGGGTGGAGACTTTAGGGTTTTCTATGTATATCATGTCATCTGCAAATAGTGACAGTGACTTCTTCCTTTCCAATTTAGATATGTTTTATTTCTTTCTTATTCTGATTGCTGTGACTAGGACTTCCAATACTATGTTAAATAGAAGTTGTGAGAGTAGGCATCCTTGTCTTGTTCTTGATTTTAGAGGGAAAGCTTTCAGCTTTTCACCATTGAGTATGATGCTGGCCATGGTTTTGTCATAAATGGCCTTTACTGTGTTGAGGTATATTTCCTCTATGCCAACTTTGATGAGACTTTTTTTTATCATGAATGAATGTTATATTTTGTCAAATGCTTTTTCTGTGTCTATTGAGATAACCATGTGTTTTTTATCCTTCATTTTGTTAATGTGGTGTATCACATTGACTTGTGGATATTGAACCATTATGCATCCCTTGAATAAATCTCACTTGATCATGGTATATGATCTTTTAAATGTATTGTTAATTCAGTTTGTTAATATTGTGTTAGGATTTTTGCATCTATATTCATCAGAGATATTGGCCTGTACTTTTCTCATTTTGTAGTGTCTTTGTCTGGTTTTGGTATCAGTGTAATTGTGGTCACATAGAGTGAATTTGGGAGTGTTTCCTGTTCTTCAGATTTATGGAATAGTTTGAGAAGTAATAGGTGTTAGTTCTTCTTTCCATGTTTGGTAGAATTTCCCTGTGAATCCATATAGTCCTGGACTTCTGTTTGCTAGGGGTTCTTTGATTACCAATTCAATTTCACTACTAGTAATTAGTCTGCTCAAATTATCTATTTCTTCCTGATTTAGTTATGGAAGCATATATGCTTCTAGGAATTTATCCATTTCTTCTATGTTGTCCAATTTGTTGTCATATAACTGTTTTGAGTATTCTCTCTTTTTTTGTATCTCTGTGATCTTGATTGTAACTTCTCTTTCATTTCTTATTTTGTTTGTGTCCTCTATCTTTTTTTTTTTTTACTGAGCCTTGCAAAAGACTTATCAATTTTGTATATCTTTTCAAAAAATCCCAGCTCTTATTATTGATCTTTTTTATTTTTGTCTCTATTTTATCTGTTTCCTCTCTAATTTTTATTAGTTCCTTCCTTTTGCTGACTGTGGGCTTTGTTCTTTTTTTGAATTCCTTTAGATGGTAGACTATGTTGTATATTTGAGATTTTTCTTGTTTCTTAAGGTAGGCCTATATCATTATAAACTTCCCTGCCTTTGCTGTGTCCCATAGATTTGTAAAGTTGTGTTTTTATTTTCAGTTTTCTTGAGGTTTCTTCTGATTTCCTCTTTGATGTCTTCATCGATCCATTGGTTTTTAGTAACATGTTGTTTAGTCTCCATGTGTTTCTCATTTTTTCTTCCTGTAATTGATTTCTATGTTTGTACTCTTGTGGTTGGCAAAGATGCTTGGTATATTTTCTATCCTCTTAAATTTGTTGAGACTTGTTTTATGACCTAGCATGAGATCTATCCTGGAGAATGTTCCATGTGCACTTGAAAAGAATATGTATTCTGCTGTTTTGGGAAGTAGTGTTCTGTAAATATCTATTAAGTTCAACTAATCTAATGTGTCCTTTAAGGCCACTGTTTGCTTATTGATTTTCTATCTGGATGATCTGTCCATTGATATAAGTGGGGTGTTAAAGTCCCCTACTATTATTGTATTATTGTCAATTTCTTCCTTTAATATTTGCTTTATATATTTAGGTGCTCCTATATTAGATGCTGACAAATGTTACATTCTTTTTTGTATGATCCTTTTATCATTATATAATGGCCTTCTCTGTCTTTTTTATAGATTTTATTTTAAGTTCTTCTTTGTTTGACATGAATATAGTTACCGCAGCTTCCTGTTCATTTCCATTTGCATAAAATATCTTTTTCCATCTCCTCAATTTTAGTTCATGTGTGTCTTTGGCTCTGAAGGAAGTCTCTTCCTGGCAGCATATAAATATGCTTTGTTATTTTTTTTATTTAAAATTTTTATTTTTTATTGAAGTATAGTTGATTTACAATGTTGTGTTACTTTCAGGTTATACAACAAATATTCAGCCATATATATATATATATATATATATATATATATATATATATAATCTTTCAGATTCTTTTCCATTATAGGTTACCACAAAAATGTGCCTTGTTTTCTAGCCAATCAGCCCACCTATGCCTTTTGATTAGAGCCTTTAGTCTGTTGTCATTTAAAGTGATTATTGATAAGTGTGTACTTATTGCCATTTTGTTCCTTGATTTTGGGTTGTTTTTGTATTTATTCTCTGTTCTGTTTTTCTTATTTTAGTCTCTTTTTTGTGGTTTGATGATTTTCTTTAGTGGTATGCTTTGTTTCTTTCTCTCTTGTTTTTGTGTATCTATTGTATGTTTTTGATTTGTGGTTACCATGGTGTTCATATATGTTGACCTATAACTATATTTACTCATTTTAAACTTACAGTCATTTAAGTTCAAACATATACTAAAACATCTACATTCTCCTCACACACGTTTTTTGTTTTTGATGTCATATTTTACATCTTCATGTCTATCCCTTAACTGTTTATAATAGTTATAGTTGATTTTACAATTTTTTTCTTCTGGGTTTTTTTCTTTCCTTGTAAACTTTTACTTCTCATTATAGCCTTTTCTTTTCCACTTAAAGAAGACCCTTTATCATTTCTTGCAAGGTCAGTTTAGAATTGACAAACTCTTTCAGCTTTTGTTTGTCTGAGAAGTTCTTTATGCAAGTTGGAGCGTGTGTTGGGATGATCCTGGCAAGCCAGTCAAAGCCTCAGGTAGTTTTCAGTTTGTTTCCTCTGCACAGTTCCTGTATGTAAGCAAGCATGTATGTGCACTGTTCATAAGCAGAGTCTTGGTTTCTTATAGCCCTCAGTTAAATCCCACTTGTTTTCAAACCAGCTAAGGGGACTGATCTTCCTGGTGTCAGACCCCAGAGCTTGGATGTCCAATGTGTGGCTCAAACTCCCCATTCCCCAGGAAGGATCTGTGCCCGTGTAGTCCATCTTCTGAGTCCCCTCCCAGGAGCACAGGTCTTGACCTGATTGTCTCTCCTCCTTTCTTACCCAATTCTGTGTGGATCTTTCTTTACAGACTTGGTTGTAGAAGAGCCTTTCTACCAGTCTCCAGGTTGTTTTCAGTAAGACTTCCTCCAGATGTAGGTGTATTTTTAGTGTGTTCATGGGGGGAGGTGAGCTCAGTGTCCTCCTCAGCCATCCCAATTTCCCTCCTGGTCATGTTTTTTTTTTTTTTTTCTTTTAGAATATTATAATGTACTGGTTAAGTGGAAACCTGGAGTCAGACTGGTGAGGTTAGCTTCTTACTCTGCCACATATTAGCTGTTCAACTTGGACAAGATACCCATCTCCTATACTTCTGATTCTTCATCTTATAGAATGAAGATTTGAATGGTACCTAATTTATAGAGTTGTTGTATATTGAGTTTATATATGTAAAGGTTTAAAGTAGTACCCAGAGTGTAGTGCCCTCTCTATAAATACTAATTTTGATTACTACCAGGCTAATTTTAAATTTAAGCTTAATAGCAATTTCAGTGTCCTTATGAAAATAGGCATACATTTAAAGCAGGAAGAGTAAACACACACACACACACACACACACACACACACACCGTCCTGTGTGTATTAAGAACATAATGTAGTTTTCTTGGCATAAACAAATCTCTGCTTGGGTAATATGGATGTCCAAACTTTTCACTTTCATGATCTGATTTAAATAGTGTTTGTAACACAGGCAAGAGTCTTTATGCTCCATTTCAAATCCTCTTAGTTTTGCTTTGAGATCTAACTTAAAATATATGAAGTAGTTCCAGTTATCAGTTTGTTTTAAAAACTACTTTATTTTTCTCCTGAGATACAAAATGAAGGTGTAAAGACATTTGTTATTCTCAAAGCTTTCCTGTTCTTTCTAGTTGGAACGCTTATTTCCAACTCTGGGCTCTGAATAAAACCCATTATAGTTATAATACATGTCTTTCCAATCAACAACATTCATTTGTTTCTTGTTGTTTTTAAGAAATTTTATTGTGCAAGTGAGGAATACAAAACAGTTTAAGGAAAGTTCTTAACCTTTAGTGAGTTGATGGTCAAAGAAAAGAAAGACAAATATATCAAAATTATAAGCAATATAAAATATGCCACTAGAAAGAATATGCTTAATTTCTAGTTGTGAATTAAACAGTAATGAGATAGTCATTTCATTTTGTAATGCCAATTTATGCCAAAGAGAAAAGCTCTCAGTGTAAAAGTTCATATCTTAAAATGGAGGATTTAAAAAAAAATTTTGGTATGTTGCTTAACTGTAGAATGTCTGGATTTCGGTTCTAGGTTAACAATTTTCTAAAAATCTGGAAATCCTATGTGTGTGAGTGGGAGTGGGGAGAGGTTTGGACAAAGGAGAGAATATACTGAAGCCTGCTGCTAATGCATTTCTTTAGAAATTGGATTTCAATTTAACCAAGGTCTCGTTCTTTGCTATTCAATGGATATAACAAATCATAGAATCAAAAAGATACATTTCTCCAACAGAGTCCCAGTATGTGGGCATCAGGATATTGTCCAAATGAGGCTCTAGTGAGTGTGTGTAATGGCTGTTGATTTTGGCAATGAGTATTTGAACTACATCCAAATTATAACAATTATACATTCTACCTGTCCCTCCCCTCCATATGTTTGGTCAGTATAGCTTGGGGACTTTTTCAGACCCTGTTTGAGAAACTTAGAGCTCAGCAGGCTCAAAACACAGTCTTTCAGGCCTCTATGCATTGCAAGGACTGTGTCCTTTCCTTGAAATTTTCACCTCAGTCCTCTTAACCTTCTGGTCTCCAGTTAGATACCACTTCCTTTAAAGAGACTTTACTAACCTTTTCCATTTCCAATCATAATTCCCATAGCAACTGTTACTTGGCTCTATTAGGACATGTAATCAGTCTCTTTTAATTTCCTCTTTACCTAGCCTGTATGTTGCCTCCAGACCCATCTAATCAGGTTCCATGTCCGGGTGGGATATTTTGATACATTTGAGAAACATTGTTATATAAATAACAATGGACTGTCTTTCATACAATGGTCTGTCTTTCATACAATGGTTCATAATAGGCTCTATAATAATTTCCTCAAATTATTATCATTAGCTTTATATATGCATTTTAAATTTGTAGATGGTTTTAGTGTGATAAATATTCAGAATCTTCCCATTTTCTTCTTTCTTTACTATATCTTTATGCATAGCACAGAGGAGATTTTGAATTTGTGGCCCATTAGTCATGTCTGTAAAAAAGATATATTGATTTGACTCAAACCTCTGAGAAGATAAAAAAATCAACTGGTAATCTCACAAGTTGGATACATGATTAGTAAGAAAAAAATTTTTTGTCAACAACATTTAGATGTTGTTAAGACTTTTATTCTCTGAGTTGGTTATGTTTAGTACTCTTAAAACCTAAACTCTTTGTTGAACAAGTTGTATTAACTTAATGAGCTGGATGTGAATGCAGGCACAAACCTCAAGGGACCACATGTATGGGAGGGCCTGGAGGGTCTCCTCTCACAACCAGCACAATGCAATCATGCTGTCATCAGGTGAACCGGCCTTACATCTGGTTTCCCCTAATTCATACAGCTTATTTAGAGACATAGGTAAAAAAAAAGTGTCCGTTGTCCTTGGTACATTGTCTATGAGGTGCCTTCAGGACGTCATGTTTAAGGACCCAGAAATGTCTGACTTTAGTATTCATGCAGCAAGAAGCAAACTCAGCAATTTACCCGGGAGCTTTATTAGTTGGCTGACTACTATTTTTCCTAGAACAGTCTGGCATGAATGTTGTAACAAGGCCCTGATTAAAAACATGATTAAATTAGTTTTGATGGAAAATGTTCACGATGTTCTGTTTAAAAAGTGAAATGACTCAAAGCTGACTTTTTAGTGTGGATAAAATCATGACATTGCCCTAGTAGTACATACTAAACCAATGGTGGACTCACAGCCACAGCTTTATCAAGCTGTTAAGAATTAAAGCCTGGAATCAGTGACAGCAGCATGATCTATGATTAGTTTCATGATGACATGTTTCACAGGTTCATGTGCCAAGAAAGAGTGACATTATTTATGGGTATTTGTAGTAGTGAGATTTTAAGAGCACAGGAAAAATTATCAACTGCTATTGTCCAAGTTCATGAAATGTAAACCCAATTCATGTAAAACTCTCATTGACAAGCATGTACTGCTCACAGGTAATAAAAGCAATGATAGCTATGGGTGCTGAGGAGAAAAACTCCTTTCTTCCTGATTAGGAGTACTAAAGGCAATAAATGATCCTAATTACACGGTCAAATGCAATTACTGACTTGACTTTGCATTCTGTTATCTACTAATGTAATTCTTAGAATATTTTGCTGCATCAAAATGCATTTGAAAAATTATTATTGATATTTATTATTTGAAGAATAAGGGGAAAAAGCATTGAAAGAGCTGGTCTGTATCACATAATTTGGTTGTCCAAAGTATATTTAAGTTTTTTAAGTCAATATTGTACCATTTACTATTTTTGGTGCCCCTCTATTCTACCTCACTCTTCTGTCATTTGTATTTACCATAATGTGTGTTATGTTACTTTATACTTACATTTTATCTGTTAATTTATTTAACAAGCAATCATTGAACACCTACTGTGTGCAAGCATGATGATATGTGCTGGAGATTCACTAGTCAACACACAGGGTGCCTGACTTAAATGAGCTTGATGGGCATGAGGGCAAAATAAAGAGGCAACCAAAAATGTCATGCACTGAGGGTTCAGGAGTGGGCACTGTGAGAATTAGGGTGGGAATGCAAGAGGTTAGGAAAGACTCTGAAGCAAATGATATCCAACTTGAGGTCATAGGGTTACAAGGACAACAAAAGTGAAGAAGATTTCGGGGAAAGGATATGAATGCCTAAAAGGGTATGCAAGATTTCGGGGAAAGGGTATGAATGCCTAAAGGCCTGAGAGACTGTCCTTTGAGCCCAATGAGCTCTATGTTGAGGACAGTGTGACATGAGACTCGAGAGGTTATTTGTTGGATTTTTTTCACTGACAAGAGAGAAGTTAACATTGATGTGACATAAAGGAAAACATCATTCAACATGCTCATTTGATTTGACCATTGTCATCTTTAGAATACCATAGTTTGAATGCATATCTGAAGTACTCAGATCTTTTTAAAAATTAATTAATTAATTAATTAATTAATTAATTTATGGCTGTGTTGGGTCTTTGTTGCTGTGTGAGGGCTTTCTCCAGTTGCGGCAAGCAGGGGCCACTCTTCATCACGGTGCGTGGGCGTCTCACTGTTGCAGCCTCTCTTGTTGCAGAGCACAGGCTCCAGACGCACAGGCTCAGTAGTTGTGGCTTATGGGCCCAGTTGCTCCATGGCACGTGGGATCTTCCCAGACCAGGGCTCAAACCCATGTCCCCTGCATTGGCAGACAGATTCTCAACCACTGCACCACCAGGGAAGCCCTGAAGTACTCAAAGATCTTTATTCATATTTGGTAAGATGGAATTTTTGGTGATGGTAAAATTAAATTTTATCTTGATTACACACTTTATTTTTCTGCTTAAACTTACAAATAAGTCATGGGAATAAATCTCAGTATTCTCAAAAGGGTACAATATGTTCAAGGTATAGGGCATATCATAGAAGAGATTAATCATGAGGAATCAGGCTGGAGATTTAGACAGGTGCCAAATAATGGAAGCCTTTACCCTGCGGGGGTTCAGAATTTATTCAGGAAGATTGTTACACTGATTTCTTTTGTTGCTATTTTAGAGAGGTCACCCTAGTAGCAGTTGGAAAATGGAGAGGAGGGGAAAGATGGGTGGTGGGCAAACTGTAGGATATTTTTATGTATAAGACATGAGGAAAGTCCAAGCCAAGAACATGTGGGGGTGGTAAATGAGGAGGGGAGGAAGAACATGAGATCTGTAAGGGAGATAGACTTGAACATGGGAGGTGAGCGATAAGAGGGGTCAGTGAAAACTCTTGGGATTTTGACTTGGGAGACAAGGTGAATAACAAAGACATTAAGGTTGGGATAAGAAGGATCATGGCCAGGGCACAGATATGAACTCCATTTTGGACAGTGCTAGAGCAGAATTATCCCAGAAGTGGATCTATATTTGTGTAATTAGAAGAGAGATGGAATTAGAAGGAGTGGATTGAGAACGCAGGAGAAAGCTGAGAATTTGGGTGTAGCCTAATGAAGGAGCCTTAGCAGATCAATAGGTTACATTCCTCTTCCCCTGCAGTTTGAAACAAATGCAGAGTTAGACACAGGAGTCAGGCAGTTAATGATGGAAACATTACCTCGATTACTGATAAAGTTGATTAAAGAATATTTCTGAGGTCAAAAGCATTGCTAGGATTTCACTTAGTAATCAGACATATTTACTTGCCCCTGGCATTGGAGAGGAGAGCTAATCAGAACACAGGTGCCTGCATGCAGCAGACTAGAAAAAATGAGAGTCCCTCTCTGAAACTCAGAAATCAGAGAAGCCACTTTTTCTTTGTTGAAGAGGACAGGAAAGAAAATGGAAGTGTTTTTATAGGTGAAGTTCCATCATGTGACTTGAGGTCAGAATAAATGGTCTCCCAGTAACTTTCATTTGAGATGAGGACAGAGGAACAGAATTTAAAAGAGTAATATGATGATGATGACTAAAATGGCTAGCATATATTACGTACTTAACTGTGTGCCTGGTACCTTTCTAAGTTCTTTATAATCATTAACCTCTTTTTTAAAAAATAGATTTATCTCACTTTATTGAACATTTCAAGTGTTTTTTAATTCAGTGGGGGTAATTTAAAATTTCTTCCAGCTTTATTGAGATATAACTAATGTACAACACTGTAATAAGTTTAAGGTGTATACTATAATGATTTGACTTACATACATGATGAAATAATTACTACAATAAGTTTAGTGAACATTCATCATCTCATGTAGACACAAAACTAAAAACAGGAAAATATATTTAAAATTTCTCCCTTGTGATGAGAACCCTTAGGATTTGCTCTCTTAACGACTTTCATATATAACACACAGCCGTGTTCATTATACTAAGCATGTTGTACATCACATCCTTAGTACTTGTTTATCTTATAACTAGAAATTTGTACTTTTGACCACCTTCATCCAATTCACCTCCCCCCCACCCACGCTTCTGGTAACCACAGATCTGATCTCTTTTGCTATGTGTTTTTTTGTTTGTTTTTTGAAGTATAACTCTCCTACAACATCATGTCAGTTCTTGGTGTATAACATGGTGATTTGGTATTTCTATAAATTACAAAATTATCACCACTATAAGTCTGTTACCATCTGTTATCATACAAAGATATTACATTATTTTTGACTATATTCCCCACATTGTACACTTCATACCCATGACTTATTTGTTTTGTTTGTACCTCACCTATTTCATTCACCCCCTATCTGTTCTCTTCTGGAAACCACCTGTTTGTTCTCTGTACTGTGACTCTGTTTCTATTTTTTATGTTTGTTTATTTGTTTTATTTTAAAATTTCCACATAAAAGTCAAATCATATAGTATTCATGTTTCTCTGTCTGACTTATTTCACTTAGCATAATACACTCTATGCCTATCTATATTGTCAAAAATGCCAAGATTTCATTCTTTTTTTATGGTGGCTTAATATCCCATTTTATATATATATATATATATATATATATATATATATATATATATGTCGCATCTTCTTTAGCCATTTATTTATCAATGGGCACTTAGGTTGCTTCCATATCTTGGCTATCGTGGATTATGTAAAAATAAACATAGAGGTGCAATATCTTTTCAAATTAGTATTTTTGTTTTCTTTGGAAAAATACCCAGAACTTGAATTGCTGGATCATATGATAGTTCTAATTATAATTTTTTGAGGAACCTCCATATTGTTCTACATAGTGGCTGCACCAGTCCACATTCCCACCAACACTGACCAAGGGGTCTCTTTTCTCCACATCCTAGCCAACACTTGTTTATTTGTTATCTTTTTGATAATAGTCATTCTGACAGGTGTAAGGTGACATCCCATTGCAATTATAAATGGGATTGTTTTCTTAATTTCTCTTTCTGATAGTTCATTGTTAGTGTAGAGAAACACAACAGATTTGTGTATATTAATTTTGTATCCTGCAACTTTACCGAATTCATTTATTAGATCTAATAGTTTTTGGTGGTGTCTTTAGGATTTCATATATATAGTATCATATAATCTGCAAACAGTGACAGTTTTACTTCATTCCAATTTGGATTCCTTTTATTTCTTTTTCTTTTCTGATTACTGTGGCAAGGGCTTCTAATAACATGTTGAATAAAAATTATGAGAGTGAGCATCCTTGTCTTATTCATGATCTTTAAGGTTAGAGTTAGGGTTAGCTTTTCACCACTGAGTATGATGTTGACTGTGGGTTTGTCATATGTGGCCTTTATTATGTTGAAGATGTTTCCTCTATACCTACTTTGAGAATTTTTATCATAAACAGATGTAGAATTTTGTCAAAAGCTTTTTCTGCATCTATTGAGATGATTGTGTGATTTTTATTCTTTAACATTTAATGTTAATGTGGTATATCATATTGATTGACTTGCTGACATTGAACCATCCTTGTATCCCTGGGGTAAATTTCATTGATCACGGTATATGATCTTTTAAATGTACTGTTGAATTTGGCTTGCTATATTTTGTTGAAGTTTTTCACATTTATGTTCATCAGTAATACTGGCCTGTAATTTTCTCTATTTTGTGTTGTCTTTGTCTGGCTTTGGTATCAGAGTGATGCTAGCCCCATAGAATGAGTTTGGAAATGTTCATTCCTCTTTAATTTTTTTTTCAGTATTTTAAGAAGAATGTCTGTTAACTCTTCTTTAAATGTTTAGAAGAATTCACCTGTGAAACTCTCTGGTCCTGGACTTTTGTTTCTGGGAAGTTTGTTTATAAATTACTGATTCATTTTTTTTTTCGAAAAAAAAGAAAGAAAGAAGAAAGGCAGCAAAAAACAAAACAAAAGCCATATACACATCAAAGTCCTGTTGCACCCAATATGACAGAATTTATAAACTACCAGCATTTTCATCAAAGTGAAGAAATTCAGAAATAATAAACCTGAAGGGTCTCCTACTTCATGATGCATCCTACAAGTTTCTCTGGTCATTTACAAATTCTCTGGAGATTTCTGTTTCTTAGCTTTCTCTGACCTCATTTAAGACTCTCACTCCTCCATTCCCCTTCTCAGCTCACATCCAGGACTTATGTGCCTCCTGGTCCATTTTCTTAACATCTTTTACCATGGAGAAAAATAATACGACTTTGCCTGAATACTAGTGACTATGATGGTCATTCCCTCTACTTCAGGCTGTAGGACTGGGTGATAGCACCAGCATGTGTATTCAGGGTACTTGACTTGTTTTCAAATTTACCCCCCACCCATCCCATTCAGCTCAAATGAAAGCTGCCATTCTGTGGTAGAGCTGCTTAGGACTTCTACTGCTATTTTTCATGTACCTCTGTCTGTCTGTACTTATGGTTTAAGTCTACTTTGTCTGATATATGTATTGTTACCCCAGCTTTCTTTTCATTTCCGTTTGAATGGAATACCTTTTAGACTCCTTCACTCTCAGTCTATGTGTATCTTTACAAGTGAAGTAAGTCTCTTGTAGGTAGTGTGTATGTGTGTATATATATATATACACATACATATACACACACACACATATATACACACACATACACACACATCTCGTTTTTAAAAAATTCATTAGAAGGGGTAATTAGGAAACACATGTACACAGAGAAAAGAAATGTGAGGATGTAGCAGAAGGTAACCATTTGCAAGCCAAGGAGAGGCCTCAGAAGAAGCCAAATATGCAACTACCTGAATTTTGGACTTGTTGCTTGGGAGGTTTCCACATGAATTAGCCCTCCAAGACAGTCTGTGGGACTGTCTTCAGGCAGAAGGACCCCCAGAGCATTTAGCCTTGAAGGTCAGAAGGGCTTGAGTGCAAGAGCTCCACAGGGTTGGGGGAATCAGAGACGCCACTCTTGGAGGATGCACACAAGATCTCACGTGCACTGGGACCAGGCACAAAGCAGCACCTCCATAGGAACCAGGACTACACCTACCTAGGGTTCTTAGAGGGTCTCCAGGAGAGGCCAAAGTTGACTGTCGCTCACTGTGAGGTCAAGGGCACTGGTGGCAGAAGTCGCAGGGAATATTGATCAAAGTGAGATCTCCCAGATGACCATATCTCAGCACGAAACCTGGCCCCACTCAACAACCTCCTGGCTACAGAGATGGAAAGCCTCAGCCCAAACAACCAACAAGGTAGAACAGGTTGCTTAAAGTCATGCTGAGGTCACGGCCACCTCAAAACACATGCCTTGACATGGCCCTGTCCATCAGAGGGACAAGACCCAGGTCAACCTAGGAGAGGAGAGGCACCAGTTCCTCCCACCAGGAAGCCTACACAAGCCCCTGGGCCAACCTCACCTATCAGGGGGCAGACACCAGAAGCAAGAAGAACTACAATCCTGCAGACTGTGGAAAGGAGACCACAGCACAGAAAGTTAGACAAAATGAAAAGACAGAGAAATATGTTGCAAATGAAGGAACAAGATAAAAAGCCACAAGACCAACTAGATGAAGAGGAGATAGGCAGTCAACCTGAAAAAGAACTGAGTAAAGATAGTAAAGGAGATCCAAAATCTTGGAAGAGAGTGGAGGAACAGATCAAGAAGATACAAGAGATGTTTAACAAAGAGGTAGAAGATTTAAAGAATAAACAAACAGATGAACAATGTAAAAACTGACATGAAAAATACAGTAGAAGAAATCAATAGCAGAATAACTGAGGCAGAAGAACAAATAAGTGAGCTAGAAGACAGAGTGGTAGAAATCACTGCCATAGAACAGAATAATGAAAAAATAATGAAACGAATTGAGGACAACCTCAGAGACATCTGGGACAATATTAAACACAAAAATATTTGTATTATAAGGGTCCCAGAAGGAGGAGAGAAAGTGAAAGGGCCTGAGAAAACATTTGAAGATATTATAGCTGAAAAATTCCCCAACATGAGAAAGGAAACACTCACTCAAGTCCAGGAAGTGTAGAGATTCCAATACAGGATGAACCCAAAGAAGAACATGCAGAGACACCTATTAATCAAACTGAAAAAAAATTAAAGGCACTGAAAAAACATTGAAAGCAACAAGGGAAAAGCAGCTAGTAACATACAAGGGCAACCCCATAAGGTTGTCAGCTCATTTTTCAGCAGAAATTCTGCAGGCCAGAAGGGGGTGGCTTGATATATTTAAAGTGATGAAAGGGGAAAACCTACAACCAAGAATATTCTACCCAGCAAGGTTCCCATTCAGATTCAACAGAGAAATCAAAGCTTTACAGACAAACAAAAGCTTGTCAGCACAGCAAACTGCAACCACCAAACCAGCTATACACCAAGTGCTAAAGGAACTTTAGCTGGGAAAGAGACCAGCAACTTAATCCTGTGCATATATAGATTGCTAAATCAAGACTCATGGGAATAGCAAACGCTGAAACTACAATAGATACACACACAAAAAAGAAAAAGCAACTCAAAGACAACACGAAAGACAGTCACCAAACCACAAGAGCAGAGAACAAAAGAGAAAGGGAAGAAAAAAGACCTACAAAAAACAAACTCAAAACAATTAAGAAAAAGGCAATAGGAACATACATATTGATAATTACCCTAAGTGTAAATGGATTAAATGCTCCAACCAAAAGAAATAGACTGTCTGAATGGATACAAAAACAAGACCTGTATGTATGCTGCCTACAAGAGACCCACTTCAGACCTAGGGAAACATACAGACTTAAAGTGAGGGGATGGAAAAAGATATTCCATGCAAGTGGAAATCAAAAGAAAGCTGGAGTAGCAATACTCATATCAGGAAAAATAGACTTTAAATAAAGACAGTTACAAGAGACAAGGAAGGACATTACATAATGATCTAGGATCAATCCAAGAAGAAGATATAACAATTGTAAATATCTATGCACCCAACATAGGAGCACCTCAATACATAGATAATGCTAACAGCCATAAAAGGGAAAATCGACAGTAACACAATAATAGTGGGGGATTTTAACAACCCACTTAAACCAAAAGGACAGATCATCCAGACAGAAAATCAAAAAGGAAACACACACCTTAAATGACACATTAGAACAGCTAGAATTAATTGATACTTATAGGATATTCCATCCGAAAGCATCAGAATACACTTTCTTCTCAAGTGCACATGGAACATTCTCCAGAATAGATCACATCTTGGGTCACAAATCAAGCCTCGGTAAATTTAAGAAAATTGAAATCTTATCAAGCATCTTTTCTGACCACATGCTATGAAATTAGAAAGCAATTACAAGAAAAAAAATGTAAAACAACTCAAACACATGGAGACTAAAGAATATGCTGGTAAATAACCAACAGATCACAGGAAAAATCAAAGAGGAAATTTAAAAAAATACCTAGAAACAAATGAAAATGAAAACACAACAACCCAAAACCTATGGGATGCAGCAAAAGCAGTTCTAAGAGGGAATTTTTAGCCATACAACCTTACCTCAAGAAACAAGAAAAATCTCAAATAAACCACCTAACTTTACACCTAATGCAACTAGAGAAAGAAGAACAAACAAAACCCAAAGTTAGTAGAAGGAAAAAAAACCATAAAGATCAGAGCAGAAATAAATGAAATAGAAACAAAGAGAAAAATAACAAAGATCAATGAAACTAAAAACTGGTTCTTTGAGAAAATAAACAAAATCGATAACCTTTAGCCAGACTCAACAAGAAAAAGAGGGAGAGGACTCAAAGCAATAAAATTAGAAATGAAAAAGGAGAAGTTATAACTGATACTGCAGAAATACAAAGGATTATATGAGACTACTACAAGCAGCTATATGCTAGTAAAATGGACAACCTGGAAGAAATGGACAAATTCTTAGAAAGGTACGATCTTCCAAGAGTGAACCAGGAAGAAATAGGAAATATGAATAGACCAATCACAAGTACTGAAATAGAAACTGTGATTTAAAAACTTCCAACAAACAAAAGTCCAGGAACATATAGATTCACAGGCAAATTCTATCAAACATTTAGGGAAAAGTTAATACCTATCCTTCTGAAACTATTCCAAAAAAATCTGAGAGAAAGAAACACTCCCAAACTCATTCTATGAGGCCACCATCACCCTGATACCAAAACCAGAGAAAGGTATCACAAAAAAAGAAAATCACAGGTCAATATCACTGATGAACATAGACGCAAAAATCCTCAACAAAATACTAGCAAACAGAATCCAACAACACATTAAAAGGATCATACACCATGATCAAGTGGGATTTATCCCAGGGATGCAAGCATTCTTCAACACACGGAAATCAATCAATGTGATACACCACATTAACAAACTGAAGAATAAAACCATATGATCATCTCAATAGATGCATGGAAAACTTTTGACAAAATTCAACACTCTATGCCCAGAAAGTGGGCATAGAGGGAACATACCTAAACATAATAAAGGCCATATATGCTAAACCCACAGCAAACATCATTCTCAATGGTAAAAAACTGGAAACATTTTCTCTAAGATCAGGAACAAGACAAGAATGTCCATTCTCGCCACTGTTATTCAACATAGTTTTGGAAGTCATAGCCATGTCAATCAGAGAAGAAATAGAAATAAAAGGAATCCAAATTGGAAAAGAAGTAAAACTATCACTGTTTGCAGATGACATGATACTATACATAGAAAATCCTAAATGTTACTAGAAACCACTAGAGTTAATCAATGAATTTGGTCAAGTTGCAGGATACAAAATTAATACACAGAAATTTCTTGCATTCCTATACACTAACAACAAAAGGTCAGAAAGAGAAATTAAAGAAATAACCCCATTTACCATCACAACAAAAAGAATAAAATATCTGGGAATAAACCTCCCTAAGGAAGCGAAAGATGTGTATGCAGAAAACTATGATACTGATGAAAGAATTCGAAGATGACAAAAACAGATGGAGTGACATACCATGTTCTTGGATTGGAAGAATCAATATTGTGAAAATAACTATACTACCCAAAGCAATCTACAGATTCAATTGCAGTTTGTATCAAATTACCAATGGCATTTTTCACAGAACTAGAACAAAATATTTTAACAATTCATACGAAAACCCAAAAGACCCTGAATATCCAAGGCAATCTTGAGAAAGAAAAACGGAGCTGGAAGAATCAGGCTCCTTGATTTCAGAAGACTATACTTTAAAGCTACAGTAACCAAGACAGTATGCTATTGGCACAAAAACAGAAATATAGATCACGGAATAGGATAGAAAGTCCAGAGATATACCCATGCACCTATGGTCACCTAATTTATGACAAAGGAGGCAAGAATATACAATGGAGAAAAGACAGTCTTTTCCATAAATGGTGCTGGGAAAACTGGACAGCTACATGTAAAAGTATGAAATTAGAACATTCCCTAACACAATACACAAAAATAAACCGATAAGTGGATTAAAGACCTAAATGTAATGCTGGACACTATAAAACTCTTAGAGGAAATAATAGGCAGAACACTCTTTGACATACATTGCAGTAAGATCTTTCTTGATCCACCTCCTAGAATAATGAAAATAAAAACAAAAATAAACAAATGGGATCTAATTAAACTTAAAAGCTTTTGCACAACAAAGGAAACCATAAACAAAACAGAAAGACGGCCCTTAGATTGGGAGAAAATATTTGCAAATGAAGCAACCAACAAGGGATTAATCTCCAAAATATACAAACAGCTCATGCAGCTCAATATCAAAGAAAACAAATAACCCAATCAAAAAATGGGTGGAAGACTTAAATAGACATTTCTCCAAAGAAGACATACAGATGGTCAACAAACACATGAAAAGATGCTCAACATCACTAATTATTAGAGAAATGCAATGAGGTATCACCTCACACCAGTCAGAATGGCCATAATAAAAAAATCTACAAACGATAAATGCTGGAGAGGGTGTGGAGAAAAGAGAACCCTCTTACACTTTTGGTGGGAATGTAAATTGGTACAGTCACTATGGAGAACAGTATGGAGTACCCTTAGAAACCTAAAAATAGAACTACTGTTTGACCCAGGAATTTCCTTCCTGGGTGTACATCTGGAGAAAACCATAACTCAGAAAGATACACACACTTCAGTATTCACTGCAACACTATTTACAATAGCCAAGACATGGAAGCAACCTAAATGTCCATCAACAGATGAATGGATAAAGAAGATATGGCACACGTATACAATGGAATAGTACTCAGCAGTAAAAATAAATAAATAAATAGTGCATTTACAGTGACAAGGTTGGACCTAGAGATTTTCATACCGAGCAAAGTAAGTCAGAGAAAGACAAATATCATATGATATAGCTTATATGTGGAATTTAAAAAAATGGTACAAATGGACCTATTTACAAAATAGAAACAGAGTCACAGATGTGGAAAACAAACTTATGGTTACCAAAGGGGAAAAGGCTGGGGAGGGATAAATTGGGTGATTGGGAGTGACACATACACATTACTATATATCAGATAGTTAATTAATAGTAACCTACTGTATTGCATGGGAAACTCTATTCTATACTCTGAAATCCCTATATGGGAATAGAATCTAAAAAAGAGTGGAGATATATATATATATATATATATATATATATATGTATATATGTATAACTGACTCACTTTGCTGTATAGCAGATACTAACACAATATTGTAAGACAACTCTACTGCAATATAAAAGAAATAAATTAAAAAAATAAAAATAAATATTAAGCCACTCTGTCTTTTGATTGGAGGTTTTTAGTCTATTTATACTTAATGTAATTATTTAGAGGTGTATACTTATTACCATTTTGATGACTGTTTTCTAATTGTTTTGTAGTTCTATTCTACAAAATATTCTACAAAATAGTACTACAAAATAGTTTTGTAGTTCTATTTGTTCTTCCTCTTTTGTTCTCTTCCCTTATGATTTGATGACTATCTTTAGTGTTATGTTTGGATTCCTTTCTCTTTTTTGTATGTGTATCTATTATGGATTCCCCCCCACACTTCTTGGGGAGAACCTCTGCAACTTTGATTATCCTCTCATTTGTGGGTGCCTACCTGGGGTGTGGGTGTTATCTATACCGTGTCTCTGCCCCTTTTCCCTTTCTTGTTGAGGTTCCTTTTTTATATGTTCAGCAGTGGAAAATCTTTTCTGCTAGTCTTCAGGTCATTCTCATTGATAGCTGTTCTAAAAATAGTCATAATTTAGGTGTGCCTGTGGGAGGAGGTGAGTTCAGGGTCTTCCCACTTTGTTATCTTGGCCTCTAGGGGCTATAGTCATTGACTTCTTTAATCCTTACAACAAGCATGAGGTGTGGGTAAGGAAATGGAGATACATGTAAGTTTCAGATCCAGGATTTGAATCCAGGCAGTGTGGTTCAGAAATCTCTTGAGGAATAACATTCAGAGATAGTGCATGAGGAGAATAACAAATAGAAGAGTATGGTGGCATGAGGTGGAGACAGGAGGGGGTTCATAGTTAGCATAAAGTGCAGCAAGGATCTAACTACAGATCTTCGGCTCCATGCTGTGATTTGTATATTGCTGACACTATGAGCTTTAAAGTATAAAGAAAAAAACAAAATCAAACAAGGCTGTTGTTCATCCCAAGATTTCAACATGAAGAACAAGTTAACTGGAGCATTAAGGTAAACACCATAAGGTCTTGAATCAATCAATTTCTTATATTTTAAGTTGTTTTCATTATTAAAGTCTAAGTACAGTGGGTTCTTCTGTGCAGACATAACCTTTAACACTCAATTTGCCCTGGATGGTATTAAATAGATGTTTAAGTAAACAAATCTAATTTGGTTGCCCACAATGATCAAATTAATTGTATAACCCTGAAATTTCCTTTTTACTTTGTACAATCAATGTGAGAGTATGAGTTGAGACTTAGATTTCAAAAGATTGGGCTCTGTGTGCTGCCTTTGCCTTAAAGAATTAAATAACATTCCAAACCCTAGTTCTTCTATAATGGGGCAAATAATATATACTTTTCACATGATGCCTACATTGATATGAGAAGGATGCTGTGAATCATGAACTTTGAACCACACTTGGAAGATCTCTGAATCTCATTGTCAGCTGGGGGTGCTAGTAAAAACACCATCTTGTGAACTACATTTCTTGGATCCTTCTACGTCAAAAATTGGGAAATCAATCAGAAGTCCTATTCCTTATGTGAAATATCTGTTTTGAAGAACCTTACTTCTTAAATTACAGGCTTCAGTGCAAGATCCAGATATCCTCACATTGAACTGTGTGCCAGGGCAAACATGCTGAAATCTTTTGACTTATTGAAAACACAGCTCCAAATTATACTCAGTGAGGTACTGATTCCCTTTATAGAGATGCCGTGTGTGCTGCTCTTTAGGGTGCTGTACCTGGCCCAACTGTCTGCATTATCTTTTGCTAGTCTCACTTAGAAATTTCAAGATGGTATGTATCTCCTTCACTTTTTTTTCTAGTTTCTATAGCCCCTAGAGGCCAAGATAACAAAGTGGGAAGACCCTGAACTCACCTCCTCCCACAGGCACACCTAAAAAACAACGTGGGCATTTATATAGGATCTTTTCTCCTTATAGTCAACTGCTTGCGAATCCTTAGATAATTTCAGTGATAGGGGCTGGGCAAATAGAGGTTAAGATGGTTGAAGTCTTTTTTAATGTTCCGTAGGGAGTAATCAAGCTTGTTTAATTCCCTTGGTGTCAGGGAATCCGAATACTTTTCTAGAATTCAAAGCACTGCTGTGCCCTTTGCAGAGTGGAGAAGTACAAAGCATGTAGACTAACCCTAAATCTTTAGACAAGGATCTGATAAGTTCTGTAGAGTAGCTTAGTCCTGGGAAGAATGGAAACTGACAGCTGATACCTACTTTTTCAGGTTCTAGGTATCTGAAATGGGAGGGTGGGGTAGTTCTGGAGATTGGGCAATAATTTTTAAGTTAGCATGATTGGTAAGGAAATGGTGAGAAAAATTTTGAATAGAAGCTTTGGATTCAAGTTATTATTAGAGAAAAGAAATGTTGAATGTGGGATATAAAAGTAATGTTGAGTCTTGTTGAAACTTAACTCTTAGAAGACTTAAGAAAAAATATCTTTGGGTTCATTGTATTTCCATGAAAATATTACATAATTTTCTTTTGTTCCCTAAAACTTTTATATTAGTCAAGAAGATATGAGAGACAAGAGACAAAAAGCACTACCAAAGAGTCTATTAAAATTATTAGGCTGGACTAAGTTTATTGGATCTCCCTGTCTTCCTTCCTTCCCTCCCTTCCTCCCTCCTTACCTTCCTTCCTTCCTTCCTTCCTTCCTTCCCTCTTTCCTCCAATCAACCACTGGTGGGGTCTTTGGAGAAGGGCCAGGTTTATGTTTTGCACTCCCGATTTCCCTTTTGTGGACCAGCATTTCCAAATTTTTTTCAGTCATAAACCTAATGCTGCCTCTATGCCTTCTGTTCTATGAAAACGTCTGATAAACTAGTCAGCAGTAAAGTGATACTAACAATATTTTACTTCTTTCAGAAATATTTACATTTAAAATAATTCCAGGAAAGGTCCCATGCTAAAATCAAAGAAAGGAAGGGACTAGAAAATTTTCAGGCTTCTTGAGTTGATTGAGCAAAGAATCTATGCACTGATTTTTTTCTCTCAAATCTCAACATATATGAATTTACTGAGATGGGCAATGAAGTATCTACGAAATGACTGTTATCTATTCCAGGCCACAGGAATCCCCATTATTTCAAAAGTTTTCTTTTCCATAAAATGAAAGGTATTTGGTCAATTGTACTCAGGAGTAGCTCAGTGTTAGCCAGCTGTCCAGGAACAGGTGTCGAATGTGAAGCAGGGAAGGAAAAGATTTGCTCAGAAGACAGAACTGGCTCTGATCTTCACCATGGGGGTCTGCAGTGCATCTCCCAGGAGGTGTCGCAAGAATGTCTATTGCTGCTGCCCTGTGGAGAAGCAGAAATCAATGTCATCAATCCAGGAGTGAGTGAAGGAAGGTGAATGAGTTGGAATAATTTGGGGACACATCTTTAGATATCCTTAGCTATTTCCCAAATAAAGCCTGGAGAAATTTATGATGGTGTGAATCACATTTCATTTTCACTAAGTGCAAGTCTACGTCTGTTGTTTGGCCTTGGTTGACTGTGAAAAATGAATCTCAGCCTCAATTATGGCAATTATGGAGGTAGTGAGCAGAGTAGAAAGAGTAAAACAAGTTGATAAAGTAAATAAATATTTGTGGTACTGAAGGTGTAAGCAGGTGTTCTGTCTAGAATGAATAGAATTTCCGGGTTATAATTCCAAAGAATTAAATATTATGGAAAAAGGCCAAAGAGGTCATAGCATGTACTACAACATTCATAGGCAAGATAACTATTAAGCAACTAGTATATTGCAAAAGAAAGTATCATTTTCATGGAAGTTATATATTACATAATTAACACAGCTTTAGGACATTGTGGCCTAGAAAAATGATTTTGTGTGTGAACTTTGGGGTCAGAAGGTCCTGGGTTTATGTTCTGGCTCTTACCGGCTGCGTGATCTTAGGCAGTCACTTAAAGTCTCTGTGAGACATTGTCATCTGCAAAAATAGGGGTAACAATGATTATTATAAAGTATTGCTTAGATTCAGATTTTAATTTATGCCATTGACCGGGGAATCATGAGAGACCCAGAAGAAAATCTTTCACTCTCTTTGGTTTACATTCAGATTAGAGGACTGGGTCCAGTATGGTCTGTTCCCTTATCTCTCTCTCTCTCTCTCTCTCTCTCTCTCTCTCTCTCCCTCTCCCCCTCACACACACACACACACACACACACACACACACACACACACACTGCATGGATTAAAGGAGTTGAAGAAATTCCAGAGAAGTGAATTCAGAAATGAATAATGTTGATAAGTGGTACAGAGAAAAATAGTGCAGTAAAGAGGAGTAGGAAGTATTTTGGGGGAAGAGAGCTTATCATTTTAAATAGTATCATTTAAAAAATTCCCGAAGGAGTTAAAAGAGATGAGCCATGTTAATCATTGGGGAAGAGGAATTGCAAGTACAAGGGTCCTGCCTGGCTTGTTCCAGGAACAATGAGGAGACCTGTGTGTTGGAATGAAGTGAACAACATAGACTGAGGACATAGGAAGATATGATACCAGAGTGGTAGGAAGGGCCACATCATTAAGGCCCCGTAGGCTGTTTTAAGGATTGTGGTTTTTCCCTGTCACTGAAATGGGATGATATTAGAGGGTTTTGATGGGATCATTTGTTTTAACAGGGTCACTTTAGCTGCTGCATTGAGAAAATCCTGTAAAGAGGCAAAGATAAGGGCAAGGAGACCTGTTATGAGGCTATTGCAATAATCTACACAAGAGATGATAGTAATCTGTAGAGAAACAGGAAGCCTAGTAGTTTGTACTCAGGTGGTACCAGCACGGTATGCTAACAGGACATGTGGTATAAGAGAAAGGAAGATTTCAGCCTAGGCTCCTGGAAGGATGGAGTTGATAGGTAGTAAAATGGAGAAAACTTTAGGAGCTGAAGGTTTGAGAGGGAAGATCAAGAGCTCAGATTTGGACATGTTAAGTTTTAAATGGCTTTTGGACAGCTAAGTGAAGTTATCGAGTAGGTGCTTAGGTGTGCGAATCTGCAGTTCAGGGGACATGTCTTGCCTAGGGTTATAAATTAGGGAATGATTAGCATATACATGATATATAAAGCCATAAAGCTGGATGAGATCTTCAAAGGAGCGAGTGTAGAAAGAGAAGAGAAATGGTCTGAGGACTCAACCTCAGAGTGTATTGATACTAATAGTTTGGGGAGAAGAGGAGGAACCAGCAATGGAGACTGAGAAAGAATATGAGATAGGAGGTAAAGCAGGTGAGTATGGGTTGCTAGACATTTAATGAATGAAATGTTAAAAGGAGGTGGAGTAAAGAACTGTCTCAAATACTGCTGCAAGTCACGTAAAAGACAGCTTCAAAAAATAGAACATTGTGTTTAAATAACTTGGAGGTGGACTAGGTAAGAGTAGTTTTGTGGGAGTGGTAGTTGCAAAAGTTCTGTAATTTCCTGAGTGATAAGAACACTAAGAGCATCCTTTGTTCTAATACTTGGTCTTTGATTCTTGTTCCTGACGCAGAGCCCCCAAATCCCTTGGAATTTCCTGGGTGTTAAGAGTGAGTTTTGTTCTCATCAGGTGACTTTGGGTGGGCTCCTTGAAAATTTCTGGATGGAGGCTGCTACCTGAAAGACCAAGCCGTGATGAGAAGCTTGGAACTTTCAGCACTGCCACCGCCTTCCTCCTGTAGAAAGGGGAGAGGAGCTAGAAGTGGAGTTAATAATCCATCGTGCCTATGTGATGAAGCCTCTATAAAACTCCTAAAAGTACAGGGTTCAGAGAACTTTTGGTTGGTGAAAACATCTAAATTCTGGGAAGGTTGTGCATTCCAACACCATGGGGACAGAAGCTTCTGCACTTGGGAACCTTCTAGATCTCCCCCTATGTTTCTCTTTATCTGACTGTTCATCTGTATCTTTATCATATCCTTTAATAAACTGATAAACATAGGTCGGTGTTTCCTTGAGTTCTGCGAGCTCTTCTAGAAAATGATCAAATCCGGGGGGTGAGGGGCTATGGAAAAGCTGATTTATAGCTGGTTGGCAGAATTACAGGTGACAACCTATTGCCATCTGAAATGGTGTGTGGGGGGGTACTCTTGTGAGACTGAGCCCTGTGGGATCTGAAGCCATCTCCAGGTAGATCGTATCAGAAGTGAGTTAAATTCTGGGACACCCAGCTAGTATGAGAGTACGGACTGGCTGGGGAAAATGCCCGCATATCCTGTGTCAGAAGTGTTGTGAATGTGGTACTAGTGTGAGAGTAAAGGGGACACAGAGGAGGAGTGTGTTTTTCCAACTTAGTAGTCAAAAAGGATGATTACAGTGGGCTCAAAGAAAGAAAGAGGAATGTTGAAGACAGTGAGATCCTTTGAGGTCTCTTATTGCAAAAGGAAGGAAAGAAATAAAGCAGCAGTTAGAGGAGCATGTGAAATAAAGCAAAATTTTTGTTTAAGATGGGAGAAATAATAATGTTTACATACTTTTGGAAAAGATTCTGTGCAGAAGGAAAAATTGATGGTACTGGAAAGAAGTGGGAGAGTTATGAAGCAATGTGTTCAAGTAGATGAGAGGAAACTGGATTTTATGCATAAAGGGAGTGTTTGGGCTTTGCTAGGATAACAAGCACTTATATGCCAAAAACTGATTATAATCATTGATTGTAGATTTCCAACTCTCCAAAGAAGTAGATGATGAGATGATGGAGGTGAAGAACTGTGAAAGATGGTAGGATCTTTGGATTGTAGACCATGGTGAGTCAAAAATGTGCAGAGCTGGGAACTAGGAGGCATTAGCAGGAATTAGAGAGTGACAGTGACTTAACTGCTTGCTATGGAGATCAGGATAAGGATTTTGGATTTTGTTATTAATTAGAAAAAAGAGGGACGGTAAGATCTGATTCTTTCTCCTCCTCTTCCTCCCCCTCCTGTCCCTTCTCCTCCTCCTGCTAAATCACTCTAGCTGCTCTGTGGAGAATGGGTGGGTTATAGTTGGGGCTGGAGAATATGAGCAATAGTAGGAGGTGATGGGAGATGGAGACACTTGGAATATATTTTAGAATGAAGCTAACAGAACTTGCTAATGAATTGAGTATGGGCATGAGCCGAAAGAGAGAATCAAATATTATTCCTAAACATTTTAGATGAGCCACTGGGTGACAACTGGTGCTGTTGACACTGAGGTTGAAAAGGAGCATGTCCTCTAGGAGGGAAGCAAGAACACTCTTTTGAAGATACTCTGTTTTAGATACTTATTAGATACTCAAGAAGAAATATCAAATAGTGTATAGTAAATTCTAAAGCTAAAGAGAGAGGTCAGGGCTGCAGTCTGAGAGTGAGCAAGAGGGTAGTGTTTAAATTGGTGGGTCTGTGTGAGCTCACTCAGAGACTGAGACTAGGAAGAGAAAATATACTGTGTGTACATCAGTGAGCACAGGGACAAACATAAAGAAGAAGACTGAATATCTTTAAACAAATAAAAATCAAGGTTAATAAGCAATGAATTTGTTTTTCAAGGAAGACATGTTGTCTTCTTTTTTATTTTTCTAACAATTTTATTGGAGTATAATTGCTTTACAATGGTGTGTTAATTTCTGCTTTATAACAAAGTGAATCAGCTATACGTATACATATATCCCCATGTCTCCTCCCTCTTGGGTCTCCCTCCCACCCTCCTTATCCCACCCCTCTAGGGGGTCACAAAGCACCAAGCTGATCTCCCTGTGCTATGCAGCTGCTTCCCACTAGCTATCTATTTTACATTTGGTTGTGTATATATGTCCACGCCACTCTCTCACTTCGTCCTAGCTTACCTTCCCCCCTCCCCGTGTCCTCAATTCCATTCTCTACGTCTGCATCTTTATTCCTGTCCTGCTTTAATTCCCCCAGGAAGAGAAAACAAAACTATTTTCCAGGATGTTGGGCAGCTGGAAAAAACTACCTTTTTTCCTCCACAGCCTCCTCCAAGCCTCTATGCAACACCTGCTTTAACCAGGTCAGACCATAACCAGAATAACTAAAGAATCTATTTTCCCTCTATAGTTTTGGGAATAGAACAGTCAGTGAATGCTCCCAACATATTCTAATATTTGATGAGTCAACTGACACTTCTTTTCATATTGGTGGGTTTAGTATTCAGGCCAACCTTGTAGGATTGTGAAAACAAAGATCAAAGTCTTAGATCTTCAAAATAATAATTTATAAGTAGTGATGTTAGGACAGTAAGGCAATTTTGAATTTTTACTTATGATTGAAGAACATCTTCATGAATGAACATTATTTCACACAGAAACTGAGGAATCCTTAGCTTGTCTAGAATTATTTACTGACTGAGAAGTTTTTCATATAAGTGTATTGTTTCTTTCCACATGTCAAATTCACAGCTTCAAATTTTTTGAATGTCCCTTTGGTAATAGCCTACAAGTACACCAATCAAATGTTCTTTTTTTGGCTAGATAATAATTTCACCATAAGGATCTCTAACTATTTTAGGAATATCAGCATCCGATCCCCTATTTGGTGCAAAACAGAAATAGGGGTACTAAGAGATAAGATGGATTTTGAAATGTTTCAAAATGAATTAAAGGCCAAATCTAGAAAAAGTCTTGGAATCTAAGGAGCCATGGTTAAAAACAGTGAAAAATGTATATTTGTTTTGAGAGATCATTTTCCCTTCCCTTCCTGTCTTCCCTTTCCCCCCCACCCCCATACCCTCCTCTTCCCTCCTTTAATTTTCTCCATCCTTTCCTTTCCTTTTATTTTTGTCTGAACTTTTTCTAGTCAGAAACACCTACACATGGAATCACTAATGGTCGTTTCTTTTGTTCTTTTAAGAGAGGCTCCCTTTTGTTTCATGGTTTTAGCTACACAATGAATTCAACCCAATAACTATCCGCTGTGCACTTAGTATTAGGTATTGTGCTTGTACTGTTATGGAGGAAAACGTAACCTTTTTAGTATGGTAAGTTCTTTAACAGAAGAATAAAAGAGTTACAGAATAAAGGTTAATGGTGTGAAATTTGCAGCCAGATTGCATTGTGCTAGTGTATGATGTTGGACGAGTTACTTAACCTCTGTGTGCTTTAGTTTCCTAGTTAATAAAACAGGAATATTAATATTACTTATGTCATAGATATATATTTGACCAGTACCCGGCATGTAGTAAGCATAAGTGTAACTTTTATTTATAATTATATATGTATGAAAATTTACAAAAATAATTAGAGTGTTTCATAGGTTGCATCCTGTTCCCCTTCTATTATCAACATATTGGAAATAGCAAGTCATGAAAATTCCTCCTTCCCTCGTTTCCCAGTCTTTCTTCTTTTGTCCTCTGCTTGTCTGTCCCTTTTCATTGTTCTATGACTCCACATGTGCTTGGTTTCTAATTGTTGATGTCCTCTTCTGTCCTCATTTTTTTTTACTCTACATATTCTTCCTGAGCAATCTTACCACTCTCAGGGCTTGTATAATCAGCCATACACAACTGATTCCAACTTGATATCTAATGTCTAGACTTATGTTCTGAGCACTAACCTCCATCTCTAACCATCTACTGGACTAAGGAAAATATTGGGTGAACTATGGCACTCTCACCTTATCAGCTTTCACCTACCATCCAAACCAGCTCCCTGCCTTGGATTTCCATTCTAATTAATGGTACCACCATTACCCAGTAACCCAAGTTGGAAACCTGGAGTGATTCCAGCTCTGTCAACTATATCTCTCAAGGAAACCCCAACCTTCTCTACCTTCCCTACTGTTGTAGAATTCAGGTTCTCTCCTCAGTCATTAGATCCACTATAACGTTCTCATATCTGGTCCTTCTGCCTCCAGGGTCACACTCCCTCACTTCAGGTCAACCTTCACACTGTCACTAGATACCTGCTACAATGAAAATCAGCTCATATTACTTTCCTGCAGAGTTTCTGAAGTAATGCCCCATTCCTTTATTAAAATCACCTATGATTTTTTTTTAGAAGTGAAAATTTCCTGACTCTGATTAGAAAACTAGAGCCTGAGCACAAGTTTAGGAATTTATACTTTTAAAAGCTCTTCAGTTGATTTTCCCCAAATTAAAGTTAGAGAATCATTGTCATACAGTGTAAATTATAGATACTTAAGCCATTCCTGATTCTGTTTCACCCTTCTTTGTGCTTTTCTTTAAACCTACAGAATTATTAGATTTTCCAGACACAAAACAGTATTTCCTACCTAGGTAGTATTTCTTACCTTCCAAATTTTTCCTACTCCAAAATTTTCATGAGTGTCCTTTTTCTCCTCTCCATAACTAACATAACTGATCACAAAGAACATCCTTTCTCTTACCAACTCCTGAAGATTTACCACAAAAAATCACTAAATTACTGAAGGAGTGTAAGTTCACTTTCTCCTTGATCCTTTGTACTCCTTATTTCACTATCATTCTTCAATAAAGTTCAAAATAAAGACTAAGGTCCCAGACATGGTCGAGGGTTTGCATGTGCTGCCTCTTGCTCCTGCTGCACCTCCTCTTATTTCTAGTCTCCCTTCCCTTTTGTGCTTCATGTTTGACCTTCTTTCAGTTCTCACATGTGCCACTCTCCTTGCTAACTCAAGGCTTTCATACATGCTGTTATCTCTGCCTAGAATTCCATCTCTACTCTGTCTCCATCAGCAAATTAGTATAAATTCTTCAGAGGTCAGTTTAAGGGATCTTTCACTGATCCTAAAGGCGAGGTTAGGCTTTCTCAACAGTGGCACTAGGACTTTGTGGAAAAGGTAATTGTTTGTTGGGGGAGAGCTGCCCTATGCATTGTAGGATGTTTAGCAGCATCTTCTGGTAGTACTCCTAAATTACGACAATAAAACATGTCTCAGACATTGTCTCATGTCCCTTGGGAGGCAAAATTGCTTCCAGTTGAGAACTGTTGTACTAGATTAAGTGCCCTCATTCTATACTGTCATACTTTTTATTCTCCAAGTTGTGCCTGTTATTAAATCATCATGTTTAATTGCTATTTTGCTTACTAAAATGGAAGTACTATGAGAAAAGGGACCATTCTTTTTTTTCTTTAACATCTTGAAGTATGATTGCTTTACAATGGTGTATTAGTTTCTGCTTTATAACAAAGTGAATCAGCTATATCTATCTATATATATCTATATATATAGATATATATATAGATATATATAGATATATATAGATCCCCATGTCTCCTCCTTCTTGTGTCTCCCTCCCACCCTCTCTATCCCACCCTTCTAGGTGGTCACAAAGCACCGAGCTGATCTCCCTGTGCTATGCAGCTGCTTCCCACTAGCTATCTATTTTACATTTGGTAGTGTATATATGTCCATGCCACTCTCTCACTTCGTCCAAGATTACCCTTCCCACTCCTCGTGTCCTCAAGTCCATTCTCTACTTCTGCGTCTTTATTCTTGTCCTGCCCCTAGGTTCTTCAGAACAATTCTTTTTTTTTTTTTTAGATTCCATATATATGTGTTAGCATACAGTATTTGTTTTTCTCTTTCTGACTTACTTCACTCTGTCTGACAGATTCTAGGTCCATCCACCTCACTACAAAAAACTCAATTTCATTTCATTTTATGGCTGAGTAATATTCCATTGTATATATGTGCCACAACTTCTTTATCCATTCATCTGTCGATGGACACTTATGTTGCTTCCATGTCCAGGCTACTGTAAATAGAGCTGCAATGGACATTGCAGTACATGGCTGTTTTTGAATTATGCTTTTCTCAGGGTACATGCAAAGTAGTGGGATTGCTGGGTCATATGGTAGTTCTATTTTTAGTTTTTTAAGGACCCTCCATACTGTTCTTCATAGTGGCTATATCAATTTACATTCCCACCAGCAATGCCAGAGGGTTCCCTTTTCTCCACACTCTCTCCAGCATTTATTGTTTCTAGATTTTTTGATGATGGCCATTCTGACCTGTGTGAGATGATATCTCATTGTAGTTTTGATTTGCATTTCTCTTATGATTAGTGATGTTGAGCATCTTTTCATATGTTCATTGGCAATCTGTGTATCTTCTATACAGATATGTCTATTTAGGTCTTCTGCCCATTTTTGAATTGGGTTGTTTGTTTTTCTGATATTGAGCTGCATGGGCTGCTTGTAAATTTTGGAGATTAATCCTTTGTCAGTTACTTCATTTGCAAATATTTTCTCCCATTCTGAGGATTGTCTTTTCTTCTTGTTTATGTTTTCCTTTGATGTGCAAAAGCTTTAAGTTCCACCAGGTCCTATTTTTTTATCTTTGTTTTTATTTCCATTACTCTAGAAGGTGGGTTAAAAAGGATCTTGCTGTGATTTATGTCATAGAGTGTTCTGTCTATGTTTTCCTCTAAGAGTTTTAAAGTGTCTGGCCTTGTATTTAGGGCTTTAATCCATTTTGAGTTTATTTTTGTGTATGTTGTTAGGGAGTGTTCTAATTTCATTCTTTTACATGTAGCTGTCCAGTTTTATCAGTAACACTTACTGAAGAGGCTGTCTTTTCTCTATTGAATACTCTTGCCTCCTTTATCAAAGATAAGCTGACCATATGTGTGTGGGATTCTTTCTGGGCTTTCTATCCTGTTCCATTATCTATATTTCTGTTTTTGTGCCAGTAACATACTTTCTTGATTACTGTAGCTTTGTAGTATAGTCTGAAGTCAGGGAGCCCGATTCCTCCAGCTCTGTTTTTCTTTTGCAATATTGCTTTGGCTATTCGGGGTCTTCTGTGTTTCCATACAAATTGTGGATTTTTTTGTTCTAGTTCAGTGAAAAATGCCATTGGTAGTTTGAGAGGGGTTGCAATGAATCTGCAGTTTCCTTTGGGTAGTATATTCATTTTCACAATGTTGATTCTTCCAATCCAATAACATGGTATATCTCTCCTTCTGTTTGTATCATCTTTAATTTCTTTCATCAGTGTAATAGTTTTCTACATAGAGGTCTTTGGCTCCTTAGGTAGTTTTATTCCTAGGTATTTTATTCTTTTTGTTGCAATGGTAAATGGGAGTGTTTCCCTAATTTCTCTTGCAGATATTTCATCATTAGTGTATAGGAATGCAAGAGATTTCTGTGCATTAATTTTGTGTCCTGATACTTTACCAGATGCTTTGGTTAGCTCTACTAGTTTTCTGATAGCATCTTTAGGATTCTCTATGTATAGTATTATGTCATCTGCAAACAGTGACAGCTTTACTTCTTTCCCGGTTTGGATTCTTTTTATTTCTTTTTCTTTTCTGATTGCTGTGGCTACAACTTCCAAAACTATGTTGAATAATAGTGGTGACAGTGGACAACCTTGTGTTGTTCCTGATCGTAGTGGAAATGGTTTCAGTTTTTCACCATTGAGAACCATGTTGGCTGTGAGTTTGTCATATATGGCCTTTATTATGTTGAGGTAAGTTCCCTCTATGCCTACTTTCTGGAGGGTTTTTATCATAAATCTGTGTTGAAATTTGTCAAAAGGTTTTTCTGCATGTATTGAGATGATCATATGGTTTTTATCTTTCAGTGTGTTAATATGGTTTATCACATGGATTGATTTGCAGATACTGAAGAATCCTTGCATTCCTAGGATAAACTCCACCTGATCATGGTGTATGATCTTTTTAATGAGCTGTTGGATTCTGTTTGCTAGTATTTTGTTGAGGATTTTTGCATCTATGTTCATCAGTGATATTGGCCTGTAGCTTTCTTTCTATGTGGCATCTTTGTCTGGTTTTGGTATCAGGATGATGGTGACCTTGTAGAATGAGTCTGGGAGTGTTCCTCCCTCTGCTGTATATTGTAAGAGTTTGAGAAGGATAGGTTTTAACTCTTCTCTAAATGTTTGACAGAATTTGCCTGTGAAGCCATCTGGTCCTGGACTTTTGTTTGTTGGGAGATTTTTAATGACAGTTTCAATTTCTGTGCTTGTGATTGATCTGTTTATATTTTCTATTTCTTCATCATTCAGTCTCGGAAGGTTGTGCTTTTCTAATAACTTGTCCATTTCTTACAGGTTGTCCATTTTATTGGCATATAGTTTCTTGTAGTAATCTCTCATGATCCTCTGTATTTCTGTAGTGTCACTTGATACTTCTCCTTTTTCATTTCTAATTCTATTTATTTGAGTCTTCTCCCTTTTTTTCTTGATGAGTTTGGCTAATGCTTAATCAATTTTTTTAATCTTCTCAGAGAACCAGCTTCTAGTTTTATTGATCTTTTCTATTGTTTCCTTCATTTCTTTTTCATTTATTTCTGATCTGATCTTTATGATTTCTTTCTTTTGGATAATTTTGGCGTTTTTTTTTGTTGTTGTTGTTCTTTCTGTAAATGCTTTAGATGTGAGGTTAGATTTTTTATTTGAGATGTTTCCTTTTTCTTAAGGTAGGATTGTATTGCTATAAACTTCCCTCTTAAAACTGCTTTTGCTGCATCCCATAGGTCTTCATATTTTCATTGTCATTTGTTTCTAAGTATTTTGTGATTTCCTCTTTGATTTCTTCAGTGATCTCTTGGTTATTTAGTAACATATTGTTTAGCCTACGTGTGTTTATAGTTTTTACAGATTTTTTCCAGTAACTGATATCTAGTCTCATAGCGTTGTGGTTAGAAAAGAAACCTTATACAATTTCAATTTTTAAAAATTTACCAAGGCTTGATTTGTCACCCAAGATATGATCTATCCTGGAGAATATTCTATGAGCACTTGAGAAAAAAGTGTAATCTGCTGTTTTTGGATGGAATGTCCTGTAAATATCAATTAAGTCCAACTTCTTTAATGTGTCATTTAAAGCTTGGGTTTCCTTATTTATTTCCATTTTGGATGATCTGTCCATTGGTGATAGTGGGGTGTTAAAGTCCCCTACTATGATTGTGTTGCCATCAATTTCCCCTTTTATGGTTGTCAGCATTTGCCTATGTATTGGGGTGTTCCTATGTTGGGTGCATAAATATTTATGTCTGTTATTTCTCATATGAGAATTGCTACTCCAGATTTCTTTTGATTTCCATTTGCATGGATCTTTTTCCATCCCCTCAATTTCAGTCTGTATGTGTCCCTAGGTCTGAAGTGGGTCTCCTGTAGACAGCATATATATGGGTCTTGTTTTTGTATCCATTCAACCAGTCTATGTCTTTTGGTTGGAGCATTTAATTCATTAACATTTAAGGTAGTTATTGATATGTATGTTCCTCTTACCATTTTCTTAATTGGTTTGGGTTTGTTATTGTAGGTCTTTTCCTTCTCTTGTGTTTCCTGCCAGGAGAAGTTCCTTTAGCATTTGTTGTAAAGCTGGTTTGGTGGTGCTGAATTCTCTTAGCTTTTGCTTGTCTGTAAAGATTTAAATTCTCTGTCGAATCTTAATGAGATTCTTGCTGGGTAGAGTAATCCTGGTTGTAGGTTTTCCCCTTTCATCACTTTAAATATGTCCTGCCACTCCCTTCTGGCTTGCAGCATTTCTGATGAAAGATCAGCTGTTAACCTTAAGGGGATTTCCTTGTATGTTATTTTTCCCTTGCTGCTTTTAATATATTTTTTTTGTATTTAATTTTTGATAGGTTGATTAATATATGTCTTGGCATGTTTCTCCTTGGATTTATCCTGTATGGGACTCTCTGTGCTTCCTGGAGTAGATTAACTATTTCCTTTCCCATATTAGGGAAGTTTTCAACTATAATCTCTTCAAATATATTCTCAGTCACTTTCTTTTCCTTTTCTTCTTCTGGAACCCTTATAATTTGAATTTTGGTGTGTTTAATGTTGTCCCTGAGGTCTCTGAGACTGTCCTCAATTCTTTTCATTCTTTTTTCTTTATTCTCCTCTGTGCTAGTTATTTCCTCTATTTTATCTTCCAGGTCACTTATCCATTCTTCTGCCTCAATTATTCTGCTATTAGTTTCTTCTAGATAATTTTGAATTTCATTTATTGTGTTGTTCATCATTTTCTGTTTGCCCTTTAGTTCTTCTAGGTCCGTGTTAAACGTTTCTTGTATTTTCTCCATTCTATTTCCAAGATTTTGGATCATCTTTATTATCATTACTCTGAATTCTTTTTCAGGTAAACTGCCTATTTCCTCTTCATTTGATTTGTCTGGTGAGTTTTTACCTTGTTGCTTCCTCTGCTGTGTGTTTCTCTGTCTTCTCATTTTGCTTAACTTACTGTGTTTGGGGTCTCTTTTTCACAGTCTGCAGGTTCGTAGTTCCCATTGTTTTTTGTATGTGCCGTAGTGGCTAAGGTTTGTTCAGTGGGTTGTGTAGGCTTCCTGGTGGAGGGGACTGATGCTTGTGATTTGGTGAATGAGGCTGGATCCTGTTTTTCTGGTAGGCAGGACCATGTCTGGTGGTGTGTTTTGAGGTGAGTGTGATATTATTGTGATTTTAGGCAGCCTCTCTGCTGATTCTTGGGGTTTTGTTCCTGTCTTGCCAGTTATTTGGCATAGAGTGTCCAGCACTTTAGCTTGCTGGTAGTTGAATGGAGCCAGGTCTTAGTGTTGAGATGGAGATCTCTGGGAGAGCTTTCATCATTTGATATTATGTCGAGCCAGGAGGTCTCTTGTGGACCAATTTCCTCAACTCAGCTCTCCCACCTCAGAGGCACAGCCCTGACACACACAGCTGGTACTCCAGGACCCTGTCAGCCACATGGCTCAGAAGAAAAGGAATAAAAAAAGAAAGAAAAAAGAAAGAAAAATAAAGTAAAATAAAAGAAATGTTAGTAAAATAAAAAAATTAGTAAAAATAAAATTTAAAAAGTAATTTAAAAAAAGAAAGAAAGGAGAGAGCAACCAATCCAGAAAAACAATCCACCAATGGTTACAAGTGCTAAAACTATACTAAAAAAGCAAAACAAAATAAAACAAAAACCCGACAGACAGAACTCTAGGACAAATGGTAAAAGCAAGCTATACATACAAAATCACACAAAGAAGCATACACATACACACTCACAGAAAGAGAAAAAGAAAAAGAATATATATATATATATATACATATACAAAAATGGAAGAGAGCAAGCAAATCAATAAACAGATCTACGAATGATAATAAACTGTAAATACTAAACTAAGATAAACATAATACCAGAAACAAATTAGATGCAAAAAGCAAAGCCAAAGTCAACATTTGCTCCCAAAGTCCACTGCTTCAATTTTTGGATGATTCGTTGTGTATTCATGGATTCCAGAGATGCAGGGTACATCAAGTTGATTGTGGAGATTTAACCCACTGCTCCTGAGGCTGCTGGGAGAAATTTCCCTTTCTCTTCTTTGTTTCCACAGCTCCTGGGGTTCAGCTTTGGATCTGGCCCTGTCTCTGTGTGCAGGTTGCCTGAGGACGCTGTTCTTCACTCAGACAGGACGGGGTTAAAGTAGCAGCTGATTGGGGGCTCTGGCTCACTCAGGCTTGGTGGAGAGAGGGTTATGGAATGCAGGGTGAGCCTGCAGCGGCTGAGGCCAGCGTGATGTTGCAATAGCCTGAGGTGCACCGTGTGTTCTCCTGGGGAAGTTGTCCCTGGATCACGGGACCCTGGCAGTGGCAGGCTGCACAGCCTCCCCAGAGGGGAGGTGTGGATAGTGACCTGTGCTTGCACACAGGATTCTTGGTGGATGAAGCAGCAGCCTTAGCGTTTCATGTCCATCTCTGGTGTCCGCGCTGATAGTCGTGGCTCATGTCCGTCTCCGGAGCTCGTTTAGGCGGTGTTGTGAATCCCCTCTCTTTGCGCACCCTGAAACAATGGTCTCTTGCCTCTTAGGCAGTTCCAGACTTTTTCCCGGAATCCCTTATGGCTAGCTGTGGTGCACTAGCCCCTTCCAGGCTGTGTTCACGCAGCCAACCCCAGTCCTCTCCCTGGGATCTGAACTCCGAAGCCAGAGCCTCAGTTCCCAGCCACCAGCCCCCTCCCACCCCAGCGGGTGAACAGACAAGCCTCTCAGGCTGGTGAGTGCTGGCTGGCACCAGTCCTCTGTGTGGGAATCTCTCTGCTTTGCCCTCTGCACCCCTATTGCTGCGCTCTTCTCTGTGGCTCTGAAGCTTTCCCCCTGCCACCTCCAGTCTCCGCCAGTGAAGGGGCTTCCTAGTGTGTGGAAACTTTTCCTCCTTCACAGCTCCCTCCCAGAGGGGCAGGTCCCACCCCTATTCTTTTGTCCCTGTTTTTTCTTTTTTCTTTTGCCCTACCCAGGTACGTGGGGAGTTTCTTGCCCTTTAGGAAGTCTGAGGTCTTCTTCCAGCATTCAGTAGGTGTTCTGTAGGAGTTGTTCCACATGTAGATGTATTTCTGATGTATTTGTGAGGAGGAAGGTGATCTCCATGTCTTACTCCTCTGCCATCTTGAAGGATTCTCGGACAATTCTTATTTAAAATTCCATCCCCAGTGCTTATCACAGTGCCAATTACTAAGTATTATGGGCTAAATTGTGTCACATGAGGATGTGTATGTGAAGTTCTAACCCCAGTATTTCAGAATGTGACTGGAAATGGGGCCTTTAACGAGGCAAATAAGGTAAAATGTCATCAAAAGGGTAAGTTCTAATCTAATATGACCGATGTCCTGATAACAAGAGGAAACTTGGGCACAGACATGTGTGCACACAGAGGGAAGACTGTGGACACACTGGAAGAAGATGGCATCTCCAAGCCAAGGAGAGGCCTCAAAAGAAAGCAGTCCTGCCAACATCTTACTCTTGGACTTCTAGTCTCCAGAACTGTGAGAAAATAAATTTCTGTTATTAAACCACCCAGTATGTGGTATTTTGTTATGGTAGCTTGTGATGGGACTCTTTTTTCTGTCACACTTTTAACTATACTATGCAATTAGTATCCCGTATAAATTAATTAAGCTGTATTTAGCTGCAAATCAAAAGACAAATAAACAACCTCAATAACCAAGTGTTGGGAGGTAAGTGTTTCCAGTTTTTATTAATTCACTGGTTCAACAGGTCTTCAAGCATCCACTTTTTTTCCTGGTTTTATCTTGTGCCATCCCCCAGTTAGTTGGGTCTTAGGCTACCCCATCTCAAGGTCTTAAGACATCCTTCAGGCAGTACATCCTGATGAAACAAGGTTGAACAGAAGAAGAGGTAATGTTACTTTCTTGTGTTTTATTTGAAAAGTGAAAAATATCTCCTCTCGAGATTCCTTTTATGTCTGTCTCATTATCCCAAACTGGTTTACATACCTATCTCTAGGCCTGCCATTGGCAAGATAATGGGATAACTATAGTTGGTTTGGACCAACCAGGATTTACCTGTGCTTTGGGGGTAAGAATACATTTCCTGGGGGGTGGAAATCTGAATAAAATTGCTGTTCTATTTGAAAAGAAGGAGGGGAGGACAGGTGTTGAGTGGACAACCAAAATATCTGCTGTACCATGGAATAGACATGAGTAAACTCATATAGAAGATTCAGTTATCAGTTTCCAGGTTCTGAATTCCCACTTATCTTCAATTCCCTCTCAATGATGAAAAATGTCTTGGATATAAGTCCATTTTTTTTTGTATACAGTCTATTTCTGTTTTAGAGGAAAATGTGGCTCTCTTAATTCCTACTGTTAAATCCTCTACCCCACCCTTAATTATAACAGCTTTTACCTGTTGTTCAGTTTGGATATTTCATCCTCTCACTTCTTGTCTCTATTTCAAATTCAAGCCTCTCTAGGTAACAGTCCTTTTTGTAATCAAATTCAAATATTGCTGTGCAATTCTTCCCCTAAATATATCTTTCTACTGATATTCTTTCACCAAGCCATTTCCTTTGTGTCCATTGGAATCCACACTCCTTGACACTTCAGTGCTTTGCATAACACTTTGTTTAGGTTCTTAAGTGGTGCTTACCTTTGATTTCCCCAAGAAGTCTTCTTGATAGAGCATTCTCCTGTCCCTATTTCCAGTGTATCATGAATCAGGAAGTGGGAGGGGCCATTTTCTTCGTTGCCTAGTGCTGTTTCTAAGACATTACACTTGACTCTTGCTCTAAATTACTCCTTTGTAGGACTTGAGTATTCCAACTAGGTAAACTTCTACTTTCCCTTCTAATAAATGGGACAATGAAATATTTACTAAGAACATTAAGCATCCATATCATATTCTTCCTTTCCATGCCTTATTCTTACCATAAATGATTGTTCTGGCCTCACAGTTTCTTTCTTCCATCCTCTCTCCATCCTATCTATCTCTCTTTCCCTCCCTCTCACTCATTTTCCTCTTCCTTCTCCCTTTTCCTTCCTCTTTCCTTCCTTCTTTTCTTTATCTTTTTTCTTTCTTTTCAGCTTTATTAAGGCTTAATTAATGGGCATTAAACAGCACATATGTTTAAAATGTACAATCTGGTAAGTGTATGAGTTATCTATTACTTCATGACAAATTACCCCAAAACGTAGTGGCTTAAAACAGCACACATTCCTTATCTCATCTCTTTTTTTGTGGATCAGGAATCTGGCAATGGCTGAGCTGAGTACTCTGGCTGAAATCAAAGTGTTGGCCAGAGTTACAGTCATCTGAATGTGCACCAGAAGGTGGATCTGCTTTGAAACTCATTCCCATGACTGTTGGCAGGTTTCAGAGATCCACTTCCAAGTTCATTCATGCAGGTTGTTGCCTGGAGATATCAGTCCCTTGCCATGTGAACGTCTCCAGGGCAGCTTGCTCTTCTCAGAGCAAGGTTTGAGAGAGAGAGAGAGAGAGATGTCTCAGGCTGAAGCCATTGTTGTTTTTTGTAACCTAATCTTGGAGTGAAAACCTATGACTTCTACCACATCTTATTCACTAAAAGTGAGTCACTATACACCTGAAACTAATATGTTATATGTCAACTATGCCTAGATTACCAAAAACAAGTGAGTTACTAAATGCAGCTCACACTTAAGCAAAGGGGATTCTACAAGGGCATGAATCCCAGGAAGTGGGGACTGTTAGAGGCATCTTAGGGACTGTCTACCACAATGAACTATGACATGTATACAGCATGAAACCATTGCTACAACTAAGATAATGCCATTTCCATCACACTTCGCCCCACAAATTTTTCTCATCTCCCTTTGTAATTCATTCCTCCTTCTACCTCCTTTCCCTGGCAAGTACACCTCTATTTTTTCTGTCACTATAGATTAGTTAGAATTTTCTGGAATATTGTTAAATGGAATCATACAGTTTGTATTCTTTTTTTTTTGGCTTTTCATTAAGCATAATGATTTTGAGAGTCATTCATGTTGCTTGCATCAATAATTTGTCCTTATTATTAGGGAGCACTATTTCATTGAACAGATATACCATTATTTGCCTATCTGTTTACCTGCTGATTGACATTTTGAGTTGTTTCCAGTTTGGAACTGTTATGAATAAAGCTGATATGAACGTTTGTGTACAAGTCTTTGTGTAGAGGTGATGGTTAATTTTATGTGTGCCCTCAACTAGGCTATGGTGTTCAGTTGTTTGGTCAAACACCAGTTTAGAAGTTGCTGTGAAAGTATTTTTTAGATGTGATTAATATTTAAATCCACCTTTAAGTAAAGCAGATTACATCCCCCAATGTGATGGGTCTCATCCATTCAGTTGAAGGCCTCAGGAGCAAGACTGAGGTCTCTAGAAGAAGGAATTCTCCTCGAGATTGCAACATAGAAACCCTGCCTGATTTTAAAGCACTTTGCTCTATGGAATTCAGACCCAGGACTGCAATATCAACTCTTGCCTGAATTTCTAGCCTGACATTCTGCCATACAGATCTCCAACTTGCTAGTTCCTACAACTGTATATGACAATTCCCTAAAATCTTTCTTTCTCTTTTTCTGTCTCTCGATACTGAGAGTGGTTCTAGAGACGTAGAATCTTAAGGATGAGTGTTCTGGATTGGTTCTCAGACTTCTGGAATTGATTCTATAATCTTATTAGATGTAAAGGCACCAATGACTGTATTTCTAGTAGTAAAGAGAGCACTGATAATCTATGTCATGATCTAGCAATAGGGATACACAAAAATCACCATTAGATACTGCTAATCAAATAATTATAATACATAAGGTTCTGGGTGACCATGTATTTGATACTTATCTTAATCAGCTAGGGTTGCTATAACAAAATACAATAGACTGGGTAGTTTAAAGAACAGGAATTTATTTCTCACAGTTCTGAAGATTGGAAGTCCAAGTTCAAACTGCCAGCAGGGTTGGTGTCTGGTGAGAGCTCTTTCCTTGGGTTGCAGATGGTTGCCTTCCTGCTGTGTCCTCACACGGCCTTTCCTCAGTGAGTGTAGGTGTAGAGAAAGAGAAAGAACATGCTCTCTGGTATTCTTTTCATAAGAACACTAATCCTATCAGACCAGAGCCCTCCCTGGTGACCTCACCTAACCCTAATTATTTCCCAAAGTCCCCATCTATGAACAAAATTACATTGGGGTTAGGGCTTCAACACAAACATTGGGAGGGACACAAACATTCAGTCCATAACAATACATTAGAACACTTTTGTCAAACCAATGAGTATAATGAGATTGGATGGTTACTCCTAATTATGTTGGACAAAGTCTTAAGGTCTTAAAAATGTATTAGGAATCTTTCCTTATTTATTATCTTTCTTTTCCCTTTTTGGCGTCTTTATTCCTCTTGGTTGACTTCATTATCAGGACGGCTCTTTTCTTGTGATGCAGAGAGAACTCCTACAGCCAAGGCTTGCTTGGTTTTGACATGAGGCATTTCAAAAAGAGAAAGTGGCTCTGTCTTGATACTTAATGATTAAATAATATTCTGTAGAGGATTTTGGTTGGCTTAGGCTGGTCCACATGCCCACCCCCAAATTAGTCACTGAAGGATGTGTTATTCTGATTGGCTTGCCAATCAGCATAATCAGGGTTGTATGCTTATCCTGCAGCTGGAGATCTTGGTCAGTCTTCTCAAACCATGCGGACTTGGTGGACTGAGATGATTCTGCAAAAGCATTATAAGAGTTCATTTAATGGAAAAAAGAGAAAATGGATGCACAGCACCTTCTATAACTCCCAGGCACTCTTTGCTTCCCCCTTTGTTCTTGCTACAGTTGGTTCATGCCTTAATTAAAGTCATTATTGCATCATAATTTTCTGTTAGTCCTATCTGATTCTCCCTGTGATTATAAATTCTGTGGGGGCAGAAACTGTATATTTTCATCTTCATATCTCCATTGCTTAGCATAATTTTCAGTTTATAATAGTACTTAACAAATATTCATTACTGGATTTTATCTATTTAACTTTATCTAGTAATTGCTCTCTTGCTGGAGGTTTCATGGTCCCTGAATAATAGGTTTTGTCTCCTCAAGTAAATCCTCTTCAGGTGCCTGTTTGAAAGACAGAGTACTTTAAAAATTCATTATTTACCTCTTACCAAAGAGTCTCTAGTTTTAAATTTCCCTTTCAAGTTTCTTGAAATAGGAGTTAAGACTCTCTGCCTTTTGTTTTCTGCCACCCACTGATCAAACCGTTATTTTTCTCTTCATTGTCACCAGTTACCCTGTTGTAAAATCCATCAGTCATTTACCAATCTTAGTTTTTCTTAACCATGCCATAGCACCTGGCATTGATTTTCCTTTGGTTTTCATTGTTCTGTGTATATTCTTGATTTACCTCCCAAATCTTTGCTTATTAGTAAAACATTTTTTGTCTTTATACAGTATAATGTGCTAGGTACTATGGATATAAAGAGTAATGATCTTGCCATCAGCAGCTTTTAAACTAGTTGTTCACTTTTCATTTCCAATAAAATTTATACCTAGATGGTTAGAATATTCTATCTGAATTTTGTATCTGCAGGTGTCCTTGCCAGTCAATTCAAAACACTGTTGAAAACTTATCATACTAAATTTGCTCCTTTGCTCAGGAGCCTTTCCTGGCTCTTCCTTGCCTTCTATTAATGATTCGTCTCCTTTGGAGAAGACATGGCCTCTTTGTGAGGCCCCACCCACTTTGACAGCGTAATCTCTTCTGCTTTCCTCACAGTATCCAGATTTCTAGGCAACCTTGAATGGCTCATACTTATACACTTGCTTTCTAAACCTTGCACTTATGATTTTTACATTCATTCTACATGTAATATGCAGGAATTAGTTTACTTCACATCTCTGCCTTTTGAGGCACTTCTAACCAATTTCAATTTGGTTCTTCCATGATGCCTTCCTGGATTTCCCATTTAGAAGTGATTACTCCTACCTCTAAATGTCAGTAGGATTTAGGTTATAATAATCTTTAGTTTTTGGAACATAGAGGAGCTGCATTTAGAATTTAACCCAGATCCCAGGTGGGTAGGGAAAATTGCTCAGTATCTGCCAGATCATAGGTTTTAACTCAATAAATTTCAGATGAGTGAATGAATAAATTGCTCCTGTAAAACCAGCCCTGCCGGAATATAAAATATTTGCTCAACAATGCTTCCACTGGCTACATAGAACCCAGTATGAAACTTTTCCAAAGTGTTCTGAGCGTCATGCCAGAAATAATACACAGTTCGTCAGTTATCCCTGAGCAATTTGTGACTGTCTCAGACAGACTAGATGAGGGAGATCTGGGGCAGAGTAAAATAGGAATAAGCAGATCAACTCCACCTTTCTGAGTGCTTGAGAATTCATCACCTTCCACAGAAGGGAGGCTATCAGGTTAAAAAAAAAATACTGCCAGGCAACCATCTATTCTGGGGTGCTGGTTATGTCACCATCTGTCCTTTTATGTCTAATAATTAGGAAAGGGTGTAGACAGAATTAATTGTAGTAGCATGGTTACCTGTTGGCATCATTTTCATCAACAGAGTCCACTTAAGGACTTCTACTTCAGATGCTACATTGATTAGAAATTTTATATGACACTTTAATTAAAAGTGATAATTTGACAACAATCAAATTGACTAAGAATTTTATATAAATATAATAATAAATTAGAGGCAGATTATAAAAGTGTCAGTTTAGTTTTAAATCATGGATCCCTTCTCATCAGGGAATTTATAGTAGGTCTCTAACCTCCTATTATTAGTGGAATAAACCCCATGGCTGTGCCAATATTTCAAAGTTGCTTTTGTGACCTCTGCATCTTTATCTATTGTTGTTTCTGTGTCAAAGCGTCCTTTCAGGCTGCTTTTGGGGTTCATTCAATTTCTATTCAACATCAGTTCCTTTAACAAGACTTCACTGTCTTTGCTCTGACTCCCCATACATTCATGACACATTTGTCCTGTACTCTTTATTTGTGGTTGACGTTTTTTCTTTAGAACTCTCCCTTTTATTACAGTCATGCTCTGTGTCTTGCACTACAATAAAATCTCTGCACATTTCCTTTCCCCACAGACTCTCTTCTCTAAGCTTTGCACTACACACTGTTGTCTTTTTATTTTCTCATCCACTTCTCAATTCTAAGCCTGCAAATAACTCTTTCTGGTGCTACTGTTATTTCTCTATTACTAACTACACTTAATTTATGCTGACAACATTCATATTGAAGCTTACACTCCACATAGCTCCATTATCCTTTAGTTTATTCCTGACTCTGCTGGTGAAAGGATTTACTTCTTTTCCTTAAGGAAACCTTGTTTTTTGGAAGCAAGACTGGTATTTGACAGAAGACCCAAGTATCTCGTGCTCCCGGGAGACAAGTAAAGAAGTAAATAAGCGACAAGCATATACAAACTTTTTTTCTAGGTGGTGTTTTAAGTTTCTTCTTTTCCTTTATTTACAGCACTCCAAGGTTTCAGCAAAACCATTATCAGCATATACAGCAAAAAGTGTGGACCTCCTGCCTCTGGGGGTTGTTTGCAAGCTTCCTTTTAAGCTCTTCTCTTTAAGCTCCCTTTAAGGCTTATAATAACATTCTTCAAATAGCATAATACTCAAGTAAAAATGTGACATAAGGTTGTAAGATCTTAAGTTTACACTCAGTTTTGTTGTGTACAATAAAGGTAATGCTTGTTCCTCGATTATGTTTTTAAATGCACACAACTTCTTTTGTCTTTATAAACCATTCACCTCTGTAGTTTTATATTTAAACCTATCAATTTAGAGTTATTGTGAATCAGGTAATGGCTTTAAACATTTATGTAGAAAAAAATGGTCCCCTTTTATCAGGAAGGTGAAATATTCAGACAGATTACTCCTGCTCAAACACCATATGAAACTGTTCTCTGGTATAGTGAATAAATGAATAAATGACTAAATGCTAATATGCATGGAGTAAAGCTGCCAATGCATTTCATTCTGACCTTTGGGGTAATTTAGAACTTGCTATTTTTTTTCTTTTAAGAAAAACTGTCCATCAAGTTCAAATATACAATGGTTAATGTGGATAAAAGACCATCAGGCATTTATACGAAACTACAAGACGTCTTTTCACTAGCTATCTCAACTTGAGATTTGAATTCAAACTCATCAAAGGAAAAAAATCTATTAAATCTATTATCACATTCTCTAAAGAAAAAAAATCAGTATTTTACTTTTTCAACAGTTGAATAAAAGGATTTAGACATATATCAAAGGGGAAAAAAGGGTTTTAATCCCTCTGTGGCATAGGAAGAGACACATGCTATACTGGAAAGACTGCACAGCCCATCAGGAGAGAAACCAGAGAATATGTGGCCTCAGTTCCATCATTTCAGAACACAGTAGCAGCTTGTCTGTTAATTTCTTTCCTCTCAGCCTGGCCTGGGTGTACTCTCACAAGCTTAACAGTAACAGGGAGTCTAAAACTGCTTCTGAGCAGGTGATTTCTGCAGACAGGTGTTATTTATCAGAGAAGATTTAGACAGGATAACATTGAGGAGTGATGTGTTACTTTAACCAGATTGCAAAACTGAAAAAGAATAATGAACCTCACATTAGTTAAATAAACAAAGCGACAGTAAGCACAATAAGCAGACAGGCATGATGCTTACAGAAGAGTCATCTCTTTTTGTGTACAGTGTGCCGCATTGCACTTGCTGTTCAAATATATGTTTTAATAAATGTCCTTTAATGTGTACATGAAATAGAGTAGGCATTCAACTATTTGTTGAATGAAAATAACAATATATTATGTATAAAGAAAAATCTGATCTCATATCATCAGAAACAGATTTTGTCAACCTGAACTTTTGGACCAGATAGATATTGTTGTGAAGGGCTATCCTGTGTACTGTAGGGTGTTTAGCAGCACCCTTGGCCTCCAGACCTACCAGATGCCAGCAGCCCTGTTGTGACAATCAAAAATGTTTCCAGATATCAACAAATGTCCCCTGGATGTCATATCTCCTCTGATTGAGAACTACTGATGAGAAAGGAAGCTATAATTAGCACAACTCAATTTTACCTACATGGTTTCTATTCTTTCTATCTTCAAGATTAGTTTGTGATTGAGTTGGAAGGATAGGTTTACTTTCCTTTTAACTGTTAGTAAATTAACTTATATATATATATTAGTTTAGTAGAGCTGCTGTAAAAAAGTACCACAAATTGGGTAGCTAAAACAGCAGAAATGTATTGTCTTACAGTCCTGGAAGGTAGCTAGAACACTGAAATCAAAGTGTCGGCAGACTTGGTTCCTTCTGAGGGCTGTGGGGGAAAATCTGCTCCAGGTCTCTCCTCCAGTTTCTGGTGGGCTCAGGCATCTCTTGGTTTGAAGATGGCACTCTCCTGGTGTCTTCAGATGGTCTTCTCTGTGTCCATCTCAGTCAAATCAGTGTCCATATTTCCCTTTTTATAAGGATGCAAGTCATATGGGATTAAGGCCCACACTAATGACCTTGTTTTAAATTGATTACTCTGTAAAGACCCTATCTCCAAATAAAGGCACATTCTGAGGTACTGAGAGTTAGAATGCCAACATACATTTTTTGATGGGGGACACAACTGGACTCATAACAGTATGATTCTGACTACTGTGCACTTAGTGCCAGAAATGAGGCCCTGGCATTTAACCATTAACTGCTTTAACTTCTTTCTACTCTTTGGTTCACATCTCTGCTTCCTGGGAGACAAAAATGGTGTGATGTATATATATATATATATATATATATATATATACATATATATATATACATATATATATACATATATATATATTTATTTATTTTTAACATTTTTATTGGAGTATAATTGCTTTACAATGGTGTGTTAGTTTCTGCTTTATAACAAAGTGAATCAGTTATACATATACATATGTTCCCATATCTCTTCCCTCTTTCATCTCCCTCCCTCCCTCCCTCCCTATCCCACCTCTCTAGGTGGTCACAAACCACCAAGCTGATCTCCCTGTGCTATGTGGCTTCTTCCCACTAGCTATCTATTTTACGTTTGGTAGTGTATATATGTCCATGCACCTCTCTCACTTTGTCACAGCTTACTATTCCCCCTCCCCATATCCTCAAGTCCATTCTCTAGTAGATCTGTGACTTTATTCCCATCTTACCCCTAGGTTCTTCATGAACTTTTTTTTTCTCTTAGATTCCATATATATGTGTTAGCATACGGTATTTGTTCGTCTCTTTCTGACTTACTTCACTCTGTATGACAGACTCAAGGTCCACCCATTTCACTACAAATATCTCAATTTCGTTTCTTTTTATGGCTGAGTACTATTCCATTGTATATATGTGCCACATCTTCTTTATCAATTCATCCAATGATGGACACTTAGGTTGTTTCCATGTCCTGGCTATTGTAAATAGAGCTGCAATGAACATTTTGGTACATGACTCTTTTTGAATTATGGTTTTCTCAGGGTATATGCCCAGTAGTGGGATTGCTGTGTCATAAGGTAGTCCCATTTTTAGTTTTTTAAGGCACCTCCATTCTGTTCTCCATAGTGGCTCTACCAATTCACATTCCCACCAGCAGTGCAAGAGTGTTCCCTTTTCTCCACACCATCTCCAGCGTTTATTGTTTCTAGATTTTTTGATGATGGCCATTCTGACTGGTGTGAGATGATATCTCATTGTAGTTTTGATTTGCATTTCTCTAATGATTAATGATGTTGAGCATTCTTTCATGTATTTGTTGGCAATCTGAATATCTTCTTTGGAGAAATGTCTATTTAGGTTTTCTGCCCATTTTTGGATTAGGTTGTTTAATTTTTTGTTATTGAGCTGCATGAGCTGCTTGTAAATCTTGGAGATTAGTCCTTTGTCAGTTGCTTCATTTGCAAATATTTTCTCCCATTCTGAGGGTGGTCCTTTGGTCTTGTTTATGGTTTCCTTTGCTGTACAAAAGATTTTAAGTTTCATTAGGTACCACTTGTTTATTTTTGTTTTTATTTCCATTTCTCTAGGAGGTGGGTTAAAAAGGATCTTGCTGTGATTTATGTCATAGAGTGTTCTGCCTATGTTTTCCTCTAAGAGTTGGATAGTGTCTGGCCTTACGTTTAGGTCTTTAATCCATTTTGAGTTTATTTTTGTGTATGGTGTTATGGAGTGTTATAATTTTATACTTTTACATGTACCTGTCCAGTTTACCCAGCACCAATTATTGAAGAGGCTGTCTTTTCTCCACTGTATATTCCTGCCTCCTTTATCAAAGATAAGGTGACCATATGTGTGTGGGTTTATCTCTGAGCTTTCTATCCTGTTCCATTGATCTATATCTCTGTTTTTGTGCCAGGACCATACTGTCTTGATTACTTTAGCTTTGTAGTATAGTCTGAATTCAGGGAGCTTGATTCCTCCAGCTCCATTTTTCATTCTCAAGATTGCTTTAGCTATTGGGGTCTTTTTTGTTTCCATAGAAATTGTGAAATTTTTTGTTCTACTTCTGTGAAAAATGTCAGTGATCATTTCATAGGGATTGCATTGAATCTGTAGATTGCTTTAGGTGGTAGAGTCATTTTCACAATGTTGATTCTTCCAATCCAAGAACATGGTATATCTCTCTATCGATTTGTATCATCTTTAACTTCTTTCATCAGTGTCTTATAATTTTCTGCATACAGGTCTTTTGTCTCCTTAGGTAGGTTTATTCCTAGATATTTTATTCTTTCTGTAGCAATGGTAAATGGGAGAGTTTTCTTAATTTCACTTTCAGATTTTTCATCATTAGTGTATAGGAATGCCAGACATTTCTGTGCATTCATTTTGTATCCTGCTACTTTGCCAAATTCATTAATTAGCTCTAGTAGTTTTCTGGTAGCATCTTTAGGATTCTCTGTGTAGTGTATCATGTCATCTTCAAACAGTGACAGCTTTACTTCTTCTTTTCTGATTTGGATTCCTTCTTCTTCTCTGATTGCTGTGCCTAAAACTTCCAATACTATGTTTAATAATAGTGGTGAGAGTGGGCAACCTTGTCTTCTTCCTGATCCTAGAGGAAATGGTTTCAGTTTTTCACCATTAAGGACGATGTTGACTGTGGGTTTGTCATATGTGGCCTTTATTATGTTGAGGAAAGTTCCCTCTGTGCCTACTTTCTGCATGGTTTTTATCATAAATGGGTGTTGAATTTCGTCAAAAGCTTTCTCTGCATCTATTGAGATGACCATATGGTTTTTCACCTTCAATTTGTTAATATGGTGTATCACGTTGATTGATTTGCATATATTGAAGAATCCTTGCATTCCTGGAATAAACCCCACTTGATCATGGTGTATGATCGTTTTAATGTGCTGTTGGATTCTGTTTGCTAGTATTTTGTTGAGGATTTTTGCATCTATGTTCATCAGTGATATTGGCCTGTAGTTTTCTTTCTTTGTGGCATCTTTGTCTGGTTTTGGTATCAGGGTGATGGTGGCCTCATAGAATGAGTTTGGGAGTTTGCCTACCTCTGTTTTATTTTGGAAGAGTTTGAGAAGGATAGGTGTTAGCTCTTCTCTAAATGTGTGATAGAATTCGCCTGTGAAGCCATCTGGTCCTGGGGTTTTGTTTGTTGGAAGATATTTAATCACAGTTTCAATTTCATTGCTTGTGATTGGTCTGTTTATATTTTCTATTTCTTCCAGGTTCAGTCTCGGGAGGTTGTGCATTTCTAAGAATTTGTCCATTTCTTCCAGGCTGTCCATTTTATTGGCATAGAGTTGCTTGTAGTAATCTCTCATGATCTTTTGTATTTCTGCAGTGTCAGTTGTTACTTCTCCTTTTTCATTTCTAATCCTATTGATTTGAATCCTTTCCTGTTTTTTCTTGATGTGTCTGGCTAATGGTTTATCAATTTTATTTATCTTCTCAAAGAATCAGCTTTTAGTTTTATTGATCTTTGCTATCGTTTCCTTCATTTCTTTTTCATTTATTTCTCATCAGACCTTTATGATTTCTTTCCTTCTGCTAACTTTGGGGTTTTCTCATTCTTCTGTCTCTAATTGCTTTAGGTGCAAGGTTAGGTTCGTTATTTGAGATATCTCCTGTTTCTTAAGGTAGGATTGTGTTGTTATAAACTTCCCTTTTAGAACTGCTTTTGCTGCATCCCATAGGTTTTGGGTCATGTGTCACCATTGTCATTTTTTTCTAGGATTTTTTTGATTTCCTCTGTGATTTCTTCAGTGATCACTTTGTTATTAAGTAGTGTATTGTTTAGCCTACATGTGTTTGTATATTTTACAGATCTTTTCCTGTAATTGATATCTAGTCTCATAGCATTGTGGTCGGAAAAGATACTTGATACAACTTCAATTTTCTTAAATTTACCAAGGCTTGATTTGTACCCAAGATATGATCTATCCTGGATAATGTTCAATGAGCCCTTGAGAAAAATGTGTATTTGGTTGTTTTTGGATGGAATGTCCTATAAATACCAATTAAGTCCATCTTGTTCAATGTATCATTTAAAGCTTTTATTTCCTTTTTTATTTTCATTTTGGATAATCTGTCCATTGATGAAAGTGGGGTCTTAAAGTACCCTACTATTATTGTATTACTGTCAATTTCCCCTTTTATGGCTGTTAATATTTGCCTTATGTATTGAGGTGCTCCTATGTTGGGTGCATAAATATTTACAATTGTTATATATTCTTCTTGGATCAATCCCTTCATCGTTATGTAGTGTCCTTCTTTGTCTCTTGTAATAGTTTTTATTTTAAAGTTTATTTTTTTTTTTTTTTTGCATTACGCGGGCCTCTCACTGTTGTGGCCTCTCCCGTTGCGGAGCACAGGCTCTGGACGCGCAGGCCCAGCGGCCATGGCTCACGGGCCCAGCCGCTCCGCGGCATGTGGGATCCTCCCGGACAGGGGCACGAACCCGCGTCCCCTGCATCGGCAGGCGGACTCTCAACCACTGCGCCACCAGGGAGGCCCTAAAGTTTATTTTGTCTGATATGAGAGTTGCTATTCCAGCTTTCTTTTGATTTCCATTTGCATTGAACATCTTTTTTTAATCCCCTCACTTTCAGTCTGTATGTGTCCCTAGGTCTGAAGTGGGTCTCTTGTAAACAGCATATATATGGGTCTTGTTTTTGTATCCATTCAGCCAGTCTGTGTCTTTTGGTTGGAGCATTTAATCCATTTACATTTAAGGGAATTATCAATATGTATGTTCCTATTCCCATTTTCTTAATTGTTTTGGGTTTGTTATTGTAGGTCTTTTCCTTCTCTTGTGTTTCTTGCTTAGAGAAGTTCCTTTAGCATTTGTTGTAAAGCTGGTTTGGTCGTCCTGAAGTCTCACAGCTTTTGCTTGGCTGTAAAGCTTTAATTTCTCCATAAAATCTGAATGAGATCCTCAGTGGGTAGAGTAATCTTGGTTGTAGGTTTTTCTCCTTCATCACTTTAAATATGTCCTGCCACTCCCTTATGGTTGCAGAGTTTCTGCTGAAAGATCAGCTGTTAACCTTATGGGGATTCCCTTGTGTGTTATTTGTTGTTCTTCCCTTGCTGCTTTTAATACATTTTCTTTGTATTTAATTTTTGATAGTTTGATTAATATGTGTCTTGGCGTGTTTCTCCTTGGATTTATCCTGTATGGGACTCTCTGTGCTTCCTGGACTGGATTAACTATTTCCTTTCCCATATTAGGGAAGTTTTCAACTATAATCTCTTCAAATATTTTCTCAGTCCCTTTCTTTTTCTCTTCTTCTTCTGCGACCCCTACAATTCAAATGTTGGTTTGTTTAATGTTGTCCCAGAGGTTTCTGAGTCTGTCCTCAGTTCTTTTCATTCTTTTTTCTTTTTTCTGATCTGCAGTATTTATTTCCACTATTTTATCTTCCAGGTCACTTATACGTTCTTCTGCCTTAGTTATTCTGCTATTGATCCCTTCTAGAGTATTTTTAATTTCATTTTTTTTTGTTGTTCATCGTTGCTTGTTTCCTCTTTAGTTCTTCTAGGTCCTTGTTAAATGTTTCTTGCATTTTCTGTATTCTATTTCCAAGATTTTGGATCATCTTTACTATCATTATTCTGAATTCTTTTTCAGGTAAACTGTCTATTTCCTCTTCATTTTCTTGGTGTGATGGGTTTTTATCTTGCTTCTTCATCTGCTGTGTGTTCTTCTGTCTTCTCATTTTCCTTAACTTACTGTGTTTTGGTCTCCTTTTTGCAGGCTGCAGGTTCGTAGTTCCCTTTGTTTTTGGTGTGTTTCTCCAGTGGCTAAGGTTGGTTCAGTGGGTTGTGTAGGCTTCCTGGTGGAGGGGAGTAGTGCCTATGTTTTGGTGGATGAGGCTGGACCTTTTCTTTCTGGTGGGCAGGTCCACGTTTGGTGGTGTGTTTTGGGGTGTCTATGGCCTTATTATGGTTTTAGGCAGCATCTCTGTTAATGGGTGGAGTTGTGTTCCTGTCTTGCTAGTTGTTTGGTATAGTGTGTCCAGCACTGTAGCTTGCTGATTTTTGAGTGAAGCTGGGACTTGGTGTTGAGATGGAGATCTGTGGGAGATCTTCATCATTTCATATTACATGGAGCTGGGAGGTCTCTTGTGGAGCAGTGTCCTGAAGTTGGCTCTCCCACCTCAGAGGCACAGCACTGACTCCTGGCTGGAGCACCAAGAGCCTCTTATCTACACATCTCAGAATAAAAGGGAGAAAAATTTGATAGAAAGAGGATAAAATAAAATAAAAAAATAAAGATAAAATAAAATAAGGTTATTAAAATAAAAAATAAAAAGTAATGATTAAGAAAAAAATATTTTTAAAAGTAAAAAAAAAGGAAACAAAAACCAAAAACCAAAATGGATGGACAGAACCCTAGGACAACTGGTGATCTCACAAAGAAATATACACATAAAAACTCACAAAAAGTGGAAAAGAGGAAAAATTAATATACCTTTCTCCCAAAGTCCTCGTCCTCAATTTGGGATGATTCGTTGACTATTCAGATATTCCACAGATTCAGGGTACATCAAGTTGATTGTGGAGATATAATCCGCTTCTTCTGAGGCTGCTGGGAAGGATTTCCCTTTCTCTTCTTTGTTCGCACAGCTCCCGGGGTTCAGCTTTGGATTCTGCCCCGCCTCTGAGTGTAGGTCACCTGAGGGCGTCTGGTCTTCGCTCAGACAGGACGGGGTTACAGGAGCAGCTGATTCGGGGGCTCTGGCTCCCTCAGGCTGGGGGGAGAAAGGGGCACATATGTGGGGCGTGCTGCAGTGGCAGAAGCCGGCATGACGTTACACCAACCTGAGGCGCACTGTGTGTTCTCCTGGGGAAGTTGTCCGTGAATCACGGGACCCTTGCAGTGGCGGGCTGCATAGGCTCCCAGGAGGGGAGGTGTGGATAGTGACCTGTGCTCGCACACAGGCTTCTTGGTGGCAGCAGCAGCAGCCTTAACGTCTCATGCCTGTCTCTGGGGTCCATGCTGATAGCCGAAGCTTGCGCCCGTCTCTGGAGCTCCTTTAAGCAGCACTCTTAATCCCCTCTCCTTGCACACCAGGAAACAAAGAGGCAATAAAAATTCTCTTGCCTCTTCGGCAGCTCCAGACTTTTTCCCAGACTCCCTCCCGGCTAGCTGTGGCGCACTATCCTCCTTCAGGCTGTGTTTATGCAGCCAACCCATGTCCTCTTCCTGGTTTCTGACCTCCAAAGCCCTAGCCTCATCTCCCAACCCCCGCCCACCTCGGCGGGTGAGCAGACAAGCCTCTTGGGCTAGTGATATCTGGTCTGCACCAATCCTCTGTGTGGGAGTCTCTCCGCTTTGCCCTCTGCACCCTTGTTGCTGTGCTCTCCTCCATGGTTCTGAAGCTTCCCTTCTCCACCACCCACAGTCTCCGGCTGTGAAGGGGCTTCCTAGTGTGTGGAAACCTTTCCTCCTTCACAGCTCCCTCCCACTGGTGCAGGTCCCATCCCTATTCTTTTGTCTCCATTTTTTCTTTTTTCTTTTGCTTTACCCAGGTACGTGGGGAGTTCCTTGCCTTTGGGGAGGTCTGAGGTCTTCCGCCAGCGTTCAGTAGGTGTCCTATAGGAGCAGTTCCACATGTAGATGTAATTCTGATGTATCTGTGGGGAGGAAGGTGATCTCTGCATCTTACTCTTCCACCATCTTCCTCAACTCTCCCCCGTGTGATGTATTTTGTAAGAATGTTTATAGCACTCAGAAGTGTGCTTGGCTACGTTTTATTTGAATGAAGAAGAAATGCTCCTTTCGATAGAAGGGGAGGTGGCTTGTCACTTTGTATCTAATTGACATAGAATCACAAGAAGAAGATTATTTATTCTTCTCCTAAATCAAAGCAGCACAGGGCTCCTTTTGAGTATTCATTATTTTTTAGGCTCATTTTAATTTTTAATTGAAAGAATTAAATGTGCAAATATATATTTTTTATTTTATTTATTATTTTTTTTTAAAATTGAACATTGCCAAAGATGCAGTTGTCTGTGCTTCCTTTTTTGTGAATTTTATTAAAAAAATTTTTTTATACAGCAGGTTATCCATCTCACACATATTAGTGTATATATGTCAATCCCAATCTCCCAATTCAACACACCACCTGCCCCGCCACTTTCTTGCCTTGGTGTCCATATGTTTGTTCTCTACATCTGTGTCTCTATTTCTGCCCTGAAAACCAGTTCATCTGTACCATTTTTCTATGTTCCACATATATGCATTAATATATGATATTTGTTTTTCTTTTCCTGACTTACTTCACTCTGTATGACAGTCCCTAGGTCTTTCCATGTCTCTGCAAAGGACCCAGATTCGTTCCTTTCTATGACTGAGTAATATTCCATTGTATATATGTATCACATCCTCTTTAGCCATTCATCTGTTGATGGGCATTTAGGTTGTTTCCATGACCTGGCTATTGTAAATAGTGCTGCAATGAACATTGGGGTGCATGTGTCTTTTTGAATTATGCTTTTCTCTGGGTATATGCCCAGTAGTGAGATTGCTGGGTCATATGGTAATTCTAATTTTAGTTTTTTAAGGAACCTCCATACTGATCTCCATAGTGGCTGTATCAATTTACATTCCCACCAACAGTGCCAGAGGGTTCCCTTTTCTCCACAATCTCTCCAGCATTTGTTGTTTGTAGATTTTCTGATGCTCCCATTCTAACTGGCATGAGGTGATACCTCATTGTAGTTTTGATTTGCATTTCTCTAATAATTAGTGATGTTGAGAAGCTTTTCACGTGCTTCTTGGCCATCTGTATGTCTTCTTTGGAGAACTGTCTCTCTAGGTCTTATGCCTACTTTTTAATTGGTCTTTTGTTTTTTAATATTGAGCTGAACAGGCGGTTTATATATTTTAGAGATTAATCCTTTGTCTGTTGCTTCATTTGCAAATATTTTCTCCAGTTCTGAGGGTTGTCTTTTCATCTTGTTTGTAGTTTCCTTTGCTTTGCAAAAGCTTTTAAGTTTCATTAGGTCCCATTTAATTATATTTGTTTTTATCTACATTACTCTAGGAGGTGGATCAAAAAAGATCTTGCTGTGATTTATGTCAGAGAGTGTTCTTCCTATGTTTTCTTCTAAGAGTTTTATAGTGTCCAGTCTTACATTTAGGTAAAAAATCCATTTTGAGTCTATTTTTGTGTATGGTGTTAGGGAGTGTTCTAATTTCATTCTTTTACATGTAGCTGTCCAGTTTTCCCAGCACCATTTATTGAAGAGGCTGTCTTTTCTCCATTGTATATCCTTGCCTCCTTTGTCATAGATTAGCTAACCATAGGTGCCTGGGTTTATCTCTGGGCTTTCTATCCTTTTCCATGGATCTATATTTCTGTTTTTGTGCCAGTACTACACTGTCTTGATTACTGGAGCTTTGTAGTATAGTCTGAAGTCAGGGAGTCTGATTCCTCCAGCTCTGTTTTATTCCCTCAAGACTGCTTTGGCTATTTGGGGTCTTTTGTGTCTCCATACAAATTTTAAGATTTTTCGTTTTAGTTCTGTAAAAAAATGCCACTGGTAATTTGATAGGGATTGCATTGAATCTGTAGATTGCTTTTGGTAGTATAGTCATTTTCACAGTTTTGATTCTTCCAATCCAAGAACATAGTATATCTCTCCATCTGTTGGTATCATCTTTAATTTCCTTCATCAGTGTCTTATAATTTTCTGCATACAGGTCTTTTGTCTCTCTAGGTAGGTTTATTCCTAGGTATTTTATTCTTTTTATTGCAATGGTAAATGGGAGTGTTTCTGTAATTTCTCTTTCAGATTTTTCATCATGAGTATGTAGGAATGCAAGAGATTTCTGTGCATTAATTTTCTATCCTTCAACCTTACCAAATTTACTGATTGGGTATAGTAGTTTTCTGGTAGCATCTTTAGGATTCTTTATGTATAGTACCATGTCATCTGCAAAGAGTGACAGTTTTACTTCTTTTCCAATTTGTATACCTTTTATTTATTTTTCTTCTCTGATTGTTGTGGCCAGGACTTCCAAAACTATGTTGAATAATAGTAGTGAGAGAGGACATATTTGTCTTCTTCCTGATCTTAGAGGAAATGTTTTTAGTTTTTCACCATTGAGAATGATGTTGGCCGTGAGTTTGTCACATATGGCCTTTATTATGTTGAGGTAGGTTCCCTCTATGCCCGCTTTCTGGAGAGTTTTTACCATTCATCGGTGTTGAATTTTCTCAAAAGCTTTTTCTGCATCTATTGAGTTGATCATATGGATTTATTCTTCAATTTAATGGTGTATCGCATTGATTGATTTGTGGATGTTGAAGCATCCTTGCATCCCTGGGATAAATTCCACTTGATTATGGTGTATGATCCTTTTAATGTGTTGTTCGATTCTGTTTGCTAGTATTTTGTTGAGGGTTTTTGCATCTATATTCATCAGTAATATTGCTCTGTAGTTTTCTTTTTTTGTAGTATGTTTGTCTGGTTTGGTATCAGGGTGATGGTAGCCTGAGAATGAGTTTCGGAGTGTTCCTTCTTCTGCAAGTTTTTGGAAGAGTTTGAGAAGGATGGGTGTTAGCTCTTCTCTAAATGTTTGAAAGAATTCACCTGTGAAGCTATTTAGTCCTGGACTTTTATTTGTTGGAAGATTTTTAATCACGGTTTCAATTTCATTACTTGTGATTGGTCTGTTTATATTTTCCATTTCTTCCTCATTCAGTCTTGGAATATTATACCTTTCTACGAATTTGTCCATTTCTTCCAGGTTGTCCATTTTATTGGCATAGAGTTGCTTGTAGTAGTCTCTTAGGATGCTTTGTGTTTCTGCAGTGTCTGTTGTAACTTCTCCCTTTTCATTTCTAATTTTATTGATTTGAGTCCTCTCCCTCTTTTTCTTGATGTGTCTGGCTAATTGTTTATCAATTTTGTTTATCTTCTCAAAGAACCAGCTTTTAGTTTTATTGATCTTTGCTATTGTTTTCTTTGTTTCTATTTCATTTTTTTCTGCTCTGATCTTTAAAATTTCTTTCCTTCTGCTAACTTTGGGTTTTGTTTGTTCTTCTTTCTCTAGTTCCTTTAGGTTTAAGGTTAGATTGTTTATTTGAGGTTTTTCTTGTTTCTTGTGGTAGGCTTGTATTGCTATAAACTTCCCTCTTAGAACTGCTTTTGCTGTGTCTCGTAGGTTTTGGATGATCGTGTTTTCATTGTAATTTGTCTCTAGGTATTTTTTGACTTCCTCTTTGATTTCTTCAGTGACCTCTTGGTTATTTAGTAACATATTGTTTAGCCTCCAAGTGTTTGTGTTTTTTATGTTATTTTCCCTGTAATTGATTTCTAATCTCATAGCGTTGTGGTCAGAAAAGATGCTTGATATGTTTTCAGTTTTCTTAAATTTACTGAGGCTTGATTTGTGAACCAAGATATGATCTATCCTGGAGAATGCTCCATGTGCACTTGAGAAGAAAGTGTAATCTGCTGTTTTTGGATGGAATCTCCTATAAATATCAATTAAATCTATCTGGTCTACTGTGTCATTTAAAGCTTGTGTTTCCTATTAATTTTCTGTTTCGATGATCTGTCCATTGGTATAGGTGAGGTGTTAAAGCCCTCCACTATTCTTGTATTACTATCAATTTCCTCTTTTATAGCTGTTAGCAGTTGCCTTATGTATTGTGGTGCTCCTATGTTGGGTGCATACATATTTATAATTGTTATATCCTCTTCTTGGATTGATCCCTTCATCATTATGTGGTGTCCTTCCTTGTCTCTTGTAACAGTATTTTAAAGTCTATTTTATCTGATATGAGTATTGCAACTACAGCTTTCTTTTGATTTCCATTTGCATGGAATATCTTTTACCATCCCTTCACTTTCAGTCTGTATGTGTCCCTAGGTCTGAAGTGGGTCTCTTATAGACAGCATATATATGGGTCTTTTTCTTGTATCCATTTGGTGAGCCTGTGTCTTTTGGTTGGAACATTTAATCCATTCATGTTTAAGGTAATTATTGATATGTATGTTCCTATTACCATTTTCTTAATTGTTTTCAGTTTGTTATTGTAGGTCTTTTCCTTCTCTTGTGTTTCCTGCCTAGATAAGTTCCTTTAGCATTTGTTGTAGAGCTGGTTTGGTGATGCTGAATTCTCTTAGCTTTTGCTTGTCTGTAGAGCTTTTAATTTCTCCATCAAATCTGAATGAGATCCTTGCTGGGTAGAGTAATCTTGGTTGTAGTTTCTTTCCTGTCATCACTTTAAATATGTCATGCCACTCCCTTCTGGCTTGTGGAGTTTCTGCTGAGAAACCAGATGTTAACCTTATAGGAGTTCCCTTGTATGTTATTTTTCATTTTTCCCTTGCTGATTTCAATAATTTTTCTTTTTCTTTAATTTTTGCCAGTTTGATTACTATGTGTCTTGGCGTGTTTCTCCTTGGCTTTCTCCTGTATGGGACTTCTGCACTTCCTGGATTTGGGTGACTATTTCCTCTCCCATGTTAGGGAAGTTTTCAACTATAATCTCTTCAAATATTTCCTTGGGTCCTTTCTCTCTCTCTTCTCCTTCTGGGGCCCCTATAATGCAAATGTTGCATTTAATGTTGTCCCAGAGGTCTCTTAGGCTGTCTTCATTTCTTTTCATTCTTTTTTCTTTATTCTGTTCCATGACAGTGAATTCCACCATTCTGTCTTCCAGGTCACTTATCCATTCTTCTGCCTCATTTATTATGCTATTGATTCCTTCTAGTGTCGTTTTCATTTTGATTATTGTATTTGTTCATCTCTGTTTGTTTGTTCTTTAATTCTTCTAGGTCTTTGTTAAACATTTCTTGCATCTTCTCAATCTTTGCCTCCATTCTTTTTGCGAGGTCCTGGATCATCTTCACTCTCATTATTCTGAATTCTTTTTTCTGGATGATTTCCTATCTCCATTCATTTAGTTGTTTTTCTGGTGTTTTATCTTGTTCTTTCATGTAGTACATAGCCCTTTTCCTTTTCATCTTGTCTATCTTTCTGTGAATGTGGTTTTTGTTCCACAGGCTGCAGGATTGTAGTTCTTCTTGTTTCTTCTCTCTGCCCTTTGGTGGATGAGGCTATTTAAGAGGCTTGTGCAAGTTTCCTGATGGGAGGGATTGGTGGTGGGTAGAGCTGGGTGTTGCTTTTGTGGGCAGAGCTTAGTAAACCTTTAATCCACTAGTTTGTTGATGGGTGGGGCTGGGTTCCCTCCCTACTGGTTGTTTGGCCTGAGGCAACCCAACACTAGAGCCTACATTGCTCTTTGGTGGGGCTAATGCTGGACTCTGGGAGGGCTTACATCAAGGAGTACTTCCTAGAACTTCTGCTGTCAGTGTCCTTGTCCCCATGGTTAGCCACAGCCACTCCCCACCTCTGCAGGAGACCCTCCAACACTAGCAGGTAGGTCTGGTTCAGTCTCCTATGGGGTCACTGCTCCTTCCCCTGGGTCCCAGTGTGCACACTACTTTGTGTATGCCTTCCAAGAGTGGAGTCTCTGTTTCCCCTAGTCCTGTCACAGTCCTGTAATCAATTCCACTAGGCTTCAAAGTCTTATTCTCTAGGAATTCCTCCTCCAGTTGCCGGACCCACAGGTTGGAAAACCTTACGTGGGGCTCAGAACCTTCACTCCAGTGGGTGGACTTCTGTGGTATAAGTGTTCTCCAATTTGTGATTCACCCACCCAGTTGTTATGGGATTTGATTTTATTGTGATTATGGCCCTCCTGTAATCTAGCTGTGGCTTCTCCTTTGTCTTTGGATGTGGGGTATCTGTTTTGGTGAGTTCCAGAGTCTTCCTGTCAATGATTGTTCAGCAGTTAGTTGTGATCACGGTGCTCTCGCAAGAGGGAGTAATCACACGTCCTTCTACTCTGCCATCTTCTGTGCAAATGTTTTTAAAATGAATGAACAGAACGCATTCAAATAGAGTGAGAGTGTGTGTAATAAATAAGCTCTTAAATTCTCTGCTCTTCTCCAAAAGCAACAACTGTTTTATGTCCTTCTAGAATATTCTTTTTTTTTTTTTCTGGCCATGCCATTCAGCTTGTGAGATCTTAGTTCCCCTAACAGGGATTGAACCCAGGCCCACAGAAGTGAAAGCACCGAGTCCTAACCACTGGACCACCATGGAATTCCCCAGAATATTCTCATGTACATAAAATAATGCTTATATTATCCCTATGGAGTTCATGAAGGGAGTGTGTGTTTGATCCCTGGTCGGGGAGCTAAAATCCCCCATGCCTCATGGCCAAAAATCAAAACATGTACTGCAAGCTGCTCACTCTAATTCCGCCCCTCCCCCCTAACTCACACACACACTAAAAAACCAAGAAATTGGATGTGGATCAAGCATCCTTAAAGACAAAGATTGACCATCTGTGATTTGTTTAGGTATGAAATAAAAGACATATACTCAGAATTAGCATAGAACCAAGTACTTAATAAGAGCAATCTAAAGGCATTTTTTGGATCTGCCACCACCCAAAAATCCATGGACATTAAAGAATAGAGCAAGAGCAGTGAGACCAGCTGCATACATCTTCAGAAGGCCTGGATATACTTGGATGCTGCTAGAGAAGGCTGGAGACTGTAGAGAAGTTACTGAAAAGTGAAGGACAATGCCAGCAAACCAGCGTCTTTTTGTATCAACATCATCTCTGGCCCATGAGTTCCCACAGACGTTGACAGCAAAATGAAATGTTGACAGTGATAGATCCCATGGCGCAGAAAGAGGCTCCAAAGCCTAAGCAAAGGGGGAGAAAAACTGCCAGAATTTTTGGTTTTAACTGAATTGGCACAACTTGCACAAACTAGAAATTGCTAATGAAAAGTAACCTGCAGCATTTGATTTAAGGTTCAAATATGAATGCGATGCCTTCATTTTCAAAGATGAATCTACTGCTCTAGTAGCTATTGAATAGATGTATTGAGTTATTTTTTGGTGGTACTTGGTGGATTTCTGCTAAATCAGCCCCTTCCTACCATGTTCCTGTGCATGTAGTGGTAGGCATGGATTGGCAGTTGGCATAAAGAGAATTAGTGTCAGAATCCTGGGAAATGTTAATCACCAAATGACAGTGTACAACCACACAACCCAGGGAGATGATATTAGTTATGCAAATCACACATATTTAAAGTTTGAAACACACAAACTGTGGAAAAAATGTTTTTTAATCAAGTTGGATTTGTGGAAAGTTTTATCCAATAATTGAAAAAAACAGGAAAAAAGCTACATTTACCTTAATGTGATGTTAGCATTTAGCATTGAAAGTTGGACACCTTTTCCTGGAACATTTTTATTAATCTTTGTCAGTGCATGTATTCATAGATGGAGTAGTTGTGATCTTTGCTAACCTGCACTTTTAGAATACTAATGAAAGAGAATTTATATTTTGCTTTCTTTCAAGCATCATAATTCAGGCTAAACCAAAAGTTTTAGTGGGGAAGGTTTTATGGTGGGTGATTGATAATTCATGCCCCAAACAGCCTTTATAGTACTAGACTGGAGGTTTATCTTCTGAATTTTCTCCCCAAAGCTTAGCTAGAATTACCAACGCAAAGAATTCTCCCATGCTCAAAAGATTTAACATGAAAATACTTAGTGCCCATTCCTAAGTTATTGAATTTTCTTTCTCTTATTGACTTCCAAAATGGTGTTAGATTTGTGAACAACAGTATCTATAGGTCTCTCACAGCCAACTGAGCATTGTGCTAAGGCCTCAGTGTTGGGAAAATGCCCACTGACAACAGCAATTGCTGAGTTTGTGATTTGCCTAACCCATTAATTGTCCTCTGTGATAATTTTAGAAAAAATGGATAACTAATGTATCTTCTGGAGATAACTCCTGTCTGAACCATTTTGGTAGGCAGAATTCTAAGACACCCTCCACCCCTACACCCACTGGTGTACAACATTCCTTCTACAATCAACTCTGCTTGATTGTTGGTGGGACCTGTGAATATGATGGACTAGTCACTATGATGATTATATTGTTATATAAGACTTTGTCTTAGCAAACTAGAAAGAGTGATTAAAAGCAAGAGAGGTGTTGCCCTACTGGCCTTGAGGGAGCAACTGCCACATTGTAGAGAGGGGCACATGACAGAAAACCATGGGTAGCCTCAAGGAGCTGAGAATGGACCTCAAGTGGGAGCCAGGAAGAAAGATGGTATCTCAGTCCTATAACCACAAGAAGTTGAATTCTGCCAACAGCCAAGAAGCCTAGAAGAAGACTTCTAAGCCTAAGCCTCAGATGAAATCATGGCCATCGCTGGCACTTTGCAGCTTTGTGAGACTGTAAGCAGAGGACCCAGAAAAAATGTGTTGGATTCCTGACCCTTGGAAACCGTGAGTTAATAAATTTGTCTTGTTTTAAGCTGATAAGTTTGTGATAATTTGTTATACAACAATGGAAAACTAATCAAAGTATTCCTACCTAAGAATCCAAATTCTATCATGGATCCTAAAAATTGCCCAGGTTATACACAAACATTATAGGACACTGTGAGATAGAATATCTAAGATTAATTCATTTCTGGAAAATGTTGGATGTCTTTTATCATTTTATCTAAGGAAATACAAAGTTGAATACTTAAAGCAGAGCAATATAAGCATGGTTCAACATTTTGCAAAGCAGGGCACTGACAGTCTCCATCTATTTGAGAGATCTCTAAGTGAAATACCAGGATTTATTTCTGACTTTACTGTAAGTTGTATTTAATGGAAAAGGGAGACATGGAGATTAAGTAAAGGAAGTCCTCACATTGAGGATGAAATAATGCAGAAGACGTATCTGTCAAGCAACTCTAAGGAAGATGATTATTCTCAATCACCAGGACCTGTAGATGGCTGGATGCTTGAGTTCTGGGAGAGGAGACCTGATGGAGCCAGCGAGTGTGCCCTTATCATGCTCTGGCCTGGGATCTTGGGGATGGGGAAGGGACCAGTGGAGAATCAGGCAAGTGCTCAGCTAAATTCTTGGTAAAATACATTCACAAGATGTTATCTGACAGTTTCTGTTTTAAACATCAATGTTACTTTGATGACTACAGAGAGTCACTGCTACCTACAGTATATTAATGCTTGTCTAGTAATTTAACTGTCTTGTCAGGGCCTCATTTTTCTTAACTGTGAAGTGTGGGATGGTCACACTTACTTATGTTGCTTTCACAGAAAACCAGAGAAAGTAGTGAAGAAGTGAATTGGTGAGTAGGTTGACCTGATAGATGGCCAGTGGGAAGTTGAAAGAAGCACCCATCATGTAAAAGTTGATCTTTGTATTTTAGCTGTGGAAATCATAGCTGAATGAGGAGATGTATTGTTTGTAGGATATGGTGCAAATAGGCAAAAAGAATTGGGTGATCAGAGCAGAGTAATGGCAAGATGTGACTCGGCAAATTGCAGATAGGAAAGCAGTCTCCTTCAGGTAACAATGTTTTGGTCTGGTGGAAGGTTGTGTTGGAAGAAGGGAAGAAGTCTCACTGGGAACTTGAGGAAGGAATTGCTACAATCAAGAAATATTTTGGTGACCATGTCCTTATATGGATATTTGTAAGGAAGGAGAGGTGCAGAAGCCTGGGCCACAGCTTGATCATTAGAGAAATGTTCATTGTTTTGGAAAAAGGAAAGTTATAATGATAAATAGAGATCTGCAAAGAGGAGTAGACACATGGAAAAGGTGTGATAAGACAATTTTGAGACCCCAATGCTGGACCTGTTTTCCAAAATGAAGATAAAGATAATCTGAGGAGAAAATTTAAAAGGTAATGGAAAAGAATTTGGTCAGTGTGTTAAAGATTGCTTAATTAATATTGCTGGCTGACTTTCTAAAGGACAAAGAAAGTGGGTGGAGCTTTCACAGAAAGTAGAAAGAAGGACTGAAGTGAGCCCCTTTAGAGGGACAAGCTATGTGGCTGACTCTCCACACTTGGCCTTCATCTACTCCTGGCTTTCTGCCCTTTTGGTAAGCCGAAGAGACTGAAAACCAAATAATTCTGCTAGCATTAGGAACCCCTTATAAAAGATTTGTTGATAAGGTAGTTAAAATCCTTGTCTAAAATGAGGTTTGTGGATAGAATTTATACATACTAGTATCATCCTCCTTTATCATCAGTTATTCAGAATTAGTTGTACTCCTTTAGTAAGAAAGATACATGGAAAAGCTGTAAACAAACTGGGGTATTCCAGATATGTAAGATAATACCCAGTTTTAGTCATTCTGATAATGTTTTATTTATACTTGAATAGGAAATAAAAGAGAATTTTCCACATACGAAGTCATTAAGAAGTAGAACAAAAAAGTTAGGACACCCCAAAGAAGAGTGAGATTTTAGAAATAATTTTAGCCTAGAGCAAGTATATTTAAGGTACTTTGAAAGCCAAGACTGGTAATAAAGCGTAGAGGAAAAGAGTAAAGAATATACACGACATGCATCCATCAATGTAAACAGTTACTGGACATATTCCAACTTCTTAAAATGTTTCTGTGTTGGACAAACTTATGTATTTACTCTTTCTGTCCCACTTCTCTTACTATTTCCCTTCCAAGATGTACCCCATGACTAGAACATCACCCTCATAGTTACATTAAAATGTCAGGCCTCCACCTTGCCCAGCCTCAAACCTGGATCACTCACAGAGTATCTTCCCCTCCCCCTCTTCTGGTCCATATAACATGAGTAGAGAAAGTCTCTAATCTGTGAGACATCCACTGACTCTAATTCCATACCTTTAAATGGGTTCTTCATGGGTGCTCAATATTCTCCTTTTATTACCTTTAAAGTTCCCTAGCTCAGTTCTGAGAAAGGCAATCCAAAAACTGTTTACGTCCCCCAGGCCATCAGCTCCATCACCTCATGTCTAATCTCAGCAGAAGAATTATACTCCTTTCAGGGGTTACTTATTAGCTAGATGAAAGTTGGTTATAAGGATAATCTCAACTGTTAGAAATGTTGAAGATAATCTTATTTAGATAAGATAATCTTATTCAGATAAGGAAACTGAGAGTTAGAGGTTAATTCCCCAGGTAAAATGAAAAATTTTATTGAGAAATTATGGCCTTTCCTACAACATGTTGGAATTGATAGTACAACCATCACAGAGCTGTAGTACTGATCTAGTAATCCATTTTCTCTAATACTCCTTAAATAGGCGAAACAGCAATAGTCTGGGTTTCCCCCTGTTCCCGAGTTCCACTTCCTAATTCCAAATCACAGTATTATCTGTAATGTCTATAAACCCCAAGTCTTATTTCCAAGATTCACTTATCTGATTATTTGCTTTGGGATGATAAAATTGAATTTTAATATCATGCTTGTGAAAATGCTTTCCACTGCCTGATATACCATAGTTCTGAAAGGAAAGGATTTGAAAGTTGTTTTCAAAAGTCTGAATGTTGGCCATAATGTAAGAGAGTGTTTGCTCTTTAAAAAACTTTTTAAATCACTAATATTTAAAATGTTTATTTTATATTGGAGTATAATTTATTTATAATGTTGTGTTAGTTACAGGTGTGATTTAGTTATACATATATTTATTCTTTTTCAGTTTCTTTTCCCATATAGGTTATTACAGAGTATTGAGTAGAGGTCCCTGTGCTATACAATAGGTCCTTGTTGATTACCTATTTTACATATAGTAGAGTGTATATGTTAATCACAACCTCCTAATTTATCCCTTCCCCCCACCTTTCCTATTTGGTAACCATAAGTTTGTTTTCCAAGTCTGTGAGTCTGTTTCTGTTCGGTAAATAAGTTCATAGATTCCACATATAAGTAATATCATATGATATTTGTTGTTCTCTGTCTGATTTACTTCACTTAGTGTGATAATCTCTAGGTCCATCCATGTTGCTGCAGATGGCATTATTTCTTTTTTGTGGCTGAGTAGTATTCCACTGTATATATGTACTATTCTTCTTTATCCATTCATCTGTTGATGGTCATTTAAGTTGCTCCATGTCTTGGCCACTGTATATAGTACTACAATGAACATTGGGGTGCATGTATCTTTTTGAAGTATGTTTTTCTTGGATATATGTCCAGGAGTGGGATTGCTGGATCATATGGCAACTCTATTTTTAGTTTTTTATGGATCCTCCATACTGTTCTCCATAGTGGCTGTACCAATTTACATGGGGAATGTTTGCTCTTATTTGATTTCCCAAAAGCAGAACTTCGATAAGTGGGTAATAGTTATAGGGATGCCCATTTAAGTTCAATATTCAATTAATCAACAAATATTTCTGGTACCTATTATATACCAGGCATTACTCTAGGGGTTGGAGATACAGTAGTAATAAAATACAGTCCTTCCTTTCTTGGAGCTTGTATTCTGTGTTACATCAGATAATCAACAAACAAACAAATACACCTATAGTGTAATGTCAGGTAGCAATAAGTATTGTGGAGAAAAATAAAGATGGATAAGAGAATAAGAGTGACTGCAAGCCTTGCTGAGAAGCTGACATTAAAGCAGAGGCTTAAATGTATTTAGGAAGCAAGTTATGTGAGGTTTGGAAGGAGGCTGTTCCCATCAGGCATTGCAAGAACAAGTAAAATGTCTAAAATTAGGAATATTGGCTTCCTTGTGATTTAGTGGGCTTTCTGTCCTGGAACTGTTCAGAGTCCACATTACCTGCCAGGGAGTTTAAGATTATTTTTGCATTAGTTATGAGGTTGAAATGAGTCAACTTTGAGATATCTTTCCAGCTTTAAGATTCTGTATATTTGCTTGGCATAACCATATGGCTTAGAACTTAAATAAGCAACAGCTAGGAGGAGAAAAGATGCAAAAATCTGTTTGGGGAAGCAAACAATAAAGCTATAGGTTTGGAGACTATTTATGTACGAACTTGCTCCATATTGACATTGAAATTTTGGGAAAAAATGGAGCTAAATATAAAAGTAGAATGGGGGTGTGATGAATCAGAAGTTAAAGTAATTTAGGTCATTTAGTTACGTACAGATGCATAACTCCTCTCCAAATGATTCAGATATCACAGGAAATGACTTATAAGAGCTGATACTAAACTTCGTAAGGGAAGTAATTTTATGAGAAACAATTGTTTGTAACTCTTGAATGATGCCTCATTTTAAATTAGAAAATCAGAAATGGTTGAAGGAGTATTTATAGATTTCTTTGAGCTCTTCTGAAGAAGAGCATTGCCATGGATTTTCCTTTTCATTTTTATCAAAATTTTTACTTTTAATTTTTAAACATCAGGCAGGCAGCACATAAAGGTAATTAGAATCAAATTTTATTTACTGTTGGAACTAAAAAGAAAAAAGAACTGATTTATATTTTTGTGTCTTTGGAGCCTCAGCAAAGAAAATGTGTTAGAAAACTAAATTGAAGGATGTTGATATTTCCTAGCAAAACTTCTAGAATTATAACATGGTATTTTACCTTTTGGAGTAAAAAATAAATGCCACAAGTGATAGGTAAAAATTTGGGCATATTTCAGCATCAAAACCTGGCATTCAAAATAGACTTACAGGGACTTCCCTTGTAGCACAGTGATTAAGAATCCGCCTGTCAATGCAGGGGACACGGGTTCGATCCCTGGTCCAGGAATATCCCACATACCACGGAGCAATTAAGCCCTTGCTCCACAACTACTGAGCCTGTGCTCTAGAGTCCATAAACCACAACTGCTGAGGCTGCATGCCACAACTACTGAAGCCTGCACGCTTTAGAGCCCGTGTGATGCAACTATTGAAGCCCTCACTCCTAGAGCCCATGCTCTGCAACAAGAGAAACCATCGCAATGAGAAGTCCCTGCATGGCAACGAAGAGCAGCCCCTGCTCCTCACAATTAGAGAAAGCCCACGCACAGCAACAAAGACCCAATGCAGCCAAAAATAAAAACAAAAACAAAAAACCACTCCCCCAAACAAAAATGACTTACAATGACAATAATGGTACCTCGCATTCTGACTCTAATCAAGTAGTTTTACAAACCAGAAAGAGCTCCGTCTTTTCTCCTTCACCCATATATATCTCCTTTCTCCCTCTAAGTGGACAAATTGAAACCAGTGAAAATTATACACAGAAATCAGGAAGTACAAGCAGTGGGAGAATGGGGTCCAGGAGGCTTCATTGTCGTTTAACAGAAGAGGAAAAATGAGTGACAAAAGGGTAAGATATTTGTGACACATCACGTTGTGAGTCAAAAGAAAGTGCCAGGAATTGAACACAAAAGTTTTTAGTTCCTGGACCAACTCCAAGCTAATTCTCCTCCTTAACTGACGTTCATGGAGAACAGATGTGGTAGAGAGAACACTGTGGTGTATGTGAAATTCGTTCCACCTACTTCTTTTCTGAATACATGTGTGTATCACACGTGTATATTTAGCTAAATAAGGGCCATATTTTGCCAAGTTCTCATCCAATATATTTTTCTAGTAGCCTAGGGGATGACTAGAACTTGGGAATGAGGCCAGGGATGATAAATGAGAGGGGTCAGGCCGAAATGAAGGTGGGGAGATGTCATGCTTTTAGCACGCATGATTAATAATTTTGTTCCTGCTTTGCTTTCGTGTTTTTGAATGAGGATATTGTCAGGGAGACCAATGTACCTGAATTGTATGAAATATAAAAGATTACAGAAGAGAAACAGCTGCTCAAAGCCAAGTTTACTTTTAGGACTTGTCTTTCATGGAGACCACATGCCTTCAATCTAATGAAGACTGAGAACAATTTGACAGTGAAATAAAACAATTAACAGACCCATATGGGGCAAGGCATTATAGTTTAGGGAAGAATACTGTACTTAGGGAATAACAGTTTACAAAATGATACATATATCATTTCATTCTTAACTTCTACAGGCTTGTTTCTTATTTTTCTGTAATTGGTATGGGCATAGTAAACTTGTGAAACTTAGGAGAACTTAGGAGAAAAACATATACTGAAAACTCATCTCAAATTTGCCCACAGTAATTAACACTTAGACACCATGAACTACTTGAAACTATGGATAAGTTAAAGAATGTTTGTAAGGAACCTCCAGGCATTTGCACAGGCTATTTCCTTTGTGTAAAATACTTGTCCACACAAACTTAATTGCTTAATCCTCAGCTACCTTTCCAACATTGCTCTAGACATTTTCCCTGGAAAGCCTTCTATGCCCTTAACACTGGATTATGTGTCTTGTGCTCGTATATAGGTAGCTCTTATTATACTTATTATAATCCTCGTTGATTTCCTTGAAGACAGGAATGGTGTTTAGTTCACCCAACACAGCTCTTCTTAACCTGAAAGTGCTTCAGATTTACTGGAACTTGGAGTCAAGGGGAGGAGTCGGGAAAGAACTTAAGCTGCAAAACGGGGTCAAATTATGAAGGATCTTAAAAACACATTAAGGAGTTTGGTTATTGACCAAACATCTACTCAGTGTAAGTTAGAGCTCATAAAATCCTAAAGCACAGTAGTAATTTACATTGCTAAGAAGTAGTAGAGGGATAAAAAAGAAAATCAATTGATTAAAAATATATTTTATACTAGATATCAGGAAACCATGGGGCACCATTTAATTCTGCTGGTATATTATCTTTCCAGGCATATATTTGACTTCTGACGGGACAGGGACAAGCTGTTGTTCCTATTCATAAAATAAACCCTCAGATGCTTGAGAGATGGAGATTGTGGTGTGAGATGTGCACTCGTTCTGCATAGCATCCTGTCCTCTCATCTTTGTTCTGCATTGTATGTTCTATGAGCCTAAGGCAGGACACTTTTTACTTTGAAGGTTCCCTTGGCTTTGTCTCTGTCAACACATTCATATAGACTCAACCATTTGCACTCAGAAGTTCACTGATAAAACACGCACCTCCCTGGAAAAATGACAATCCTCCTTGTCCTCATATGATGGAAAAAGTTAGGACTCCCAAGTTGTCCTTCTTTGTTTTAGACTCTTATATGAGAGTAACAATATGATTACCTTCTGACATGTTTCTGTTTTAAAGAACAAAGACATTTCTCTGGCTTTCAGTATTCTAAACCATGTATATCTCTTTTGTTTATATCAATCTCAAAAGTTTGGTGAGCAGTGTCACTTTGGTTTTAATTTTCACAGGACTTGTAATCTGGTCTGGTAGGTCTTGGAGGTAGTAAATCATGACCAGCTCTATAGTTTCCTTAAGATGATATGACAGTCCCTTAACAGGTTCCTGCTACCGTGGCTTAGGACCATTGAATTAACCATAAATCTTACATACCCTTTAGATACCAACCTAAAACAACAATATATTTGGTGGGAAAAATAGCCCATAAAGGGTCAGTGATACTGGAACCCTGCTGGGCTTAACATTCTGACAAGGCAGGAGACCCTGAGGAAGCTCAGATGGAGCCAACCTGTACTGGTCCTTGGGCAGAAAAAGAATACAGGAATGGCAGAGTATGAATCAATGGCAGACTATCATGATTTCATACATGATAGGAAATATTAGGAAGGAATAAATAAAGTCCCTCTTGATTACAACCTCTAAAGTGACAGCTGATATCACCTTGTCTATGGCAAATGTAGGGTTGAATTTGCTCTTTATTCTTTGTTTGCTTTCAAGAGAAGGTAAAATACCATTTATGTTTATTTTTTTTAAAGTAATTTGATTATCACATCTTATAAAATGCGAAGGCTAAATAGATATTAACAAACAATATTTTGAAAAAAGTTATAAAGTCTGCAGTTTCGACAAATGAACTTAGAAGTTTAACTTTAAGGTAACTTTAAAATTAACTTTAACTTTAAAAATATTTAAAAGGGAGAACATATGAAGAAATAGAGGCTTGAATTATTGAACTAACTTTTCCCCAAATTAAGGACCTTAAGGAGAGGAATTAAATTTTTAGCACCATTGTTACACATTATTTACAATTGATTCAGTAATGTGTTAAATCGAGATCCAGCAGGAAAGGGAATAAACATATCTGCCTACAGGTTAAACTTACATCAGTGGAACACTGGAGTAGATCATGCCCACTGTATTAGTTTCTCGTGGCTGCTGAAACAAGTTGCCACAAACATAACAGGGATTTATCCTCTCATGGTTCTGGAGGCCAGAAGTCAGGGTGTTGGCAGAGCCACTCCCTCTAAAAGTTCTGGGGAAAATCTTTCCTTGCCTCTTCCAGCTCTTTGTGGCTCCTTGGCTTGTGGTAGCATCACTTTAATCTCTGACTCTGTCTTCAAGTAGCCTTCTTCCCTCTGCCTGTCCATGTCCTTTTCTGACTCTTGCAAGGACACTCTCATTGGATTTAGGGCCTACACTGAACCAGTATGAGTTCATCTTGATCCTTAACTAATTACATCTGCAAAGGTCCCATTTCCAAACAAAGTCACAGTCTGAAGTTCTTGGATGGACAAGAATTTGTGGGGGTAGAGGAGAGGTTCCATTCAACCCACTACATTAAATCTGTTAAAAGATAATTTATAATCTTTTGGAGTTCTCTAGTCTTTCAGGATTTTGGTCACTGCTTAAAAAATGTTTATCCCATCATACTTAAGAGATTCTTGGGGTCAGAAAAAAAATCCATGTTGAGTGTAAATACTAAAAACATTAGAAACAAGGATTCCCTAAAGTAATAGATGCACCAAATTTCTAAAATTAGATCAGAATTTATTTCTAAAGAAATCATATGTATTTTCCTTTCTATTGACTTTCTGCTGGATCTTCATGAAAGATTTTTAATTTTAAGGAGAATTTGCAGCAGATGTTTGTAGCCTTTTTCCTGTATTAAAATAGATATAATAGAAAGAATGACCCAGTTCAAACTTTAGCTTCTTACACGTATGTCTGACTCTCTGAATGTTTTTCAACATGACTATCAAAGTAGATATGACTATTTGTACAGTTGTTATATATTATATTTTATTCATTAATACAGCTTGTATAGCACACCAATATTTTCTTATGTTGATATTTGAAAAAATATTTTATAATTATTCATTATTATAAATGTAATGCATAGTGTACAAAGCCACGAGTCTATTTTTCAAAGAGGAATGTTGGTAATTTCAGTGCTGCCTGTGATTGTCATCTAGACCTTTAGTAGGTCAAAAAAGTCTGATCTGAGGGTTTTCTTTCTCACTCAGTTTTATTTCTTCACTCACCTATTGCTCTCACTTGATTTCATTGAACTAGTACAGACACACATGGATGGTCAAATTTTTTAAAGTTCTATTCTGAAGAATTCTGATATACTTTTTTTTCTGGTGAGGATGAGTACAAGGATGGATCATTATCTATATAATATTTCTCAGACATCAGATTGAGTACATTAATTCTTCCTAAGTATTGAATTCTTCAGGTCTCTACTTAATATAAAACTTTGTATTTCTATAAACTTTCAAACTGCTTTGCTAACTATTCTTATATCTATGAATAGAAGGAGATAGTAAGCTCTGTGTACTTCGTATATTCTAGTGTCCCACACAGTGCTTGGTATAAGCAGAGCTATATGACAAATGCACATTCTTTTAATATTTGATGAACGAATAATTTCATGGATACTGTTTAGAAACATCATTTCAGACAGACAGTGCAAGCTTCTCTGAGAAAGAAAGCTTCTCATTCAGTTTCCTACATTTAAGCAGTGAGGACAAAGCCAACCCTCTGGTCAGAGCCTTGTTTTGGGAATATGGTTAAGATAACCTAGATCTATCTTGACGACAACATTCCAGACTCCCAGAAGAAACCCTGATACTCTGGGGTGGGTGATTACTGGTCACGGATGCACTTTCTCTCTCCATTTTCTCCGGGGAGAAAGAACACTAGAGAGACAGGTAGCCCACCCCTGCCAACTGAACCCAGTCAGGCAGCCGTCTCACAGTCACTGGGCTTGAGCACCGCACGCTGCTGGTGTTTCTGAAGTTTGGCAGGTCACGTCCTCCCTGATGCAGCCAAATCTCTTATGTTTTGTCCAGAAAGCTACAATGTTAGCTTTGTTCCTTACAAATGGTACAACATTTGCCCTTAAGGGTTGAGGCCTCAATTGTCAGGGCATGTCTGAAGGTTAAGGGTGTCTGCTAGATGCGTCATGGTGGGGACCAGTATCCAGGCAACTTATCTCACAGCCATCACCTGAGAGGCTGAGGGAGGATATGTTATTATGAGGTGAGGTGTGTTATAAAAGCCCTGCACAGAGACTTGGAAGCCCTATGGCAGTATGGCAGCTACAGCCCTCATCCTTCTGTCTAGTAGTTGTGATTTTTGACTAACCATACATAATATTCTGGGCTTCAGATTTCTGCTCTGAAAGTAACATTTGGGGACATTAAATTTATTTTAATGTTAAAGAGTTGGATTATGCATTTCTGAGATTCTACATTTAGAATATTAAAGGCCCTGTATTGCCTTACAAGGGATGGATGGTGCACTTGGCAAGGGATTGGTAACTAAGTATTTCTTCATGATAGGCTTTCTAGTGTAACAGAAATAGAAACAGTCCTTGTTCAAATTGTATTCTCTATGCAATAGATTTGCTCACATAATGTCACACCAGAGTCCAGATTCTAATCATCAGGGATGATCAGGCACTGGAAGGGGATCTGCATCAACACCTTGTTTGCAGACTTTGGCCTCTGTCTCTGGATCCTTTGGCTGCTAGATTTGTTCCAGCTGCCATGTTAGCAACCAGCTCTGCACAGATCTGATGGATGTGCAGAACCCAGTTAATATTGTGCTCCTGCTGCCTGCTAAAATTCAGCATTTTCAAACCCATTGTTATATGGAATGAATCCATTTTTTTAATTATCAGAATATCAGAGGATCATACATAGTAATGACCATTGAACAAAGTTAAATTCTCTAGACATCATAATGGTAAGCCTTGAAGAAATAGATCTTAACCTCACCATCTCTAATGGCAGAGTAGCTTGGCTTCATTGAGTAACATATCATAACATATGTGGCTACTAGAGGGAGTATAACTTGGTTTAGCATTTGAAAAGTATCATTTCATAAAGTTTATCAAATATTAATGCTTTTCATTTTAGAAATTCCTTTTTCAAGAATATGGGCTCATCAGTAATCTGAGAAGGCAGTGCAGTGAAATGATTTTAAGCATAGGCCCTGTAGTCAGAGTAACCAAGTCCAAAGTCTGCCTTCTCCACTTACCAGTTGATATTAGGCAAGTTACTTAACCTAAGTTGTTCTTTGCTTGTGTATAGAATGGTACGAATGATAGAGTTTGATGATGTAATGCATGGACTGAGCATGGAGACTGGCATGTGGCAAGCAGTAAGTAAATGCTGGCAGTTACGACTGTTAGATATGTACAAAGATATTAAATTTAGTATTATTTATAATTGTGAAAAATTAGAAACAAACTAAATGTCCAGTAGCAGAGAATAGGGCAAATTTTTTTATCATTCATGTAATAGAATACCGTAGAGCAATTAAAAGTAACATTCTGAAGAATATTTGAGACATAAAAAACCTCAGTGGGGAAAAATAAGCTAACATATGTTCCATGCTTACCGTATGACAGTCTGTGCTGGTTTGAATATTAAATCCGTAATAATAAATCTATAACACAGATTTTTTTCTATTTTACAACTGAAAAAATTGAGCCTAGTGAGATTAAGTAACTTGCCCAAAATCATACCATTCATAAATGGTAGAATTTGATATTGTACTATACTTATATAGAAAACAGATTAGAATTATATATATGTATAAATATAATAAAATATAAATAGATATGTGAAAAAAATTCTGGATGCTAAGATTTCAGGCAAGTTTATTTGTAAAATGCTTTTATATTTTTCAAATTTTATGTGATAGGTGTATGTATATTAGTTTTGATAAAAGAAAAATATTAATAGATAAAAATAATAGAAATGCCTTTTTAAAGGAGGTGGTGTGGAGATCAGTGTTGAGGACTGATGGGAGTGAGCAGGGATAATGCAGAAAAGGAGGGCAATTCCAGGTGTGTCTGGTTAATGAGAGGGATCCTGTGTTACACAATCAAGGTGTGATTAGAGGAAAAGTGATTTTCTTGATCAAGTTTATGCACCAACATTTCAGTTAGAAAATATTTTCAAGGAGAATGATAATTGCCCTGAAGTTAACCTGACATAGATTAAAGAGAGATGATTTTGTCTATCTTGGGTTTGAGATTTCAGGATGACATATATAGAGTTTATAAGTAATTTGGACATATGGGGACAGTAGCTTTTGACAAAGAGGAAAACAATGTATTGTTGAAATGGTCAGTGAGTACAGTCTCTGTGAGTGAGAGAGAAATGCAGTCTTGGGGAAAACAGCATTTAGGGGAAATAATTGGGAAAATGAATCAGAGAAGACCACCCAGAAGCATGATTCATGAGAATGAGGAAGACACTGTATTCCAGAAAATAAGGAAAACAACATGTTGCTGAGATGTAAAGGAAGATGAATGGAGAGAAAAGTAATTGGATTTGGTGCTTAGAATTCACCCACGATTTCAGTAAATTGGTGACAGCAGAAGCTGTGTTGTAAACTGTTAACACTGTGTGGATGTGAGTCAAGTTTAAGAGGAGACTACTATTTCAAGAAGTTTGATGATAAAGAAAGGTCATTTTTAAGGTGAAGGGACAAGGACGTCAGGTATAGGGAAGTAAATTAGTAGTGGAGAAAATACTGAAATTGAATGAGAGAAAGAGCTGGGAAAAAATCCCAAGGGATGTTGTAGAGAATGAGATTAAAATGAGTGGATGAACTTTGGCAAAGAGAAGACATGTTTTTCCCACTCAGATATCAAAAAGAACGAGAAGGAGATTGCAAATATCCAGTGAGATTTTATAGATATAGTGGAACATAAGGAAAGTTGAGGGAGCTTGCTTTATATGGTCTCAGTTTTCTTGGTCAAATAGGAAATGCAGTCATCTGCCTAGAATAAAAAGAATAAAAGATATTGGGTGGGATTTGGTGTATAAGGATAGTGGAAAAGACTTGTAAAAACCATTGTGGAAAAATGATGTAGAGCATTGCACTATGATGGACAAATTGATTTCCAGGTAGAAGTGCTACCCCTCCAGCAATACTCAGGAGTCTGAGACCATGATCAGTAACTGATCAGTAAATAGGTACCAGTTACATAGTGGCCTACAGTTCACAAAGTGCATTTATGTATGTTTTCTCATTTGGAATAAACTGCTAACTGGAATTAATCAAGACTGGCATGGGCAGGGTAGGAATTTTCCTGTACTGTTAGGGTGGGTTCTCTTGAAACTACTGTCCCTAAATACACAGAGAGGCCAATGAAGCCATGCCAGTGTGCGGGATGAGAAGACTAGGGCTCATAATGAATTTAAATGGCACATTCAGGAGCAAGAGTGGGATATGTGGAAAGTTAAATTTTGTGGTCAGAAAGAATTGCATTTTATTTTATAACATATGTTATAGAAAAAAGAAAAAAAAACCTTCTATCTGGTTACCTCAAAAAAAAAGACTTCTATTAATTTCTGCAGATATCTTGTCATATATTAAATATTAGATATTTTTAGGCTTTGAAATATTGTTAAAATATCTTCTAACTTTTCTTTTATATAATAACCTGGCTTTTCTTTGAACAATTAATTATATCTATAGCTATATCTTTATCTGAATAAATCTATGTCCATAGTTATGTCTATGTCTGTATATCTATCTATCAATATATCTACTTTTGATTGATTAGTCTTGCATTAAACCTATACATTAACTTAAGATAATTGATATTTTATTACATATACCATTTGTATCCAGAAATATAGTATGCTTTCTTTATTTCTCTAAATAAAAATAAAAACTGCCTTAATATTTCAGATCATATTAATAATGTTTGATATGCATATATTTATCTGGACACTTTATTAAATTCTTAAAATAATTTGAATAATTTGTTTTAGTTGTTTTTTTGATTTTATAGATGAAAATCATAATAGAAAATGGTTGTTTTCTCTCCATATTGCCAATATTTAATTAATTTTCTTTGTTTTATAAACAGAACTTTCATTTTTTCATTTATTATGGAACCGGAATTTTTTAAAAATAAGCTTTTTATTGAAGTATAACAGAGGTAAGTACATAAATATAAGTGTAAAGCTCAGCTATTGTCATAAAGTGGACGTACCAGGTAACCAACACCCAAACTACAATATTATCAGCACAAATCCCTTCAGCCCCTATCATTCACTATCCCCACAAATTTGTATACAATAAAATGCACCCACTTAAGAAAACAAACGTATGGACACCAAGGGGGGAAAAGGGGGTTGGGATGAATTGTTCATCCCAAGATTAACATATGTACACTAATATGTATAAAATAGATAACTAATGAGAACCTGCTGTATAGCACAGGGAACTCCACTTCGCTGTACAGTAGAAACTAACACAGCATTGTAAAACAACTATACCCCAATAAAAAAAAATCCTATGATAAACCATAATATAAAAGAATATTAAAAAAGACTGTATAACTGAATCACTTTGCTGTACAGCAGTAATTAACATAACATTGTAAATCAACTATACTTCAATAACAATAAAAAGCAAACAAACAAAATTGCACCCACTTAAAGTTATATCATTTGATGAATTTATGCATCTGTAAAATTGTCTTATCAATCAAAATAGTGAAAACTTCCATCACTCCCAGAAAGTTCCTTTGTGCCCCCTTTCATTCAATCCCCTCACCACCAGCCCCAAGCAAACATAACCTGATTTCTGTCAGCATAGTATAGCCTTGCTCGATGTTGGACTTCACATGAATGCAATCATACAGTATGTACTGTTTTGTGGCAGCTTCTTTTATGAAAAATAATGTTTTTTAGTCAATCTATGTTTTTATTTTATCAGTAATTCATTTCTTTTTATTGCTGAGTATTATTCCATTATATATATATATATACCACAGTTTGTTTATCCAATCATGTTTCGATTAGCATTTAAGTTGTTTCAAGTTTTAGTGCGAAGAATAAAGCTGCTATGAATGCTCACATCCAAGTCATTGTGTGGTCATCTTCACTAAGTGTATCACATGACAATGTACATTTAATTTTATAAGAAGATTCTAATGTCTTTTCCAAAGTGATCACTTTAGACACCCACCAGCATTTTATGAGTCCAAAGTATTCCACAGAATTTTTCAAAACAATATTAATAAATTTGAATTATGTTCTTAAAGGAAATGCCTTTTAAATGGTGTTTCCATATGTAAGATAGGTAATTTTTAATCATGTTAAATATTGGGTATGATGTATTGGAATTTGTTAGATGATTCTTCCTGCCTAGTTCATTAATTTGAGGAAACCACTACTAGTGGAGTCAAGCCCACAATACCACATGGGAGGAAAATCTGGGTGGCTGAGGCCTGTGTTTGTAGAGCTAGTTCCTAGCTCTCAGCCTGCCCACCCTTACTTTATTTCCACTTCATCCATCTCATAAATAGCAATCCCTATTTTCTGGTTTCTCTTGTTACCAAGTCCCTTTAGCACAATCTGCTGTTGGCCACCATCCCAGCTCTAATCAGCTGCATTTACTCACAGACTCCACCAGTGTTTCTTCTTGGATCCCTGCTTTCAGAAATACACACATGTCAGCAGCTTCTTTCTAATGGCCTTAGGAACTTTCCATCAGTTTACTGCTCTCCAGGGCTTCTCAGGGGGGCATGGTCAAGTCTCACAGTCTGCTCCTAAATATTTCAGCATCTACTAAATTTATTATATCTTTCCCTCATTTAACTAAAATGCTATTTAAATTACTTCTTTGATATTGGAAAATTCTTGCATTTTTGAGATAACCATTATTAGTTGTAGTGAGATATTTTATATAGTAAAACTAAATTCTATATGTTACATGTTTTAAAAATAGATTTTTCACACCTATGTTCATAAGTGAGATAGACTGTTTGGCATTAAATGAATTTGAGTAAAAAGACTACATTTGTTTTATGAAATAATTTAAGTAAGAATTTTTTTCTAAGCTTTTAAGTATGAATTACAAGGAAATCATAAATTTGAAAGCTTGAAAGATTTCTCTAAAAGGCTTGTTATACTTAACTGACTTCCTTCCCCAGCTGTGGTTGAGAGTAGCTCTTGGATGGTTTTTTCAATTTGTTACTGAAATAGTTCTCTGTAAGCTTTTCCAGTTTAATTCTGTAGATATCATATTAAAGTATACTAGAGGGCTTCCCTGGTGGCACAGTGGTTGGGAGTCTGCCTGCCAATGCAGGGGACACAGGTTTGTGCCCCAGTCCAATAAGATCCCACATGCCACGGAGCGGCTGGACCCATAAGCCATGGCCGCTGAGCCTGCGCGCCCGTAGCCTGTGCCCCGCAATGGGAAAGGCCACAACAGTGAGAGACCCACGTACCACAAAATAAATAAATAAATAAATAAATAAATAAATAAATAAATAAATAAATAAAATATACTAGAAACTTACTATTCTCATTTTGATTTTCAAATTTATGTGCATATTCTTTAAATTTTAAACCATAAACTTTTAAATAACTGGTTATTTTTGTCTATTAAATAATAAAATAATGTAAATTAAGTTTTTTCTTTTCTAGTAGAAATGTTTTAGCTATATATGTTGTATTTATATTAAGTATTTTCATCTTGTAAAAATATTCTTAATTTTTTAAAGGTAAAATTATAGGAAGAGAAAATGGGTCAGTGATTTTGGGGAGCTGGTCATGGTGGGTGTTTTTGGGGGGTGAAGGAACTATTCCATATCTTGATTGTTGTATATCAAATTCATAGAACACACATCAAAAAGAGAACCTTTAACTGTATGTAAATTAAAAAGTGATTAAGGCAAAACAAAAAATTATTGTTCTATGAAGCAGTGATCAAGAATATCACATAAAAATAGGAAAAAGTATTGTAGAGGTGTGTTAGGTAGTTAATATAATTTTATGTTTTTGTTTGTATTTTTGATGTTTTGGTATTAATTTAAAATTTTTATGTTATAATTTCCTTTTTTTTCCACACAAAAGGAAGCTTGGATCAACCTCGCAGTATTCAATAAATGCTTGTTTCAAAAATTAGGTAATGATCAGCAAATTTAACACAATACTAACTTGTGATACTTAAGAAAATATTCTTCAAACATTTTGAATTCTATGCATATATCTCAATTTAATTTTTAAATTGAGGAAAGTCTTGCCACTAACAGGGGCTCCATAAATAGAAATAAAGTAAGAAATCATGTACTGTATTTTGCCTTTCTTTTTTTGTTGTTGTTGTTATTGTTTGTCCTAACCCTTTCCACATATATGAATCTAGCTTAACATTCTGCAGCTATGCTCTTTTATGACTTCGTTTTAACACAACATGCTTGATAATTATACTTATTAACAATGTTACTTCTCCTCTTGATATCTATCTTCTCATCTCTGGAGAGGTTCAATATCAATTCAATGATTATTATACATCTCTACAATACTGGTGTCCTCACATGTGTGTTCTTTCTTAAATTCAATCATCGATTCTCTTGAATGCACAGTCAAGATTTTTGTAGAAAAGCTACTTGATTAGTAAATTCTCCAAGGCTTTGTTAATCCTGAAAATATCTTTCTGTTGTGCAAACAGATGAATGTTAACTTGTCTATATTCAGTCAATATGGATAATATTGTATCCCAGAAGTTTCTGGAACTGTCTCTCATTGTTTTCTGTTATTTACTTCTGAAGATTCCTTCACTTCTACTTCAAAAGTGTGATATGATTTTACTGTTTGAAACATAAAATTTTACATTTAAATTCCATATTTCTTATAATGTGCTTGATTTCAGCACTCTTATTACTGAATAATCTTACTATTCTTTCAGGTGTTGATTTTATCTCATTTTGTCCCATTCATTTTTATTTCCTTGGGAATTTCTATTATTGACAATGTGAATATGGTACAGTTGGGTCTTTTTTTTTTCTTTAATCAATCCAGTTACTCTGTGTCTTTTGATTGGAGAATTTGATCCATTTACATTTAGAATAATAATTTATTAGTTAGGACTTAGTAATGTATCTTATTAATTGTTTTTTGGCTGTTTTATAGTTCTCTTGTTCCTTTCTTCCTCTCTTGCTGCCTTCCTTTGTGAATTGATTATTTTCTGTAATGGTATGCTTTGATTCCCTTTTCTTTATTTTTGTGAAATTACTGTAAGTTATTGCTTTGTGGTTACCATGAGGCTTACATAAAATAGCTTATAGATATAATAGTCTTTTTTATGTTGATAACAATTTAACTTCAATTACATACAAAACTCTACCTTTCTCTTACCCTCCTTTTATGTTATTTTATGTCACAATTTAGATCTTTTTATATTGTGTTTCCATTAAAAATTGTTGTTGTTATAAACTATTTTTAATATTTTCGTGCTTTAACTTTTGTACTAGGATTAAGTGGTTTAACACACCACCATATTAGAGAATTATGAATCTGAGTCTATGATTGTGTTGTATGTTTTCACATGTTTTTATATTAGTAGGTAGTGTACTTTCATTTCAATTTGAAGAACTCCTTCTAGAATTTTCAAAGATAGGTCTAGTGGTGATGAACTCTCTTAGTTTTGTTTGTTAGGGAGAGTTTTTAATCACACCTTCATTTCTGAAGGACACGTTTTTTGGGTAAAGTATTCTTTTTTTTTTTTTTTTGCTTTTTTTTAAATTAAATCAGTTATACATATACATATGTTCCCATATCCCCTCCCTTTTGCGTCTCCCTCCCACCCTCCCTATCCCACCCCTCCAGGCGGTCACAAAGCACCGAGCTGATCTCCCTGTGCTATGCGGCTGCTTCCCACTAGCTATCTACCTTACGTTTGGTAGTGTATATATGTCCATGCTGCTCTTTCACTTTGTCACAGCTTACCCTTCCCCCTCCCCATATCCTCAAGTCCATTCTCTAGTAGGTCTGTGTCTTTATTCATGTCTTACCCCTATGTTCTTCATGACATTTTTTTTCTTAAATTCCATATATGTGTGTCAGCATACAGTATTTGTCTTTCTCTTTCTGACTTACTTCACTCTGAATGACAGACTCTAGGTCCATCCACCTCATTACAAATAGCTCAATTTCATTTCTTTTTATGGCTCAGTAATATTCCATTGTATATATGTGCCACATCTTCTTTATCCATTCATCCAATGATGGACACTTAGGTTGTTTCCATCTCCGGGCTACTGTAAATAGGGCTGCTATGAACATTTTGGTACATGTCTCTTTTTGAATTATGGTTTTCTCAGGGTATATGCCCAGTAGTGGGATTGCTGGGTCATATGGTAGTTCTATTTGTAGTTTTTTAAGGAACCTCCATACCGTTCTCCATAGTGGCTGTACCAATTCACATTCCCACCAGCAGTGCAAGAGTGTTCCCTTTTTTCCACACCCTCTCCAGCATTTATTGTTTCTAGATTTTTTGATGATGGCCATTCTGACTGGTGTGAGATGATATCTCATTGTAGTTTTGATTTGCATTTCTCTAATGAGTAAAGATGTTGAGCATCCTTTCATGTGTTTGTTGGCAGTCTGTATATCTTCTGTGGAGAAATGTCTATTTAGGTCTTCTGCCCATTTTTGGATTGGGTTGTTTGTTTTTTTGTTATTGAGCTGCCTGAGCTGCTTATAAATTTTGGAGCTTAATCCTTTGTCAGTTGCTTCATTTGCAAATATTTTCTCCCATTCTGAGGGTTGTCTTTTGGTCTTGTTTATGGTTTCCTTTGCTGTGCAAAAGCTTTTAAGTTTCATTAGGTCCCATTTGTTTTTCTTTGTTTTTATTTCCATTTCTCTAGGGGGGGTCCAAAAGGATCTTGCTGTGATTTATATCATAGAGTGTTCTGCCTATGTTTTCCTCTAAGAGTTTGATAGTGTCTGGCCTTACATTTAGGTCTTTAATCCATTTTGAGCTTATTTTTGTGTATGGTGTTAGGGAGTGATCTAATCTCATACTTTTACATGTCCCTATCCAGTTTTCCCAGCACCACTTATTGAAGAGACTGTCCTTTCTCCACTGTACATTCCTGCCTCCTTTATCAAAGATAAGTTGACCCTATGTGTGTGGGTTTATCTCTGGGCTTTCTATCCTGTTCCATTGATCTATCTTTCTGTTTTTGTGCCAGTACCACACTGTCTTGATTACTGTAGCTTTGTAGTATAGTCTGAAGTCAGGGAGCCTGATTCCTCCAGCTCCATTTTTCGTTCTCAAGTTTGCTTTGGCTATTCGGGGTCTTTTGTGTTTCCATACAAATTGTGAAATTTTTTGCTCTAGTTCTGTGAAAAATGCCAGTGGTAGTTTGATAGGGATTGCATTGAATCTGTAGATTGCTTTGGGTAGTAGAGTCATTTTCACAATGTTGATTCTTCCAATCCAAGAACATGGTACATCTCTCCATCTATTTGTATCATCTTTAATTTCTTTCATCAGTGTCTTATAATTTTCTGCATACAGGTCTTTTGTCTCCTTAGGTAGGTTTATTCCTAGATATTGTATTCTTTTTGTTGCAATGGTAAATGGGAGTGTTTCCTTGATTTCACTTTCAGATTTTTCATCATCAGTATATAGGAATGCCAGAGATTTCTGTGCATTAATTTTGTATCCTGCAACTTTACCAAATTCATTGATTAGCTCTATTAGTTTTCTGGTAGCATCTTTAGGATTCTCTATGTATAGTATCATGTCATCTGCAAACAGTGACAGCTTTACTTCTTCTTTTCCGATTTGGATTCCTTTTATTTCCTTTTCTACTCTGATTGCTGTGGCTAAAACTTCCAAAACTATGTTGAATAAGAGTGGTGAGAGTGGGCAACCTTGTCTTGTTCCTGATCTTAGTGGAAATGGTTTCAGTTTTTCACCATTGAGGACGATGCTGGCTGTGGGTTTGTCATATATGGCCTTTATAATGTTGAGGAAAGTTCCCTCTATGCCTACTTTCTGCACGGTTTTTTATCATAAATGGGTGGTGAATTTTGTCGAAGCTTTCTCTGCATCTGTTGAGATGATCATATGGTTTTTCTCCTTCAATTTGTTAATATGGTGTATCACGTTGATTGATTTGCGTATATTGAAGAATCCTTGCATTCCTGGAATAAACCCCACTTGATCATGGTGTATGATCCTTTTAATGTGCTGTTGGATTCTGTTTGCTAGTATTTAGTTGAGGATTTTTGCATCTATGTTCATCAGTGATATTGGCCTGTAGTTTTCTTTCTTTGTGACATCCTTGTCTGGTTTTGGTATCAAGGTGATGGTGGCCTCGTAGAATGAGTTTGGGAGTGTTCCTCCCTCTGCTATATTTTGGAAGAGTTTGAGAAGGACAGGTGTTAACTCTTCTCTAAATGCTTGATAGAATTCGCCTGTGAAGCCATCTGGTCCTGGGCTTTTGTTTGTTGGAAGATTTTTAATCACAGTTTCAATTTCAGTGCTTGTGATTGGTCTGTTCATATTTTCTATTTCTTCCTGATTCAGTCTTGGCAGGTTGTGCTTTTCTAAGAATTTGTCCATTTCTTCCAGGTTGTCCATTTTATTGGCATAGAGTTTCTTGTAGTAATCTCTCATGGTCTTTTGTATTTCTGCAGTGTCAGTTGTTACTTCTCCTTTTTCATTTCTAATTCTATTGATTTGAGTCTTCTCCCTTTTTTTCTTGATGAGTCTGACTAATGGTTTATCAATTTTGTTTATCTTCTCAAAGAACCAGCTTTTAGTTTGGGTCTTGTTTTTGTATCCATTCAGCCAATCTGTGTCTTTTGGTGGGAGCATTGAGTCCATTTACATTTAGGGTAATTATTGATATGTATGTTCCTATTCCCATTTCCTTAATTGCTTTGGGTTCGTTATTGTAGGTATATTCCTTCTGCTGTGTTTCTTGCCTAGAGAAGTTCCTTTAGCATTTGTTGTAAAGCTGGTTTGGTGGTGCTGAACTCTCTCAGCTTTTGCTTGTCTGTAAACGTTTTAATTTCTCCATCAAATCTGAATGAGATCCTTGCTGGGTAGAGTAATCTTGGTTGCAGGTTTCTCTCCTTCATCACTTTAATTATGTCCTGCCACTCCCTTCTGGCTTGTAGAGTTTCTGCTGAGAGATCAGCTGTTAACCTGATGGGGATTCCCTTGTGTGTTATTTGTTGTTTTTGCCTTGCTGCTTTTAATATGATTTCTTTGTGTTTAATTTTTGACAGTTTGATTAATATGTGTCTTGGCGTATTTCTCCTTGGATTTATTCTGTATGGGACTCTCTGTGCCTCCTGGACTTGATTAACTATTTCCTTTCCCATATTAGGGAAGTTTTCAACTATAATCTCTTCAAATATTTTCTCAGTCCCTTTCTTTTTCTCTTCTTCTTCTGGAACCCCTATAATTCGAATGTTGGTGCGTTTAATGTTGTCCCAGAGGTCTCTGAGACTGTCCTCAGTTCTTTTCATTCCTTTTTCTTTATTCTGCTCTTCAGCAGTTATTTCCACTATTTTATCTTCCATGTCACTTATCCGTTCTTCTGCCTCAGTTATTCTGCTATTGATCCCATCTAGAGTATTTTTTATTTCATGTATTGTGTTTTTAATCGATGCTTGATTCATCTTTAGTTCTTCTAGGTCCTTGTTAACTGTTTCTTGAAAGTTGTCTATTCTATTTCCAAGATTTTGGATCTTGGAAATAGAATCTTGGATCATCTTTACCATCATTATTCTGAATTCTTTTTCAGGTAGACTGCCTATTACTTCTTCATTTGTTAGGTCTGGTGGGTTTTTATCTTGCTCCTTCTCCTTCTGTGTGTTTTTCTTTCTTCTCATTTTTCTTATATTACTGTGTTTGGGGTCTCCTTTTTGCAGGCTGCATGTTCGTAGTTCCCGTTGTTTTTGGTGTCTGTCCCCAGTGGCTAATGTTGGTTTAGTGGGTTGTGTAGGCTTCCTGGTGGAGGGGACTAGTGCCTGTGTTCTGGTGGATGAGGCTGGATCTTGTCTTTCTGGTGGGCAGGTCCACGTCTGGTGGTGTGTTTTGAGGTGTCTGCGGACTTTTTATGATTTTAGGCCACCTCTCTGCTAATGGGTGGCGTTGTGTTCCTTTCTTGCTAGTTGTTTGGCATAGGGTGTCCAGCACTGTAGCTTGCTGGTCGTTGAGTGAAGCTGGGTGCTGGTGTTGAGATGGAGATCTCTGGAAGATTTTTGCCATTTGATATTATGTGGAGCTGGGAGGTCTCTTGTGGACCAGTGTCCTGAAGTTGGCTCTCCCACCTCAGAGGCACAGCACTGACTCCGGGTTCCTCAATTTGGGATGATGTGTTGTCTATTCATGTATTCTACAGATGCAGGGTACATCAAGTTGATTGTGGAGCTTTAATCCGCTGCTTCTGAGGCTGCTGGGAGAGGTTTCCCTTTCTCTTCTTTGTTCTCACAGCTCCTGGGTCTCAGCTTTGGATTTGGCCCCGCCTCTGCGTGTAGGTCACCGGAGGGCATCTGTTCTTCACTCAGACAGGACAGGGCTAAAGGAGCAGCATCTTCGGGTACTCTGGCTCACTCAGGCCGGGCGTGAGGGAGGGGCTCGGAGTGCGGGGCGAGCCTTTTGGGATGTCTGGGGTCTTCTGCCAGCATTCAGTAGGTGTTCTGTAGGAGTTGTTCCACGTGTAGCTGTATTTCTGGTGTATCCGTGGGCAGAAGGTGATCTCCGCGTCTTACTCTTCCGCCATCTTACCCGGAAGTCGGGTAAAGTATTCTTGACTTGCATTTCTCTCTTTCCACATTTTGAAAATATCCCACTCTCTCCTGAGCCCTTCTGAGAATTCAGCTGAAAGCCTTATGTGGGTTTCCTTGCATGAGAGAAGTTTTTTTCTCTTGGTGCTTTTAAAACTTTCTCTTTGAATTTGATTTTAGATAGTTTTATTATAATTTATTATAATATGTCTTAGAGAAGATCAGTTTGGATTGAAATTTGGGGGTGACCTATTAGCTCCATGACCCTGGATATCCAAGACTATCCCCAGGTTTGGGAAGTTCTGTCATTATTTCTTTAAATAAGCTTCCTGCCCTTCCACCCTCTCTTTTTCTTCTGAGCCTCCAATGATGTAAAAATTTTTTCTCCTAATGGAGTCCTGTAAGTCATGTAAGCTTTCTTCATTCCTTTTCATTCTTTCATTCTTTTTTTTTTCTTTTTGCTCCTCTGATAGGATGATTTTAATTGATCTGTTTTTGAGCTCACTGATTCTTTCTTCTGTTTGGTCAAGTCTGCTATTGAAGCTCTCTATTGAATTTTTTAGTTCAGTCTTTGCATTCTTTGTCTCCAAAATTTCTGTTTGGTTCTTCTTTATGCTTTTATCTCTTTGTTAAACTCATCTTGTTCTCATATTTTTCCCCTTATATTTTTACAGTTTTTATCTGTGTTCTCTTGTAGGCTTCTGAACATTTTAGAACAAATATTTTGAATTCTTTTTCAGGCAATTCCTAAATCTCCACTTCTTTGGGGCCAGGAACTGGGGTTTACTGTATTTATTTGGTGGAGTCATGTTTACCTGATTGTGATCCTTGTAGCTTTTGCATAGGTATCTGCACATTTGAAGAAGCAGTCACCTCTTCCAGACTTTATGGACTACCTTTGACAAAGGAAGACTTTGCCTGTCAGTGGAGGCATGCTATAACCTGCTCTAACTCTGGGTCTAGTGGTGCAGGTGTCAGATGCAAGAGTGTGTGGTGGTACCAGGCCCAAGGGGTTGTGATGTCTCTTTGGCTCAGGCCACTGGGTCCACAGTATCAACAACTGTCTGGTACTTAGAGAGCACTGTGGTTGGGTCTGCAGTGACTGCAAGGGTGTCTTCAGCAGAGCCTTAGGGTCCAGTGGGTAGGGAACAGGGCAGCAGCAGTAGTGGCCAGAGCCAGTGGTATGCAAACATTCAGCTGTGGGGATGAGCTGCAGGTACCTGGGTAGTGGCAGTGGCCAGTTGCAGACACACATGTAATGGTGGGGAACAGGGCAGGTAGCAAAGGCCAGAGCCCTCTGTGGATACACTAGCAGCTGCAGGAGCCATGATTGTCAGTATACGTTACTCTGGTCACTGAGTCTTGCTATGGGAGCAAAGCAGTGGAGGTTGTTGACAGAGATAAGGCTGGGGGTGGCAGTTGCACAGCTGAAGGTGTTAGCTACCATGGTGCAGCCCAGTGACAGAAGACAGGGCCTTATCCAGGTCCACAAAAGCTATTGGTGTGCTCTCCTGTGGCTGCACAGTCTCCCCTGAGAGGTATGCACTTCAGTGGAGAGGGGGGTCAAGTGTCAGGTCGGTGACATGCAAGTGCACAGCTGGAGAGGCTAGCCCTGAGTATGTGCATGGTGGTGAGGGTGAGCCACAGTAGTCTAGGGTGGTGTCTTGCACTTGTGCGGCTCCAGAGGCCTGGACTGGCTGCTGGGCTCCATAGGGGCTGGGGAGCAGGGAGTGGGGAGGTACTCAGATGGTGAATGTTAATACCTGTGGGGCAAAAGCTGGTGAAATCTGCAGGGGTCCATGGTAGCTACACTGGCCATTGGTTTCTTCCGTGGTGAAAGCTGCTGGGTTTGTCTGCAGAGCAGGTCAGTGAGAAGTGTGATCACTCTTGCTAAGTGGTTGCTACTTGTAGCCCCTGTTTTTCTTCCTTGTTTCCAGCTGTCTCTATACATCTCAACTTTGCCAGTCCGGGTTGGGTGAAAGCAAAGTGGGACCTTCGTGTCATGCTCTGAATGGCTGGGGAAGGTGGCTGCTCACCCAACTCTTCTTTTCCCAATGAGGAAAATTCTCTCTAGATGGGAAGTTCCCTCTTGGCTCTGAGCAGTGCTGGCTTAGGGGATGGGATGAAGCTGTCTGCTTTTCCTTCTTGTTCAGTTATTCTCAGGTTTTTGAGCCTGAAATTTCTTAAGTGGTCTCCAGAGCTCTCCCAGTGCTGTTTTTGTGTTGGGAAACTCTCTAATTGTTGGTCTTTTGAGGGGGCTGCAGGCTGGGGGATCCTACATTGCCATTTTGGTGATGTTGAGCTACCTCCTCCTTCATTGTATACTTTATATATCATGACTTTTTTCATCTAGAAATTCTTATTATTTTTATATTGTTTTTATTGTTGAAAAATATTTTCATAGATCCCTGATTAGTTTTGTTCAGTGATATATATTTGAATATAATTTGTTAATTTTTCTGAATGATAAATATTTTCTTATTTAAATTATTTCACACGGATTTAGTTGAAGAAAATTTTTGCCACTGCTACTCATTCAAACATCATTACTAAAGCTGCAAAATCTGCATGTGTACTAAATGTTGTTAATTTTTCTTATAAAGTTATAATTATTAGTATTAATTATCATTTTGAGCCATAAAATAGTGGAAATTTCAAGCTTGTTGATTTGTTAGCACTTACTAAGTGGCCATAGTCTGGAATGCTTTGTGAAGGGGTGCTTTGCTTGTTTTTTGTCTGTTTTTTTTTTCCTTGCTCTCAATTTGCATGCTGTTAGAATCATCCCCTTCCTCCTTCCCTAAACAGTGCTGTGAGTTTCATATGTTATAAACCAAGAACAAGTTAGCCAAATTTATTATAATAATACTTAAAATGTGAGTATATCAATTCTGAATAAGAACTTGAAGGCCTATAATTAAAGTGATGTATATAACTTTTAGCAAATGGACATTGCCATACTTAGTGCAATCCTTAGTGCATACTTAGTGCTTTTGTTCAGGGACATTATTTTCTTATTTACTTATTCTCTGCTATGCTTTAGATGACTGGGATTTCCAGATAAATATAATGTTACAATAATATTTTTCAAATGTGTTCTCTTTGGTTTATAAAGTGACCTCTCTGCTGATTTCACTACACAAAAAGACAAATCTTCTTTGACAGAGAAGCTGAATCTTCCTTTTTACCTCTTGAAAGTCAAAGGGATAATAATGTTTCCTTTAATACTAATTCATTCTGACAGTCTTACTCAAATTTTGGGGATGAACATTTCTCAGGGGGCAAGGTTCTGTGCCCCATGAAACATGCTGGGACTCCTGGAAGTTCACATGATGTATCAAAATCACTCAGCTAAGTGTTTACAAGGACTGTTTGCTATCTTCTAGATGAAAATCATATGCTCCACACTTAAAGTTGAAGAAATCTTGTGAAAAGTTTAAGAGAAGCTGATAGTAAACCACCAGCTGGTTTTAATGGAAAAAAAAAAGAGTGAAGAAACTCAAGGTCACTTAGAAAAGATTCCAGGGTCAACACAAAGAATATCACAGATGGTTTCTCCTAAGGGAGTGCCTTCCTATGGAGTCATTTCCCCCTGGGCTATGTTTAGCTTATGAAAAAAGGTCCGGTTGAGTAAGATGCCTGTTGTTCTAGTAACTGCTAGTTAATGAGGTCATAAAGAATCAATGATATGTTTTTTTCTAACACAAATGAAAAAAAAATTAATAAATATGTTAATAAAGGAGAAATGACAACTGGTTATGGATATTATGTGTCCCATTGGTTTAACTGATTGTACCTAGTGTCATTAACATAAAAAATTTGAAGGATGAAAGATACATATATGAAAAAAGTGTGACAAGATTACTAGTCAGGTTGGGGATGGTAGGAAAACACTAAGACACAAAGGAAAGTGAAAACATGGATTATGTAGGCCAGTCAAGAGATCCACTTATTGGAACTGGGGAAGATAAAAACTTTTGAACTGTTTGTATCAAATCTATTATTAGCAAGTCAATTTAGCATTTGAATCAGATCTCTACAACTTATGAATTTTGTTATGTTAGGGGTGTTGGGAAGTTAAATGGAGTCATTTTGGGGGTATCAATCAATTTTTTAAAAATCTGTACACAGAAAATTCCACCATAAGTGCCTTAAATATTAAGGACATTTTTATGTAACAAGGATATTGGAGACAGGGTCAATTCAAGGTTGATTAATTCAGTAGCTTACCAGAGTCATCAAACTCTTTGGTTCTTTCCATCTTTCTGCTTTGCCATTCTCATCCTTTAGGCTTACTTTCATAAACACTCACCATAATCCCAAGAGGCTACTGCAGACTTAAGAGTTGTATGAAGATGAAAAATGTCCACAAAATGGAGTGGTTCCTACTCAGATATTGTCAATGAGGACAATCTTTCACAGAATTCCCACAACAGATCCCCTCTGATCTTATTGGCTGGGACGGTGTCAAATGCTGATTCCTGGAAAGGTATGATGGAGTTGCCTCAATGACCTGTGACCAGTCATGATATTGCCCCCAGGTCTGGAGAAGAGCCCAGCACCATATGCATATGGTGGACCAATATTAAAACAGGTCCTGTTTCTGTGGAAGAAAGAGGCTACCAGATAGGCAACAAATAGTTGTCATTTAGAAAACATATGTTTAATGAATGTTTTGGTGTATTATTTATGAATATTAAAATCTGCTGTAGGGAATAAGAGAAAATAATAAGGAAGACAAATGAAACTCAGTATTAATAATTAGTAAGGAAATAGTTTTTGAGGCATTCTAGACCTAGTTTAACCAAAGGAATTAGTAAAGATAGCACTCATGTACTGGACATAAATTTTAAAAAAAGAAAGAACCCAATAAAGTTTCAAAATATTTATGACTTATAGGTTATAACACCTTGGACACCCAATGGTGGCACCCGTTCTGGTCCCTTGTATCTTTTCCTGAAACAAACAGATCAAAACTATGGCTGTTTCACTAGTTATTGGTGAGTTATAGCTGTGGCAATTGTGTTTCTGATAGAAGAAGAGTGAGTTTATTCCAGACATCTTTTATCTGCTAAGTTCTCTCGTTCAATAGCAACTCGAATATATATAATCACACTGGCTGATGGAAGGGGATTGAAGGGAGAAGAGGAAGAGGGAGAGAGAGAGAAGACTATACATCACCTAACAAATGACTCAGGTAGTATGGCCCTTTTACCCCATGTTCACTCTGCCTGTGTGTGTGTGTGTGAGTGTGTGTGTTTATTAAGGTATAATTGACATATAACATTATATTAGTTTTGGGTATATAACATAACGATTTGATATTTGTATACATTGTGAAGTGACCACCACAATAAGTCTAGTTAACATCTGGTCCTAAGTGTTTTAACCTACCCCATCTCTTTCTCCTTGCTTCTCACTGTAGGTTTTAAATGGACTCAATAAGCTGTGATTTGAGCACCTTAATTTGGTCAGTGAATCTTTCTGAACAGTTTGTCCACTAGTAGTACTAGTAGCAGTAGCAGCAGCGGTAGTAAACTCAAACGCTACTATAGCATCATGGAAATTTTCTATTGAGACAATAGATTTATACAGAGAATGGGAGAGGTGGAAGGGACAGTAGAGATTACGCCAGTAATTCATACTTCAACTCTGTTATTTCGTATGTAGCGGTGGAAGGATTTAAAAATTTATGCCTACCAATTTTAAAGCATAAGTAATATGATAGTAATTTTAACTAAAACTTCATTTTTTTTCACTGATATTAGTTCATTGTGAGTACAGAAAGGATGGAGACAAATTTAATAAAGCAAAAGTGATAGTGCTCTGGGGTTTAAAAACTTTTTAGTTACATTTCATGAAATAATTCTGCTTTTTTCGGAACATTTTTTAATTGAAGTATAGGTGATTTACAATGTTGTGTTCTGCACAGCAAAATGACTCTGTTATACATATATGTATATTCTTTTCCATTATGGTTTGTCACAATTCCCTGTGCTATATAGTAAGACTCTGTTGTTTATCCACCCTACATATAATTGTTTGCCTCTGCTAATCCCAAACTCCCATTCCTTCCCTCCCTAACCCCTCTTGCCTCTTGGCAATCACAAGTCTGTTCTCTTTATCAATGAGTCTGTTTTTGTTTCATAGATATGTTCATTTGTATTCTATTTTAGATTCCACAAATAAGTGATATCATACAGTATTTGTCTTTATCTGTCTAAATTACTTCACTTAGTATGATAATCTCTAGGTCCAACAATGTTGCTGTAAATGGCATTATTTCATTCTTTTGATGGCTGAGTAATATTCCATATATATATATATGGAATATTACTCAGCCATCAAAAAGAATATATATATACCACATCTTTTTTTTTTTAATTTTAACATCTTTATTGGAGTATAATTGCTTTACAATGGTGTGTTAGTTTCTGCTTTATAACAGTGAATCAGCTATACATATACATATATTGCCATATCTCCTCCCTCTTGCATCTCCCTCCCATGCTCCCTATCCTACTGCTGTAGGTGGTCACAAAACACTGAGCTGATCTCCCTGTGCTGTGTGGCTGCTTCCCACTAGCTACTTTACATTTGGTAGTGTATATATGTCCATGCTACTCTTTCACTTCATCCCTCCTTACACTTGCCCCTCCCCATGTGCTCAAGTCCATTCTCTATGTCTGCGTCATTATTCATGTCCTTTCTCTAGATTCTTCAAAATAATTTTTTTTTTTTTTTTTTTTTAGATTCCATACATACGTGTTAGCATATGGTATTAGTTTTTCTCTTTCTGGCTTACTTCACTCTGTATGACAGACTGTATGAGAGACAGGTCCATACACTCACTACAAATAACTAATGTTTGTTTCCTTTTACGGCTGATTAATATTCAATTGTATATATGTATCACATCTTTATCCATTAATCTGTCGATGGACACTTAGGTTGCTTCCATGTCCTGGATATTGTAAATAGAGCTGCAATGAATATTGTGGTACATGACTCTTTTTGAATTATGTTATTTTCAGAGTATACGCCAAGTAGTGGGATTGCTGGGTTATGTGGTAGTCCTACTTTTAGTTTTTAAAGGAACCTCCATACTGTTCTCCATAGTGGCTGTATCAATTTACATTCCCACTAAAAGTGCAAGAGGGTTCCCTTTCTTCCAAACCTTCTCCAGCATTTATTTGCAGATTTTTTGATGATGGCCATTCTGACTGGTGTGACGTGATACCTCGTTGTAGTTTTGATTTGAATTTCTCTAATGATTAGTGATGTTGAGCATCCTTCCTGTGTTTGTTGGCCATCTGTAAAACTTCTTTGGAGGATTGTCTATTTAGGTCTTCTGCTCATTTTTGAATTGGGCTATTTGTTTTTTTGATATTGAGCTGCATGAGCTGTTTGTAAAATTTGGAGATTAATCCTTTGTCAGTTTCTTCATTTGCAAATATTTTCTCCCATTCTGAAGTTTGTCTTTTTGTCTTGTTTATGGTTTCCCTTGCTGTGCAAAAGTTTTTAAGTTTCATTAGGTCCCATTTGTTTATTTTTGTTTTTATTTCCATTTCTCTAGGAGGTGGGTCAAAACGGGTCTTTCTGTGATTTATGTCATAGACTGCTCTGCATATGTTTTCCTTCAAGAGTTTTATAGTGTCTGGCCTTAGATTTAGGTCTTTAATCCATTGTGAGTTTATTTTTGTGTATTTTGTTAGGGAGTCTTCTAATGTCATTCTTTTACATGTAGCTGTCCAGTTTTCCCAGCACCACTTATTGAAGAGGCTGTCTTTTCTCTATTGTATATTCTTGCCTCCTTTATCAAAAATAAGGTGACCATATGTGCATGGGTTTACTTCTGGGTTTTCTATCCTGTTCCATTGATCTATGTTTCTGTTTTTTTGCCAGTACCATACTGTCTTGTACACTATAGCTTTGTAGTGTAGTCTGAAGTCAGGGAGCCTGATCCCTCCATCTGCGTTTTTCTTTCTCAAGATTGCTTTGGCTATTTGGGGTCTTTTGTGTTTCCATACAAATTGTGAATTTTTTTGTTCTAATTCTGTGAAAAATGTGATTGGTAGTTTGATAGGGATTGCATTGAACCTGAAGATTGCTTTGGGTAGTAGAGTCATTTTCACAGTGTTGATTCTTCCAATCCAAGAACATGGTATATCTCTCCATCTGTTTGTATCATTTAAAATTCTTTCATCAGAGCCTTTCAATTTTCTGCATACAGGTCGTTTGTCTCCTTAGGTAGGTTTATTCCTAGGTATTTTATTCTGTTTGTTGCAGTGGTAAATGGGAGTGTTTCCTTAATTTCTCTTTCAGATTATTCACCATTGGTATATAGGAATGTCAGAGATTTCTGTGCATTAATTTTGTTTCCTGCAACTTTACCAAATTCATTGATTAGCTCTAGTAGTTTTCTGGTAGTATCTTTAGGATTTTCTATGTATAGTGTCATCATCTGCAGTGGCAGTTTTGTATCTTCTTTTCCAATTTGGATACTTTTATTTCTTTTTCTTCTCTTATTGATGTGGCCAGGACTTCCAAACTGTGTTGAATAAAAGTGGTGACAGTGGACAACCTTGTCTTGTTCCTGATCTTAGAGGAACTGGTTTCAGTTTTTCATCACTGGGAATGATGTTGGCTGTGAGTTTCTCATATATGGCCTTTATTATGTTGGGGTAAGTTTCCTCTATGCCTACTTTTTGTAGGGTTTTTATCATAAAAGTGTGTTGAACTTTGTCAAAAGCTTTTTCTGCATCTCTTCAGATGATCATATGGTATTTCTCCTTCAATTTGTTAATATGGTGTGACACACTGTTTGGTTTGCAGATATTGAAGAATCCTTGCATTCCTGGGATAAATACCAGTTGATCATGGTCTATGATCATTTAATGTGCTGTTGGATTCTATTTGCTAGTATTTTGTTGAGGATTTTTGAATCTATGTTCATCAGTGATATTGGCCTGTAGTTTTCTTTCTTTGTGACATCTTTGTCCAGTTTTGGTATCAGGGTGATGGGGGCCCCATAGAATGAGTTTCAGAGAGTTCCTTCCTCTGCTATATTTTGGAAGAGTTTGAGAAGGATAGGTGTTAAATCTTCTCTAAATGTTTGATAGAATTCGCCTGTGAAGTCATCTGGTCCTGGGCTTCTATTTGTTGGAAGATTTTTAATCACAGTCTCAATTTCTGTGCTTGTGATTGGTCTGTTTATGTTTTTTCTTTCTTCCTGGTTCAGTCTCGGAAGGTTGTGCTTTTCTAATTATTTGTCCATTTCTTCCAGGTTTTCTATTTTATTGGCATATAATTTCTTGTAGTAATCTCTCATGATCCTTTGTATTTCTGCAGTGTCAGTTGTTACTTCTCCTTTTTCATTTCTAAGTCTATTGATTTGAGTCTTCTCCCTTTTTTTCTTGATGAGTCTGGCTAATGGTTTATCAATTTTGTTTATCTTCTCAGAGAACCAGCTTTTAGTTTTATTGATCTTTACTCTTGTTTCCTTCATTTCTTTTTCATTTATTTCTGATCTGATCTTTATGATTTATTTCCTTCTGCTAACTTTAGGGTTTTTTGTTGTTGTTGTTGTTCTTCTTCCTCTAATTGCTTTAGGTTTGAGGTTTGGTTGTTTTTTAGAGATGTTTCTTGTTTCTTAAGGTAGGATTGTATTGCTATAAACTTCCCTCTTAGAACTGCTTTTGCTGCATCCCATAGGTTTTGGGTCATCGTGTTTTCATTGTCATTTGTTCTTAGGTATTTTATTTCCTCTTTGATTTCTTCAGTGATCTCTTGGTTACTTAGTAGTGTATTGTCTTAGCCTCCATGTGTTTGTAATTTTTACAGATATTTTCCTGTAATTTATATCTAGTCTCATAGCATTGTGGCCAGAAGAGATACTTGATATGATTTCTATTTTCTTAAATTTATCAAGGCTTGATTTGTGACCAAGGTATGATCTATCATGGAGAATGTTCTATGAGCACTTGAGAAGAAAGTGTATCCAGTTGTTTTTGAATGTAATGTCCAATAAATATCAATTAAGTCCATCTTGTTTAATGTGTCATTTAAAGCTTTTTTATTTATTTTCATTTTGGATGATCTGTCCATTGGTGATAGTGGGCTGTTAAAGTTCCCTACTATGATTGTGTCACTGTCGATTTCCCCTTTTATGGTTGTTAGCATTTGCCTTATGTATTGAGGTTTTCCTATGTTGGGTGCATAAATATTTACAATTCTTATATCTTCTTCTTGGATTGATCCCTTGATCAGTAGGTACTGTCCTTCTTTGTCTCTTGTAATAATCTTTATTTTAAAGTCTGTTATTTCTAATATGAGAATTGCTATTCCAGATTTCCTTTGATTTCCATTTACATGGAATATCTTTTTCCATCCACTTTCAGTCTGCATGTGTCCCTAGGTCTGAAGTGGGTCTCTTGTAGACAGTATATATATGGGCCTTGTTTTTGTGTCCATTCAGCAGTCTAGGTCTTTTGGTTGGAGCATATAATCCATTTCCATTTAAGGTAGTTATTGATATGTATGTTCCTCCTACCATTTTCTGAATTGTTTTGTGTTTTTTATTGTAGGTTTTTTCCTTCTCTTGTGTTTCCTGCCTAGAGAAGTTCCTTTAGCATTTGTTGTAAGGCTGGTTTGGTGGTGCTGAATTCTCTTAAGTTTTGCTTGTCTGTAGAGGTTTAATTTCTCCATGGAATCTGAATGAGATCCTTGTTGGGTAGAGTAATCTTGGTTGTAGGTTTTTCCATTTCATTACTTTAAATATGTCCTGCCACTCCCTTGTGCCTTTTAGCGTTTCTGCTGAAAGATCAGCAGAACCTTGAGGGGATTCCCTTGTACATTCTTTGTTGTTTTTGCCTTGCTGCTTTTAATATTTTTTCTTTGTATTTAATTTTTGATAGTTTGATTAATGTGTCTTGGTGTGTTTCTCCTTGGATTTATCCTGTATGGGACTCTCTGTGCTTCCTGGAGTAGATTAACTATTCCCTTTCCAATATTAGGGAAGGTTTCAACTATAATCTCTTCAAATATTTTCTCAGTCACTTCCTTTTTCTCTTCTTTTTCTGGGACCCCTTTAATTTGAATGTTGGCTTGTTTAATGTTGTCCCTGAGGTCTCTGAGGCTGTCCTCAATTCTTTTCATTCTTTTTTCTTTATTCTCCTCTGTGGTAGTTATTTCCACTAGTTTATCTTCCAGGTCACTTATCCATTCTTCTGCCTCAGTTATTCTGCTGTTAATTTTTTCTAGAAATGTTTTAATTTTATTTATTGTGTTGTTCCTCATTTTTTTTGCTCTTTAGTTCTTATAGGTCCTTGTTAAACTTTTCTTATATTTTCTCCATTCTGTTTCCAAGATTTTGGGTCATCTTTACTATCATTACTCTGAATTATTTTTCAGGTGGACTGCCTATTTCCTCTTCATTTGCTTGGTCTAGTGGGTTTTTACCTTGCTGCTTCATCTGCTGTGTGTTTCTCTTCTCATTTTGCTTAACTTGCTGTGTTTGTGGTCTATTTTTCACAGTCTGCAGGTTCGTAGTTCTCATTGTTTTTTGTGTCTGCCCCTAGTGGTTAAGGTTGGTTCAGTGGGTTGTGTAGGCTTCCTGGTGGAGGGGGCTGGTGCCTGTGTTCTGGTGAATGAGGTTAGATCCTGTCTTTTTGGTTGGCAGGACCACGTCCAGTGGTGTGTTTTGGGGTGTCTGTGATGTTAATGTGGTTTTAGGCAGCCTCTCTGCTGATTTGTGGAGTTGTGTTTCTGTCTTGCTACTTGTTTGGCATAGGGTGTCCAGCACTGTAGCTTGGTTGTAGTTGAATGGAGCCGGGTCTTAGTGTTGAGATGCAGATCTCTGGGAGAGCTTTTGCCATTTGATATTACATCGAGCTGGGAGGTTTCTGGTGGATCAATGTCCTGAACTCGGCTCTCACACCTCAGAGGCACAGCCATGACACACAGTCGGTGAACAAAGACACTGTCAGCCACATGGCTCAAAAGAAAAGGAATAAAAAGGAAAGAAAGAAACAAAAAACATAAAATAAAATAAAGTTATTGAAATAAAAAATTTATTAAAAGTAAAAATAATTAAAAAGTAATAAAAAAAAAGAAAGAAAGAAGGGAGCAACCAAAACAAAAAACAAATCCACCAATGATAACATGTGTTAAAAACTTTACTAAAAACAAACAAACAAACCAAAACGGCAGACAGAACCCTCAAAATTACACAGAGAAGCATACACATACACACTCACAAAAGAGAAAAAGGAAAAAAATATATATCTATATATTCAAAGAAGAAGGAAAAGAGCAACCAAATCAAGAAACAAATCTACCAGTGATAATAAACTCTAAATACTAAACTAAGAAAAACATAAAGTCAGAAGCAAATAAGATGCAGAAAGCAAACCCGAAGTCTACAGTTGCTCCCAAAGTCCACTGCCTCAGTTTTGGGATTATTCATCGTCTATTCACGTATTCCACAGATGCAGGGTACATCAAGTTTACTGCGGAGATTTAATCTGTTGCTCCTGATGCTGCACGGAGAAATTCCCCTTTCTCTTCTTTGTTCACACAGCTCCTGGGTTTCAGCTTTGGTTGGCCCCACCTCTGCATGTAGGTCACCTGAGAACGACTGTTCTTTGCTCAGACAGGACGGGGTTAAGGTAGCAGCTGATTAGGGGGCTCTGGCTCAGTCAGGCCAAGGAATGGAGGGGTATAGAATGTGGGGCAAGCCTGCAGCAGCAGAGGCCAGCGTGTCATTGCAACAGCCTGAGATGTGCTGTGTTCTCCCAGGGAAGCTGTCCCTCGATCACGGGACCCTGGCAGTGGTGGACTGCACAGGCTCCTGGGAAGGGAGTTGTGCATAGTGACTTGTGCTTGCACACAGGATTCTTGCTGGCTATGGCAGCAGCCTTAGTGTCTCATGGCCGTCTCTGGTGTCCACGCTGATAGCCGTGGCTCTTGCCCATCTCTGGAGCTCGTTTAGATGGTGCTTTGAATCCCCTCTGCTTGCACACCCTGAAACAATGGTCTTTTGCCTCTTAGGCAGTTCCAGACTTTTTCTCGTACTCCCTCATGGCTAACTATGGTGAACTAGCCCCCTTCAGGCTGTGTTCACACAGCCAACCCCAGTCCTCTCCCTGGGATCTGACCTCCGAATCTGGAACCTCAGCTCCCAGTCTCCCCTGCCCCGGTGGGTGAGCAGACAAGCCTCTCAGGCTGGTGAGTTCCTGTCAGCACTGATGTTCTGTGAAGGAATCTCTCCACTTTGCCCTCCGCACCCCTGTTGCCATGCTATCCTCCACGGCTCTGAAATTCCCCCTGCCACCCCCCGTCTCCACCAGTGAAGGGGCTTCCTGGTGTGTGGAAGCTTTTTCTCTTTCACAGTTCCCTCCCAGAGGTGCAGGTCCTGTCCCTATTCTTTTGTCTCTGTTTTTTCTTTTACCCTACCCAGGTACATGGGGAGTTTCTTGCCTTTTGGGAAGTGTGAGGTCTTCTGCCACTGTTTTGTAGGTGTTCTGTAAGAGTTGTTCCACATGTAGATGTATTTCTGATTTATTTGTGGGGAGGAAGTTTATCTCCACATCTTACTCCTCTGACATCTTGTAGGTCTCCCCCACATCTTCTTTATTTATTCTGTTGATGGACATTAGGTCGTTTCCATGTCTTGGCTATTGTCAATAGTGCTGTTATGAAAAACGGGGTGCATGTATCCATTTGAATTACAGTTTTGTCTGGGCATATGCCCAGGAGTGGGATTGCTGGATCATATGGCAACTCTATTTTTACTATTTTACAACTCAGTACTGTTTTCCATGGTGGCTGCTCCAATGTACAATACCAGCAACAGTATATGAGGGTTTCCTTTTCTGCACACCCTCTCCAGCATTTGTTATTTGTAGATTTTTTAATGATGGCCATTCTTACTGATGTGAGATGGTACCTCACTGTAGTTTTGATTTGCATTTCTCTAATAATTAGTGATGTTGAGCATCTTTTCATGTGCCTATTGGCCATCTGTATGTCTTATTTGGAGAAATATCTATTTAGGTCTTCTGCCCATTTTTTGATTGAGTTGTGGTGCATTTTTTGTTGTTGTTGTTGAGTTATATGAGCTCTTTATATATTTTGGAAATTAAGCCCTTGTAAGTCACTTTGTTTGCAAATATTTTCTCCTATTCTGTAAGTTGTCTTTTCATGTTGTTTATGGTTTCCTTTGCTGTGCAAAAGCTTGTAAATTTGATTAGGTCCCATTTGTTTATTTTTGTTTTTATTTCTTTTGCCCTGTGGGACTGACCTAAGAAAACATTGGTATGGTTTATGTCAGAAAATGTTTTGCCTATGATCTCTTCTAGGAGTTTTATGGTGCCATATCTCTTTAAGTCATTTTGAGTTTATTTTTGTGAGTGGTGTGAAGGCATGTTCTAACTGTACTGATTTACATGCAGATGTCCAACTTTCCCAGCACCACTTGCTGAAGAAACTGTCTTTTTCCCATTGTATATTCTTGCCTCCTTTGTCAAAGATTAATTGATCATAGGTATGTTGGTTTATTCTGGACTCTCTATTCTGTTCCATTGATCTGTATGTCTGTTTTTGTGCCAATACCATACTGTTGTGATTACTTTAGCTTTTGATTACTGTGTCTAAAGTCTGGGATGTTTATGCCTCCTGCTTTGCTATTTTCCTCAGGATTGCTTTGGCAATTCTGGCCTTTTATGGTTCCATATGAATTTTAGGATTACTTGTTCTAGTTCTGTGAAAAATGTCATGGATAATTTGATAGAGATTGCATTAAATCTGTAGATTGCCTTGGGGAGTATTGCCATTTTAACAATATTAATTCTTCCAATCCAAGAGCATGGTATATTTTTCCATTTCTTTGAACCCTTTTTAATTTCCTTTATTAATGTTTTGAAGTTCTTAGCATATAAGTCTTTCACCTCCTGGGTGAGGTTTATTCCTAAGTTTTGGGGGTTTTTGTAGTGTGATTTTAAAAGGGATTGTTTGTTTACATTCCCTTTCTGATATTTCATTGTTAGTGTAAAGAAATGCAACTGATTTCTGTATGTTATTCTTGTATCCTGTTACCTTGCTGAATTCATTTATCAGTTCTAGTAGTTTTTGTCTGGTCTTTAGGATTTTCTATGTATAGTGTCATGTCATCTGTGTATAATGACAATTTTATCTCTTCCCTACCAACTTGAATACATTTTATTTTTTTTTCTTATCTGATTGCTGTGGCTAGGACTTCCAATACTATGTTAAATAGAAGTGGTGAGAGTGGACATCCTTGTCTTGTCCCAAATATTAGCAGGAAGGCTCTCATCTTTTCACCATTGAGTATTATATTGGCTATGGGTTTGTCATAAATAACTTTATTATGTTGAGGTATGTTCCCTCTATACCCACTTTCATAAGGGTTGATTCTGTTCCTTTTAAAAGTACAGGATATTACTTTCTGATGATGGTATGCTATCTAATTTTTTTTTCTGGTTTTACTATATAAAATCAGAAGTTTTTAGTCTACTCCATGTTTCAATTATGGGAATTTCAGAGAAAAAATTCAGATGGCCATTCATCTGAGTACATTCAGATGTATTCCGGTCAAGATGTCTCAGTGACTTCATGCTTTGCTCCAAATACATAACAATAATAGATAAAGTATAGAAGAGTTAACCCAAAACTAGAGAAACCTTACTATTGAACAACAATGGAAGGGGCTGACCTGTTGGGCTTCAGATCTATAATGCATGTAGTAGTAGCTTTGAGTTCTATTCATTGTTAAAGGGAGCAAAACATTTGTGGGGTCAGTGATGAGTATTTTACACTTATGATTCTGAAAATAGGAGGGTTATGAGGAACCTACAAAGACCCTTGTGATCATGAATGAAGCAAGGTACCCACGTGCTCTGTATCTAGATCTGAGATATCACTGCAGGACAGATAACCCAAAATATTATTACAATAGATGGTACTAGAAAGACAGCCCTTGGGCTCGGTGGAAGAAGCATAGAGGAAACAAAAGTGTGATCAAAGTAATAAAAATACCTTTGACTCACAATAAGCCAAAAAAAATGAATTCTAAAAATGTATGAAGAATCCTAATATTAAGCAAGATGATAAATGAAAAATATAGTCAATACATAGATTCATTTTAGATAAAATTAAGTTTAAGGGATGATTTACATAAGTCTGTTTAGATGTTTTCCATAATAGGCTAATCAGTCCTGGACTAGGTACCCAATATAAATCAACATAAATGATTATTAAACAGGACAAATTATATGAAATTATTCCCTTCAGACTTTGGATAAAAGGTACAAGAGTGTAGTTCCTCAGTTGTGGGTAACACATGAAGTGAGCTCTATGATGGCTCTGGCTTTCTGTCTTGAGGCAATTTTTAATCCATTATGCAAGGAGGGGAAAGCCAACTTGAGCAAAGTGGTCTTGCTGAGGCGATGTAGCAGAGATCACAGTTTGGGAAATTGAAGGAGCTGGATTGTCTGAGAAAGTTACCATGGAGGGGATACTGCAAAGAGGAGTTTATAAAATCTAAATTGTGCATGCCCAGAGCAAGACTCCACAAGAATAAGCAGAAAAAAAAAAAAAAAAAAAAGAAAAACTGTTATTGAGGAAGAAACTGCTGGGGAGATAAAAAGACAACAATTTCTGTAGCTTGCAAAGGGTTGGGAGATAGTTTCTGACTAAGCAACTAACCAGAGTGGAGAGATCTCAGTGAACACTCAGGATTTCAGTACAGTTCCCAGGCAGGCCACCACCCCTTAGGAATAGAGCCAATCTATCCCTAGAGTAAAGAAAACTCTAGACCACCCTGACAAAGCTTGAAAATAAGCCTTGAAAGAGTTGATAAGACTTACAAAGAAATTAACTACCTGGCAGAACAAACCTTAAAACTCAAGGAAGACAAAAAAATTGAGGCATGCAACACTGTACACCTATATGTCCAGCATACAATAAAAATGACTAAGTATGTGAAGAAGCAATAAAATGTGACCCATAGGTAGGAAAAGAAGTAACAAAAAACCAAAATAGATTCAGCATTACAGAAATAATGTAGGTAGCAGATAAGAACTTTAAAATAGTTATTATAAACCTAATCAAGGAGTTTAAGGCAAAGATGAATATAATCAGGAAACAAAAAGGAATCTGAAAAAAATGGAAACCATACTAAAGAACCAAATGGAAATTTTTGAGCTGAAAAATATATATAAAATGAAAAATATCATTATTTTTACAGCTGTAAAATTTAGTGTCCTCTGGCTCTAAATAAACCACACAATCCCTTCTAAGTGAACTTAAACATGAAAAGGAAATATAAGGATCAAGGAGTTAATCATACCATGAAGGAGTTGGAATAAAAACTGAAAAATTTTTATTTTCAGAAACCAAGGCAGCTATTATCTCAGTCTGTCTGTGACCAAATGTCCTTGTATCTCAACTTCCTTCTGTATGTCTTCAAAACTCACTCTCTGTGTAGCACAGTTTTCCCTGCAAACATGGCTGTCCCATACCACCTAAGTTTAAATATTATAAATAGTTCCACCTGCAAACTAAGGAAACTATTTTCTCTTAGCCTTAATTCCTAGTTCCTGTGAAAGAGAATCTAAGTTATGTGTCCATCCCTGGCTTAACCTTCTAGGGCTGCTGGGTACCAATTAATGTTGCCTGAACAAACATGATCACCAAGGCCACCCCCAAAATATATTTCTAAGAGGAGGAACACTCACTGAATGAGCCTACTGCAAAAGCCAACATTTCAAGGCTATCAAATATACTTTTGTAATTATAAGAAGTTAAATATTCATTTCACAGCTTTTAAAAAACGACATTCACTAATACCATATTATCAGTAATTTTGAAATAAATCCTTTACAAAATATATTGAAGGCCTTTCTTTTTCCCCAAGTTCTTTTAAAGGATTAAAAATATTTATGCAATTGATAAAACAACAACGAACATTTGTGTTGATTAAGATAGAAAGTGCCTACTTATCTTGAGGATAATGACTATGTAAAATCACTTAGTATACCTTCATGTCAAATGATCCTGCTTTTTAGCGTCTAGTCTTCAAATGTAGTAAGAGCAACAGAAAACTAAGGATTATAGTACTAAATCAAGCTAGTTGGGGACTACGCAGTTTTCTTGAGCAGTTATAATTGTCTACACTTTGTCTGCAGGGAAGGGGACTGAACTGCAATTCTCTACTGTACCAAGAGTAAGAGCCATTAAGTACCTTGTGTTACCAAAGAAAGAGTTATTCTGAAACATGGGAAATAGACATGTCGCTGACTTCCTGATTTTCCTCTTTGTTCTTATTTCATTGACTTGGAAATAAACAGGATTTCAGAAAAAGCTGAAAACTGTTCATGGTTGTGTAGCTATGTAAGAGCATCCTGCAAGAGGAAATCATAGGAATTAAGGTTTAGAGATAATATGTAGATATTTAGTATTAATATTTAGATACTAAGTAACTCATAATAATAAGTAACTAATAGTAAGGTGGGCATAATGAACAAAGGATATCAACTGGATTAAGTGAAACACAAGTAGTTTATGTGAGAAAAGACCCTATTTTTCAGATCTCCGCTGGTTGGAAAGATATGCTGTGGCAGAATTAGAAGAGAATTAACATGATTCAGTTATTTTTGTGGGTTAGAGGCCCAGATGAGTGAAGACTCAGGGCTACAATTTTAAAGGAGTAATGAGATTCAGTTATTTTGGCCTCAGAGCTTTGTCATCCTTACCATGTGAAATCACTTCCCCTTTTAAAAATGTTTTTTGGTTTGGTTTTGCTTTGCTTCGTTTGCATGTTCAGCAGTGCTGTGCATTATTGCTTCATTTGGCACTAACAGCGACCATCAACTGTAAACTGAATATGACACTGCCCTTTTGTGAATCGGTTTAGGCTGCCCTTATTTTGCCAATAGAAAGAGAGTATTGACTTCTAATAAAACTTAGGAAATCCTTAGTAAGGGCTTTATCGTCTCATTAAAACCAGTAATTAGGGAAATCGGTCAGCCATCATCTCACTTTTGTGTGTGTGCTCTCCCACTATGCCAATTTATCCATTCACTCATGCATTTGACATGTTCACAGGAACTTCTGCCTAAAGCAGTGAGGAAGTTGAAGCATAGATTCTTATTAGACTGATAAAACTAGACAGGACAAACCACTTAGAAAAATTCATTAGAAAAAAGTGGGTAGTTATTCTATAGTCATTCTGTCATTCTGTAGCAGGGTTTTAAGAAAAGTTAACTGACTTGTTTAGATGTCAAAGTATGTATTCTGAAATAAACTATTCTTTCTGCTTAGTTAATTTACCCATATATTAGTGTAAACTATGGTCATCCTTTCACAACAAAGGATAATACTCAAGTTGTACTATAATCTTCCTGGGACTGTTACAATGGTAATCAGGATAATTTATATTTATATACTTGATCTACAGTTTTCAAAGTATTCATAAATAACCTAAATGCCTAACAGTAAGAGAAAAAAATTTAAATTATGGTGTATACAGTTACAAATCATTTTTAAAGAATGTTTATTGACAGAAAAAATACTTCTTACAGAATTTTAATTAAAATGAGTATACAATTCTAAATATAGCATGATGCTAATTATGTACATAAATACATATTACCATCTTATCCTAGTTTCTATGTTTATATTTATTTCTATAAGTACATCTGTCTAGTCTAGAAAGATATGCACCAAAATGTTAAAGATTAACTCAATACAGTTTTTATTATATTTTTTATACTTTTCTAAATTTTTCATTTTCTACAATCAATGAATATCTATTTTATAAAAGAGTGTTATTTATAACTAACTTTAACTCTTGTACTTAGTTAATTTAATGGTTGAAAAGAGTAAGGGAGTTCTGAGACATCTCCCACCAAGTCAGGAGAGTGGGTACCTGAGGGGGACTTCATTTGATTTAGGCAATAAGTTGTGTGAGGCCATTTGCACTCCATGCGAGGAGCACCAGAAGAGTGGACAGTATAAAAGGCCACTGCAGAAATAAACAGGTATTTTAGATTCCACATATAAGTGATATCATATGGTATTTGTCTTTCTCTTTCTGACTTACTTCACTTAGTATGATAATCTCTAGGTCTATCCATGTTGCTGCAAATGGCATTATTTCATACTTTTTCATGGCTGAGTAATATTCCATTGTATCACTTATATGTGGAATCTAAAATATGACACAAATGAAACAGAAGCAGGATCACACACAAAGAGAATAGACTTGTGGTTGCCAAGGGGGAGGAGGGTTGGGGAGGGAAGGATTGAGAGCGTGGGATTAGCAGATGCAAACTAGTATATATAGGATTGATAAACAACAAGGTCCTACTGTATATCACAGGGAAATATACTCAATATCCTGTGATAAATCAGCATGAAAAGAATATGAAAAGGAATTTACATATGTATAAAAACTGAGTCACTTTGCTGTACAGCAGAAATTAACACAACATTGTAAATCAACTATATTTCAATAAAATTTAAAAACATAGATAATCAACAAGGACCTACTGTAGAGCATAGGGAGAAATATTTAATATTTTGTAATAACCTATAAGGTAAAAGAATCTGAAAAAGCATATATTTTTTCAGATATATATATCTGAAAAAATATATATACATACATACATATTTTTCAGATATATATATCTGAAAAAAATATATATATACATATATATAACTGAATCACTTTGCTGTACACCTGAAACTAACACAACATTGTAAATCAACCATACTTCAATTAAAAAATTAAAAAGAAATGGGTAATGTCATTAAACATTGTAAATCAACCATACTTCAATTAAAAAATTAAAAATAAACGAAATGGGTAATGTCTTTAAGATGACAGCATAGCTTATTTCCAACTTCAGTCCCCTTCACAAGAATACCAACAGGAAACTATTCATAGATAAGTCACCATTGTGAAAATCCCAAAACCTGGGAGTAAGGCTGAAGCTCCCTCCTGGAGCACAGAGACTGACAAGGACCTCATTAAAAGGGTAAATGGAGCAATTTCACTGTGACCATATTGTCCCCCCCCCCCCCAGGCTGGCACAGCCTTTCACTGACAGGACGGCCCTAGGTCTATAGTTTCTCTAGTACAAAGAGAGCACAAGGTGGATATTTACTACCTCAACACTGGGAGATGCTTCCTGGCATGCCCACTTGAGATGGATATTATTAATGGGGATCACTGGGGGAATCTGTAGGGCTTGAACATTTGGGATCAAAGAGCAATGGAGAAGGGGGCCAGGGCTCATGTCAACCAGCACTTAGATCTTGACAGAATGAGTTCCTGCTTACAGTGGTGTCTGAGTAGAGATCCCAGACAGCAGCTCAGGCCATCTGCAGAGCCAAACTGGTGATCCTGTCTGGCCAGAGAGCTCAGCTGGCAACACTGCTTGATTTCATCCCCAACCAATGACCATATCGGCCTTGGAGCCCATTCTAGATCCCTGCCTGTGCAGAGAAGAAAATTCAAAGTCACGCTCAACTGCCAAACAAAATGTCCAGTCCTGCCTTTTGGAGAGTGTGGCCACAGATGCTCAGTACCCATGGAGAACGTCTTACAGCCTACTTGATCTTGAAGACAATTCTGCAGCCCTGCTCAACTTTGGAGCATAACCTGTGTTCTGCCTGATACCAGAGTACAACTTGTGGCCCCATCCATCTAAACGTGGAGTGCAACCAAAGGTACCATCTAGTTGAGGAATACAGCCTGAGGCCCCACCCAACTGGGAGCAATTGCAAAGTCCAGCTACTGGAGGTACTGCCCTGCCAGGGAACACAGCCTGCAAAACCCCTTTGATGAGATATGATTGCAGACAGAATTGAAGAAGACACAAATAAATGGAAGGTGTTCATAGATTGGAATAACTAATATCGTTAAAATATCCATACTATGCAAAGCAATCCAGATTCAGTGTAATCCCTATCAAAATTCCAATGGCATTTTTTACAGAAATAGAAAAAATCCTAAAATTTGTATGAAACCAAAAAGACCCCAAATAGTCAAAGGAATCTTGAGAAAGAAAAATGAAGCTTGAGGCATGACATTTCCTGATTTCAAACTACATAGTAATCAAACTGTATGGTATTGCAAGTAAATAAATAAATAAAATAAATAAATAAATAAATAAATAAATAAAACAAAAAATACCATAGACACATAGACCAATGAAATAGAATAGAGAGCCCAGAAATAAATCCATGCATATATGGTCAACAAATTTTTGACAATCATTCTCAATTTTCAATGGGGAAAGAGTAGTTTGCTTAAGAAATGGTGCTGGGGTAACTGAAAATGCACATGCAAAAGAATAAAAGTGGACCTCTATCTTATACCACTCACAAAAATTAACTCAAATGGGTTAAAGACAAATATAAGACCTGAAACTGTGAAACTCCTAGAAGAAAGCTCCTTGACATTGGTCTTGGCAATTATCTTTTGGATATGACACCTAAAGCACAAGCAACAAAAGCAAAAATAAAGTGGGATTATATCAAACTAAAAAGTTTCTGTGCAGCAAAAGAAGCAATCAACAAAATGAAAAGGCAACATGGAATGCAAGAAATAATTGGCAAACCATATATCTTATAAGGGATTAACACCCAAAATATATAAGGAACTCACACAACTCAATAGCACAAAAATTACTAATTAAAAATGGACAGAGGACCTGAATGGACATTTTTCCAAAGAAGACATAGAAAGGGCCAAAGTTACATGAAAAGGTGCCCAACATCACTAATTATCAGAGAAATTCAAATCAAAACCACAATGAGATATCACTTGTACGTGGAATGCAAAAAATCCAAGCTCATAAAAACAGAAAATAGATTGGTGTTCACCAGAGGCAGAGGTTAGAGGAAATGGTTCAAGGTGCTCACAACATACAAACTTCCCATTATAAAATTAATAAATTCTGGGGATGTACTGTACAGAATGGCTATCACAATGAATAATACTGTATTGTATAATTTGAAAATTGCTAAGAGAGTAGACCTTAAAATTTCTCCACACACACACACACACACACACACACACAGACACACACACACACATACAAGGTAACTATGTGAGGTTATGGATGTGTTAACTAACTTTATTGTGTCATCACTTCACAATACATATGTATATCAAATCATGATGTTGTATACCTTAAACTTATGCAATGTTATATGTCAACTTTATTTCAATAAATCTGGGAAAAAAAGAATAAGAGAGTCTTAGAAAGGTAAACTGGACTCCCATGTTGAGCAACGTGAAGATTGCTCAAAATTTTGTCTCTGGTGCTCAGAACAAGTAGTCTCCTTTTCACTTTTTACCAATGATTTGCTCTTAGATTTAAACGAACACTATCTAATCTTTTGTATTGGGCAAAGGTAGAGCTCTTTTTCCTCATGACTGATATCATGAGGACTGTTGGTTTCGAGAACCATAGGTAACTGAAATTTGGAAGATATTACTTAAAATTCAATCAAATCCAATCTTATTATAAATTTCTCATTATTCCAAAAAACAGGCATAATAAATGTGAGTAGGAAGACCCAAATTGAACATTACCGATCATGAGGATGTCCTATAGCATGAATTTGGATGATGAGAGCAGGGAACCCAGATTCCAGTTGAAATATGCAAGCATTTTACTGTTCAGCTGTGAAATCCCTTGGTGCTTTTTTCCCCCTGAACCCTAGAATCCTTTATCTACTAAAGTTAACTTAAAAACAAGCTATAGTGTTGTTTGAAGATGTTCTGACTCAGAACCGTTTTAGACTTATAATAAAGACACAATATCATTTCTGAATAAGTTAGATATATACCTCCAGCTTGACATTCACTCCAATACAAAATTAAGAGGTATCCTTCAGTTCCTTGAGGATATCATTGTATCCTGTGAACTTAACAGTGGCTCAAAGACAATTTAATATCTGTTAAAAATGGGTTAAATTCAACTATTCCAAAATCAAAATTATAAGTTTTGTGGGATGTCCTCCAACATTTACTTGGCATATATCTAGTAGTTCTGTATATCAAGTTCATCCTGAGACCAAAATGTTTGAGAAATCCTGCTCTAGTTAAATACATTTACAGTGTGTTCACACCAGCCAGTAAAGAGCTTTTTTTTGACATACCAGAAAGTTGGTTCTATTAAACTGTGATTCAGCATTATAATCCTGCTTTGACCTGTGCTGAGATTCATGACAATAAACAGTCCCATGAAATGCATCATTTTATGGATCCAAGGAAGTAGTTGGAAAGATGTTGATGGTTTTTATTTGCTCAAGTGTACACTTTTGTGAGGTCCACTAGAGAAATTTCTCTGATAGTTCAGTATCATAAAAAATTTGCTCTCACCTCAGTAACCGATTTGTCTTTACAGACACCATGAGTCCTGCAGTTTATCCTGTTTCTCTCTCTTTTGGCTTTGTTGTCTTAGAATCTTACTATGTTTCCACCAAATGTGCAGCCCCCTTCTAGCCACTGTTTTGCATATTTTCTTTGGCATGCATTTTCACATGTTGATCATCTGGCTTTTTCTGACTTTGGTACTTTCATTTTGTCCCAGTTTCTACATTTTTTTCCCTCACACATATATACACAAATTCTTTTGAGGTAGGGAGTAAATGCATATGCACATAGATATGTCTGAATAGACTTTTCGATTTGATTCTCACAATTCTGTGAGAGAATTGTAGTTGGTATTTTCCCTGATTTGCTGATGAAGAAACTGAGTGCTGATTGATTTAACCAAGGCCACCTGCCTGGTAAAAACAGCTAGAGTTAGAACAGATTCTAGATCTTCGGACTTCAATTCCACATTCTTAAAACTACTACATTAGCTTTTCTGCAGCTACTTTTGAAGAAACCATCCAATCAAAGCGTCTTAACTCTTTAAGATGACTAAAGAACTTCTCTGTTGTAAAATGAACCCTACTGGCTCAACTGAGTTAATCCAGCTCCTTAAATTGCCAAAATTTGAGGAATGGGAAATTCCAACATTTTGTGGTTCACATTATTATAGTTGCATCTATTCATATTAGAAAAACCCTAAATTGTACATTTATTTTAAACTTATATAAACAATGGCATAAGAACCCTTGAAAAAATTCCTTGAAGACTTTGATTCTCCAGTAGCATAGTTACTGTTACCAAAAGTAAACTGCTTTCATGATGTCAATATGTCCTGTATCAGTTTATCACTTGCTGTCTGGCAGACTGAAACACAGGGTCTAAGATATGTTTTCATGACTACAAAAATGTAAAGTAGGCAATTTGTAGCTTTCTTTTATTTAGAATACATATTTAGTTAAGGTAGATAATCACTTCTTTTCCAATTACTTTTTTCTTTGACATGAGCTAGTATATCTAAGATTACTTTTTCTTAAGCTACAGCTTAAGAAAATTTGTTGTAAACAATATTAAAACTCTTCCCTATTGGTAACAACAAATAGAAAAGAGAAGAGTGAAGCACTCTGAAATTGAATTAGTAAAGAGAAGGAAAGTGAGCTCACTGAAGAAAACTATGTGGTAGCTTTTCTGTTACCACTTGGTAGGTAGTCTGATAGCTTTCCCAAAATAGTAATACATCACAGTTTTTCCCTCGAACTACTAGAAAACAATCACTGAACAATAGTTTAATTTAATTTTCTTCAATGGAGTTTGGACCATCTCTAACCTTTACAAGGAATTCATAATTCTTATCACAGAGTCCCCAAATGACTCAGTTTGAATTCTATGTATCATGTGTGGTTAGTAAGCAGGGTACAAACCAGATGCTTTCTATTTGAGTTTGGATACCCATTGATAAATTTGTGTCTGAGGAGTCAGTAAAATGCATCCAAGTCTGACTATATTGGGTTAAATTGTAGAAATGTTTCTATGAAGTTTGGAGACCAAATCACTATAAGTTCAGTTGGGGCTTCCCAGAACATAACATTTTCCTTTTTTGCATTGCTTTGGCCTTGTCACTTTGGATATTGGCATGGGAACTTGTTCTTTGTGGTTTAAGAATTTTTTAGTTGCTTATTTCTCAAATAATGATCCTCTTTTGCTGACAGCTCTTCAGTTACTGTAGAAATGACTGTGTTGTCATAAACACAGCTTTAGAATTTCAGGTTGGGGGGGGAGGGTAAGAGGGTGTTCCAAAAAAAGCTTATGTTTCCACCCGAACACACCCACCTAAGTACTTACAAAAGGCTCAGGGAAACAGAAGTAGCATTCTTTTCCCTGTTCCACTTTTCAAATTTCCTTACGTGGAATCAGATTATTTTAATACATGTTTCAAAAGAGTCTTCCATGTAACCTCTAAAAATAAACAAACCACAATTCTGCTCCCCATTTTTTTTCTAAATTTAATCATTTGTTCCAATTTTCCTACCTTTAAAATCAGATGATTCAGCTCTCCTTTCTCCCTTAAAAATTTGGCTTGATTCAAATTTCAGAAGCTAATTCTTGATTCCTCAATGTTCCTTATTTTTATATATTAATAGTCTTCATATGTTTTCTATCATTTAATTTCTTTTCTGATTTGGACTCTAAGTTTCCATTAGGTCTATTCTCTCTTATGTCTTTTTCTTTGTGTATAAATCTCACTCTCCATTCTTGTTCCGAGGAAATGAACCTTCTTTCCCATGAGCTCTTACTCCCTTTCTAACTTCCACTACCTGTGTTCCATTTTATTTTTCTAAGTCAATAATGAGATAGTATTTAAAGCATGGTTCAGACCTCTTCTTTTAAAAGCATTTCTTCACCTAGGCTGGTTTCTAACTGACTCTGTTCTGGTGATGCCTCTGGTTCTTTCCATTCTAATCTACCTGCTTGAGTTGCTTCCTTCCTCCTCTGTCTGATTTTTATGGTTTCCCAATACAGTACAGCCAACAGAGAATGAGTGTTGGGCTCATACCTCTATGGGTTTGAAGCTCAGCTCTGCCACAGCTGTATGGCCTTGAGTAAATTACTTTACATCTGAATTTCCTTCCCTGCAAAATGGGAATAATAATATTTCATAACATTATGGGAATGATTAAATGAGAGCATACAGTATAGAACTGGAATCATACTAAGTGATATTATACTTTTTTTTAGTCTGCAGAAAAATCTGGCATTGCTTTGTTGATAAAGAGATTACTAGAAAATCAAAGTGTGTGTAATAAATTGCCAGTTTCCAAGACAAAATGCCTTGGTAGCATGTTTTCTCCCTTTGTCTTTTCCCCTATCATGCACATCCCCTATCATGCATATAATATAAAATTATATAAGTTTTATATAATTTATAAAATTATAAAATATTTCAAATGTATGACAATTAATAAAAAATGTGCATATGAGCATCCATACTTAGTTTGAACAAGTCTTAGCATTTTGTCATAGTTAGACCTTCATTATAAAGAAATAAAATATCTTAGATTTGGTTTAAGCCCTGTGTGTCCCTTCCCTGATGTCATTCATCTCTCTCCCTTTCCAGAGATACAAGCATGCTAAATTTGCTCTTGATCATTCTTATTTATATGTTTATACTTTTACTATATGTTCATATTAAATACAAAATAATGTTCTACAGATTTTAAGTAACATGTACATAATATACTGCATATATTCTGCCACTTGCCATTTTGTTCAACATTTTTTGTTGGATTTATCCCATTTCTCTGTTCTGTTCATTTCTACTGCATCTCTATTCATACCATGCCATTGTGGAAGTGTGCCACAGTAATAGTGCAATAGTGATACTAAGTGGAGTGGGTGATTCTAATCTTACCTGAGGATAAAATCTGATTCAACTCCAGGGGTGGACTCAGCCCAGTTGCTTGCTCTACAGACACCTTGTGACCTTAGGTGAGTTTGGGTCTCTTCTTCTCTAGGGGGGACTATTGCTTCAACTAGGAAGAACCTAGGAAATTTACACAGTATCCTGATATCTGGGCCTAGGACCTCTCTAATGATTTGGTTTATCAATAACTCTGGATGATATTTATAATTCTTTAGAAAATTTCTCCTTAAGGGTTGCTAAGGTACTAAAAATGCATGCAAAGTAGCCTGTATCTAGAGTTTAGAAAATGGTTAATAAATGGCTCTAATGGGTTTTTATTTTTATTTTTTAAATTATTATTCTTTTTAGATTCAATATATATGTGGTAGCATACAGTATTTGTTTTTCTCTTTCTGACTTACTTCACCCTGTATGACGGACACTAGGTCCATCCACCTCACTACAAATAACTCAATTTCATTTCTTTTTATGGTTGAGTAATATTCCATTGTATGTATGTGCCACATCTTCTTTATCCATTCATCTGTTGATGGACATTTAGGTTCATTCCATGTCCTGGTTACTGTAAATAGTGCTGCAATGAATATTGCGGTGCATGTCTCTTTTTGAATTATGGTTTTCTAGGGTATATGCCCAGTAGTGGGACTGCTGGGTCATATGGTAGTTCTATTTTTAGTTTTTTAATAAACCTCCATACTGTTCTCCCTCGTGGTTGTATCAATTTACATTCCCACCAACAGTGCAGGACGGTTCCCTTTTCACCACATCCTTTCCAGCATTTATTGTTTCTGGATTTTTTGAGAATGGCCATTCTGACCAGTGTGAGGTGATACCTCATTGTAGTTTTGATTTGCATTTCTCTAATAATTAGTGATGTTGAGCATGTTTTCATGTGCCTCTTGGCCATCTGTATGTCTTCTTTGTTGAAGTGTTTATTTAGGTCTTCTGCCCATTTTTTAATTGAATTGTTTGTTTTTTTGATAATGAGCTCCATGAGCTGTTTGTATAATTTGGAGATTAATCCACTGTCCGTTGTTTCATTTGCAAATATTTTTTCCCATTTTGAGAGTTGTCTTTTCATCTTGTTTATGGTTTCCTTTGCTGTGCAAAAGCTTTTAAGTTTAATTAGGTCCCATTTATTTATTTATTTATTTTTAACATCTTTATTGGAGTATAATTGCTTTACAATGCTGTGGTAGTTTCTGCTGTACAACAAAGTGAATCAGCTATATGAATACATATATCCCCAAATCCCCTCCCTCTTGCATCTCCCTCTGACCCTCCCTATCCCACACTCTAGGTGGTGGGTCAAAAAAGATCTTTCTGTGGTTTATGTCAGAGTGTTTTTCCTAAGTTTTCCTCTAAGAGTTTTATAGTGTCTGGTCTTACATTTAGGTCTTTAATCCATTTGGAGTTCATTTTTGTGTATGGTCCTAAGGAGTGTTCTAATTTCATTCTTTTACATATAGCTGTCCAGATTTCCCAGCACCACCTATTGAAGAGGATGTCTTTTCTCCATTGTAAGTTCTTGCCTCCTTTGTCATAAATTAGGTGACCATATGAGCATGGGTTTATCTCTGGGCTTTCTATCCTGTATCATGGATCTATATTTCTGTTTTTGTGCCAGTACCATATTGTCTTGATGACTGTAGCTTTGTAGTATATTCAGGGAGCCTGATTTCTCCAGCTCCATTTTTCTTTCTCAAGATTGCTTTGGCTATTCAGGGTTTTCTGTGTTTCTATCCAAATTGTAAAATTTTTTGTTCTAATTCTGTGAAGAATGCCATTGGTAATTTGATAAGGATTGCATTGAATCTGTAGATTGTTTGGGGTAGTATAGTCATTTTCACAATATTGATTCTTCCAATCCAAGAACATGGTATATTTCTCCCTCTGTTTATGTCATTTTTGATTTCTTTCATCAGTGTTTTATAGTTTTCTCAGTACAAGTCTTTTGCCTCCTTAGGTAGGTTTATTCCTAGGTATTATTTTTGTTTTTGTCATTGTGATGGTAAATGGGATTGTTTCCTTAATTTCTCTTTCTGATTTTTCATTGTTGGTGTATAGGAATCCAGAGTTTTCTGTGCATTAATTTTGTATCCTGCAACCTTACCAACTTCATTCATTAGTTCTTGCAGTTTTCTACTGGCATCTTTAGGATTTTCTATGTATAGTACCATGTCATCTGCAAACAGTGACAGTTTTACTTCTTTCCAATTTATATTTCTTTTTCTTCTCTGATTGCCATGGCTAGGACTTCCAAAACTTTGTTGAATAAGAGTGGTGAGAGTAGACATCCTTGTCTTGTTCCTGATCTTAGTGGAAATGCTTTCAGTTTCTCACCGTTGAGTATGTTTGCTGTGGGTTTGTCATGTATAGCCTTTATTATGTTGAGGTAGGTTCCCTCTTTGCCCATTTTCTGGAGAGTTTCTATCATAAATGGGTGTTGAGTTTTGTCAAAAGATTTTTCTGCATTTATTGAGTTGATCATATGGTTTTTATTCCTTAATTTGTTTATATGGTGTATCACATTGAATTGCATATATTGAAGGATACTTACATCCCTGGGATAAATCCCACTTGATCATGGTGTATGATCCTTTTAACATGTTGTTGGATTCTGTTTGCTAGTATTTTGTTCAGGATTTTTGCATCTATGTTCATCAGTGATATTGGTCCACAATTTTCTTTTTTGTGATATCTTTTTCTGGTTTTCGAATCAGCGTGATGGTGGCTTCGTAGAATGAATTTTGGAGTGTTCCTCCCTCTGCAATTTTTTGGAAGAATATGAGGAGGATGGGTGTTAGCTCTTATCTAAATATTTGATACAGTCACCTGTGAAGCCATGTTGTCCTGGACTTTTGTTTGTTGGAAGATTTTTAATTACAGTTTCGATTTCATTACTTGTGATAGGTCCAATTATATTTTCTAATCTTCCTGGTTTAATCTTGGAAAATTGTACCCTTCCAAGAATTTGTCCCTTTTTTTGTGGTTGTCCATTTTATTGGCATATAGTTGTTGTAATAGTCTGTTATAATCCTTTGTATTTCTGTGGTGTCAGTTGTGATTTGTCCTTTTTCCTTTCTAATTTTATTGATTTGCATCCTCTCCCTTTTTTTCTTGATGGGTCTGGCTGAGGGTTTATCAATTTTGTTTATCTTCTCAAAGAACCAGCTTTTAGTTTTGTTGATCTGTGCTATTGTTTTCTTTGTTTCTATTTCATTTATTTCTGATCTGATCTTTATAATTTTTTCTTTCTACTGACTTTGTGTTTTCTTTATTCTTACTCTAATTGCTTTAGGTGTAGGGTTAGATTGTTTATTTGAGATTTTTCTTGTTTTTTTGAGGTGAGATTGAATTGCTATAAACTTCCCTCTAAGAACTGCTTTTGGTGCATCCCATAGGTTTTGAATCGTTGTGTTTTCATTGTCATTTGTTTCTATGTATTTTTCTATTTCTTCTTTGATTTCTTCAGTGATCTCTTGTTTATTTAGTAACACACTGTTTAGCTTCCATTATTTGTAATTTTTACAGTTTTTTCCTGTAATTGATTTCCAATCTCATAACATTGTGGTCAGAAAAGATATTTGGTATGATTTCAATTTTCTTAAATTTTCTGAGGCTTGATTTGTGACCCAAGAGGTGATCTCTCCTGGCGAATGCTCCATGTGCACTTGAGAAGAAAGTGTATTCTGCCACTTTTGGGTGGAATGTTCTATAAATATCAATTACATCTATTTGGTCTATTGTGTCATTTAAAACTTGTGTTTCCTTTTTTATTTTCTGTTTGGATGATCTGTCCATTGGTGTAAGTGGGCTGTTAAGTCCCCTACTATGATTGTGTTACTGTCAATTTCCCCTTTCATGGTTGTTAGCTTTTGCCTTATGTATTGGGGGTGCTCCTATGTTGAATGTATAAACATTTATAATTGTTATATTTTCTTCTTGGATTGATCCCTTGATCATTACATAATGTCCTTCCTTGTCTCTTGTAACAGTATTTATTTTAAAGTCTGTTTTATCTGATGTGAGTATTGCTATTCCAGCTTTCTTTTGATTTACATTTGCATGGAATATATTTTTCCATCCTTTCACTTTCAGTCTATATGTATCCCTAGGTCTGAAGTTGGTCTCTTTTATATAGCATATTTATGGGTCTTGTTTTTGTAACCATTCAGTCAGTCTGTGTCTTTTGGTTGGGGCATTTAATCCATTTACATTCAAGGTTATTATGGATATGTATGTCCCTATTACCATTTTATTAATTGTTTTGTGTTTGTTTTTGAGGGTCTTTTTCTTCTCTTGTGTTTCCTGCCTAGAGAAGCTCCTTTAACAGTTTTTGTAAAGCTGGTTTGGTGGTGCTGCATTCTCTTAGCTTTTGCTTGTCTGAAAATCTTTTGACTTCTCCATCGAATATGCATGAGATCCTTGTTGGGTAGAGTAATCTTGATTGTAAGTTTTTCCCTTTCATCACTTTAAGTATATCCTGCCACTCCCTTCTGGCTTGCAGAGATTCTGCTGAATAATCAGCTGATAACCATATGAGGATTCCTTTATATGCTATTGTTTGTTTTTCTCTTGCTGCTTTTAATATTTTTTCTTTGAATTTAAGTTTTGATAGTTTGATTAATATGTGTCTTAGTGTGTTTCTCCTAGGGTTTATCCTGTATGGGACTCTGTGCTTCCCGGAGTTGGGTTACTATTTCCTTTCCCATGTTAAGGAAGTTTTCCACTATAACCTCTTCAAATATTTTTTCAGGCCCTTTCTTTTTCTCTTTTTCTTCTGGGACCCCTATAATTCGAATGTTGGTGTATTTAGTGTTGTCCCAGAGGTCTCTGAGATTGCCTTCAATTCTTTTATTCTTTTTTCTTTATTCTGCTCCTCGGCAGTTATTTCCACCACTTTGTCTTCTATCTCACTAATTCATTCTTCTGCTTCAGTTATTCTGTTATTGATTCCTTCTAGTGTATTTTTCATTTCAGTTATTGTGTTGTTCATCTCTGTTTTTTTTTTTGTTCTTTTGTTCCTCTAGGTCTTTGTTAAACATTTCTTGTATTTTTTCAATCTGTGCCTCCATTCTATTTCCAAGATTCTGGGTCATCTTTACTATCATTACTCTGAATTCTTTTTCAGGTAGGTTGCCTATCTCTTCTTCATTTATTTGGTCTTTTAGGTTTTTACCTTGCTCCTTCATCTGTTGCATACTTTTATGCCATCTCATTTTCTTTTTCCTTTTTTTTTTTTATGAGTGGTATTGTGTTCCTGTCTTACTGGTTGTTTGGCCTGAGGCTTCCAACACTGGAGTTTGTAGGCTGTTGGGTAGAGCTGTGTCTTGGTGCTGAGATGAAACAACAACCAGAAGGTAAAACAGAACCATAATAGTGAAAAAGAGGAGAAAAAAAAAAGTGGAAAACGTTTTTCTGTGGAGGGAGGGCCCTAAGTAGGGGTGAGGTTTGGGAGGTGGGTTGGGCTTATGCTTAGGACCCACATGGAGCAAAAAGGCCCTGGGGGGTGTGAGCAGTGGGGCTTAGGCTCAACACAACAGAAGGGGCCCAGGCATGTCTCCCACCTCTGGTCTCACAGGATGGGGACATCACCTGTGAGCCCAGCAGTCTTCCTGGGCTCAAGTGGGTGGGGCAAACACCCTCTATTTCTTTCCTGCTCCTCTGGTCCTGGAAGTCTCCTCCCACCTGGCTCTCCTGATCTCCCCGGCCTCCCTCCTACATCCCCATGACCAACCCTGCCTAGAGGAGACCTCTGAGGGCATAGGACTTGGCCCGAGATGTGGGCAGACTTCCACGGCCGATTGGGCAGGGAAACGCTGGGCATGCTCCCCCTTTATCTGAGAACCTGAGGGCCCCTCCAGGTGTGGGAACCCCTCCATCCTCTCAGCCACCCCTCAGGGACACCAGTCCTTTCCTGTCTCCACTTCTCCTCCACTCTCAGTCCCCACACATCCTACTGGTTTGCTGGGAGGTTCTTCTTTTCTCATCAGGGTCCCCCACCAGCATCTGGCAGGTGCCCTAGTTGTGGGGAGATGCAAACTCTGCATCTCCCCACACTGCCGTCTTGTCTCCACCCTCCTCTTATGGATTTTTAATTAAAGAATTTTAAGATGAATCTGACACAGTCCACTACCTAATAGAAATGTATAAATATGATTCTCTACATCTATTTTTCCTCACTTTATTTGCAATAAATTAAGAGTAAATAATGTTACCATTTTATGTTGCTTACAGGTCACATAACGCTTTACACGTCTCTATTGGGCAAGCAGTAGTTATTTGAAATTAAATGTCTGTTGAAATTTAATTGGACCCACACAGTAACTCTAGGTGGTAAGAGTTATTATCCCCCATTTTATACAGCATTGTATTCAACATAGGCAAAATTAGTTATAAGCACAAAAATGCCCCAGGTTAGTCTTTCAATTAGATCTCAGCAATTTTAGGTCAGCAGTTGAACAACTGGGAAAAATGATGAAAACATTTTCAGTAGAAGGGTCAGTCCTGTTTATAAGTTAAAGCTTGATTTAGAGAGAGCCTGGGGTATAATTGATTTTCATTCTGTTATAAAGGATACTTAGCATTTTGCCCCAAGTGTTTTTTTCTGTACATATTTGTACCAATCATAAATAACTTTCTTATGGAATTCATTGGGAATGCTTTGAAGATTTTCATCTCTTGAGTGTAAAATGTAATTTAATAAAAATTTTTAAAATTTAGATATAATTGACATATAATATTATATTATTTTCAGGTGTAAAACGTAATGATTTGATATTTATATATATTGTGAAGTGATCATAATAAGTCTGGTTAACATCTGTCACCACACAGTTACAATTTTTTCCCTGTATTGAAAACTTCTAAGATCTACTGTCTTAGCAACTTTCAAATATGCAATACAGTGTTATTAATTATAACACCCATGCTGTATATACGCATGGGTTATTTATTTTATAGCTGGGATTTTGTACTTTTTAACTTTAAAATGTTATTTAATAAAGATTTTGTTTTGATCAATACTCTGGTTAAGTATAGAGTATTACCCTAGTTCTTTGCTTTTTTTTTTTCAATCAGCCCTGTTATTGACTTAGAAATTAGGTTTAAAAGTCTCATTTTTCGGGGGGGAGGGGTGATTCTTTGGAAGATGTCAAAATGAACTTAAATATATATATATTGTTTAGTTATTCATTTTTAAAATTGTTTAGCTATGAAGAATCTTCTAGGGTTTTACATTTTTCCTGTTATATGTGGTGATGAGAGAAAACCTTGGTAATCAAAATTATGGCAACAATTACAGCAACACAATTAGAATGGTTGTCATTTACTTACAAATTTAATTCAATTATTAACTTTTTAAATGTATGGATGGTAGCTGCTTATTATGACCATAGAAAGACTATCATTTTTGTTTTTGATGATAAATGATTTATGCAACAATATAATAATATTTTTAGAAATATTACTGGTTCTTGGTATTGGAAAAGGAATTGCATTCTATGTAAGCACTATCCTTGGCAAATTATCTCATCATGTAGAATTGTGCTTTATAAGTAAAATGCCCTGAATCTTTATTTGTTTAAAGAGAGAGAAGGAAGAAAGGAAGAATGGAAAGAAAGGAAGAAAGGAGGAAGATATTACCTTCTTGAGCTCCAAATTAGATGATAATAATAATAATAACAATTGGAAAACGCACACTGGATGTTGCCCATATGCCAGCTATGGTGCTAGGTGTCCAAGTGTTCTATATATACAGGACTGCAATTTCTGGTCTATGATTCTAAAATTCAAAAAGTTTGTTTTAGGCTAAATTAACAGCAAGACCAGATGTGATTTGAACTTACTTTGTGGCAAAAACCATCCTGAAGGGACAGTTAATTTATAATCTTTATATCTTTATAATTTTTACTTATCCCACTTAAGGTAAATATTATAGGCTCTGCAGAAATATTGTGTTTGATTGTAGTGTTATATGACACATGCCATATGTACTATGTTATCTCTCTAAATGAAAAATCATAGGTCTAAATTCTGAGGCACATTTGTCCATGAGAATTAGCAGTCATGTGCTAAAAATTTAGTCTTCACAACCACCTTATAAAGTTGGCACTGTTACAATCTCCATTTCACAGAGAAAGACATTGAAACAGAGATGTCAATAATGAAATATTTAACAATAATGGCTGTTTTAAAGTCTGCAATTATCTGGTTAGAAAATTCTTTGAAAAGATTTTTTAAAGTGTCATCAGTCTTCATGACACCTTTTAGATTCACCAGAGGAAAAGGGAGACTTACATGTAAGTACATGTTAAAACTTCTAGGATTCATTACAATACTACTGCTACTGTTTCTAGGAAGTTACAAATGGATTAGAATACAAATTTAGAAATCTGTTTCTTTTGGATGATTCCTACTGCCAAAGTATGATGCTTCTCTGCCATGTGGAACTCCATAATATAGTCATAGGGAAATAGCAAGGGAAGAGACAGCTCACACTGGGATCATTTCACTGACATCTGGCTTTATTTTGGCTACACATCCAGTAACTATTATGAGCTTTTAAATGTAGGTATTTATTGAAATTTAAGTTTAAATTGCAATGTAGCTATGTTTTTACATCAGTTTTAAACATCTTTCTGAGTTTAATGAATACCATATTTAATGGTTTTACCAAGTTTCTTTCAGAGTTTAAAGTTTGTGTTAAAATAAACATAACTCAGTGATTAATTTCCCATATACTCTTATGATTTTTTACATGATTTGTTGATCTTTGTACACTGATATTTTTCATAGATGATTGCAGTGCACTCATAACTCTGTTGAAGAGAAACTATCAATACCAATCTAGGCTGTGCTATGCTCCTTGTCAAAGTTGCTGCCTTTAGTACTTTTGCTAATTGTAAATGCAGTAGGATCCTGTCTTTGCCTTCAGAAGATAACCATGCAAAGGTTAATGCGGAGCATCTTACTAATTGCTGGAGCAGAGGGTAGTCTCAAATCACACTACTGCATAGAAAGAAGCCAATTGCCCAGTTGAAGGGTGATGCAGCAATATAATAATATTTTTAGAAATATTACTGGTTCTTGGTACTGGAAAAGGAATTGCATTTTATGTAAACACTATCCTCGGCAAATTATCTCATCATGTAGAATTGTGCTTTATAAGTAAAATGCCCTGAATCTTTATTTGTTTAAAGAGAGAGAAGGAAGAAAGGAAAGATGGAAGGAAGGGAATAAAGGAAGGATGGAAGGAAGGAAAGAAAGGAGGAAGATATTACCTTCTTGAGCTCCAAATTAGATGATAATAATAATAATAACAATTGAAAAACACATGCACATATAAACATATAATGCACATGGTTGCTGTTGTGATAAGCTTCCCAGGAATGTGTGGAGGAAGGAGTATATAGTTTAATTCAGATTGCTTTGGAAAGTTGTAAATTTCCCTTGGCTGTCATTGGTATTAACATGTTTTGATTTGTGAAGAAATTTATAAACAGAGATCTCAATTAAATGGAGTTGGGAGACCAGAAGGGGGATCTCTCACACTGTGTGATGATAGGTCTCTCATCACTCTGTGATGATAGGTCTCTCATCACTCTGTGATGATAGGTCTTTCTTCTTCCCAACAGGAAGAAGAAAGACTCCTCTTCTTTCCTGGCAATGACCCAGTCAATGAAAAGCCATGGACTCTTTGCTCACTACAGCCCTCCTGAATTCCTTTTTCTCCCTACAAAATTGTTCTCTTTCTCTTGCCATGTGGGAACTTGCACATTGCTCACCATGGTTGTAGACCCCGAATTGCAGTACTTTGCTGATCCCAAATAAACCCATCTTTGCTAGAGTGTATTTGTTTCTGTGCATTTTTTTCAGGTCAACGGATTTAATCATTTTAGATACATCTGAAAACTGTCAATGATTTGAGAAGATTTTCAGACCTACTGCAATTTTTTGGCTCACACTTTGAGTGTAGACTCCTCCTTCCTTCCTGTCTGCCTACAATCACTTTGCCATCTTCACATTGTCATAATAGGTTCACATTCACATACCTGCAAGACATATGAATCTCTATCTTTCCCTTCTCTCCCTCAATTCTGTCTTCTGTGCATGTATGCAAGCAGGTGCACACATGCAAGTGCGTGTGCACACACACACACACTTAGCTTTTCTTCATAAGCATAAAGGATTCTTCTCTTATTAAGTGCTGTTATTTGATGCTTCTTATATTTTGCAGAGAAAAACTATTTTACCCTTTAAAAATATTCTATTTATTTATTTTGTTTTGCAGGAGTCCAAGATGATGAGGAACATGAGGCTAAAGAAAGCCGTCATCTCTCTATGTCAGTCAGTGGTGTTAAAATCCCACATGTGTTAAAACATATGAAGGAACCACATGTGAATGGCAAGCTGCTTGTGTAGTGAAGGATTATTAATTTAGAATTTCTCAATCGATTAAGGATAGTCATTGAGATTTTTCAGTGAAGGAATGTATTCAGAATGGAGAAAATATTCTGCACCTGTTTCTTCAGCTTTGCCTCTGGGGAAAAATGAGAACTATTGATTGTGACCTTAAAAAGATGAATATAGCTGTTTTCTCCATATAAGTTGTGTATAGTCAATTGAGACTCTCCCACTGAAGAAGAAAGAGGATTAAACAGATAGTGTCTCAGAGAACCGTGGGTTCTATTCAAAGCCTCAAATTAAAGTCAATTTCAAGTTTATTTCTTCTTAAACTTGAGAGAATGGTCAATTCAAGATTGAACAGAGATTGAGACATTTAAAATGCAAACTTCTAGTGTTGTGTGACTAAATTGGTATGGGAGATTAGATATAAGATAGTTCCCACATTTGCTCCAAACCCATGGTTTCTGAACTATGTGCTGAGGCATTCCAGGATACTGCATCAAACTCAGGAATTCCGTGGGATATTTTAAATTTTCAAGAGAAACACGACAATACTCCTTACCACTTGATCACCTCATGACACTTGAGGTAGTTCACAGCTTCGACATTGGATCATGCTCTCTTCCTTTTGCTGATGTCATATCTTTATGGAATAAATGGAATTATTAGGCAGTTCTTTTGGTCTGGGGGGGGTGCCACAAAAAAGTTACTGAAACACCAGGTATGCCATGAACAGAGAAAGTTTGGGAACTTTGCTCTCATTCTCTCTCTGTGTATGTATATAAGTATGTATGAATATACATATATACACACATATATAATGCAAATATATTAGGTTAATAGTAGTTAATATTTATATATTTATTCTCATACATACTTTATAGAACATCACTGATAATTTGGGGTATTAGATTATATTCTCCTTGAATCCATAAATCATGCTTATAGGAAGTCATTCTACTTAGATTATAAGAACTTAGACTAAGTGTTACCATTCACTTAGTACACTTAACCAAAGTACACATCTAGTTCTTTGGATGGAAGATATAGAACCTTCCTGACTAACATGGCTCCGAAATGAGTCCATGTCTGCATTCCTTTGATTTTCTCATTCAGTTCTTGAGATTAAAAGAAGCTTAAGCTTGTCCAGTTGAGTAGAATGCTTTCCATTTTAAGGGAGTCACATTTAGAGACTGCTCTACCTCCAGACCTCATGTTTTGACTCCCCTTAGGATGTAGATAAGTGTTAGGTTAGTGAGTGAAATACTAGAACCAAAGATGAACAGAGAGCCTGAAAGTGATAAATTTGTGTCATAAGACTGTTTATTCAGGGTATCAGTTTGGTAATTAGTTTCCAAAATTCCTGAGTCCTATGGCTGGTGAGTGAGTGGACAATTTCACATGCAGTAATCTAATTAAAGTATCTTGTTTGTCCCAAATATATCAATTCCTTTGATATATAACTTCTCTCTAAAAAGGAAAATTTGTACCCTAAATTCTAGTTCTTGATGGCCTTTGTTATGGCAGACCTGTCAAAATTATAATAGTAACTTAAGTCTCTGGATCAGAAGGGTGTTTGAAACTTGATTTATACCTACCACTTTCACATAACCCTCAGTGAGAATCATCTCTAAATACTTGTTCAGCTCTCTCTCTGTCTACATGGCCCATTACACTATTCTCAGCACCCCCTTTGTCTACTCAGTTTTGGCTCTCACGTGTGATCTGAGCACTGCTGAAAAGCTGCAGCCCTTGCTCCATGATGCCTGTTAAAATCTGATAGGGGCAGGGGAAGAAGCTTCTGAAACTTCAAGATGGACTCCTCCCCACAAGCCTGTCCTTGTCTTGACACTGTTAGCATCTGTCTCTTGTGGTCATTTCTTGACTCTCTAGGATTCTCTACTAAGACACTGGACAAACATATGGGTCTTCTTCACTCTACACTTGAGGCACCTTCCTCTGTGATCTTAAGACATATATATGATTTTAAGTGGCAAGTAGGTATAGATGTTACTTATGCAAGTAATTTAGAGCAGTGGTTTTCTAATATTTCAAAGTAGAATATTTTTTAAATGAAAATTTTCATAGCTCAAGTATATAAAGTAGAATAAGGCAGAACTGGCTGTTTTAAGTCAGAGTATGACCAATCATGCTCATTTTCTTCTCCAAAAATATTCTCTATCCTTCTCCATGTAAGTAACATAGGCCTTAGGGGAACACATTTTGGAAGGAATGAATTAAGACATTATTGGTAAATTTAGAAAGAGAACTCATCTGATTTTAAGGAAAATTTCTATTTACTAAATATATACACCATCCCACTCTTAGAAGCTTACATGACAATTTAGAATTTGGCATAGAGCAGGAGTTGGCAAATGACACCTGTGGGCCAAATCTGGCCCATCACCTGATTTTATAAATAAAATTTTATTGGAACATACACATTTGTTTCTGTGTCATCTATGGATGATCTCACACTACATGGCAGAGTTCAGAAGAGACTGGATATCCTACAGAGCCCAAAATATTTATTACCTGGTGATTTAAATTTTAAATATTTGCTAGAAAAATATTCCTTGGGGGTCATACACTTAGCACTCTATAAGTAAACAGTATATATTAACCTACTACTTATAAATTACAAATAAGTAATTAAAGATACTCAAGCAACTGTTATGGTTTAAATCCAGTTTTCACTATTTGCACTTTATAATACACTGGCATTTAAAGTTGACATTAAACATTATTTTTATTTTATTACTTTTTTGTTCCGATAGAACTTTGTCTCTACATTTCCAGTTTATATCTCCAAAAAGGTGAAATTTTTCCACTGACATTCTAAATTTATAAAGGGTTTTGTATTAATATGATATGAAATTTGCTCTGTAACAAGGAAGGAAATTCTCTCTTCCCCAATCCAGTATTTGAATAGCTCCAGATCAATGTGTATATGCAGTGTCCTTGCTTTTATCTAATATGAAGAATGCTGATGGCCTCTGAAAGTCTTTCCAAGTTGGCCCAAGATGAAATAAACTCTCCTAAAGTAAAATAAATGGTACCCTACAATGCTATTGATACAATACATGCCATCAACAATGTTTTTCCATTTTTAATAATACATCATAACAGAGAGAAAGAGGTTAATAGAAGAATCAGCTTTTACTACTGAGAAAGATCTGAAAGAGATTTTACTGCATCTATTTCACTTTTAAAGGAATGCTCCCTCTAGACCCTATTCTTTAAAAAATGTCAGTATTAGATAATATAAGAAAAGGTGAAATCATTTGCTAACTTTCTTCAAAGAAAAGTGATTTATTAAAGCTTATTTAGTTGATTTAGCAAACTATTTCAAATTGACTAAAGGCTTGGACAAATATTCGAGGTTTTTTTTGGATCAATGATGCTTTCTATTCTGTGAACTTCAGCATGTAAAAGCTGTCAAGTCACAAAATACTGTGAAAATTTGGATTAACTGGTTTTTAATACTGTATGACCTAGAAGAAGCTATAGTGGACAATACAAAATTAGAAAGGAAGAAAATAAAATAATATCAAAGGAGAAATAAACAGATTATACAGTGGGTAGGTATGACTGGAGGAAATTCAAGCATTATGTTGCCGTTGGTCAGTCAGTTATGCTTGTTGGATAAAGAACTCTATGTATTACTCTCTGTTAAGCTACATTAGGACAATACTATGAGGCCTGTGTGTGTGTGTGTGTGCACGTGCGTGTGTGCATGTGCATGTGCATGTGTGTGTAGGTGTATGTGTATGTGTGAATTAAGACATGTAATATATGATGGTCACAAGTTTGACATGCTCAGTGAGTGTAGCCACAGTTGTGTGATTGATTTCAGGCTATTTAGAGGTTTCCTATGTACATATATCTAGAAAGTGGAAGAGTGACATTATTACAGTAATCATCTGGATATGTTCTAGTATATGATCCCTTGTGTTAACAAGATTTTTTCAATTGCAATTGATGGAAATCCAGCCCCAAATGGGGAGTTATGGTGGCATGCAGAAAGCACAGATTATATCTCCAACTTCTGTACTTGAGCTATTGTTCAAAATAAATGTTTGTGTCACTCCTAGTGATGTGACTATGACATATCAATTTGTCTTGAGGATAGCTCATACATGGAATCTAAAAACTCCTGTGTTTTGGACTGCAATATTTAAATTTCAGGGTGTCCTGTATGTAACATTAGTAAGTACAGACTTTTTATGAAGGTTGAAGAAATCAGTAAACTTGATCTTTTCCTTTCTCTATACTTTCCAAACTACTAAATGGTTGCAGTATAATTTTATTTGAAGATATTTTATTAGAGATGTGACAGAGTGGAAATTCTTATGTAAATATCATAGCATTGAATTATTTGCTTCTTGAGTCTGTGAACAAGAATTAACCTGCAATGACCCAAAAGAAGTATTCCAAGATCTTTTTTTTTTTTTTTTTTCGGTCCGCGGGCCTCTCACTGCTGTGGCCTCTCCCATTGTGGAGCACAGGCTCCGGATGCGCAGGCTCAGCCGCCATGGCTCACGGGCCCAGCCGCTCCGCGGCATGTGGGATCTTCCCCGGACCGGGGTATGAACCCGTGTCCCCTGCATCGGCAGGTGGACTCTCAACCACTGTGCCACCAGGGAAGCCCCCAAGATCTTTTATATAGTGTCTACTCATATTTAAATGAATATGATATGTACCATATAATTTATATCCATATAAAATTCAGATATCTGGAAACTATAAACTTAAAGATCTGTGCTTTCACAAGAAAGAAAAAAGTAACTAGAATATTTTATTAAATCAAGGTTTCTAAATTTTTCTGATCGTGTATTTATATAAATAAAAATATTTTATGAGTATGTATCTCAATATGTGCTTTTTAATTTATAAATTATAGACACTACCTTATATTTTAAATATAAGTAAAACTTGATTTCTTTCTTATGTTTTAAGATTAAAATAAATGTAAATAGTTGTTCTTTTTTCATCCTAATAGATGCTCTTGCATACCCTGCTTTAGAGACCACTGATTTGAACAACAACTAGGGAATAAGAAAAGAAATAGATGCTATATACTTTATTCCACTTGAAATCCTGTTAAATTGGCCACATATTAAATTTTCTTTGGTTTATTGAATTATAGATTTTCAGAGGATCACTTGGGTTTTTGGACAGTTGTGGTTACTACATGGAGTTGGCCTTCAAACACTTGTCAGTACTGGTCATACAGGGTATAATACTGTGTGTGCATATATGTGCCTGTGCTTTTTTCCCCCTTGGTTTTTCTTGATTTTAATCCTAAAAGTCAAGAATTTTCTGAGGTGATCTTTTGAGTACCTCACTATCAGAAGTATTTCTGAATGCTCCAAAGGGTAGAGAGCAAGTTCCAAAGATGAACCTGGAAATGCCGTGAAGTAGAAGTTAATCTCGGTTTCCTGCATTTTGGCATCTCTCTTCTCTTCCTCAATTGTGTTCCTCATTTGAATCTCCTCACTGTTGTGTCTTTAAATCAGTTTTCTGTCAATGAGAGCATTTAGGAAATAGAGCTTACCTCCCATGTTATATGGGCTTAAACTATGAACTCTAGAACACCTATGTTACTTCAAGATGCAAAGACAATGATAGTGGGAGCTGATATATTTCACCACAATTCTCTCCTCCTTTTCCTTAAATATCCACTAAAATGAAGCCCTTCAGAAAACATAGGAATTTTTCAAACTTTGAGTTGGAGAATAAGAGAAGGAGTTGGCACAGACACAGAAAGGACAAAATATCCACCCTAAGATTTTGTTTTAGCACATACTATGTCTTTTAAATTTTCTGTCTAAGTCTGACCTGTATAACGCCAAAGAAAGATTTGAGAAGATTGATGCTAAATTAATGTCAATTAAGGGTATAAATTAGCTCACCTTTGAGATTCACACCATTTAATAAAGCACTAAACATTAAAAAAATTTCAGTATTCAAAACTGAGTATGAAAATGTATTGTTGTCTTTCAGAATAAGATATTTTTGTAAATTTAATTTTTTGAAAATAGAATACATTGTATTTAATTTACTCAGGATAGATTTGCTTAGAATTTTTTTCTTCTTTTTAACCATGGTTTTAGAAACACAAATTCTGACCTGATTATAAAATTATAGAATAGAAATGATTGGGAATGGTCTTGAAGAGTAACTTAATCTATTCACATCAGGCAAGACTACATCCAAATCATTTCAGACAGGTGAAAATCTACCCTGCTTTTAAATTCCATTTCCTCTGCAGTGTGTTAAATGGTAGCCCTTGAAAGGAGGTGTCCATGTCATAATCCCCAGAACCTGTGAATGTGACCTAATTTAGAAATAGGATCTTTGCAGATGTAATCAAGTTAAAAAGAGGTCATACTGAATTGGGGTAGACCCTTATAAGAGGAGAGGAATTTGGACACAGACTCAGCAGGGAATTCCATGTGAAGACAGAGATACACAGGGGGTTACACCATGTGAAGATGGAGGCAGAGACTGGAGTGATGCATCTCTAAGCCAAGGACTACCAAGGACTGCTGTTACCGACCAGAAGCTGGGAGGCGTGCATGGGATGGTTTCTTCTCCAGAGTTTTTGGAGAGGACACTGCCCTGTCAGCACCATGACTTTTAACTCCTGGCCTCCAGAATAGTGAGAGAATAAATCTCTCTAGTCTTAAGCCACCTGGTTTGTGACAATTTTTTTTATGGTAGCCACAGGAAACTAGCATTTTCCTGCTAGTTAGCATTATCCTAATTGAGAGGAAACCTTTCAATTACCCATTTAGAAAAGCTTTTATTATTTCACAGTATTGCCTAAGATTAGTCCTGGATTAGTGTCAATTTTACAAGTCCCAACATGCAAAAACAGAAAGGATAGATAAAGTAAGATTGGGTGTAGAAGAAGCATGGTAAAATGAAAAGAAGGCCTTTTAAAGACACATTAAATGTCTACAAACAAACTAGTGGAACTCTATTAGTGTAATGCCTCTCTTTTTGGTTAGGAACAAAGGGGAATTAGAAAAGAGAAAATTGGTTTTAGCTCTCTTCTTTAAATTACAACATTTTTTTTCCTCAAATTGCTTTTTGTTTTTTAAAACCTAAGCTTGTTCTTTCTTCATTCTTGTACTCAAAACTAATCACAATCCTGCACTTCACATTTCTCTAAAAAATATTAGTTACCTAAAAATGTTATTCAAGTCCCCCCAATTTCCAAACTGTAGTATAAATAAGAATCACTAGTGTATTGTTACAAAATGTAGATTGTTTGAACCCTACCTCTAGGAATCTTATTTATTGGCTTTGATGCAAGGTTCAGTATTCTTTTATCAACTCCCTTATAATTCTAATGCTTGAGGTTTGTGTGCCACACTTTGGGAAACATGCTCTTATCCATCTTGGCTCATCAGATGGTGGTGAGCTCTAGTGAAAAACCAAAGTATCCAGGTTTTATTTCTCAATTATAATTCAAATTTCATTTTTCTTCAAACTAATTTCTATGGAATTAAACCTAATTTTTTTCTGTGACTCTGAGAATGAATGATTATTTCTAAAGTTTTCAAGGCTCTTCAGCACTTTGTTCTGTTTGCTTGACAGTTTTATTCATTTTCCCTGCTAGAGATTTGGGGGGAGTGAGTAGGGGTTGACCCTCCCCCTCCCTAGCTCTCCCCATGATCTGCATGGATCACCTCCCCTCCTCTTTCCTGCACCTCCCAGTGCTGGGGCATATGATCTCATTCTTCCAGATCAGAATTTGGCATGTGAAAATTACAAATAATTAACCAAATAAATAATGAGCATCTTTACTATTATTAGCTCAATGTACAGAAATCAGAAGGTAAGTGATTGTATCTAGAGTTTTATTTATTGTTTCATTCTCAGTGTTCTAGAAACTCTATGGATACCTCTGGCAAAGAACAGGTTTATAGATTCACTAGTACTTGCAGTTTCTTGACTCTTATTGGGAAGTTTGAACTCCATTTTGATTTCCGAGTTTTAAATGAAGATGGATTTTTTATTTAGATGCACTGAGAGATATTGTTTCAGCTGGCTAACATCTGACTGCTTTCTCAGCACATGCTGAAGCTGGCATTTCTAGCATTTGGGTAGTTTGTTCCAGGAGGAACACAAAGTGCTTGTAATTTACCATTTTAAATTTCTCCAACTCTTGAGAAAAATCAGTGCTCCAAAAGTCTAAACTTAAAGGAAAATATGAATTAAAGTTGATAGAGTTCAAAATGTTAATATTTTTTATTGTTATCTCCTGGGTTCATCCTAAAATGATTCTTCTTCAGAAGATCATAAAAGAAAGACCAAATTAGATTATTTTTACTTCTTTTTATATAGACTACAGCTAGTCATTCGTGATTCTGAAATTTCCACTTTATGGGAGTGTCTTGGAATCATAGAGTGCATCACTTGATCTTGAAGGGACCTTAGAGATTATACATTTATGCCTCTTATGCAGTGCAGAAGCATCCTCTGCTAAGGCAAAGGTCACCCAGGCTCTTTATGCTCAATGGGCACTAGTCATAGGATGCTCTCCCTGGGGAAAACTAGCCCTTCCATATATTTAACTTGAAAGTACATTATTAAAACCATTTATAGGGGCTTCCCTGGTGGCACAGTGGTTGGGAGTCCGCCTGCTCATGCAGGGGACATGGGTTCGTGCCCCAGTCCGGGAAGATCCCACATGTCACGGAACAGCTGGGTCTGTGAGCCATGGCCATTGAGCTTGCGCGTCCAGATACTGTGCTCCCCAATGGGAGAGGCCACACAGTGAGAGGCCCGTGTACCGCAAAAGAAACCCAAACAAACAACCATTTATAATATGGAAAATAGATTCAATTTATCATTCATTTATTCATTAATTCATTCTTCCAGTTGATCCAAAAGAGACTTAGTATTATGGTGGAAGTGGGATAAGGTGGTTGGATTTGAGTCAGATCTGATTCTTTCACAAATTTATTTGTGACAAATTAGTTAAATTTCTAAGCTTAATTTTCTTTATCTGTTAATTGGAATTTAATAACAGTACCTACTTCAATGAGTTGTTGTAAGGACTGAATGTGTGTTGGGAAATTAATAAATAATTCATGTTAATCACTAGTATGAGTTACTAGTTTTAAATCACTTATTGTAGTAGGAAGAGAAAATGTCAGACATTAACAATATACGAGGTGCACTTCCCAGCCCTAGGCACCCACTAACCAAATATCTGTCCCTATGGATTTGCCTATTATAGACTTTTCATATAAATGGAATCATACAATAAAAAAACAAAACAATATACAGGGATGGTAGCAAGATCCACTGGCTTATTTGACTGGGGTGCTCTGTTAAATTTCCCTTTGTTTATGCCAAAGAAATATGAGAGGCTAGTCCACCTTTTCTAAGAAAGCAGATTTGAGGGCTTCCCTAGTGGCGCAGTGGTTGAGAGTCCACCTGCCGATGCAGTGGACACGGGTTCATGCCCTGATCCGGGAAGATCCCACATGCTGTGGAGCGGCTAAGCCCATGAGCCATGGACACTGGGCCTGCATGTCTGGAGCCTGTGCTCCACAATGGAAGAGGCCACAGCAGTGAGAGGCCCGCGTACCACACACACACACACAAAAATAAAATAAAATAAAAGAAAGCAGATTTGAGATCCTGAGAATGGGTGAGGGTCATGGCTTATCTGACAGCTAGAGGTAGTGGAAGGAGACCTAATCCAGCAATTTGGTGCAAGAGGGAAACAGCAGATAAGAAGCTTAGGAATTGATCCCTCTTCCAAGGCATCGATTTCTGTGGAATTTGTAAAAAAAATTTTCAGCAGTTAATCGCATTTATGATACAATGAGGGAAGAAAAGATGATCCCAGCAAAATGGAGAACATGAGAGTATTAAAATTTATTATTATACATAAGGAAAAAAATAACAAAAATCAGACATAATTTATTCAACAAGTATTTATTGAGCTCCAATTCTATTGTAGTTTCTGGAAATAATTCAGAAAAGAAAGATTAAAAAAGAAAGAAAATTCCTTCTTCATATTTAATATTTACATTCTAGTGAGCAGATATGGAAATGATAAATACATCATAGTCAGGCAGTAAGTGCAATGTCAGGGATAGAGAGTGATGGAGAACAAGACTCTGGAAATGTGAACAGAAATCTGAAAGTTGTAGGAGAGAGCTATAAGAAAATTAAGGGAGAGTGCATTTCAGGCAGAGGGAAAGGTAAGCACACAAGTCCTGAGCTAAGATTATGCCAGTGTGGCTGAGTGGAGTAGGATGCTGGGACTGTGGAGGAAATGAGCTCAAAGAGGCAGACTAAGGCAGCAGAGAAAGAAAAGGAAAAATAAGGGTAGGAACAGAAATCGAAGTGTAGAATGGTACTGTACATAATTAAGGTAACATTCAAATAAGGGAGAAACAGCCCTCCAAGGGCTAAAAACAGCCCTTGCACCAAATATATTAAACCCACACAAGCTACACAGGGAAGACCCCACATATAAATAGCCCTCCAAGACCACAGTAGATAATTGTTTCTCCTAAACTCGCAGAGTAAGAGAAATATAAGTAAAATGAAGAAGCAGAGGAACCACTCCCAGTTAAAATACCAAGAACATTCCACTGAAAGAACAAACAATGAAGCAGAACTCTTCAGTCTAATAGACACCAATTTCAAAAAGGAGATAATAAAAATACTGAAAGAAATAAGAAAGGCTATTGACAGAAATGCAGAGTTCTGTAAAAGGGGACTAGAAACTATAAAGAGGAACCAAGAAAAATTAGAAAACTTATTTGCAGAGATGAAAGCTGAGCTAAAGGTAATGAATAGCAGAATGAATAATGCAGAGGAACAAATAAGTGACCTGGAAGATAAAATAATGGAAATCACCCAATCAGGACAGAAGACAGAAAGCCAAATGAAAAAAAAAAAAAAAAAGAAGCAATATAAGAGACCTATAAAGCATCCCAAACTACACATAATAGGGATTCTAGAAGGGAAGAAAGAGAAAAGGGGATCAAAAATATATTTGAAGAATTTATGGCTGAAAACTTCCCAAACCTAAAGCAGAAAACATATATCCAGGTACTGGAATCACAGAGAGTCCCAAACAAGATAAACGCAAACAGACATGTACCAAGATATATTATAATAAAAAATGGAAAAAGTTGATAAAGAGAGGATTCTAAAGGCAGCAAGAGAAAAACAGAGTCAGTTACAAGGAAACCCAAATAAGGCTATCAGCTGATTTCTCTACAGAAATGTTGCAGGCCAGAAAGGAGTGGCAAGATATATTCAAAGTACTGAAAGGGAAAAATCTGCAACTTAGGATACTCTACCCAGCAAGATTATCATTTAGAATAGAAAGAGAGATAAATAATTTCTTAGGCAAGCAAAAACTAAAAGAATACAGCAATACTAAACTTATCCCAAAGGAAATATTGAAAAGTTTTCTCTAAATAGAAAAGAATTAAGAATCTATAGGAAAGAGAAAGTCACAATTGGAAAATAAATCACTTAAATTTTCCATGAAAGTGGTGATAACCACAATGAACAGCAAAAGGATAAACATCAAGATTAAAAGAGGACATCAAAATTATAAAATGTGGGGGAGGAGAGTAAGAAAACGTACATTTTCCCCCTAGAATGTGTTTGAGCTTATACAACTACTAATCTAAGGCAAGTAGATAAAGGAAGGGGTTAGCATAATTGAAAAACAGGGTAACCACAAATTTAAAACATACAATAGGGCCTCCCTGGTGGCGCAGTGGTTGAGAGTCCGCCTGCCGATGCAGGGGATACGGGTTCGTGCCCCGGTCTGGGAGGATCCCATATGCCGCGGAGCGGCTGGGCCCGTGAGCCATGGTCGCTGGGCCTGCGCATCCGGAGCCTGTGCTCCGCAACGGGAGAGGCCACAACAGTGAGAGGCCCGCATACCGCAAAAAGAAAAAAAAAAAAAAAAAAAAACATACAATAGATTTTAAAAGACCAAGAAGGAGAGAACATAAGTATAATACACAAGAAAATCATCAAGCCACAAAAGGAAAAACAAAAAAGAAAAAGAAAGAGACAAAGAAGAAATATAAAACCAACAGAGAAACAAGGTTTAAAATGGCAATAAATACATATCTATCAATAATTACTTTAAATGTCAATGGATTAAATGCTCCCATCAAAAGACACAAAGTGGCAGACTGGATTAAAAAAAAAAAAAAAACCTAAGACATGCTGCCTACAAGAGACCCACTTTAGGTAAAAGAACATACATAGATTGAAAGTGAGGGGATGGAAAAAGATATTTAATGCAAACGGAAATGACAAGAAAGTGGGGGTTTCAGTACTCATATCAGACAAACTAGACTTTAAAGCAAAGACCATAAAGAAAGATAAAGAAGGGCACTATATGATGGTAAAAGGATCAATACAAGAAGAGAATTTTACACTTGTCAACATATATGTACTTAACATAGGAGGATCCAAATACATAAAACAAATACTAACAGACATAAAGGGAGAAATTGACAGGAATACCATAATAGTAGGAGACTTTAACTCCCCACTCACATCAATGGACAGATCTTCCAGACAGAGAATCAATAAGGCAACAGAGATTCTAAGTGATAAAATAAGAGAATTAAACTTGATATTTTCAGGACATTACATTAAAAAAAAAACAGAATACACAAAAGAAGTTATTAGAGGGAAGTTCATAGCAGTAGAGGCCTTCCTCAAAAACAAGAAAAATCTCAAATAAACCACCTAACTTACCACTTAAAAGAATTAGAAAAAGAAGAAAAAACAACACTTAAAGTCAGCAGAAGGAAGGAAATAATAAAGATCAGAGAGGAAATAAATAAAATAGAGATTTTTTAAAAATAGAAAAATTCAATAAAACCAAGAACTGTTTCTCTGAAAGGATAAACAAGATAGACAAACCTTTAGCCAGGCTCACCAAGAAGAAAACAGAGAACACAAATAAACAAAATAGGAAATGAAAAAGGAGACATAACAGCTGATACCACAGAAATACAAAAAAACATAATGGAATACTATGAACAATTATATGCCAACAAATACGACAACCTAGAAGAAATGGACAAGTTTCTAGAAATATACATCCCACCAAAACTGAATCAAAAAGAAATAGTTTGAACAGACCAATCACTAGAACTGAAATAGAATCTGTAATTTAAAAAACTCCCTATGACCAGACAGCTTCACAGGCGAATTCTACCAAACATACAAAGAAGAAATTATAGTGATCCTTTCAAACTCTTCCACAAAACTGAAGAGGAGGGAACACTCCCAAGGACATTCTATGAAACCACCATCACCCTGATACTAAAACCAGATACCAAAGACACCACCAAAAAAGAAAATTACAGGCCAATATCTTTGATGAACATAGATGTAAATATTCTCAACAAACTGAATCCAACAACACATAAAAAAGATCATGCACCATGATCATACACCATGACAAAGTGGGATTCATCCCAAGTTCACAAGAAACTTTCATCATATGCAAATCAATCAATGTGATACACCACAAAAACAAAAGAAAAGACAAAAACCACATGATCCTCTCAATAGATGCAGAAAAAGCATTTGACAAAGTTCTACATCAATCCATGATAAAAACTCTCACCAAAGTGGGTATAGAGGGAATGTATTCCAAAATAGTAAAAGTATTTATGAGAAACCCACAACCTTTTTCACAGAACCAAAACAAATAATCCTAAAATTCATATGGAACCATAAAACACCCAGGACTGCCAAAGCAATTCTCAAGAAAAGGAACAAAGTAGGAGGCATAACCATCCCAGACTTCAGACAATACTACAAAGCTACAGTAATCAAAACCTCATGGTATTGGCACAAAAACAGATATATTCATCCATGGAACAGAATAGAGAGCCCAGAAAGAAACCCACACACCTATGGTCAATTAATCTTTAACAAAGGAGGCAAGATTATACAATGGGAAAATGTCTCTTCAGAAAATGGTATTAGGAAAGTTGGACAGCTGCATGTTAATCAATGAATATGGAACACACCTTCTTGCTATACACAAAAATAAACTCAAAATGGCTTAAATACTTAAACATAAAACATGACACCATAAAACTCCTAGAAGAGATCATAAGCTAAACATTCTCTGACATAAATCACACCAAAGTTTTCTTAGGTCAGTCTCCCAAGGTAGTAGAAATAAAAATGAAAATAAACAAATGGGAGCTAATCAAACTTACAAGCTTTTGCATAAAAAGGAAACCATAAACAAAATGAAAAGATAACCTACAGAATGGGAGAAAATATTTGCAAATGACAAGGGATTAAGTTCCAAAATACAGAAACAGCTCATACAACTCAACAACAAAAAAGCTAACAACCCAATCAGAAAATGGGCAGGAGACCTAAAGAGATATTTCTCCAAAGAAGAAATAGAGATGGTCAGTGGGCACATGAAAAGATGCTCAACATTGCTAACTATTAGAGAAGTGCAGATCAAAACTACAGTGAGGTATTACCTGACGCCAGTCAGAATGGCCATTATTCAAAAGTCTACAAATAAGAAATGCTGGAGAGGTTGTGGAGAAAGAGAACCCTCCTACACTGTTGGTGGGAATGTAATTGGTGCAACCAGTGTGGAAAACAGTATGGATGTTCCTCAGAAAACTAAAAATAGAATTACCATATGGTCTCACTCCTGTGCATATATCAGGACAAAGCTATAATTAAAAAAGATACATTTACCCCTATGTTCATAGCAACACTATTCACAATAACCAAGACATGGAAACAACCTAAATGCCCATTGACAGATGAATGGATAAAGAAGATGTGGTACATATATACAATGGAATACTACTCAGCCATAAAAAATGAAATAATGCCATTTGCAGCAACATGGATGCAACTAGAGATTATCATACAAAGTGAACTCAGAAAGAGAAAGACAAATACCATATGATATCACTTATATGTGGAATCTAAAAGATGACACAAATGGACCTATCTGTGAGACAATATCAGGGACGTAGAGAATAGACTGGTGGTTGCCAAGGGGATGGGGAGTTGGAGAGGGTTGGATTGGGAGTTTGGGATTAGCAGATGCAAACTGGTATATATAGAATGGATAAAAAACAAGGTCCTACTGTATAGCACAGGGAACTATATTCAGTATCCTGTGATAAACCATAATGGAAAAGAATATGAAAAATGATGTGTGTGTGTGTGTGTGTGTGTGTGTGTGTGTGTGTGTGTATATACACACACAAATATATATTTATATACATATATATATTTGTATAACTGAGTCACTTTGCTGTATAACAGTAATTAACACAACATTGTAATTCAACTATAATTTAATAAAAAATAAATTCTCACAATAAAAATTTTTTATATTGATTATATGTTGAAACAGTAATATTTTGGATATATTTAGCTAAATAAAATGTTATGAAAATTAATTTCACCTTTCATTTTTACTTTTTTTAATGTGGGTAGTAGAAAATTTTAAATTGCATGTTTGATTCATGTTTGCAGCTCACATTGTATTTCAATTAGACAGAACTGTCCTATGGTAGCTCATTAACATCCCAGTAGGAGTTAGCTAATCGATAGGTGTTTAATGAAAAGAAAGTGGTGATTAGTACAGTACTTACCTGACTGTGTCAAGAGTCCCTAAGCAGGCAATAATTTCTTCCTGAATAGTTGACACACTTGCACAACTGAGTCACTTTGCTGTAGAGCAGTAAGTAACACAACACTGTAATTCAACTATACTTAAAAAAAAAAAAGCTAGGCAATTTATTCAAAAAGTCTGGCAATGAAAGGAAGAGAGAAAGAGCACTGTATTTAGAGGATCACAAAAAGGAACTACAGAACAGAGCTATTGGAGATGGATAAATTCAGAGCAATGTCTTTTGGAAATTGGAGAAGAGTAAAATCCAAGATTCTGTGCTGTGAATGAATGGGTAGGTTATAGGATTTTAAATAAGATTAATTTTGTTAATAGGATCTGGGTTTTCTAGATGTATTCATCCTTGTCAATAGTTGACAAATACTAATCTTGGAGCACAAATTCCTTTGAGTTTAATTTCAGGAACTCGGGATGGTAGGAATGTAGTTTGTTGATAATTAGCTATATTCTCACAAATACAAATCAGAGTACAAATAATTTGATAAAACCAAATGAAAAGATGAGATTGATGAGAGGACTGGAGTGATATAGAGAAGATAAAGCAGATTTCAGGCTACACAAGGCTTTAAGACTTTCTGAGATCCAACTTCATTTATTTCTTTACTCAACAAATATTTGTTAATCACCTATTATGTGATGGTCACTGTGCTGGTTCTGAGGATAGTGGGAAGAAGCAGAGAAATATGGCCCTGCTATCATGAAGCTTTAGTCTAAAGCAGAAAGAAGGTATTAAACAAATAGTTACATAATTAACACTAAACACATTAGCATTCTAATGCAATGAAGAAGTAGAGCATTGAGTAGCCATTATGTTCAGTTTCATAACTTTTTCTACATAATTATGAGAGCAATCTCCTGAGTACATTGTCTGTTACTTTAAGTTTTGTCTGGAAGGAGGATATCACCCAATCAGTGTCTTAAGGTTAAGGTAACTGCATTATTTATTATTCAAACCAGTTCCCTGGTGTTAATAATTATGCTGGGATAATGACCATACAACAAGACCAATGATCACTATCTTTAAAGGGTGTGTGTGTGGGTCTTCCCAGGTGGCACAGTGGTTGAGAGTCCGCCTGCCTATGCAGGGGACGCAGGTTAGTGTCCTGGTCTGGGAGGATCCCACATGCCGCAGAGCGGCTGGGCCCGTGAGCCATGGCCGCTGAGCCTGCGCGTCTGGAGCCTGTGCTCCGCAGTGGGAGAGGCCACAACAGTGAGAGGCCCGCGTACCGCAAAAAAAAAAAAAAAAAAGGTGAGGGGGAAAGGAGTCAAAGTAAAAAAAAAGTGATGAGAAGGACAATGATAAATTTGTCAGGCAAGTGAGCAGTGTTTTCCCTGTGATGAATCGGGGGTAAAGAAAAGAATTGTTTAGAGAAGTCCAATGGGATGTAGTTAAGCATGAACCTAAAACAATGGAAAAATTGATCTGAGTAAATACCAAGGAAAAATTTCTAACAACCAAGACTGATTATAAAAGATATCCCCAGGGGATGGTATTTTAGCCAACGTGAGCTGAGATATCGAAAATTAAAATGGAGTATATATGTGGAGTATAAATATAAAATGGAGTATATATATATATATATATATATATATATATATATATATATATATATATATACTGTAAGAAATATGCCTTCACCATGAAAAGATAATTAAACTGAGAAAACTTTTCTACCTCTAATTCTTAATATTCTTGAATTTTGTGAAGTTTCTTTATTTTTTTTAAGGCAAAGAGCACATCTTAGAGATTGTGTTCACTAATCTCACTTGAGATACTGAAAATATTGAGACCAATCATTGGCACAGCTCAGATCATATCCTAGTTATAATCTGTTCACTTTGTTTCTGCATAAAACGTAGAACCTATGGCTAAAAGGCTGAAGAGTTCATTCTTAAGAGATTAACTTACAAAATACATAATTTAAATGAATGCCTTCATTGAGCACCACAGAAAGACCATCTGAGACATCTGAGGTGGAAGTGCAAATTTAAAAAAAAAAACAAAGAAAACTGGTTTTGTTTGGAATGGGAAGGAGAACAAGGCAGAATTCTAGCCTCTATAAATATTACATAATCCTTTTAATTTGAAAAGAATCAAAATTCATTTGGCCTAAAATATTTGGATGCTTGTCTCAATTACTCTATTAGTATAAACCTGGTCTCCTCTGCATAGCAAGAAGAATTGGCAGCCAAATTAAATGGTGCTGGTGACTCAACATAAGGTGTCCTCTCTACCTTGGGGAGAAGGAGATGGAGAGTAGAGGACCCTGAAACCAGGAACTCTGACTTAAAATGGAACATCTGATCCTTAAAGATCCCCTGGTACTTACTGTCAGAGATGTCAGCTGGATTTCAGTTCAGATAATTACATTTTGCTTGTCTAATGCCCCTAGCAGTTTCAAGTGGGATCTTCATTTCCCATCAGAAATTACTCTGCATGTGATGCTGTGTTTAATTAAACAGCTTCCATGTGGTAGTCCACAGGTGGTGTTGTTTCTGTGGTCAGTGAAGTGATCTCTCTACATGCCCATGCCAGTCACATTACCCAGGCTTGAAATCTCTCCAGGGAAGTTTCTAATCCAAGATCCTCAGTAAAGAAAATAAATCTATCTTTAAGAAAGAAAGGTGACTTTAGAAATGTAATAAGACATACAGGGTTTTGTTGTGTTTTGTCTTTGTTTTAGCAGACTGAATTTCAAGGTGCCTCCTCAGTATGTATTCCAGTGAGCCGATTTAATCTGGGCTGTCAGTGCTTGCTCATTTTACAAGAGCCTTGGGATCAGTATTAGTCTTGGTAGAAAACGTGAATGATGGGAAGGTCTAAGGCAATTGATGTTCATTCCAAGGATCTGGGAGAACCAAAATGATTAAATGGTCAGGGAATCCTCAGACTAATTTTCCTCATTTTACTGAAAATATTCTCAATTGAACAATTTAACAAGATGGAACTCAGGTGAAGAATCCATATGTAAACCACCCAAAGTAAAAATTACTGTACTGAACTCAAGGTCAATATCTCACCTCAGAACTTTTATTGTTCTTAAATAGATTCAATTAAGAATTTTATCTATAGGTATAATTCTACCTCAGAAAAATTTCCAATTTTTTAAAAAATAAAAATCACTTTCATATTTTTAATCTAACATAAACTGAATGAGTTCTTTTGAAGTGATATATTCTGATCAATGCAATATGTTTTATATATGTTAAAATGCCAACTTTTGTAAATTGAAGTTACAGAGGGGATATTGTGATTGTCAAAAAGGAAGAATATTAAGATTTTGTAATTTTACCTATTTAAAAAACATCATAAGGGATATATATAAGAGAAGATGGAGAAAAATCTGGTAAATTTTGGAGCTAATTTCTGTACTGGTCCACTTAGGTACACTATCTTTTAATGATTTTAATGGTAGTACTATAGAGAATATTGAAATAAAGAGTCTTTCATCACTGGTTATTTATTTGTGTGGTCCTCATTTGTTGTAATAATAACAATATTGACAATTACAGTAATTCTTATAATTTCATATTATTGGTAATTTCAAAATATCAAATGGTTACAAAATGAATTAGTCAGTAAATGAGTCTTTTTTTTACCCAGGAGAAACAGTGCCTTGTTTTGGTTTGCTGGAAACTAATAAAGGAAAGAGAAAGAGCAGCATTTCTGGGGTTTTCTGCAATTTCATTTTTTTAAAAGAGAAGAGTAACGCAAGTATTCACTTACATGTTAAACTATGAAACATACTCCATTATGAAGTTTTAGAGAAAAAAGAAAAGAAACATACCTACTCATTCTGTTTTGCACAATGAAGGAAAAACACAGAAAACAGCAGCAACTCGTTATCAACTCTCCCTCATCCTCACCACTGAGCTTCATTTTTATGCTTTCTAGACAATTTCAGAAGAAAAACTAAGGTTGAAATTTTCAAGTTGTTGAGATGGCAAAGCTCTTTTGAGAAAAGTTGACATTCTACTATTTGAGAAAGGAATTCTACCAACAACAAGCTAGTCTCTCAAAATAAATTCTTACTTTGACACTTGTGAGTTATCCACTATGCCAGTGATCTGAAAGAATTTTTCATCATAGAGTGAAATTTTTTCTGTAATAATAATCTTTCACATTTCTAGACTATTATCATCCCAGTTTTGTTTATGTGTTTATACATTTATCTCCTTTCTGTTCCAGAAAAACTTTCAGATACCTATTATGGACAGAGAAGGTAAAACGAGATCAAATGAAACACAGATTACACAAATGAAGAAAGTGGTCTCAAGGGAAAAATGAGAAAGGGAACAAAATGAGGATGTTTGTTAGGAAGACTTATGGGGTACATGCTTTAAGACTTTTTCACTACTTCAAGAGGGCTGTACATTTATTAGTAGGCAATATAAGGATAAGAATATTCATTTACTCAGGAGAAGCTCAATTATTCTTGGAATTGAGACCAACAGTGGCTTCTGCCATGAGTCTTTATAAAGAAGAAATGGCAATGTTATGAGTAATATCCTTGCTGCATCCTTACCTATTATGGAGAGTGAAATATAATTATTGTCTGTCTAGCTCTGTACTTTAATGGCTAGCTATGTGACCTCAGGAAACTTATTTAACTTAGTTACTAAGTTCTACTTTTCACATTTGTAAAGTGTGTCCTCATCATAGGCTGAGGTGAGGATTAAGTGAGATGATGCACATAAAGTGGCATGTAGCAAACACTCAATAAATGTTAGCTCTTCCTAATCTGTGGTTACTTGGGATTGCAAAGGCACTTAATTCATTGTTAACTCAAATAACTATCCTTACAGGATATTTATTGTAAGAATAAGTAATGTGAAGATTTGCAGTGTTGATTGTATGTTTTTAAATAAACCACACACACACACACAATTTTGATTTTTATCTGTTTCTTGGATCCTTTTATATAGTAATCTTAGCCTAACATCTGACATAAGTTGAAGAAAGTTTAGCATTTTTTTAATCAACTCCCAGGTTGATTACGAGAACAAAAATTTACAAAATAGCTGGTTCTGTCAAGTGCTGAGAAGGGACTTGAGGAGTTCCCAAAGTCAGCAAAAATGTGAATTAGGAGATAATTCAGACCAGCTAAGTAGACAATAAATGAATCCTTTTATTGTTTTTTTCCCTTTCTACAAATCATTTCCTCATTTTAAGTAAAGAAGGAAATAGAAGGCTGAGAACTTTGGCTGGAAATGGCTTTTTCAAAGCATTTCTCACAAGTGAGGAAAGGAACTGGAGGTTGCCAGCTTCTGTAGGAAGAGCTGTGTGTCCACTACCACACAGAGATGAAAGAGCCACATTTTCCTAAGTATTTTTCTGTGATTGGAATTACAAAGAGTGATGAATTTAAAAGGTCAGCAGTTGATGCTTGTTTTTTAGCGTAGTTCTGGCTGAGAAATGGTATTTTCAGAGAATGGAACTTACAAGTGAATTCTATGTCTTACACAGAAATAACTTCAATCAGAGCAAAAAAATTTAGGTGATCCATCAACTTTACTGAATAGTTAGTTTTGTAGAATAAAATCTGCTAATCCAATTGGTAATCTCTTAAATAGGTTTCACTTTAACTCCTGAAACAAAATAACATGAGTAACTTTCTTAATTTTCTTTCTTTTCTCAGACATGAAGTAGAATAAAACTATTCCCTATATATCTCTTCCCTTTATCTTGCTCATGACAGAAGTTTTACTGGGTATGCTACATGTTACTTACTTTTGGCATATCCCTTAGACCTTCTTTCTACAGTGTTAGTAGCTTTTTGCTCTAAAAGGATCATACCCCCTTTTCCTTCCTCTATTTTAAAGGAGAGAAAGTGATATGTGAAAAGACCAGCTGAGTTGGGAGACCTTAGATTCTTGTTCTAACTGCACCACTAGCTAATAGTATGAGGTCATTCAAATAATTTATCTTTAATTTTTTCATGTTTATATTTTAGACAAACTTAGTGATTGTGTTTTTTAAACATAAAAAATTCCTTGAACTAGAAATACTTCTTGAAGTAAAAATTTTCCTTAGAAACTCAATATATAAATTAGATAAAAGCTGAATCCTCTTGTTGAAATGAGGTGTCTTCTGTTCTGCGAGCCACTCCTTCCTCTTGCCTTTTGTTGCATTCCCTGAGATATCTGCAATGAACCCCTAGGGCAATGTTTCTCAAAGAACAGTCCCTGAAACACTGGTGGCTCCTGATGGTCTTTGAGTAGTTTGAAAGAATTTGGGTGCTTTAAGACGATAAAATAAAATGTTTGTTCACATACATTTCATAAATTTGAAATGCAACAGTAATAATGTATAATATAAAATAATGCACAATATAAATGTAATAAAGAAATGTCTTCATGTTCTGAATAATAATTATGTTTCAAGGATTGTATACTTGCTACGATTCTGCATTAATCTATTTGTCTATATAACTTATGTTCACATCATTTGTGTATTAGTTTTGTTTATCGTTAACCCAATTTTATTGTTGTGATCATAGAGCTGTATATATTCTGCATTCACAAAATGGATCAATAATTTAACTATACTTCACCGAGGCATTCAGTTAATGATAAAATAATAGTATAAATGATGTAATTCAAAAAGGTTTTATAATCATTATGAATCAAGAAGACTTCAGTTTCATTATGAATATGAATCTTTTGCTGCTGGGACAAGTGAAACTTGAGCAGGGGTCGCCATTTCTGACATTTACACAGGGGACACATTAGCGGCAGTCCAACTCTCTGTAAGTATGATGATTTTATAAGAATAGCCAAAGCAAGAGCTTGACTAGGAAACATGTTCATGAATATTTGGAAATCAGACTTATCTAGAACAGTGGGATATTTGCCCCTAGTCCCTAGTATGTTGTCTGTTATGGGACATTTTCAAATAGTAGGAGGGAGCCACAGAAGGTTTTATGTAATTTTCAGAATTACATAGTGAAATCTATGATAAAAGAATTAATTATATCTATGGAAAGAAAAAAATACTAATATTGATATTAATGTAGTGTCCCCAAAATGAAGAAGGGCTAAAAGTAGATTTAAATTTTTAGTTCTTATGTTAAAAACATATAAAGATACATTCTGGGTAATAAGTTTATAAAATCACACACAGAGTTAGTGACAATATCATACTTGGAAAGAAAGAATAAACGTTTTACAATATTATTTTATAACATGTCAGTGGAATAGTCTGAAAGAGGAATTAATACTATATGTCCATGAGAACAGGAATTTGTTTAAAATTGGATGTAGTAACTAACATGTGGATTATGAATCAGTTTTGAGTAAATATATAACAAGTGTATGAGGGAGAAGTGTTTTACAATTTTTTGTTTATGGCTTAAAACTCTTTGTGATAGTTAACTTTATGTGTCAACTTGATTGGGCCACCATGTATACAGATATTTGGTCAAACATTATTCTGGGTGTGTCTGTGAGGAAGTTTTTGGGATATTAACATTTAAATCAATAGACGAGCGTGATCAAAATGGCAGAGTAGGGGGACATGAAACTCACCTCCCCCACATGAACACATCAACAATACATCTACATGAGGAAAATTCTCACTGAAAACTAACTGGAGACTGGCAGAAAGGCTCTTGTACAACCAAGACTGTAAGAAAGATCCACACAAAACTGGGTAGGAAGGGAAGAGAAGTGACCAGGTCAGGACCTGTGCCCCGGAGAGGGAACTCAGAGGAAAAAGGAGATCACATGGGCAGAGACCCTCCATGGGGAGTGAGTAGTTCCAGTCATATATTGTCCAACACAAGGAAGAGGGGTCCTCTTGGCTGGTTGGAAGTCTGGTGGGACTAACAGGAGGACTGTGGGAAGCCTGGGCTCTGCTCGTGAGGAGTGTGCATGCTGACTAGCACCCATGGTGGAACAGAGAGAGCAGATTGAAAACTGCACAAGTGGCTGCCCAAGTTCTCATGACCACCCTGATGTGTGCCCTAGCCTGAGCTGAATGAATGTTCCAGACCCATTTACTTCACATTATAGCTCCACACTGCAGCGAAGGCTGCCATGACCAAGGAAAGAATTTGGACATGGAATGCAGAGGTGGCTCAGACATGAGGTGACATCAGAGAAGGGCAGGGGCAGCCATTACTGGCACTTACACAGGGGACATATTAGGGACAGTCCAAATCTCTGACAGCAGCTGGACCACCACATTCTTTTTTTTTTCAGTTTTTTTTTATTAGTTTCTGCTTTATAACAAAGTGAATCAGTCATACATATACATCTGTTCCCACATCCCTTCCCTCATGCATCTCCCTCCCTCCCACCCTCCCCATCCCACCCCTCCAGGTGGTCACAAAGCACCGAGCTGATCTCCCTGTGCTCTGCGGCTGCTTCCCACTATCTATCTACCTTACGTTTGGTAGTGTATATATGTCCATGCCTCTCTTTCGCTTTGTCACAGCTTACCCTTCCCCCTCCCCATATCCTCAAGTCCATTCTCAAGTAGGTCTGTGTCTTTTTTCCCGTTTTACCCCTAGGTTCTTCATGACATTTTTTTTTAATTCCGTATATATGTGTTAGCATACGGTATTTGTCTTTCTCTTTCTGACTTACTTCACTCTGTATGACAGACTCTAGGTCTATCCACCTCATTACAAATAGCTCAGTTTCGTTTCTTTTTATGGCTGAGTAATATTCCATTGTATATATGTGCCACATCTTCTTTATCCATTCATCCGATGATGGACACTTAGGTTGTTTCCATCTCTGGGCTATTGCGAATAGAGCTGCAATGAACATTTTGGTACATGTCTCTTTTTGAATTATGGTTTTCTCAGGGTATATGCCTAGTAGTGGGATTGCTGGGTCATATGGTAGTTCTATTTGTAGTTTTTTAAGGAACCTCCATACTGTTCTCCATAGTGGCTGTACCAATTCACATTCCCACCAGCAGTGCAAGAGGGTTCCCTTTTCTCCGCACCCTCTCCAGCATTTATTGTTTCTAGATTTCTTGATGATGGCCATTCTGACTGGTGTGAGATGATATCTCATTGTAGTTTTGATTTGCATTTCTCTAATGATTAATGATGTTGAGCATTCTTTCATGTGTTTGTTGGCAGTCTATATATCTTCTTTGGAGAAATGCCTATTTAAGTCTTCTGCCCATTTTTGGATTGGGTTGTTTGTTTTTTTGCTATTGAGCTGCATGAGCTGCTTATAAATTTTGGAGATTAATCCTTTGTCAGTTGCTTCATTTGCAAATATTTTCTCCCATTCTGAGGGTTCTCTTTTGGTCTTGTTTATGGTTTCCTTTGCTGTGCAAAAGCTTTGAAGTTTCATTAGGTCCCATTTGTTTATCTTTGTTTTTATTTCCATTTCTCTAGGAGGTGGGTCCAAAAGGATCTTGCTGTGATTTATGTCATAGAGTGTTCTACCTATGTTTTCCTCTAAGAGTTTGATAGTTTCTGGCCTTACATTTAAGTCTTTAATCCATTTTGAGCTTATTTTTGTGTATGGTGTTAGGGAATGATCTAATCTCAAACTTTTAAATGTCCCTGTCCAGTTTTCCCAGCACCACTTATTGAAGAGGCTGTCCTTTCTCCACTGTACATTCCTGCCTCCTTTATCAAAGATAAGTTGGCCATATGTGCGTGGGTTTATCTCTGGGCTTTCTATCCTGATCCACTGATCTATCTTTCTGTTTTTATGCCAGTACCACACTGTCTTAATTACTGTAGCTTTGTAGTATAGTCTGATGTCAGGGAGCCTGAATCCTCCAGCTCCGTTTTTCATTCTCAAGATTGCTTTGGCTATTCGGGGTCTTTTGTTTTTCCAAACAAATTTTGAAATTTTTTGTTCTAGTTCTGTGAAAAATGCCAGTGGTAGTTTGATAGGGATTGCATTGAATCTGTAGATTGCTTTGGGTAGTAGAGTCATTTTCACAATATTGATTCTTCCAATCCAGGAGCATGGTATATCTCTCCATCTATTTGTATCATCTTTAATTTCTTTCATCAGTGTCTTATAATTTTCTGCATACAGGTCTTTTGTCTCCTTAGGTAGGTTTATTCCTAGATATTTTATTCTTTTTGTTGCAGTGGTAAATGGGAGTGTTTTCTTGATTTCATTTTCAGATTTTTCATCATTAGTGTACAGGAATGCCAGAGATTTCTGTACATTAATTTTGTATCCTGCTACTTTACCAAATTCATTGATTTTCGGTAGCATCTTTAGGATTCTCTATGTATAGTATCATGTCATCTGCAAACAGTGACAGCTTTACTTCTTCTTTTCCAATTTGGATTCCTTTTATTTCCTTTTCTTCTCTGATTGCTGTGGCTAAAACTTCCAAAACTATGTTGAATAAGAGTGGTGAGAGTGGGCAGCCTTGTCTTGTTCCTGATCTTAGTGGAAATGGTTTCAGTTTTTCACCATTGAGGACAATGTTGGCTGTGGGTTTGTCATATATGGCCTTTATTATTTTGAGGAAAGTTCCCTCTATGCCTACTTTCTGCAGGGTTTTTATCATAAATGGGTGTTGAATTTTGTCGAAAGCTTTCTCTGCATCTATTGAGATGATCATATGGTTTTTCTCCTTCAACTTGTTAATATGGTGTATCACATTGATTGATTTGCGTATATTGAAGAATCCTTGCATTCCTGGAATAAACCCCACTTGATCATGGTGTATGATCCTTTTAATGTGCTGTTGGATTCTGTTTGCTAGTATTTTGTTGAGGATTTTTGCATCTATGTTCATCAGTGATATTGGTCTGTAGTTTTCTTTCTTTGTTACATCCTTGCCTGGTTTTGGTATCAAGGTGATGGTGGCCTCGTAGAATGAGTTTGGGAGTGTTCCTTCCTCTGATATTGTTTGGAAGAGTTTGAGAAGGATGGGTGTTAGCTCTTCTCTAAATGTTTGATAGAATTCGCCTGTGAAGCCATCTGGTCCTGGGCTTTTGTTTGATGGAAGATTTTTAATCACAGTTTCAATTTCAGTGCTTGTGATTGGTCTATTCATATTTTCTATTTCTTCCTGAGTCAGTCTTGGCAGGTTGTGCATTTCTAAGAATTTGTCCATTTCTTCCAGGTTGTCCATTTTATTGGCATAGAGTTGCTTATAGTAATCTCTCATGATCTTTTGTATTTCTGCAGTGTCAGTTGTTACTTCTCCCTTTTCATTTCTAATTCTATTGATTTGAGTCTTCTCCCTTCTTTTCTTGATGAGTTTGGCTAAGGGTTTGTCAATTTTGTTTATCTTCTCAAAGAACCAGCTTTTAGTTTGGTTGATCTTTGCTATCGTTTCCTTCATTTCTTTTTCATTTATTTCTGATCTGATCTTTATGATTTCTTTCCTTCTGCTAACTTTGGGGGTTTTTTGTTCTTCTTTCTCTAATTGCTTTAGGTGCAGGGTCAGGTTGTTTACTTGAAATGTTTCCTGTTTCTTAAGGTGGGATTGTATTGCTATAAACTTCCCCCTTAGAACTGCTTTTGCTGTATCCCATAGGTTTTGGGTCATCGTGTCTCCATTGTCATTTGTTTCTAGGTATTTTTTAATTTCCTCTTTGATTTCTTCAGTGATCACTTCGTTATTGAGTAGTGTATTGTTTAGCCTCCATGTGTTTGTATTTTTTACAGATCTTTTCCTGTAATTGATGTGTAGTCTCATAGCATTGTGGTCAGAAAAGATACTTGATACAATTTCAATTTTCTTAAATTTACCAAGGCTTGATTTGTGACCCCAGATATGATCTATCCTGGAGAATGTTCCATGAGCACTTGAGAAAAATGTGTATTCTGTTGTTTTTCGATGGAATGTCCTATAAATATCAACTAAGTCCATCTTGTTTAATGTATCATTTAAAGCTTGTGTTTCCTTATTTATTTTCATTTTGGATGATCTGTCCATTGGTGAAAGTGGGGTGTTAAAGTCCCCTACTATGATTGTGTTACTGTCGATTTCCCCTTTTATGGCTGTTAGTATTTGCCTTATGTATTGAGGTGCTCCTATGTTGGGTGCATAAATATTTACAATTCTTATATCTTCTTCTTGGATCGATCCCTTTATCGTTATGTAGTGTCCTTCTTTGTCTCTTCTAATAGTCTTTATTTTAAAGTCTATTTTGTCTGATATGAGAATTGCTACTCCAGCTTTCTTTTGATTTCCATTTGCATGGAATATCTTTTTCCATCCCCTTACTTTCAATCTGTATGTGTCTCTAGGTCTGAAGTGGGTCTCTTGTAGACAGCATATAGATGGGTCTTGTTTTTGTATCCATTCAGCCACTCTGTGTCTTTTGGTGGGAGCATTGAGTCCATTTACATTTAGGGTAATTATTGATATGTATGTTCCTATTCCCATTTCCTTAATTGCTTTGGGTTCTTTATTGTAGGTATATTCCTTCTGCTGTGTTTCTTGCCTAGAGAAGTTCCTTTAGCATTTGTTGTAAAGCTGGTTTGGTGGTGCTGAACTCTCTCAGCTTTTGCTTGTCTGTAAACGTTTTAATTTCTCCATCAAATCTGAATGAGATCCTTGCTGGGTAGAGTAATCTTGTTTGCAGGTTTCTCTCCTTCATCACTTTAATTATGTCCTGCCACTCCCTTCTGGCTTGTAGAGTTTCTGCTGAGAGATCAGCTGTTAACCTGATGGGGATTCCCTTGTGTGTTATTTGTTGTTTTTCCCTTGCTGCTTTTAATATGATTTCTTTGTGTTTAATTTTTGACAGTTTGATTAATATGTGTCTTGGTGTATTTCTCCTTTGATTTATTCTGTATGGGACTCTCTGTGCCTCCTGGACTTGATTAACTATTTCCCTTCCCATATTAGGGAAGTTTTCAACTATAATCTCTTCAAATATTTTCTCAGTCCCTTTCTTTTTCTCTTCTTCTTCTGGAACCCCTATAATTCGAATGTTGGTGCATTTAATGTTGTCCCTGAGGTCTCTGAGACTTGGACCACCACATTCTTAATTTATGTCTCCCTACCTCTCTTTCCCTCAGTAACCAAAAGTTTGTTTTCTATACCTGTGAGTCTGTTTCTGCTTTGTACAGTATATAGATTCATTTGTATTAATTTTTAAATTCCACATATAAGTAATATCATGTAATATTGGTCTTTCTTTGTCTAATTCATTTTTTTTTACTAGCATAATACGGTCTAGGTCCATCCATGTTGGAGAGCAAATGGCAATGTGTCATTGTTCTTTATGGTTGAGTAAAATTTCATTATATATATGTGTGTATATATATGTGTATATATATATATATATATATATATATATATATATATATACACACGTACACACACACACACACACACACCAAATCTTCTTAACTTATCATCTTTTAATGAGCCCTTGATGTGTTTCCATGTCTTGGCAATTATAAATAATGCTGCTAAAAACATTGGGGCAATATATGTTTTTGAATTAAAGTTTTTTTTTTCTGGATATATGCCCAGCAGTGGGATTGCTGAATCATATGGTAACTCTATTTTAGTTTATTTATGGAATCTCTATACTGTTTTTACATAATGACTGCATTTGAAAAGAATGTGTTTTCTCAAACAGCTCATACAAATCAATAACAACAACAACAACAACAAAAACCCAAACAAAAAATGGGCAGAAGACCTAAATAAACATTTCTCCAAGGAAGACATGCAAATGGCCAATAGACACAAGAAAAGGTGTTCAACATTACTAATTATTAGAGAAATGAAAACCAAAACTGCAATAAAGAGCAATCAAGATGGCATAGTAGTAGGACATGAACCTCACCCTCGCCCACATCTACAACAAAAATACATCTACATGTGGAATGATTCTCACAGAATATCTACTGAACATTGACAAAAGATCTCAGGCTGTTGAAAAGGCAAGAAAATCTCTGTGTAACCGGGTAGGAAAAAAAAAAGCAAAAAAGGAATCAGGAAGGGACCTGTGCCCCTAAGAGGGAGTTGTGAAAGAAGAAAGATTCCTGCACCCAGGGAAGCCCCCTCACTGGCAGGGAAATTGGTCAGGACAGAAGGGTAGCTTCAGAGCTTCAGAGACTCAGAGGAGAATGCAGCAGCCAGTTTGCAGCAGCCAGAGAAGAAGGAGAACTGCACAGATGGGTCAGTGCTGTCGTCCTGCACTCCCCAGGTTGACACACATGTTCACCAGTGCTGGCAGGGGCTGGATGCTGGAACTCGGGCTCCAGACATCAGAACCAGGCAGAAGACTGAGGTTGGTTATGTGGAGACAGACTGGGGGGGCGGGGGGAGGAATCCAGTATGACCATGGCTGGAATGCAGAGGAATCCTGAGCTGCCTCAAAGACCAGTTGCCATTGTTTGGGTGGGGTGCACAAGGAGAGGGGCAGGATCTGGATGGTAGCTTTTTCCCTGTGTGCTCCCAGAGGGCAAGACACTGCCTGCATGGGCTCCAGGAGTAGTTATGAGACTCCACCGCCACCCACCTTGATGCCAGGAGTTGTCAAGAGCCCCCACTGATGCCTTCCCAGACCCAGGAGCAGTTGAAGGTCTCCACCCACTCCCTCCTCTGCCAACTCCCTCCTGGAACACAGGAGTGATCCCGGGCCACCAATGACTCCCTCTTGGAAACAAAGAGTGACTGTGTGCCCCTGCCGACTCCGTCCCCAACCCCAGGAGTGGTCAAGAGCTCCAGCTGCCTCCCTCCTGGAACCCAGGAGTGGTTAAGAGCCACCACTGGTCACATCACATGTCCCAGGGGTGTATCTGAGCCACCCACTTCCACTGAAAACCCCAAGACCAGACACCAGCCACCACATCTGCACATCCCCCATCAAGAGGATAAAGACCAGCACACAGTGAGGAAAGAGGCAACAGGTATCCATACTAAAAACAGCCCTCCCACCAAATATATTAAACCCATGTGAGCTACACAGGGATGACCCCATGTATAAAGAGCCCTCCAAGACCACAGTAGATAATTGTTTCTCTTAAACTCACAGAGTAAGAGAAATATAATTAAAATGAAGAAGCTCACCCAGTTAAAAGACCAAGAGCATTCTCCTAAAAGAAGAAACAATGAAGCAGACCTCTTCAGTCTAATAAACACCAATTTCAGAAAGGAGATAATAAAAATACTTACTGAAGAAATTAAGAAAGTCTATCAACAGAAATGCAGAGTACTGTAAAAAGGAACTAAAAACTATAAAGAGAAACCAAGAAAAATTACAAAACTCATTTTCAGAGATGATAGCTGAGCTAAAGGCAATGAATAGCAGAATGAATAATGGAGAAGAATGAATAAGTGACCTGGAAGATAGAATAATGAAAATGACCTAATCAAGACAGAAAGCTAAATGAAAAAACCATGAAAGCAATATAAGAGACCCATGGGATACTATAAAGCATGGCAACCTATTCCTAATAGGGATTCCAGAAGGGGGAAAAAAAAGAAAAGGGGATCAAAAATGTATTTGAAGAAATTATGGCTGAAATCTTCCTAAACCTAATGAAGAAAACAGATATCCAGGTACAGGAAACACAGAGGGTTGCAAAAAAGATAAACCCAAAGACATATAATAAAAATGGCAAAAGTTAAAGAGAGGATTCTAAATGCAACAAGAGAACAAAAAAGAGTTAATTATGAGGGAACCCACATAAGGCTATCAGCTGATTTCTCTACAGAAACATTTCAGGCCAGAAGGGAGTGGCAAGAAATATTCAAAAAGCCCTGATAGGGAAAAACCTGAAAGCTAGGATACTCTACCCAGCAAGGTTATCATTTAGAATAGAAAGAGAGGTAAAGAATTTCTCAAATAAGCAAAAAATAAAAGAATATGTAAAATTAAAACTATCCTAAAGGAAATATTGAAAGGTCTTCTCTAGACAGTAAAGAAGTAAGAATCTATAGGAAAGAGGAAATCACAGTTGGAAAATAAATCACATAAATAAGCCAGCACACAGATTAAAAAAAATCAAAATGTTTTCTGTGAAAGTGATGATAACCACAATGAATAGCAAAAGGATGAACATGAAGATGTAAAAAAGGACATCAAAATTATTAAATGTGGGGGAGGAGAGTAAGAAAATGTAGATTTCTTTTCCCTTAGAATATCTATGGGCTTATATGACTACCAGTCTAAAGCAAGTAGATCTAGGAGGCGGTTAATATACTTGAAAAACACAGTAACCACAAATAAAAAAAATTAAAAAAAGAGAGATAGAGAACGTAAGTATTATACAAAAGAAAATCATCAAGGCACAAAAGGAAAAAGAAAAAGAACAGGACAAAGAAGAAATATAAAATCAACAGGAAAACAAGGTTTAAAATGGCAATAAATGGACTAAATGCTCCAATCACACAAAGTGGCAGACTGGATAAAAAAACAAGAGCCTATGATATGCTGCCTACAAGAGACCCATTTTTAGTGCAAAGGACACATATAGATTGAAAGTGAAGGGAAGGAAAAAGATATTTAATGCAAATGGAAATGACATGAAAGTGGGGGTTGCAATACTCATAGCAGACAAAATAGACTTTAAAACGAAGGCCATAAAGAAAGATAAAGAAGGACATTATATAATGATGAAAGGATCAATACAGGAAGAGAATTTTACACTTGTCAACATAAGTGTACCTAATATAGGAGCACCCAAATACATAAAACAAATAATAAGAGACATAAAAGGAGAAATTGACAGGGATAAAATACTAGTAGGAGACTTTAACACCCCACTGACATCAATGGACAGATCTTCCAGATAGAGAATCAATAAGGCAACAGAGATACTAGGTGATACAAAAGAAAAGTTAGACTTGATATTTTCAGGATATTATAACCAAAAAACCCAGAATACACATTCTTTTAATGTGCACATGGAACATTCTCTAGAATTGACCACATACTAGGGCACAAAGGAAGTCTCAACAAAGTTAAGAGTACAGAAATTATCCCAAGCAGCTTTTCTGACCACAGCAGCATGACACTAGAAATTAATCAAAGAAAAAGAAATGAGGGGAAAAAAATGATTACATGGAGACTAAAAAACTTGTTACTAAAAAACCAATGGGTCAGCGATGAAATCAAAGAGGAAATTAAAAAATACATTGAGACAAATGACAATGAAAATACAATCATACAAAATCTATGGGGTGTAGCAAAAGCAGCTATTAAAGGGAAGTTCATAGCAATACAGGCCTTCCTCAAAAACAAGAAAAATCTCAAATAAACAACCTAACATACTGCTTAAAAGAAGTAGAAAAAGAATAAACAAAACCTAAAGTCAGCAGAGGGAAAGAAATAAAGATCAGAGAGGAAATAAATAAAATAGAGATTTAAAAAACAATAGAAAAATTCAATAAAACCAAGAGCTGTTTCTCTGAAAGGATAAGCAAGATTGATAAACCTGTAGCCAGGCTTACAAAGAAGAAAAGAGAGAGAACAAACAAAATAAGAAATGAAAAAGGAGACAAAACAACTGATACCACAAAAGTACAAAAAAACCATAAGGGAATGCTATGAACAATTATATGCCAACAAATTCGACAACCTAGAAGAAATGGACAAGTTTCTAGAAACATGCAGCCCACTAAAATTGAATCAAGAATCGATTTCTCCTTTTATATTTGTTAATATTTGCTTTATATATTTAGCTGCTCTTGTATAGGGTATATATATGGTAACAAGTGTAATAGCTTCTTCTTGTATTGATCCCCTTATTTTTATATATTTATTTATTTTGATTGGAGTATAATTGTTTTACAATGCTGTGTTAGTTTCTGCTGTAAAATGAAGTGAGTCAGCTATACGTATGCATATATCCCCTCCCTCCTGGACCTTCCTCCAACCCCTCACCCCCAGTTCCACCATCTAGGTCATCACAGAGCACCAAGCTGAGTTCCCTGAGCTATAGAGCAGGTTCCCACTAGCTATGTATTTTACACATGGTAGTGTATATATATCAATCCTAATCTCCCAATTCACCCCATGCTCCTTTTCCCCCTCTGTGTCCACGTGTCCATTCTCTACCTCTGCATCTCTATTCCTGCCCTAGAAATAGGTTCTTCGGCACCATTTTTCTAGATTCCACATATATGCGTTAATATACAATATTTGTTTTTCTCTTTCTGACTTACTTCACTCTGTATGACAGACTCTATGTCCATCCATATCTCTACATATGACCCAATTTCGTTCTTTTTATGGCTGTGTAATATTCCATTGTATATATGTACCACATCTTCTTTTTCCATTCATCTGTTGTTGGACATTTAGGTTGTTTCCAAGTCCTGGTTATTGTAAATAGTGCCGCAAAAATCACTGGGGTACATGTGTCCTTCTGAATTATGGTTTTCTCAGGTTATATGCCCAGTAGTGGGATTCCTGGGTCATATGGTAGTTCTATTTTTAGTTTTTTCAGAAACTCCATACTGTTCTCCACCATGGCTGTATCAATTTACATTCCCACCAATAGTGCAAGAGGGTTCCTTTTTCTCCACACCCTCTCCAGGATTTATTGTTTCTAGATTTTTTTATGATGACCATTCTGAACAGTGTGAGGTGATACCTCATTGTAGTTTTGATTTGCATTTCTCTAATAATTAGTGACATTGAGCATCTGTTCATGTGTTTGTTGCCCATCTGTATGTCTTCTATGGAGAAATGTTTATCTAGGTCTTCCACCATTTTTTGATTGGGTTGTTTGTTTTCTTCATATTGAGCTCCATGAGCTGCTTGTATATTTTGGAGATCAACACTTTGTCCATTGCTTCATTTGAAAATATTTTCTCCCATCCTGAGGGTTTTCTTTTCATCTTGTTTATTGTTTCCTTTGCTGTGCAAAAGCTTTTAAGTTTAATTAGGTCACATTTGTTCATTTTGATTTTATTTTCATTACTCTAAGAGGTGGGTCAAAAAAGATCTTACTGGGGTTTATGTCAAAGAGTGTTTTTCCTATGTTTTCTGCTAAGAGTTTTATAGTGTCCGGTCTTACATTTAGGTCTATAATGCATTCTGAGTTTATTTCTGTGTATGATCTTATGTAGTTTTCTAATTTCATTCTTTTACATGGAGCTGTCCAGTTTTCCCAGCACCACTTATTGAAGAAGCTGTCTTTTCTCCATTGTATATTCTTGCCTGCTTTTTCATAGATTGGGTAACCATAGGTGCATGGGTTTATCTCTGGGCTTTCTATCCTGTACCCTTGATATACATTTCTGTTTTTGTGCCAGTACCATACTGTCGACTACTATAGCTTTGTAGTATAGTCTGAAGTCGGGGATTCTGATTTCTCCAGCTCCATTTATCTTTCTCAAGATTGCTTTGGCTATTCGGGATCTATTGTGCTTCCATACAAATTGTAAAATTTGTTGTTCTAATTCTGTGAAAACTGCAATTGGTAATTTGATAGGGGTTGCATTGAATCTGTAGATTGCTTTGGATAGTATAGTCATTTTCTCAATATTGATTCTTCCAATGCAAGAACATAGTATATTTCTCCATCTGTTTGTGTCATCTTTGATTTCTTTCATCAGTGTTTTATTGTTTTCTGCATACAGGTCTTTTGCCTCCTTAAGTAGGTTTATTCCTAGGTATTTTATTCTTTTTGTTGCAGTGGTAAATTGGAGTGTTTCCTTAATTTCACGTTCTGATTTTTCATTGTTAGTGTATAGGAATCCAGAGATTTTTGTGCATTAATTTTTTTATCCTGCTACTTTACCAAGTTCATTGATGAGCTCTATTAGTTTACTGGTGTCATCTTTAGGATTTTCTATGTATAGTATAATGTCATCTGCAAACTGTGATAGTTTTACTTCGTATCATCCAATTTGGATTACTTTTATTCTTCTTCTGCTCTGATTGCCAGGCTAAGACTTACAAAACTATGTTGAATAGGGGTAAGAGTGGATATCTTTGTCTTGTTCCTGATCTTAGAAGAACTGCTTTCAGTTTTTCACCATTGAGAATGATGTTTACTGTGGGTTTGTTGTATATGGCCTTTATTATGTTGAAGTAGGTTCCATCTAAGCCCACTTTTTGGAGAGATTTTTTATCATAAATGGGAATTTTGTCAAAAGCATTTTCTACATCTATTGAGGTGATCATATGGTTTTTATTCTTTAATTTGTTAATATGGTGCATCACACTGATTGGTTGCATACAGTGAGGAAAGCTTGCATTCCTAAATCCCACTTGATCATGGTGGATGGTCCTTTAAATGTATTGTTAGATTCTGCTTGCTAATATTTTGCTGAGGGTTTTTCATCTATGTTCATAAGTGATATTGGTCTGTAATTTTCTTTTTTTTGTCATATCTTTGTCTGGTTTTGGTATCAGGGTGATGGTGGCCTTGTAGAATGAGTTTGGGAGTGTTCCTCCCTCTGCAATTTTTTGGAAGAGTTTAAGAAGGATAAGTGTTAGCTCTTCTCTAAATGTTTGATGGAATATGCCTGTGAAGCCATCTGGTCCTGGACTTTTGTTTGTTGGAAGATTTTTATTTATGGTTTCAATTTCAGTATTTGTGATTGGTCTATTTATATTGTCTAATTCCTCCTGGCTCAGTCTTGGAAAGTTGTACCCTTCTACAACTTTTTCCATTTCCTCTAGGTTGTCCATTTTATTGACATATAGTTGCTTGTAGTAGTCTCTTATAATCTTTTGTATTTCTGCAGTGTCTGTTGTTATTTACCCTTTTTTGTTTCCAATTTTATTGATTTGAATCCTCTCCCTTTTTATCTTGATGAGTCTGGCTACTGGTTTATCAATTTTGTTTTTCTTCTCAAAGAACCCCAACTTCTAGTTCTATTGATTTTTGCTATTGTTTTCTGCATTTCTATTTCAATTTTTTCTGCTCTGATCTTTATGATTTCTTTCCTTCTACTAACTTTGGATTTTGATTTTTTCTTTTTTCTCTAGTTGCTTTGGGTGTAAGGTTAGAATTTTTATTTGAGATTATTCTTGTTTCTTAAGGAGAGATTGAATTGCTATAAACTTCCCTCTTAGAACTGCTTCTACTGCATTCCATAGATTTTGGGTTGTTGTGTTTTCATTGTCATTCATTTCCATGTATTTTTTGATTTCCTCTTTGATTTCTTCAGTGATCTCTTGTTTATTTAGCAATGCACTGTTTAGCCTCCATATGTTTTTGAGTTTTTCTTTTTCTTTTTTTTTACAGTTTTTTCCCCTGTAATTGATATCTAGTCTCATAGTGTTGTGGTCAGAACAGATGCTTGATATGAGTTCAGTTTTCTTAAATTTACAAAAGCTTGATTTGTGACCCAAATCTGATCTATCCCAGAGAATGTTCCATGTGCACTTGAGAAGAAAGTGTAGTCTGCTGCTTTTGGGTGGAATGTCCTATAAATATCAATTAAATCTATCTGGTCTAATGTGTCATTTGAAGTTTGTGTTTCCTTATTTATTTTCTTTCTGGATGATCTGTCCATTTGGTGTAAGTGGTTGTTAAAGTCCCCCACTATTACTGCATTATTGTTGATTTCCCTTTTTCGGCTATTAGCATTTGCTTATATATTGAGGTGCTCCTATCTTTGGTGCATACATATTTATAATTGTTATATCTTCTTCTTGGATTGATCCCGTGATCACTATGTACTGTCCTTCTTCATCTCTTATAACAGTCTTTATTTTAAAGTGTATTTTATCTGACATGGGTATTGTTAATCCAGCTTTCTTCTGATTTCCATTTTCATGGAATACATTTTTTCAACCCCTCACTTTCATTTTGTATGTGTCCTTAGGTCTGAAGTGAGTCTTTTGTAGACTGCATATATACAGGTCTTGTTTTTGTATCCGTTCAGCCAGTCTGTGTCTTTTGGTTGGAACATTTAATCATTTACATTCAGGGTAATTATCAATATGTATGTTCCTATTACCAGTTTCTTAACTGTTTTGGGTTTGTTATTGTAGGTCTTTTTCTTCTTTTGTGTTTCCCACTTAGAGAAGTTCCTTTAGCATTTGTTGTAAAGCTGGTTTTGTGGTGCTGAATTCTCTTAGGTTTTGCTTGCCTGTAAAGGTTTTGATTTCTTTGTTGAATCTGAATGAGATCCTAGCTGGGTAGAGTAATTTGGTTGTAAGTTTTTCCCTTTCATTGCTTTAAATATATCCTGCCACTCCCTTCTGGTCTGCAGAGTTTCTGCTGAAAAATCAGCTGATAAACTGGGGATTTCCCTGTATTTTATTTGTTGCTTTTCCCTTGCTGCTTTTAATATTTTTTCTTGGAATTTAATTTTTGTTAGTTTGATTGTATTTTTTGGCATGTTTCTTCTAGGGTTTATCCTGTATGGGATTCTCTGTGCTTCCTGCACTTGGGTGGCTATTTCCTTTCTCATGTCAGGGAATTTTTTGACTATAATCTCTTCAAATATTTTCTCAGACCACTTCTCTTTCTCTTCTTCCTCTGGGACCCCATAATTTGAATGCTAGTGCTTTTAATATTGTCCCAGTGGTCTCTGAGACTGTCCTCAATTCTTTTCATTCCTTTTTCTTTTTATTCTGCTCCTCAGCAATTATTTCCACCATTCTATCTTCCAGCTCACTTATTTGTTCTTCTGCCTCAGTATTCTACTATTGACTCCTTCTAGTGTATTTTTTCATTTCAGTTATTGTGTTGTTCACCACTTGTTGTTTGTTCTTTACTTCTTCTAAGTCTATGTTAAACATTTCTTGTATTTCCTAATTCATGCCTCCACTCTATTACTGACATTTTTGATCATCTTTATTATCATTACTCTGAATTATTTTTCAGGTAGGTTGCCTGTTTCCTCTTCATTTGTTTGGTATTGTAGGTTTTTGCCTTGCTCCTTCATCTCTAACACATTTTTTTGTCATCTCATTTCTTAAATGGGTGAGATTGTGTTCCTGTCTTACTGGTTGTTTGGCCTGAGGCTTCCAGCACTTTGGAGTTTGCAGACAGTTGGGTAGAGCCAGGGCTTGGCGCCAAGATGATTTTCTCTGGGAGACTTCACTCCAATGAATATTCCCTGGGGTCTGAGGTTCTCTGTTAATCCAGTAGTTTGGACTTGGCACTCCCACTACAGGAGCTCAGGTCCTACTCCCAGTTGGTGAACCAAGATGCCAGAAGCTGTACAGCTTGCCTAAAAAAAAAGAAGCAGTAAAATAACAGAGTAAAAAATATAAATAAAATTAGAAAAATAGAAAATATATTAGAAAAAGTATAAATGAAAGAATTGCAATGTAAAACAGAACCACAGTGGCAAAAACTAAATAAATAAATAAGGCCAGAAAAGGCCTTGGCTTTGGTGGGGCTGATCTTAGGCGGGGTTGGGGTTTAGCTAGGGGATGGGCCCTATGCTCAGGACCCACACATCCAGAAAAGGGCCTTGGATGGTGGTGGGCCGGACTTAGGCTCAGTGCAGCTGGTAGGGGATTCAAGGGTGGAAGATCTGTCAGGACCTCAGCAGGCTCCCTGGGATCAAATCTGTGGCAGAAACTCTGGCTGCATTCTCTTCCCATCGTCCAATCCCCTGAGGGCCTCTCCCTTTCCCTGTTGATCCCTTCATGGTGAGTGTGTCCCTCCAGGCATGGGAACTTCTCCCCTCCCCCAGATGCCCCTCAGGGGCACCAGTCTTGTCCTGCCTCCACTTTTCTTCCCCCCTTGCTATCTCCCAATTCCTATATGGTCACTCGGGTGTTCCTCCCATCACCTTAGGTGTCCAAGGTCTCCCACTAGTGCCTGGTAGGTGCCCTAGTTGTAAGGAAATGTGAACTCTGTGTCCCTCTGCTGCACAATCTTGACTCCACCCTCTCCTTTATGCCATTCTTTATCTTTTGTTATAGCCTTTGCTTTAAAGTCTATTTTGTCTAATAGGAGTATTGTTGCCCCCACTTTCTTGTCATTTCTGTTCTCATGAAATATCTTTAACCATTCACTCATTTCGGTCTGTGTGTGTCTTACCTGAAGTGAGTCTTTTGTAGGCAGCACATAGATGGATTTTTTTTAATCCAATCTGCCACTCTATGTCTTTTGATCAGAGCATTTAGTCCATTGACATTTAACATAATTATTGAAGGGAGAGGGATCAGGATTGTTGAGTAGGAAGATGTGGAGTTTACCTCCCCCCACAGATACATCAGACATATATCTACATATGGAAAAATTCTTATGAAAAACTAACTGGAAACTGGCAGGACTCAACAACTTCATAGGGGAATTCTACAAATCATATAAAGAAGAGCTAATAACCATCCATCTCAAACTATTCCAAAAAATTGAAGAGGAGTGTATACTCCTAAGTTCACTCTACACTGACACAATTATGTAATAAAAAAAGAAAATAACAGGTTAATATTACTGATGAATATAGATGCAAAACTCCTCAATGAAATTTTAGCAAACTGAATTCAACAATAAATTTAAAGGATGATATACCATAATCAAGTGGGATTTATTCCAGGGATGAAAGGATGGTTCAACATATACATATCAATCAATGTGACACACCACATTAACAAAAGGTAAGGATAAAAATCATATGATCATTTCAATAGTCACAGAAAAACCTTTTGACAAAATTCAACATCCATTCATGATTTGAAAAAAAATTATCAAAGTTTATACAAAGGGATTATATCTTAACATTTTAAAGGTCATTTATGACAAAGTCATAGCTAACACCATACTCAATGGTAAAAAGCTGAAAGGCTTTCCTCTAAAATCAGGAACAAGACAAGAATCCCCATTTTTGCCACTTCTATTTAACATAGTATTGGAAGTTCTTTCCACAGCAATTAGATAAGAAAAAGAAATAAAATGCATCCAATTTGGAAGGGAAGAATTAAAACTGTCAGAATTTGCAGATGTCATTATATTATATTTAGGAAACCATAAAATCTCCATTAAAAAACTATTAGAACCAATAAATGTATTCAGCAAGGGTGCAGGATATAAGACTAATATAAGTAAATTTGCTATTTTTGTATCCACTAATAATAAGCTATCAGAAAGATAACCTTTTTTAAAAATCCTATTTAAAATTGCATCAAAAGAAGGAAATACCTGGTTATAAACTTAACCAAAGAGGTGAAAGACCTGTACTCTGAAAACTATAAAACACTGATAAAGAAAATTGAAGATTATCCCAAGAAATGGAAAGATATCCCATGATTTTTGATTGGAAGAATTTATATTGTTAAAATGGCAATACTGGGCTTCCCTGGTGGTGCAGTGCTTGCGAGTCTGCCTGCTGATGTAGGGGACATGGGTTCGTGTCCCGGTCCGGGAAGATCCCACATGCCATGGAGCGGCTGGGCCCATGAGCCATGGCCACTGAACCTGTGCATCCGGAGCCTGTGCTCTGCAACGGGAGAGGCCACAACAGTGAGAGGCCCACGTACTGCAAAAAAAAAAAAAAAAAAAAAGGCAATACTACCCAAAGCAATCACCAGATTTAATGCCATCCCTATCCAAATACCCATGACATATCCTATAGGACTAGAACAAATAATCCTAAAATTCGTATGGAACCAAAAAGACCCAGCATTGCTGAAGCAATCCTGAGAATAAAAAAGCAAAGCTGAAGTTATAACCCTTCCAGACTTCAGACTACACTTCAAAGCTATAATAAACATCATGGTACTGACACAAAAATGGACACATCAGTGGAACAGAACAGAGAGCCCAAAATAAACCTGTGGACCTATGGTCAATTAATCTATGACAGAAGAGGCAAAAGTGTCTATTCTACAATCTCTCTTCAATAAGTCGTACTGGGAAACCTGGACAGCTACAAATAAGTCAATGAAATTTGAATATTCCCTCACACCATATACAAAAATAATCTTAAAATGGATTACAGAACTAAATGTAAGACTGGAAACCATAATACTCCTAGAAGGTAACATAAGCAGAGCATTCTTTGACATAAATTGTAGTAATATTTTGGAGGGATCTGTCTTCTAAAGCAAAAGAAATAAAAGAAAAATAAACAGATGGGAACTAATTAAAGTTAAAAGCTTTTGCACAGCAAAGGAAACCAGCAACAAAAGGAAAATATTAATACAACCTACTGAATTGGAGAAAATATTTGCAAATGATATGACCAATAAGGGTTAATATTCAAACTATAAACAGCTCATACAACTAAATATAACAAAAATTAAAAATGGACTAAATACATGAATAGACATTTTTCTAAAGAAGACATACAGATGGTCAACAGACACATGAAAAGATGCTCAACATTGCTATTTATTAGAGAGATCTAAGTAAAAACCACAATGAGATATGTCCTCACACTTGTCTGAATGGTTATCATTGGAAAGTCTACAAATAATAAATGTTGGTGAGAATGTAGAGAGAACAGAACCCTAGTACACTGTTGATGGGAATGTAAATGATGCAGCCACTATGGAGAAGAGTATGGGGATTCCTTAATAAACAAAAAATAGAGTTACCATATGATCCAGCAATGTCACTCCTGGGTATACCTCTGAATGAAACAAAAACACTATTTCTAAAAGATATATGTACCCTAATCTTCACAGCAACATCATTTACAATAGCCAGAACATGGAAACAATTACTCAACCATAGAAACATATAAAATTCTGCCATTTGTAATAACGTGAATGGACCTAGAGAGTATTATGCATAGTGAAATAAGTCAGGCAGAGAAAGAAAAGTACAGTATTCTATCATTTTTATGTGGAATCTAAAAAATAAAACAAATGAATGAATATAACAAAAAAGAAAGAGACTCACGTATATAGAAAGAAAAATAGTGGTTACCAGGGGGGGAAGGATGGGGAAGGGCCAAGATAGGCGTATGCGATTGAGAGATACAAACTACTATTTATAAAATAAATAAGCAACAAATATATATTGTACAGCAGGAAAATGTAAAGACCTCCCTGGACAAAGTTGCCTTGGAAAACAATGCTGATTCTTTTGAGGACCACCACCTTGATCCATAACTGAAGTCCCAGCACAGGCCCCTAAAGGTGAGGTACAAAATATGTCCTACGAGGATGTGCACTCTACTCCAAAGAACTACTTGAGTTTTCTAATTTATAGATAGAAATCTGGGGAACATATGTGGGAATGGATATTTAGAATGTCAAATTAAGTGTTGTTGGAACATAAAGTTGGGTCAAGCCAAATTTATTGACAAAGTGTCACTAAGCAGACTTTCCACATTTAATATTGCATCTTGTGGAGTTAGAAAGGGCTCAAACAATTTGTTTTGTTGATTGGCTGAAACATGTACCCAAAGTAGTACCATAGTGAGTGAATAGAAATGCCAGGCCTGCCTTTGTAAAGGAAGAGATTCAAAGGTTCAGGAAGATCAGAATGTTAAAATGGGCTTGTCATTTAAGACATAATTGCCCACCCTGAGAGAATCCAGAAGACATAACTTTCACCAAGACTGTAAGATATAAATTTGTGAGGAGAACCCCAGCACCTAGTATAAACTATGGGATTGCTCTTCTCCTCAGGACAGACCTTACAGTGGGAACTGAGGACACTGAATCGGGAAACCTAAGTACAATGGAATTGGAGCCCTGGGTGATGGAGGCTCAATCACCAAATGCAAGGTGGGCATGGTTACTGTGATGGACAACAGAGTTAAAGCAGCACTCAGAATAGTCTGAATAGACCTATGGCATTGGTTAGTTGATTATGGCCTTTTTAGAAGTGAAATAGACAAGAAGCCTACTAAATTCTTCCTTGATCTATATAAGCATAAAATTCTAGTTCAAGTGAACAAAAGTCTAACCTGAATCAGAAAAACAGTCATGACCCCTCAATCAATTCCTAGACTTGAGCCACTTTACAGACTTGGAATGCCTTGAATGAAGAGGAGGTCAGACCACCTTGAGGAAGAGCTGTGGAACACTGCCAAAATTTATACTGTTGCTCTTTCTCTCGTCTTTCCTAAATAGACCTGTAGCTTTTTACCAGGGTAACTACTTTGGGGTAAAGGAAATAGACCTTTTAGAGACTACTGGACACTGGCTTTGAACTGACATTGATTCTAAGGGACTCAAAACATCACTGTGGTCTGCTAGTAGGGACTTCTGGAGGCCAGGTGATCAATGGAGTTTTAGTTCATGTCCATCTCAAAGTGGGTCAAGTGGGTGCCTGAACCCATCCTGTAGTTATTTCCCCAGTTCCACAATGCATAATTGGGATCGACATAATTAACAGTTGACAGAATCTCCAACTGGTTTCATGACCTGTGGAGTGAGTCTATTATGGTAGGAAAGGCCAAGTGGAATCCACTAGAACTGCTTCTATCTTAGAAAACAGCAAACCAAAAGCAGCACTGCACCCATGGTGGGATTGCAGAGATTAGTACCACAATCCAGGACTTGAAAGATATGGGGGTGGTTATTCCCCCCACATCCCCATTCAATTTGCCTATTTGGTCTGTGCAGAAGACAGATGAATTTTTGGAGAATGACAGTGGATTGCCATAAACTTAACCAGGTAGTGACTCCAATTGCAGCTGCTGTACCAAATGTGGTTTAACTACTTGAGCAAATTAGCACATTTCCTGGTACCTGATATTGAGCTGGTAAATTCTTTTTTCTCTTTACCTGTTCATAAGGACCACTAGAAGCAGTTTTCACTGGTAAGGCCAAAACTACTAATTCACTGTCCTACCTCAGGGGTATATCAATGCTCTAGCCCTACATCATAACTTAGTTCTCAGTGATCTTGATCACCTTTCCCTCCCACAAGGAATCACACTTGTCAGTTACACTGAAGACATTAAACTGATTGGACCTAGTGATCAAGAAGTAGCAACTACTCTAGACTTATTGGTAAGACATTTGTGTGTGAGAGGTTGAGAAATAAATCTGACAAAAAATAAGGGATCTTATACTTCAGTGAAGTTTCTAGGGGTCCAGTGGTATGGGGCATGTTGAGATATCCTTTTTAAGGTAAAGGATGAGTTGTTGCATCTGGCCCTCCTAATATCTCAAAAGGTACAATGCCTAGTGTGCCTCTTTGGACTTTGGAGGCAACATTTTCTTCATTTGGGGTGTTACTTAAGCCCATTTACCAGGGGATTTGAAAAAGATTTTGAGTGGGGCCCAGAATAAGAGAAGGCTCTACAACAGATCCAGCCTACCATACAAGCTGCTCCACCACTTGGGCCACATGATCCAGTAGATCCAGTGGTGTCAGTGGGAGATAGGGCTGCTGTTTGGAGCCCTGTAGGTGAATTGCAGCATGGGCTCTTAGTATTTTAGAGCAAAGCCTTGCCATCACGCACAGATACTCTCCTTTTTTTTTTTTTTTTTTGTGGTACATGGGTCTCTCACTGTTGTGGCCTCTCCCATTGTGGAGAACAGGCTCCGGATGCGCAGGCCCAGCGGCCATGGCTCAAGGGCCCAGCCACTCCGCGGCATGTGGGATCTTCTCGGACCGGGACACAAATCCGTGTCACCTGCATCGGCAGGCGGACTCTCAACCACTGCGCCACCAGGGAAGCCCTGATACTCTCATTTTGAGAAACAACCCTTGGATTACTATTGGGTCTTAGTGGAGACTGAACACTAAGCGTGGACCAAGTTACCATGTGACTTGAGCTGCCTTTTATGAACTGGGTTAATACCCTGACCCAACAAACCATAAAGTGGGATGAGCTCTATCATCTAATGGAAGTGGTTTATAATGACTAGGACTGAGCCGGCCCTGAAGGCACAATCGAGTTACATGAAGAAGTGACTCAAATGCCCATGATCTCCCCTCTTGCTATTCTGCTTTCTCTCCCCCAGCCTGCACCTACGGCCTCATGGGGAGCTCTCTATAATCAGTCAGTATAGGAAGAGAAGACTCCGGCCTTGTTTACAGATGGGTCTGCATGGTATGCAGGCACCACTTGAAAGTGGACAGCTGCAACACTGCTTCCCCTCTCTGGGATATCCCTGAAGGATGGTGGGAAAGAGAAATCCTCCCAGTGGGAAGAATTTGAGCAAAGCACCTGACTGTTCAATTTACTTGGAAGGAGAAATGGTTAGACATGTGATTATACACAAATTCATGGGCTATAGCTAAATGGTTTGGTTGGGTGATCAGGGCTTTGGAAGAAACATGATTGGGAAATTGGTCACAGAAAATTTGGGGAAGAAGTATGTGGATAGGTCTCTCAGAATGGGCAAAAAACATGAACATATTTGTGTCCAAGGTGAATGTTCATCAAATTGTGACCTCAGCTGGGGAGAATTTTAATAGTCAAGAGGATAAGATGACCCATTCTATGGACACCAGCCAGCCTCTTTCCCCAGCCACGCTGTCATCACCCAAAGAACTCATGGACAAAGTGGCCATGGTGGCAGGGGTAGAGGTGATGCATGGGCTCAGCCACATGGACTTCCACTCACCAAGGCTGACCTGGCTACTGGCACTGCTGAGTGCCCAACCTGCCAGATGCAGAGACCGAGTGTCCATATGGCACCATTCCCTGGGGTGATCAGCCAGCAACCCGGTAGCAAGTTGATTACACTGGACAGCTTGCATCATGAAGGAGCAGCACCTTTTTTTTTTTTTCTTTTTTACTGGAATAGACTCTTACTCTGGATACAGATTTGCCTTCCTTTCATGCAGTGTTTCTGCCAAAACTACCTTTCGAGGACTTACAGAATGCTTTATCTACTGTCACATATTCCACATAGCGTTTCTTCTGACCAAGGAACTCATTTCTCAGCAAATGTAGTGGACCTGTGCTTACGGAACTCATTGGTCTTACTATATCTCTCACCATCCTCAAAGCAGTTGATTTGATAGAATAGTGGAATGACTTTTTTTCTTTGAGTGTAGTTGATTTACAATGTTGTGTTAGTTTCATGTGTACAGCAAAGTGAATCAGTTATACATATGCATATATCCACTCGTTTTAGATTCTTTTCCCATATAGGCCACTACAGAATATTGAGTTGAGATCCCTGAGCTATACAGTAGCTCCTTATTAATTATTTATTTTGTATATAGTAGTGTGTATATGTCAATCCTAACCTCCCAATTTATCCCTCCCCCCACTTTCCCACTGGTAACTGTAAGTTTGTTTTCTACATCTGTGACAATATTTCTGTTTTGTAAATAAGTTCATTTGTACCATATTTTTTAGATTCCACATATAAGTGATAACATATGATATTTGTCTTTCTCTGTCTGACTTACTTCACTCAGTATGACAGTCTCTAGGTCCACCTATATTGCTGCAAATGACATTATTTAATTCTTTTTTATGGATGAATAATATTTCATTGTATATATGTACCACGTCTTCTTTATCTGGAAAGAAATTTTGAAGACTCACTTACAATGCCAGTTTGATGGCAATAACTTGCAGACCTGGGACAACTTTTCCCAGAAGGCTGGGTTCTTTCTGAACCAGATTCCAATATATGGTGCTGTTTCTCCTATAAGTGGGATTCATGGATTCAGGAAAAAAAAGGGGTGGAAATGGGAGTAGCACCACTCACTGTTACCTCTAGTGACCCACTAGCAAGATTATTGCTTCCTGTTCCCATGACCTTATACTCTGCTGGTCTAGAAGTCTTAGTTCCAGAGGGAGGAATGTTTCCACCAGGAGACATAAAGTTAAGACTGCCACTTGGCTACTTGGGGCTCCTCAGGTCTCTGAATCTATAGGCAAAGAAGGCAGTTACTCTGCTGGCTGAGGTGACTGATCCTGACTACCAAAGGGATATTCGATGATTACTCCATAAGGAGGTGAAGAAGAGCATGTCTAGAATACAAGAGGTACTTTAGGGAATCTCTTAATGTTACCATGCTCTGTGGTTAATTTAATGTCAATGGAAAACTACAACAGTCCAATCCAGGCAGTACTACTAATGGCCCAGACTCTTCAGGAATGAAGGATTTAGTTACCCCATCAGGTAAATAACCATAACCAGCTGAGGGGCTTGCTGAAGGTAAAAGGAATACAGAATAGATAGTGGGAAAAAGTAGTTATACATACCAGCTATGACCAAGTATAAAAATGACTATAATTGTCATGAATATTTTCTTATTTTATCATGAATAAAGATCAGTTCCTTTCTAATGGGAGGGAGGCCAATACCATCAATCAACTCTGACTGATAAAAACATGAGGAAAGGGTTTCCCTGCTGGTGCAGTGGTTGAGAGTCTGCCTGCCGATGCAGGGGATACGGGTTCGTGCCCCGGTCCGGGAAGATCCCACATGCCACGGAGCGGCTAGGCCCATGATCCATGGCCGCTGAGCCTGCGTGTCTGGAGCCTGTGCCCCACAATGGGAGAGGACACAACAGTGAGAGGCCCGCATACTGCAAAAAAAAAAAAAAAAAAAATGAGGAAAGAAAGAGGGAGTAAAGATGGTGAAGGAGTAGGAGGACGTGGAGTTCATCTCTTTACATGGATACATCAGGAATACATCTACAGATGCAACAATTCTCACAGAACAATAGCTGAACACTAGCAGGAGACCTTGGACACTGGAAAGGAATATAAAGATCCCTACATGACTGGGTAGGATGTAAAAAAGAAGGGAGAAGGAGGAGAGGAAGCGGGACTGGACACATGTTGGGGGGAATCTGAAGCGGTGGAGAGATTCTTCTCTCCTGCGGGGAAACTCCCTCTCTGATGGGGAAACCCCCTCTCTGACAGGGATATCAATTGGGACAGAAGGGAAGCATTTGAGGCTGTCGGAAGAGGGTGAAGCAGCCAGTCTGTGGCAGATGGAACAGAGTGAGAGCTATACATATGGTCCGTACTGCAGCCCTACTTGTCCCAGACTGGGATGTGTGTTCACAGGTGTGCAAGGGAGTTGGGAACTGGAGCGTGGGGCTTGGAGAATAGGCCTGGGGCGAGAACTGCTGTTGACTGTGGGGAGACAGACTGAGGGGACAGGAGGGAGGAAATCAGTAGCAGGGAATGCCTATGGAGAAAGACTGGACTGCCATGGAAGCAGGGCACTACTGCTGAGTCCCGCACAGGGGGGAGGAGCCACTATTGTAGCCTCTCTCTCCACACAGGCTGGCACCTGCTGATGAACAATAAAAGAAGCCGTCTCAGGGCTGGCCGTCAGGCACCAGCCACCAAGCAATAGAAAAAGCCTTCTCAGGGCTGGCCCTTGAGCGCATGCTGCCAGGTGCCAGAGAAAAGTCCAGCCAGGACTGGCCCTCATGCACCTTACCCCGGATGCCAGAAAAGGCCCTCACTAGGGCCATATCTCTTATGCCTGTGGCTGCCAGCTTCCCTGCACATTTGGCACCATCAGTGCTCCCATGATCCAAACAGTCATTACATCTCTGTGCCCTATCCTCACAGGGGCAGACCCAAGAGCTCCAAGGTAGCCTCAGGACCAGACTCCTGTGGGGGGACCACATACAGAAGTGGGGATAAATCAAAGCTGAACCCCAGGGATGGGGCAAATAAGGAAGAGGACTGAAAATCTTTCCACCAGCTGAAAAGGCTGCAGATTAAGTCCCCACGATTGGATAAGTAGACCCTGTGTCTATGGAATATCTGAGTAGACAATGAGTGTTCCCACAAATGAAAATGGTCTATCTCTGGCAGCTGTGGACTTTGGGGGCAGCTCACGTAGGAATTGGGCCAGATCAGAGTCTGAGTGGTCCCCACAGGGCCCACAGCAGGTACAAAGACCAGCCCAAAGGCAGAGGAGGGCCTCTTTAGGAGGTGGAGGTGAGCTGTGGCTCATGGCCTGTGCAAGGACACTTAGAGCTGAGACCACAGGTAAACATAATTGATACTATTATTTTTATTATGGTTTGATTCATTCTGTTGTTTGTTCTGGCTTTTCTTTTTTTGTATTTTTTTTTCATTTAGTCTTTTGGGATCTTTGTGTTTTATAATATATTGTTTATTTTTTATTTAAAATTTTTTAAATATTTCTATTTTTACTTGGTTTTTCTCTTGCTCTGTGTTCTTTTCCATTATTTTTCCTTCTTCTTTCTCTTTAATATATTTTTATTTCTTTTATATTTCCATTTCTACTTTGCTTTTCTGTTGTTCTGTGTTTTCCCCCTTTTATTTATTTATTTATTTATTTTTTGCCGTATGCGGGCCTCTCACCGTTGTGGCCTCTCCCGTTGTGGAGCACAGGCTCCGGACGTGCAGGCTCAGCAGCCATGGCTCACGGGCTCAGCTGCTCCGCGGCATGTGGGATCTTCCCGGACCGGGGCACGAACCCGTGTCCCCTGCATCGGCAGATGGACTCTCAACCACTGCGCCACCAGGGAAGCCCTCCCCCTTTTTAAGAAAAAACATTTTTATCTGTTTGTTCTGTTTCTTTTCTTTATTCATCAGTTGGCACACTGCTTTAGTTTTGTCTTTAGGTTTTGTGTTCTTGTTCATTTTGCTTCTTATTGATAGTGTCTTTGGGTTCTTCTGTTTGTCTGGATGTGCTCTTGCTTTTTCATTTATTTGGTTCTGTTTTTGTTTCATTTACATGTATGTGTGTTTCCTCATTTCTGTTTTGTTTGATTTTGATTTTACCATTTGTCTGAGTATTGTTAGTCTTTATTTTCTTCTTCTTTAATATATTTTAATTTTATTTTTTATATTTCTATTTCTATGTTGCTTTTCTGATGTCCTGCCTTCTTTCCCCATTTTCTTTGTCTTTTCTTTTTTTTTTGGTATCATTTTTGTCTGTTTGTTTTGTTTCTTTACTTCCTACTTCCCTTGGTACTCTACTTTGGTTTTGTTTTTGTTAGTTTTCTTTTTAATTGTTTGATTTTGCCCTTTGGTTCTTTTGTTTTTCTGGCAGTTCTGTTGCTTTTTGTTTAATATGATTCTGTTTTTGTTTCTTTAGTGTCAGCACATGTTTCCTTGTTTCTGTTTTGTTTGCTTGATTTTACTTTTTACCATTTGTCTGGGGTTTTGTTAGTCTTTTTTTTTTTTTAATCCCCTTTATTGCCAGGATGAGTGACTTGTAGGATCTTTGTTCCTCGACTGGAAGTGAGGCCTGAGGCTCTGGTGTGGGAGCACTGAGTCCAGGATTCTGGAGCACTAGAGAATTCCTGGCTCCAGGGAAGATTAATTGCTGAGAGCTCTCATGGAGGCCTCTATCTGAATCCAAGACCAGGCTCCACCCAACAGCCTGAAACTCCCACTGCTTGTTGCCTAACACCAAACAACAAACAAGACAGGAACACAAACACACACATCAACACACAGACTACTTAAAGTCATACTGAGCTCACAGACACCACAAAACACACCACCTGATATGGCCCTGCTCATCACAGGGAAAAGACTCAGATCCACCCACCAGAAAGCAGGCACCAGTCCCTCCTATCAGGAAGCCTATGCAAGCCACTCACCACCAGGTGCATAAAACAGAAGCAAGAGGAACTAGGACCCTGCAGTCTAGGGAAATGAGACCTAAAATACTGTAAATTAGAAAATATGTCAAGACAGAGGAATATATTGTAGAAAAAGGAACAAGATAAAAACACACAAGACCAAATAAATGAAGAGGAAATAGGCGAGCTACCTGAAAAAGAATTCAGAGTAATGATAGTAAACATGATCCAAAATCTCAGAAATAGAATGGAGAAAATACAAGAAACATTTCACAAGGACCTAGAAGAAGTAAAGAGCAAACAAACAGTAATGAACAACACAATAACTGAAATTAAAAATACTCTAGAAGGAATCAATAGCAGAATAACTGAGGCAGAAGAACACATTAGTGAGCTGGAAGAGAGAACAGTGGAAGAAATTGCTGCAGAGCAGAATAAAGAAAAAAGAATGAAAATAATTGAGGACAGTCTCAGAGACCTCTGGGACAGCATTAAGCACACCAACATTTGAATTATAGGTGTCCCAGAAAAAGAAGAAAAATTAAAGGTCTGATAAAATATTTGAAGCGATTATAGTCAAAAACTTCACCAACATGGGAAAGGAAATAGTCAAGGCCAGGAAGTGTAGAGAGTCCCATACAGGATAATCCAAGGAGAAACACACTGAAACATATTAATCAAACTAACAAAAATTAAACACAAAGAAAAAGTGTTAGAATCAGCAAGGGAAAAGCAACAAATAACACAAAAGGGAATCCACATTAGGTTAACAGTTGACCTTCCAGCAGAATATACAGGATAGATGGGTGTGGCAAGACATACTTAAAGCGATGAAAGAGAAAAACCTACAACTAAGATGATGCTACCCGACAAGGATCTCATTCAGAATCGATGAAGAAAACAAAAGCTTTACAGACAAGCAAAAGCTAAGAGAATTCAGCACCATCAAACCAGCTTTACAACAAATGCTAAAGGAACTTCTCTAGGCAGGAGAGTCAAGAGAAGGAAAAGACCTACAAAAACTAACCAAAAACAATTGAGAAAATGGTAATAGGAAAATACATTTCAATAGGTACCTTAAATGTAAATGAATTAAATGATCCAACCAAAAGACACAGACTGGCTGAATGGATACAAAAACAAGACCACATATATGCTGTCTACAAGTGACCCACTTCAGACTTAGGGGAACATACAGACTGAAAGTGAGGGGATGGAAAAATGATATTCTATGCAAATGGAAATCAAAAAAAAGCTGGAGTAACAATATTCATATCAGATAACATAAACTTTAAGATAAAGACTATTACAAGGGACAAGGAAGGACAGTACATAATGATCAAGGGATCGGTCCAAGAAGAAGATATAACAATTGTAAATATTTATACACCCAACATAGAGGCACCTCAATAGATAAGGCAAATGCTAACAACCATAAAAGGGGAAATCGACAGTAACACAATAATAACGGGACATTAATATCCCACTTACACCAAGAAATAGACCATCCAAACAGAAAATAAATAAGGAAACACAAGCTTTAAATGATACATTAAACCAGGTGGACTTAGTTGATATTTATAGGACTTTCCATGCAAAAACAACAGAATACACTTTCTTCTCAAGTGCACATGGAACATTCGCCAGGATGGATCACATCTTGAGTCACAAATCAGGTCTCGGTAAATTCAAGAAAATTGATATTGTATCAAGCTTTTTTTCCGACCACAACACTATGAGAGTAGATATCAATTAGAGGAACAAAAACTGTAAAAAAATACAAACACATTGAGGCTAAACAATACTCTACTAAATAACCAAGAGATCACTGGAGAAACCAAAGAGGAAAGAAAAAAATACCTAGAAACAAATCACAATGAAAACATGATGACCCAAAACCTATGGAATTCAGCAAAAGCAGTTCTAAGAGGGAAGTTTATAGCAATACAATCTAACTTCAAGAAAGAAGAAAAATCTCAAATAAACAACCTAACCTTTCACCTAAAACAATTAGAGAAGGAAGAACAACAACAAAAAACCCCAAAAACAAACAAACAAATAAAAAAAACCCAAAGCTAACAGAAGGAAAGAAATCATAAAGATCAGATGAGAAATAAATGAAAAAGAAATGAAGGAAACAACAGCAAAGATCAATAAAGCTAAAAGCTAGTTCGTTAAGAGGATAAAAAAATTGATAAACCATCAGCCAAACTCATCAGGAAATAAAAAGGGGAAGACTCAAATCAACAGACTTAGAAATGAAAAAGGAGAAGTAACAACTGACACTGCAGAAATACAAAAGATCATGAGAGATTACTACAAGCAACTATAGGCCAAGGAAATGGACAACCTGGAAGAAATGGACAAATTATTAGAAAAGCAAAACCTTTTGAGACTGAACCAGGAAGAAAGAGAAAATATAAACAGACGAATCACAAGCACTGAAATGGAAACTGTGATTAAAAATCTTCAAACAAACAAAAATCCAGGACCAGGTGTCTTCAGAGGTGAATTCTATGAAACATTGAGAGACGAGGTAACACTTATCCTTCTCAAATTCTTTCACAACATAACAGGGGAGGAATACTCCCAAACTCATTCCATGAGGCCACCATCACCCTGATACCAAAACCAGGCAAAGATGTCACACACACACACACACACACACAAAGTTACAGGACTATATCACTGATGAACATAGATACAAAAATCCTCATTAAATACTAGGAAACAGAATCCAACAGCACATTAAAAGGATCATACACCATGATCAAGTAGGGTTTAACCCAGGAATGCAAGGATTTTTCAATATACACAAATCAATCAATGTGATACACCATATTAACAAATTGGAGGATAAAAACCATATGATAATCTCAGTAGATGCAGAAAAATCTTTCAACAAAATTCAATACCCATTTATGGTAGAAACTCTTAAAAAAGTGAGCATAGAAGGAACCTACCTCAACATAATAGAAGCCATATATGACTAACCCACAGACAACATCATTCTCAAAGATGAAAAATTGAAAACATTTCCTCTAAGATCAGAAACAAGACAAGTGTGCCCACTCTCACCATTATTATTCAACATAGTTTTGGAAGTTTTAGCCATGGCAATCAGAGAAGAAAAAATAAATAAAAAGAATCCAAATTGGAAAAGAAGAAGTAAAACTGTCACTATATGCAGATGACATGATACTATACATAGAAAATCCTAAAGATACCACCAGTGAACTACTAGAACTCATCAATGAGTTTGGTAAAGTAGCAGGATACAAAATTAATGCACAGAAATCTCTTGCATTCCTATACACTAACAATAAAAAAATGAGAAAGAGAAATTAAGGAAACACTCCAATTTACCATTGCAACTAAAATAATACAATACCTAGGAATAAACTTACCTAAGGAGGCAAAACACCTGTATGCAGAAAACTATAAGACACTGATGAAAGTAATTAAAGATGATAAAAACAGATGGAGAGATATACCATATTCTTGGGTTGGAAGAGTCAATATTGTGAAAATGACTATACTACCCAAAGCAATCTACTGATTCAATGCAATCCCTATCAAATTACCAATAGAATTTTTCACAGAATTAGAACAAAAAAACTTACAATTTGTATGGAAACACAAAAGACCATGAATAGTCAAAGCAGTCTTGAGAAATGAAAATGGAGCTGGAGGAATCATGTTCCCTGACTTCAGACTATACTACAAAGCTACAGTAATCAAGACAGTATGTTACTGGCACAAAAACAGAAATATAGATCAATGGAAGAGAATAGAAAGCCCAGAGATAAACCCATGTACTTATGGTCACCTTATCTTTGATAAAGGAGGCGAGAATATACAATGGAGAAAAGACAGCCTCTTCAGTAATTGGTTCTTGGAAAACTGGATGGCTACATGTAAAAGAATGAAATTAGAACACTCCCTAACACCATACTCAAAAATAAACTCAAAATGGATTAAGACCTAAATGTAAGTCCAGATCCTATAAAACGCTTATAGGAGAACATAGGCAGAACACTCTATGACATCAATCACAGAAAGATCCTTTTGACACACCTCCTAGAGAAATGTAAATAAACACAAAAATATACTAATGGGACCTAATGAAACGTAAAAGCTTGTGCACAGCAAAGGAAACCATAAACAAGATGAAAAGACAACCCTCAGAATGGGAGAACATATTTGCAAACAAAGCAACTGATAAAGGATTAATATTAAAATATACCATCAGCTCATATAGCTCAATATCAAAAAACAAACAACCCAATCCAAAAATGGGCAGAAGACCTAAATAGACATTTCTCCAAAGAAGATATACAGATTGCCAACGAACATGTGAAAAGATGCTCAACATCACTAATCATTAGAGAAATGAAAATCAAAACCACAATTAAGTGTCACCTCACACTGGTCAGAATGACCATCATCAAAAAATGTACAAACAATAAATGCTGGAGAGGGTGTGGAGGGAAAGAAACCATCCTGCACTGTTGGTGGGAATGTAAATTGATACAGCTACTATGGAGAACAGTATGGAGGTTCCCTATAAAACTAAAAATAGAACTACCATATGACCCAGAAATCCCACTACTGGGCATATACCCTGAGAAAACTGTAATTCAAAAAGATACATGTACCACAATGTTCATTGCAGCACTATTTACAATAGCCAGGACATGGAAGAAATCTAAATGTCCATCGACAGATGAAAGGATAAAGAAGATGTGGCACATATATACAATGGAATATTACTCAGTCATAAAGAGAAACGAAATTGAGTTATTTGTAGTGAGGTGGATGGACCTAGAGTCTGTCATACAGAATGAAGTAAGTCAGAAAGCGAAAAACAAATACTGTATGCTAACACATATACATGGAATCTAAAAAAAAAAAAAATCTTCTGATGAACCCAGTGTCAGGGCAGGAATAAAGACAGATGTAGAGAATGGGCTTGAGGACACGGGGGTGAAGGGGAAGCTGGGACAAAGTGCGTGAGTGACATTGACATATATACACTACCAAATCTGAAATATATAGCTAATGGGAAGCTGCTACATAGCACAGGGAGATCAGCTCAACCTACAGAGGTGGGATTGGGACCATGGGAGGGAGGCTCAAGAGGGAGGGTATATGGGGATATAGGTATGCATATAGCTGATTCACTTTGTTGTACAGCAGAAACTAACACAACATTGTACATCAATTATACTCCAATAAAGATAAAAACAAAAACATGAGGAAGCAGAACGACCATGTGGAAAAGTGTATTAATCTGACTGTGACTCCCTGACAAGGAGATGGGCCTGGTGGAGAGGGCCATCACCGATCTCCTGAGCTCCTGTGCTTGCAGTAACTGATCAATGGCCCTCCAACTAGCAACAAGGAGACCCTCGGTGAGGCCATGCATCCCTGTTCTGCTGCAGGTGATTGTGACCAGGGGTTCCTGCTGCCTGGAAGGAAAGATATGACAGTTGCTAGAGCCCTTGGGCTTCCAACACACCTTTGTTGACTCTGTTGCTACCTGACTGAAACTGGAGACTTTTGCCCCTGTGCCAACACCTGCTGGGTGGTCTCTGCCTTCAAATGATGGAGGATGGTGCCCTAGTTCCAGGCCTAGTGCTTCTAGCCATACCCACCATGAATGGCCCATTATCACTATTCAACAGCATTCAAATTCCCTGCCTTGCCTGGAGGGCAGGAGAATCAAGGCACTACTCCCCTTCCTTATACAGCTCATCCCTGTCCCTCAGTATCCAGTGGGGTGACAAATACTCCCAGCTTGGACGCCTTGGAAAAAGACGGAAAACTATCTTCAGCTGAGAAGTGGTTATTAAATACCCATTAGAGCTCTAGCTCTTCTGAAAAAAATAGGGGTCACCTGTGATGTTTGATTTTATGTGTGAACTTGACTGGGTCCAGGGTGCCAGGATATTTGGTCAAACATTCTGGGTATTTCTGTGAGGGTGTTTTGGATAAGATTAACATTTAAATTGGCAGACTGTGTAAGGAAGATCTCCTTGCCTAATGTGATTGGGTTTCAACCAATCAGTTCTATTGAACAAAAAGGCTGACTTTCCCTGGAGTAGGGGAGGATTCTCCCTGCCTGAGTGCCTTTGAACTGGGATGCTGTTTTTTTTCCTGCCTTTGGACATGGGCTGAAACATCAGCTCTTCCTGAGTCTCTAGCATGCCGAGTCACTGTAGATTTTGGGATTTCCCAGGCTGCATAATCAGGCATATACACCTCCTATTGATTCTGTTTCTCTGGAGAATATTGACAAATACCCTTGTTACACAAAAGCAATTTTAAAAAACCCAATTAGTTAGCAGTTTTCTCATGAGCTGCTTTCTAAATACCAGCATTTTTCTATTAGTAGGACTTTTGACTCCTTCATTCTTTTCCTAACACAGCAGCTGGAGAAGTCCTCTCAAAGGTAATTCAGATCATGTCATCCTATGCACAAAGCCTCCCAATGCTCCCATTTCATGCAGAAAGCCAAAGTCCTTTTTATCAGCTACAAGGCCCTACAGAGCCTTCTTCCAACCATGGCCTGTTCTCTCTACTGCCTTCTCTTATGCTCCCCAGACCTGCTCTAACTTCACCTCATTCCAGTCACTCAGACTTCTCTTCTGGCCCTTGAACTGGTAGGATATTTTTCCATCTCAGCACCTTTGTTCTTCTCTCTGCTTAGAGCAATCTTCCCCAAATTTTCATGGCTTCCTCTCCACGTTTGTTTTTTAGCTTTTTACTCCCATGTCTCCTGCTTAGTAAAGTCTTCCTTGTTATTCTATCTAAAATCACAAAACACTTATACCTTCCCTGCTTTGTTTCCTTATCATTTATTACTGTCTAGCAGACATACATTTTCAATTATCTTGTTTAAGATCTAGCTCTCCTAGAATACACTTTCTTCTCAAGTGTACATTCCTCAGGGTAGATCACATCTTGGGCCACTGATCAAGCCTTGGTAAATTTAAGAAAATTGAAATCATATCAAGCATCTTTTCTGACCACACACTATTGGCTTAGAAATCAATTGCTGGGAAATAAAAAACTGTAAAAACACAAACGCATGGAGACTAAACAATATGTAACTAGACAACCAATGGATCACTGAAGAAATCAAAGAGGAAATGAAAAAATACCTAGAGAAAATGACAATGAAAACACAATGACCCAAAACCTATGGGATGCAGCAAAAGCAGTTCTAAGAGGGAAGTTTATAACAATAAATCTTACCTCAGGAAACAAGGAAAATCTCAAATAAACAGCATAACCTTACACTTAAAGCAATTAGAGAAAGAAGAACAAACAAAACCCAAAGACCAAAAGTTAGTAGAAGGAAAGAAACCATAAAGATCAGAGCAGAAAAAAATGAAATAGAGATGAAGAAAACAATAGCAAAGATCAATGAAACTAAAAGCTGGTTCTTTGAGAAGACTAAAAAAATTGATAAACCTTTCATGAGACTCAACCAAGAAAAAAAGGAAGAGGGCTCAAATCAATAAAATTAGAAATGAAAAAGGAGAATTTACAACAGACACCACAGAAATACAAAGGATCATAAGAGACTACTACAAGCAACTCTATGCCAGTAAAAATGGACAACCTGGAAGAAATGGAAGAATTCGTAGAAAGGTACAAACTTCCAAGATTGAAACAGAAAAAAATAGAAAATATGAACAGACCAATCATAGGTACTGAAATTGAAACAGTGATTAAAAAACTTCCAACAAACAAAAGTCCAGGACCAGATGGCTTCAAAGGTGAATTCAATTAAACATTTAGAGAAGAGTTAATGGCTATCTTTCTGAAACCCTTCCAAAAATTGCAGAGGAAGGAACACTCCCAAGGTCATTCTATGAGGCCACCATCACCCTGATACCAAAACCAGACAAAGATATCACAAAAAAAGAAAATTACAGGCTAATATGATGAACATAGATGCCAAAATACTCAACAAAATACAAGCAAACAGAATCCAACAACACATTGAAAGGATCATCCACCATGATCAAGTGGGATTTAACCCAGGGAGACAAGGATTCTTTAATATCCACAAATCAATCAGTGTGATACACCACATTAAAAAAATTGAAGAATAAAAACTGTATGATCTTCTCAATAGATGCAGAAAGGCTTTTGACAAAATTCAACTCCCATATGATAAAAGCTCTCCAGAAAGTGGTAATAGAGGGAACTTATCTCAACATAATAAAGGCCATATATGACAAACCTACAGCTAACATCATACTCAATGGTGAAAAGCTGAAAGCATTTCCTTAAGATCAGGAACAAAACAAGGATGTCCACTATCGCCACTTTAATTCAACATAGTTTTGGAAGTTCTAGCCATGGCTATCAATGAAGAAAAAGAAACAAAAGGAATCCAAATTGGAAAAGAATTAAACTGTAACAATTTGTAGATGACATGATGCTATACAGAGAAAAGCCTAGAGATGCTACCAGAAAACTACTAGAGCTCATCAATGAATTTGGTAAAGTTGCAGGATACAAAATTAATACACAGAAATCAGTTACACTTCTATACACTAACAGTGAAAGATCAGAAAGAGAAATCAAGAAAACAATCCTGTTTACCATCACATCAAAAAGAATAAAACACCTAGGAATAAACCTACCTAAGGAGACAAAAGACTTCTACTCTGAATACTGTAAGACACTGATGGAAGAAATCAACATGACAAAAACAGATTGTAGGATATATCATGTTCTTGGATTGGAAGAATCAATATTGTCAAAATTACTATACAAGGCAATCTACAGATTCAATGCTATCCCTATCAAATTCACAATGGCATTTTCCATAGAACTAGAATAAAAAATTCTAAAATTTATATGGAAACACAAAAGACCCTGAATATCCAAAGCAATCCTGAGAAAGAAAAACAGAGATGGAGGAATCAGACTCCCTGACTTTGGACTATACTACAAAGCTACCAGTCAAAAATAAAATATGGTACTGGTACAAAAAAAGAAATGTAGATCAATGGAACAGGACAGAAAGCACAGAAATAAACTCATACATCTATGGTCAACTAATGTATAACAAAGGGTGCAAGAATATACAGTGGAGACAAGACAGTGTCTTCAATCAGTGGTGCCAGGAAAACTTGACAGCTACATGTAAAAAAATGAAATTAGAGCACTCTCCTACACAATACAAAAAAGAAACTCGAAATCAATCAAAGACCTAAATGTAAGGCCGGACATTATAAAACAGAGGACAACATAGACAGAAGGCTCTTTGACAAAAATTGAAGCAATTTCTTTTTTGATCCACCTCCTAGAGTAATGAAAATAAAAAGAAAAATAAACAACTGGGAGCTAATGAAACTTAAAAGCTTCTGCACAGCAAAGAAAACCATAACAAAATGAAAAGACAACCCACAGCATGGGAGAAAATATTTGCAAATGATGTGACTGACAAGGGATTAATTTCCCACATATACAGACAACTCACGCAGACCTGTGTCAGAGGAAACCACAAACAACCCAATCAAAAAAAATGGGCAGGAGATCTAAATAGACATTTCTCCAAAGAAGACCTACAGAAGGCCAAAAAGCATGTGAAAAAATGCTCAACATCACTAATTATTAGAGAAATGCAAATCAAAACTACAATGAGGTATCACCTCACATGGTTCAGAATGGCCATCATCAAAATGTCTACAAACAATAAATGCTGGAAGGGTGTGGAGAAAAGGGACCACTCTTACACTGCTGGTGGGAATGCAAATTGGTACAGCCATTATGGAGAACAATATGGGGGTTCCTCAATAAAACTAAACTAGAGTTGCCACATGATCCAGCAATCACACTCCTGAGAAAACCATAATCCAAAAGGATACATGTACTCTGACGTTCATTGCAGCACTGTTTACAATAGCCAAGACATGGACACTATCTAAATGTCCAGCAATGTCCGTTTATTTTTTAACTATAGTTTTTAGTGCTTGTTATCATTGGTGGATTTGTTTTTTGGCTTGGTTGCTCTCTCCTTCCTTTTTTTTTATTACTTATTAAATTTTCTTTATTGTTATTATTATTTTTATTATTATTTTTTGTGGTACATGGGTCTCTCACTGTTGTGGCCTCTCCTGTTGTGGAGCACAGGCTCCAGAAGTGCAGGCCCAGCAGCCATGGCCCATGGGTCCAGCTGCTCCGCGGTATGTGGAATCCTCCCAGACCAGGGCATGAACCCATGCTCCCTGCATTGGCAGGTGGACTCTCAACCACTGTGCCACCAGGGAAGCCCTCTTTATTTTTAATAATAAAATTTTTTATTTAAATTACTTTATTTTCCTTTATTTTATTTTACCTTTCTTCCTTCCTTCCTTCCTTCCTTCCTTCCTTCCTTCCTTCCTTTCTTTCTTTCTTTCTTTCTTTCTTTCTTTCTTTCTTTCTTTCTTTCTTTCTTTCTTTCTTTCTCCCTTTTCTTCTGAGCCATGTGGCTGACAGGGTCTTGGTGCTCTGGCCAGGTGTCAGGCCTGTGCCTGTGTGGTGGGAGAGCCAGGTTCAGGACATTGGTCCACCAGAGACCTCTCGGCTCCACATAATATCAGAAGGCGAAAGCTATTCCAGAGATCTCCATCTCAACACTATGACCCAGCTCCACTCAATGACCAGCAAGATACAGTACTGGAGACCCTATGCCAAACAACTAGCAAGACAGGAACACAACCCCACCCAGTAGAAGACAGGATGTCAAAAATCATAATAAGGTTACAGGCACTCCAAAACACACCATCAGACATGGTCTGGCCCATCAGAAAGACAAAATCCAGTCTCATCCACCAGAATACAGGCATCAGTCGCCTCTACCAGGAAGCCTTCATAACTCACTGAACCAACCTTACCCACTGCAGACAGACACCAAAAATGACAGGAACTATGGAACCTGCAGCCTGCAAAAAGGAGACCCCAAACACAGTAAGTTAAGCAAAATGAGAAGACAGAGAAATAGGCAGCAGATGAAGGAGCAAGGCAAAAAGCCACCAGACCAAAAAAATGAAGAAGAAATGCACAGTCTACATGAAAAAGAATTCAGAGTAATGATAGTAAAGATAATCCAAAATCTTGGAAATAGAATGGAAAAATACAAAACACATTTAAGAAGGACCTAGAAGAATTAAAGAGCAAACAAACAAGGATGAACAACAAAATAAATGAAATTAAAAATTCTCTAGAAGGAATCAATAGCAGAATAACAGAGGTAGAAGAATGGATAAGTGACCTGGAAGATAAAATATTGGGACTACCACAGAGCAGAATAAAGAAAAAAGAATGAAAAGAATTGAGGACAATCTCAGAGACCTCTGGGACATTCATTAAACTCACCAACATTCGAATTATATGGGTCCCAGAAAAAGAAGAGGAAAAAAACAAAAGGGACTGAGAAAATATGTGAAGAGATTATAGTTGAAAACTTCCCTAATATGGGAAAGGAAATAGTCAATCAAGTCCAGGAAGCACAGAGAGTCCCATGTAGGATAAATCCAAGGAGAAACATGCCAAGATACATATTAAACAAACTATCAAAAATTAAATACAAAGAAAAAATATTAAAAGCAGCAAGGGAAAAACAACAAATAACATACAAGGGAATCCCCATAAGGTTAATAGCTGATCTTTCAGCAGAAATTCTGCATGACAGAAGGGAGTGGCAGGACATATTTAAAATGATGAAAGGGAAAAACCTACGACCAAGATTACTCTACTCAGCAAGGATCTCATTCAGATTCGACAGGGAAATTAAAACTTTTACAGACAAGCAAAAGTTAAGAGAACTCAGCACCACAAAACCAGCTTTAAAATAACTGCTAAAGGAACTTCTCTAGGCAGGAAACACAAGAGAAGGAAAAGACCTACAATAGCAAACCCAAAACAATTCAGAAAATGGGAATAGGAACATATATACCGATAATAACCTTAAATGTAAATGGATTAAATGCTCCAACCAAAAGCCATAGACTGGCTGAATGGATACAAAAACAAGACCTGTATATAGGCTGTCTACAAGAGACCCACTTCAGACTGAGGAACACATACACACTGAAAGTGAGGGGATGGAAAAAGATATTCCATGTAAATGGAAATCAAAAGAAAGCTGGAGTAACAATTGTCATATTAGACGTACTAGACTTTGAAATAAAGATTATTACAAGAGACAAAGAAGGACAGTACATAAAGATCAAGGGATCAATTCAAGAAGAAGATATAATAATTGTTAATATTTGTGTACCCAATAGACACAATGGACATTTATGGATGGACATGAATGGATAAAGATGATGTGATATATATATATATATATATATATATATATATATATATATATATATATATATATATATATAATGGAATATTTCTCAGCCATAAAAAATAATGAAATAATGTTATTACAGCAACATGGATGAAACTAGAGATTATCATACTAAGTGAATTTAAGTCAGACAGAGAAAGACAAATATCATATGGTATTGTTTATATGTTGAATCTAAAGAAAGGTACAAAAGAACTTATTTACAAAACAGAAATAGAGTCACAGATGTAGAATTCAAACTTATGGTTTCCAAGGGGGAAAAGAGGGGAGAGATAAATTGGGAGATTTGGACTGACATATACTCATTACTATCTTTCTATAAGATAGATAACTAATAAGGACTTAACTTACAGCACAGGGAACTCTACCCAATACTCCATAATGACCTGTATAGGAAAAGAATCTAAATAAAGAGTGGATATGTGTATACGTATATATGTATAACTGATTCACTTTGCTGTACATCACAAACTAACACAACATTGTAAATCAACTATACTCTAGTAGAAATTTAAAAAAAGAAAAAAAAGATCTAGCTCTCCTAATAGAATGTGAGCACTGGGAAGACAGAGTTTTTGTGTCTCCAGCACCAAAGTAAGGCCTAACACATTTGGAGATGCCCAATAAATCTTTATTAAATAGGTGAATTAATAAATGCTTTTAAACTTTAAAGAAATTTTATATGCCGTATTTCACTTTGATGTGTTAAACTCTGTGGGTTTTGGTCTCAAAGCCATGTCACTACTGTCTTAACTCTTTCAGTCAGTGGGTGACAAGGGCTGTACTTGTGAACTCACTTCACATCATTTTACACAGAGAAACTTTTCCTTCTCCAGACAAGGAAATAAAATGTTTTTTATATATCCTTCATGGGAATATCACTGAATACACATTTTAGTTTAATTAGTTAATCTCTTCAATTCTACCTCTATGAAAACAGAATAATTAATATGAAATATAAGAAATTACACTAAACTGTTTAGGCCTAATAGTGTTCTGTGTTAAACAAAGGTGAAGTATAGCATAATAAGTTTAAAAAAGGACCACTGGGCTGGAATAAAAAGTGTACTTTCCATATATGGTTAACTTATTTCTTATTTATATTTCAATAGCTGCATGTGTCATTACAATTGTCCATACAAGGTCAAAGCCAAAAATAATGTTATTCCCAGGTAAAATTTTCTCTACTTAGAAAGTAATATAAAAATTTTACAAAGATGCCTCCCAGATCTTTGAGCATAACATTAAAAAAAAAAAACCCAAGAACCTAAACTTACTGTATTATGTTACAATTAGCTAAATTCTGCTGTATTAACAAATGAAGAAATATTGGTTTTGAAACTAAATCAAAGTGGTGAATTAACTTTACTAGAGAATTTTTTAGTGTAACTTAATCTAGCTGTTTTTGATAGTATCTGCTATTTTTGATAACTTATTGCATGAAACAAAATATAGTTAATTATTTGTTCTTTTTTTGAGGCTAAGGATATTTGATAGCAGTTGTATGAGTCATTATAGATTAAAAGTATAATGAATATTGGTGAGGTATTCTCTGTTGAACTTCACTGTTCAAGACTTTTGAACACTGAAGACAGCATCTGGAGGAGATTCTTTGGCTATTTTCCCGGTTGTTTCTCAAGATGGTCATTCTTGAGTTGATCTGTGATGACCCAGAACTTGGCCCTTAGCTTTCCAGACTCAGCAGCCTGGCTCTCAGCTCTCTGAAAGTGGTTTTGCCTCTCAGAGAGAGACTTACACTATGAACTCAAAACCCTGGTGTTTAAACAGAATGGCCAATTTATTAACTTACAGCTATATTTTAGCTCCTTGTAGGCAAGCTACATGGAGAGCACAAGTCTACACAGGGATTTGTAATTGTGAATATAAACATCCAATTGTACTTACTGAGTAATTGTGGAGTCAGGTTCATAATTTGAATGTTTCGAGATGCCAACAAAGGGAGCTTAATCACTTGATACCCACTGACTCAGCAGGTTGAGAACTTAAAGATAATGGACAGTTTCACCTGCATATGCAACAGTAAGTACAACTTTTGTCTTTGAAAAACTTCTTTTTTTCTTTGCTGCATAGCTAATATTTTCTTTCTTTAGATGTGTTATGCATCCCTTTAAATGACTTTTGCACTATTTCTGCTTTGAATCATTATGGATTGAATTTAACATTTATATTCCATTGGACAATATTATTTCCTTCATTTTCAAGTTCTTGTAGGCAGAGGGTATGCAGCTATAAGAAAACAATATTTTCCACTGTATACATTTTTTAAAAAGATAAGCTGATAAAGCTGCTTCCCTATTAATTAAATTATGGATCTAGGTTATTATCAGCCTAGTATCCTGAAGGTTTTTAGAGATGTTGCCTTCTAGATGATTTTGCTTGTGGTTCCTGAATGATCACTTATTTTCTAATGGATCATTTATTACTATGTTGCTATTTTAAGCTATATTTTTGTTTGCAGGTGGGTTGAGAGAAGATGTAGCTGTATACTTTTAAGATAAACACTACTAAAATAGCTCCATGTACTGCTCCATGGCTCTCCTGTGATTTACTGAATACTAACTAGACCCAGCAGCCCAATGCTAATTACTTTATGTTGTGCATCCAAATGCCAGCTGCCTGAACTTCCTTAAGTCTCAGCCTGTGGAGGATGTGTGATCCCTTGATAGTGAAATAAAAATGACTTGAACTCCCAATGCGTCCACCACAAAATTGATGGGAATTTTTCCTAGTCACTTTTTCCTCTATTTTTTTTTCAATGAAGTTTTTATTTTTCTTGGGTCTTGTCACTACCAACTGTGGACTCCTTTCTTCTCCATGTCATTGGAGAGCAGCCACTTTTCATTTCCTCCAACACTTTCATATGATATGGTGAGAGGTATATTATTGATGATTTGTAGGTCGTTTACAAGTTGGGGAGCTATAATAATAAGAACAGTTATTTCCTTAGTTGTTTAAGTTATACACCATAACCCAACATTAAAAAAAAATCTTAACAGTAAATATTAAACATCCTTGTCTCTAAAATTCCATCAGCCAACCCTTTTTCCAGGGGCACTGCTCTCCCCTTGGACCCCTGCCCTGCTCTTGGCCTCCGTTGGTCTGGCTTCTCCCCCATCCTCTTCCCTCTGCAGTCCTCTGCCTCCTCTCTGTTCCTGCCCCTAAGCCCCTCCATCTTGAGCTACTGTTGGAAACCCAAATTTATTTTTATGGAGTAAAATTTAATTATTTTTTCTCAGTCTTCAATCATCCAGACTATGTGTGGAGAACTGTCTATTTACAACCAAAGTCAGCAATCATGTTGACTTGCTTATAAAAGATAGTTCTCTTTCAGAGGATTTCTGCTATCAGCTCTTATACTTTGTGCCCTTTGTGTGCCTCAACCATACAGTTAGTAAAGTGACAAACCTGAGGCGTGACTGCAGGTGTGCTAAATCCCTCTGTGGTAGCCCTGGACGTGTCTTGACTCTTATGCTCTTGCATACCTGGGAGTCCTAAAACTGAAAAAATATATTCTCCCCAGACCTCTTGATAAACACACACAAAAAGAGTCACAATCTTTTCCTTTGTTGTACAGGAGAGTCCAATAGCATATTCTTCTTTCAAGTGTTACTCGAAATGTACTTGTTTATTTCCATGTGGTGTGATCCATATAGGGCTTTTGATGTGTTTGTAGGAATAGAAAAATCAGAAAATAGTTGAAAATAGCTGTTTGTTCATATTCTTTAATGCCTATAATTGTGGTGATGTTATCCTCTGGTAATTTCTTGACTCTATATTCTGCCAAGAAACAAAATAATTTGAGTAATAAAAAAAAGTCTTAAGTATGTCATGATTGCCATAATAATATAGTGGATAGTGGAGCCAAATCTCCTCTTCACATCCAGGGGATCTAGAAACACTTTCTGGCTTTCAAAAAAGTAGAAATATTCTTTTTTTGGTTTTCTGTAGTGTGGTAAACTGAAAAAAGGAAGTGCTGCTCCTGAGGCAGGATGGTGCAAGCTGGAAATGTGCACATTTTGTTGTTGAGCCTGGTGGTTCTTCAGGGGTTGCTGGTTATCCAGAGCAGGTCAGAGACACTGCTCTCAAATTGCTGGGGGTAAATTGTGGGTCTCAGGCAGGTAAGGGGTTAGGATACTGTAATATGACTGGGGAAACAGACACCATCAAATCAGTTAATGAAAAGTACCTTGAGATAGGTGAGCTTGCCCCTGTTATGAGAAGAAACAATATGATTCCAAAGAAAGGATCTGAGGAGAAATTAAGTTTTTATTTTGGCAAATACAATCTTACGTCACATCTCCCTGTATGCATTCAGATGTTTGCCTCAGGGAGCCATTTAGATAGCAAGGGGGTTGGAACAGGAAAAGTAGGTTCATTGGCAACCAAAAAGTTATGTTGTGTTGCTGAGTTTCAGCTGTAATTTGAGGGGCATCAAAGGGCCTCTATAATGGGTCAAAATATAAAACTTTTAGAGAAATGTTTGCAAAATACTTTTTAGAAAAATTGAGGTGCTCTTTTCCAAGAGAACATTTTCTCCTAAGTTTCAACAATGTGCATTCAGTTCACTGGCATACCTTGGGCTAAATTACTACCAGTTTTTTAAAAAACTAATTTTCAGACTTTTATCAATCCAGTATCTGGGGAACATTGTTCATTTGAACTTGCATTTTTCTGTAGGTAGGTAACCCAATTATAATAATTACATTATGGAAAATTTATTACCTTCTCCTTTGCTACTCATAATTTATTTTACCAGCTTTTGTAGCTTAAGGTGGATTGTTGAGAGTCAGAGAGCAGTAAGAAAGTATTTCCCAATTTCATTGTTATGTGGGTATATAATGCTTGCAAATATTAATTCTCATACGTTTTTGAATATATAGACAACAAACCAAATTTTATAAAGGTATTATTAAAATGAAAAAACCCATAATACTTAAAATGGAAAACTAAGAAAAGAGGACTTTTTGGTATCTGTTTCTCTGTTGTCCCTTTTTGTTATGGCCAACTTAAGTCCCTTTCTCTATTTCTATTTAAAAGTGAGTTATTAGTAAGACAAAAAAGTAAAAATTGAGGCATAAACTGTATTCAGATATAACATATTCTAAGAAGGAAAGTGAAAATTTACTACTCCTTAGAAATAAAAATTTTCCAGGGTTGTTGAACTATGGAATGTTAAATGTCCTCAGATGAATTCACAGCATTCAGGAACAGTGAATTTATGAATCTGGCTCATCTTCAAGAGAATTATTCTGTTCTGTATTTTGAGATGCTTCATTCCATGAATTTAAACTAATTTGGGGGGATTAGTGGCAGTTAGTCGTGATGCTTAGAGGAAACACAAACTGTTAAAATCTGCTCTACTCTCAGTTTTATTATCATCTTAAGAGTTTTCTAAACGCATAAAAATCCTAAAGTCTTAAGATTAAATTAAGACTGAGTGACTCGTTATTGAGGAGATGACTTAGGGTACATATGGCAGGTATTTAGATGCCCTTCACGTTTTCTAAAGTTAAGGCTCATGGTGACTAGCTGGGCACATCCCACTTAGACTTTACAACCGTGGAAAACTGAACCCATAAGCTCAGCTCTGGAAAGACCCACACAAATGGGAGAGAGAGTTTCCTACACTCAGTACTAAACACTGCATCATTAGTTCATTGGTAAATAATTGTTTTGTCCCTAACATCTTTTTTTGTTGTTGTCTGTGATTAATTTCTTCATACATCTCTATGTATTCATCCTCTCCCTATATATCTATATCTATTGATTCTATATATCTGTATCACTTCATTCTATCTATGTAAACACACACATGTGTATACATAAACACATATACATATATTCATATACATATATACACACATATGGGAGGATGTTTGTTTACTTCACTCCTTAACATTTAAAATATTTCACAAACTTATAAAAGACTATTGTGTATCAATGAGAAAATTACATGATTCATTTACTAAACTTGTTTTTAATAGTGGGAGTCCTGTAAGCTGTTCACTTCATTCTGAGCATAATCAATTGATTCATACCCTAAATGGATACAGAGCAGGATATTATGATCTTTCTTCTCCCTCCCTGAGTTATGACTTATACCTTCTTGACAAATTTATTTGAAAAATGATTGAATGGCTTCATCTTATATTTAAGTATAGGTAATAAGTCATCCTTGAAAGACACTTAGGATACTGGAGAATTGCTCTTCACAAGGTGATAGAATTCACTTTTAAGTGACTTCATCCAGCACCGTGGAGACCCTGTAGAAGAAGGGATTAATCCCTACTCATATAGTTTTAATGGTGTGTAATTGCACCACTGGCCTTAATATTTCAATGCTCAGTTACCAGCCGGAGACTTTTTTCAAACATGATTCTAAAACGTTATCTGTTTCTCCTTGCCTTCAATTCAGGAAGAGAATGAAATGTACCTAAAATCTGACATCTCTATTTGAATGCTTCAGAATTATGGGCTATAGGCCACAGAGGTCATAAAAAAATTTGCTGTATAGTTGTCATGAAATCTGGGAAAAAACTTCATAGCAGATCAAAGGGGAAAATTGTTTTTATAAAGAGGAGAGTTCTTCTAACATCTATACAGGATTTAAATAATGATCAATACTAAGAGATATTTGATCTTTGCATTTTTTGGAGAGCAAAGGAAATGCTAGAATTAATGGGCAGGAGCACAGCATCAGTATTGCCATTAATACCTTGTATAGCTATCTGCATTTTTTAATATCAGAACTGGGGAATGTTAGCATAGTGCTAGAAACTGAAATGAAGTTGAAATGGAGGTTCAGAACATAAGTAATTCTGGCAAACATGATAACTTCAAAATGATTTTTGCTTTTCTTTTTTCACCATGAGTGCACACAGCACTCAGCTGATGTGTTCCTTTCTGTTTTAATCTGAAAGTATTGTCTCCCAAGAACTCAGGATTGAAAGGTTCTTTGTTAAGAATAAAAGTAGACCACTTACTGTCCCAGTCCTCTCTATGATTCCAAGGAAAGTTTGATTTATGACTTCGTCTCTGCTGTTGGACAGAGGCCTCAGCCCATTGGAAATCTCCAGAGCTGTGGGAGAGGGGAGGAGCTGTGGTCCACCATGCTTGGGGAGTTCCAAGACCTGGTCTGCTTTTGGCCAAATACAAATGTTAACAGTTTGTTAGGCTAAGAAACTAAGTATGAGTTCTAAATCGTATCTCTATGAATTAAGACTGTATAAATAATCAGAATTTCCTTAAAAATTTGTCAGTTATATGTGACTGTTTTATGGAAAATAAGTCAATTGTAATATTCCCCATTTTGCAAAAAAATAAGGCAAGGGACATTTTTTTTTCTTTTATAGTATCAGTAGAAAATGGAGCATAATGGAAAGCCCAACTGATCAATTGTTATTTTTAGTTAAGGTGATTTAAAGACTTGGTTTGGGCAGGGCTGTTTCAGCTTGCTGTGCTGTCCTGGCATAGTTATTTTTATTTTTATTTTTATTTTTTTTTGCGGTACGCGGGCCTCTCACTGTTGTGGCCTCTCCCATTGCGGAGCACAGGCTCCGGACGCGCAGGCTCAGCGGCCATGGTTCACGGGCCCAGCCGCTCCGCGGCATGTGGGATCTTCCCGGACCGGGGCACGAACCCGTGTCCCCTGCATCGGCAGGCGGATTCTCAACCACTGCGCCACCAGGGAAGCCCAGGGAAGCCCCTGGCATAGTTATTAATAGTGCCCCCTTTGAGTCTCAAAAGTGTGTAAGTTTAGACAATAAATGCTATAGTCATTCTACCTTTAAGTATATAGGTACCTTTTGATGTATAGGTTGGCATAATATCTTAAAATGGTGCTACACAGAAAATAGGTTAGGGTTTAAAAAGGTGTAGAAATTAGCTTTATGAGACTCCTCCCACCAAATGAATGCTTCCCTGGTACCCCAGAGAAGCTTACCCCAGAACTTTCACATTTCTAGGAACTAATTCATAACATAAAGAATATACCAAAGAAACTCCTGTGTTCTTACACATATTTTATTTCTAATAAATTATTTCAATGGCAATGTTTAAAAACATTATTTTTGTATAAGAGTGGGACAAGAGAATTTTCTATACAGTTATCATTCATATATGAATAGGAGAGCTTCCTGGAAGAAGGCATTCTCAGTGTGAAATAAGAGGTTGTTTTCAACCTTATGAAATCTAGAGGTAGTTGAAATACGAGACAGGAATGGGTGTTTGGTAGGAGAGGTGAGACTGAGGCCTCCATAGGAGACCTGAACTGCAGGTGCCATCCGTATTATATTTGTCTCAGATCCCAAACTGCTTTTTTTCATTTAATCTTCATGCAAAGCTGAGATTTCAGTTTCCAGATCTCACTGTTAATTTTTCGTTTAAAAGTAATTTTAGCGGGCTTCCCTGGTGGGGCAGTGGTTGAGAGTCCGCCTGCCGATGCAGGGGACACGGGTTCGTGCCCCAGTCCGGGAAGACACCACATGCCGCAGAGCGGCTGGGCCCGTGAACCATGGCCGCTGAGCCTGTGCGTCCGGAGCCTGTGCTCTGCAACGGGAGAGGCCACAACAGTGAGAGGCCCGCGTACCGCAAAAAAAAAAAAAAAAAGTAATTTTGGCAATTGTGAACCTATAGGTATATACGTACCTTCAAATAAGAGTAGATATTCAGTTACAGTGGAGTGTAACTGCATGCAACCCACTGTAATCTAACTTGATTAAGCTAGACTATAGTTATGCTCACCTTTTAATTGTATAGATTAAAATCAAATTACACTATTTGCAAAAAAGGTGGACGTTTATGGGTCTATAGTGGGCATCTATGGTATTGTCTGCCCTGCCTGCTGTCTCCCCATTGTTGTTCACGCAGCTAGAGGGGGAGCTGCATCCCCTGCCGACACGATGTCCTTTTTGTCACAACTGTTTGGTTCAGAAATAGAGTGTGACCTAAACTAAGCCACACTGAGATTTTCCATGGAGTGTCTCATACTATAATTGAGAAAGAATCAGTGTGTTCCAGGTGGAGAGATGTGTAAGATTTAAAAGATGTAGGCTGCCACTGTCATGTGAAAGCAATTGTCTGTAGTGCTAGAGAGTGAAGCTGGAACAGAGAGAGAGAAACAAAGAGAAGGGTGGTAAGTTGCTAGAATTTTATCCATGGTTCCAGGTTTTCCTGAAGAACAGTTGCCCCCCTTATCTTTGCCACCTTTTCAGTCTTCAGCTCTTTCTTGATCTCGGTGATCCAGTGAAGTTCCTCCTTTTGCCTAAACTGTTTTGAGTTAGAGTCTTGATTAAGTGCCTTCCTGAACCCAGCTGCAGTTTGCATGATTAACAAAAACCCACTCTACGACAATTTAGTGGCAGAGGTTTTTTTTTTGTTTTTTGTTTTTGTTTTTGTTTTTTTGTCATGTTAGGGACTGGTAACTACAGAAAAGTCAATTCTATGTTCTAGTGGAAAGCAGAAGGAAGAATTAAGAGAATTGGAAGGAAAACCCAGGAATAGTCCTTGTTACCAGGACAAAAGCAAAAGGTGGCTGTTTTGTGGTTTGGTGCTGAGAAGAAATCTCTTAACATTGAGTGAGGTTAAATGGATTTGTTTCAAAAGCAGAGGGAATGTAAAGAATTAGACAGGTTTTTAAAAAATTTGTTTGTGTGAACTAAATGATAATTAATGGTAATAGTAATTAGAAGAAAAGCCTGCATTTTAGATGTGTGCCAGAATTGGGGCCCAGTTAGGTTCTAAGTAGCGAAAAGAGCCCAGGGTGGGCTATGTTAGGTTATAGTGAGATACAGTTAAATACCTCAGAGACTCGACACAAGGAATGATTAGTCCTTGCTTCCATGGAATGGCTCAATGTAGCACACAAACATGAACACGTGCTGGGAAGACAGGGCTAGAGTCTTGCTTTGGAAATTAAATGCTTTTGCCAGGTTATGACATCATTTTTGCTCCTGTTTCATTGGTCAAACAAGTTACATGGCCATGTTAAGCTATGAAAAGTGGATTCAAAGTGTAATCCTTCCATGTCCTGGAAAGAAATAAGCTGAAAATGTCTTTGAGTAACAGTAATACCTACCACAATACAATTATGAACAGAAATCTGGAACCCTAGGTCAGAATCCTAATTTTCTCACATCACAGTTCAGTCCACTTGTCTTCCCACTCAGAAACCTTTGCTTTGATTTGATTTGTTTTGATTTTATCTTACCTAATCTACATGGGTTCTTTAAGCCCCGTCTGTATAAAGGATATAATAATGCTTCCCAGATATTATTGTAAGGATTAAATGCAAGTATATAAAAAGAACTTTGAAAACTTGGAAGCTCTATTCAAACATAAAATATGTAGTAGTCATAATATTTGGTCTTTTATCCCCTAATATTTCATGAAACTCTATTTTTGTAATTGATTATTCATATGGTGCTACTTTTAAATGTGAAAATACCTTGTTATAAGAGAATATACATTAAGAAGTAATAAATGACCTTAAACCACAATTAAAACCATAAACTTTCTTTAATGCTTATGACCCTTTACATCAAAATATATTTTACTTCTCATTCAAGCAGCTCAGAATTGTGACCTTTGTAAACTCAGGTTTTAAACAAGTCTCACTTCCATTAATTACAAAGTGTGAAATACGTCATCAGATCAAATGTGCCCTGCATTCCTCTTCTAAACGCACCTAATTCTTCAACCCCACTTTCTCAATAAGAGGGAAAGTTAGTTCACTCTTTTAGAAAGATTATTGACTGGTTTCCTAAAGAAACTCAAGTGCACATTCCTTAGCTATACAAATGTCAGAAGTATAGAATAAAAGTATTGCTTACCTAAAATATATTTTAACCTTAAACTGTTCCTTCAAAGTTTGTTTTAATTAGGACAGAGATACAAATAAGGGAAACTATTATGTCTTCTTTGAATTCCCAACAGGAAACTTTTGCTTGGTTTCAGGTGGTTATATTTTGCTATGATCATTGAAAATTTTCACTGATCTGTGACATAATATTTTAATCACATGGAGCTTTACAACTACAATTTATAATGTTGAGGTTAAAAGACTAATTTCAATAGAGCACTAAAATTACATATAGATATTCTGTTAATTTTAAAAAAAATAAGCAGACAAATTTATACCAAGCACTTTGTGTATACAAGAGAAATTATGTAGGGCATGTGGCTTTCCTGTAGATGATTTAGATGTATCCAGAGAATTAGATAATGTAGATAATGGACTCAGAAAATATTTCTTCTCTACCCCAGAGTATTCCTCTGTTCTATCATTTCCATTTAATAAGTTACTTCTGACACTTAACTACAGTATATTTCTTATTGCCACATTTATTTTATTTGCTAATTCACATTATCTAGGTTACTGATTTTACTTCTCCTTTAGTTACCTTTCCCTCTACTCCTGATCTCTTATCCTGCCTTCCCTATGTCTTGGTTACTGATGTGTTTATTTTCCTCCCTCAAAATGTTGTGAAAAATAGATATCCTAAGGCAGTTTCTGAAAATTCAAAGAATTGCATTCTTCATCATTTAAAATTATATAATGTATCCTATGTCTCTTTATTTAGGCCTCCATCATCTTCTTAATGGTATTTATATCCAATTACTTTTTTTAGGTCTCCATCATCTTTTTTAATGGTATTTATATCCAGTTTGAATACAATTTATGGCATTTCATAATTGTTCAGGTGGAGCTACCTGAACATCACTATGGCAAACTACAGGTCTCATAATTTCAATACTCATTCCTTTAGTGCTGTCCAACAGAACTTTCAGCCATGATGCAAATGTTCTATAACTCTTCTGTCCAATATGGTAGCCAATGGCCACATACAGCTATTGACCACTTGAAATTTATGTAGTGCAACTGAAGAACTGAATTTTAAGCTTTATTTAATTTTAAGTAATTTGTATATGAATAGCCACATGTGGCTGGTGACTACCATATTGGACAGAGCAGTTATATGATTAGCAATTACACCTCTATCAAGAAGTGTTGACCTGTTATCTAGCACTACACTATATTGATGAAACCCATAGTCTGCCTTTATCCATCTTTGCATGAGGAGACCTCCAGAACAATCTGGAAAAGAATGTCAAAAGATTTATGAATAAGTCAACCAGTGAATTAGCATATTTAGAAAATGTCATCTCCTCCATGAAGCCATCTCTGACCTTTCTCATATTTTTCTCCTTTGGCTATACTCAGTGGTCCCTTCCCTCTTCTCAGTTCACACAGAAATTTATGCCTCTTTCATAGTTCTTATCAGAGTCTATCCTGTATTGTTGCTATTTATGTACCTGCTTTATCTCCTCTTTTTTTTGATTTTTTTTATTAGTTTCTGCTTTATAACAAAGTGAATCAGTTATACATATTACCTCCTCTTCTTGACACTTTGAGGGTAAGAATCAGAAGTCTGGTTGATCTCATGTCTCAGAGCACCTAGCATAGTAACTTCTACAATCTATATTGCTCAATGGCTACATATATGCAATCTCTGACTTCCTGTGGAGGCAACAACCTGATGGTGACCATCAGTTGGAGGTCTCTAAGAGTCTCCAATGTGTGTTCAGAGCTTGGATGAGGTACATGGCCTCAGTCTGGAAAGGTTACCTTTGATTTCTGTTCACAAGTGGCTCTGTGAGCTCTGACCTCACACTCATTTGAAACGGCTGTCCTCTGTATCCAGTTTGAATATTTCCTCTGCTTTGTTCTATTTCCCCCTTTTGCCATTTTTGTCTCTAAAACTCACAGCAATGTGATAAGCCCTTGGCTTCTAAAGCAAATTACTTTTGGTGAGAGGGCAGTTGTCTTCAAATTTATATTTCTACAGAGTGTTACAGTAAACTGGTAGTGACTGCTAGGACCCACTAAAGGAAACCCCATTACATTCTCTCCACTATAAACTTTCAGCTAATTCTTTTCCAGACTGATTCTTCAATGTCTATAAAGCAGTCTGTAGCAGTCATAACTTGGTAAAAGTATGGTGTAATTAGAAAAACAACCACACAGTGAATATAACTGTTGCAGGCCGGGTGAACATATACTGTTTAATGGCTTCTCTGTTGTTAACAGCCATAATATGGTGGGATTACAAATGCAGTGATATTTCCATGTTGGTTTCTGAACTCTGTTGAACATCTGTGTGCTCAGAATTATCCGTGCTCTGTTCCTTTGACCTGTTTCATTTGATCTGTTCTCATGTGAATTGTTTTAGTCACTAAATCTAAGTTCAGGGTGTGAATCAGAGCTGGGTGATGATAGGTAATTGGACAGGGAACTTACCAGGGGCATGAGAGCATCAGAGATCCCATGTTCTCAAAGGAAATCATTTTTTCAAAAAAAAAAAAAAGAAAGAAAGAAAGAAAGTAATATTGGGAGGGGCATTTTTTTTTTTAATTTTCATGGAGAACGTAAGTAGATTTTTCAAAGAAATTCTGTTTCAAAAATGAGTCAAATGTTTTAACAAAATGCTTTAGATCATGGAACCAAATAGTAAATCTTAGTATTTTCTCAACACTTAAACTAATAAGTCTTTTAAAAGCACATGTTAGGGAATTGAGTCTGTGAAGGCTCTGTCTGTCCTTCACCATGGGACACTTTACTGTGATGGAAATCACAGAACTCAGTAGCTACATTCTTTCATGCATAATGGCTCAGTACAATTTTAGGAAATGAAATTGAGAAACTGACATTTTCCATTACTGTGGCGCTGTCTTTTAGAACTATTACTTTTAGGTTTAAAATTGTAATATGCAATCTCTTGATTGTGGAAAGCAGAAAGTATTTTTTTTGGCCCAAATGCAGAAAAGAGTTTCTTTACCTATGCATATTATCAAATATGTTTGTTTTCATTTAAAGAGCATGCCTAAAGTAAAATGTGTATCTGTCCCACAAAAAGCACACTTTAAGCATGGTGAGACATGAATGGTTTTTACAGTGTGCTGATGAAATTTTTAGAACACAGTGGACAGAAAGTACTCTCTTAGATTCATTCAACAACTCATCCAGCCTTGGCCCTGGTCCTGGTATAGTAATGTTGAATCCAGAAAAATAAACAGTATACTGGTGAATGGAAGATATCAGAGTGTTTCACACATATTTCAGTTTTATACAGTAGATATTTGTGTAACCATTTTAAATTAAAATTTCTGATAAAGATTATTCAAAAATTAAAGATTTTTAGCACTATTAGCTGTAGATTTATGATACATACTATAATGTCAGTTAGAACTCAAGCTACTCTACATAATACCATCTCACTCAACTTTATGATGTTGCCAAATGGAAAAAAGTAAATTGCATTAAAAATAGGAATTTCAAATGGAAATATATTTCTCTGAAATTTGCCAAGTCTTGCCTAGACTAGCTAATTCCTTCCCAGTCCTTAAACCTCCTTTCTTACTACTAGGAGAAATAATTAGCATATGGCTTAAGAGCAGATAGTTTGGTAAAATAATTGATCTAAGGCTTTCATTTGGCCACAAATTTAAAATGAGTCAACAGTGTGACACAGATGTTGAAAAAAATGAATATTATGTAACATTAACAGAAGTATCATCTCCAGATGTTCTCACAATACTGTACTCTGGAAATAGTAAAAGGACCTTGACAAAATGTTGAGTTTCCACAAAAGGAGCAACCAAGAGGGCAGGAGATCTAAAAGCCTTATTATATGAAGAATGGTTGATGGAATGGGGCATATAGAACTCAGAAAAATATAAATGTAGGAGATTATAGTTACTTTTTTCAAATATATATCTTTACAATATCTATACCTACACCTACAGCTATATCTATATCTATATCTACATCTGTATCTATATCTTATTAATGGGAGAGTAGACTTACTCAATGTGGCACCAGCAGACAGAATAGGATTAGTGGTTGGAAGACAGGTGTTTCAGCTGCATATAGTTAGGGCTCTCTACTCACCGAGGTAATAAATGGAAAGGGGCTCTTTAACTAGAAGTGAACTGCTATTAATGATAGTGTCCTGCTGGAAACTGAGAAAGTACCTGTCAGTGCCTTCATAAGAGGTGTTCATATGTTGGGAGACAGATCACATTTGATTGCCTTTACTCTCCCAATTCTAAGATTCTATTAGGTTCTTTAATAATCTTATATTCATTATTTATTTCAGGCAAGTCTATTTTATTCATTTTATTAACCTAAGAAAAAGAAAAAATCTAGACAGCCATCATTTATAATAGAGACAGTGAATATTTAGTAAAACAATTTAGAACAACTGGAAACATGCTAAGTTTGATTCTGGGAAAAAGAAGGTAAAAGCCAATTATATTTGTGTCTTTAAGTGTTTTTACTTCAAATCATGCCATTAAAAATTCACTTTATAGAACTATATTTTTATCTCTGAGGCATTTTAGCTTTTTGTGCCAGAACTCTGAACAACTCTAGATTGGGGGTCTGGGCTAAGAAGTTACAAATGAGAAAGCAGATGTGGGGAGGGCAGGGATCTTGACCAAGTTTGGTCTGGTTAGGATCCTGGCACATACAAGAGTCAGGCTGGCAAACAGGAGGCTGAGCAAAACCACCAGAGAATAGGTACAAGGGCAGAGTCCCAGAGTCCCTAAGTCAGGAGGGAATCCTTTTGCTTCTAGGAAGAAAGTTCCTTGTTGGAACCCACAGGTGGAAGCAAGAAGTGCAGGAGCCAAGGCAGCAGCCCTAACAGCTACCATCCCATCATTGCTCCAGCGGAGCTGGTACTTGACAAATTGTTTAATACCAGGAATTCACAGGACTGCATCTTTATTCACAGTACCAAAATCCTGCTGAGAATAGTTTTCCACAAGCAGCCGAGCTGACTTCCCATGGTTTTCTGTGACACAATCTTTCCCTTCAAGTGTCCCAAATTGCTGTGGACAGCAGGCCTTGAGCAAAAACACTGCAGATAACTGGGGTGCCAGCATGCCAAATGCTCCTAAACATGGTCCTGTTCTTTTACTTGAACCTTGGGTAGCTTTTCACCTTATATTTTATCAGTACAGTCGGCTCTGGGTATCCACGGGTTTTGCATCTGTGGATACAACCAACAGAAGATCGAAGATTTGGTTAAATCCACAGATGCAGAACCTGAAGGTATGGAGGGCTGACTGTATGTAGAACCAGACAGAAAACAGAAATCATGGGATCAAGGTAAAAGGAGCTTAAGATCTCATTTGACCTTCATTAATCAATTTTATTCATTGCTCCAATTTAGAATTAATCAGTACTTTTTGTATAGTTTTCGTTCTCATGGGGTAACTTTAGAGCTTTTCCCTCACATTTCCCTTTTTAATCCATCCTTCACTTTACCATCAGAGTTAATTTTTAAAGGCTAGATATAACTATGCCACTCCTTTGCTAAAAATTATCCATGGTTCCTCACTGTTTGGGATCAAGTTAAGCAGCACTTTTCTTCCACTCATCCCATACTCCATGTCATCCAGATTTTACTCTTGTTACACAAATACAACATGTAGGTTAACAACCCTGTGTTTGTTTTGTTCATGCTGTTTTCTATTCTTGGAATACCTTTTCCCTCTGGCCTTCCTCCCTGTATCTTTCTCCTCCACCTTCTGCGGGATGACATATCTTATCCTTCCTAACTGAACAAAAATCTGCCTTCTCTGGGAAGCCGGAACTGACTTTAAAAGATTAATTATTACCTCCTTCCTGCTCCAATGTCTGTTCCTCTGTTGGTGAGCATGGTCATATTGTAGTGTAATTTTATTCCCTGTGAATCTTTCTTCCTCCCAGACTGTGAGCTCCTTAAGAGTGGGGACAATGACATCTGCTTTTGTAGTTTCAGGGTCTGGCACATAATAGATATACACAAAGTAACTTCTGAATATTTATTGAATTGTATCTTTCAATATTACTATTTCTTGGGTCCCTTTTGGCTCTGAAATTCTGTGGTTCTCATTGGTACTTTGGAGATATAAATATTATTATACAGTTCAAATGGAATTGGCGTCACTGAACAAAGTCTTATATATAAATGGCAAGTTAAATTGCCTTGTGGCTTGCTAAACAGGAAAAGCCAAGTGTGGAAACTACATGATTCTAGGTCAATTTAACATTGACTAGCTTCCAGAGTCTCTGTGGATTTCGTTGACAGCAGCTACCAGTCTTGTCCTTTTCTGTAGGATCAGCTGTGTCTTTTATGGAGACACCTTGATAGGAACAGCCATGAGGAGAATGGATGTACATTTTTATTGTGTGTGTGAGATTTTCTCACTTGCTGCTTCCCTACCACATACTAGGGATGACAAAAGCTGAGTATAAGCATGGGAGGCATATGAGGTTATTTGTCCCCTTTAGCAAAATGAATTCCCCATGAATGGATATAGTGTCACAACCATATGAAATGAGCTTGGCTAATGTTGATAAACATCTGTTTGATGTTTTATAATTTCATATATTTATTTATTTATTTTATTTATTTTTTTTGTGTGTGTGTGCTACGCGGGCCTCTCACTGTTGTGGCCTCTCCCGTTGCGGAGCACAGGCTCCGGACGCACAGGCTCAGTGGCCATGGCTCATGAGCCCAGCCACTGCGCGGCATGTGGGATCTTCCCAGACCGGGGCACGAACCTGTGTCTCCTGCATCGGCAGGCGGACTCTCAACCACTGCGCCACCAGGGAAGCCCATATATATTTATTATTTAAAAAAACATTCTTAACACTAGAATAACTCTAGATAGCAGCCTGGAAATGAATGTCACCATTAAAGTAAATATCAGAAAAAGATGATCTTGTGGCAGTTGGGAGTAGCCAGGGAAAATAAGCTCTATTCTGATAGTCAGCATATATACATCAAGTCTCAAACACACAGGCATTTACTCTTTCCTTCATCCATGTTCTCTCAAAACAATGGCAAGCTCATATCTGACATCAAGTGTTTCCTCTTAGCTTTTGTCTGAGCTCCAACTTATTATTTCTGGCACCTTTCTCATCAGTGCCTAGTGGTTACAGCAGGAGGGTTTGGCCAATAGTGGCTCTGGCCAATGGGTGTAACTGGAATCAGGGCACATACAGAAGAGTTCATCTAGTTATCATAGCAGCACCCAGCGGTGGGGCGGAGAAGGTCAATTTTAAAAAAAATTTATACCAAAGCCATTCTTCACTCTGCTGGATAAATGTTTTAAAATATACCCCTTGTTTATAATCTTGACTACATAACCCTAAATTGACAACAGATCCATTTCTTACTGCCTAAGGACCAGGAATTTTAGGAGGCCTACTATTCTCATTGATCTGAAAAAAGATTTATAACAGTATTTCTCATTAACTACTACAGGAATTTCGCAGAGGCATCTTACACTTTTGCATGAGTCTAAGAGTAAATCCTGGTGTGTTCATTTCCAACAGAGTTCATCGGTGTGGTTTTTGTTCCACGAAGAGAATATAAGATCCAAAAATAAGCAGCCTAGATTTCAAACATCCATCAAAGAGTTCCCGTGTCTCTTTGAAGAGTCCAAAAATCCTACTTTTCATACCTTTTCAGTCTTACATTTCCTTCAGGCTTTTGTTAAGAAGAGCCTACTTGTGCGCCTCACTTTATGAAATGGAAATTTTCCTAAAAGAGTTAATTTAAATTAAAAAAGTGACGGCTACCATTCATTAAGCAATCTCACATGCGAGACATGGTACTAGACATTTCCTTTTATTATGTTATTTCATCCTCACAGCAGCCCTACAAGGTGGGGATGTTATCCACATTTAGCAAATAATTAATATTAGAGACGCAGAAGCTATGTATGTGATTCAAGGTCATAGAGACAACAAAATGAGGCCCTAAAATCAGGATCTCTGTGTGTTTGACTCCAAGTCCTGTGCTTCATCTTCTATAGCATGGGGACACTGCACATTGAAATACTTCAAATATGCTAGAGAAATTGACCATTTTAAGAAATCCTAGCCCATTTTTTTGGTAAATAATTACTAAAATTTTTGTGTTAAAATATTGCTTATCTATTTTAGTTATTTAAAATGTTGTACACTATGTGTTCTAAGAGATAATCTGTCTCTATTGTTCCTAATGTGTTGTCAAAAGGGTTCTTTAACTGGGTCCCATGGCTTCATAGAACTGATGACATTCTCTGCAGTTTAAGGTACATTTTACATGTATTGATATTTTAAAAAATGCATTTTCTTATGAGGACAAATGTCCATCTTTCATGATATTCTTTGGGAAAAAAGTTTAAGTATTATTGCTCTAAATAGTTGGAAAATTTACTACTTAAAAATGAAGAAATATTTCAAAACGATTTCCACTACTTCAGAGAAGTTTTCCTTTTCATACTGAAACAGATAGGGATTTGGGAAAAGAGGAAAGAGAAACTGGTAAAAGACACTGAAGAACTTTTATGATTACAATAGATCATGGGACTACACAATTTAACCTGTAAATACTGGACATTAGGCTTTGTCTCTGTGACCAATAAAGTTGAATTTGTGTATAATTATTTGTTCATTAGAAAGTTAGTTCCATAATTTATATAGAGGCAGACCTGGGTAAGCAGCAAACACTTAACTGTAAAAGTGCTCTGTGCACTTAAGTCAAAGGAGAAGTGAGGTTATTTGATGCTTCTAAAGAGAGAACTGGGAGGGTGGATGGCTCAGGTGTGGGCGGAGGTTCAGATCAGGGCCATTCAGGCTAAGTGGTTCTACTGAGTGTACACAAAGACCATCTCAGGGCCACGAGAGCATCACTAGTTCACGGAAATCAATTTCCAAGTCTTCAGTTTCCATATTTGATCATTCGTAATGTAGATCAGTCTGAAGATTCACCTTTTAAGTTGGTTCTCCTTTCCCACCTCCCTTTTCAAAGTCATCTTTTTTACACTTTACCAGGAAGGAAAAGAGGGCACAGTTTTCACCCATTCTTATTCTTACCATGGTGCATTGCTTCGGAGTGGGAAAACCTTCAGAAGGAAATGAAGAAAGAGAAATATTGCAGTTAGTAGTGAGAAAGGGAATGACCAACTACTATGGGCAATCCCTTTGAAATTTAATAGTTTCCCAAGTATTTGCTTTCAATAGAACTGAAAGAGAACCAAATTATCACATTACATCAAATAATTATTTTTGATAACTAGATCACCCTGAGATTTTTGACCTGTAACTGAGAAGGAATTTAGAGAATTGAGGAATTCTACTACTGATTGTTTTCATTCCTAGCTTTTTTTTTTAAAAAACAAGCTTTTTTTTCTTTTCTTTTTCCATTAAATAAGGAAAAGGAGTAATAAAGCTCAGGCTGGGGTCAGTCTCATTCTAGCTATGGATAATATTTATCCTTGAACACATAAACTAATCTTAACAGCTCCATCCATTTTATTAAAAGATGCACTTCCAAATGATGCATCTTTTGCATCAAAAGATGCTTATTATAATTAGGAATTATTTTTACATTATTTATATGTGTTGTTTTGATCAACTGTCAACTACTAGTAATAGTACTGATAACTCAATCCAGAAAAAAAAATCATTTAAAACTTAGAGCCTTATTATCATAGGGAAAAAAATTAAATCTTTAATTTTAATTTCTGTACATATTCTATGACATAAAAAATGTGATAGGATGAGCACAATTAGAATTACAAGCTTAAAACATTATATTTGAATAAAATTCTGTGATGAATGTCAAAAGGAAGGTGGTTAGTGGTTGATGAATATCAAATATTCTTGACATGAAGTTTAATTGGATGAAACAGTACTGTATAAAATGTTTATGTTTATAATACACTGTTTCTTACATTCTCTACAATGGGGGTGGGGGGTAGGGGGGTAGATGGTAAATTTGTAACAAGTAACCCAAGGGAGAAAAATCCCCTGATTTATAGCATTTTTTGATTTCCGTAGTGTAAATATTTCCACCATAGCTGATCTAAAGCTACAAGTAACAACTTGTGGTTACATACAATACAATACGATACAAGCTACAATACAAGTGTAACAACTGAAAGGCAAAATTCCTGAAAACTTAACAGTTGGCCTTCATGAAGCTGCTCCAGCACAAGTCAGCTCCAGCACACTGCTTATAATATTGAATGACAAAAGAAAATTATGTAAAGTTTACTTCATTTTTCAAGTCCCTTCATTTGGAAGTCCTTGCAAAAATATTTTTTAATAAACTTATTTGAAATATAATTCAGTTCTCTGTGTACCCTAAACCCCTACTTTAAGCACTTACAGTGATCTTATCTTTTTCTTCTATGCTGATTCTCCAAATTAGCAATACCTAAGAATTACCTATGGAACTTTGAAAAAAAATTAGATTCTAGGTGCCTAACTCATACCTCTAAAGTCAGAATCCTTAGTTGTGGGGTCCAGCCAGCTTCACTTTAGCGAGCACTGTGGGTGGCCCTGAGGCAGCCAGACCAGTACTCTCACTCCATCAGGAAGTACTGCCCAATAGGATCAGAATAAGGGAAACAGGAATTGACATAGAAGTCTTCTCTCACAGTTTCATTGTACAACAGTTAGAAAACCTCAACAAAGCTGGCTGTATGCTTCTTTTACTAGAGAATTTGGGAAAAGTTCCTGCCTCTTTGTGACTTTTCCCCACAGCACAAAACCAACCATATTGGGGAGCTGTAAGAATTAAATGAAATTATGTATCTGAAAATGCTGTATAAAAGTTAAGGACTGTATTTTACATATAAAGAGAACAGAACATTATTATTTCAAATCCAAACTGAAATCAAAGAGCAACAGTAAATGTCTGTCCTTACATATGTACTGTGAGTTCCATGCTTAGCTATCTCTGGGACCATGGTGTGGTTATTTGCTGATTGACAAGAACATAGCTGTTCCAAAGGACCATGAGGTCCTTGGGGTTTATTTTCCATGGGTTCTGTACAGCCCATTTAAAGATCTAATCCTGGGCTATCCTGGGATTTACTGGACATCCTTGCTGTTCACCCATCATGTGGGACCTTAGTTGTGTGTCCTCAGTATAGTCTGTCTATGGATGGTGATGACTCCATTTCATTTACTATATTGTTAGAAGAGAAATATATTAAACTTCAGAGAAAACCATGATCTCTCCTGCTGCCACTTTCTTCACTTTTCTCTGGTCCCTGTAGTATGTTTGTAAACATATAGTCCCATTAATTAACACAGGATGAAAGGCGGTCTAAATCCTTCCTGAGGGTGCAGGAATGGTTCCTCCAGGACTGCTTAGAGTGGCCACTGCCTCAGGAAATGGGGGCCTGACAGCTGGATGCGGCTTTCCACTCAAATTTCTTTCCTCACTCCCAGGAGGCCCTTGGAATAAAAAGTGCTTACTCATAATCATTATAGGAGGTTATATCCTCATGTAGTGCATATTAAAGCATTAGTGTGAGCAATTACTATTAGACATTTCCTGCTGAAAGATTCCAGGTGCTGGAGAAGTTGACTTGTTTGCTATGAGAAAGCACATTGCTCATTTTAATAAGTTCAGTGCCTTTTGTCTTAATAGCTCAATATCTCACGGAATACTATAAACATACACAAAAGCACAGCCAAGAACATAGTACCCGTACGTTTACATATAAAATAAAACATTATAGATTTAATTGAAGGTCCTGCTTATCTCTTCCTTGTTCTATTCACCTCTCACCCCCTCAGAGGGAGCCACTCTCCTGGAGTTGGTTTGTTTCTTTCTTATGCATGCTTTTATATTTTCACTATATGCATGTGTTTCCATAAATAATATGAAGTAATGTTTTGAAACTTTATATATGTGAATTCTGTATACCAATATAAGTTTTTTCATGATACTGTTTAAAACATCTATAAGTAGAGTAAATAGTTTTATACAGTTTAGTGTTATTTATTTTCTTTTTAATGTTTTTCTTTTTTTCATATTGGTATGTATATACTTCAAAGTATTTATTTATTTTAGATTTTTCCCTAAGTTTTTCACTATTGCAAGAGATTGTAAAATGAGCATTTTTGTACACGTCTCCTTGTGGACATGTGTGCAAATTCTTCTAGGTTTAATACCTAGAAACGAAATTCCTTGGTCAACTTTACTGTGTCACAAAGATCTCTCAATATGTTACCTTCTAAAAGCCTTACAGTTCACTTGGCATATTTTTATTTTTAATCAATCTAAAATTAAGTTTCTGTGTTGTGTGAGGCAGGGATCATCGTTTGTTCAACATGGAAAATAATTTGTCCTTGAAAAATGTGTTAACTAGTCTATCTTTTCCCCACGGATTTTACTCCGCTTCTGTAGCATAATGAGTTTCCACATTTTTGCGTTCTCTACTCGGTCCCATTGGTGGTCCATTCTTGTACCAACACCATGTGGTCTTATTTATTCTATTTGTGTATTGTCTTGCTAACTGATAAGCAACTCATTCTTCTTCAAAATTATCTTAGTTATTCTTGGTCCTTTATTCTTCTGTATGAATTTTACCTCTAACTTTTGCACACGTTCCTACTAGGATTTTTATTAGAATTGCATTAAATTGTATCAGTAGAACAATTTGGGGGGGAATCAATTTTCTATCTATGTAGGACTACTATTATACCCTTCAAAATTATTTTATTATAGCTTGTACGGTAGATGTTTGGATGTATTCCTGTGTGTTTCAAGGTTATTTTGTTATTGTCTTTGTTTTTTCCTCCACCATCAGAATTTATTTTACTGTTCAGCATCTGTTAATCCCTTTCAGTCTGAGTCTTGTGCCTTTATTTAACCTAGAGAAATTTTGTTTTGTTATTCCTTATTTTATTGTCTTGATTCTATCTTTCTGAAATTTCCTTAAACAGAGGTTGAACTTATATTTATTCTCCACATCCCTTAGTTCTTCAAGTTCTTTGTCTTTTTTCTCTATGTTTTAGAAGATTTTCTTGAATTTATCTTCCAGATTATTAATCTAGTCTTGAGGAATGACTGCTGTAGAATTTGGTCGATGGATGTGCTGGATGTTTTATTTCAGTAATCATGTATTTACTTTCCAACAACTCCTTCTCCTTTTATGATTGCTCTTTTTTTCTTTTATAGACTAAGTATTCTCTTGTATCCCTGAGGGTACTATTAAGAATATTTAAGAATTTTCTCTGTTTTCTATATTTCTTTTTCCTCAGGGCCTGGTATTCTGTTTATTGACCTTTGGTTTTCCCTTTGTTTTTTTCTCAAATATCTGTTATCCCTTATATGCTATATTTTTGCATGAAGGACTTGGCTGATTGGGGTAGGTAGAGGATATGAATTTTCTCAGCTATTCTGGATGTATAACTGGACCAAACACTACCTCACCCAATTTCTATGAGTGAAGTACAGAATCTCATGTATCCCCCTCATGGGTTTAGCTGTTTTGCCTTTTTTCCCCTTCTTTGATTACTGTCAAGACCTGGAGTTGCATATTGGCTAGACACACAGACCTCTGCAGCTACCTCAGTTTGTATGACAGCTCTACTGTGAATTAGTTGTGTGACCTTGGGCAAGTTACTTGATCCCTCTGTTTCTCACTGAAATAGAGAAAGTAGCAGAATCTACCTTGTAAGGTTAGGGTGAAGATTAAATGATCCATTAGATATAAGCTGCTTAGAACAGGGCCTGGCACATAGTACATGCTTTATTAATGTTAGCAGTTTTTGTTAATTATGTCATTATCTCAATGATAGCATAAATTAAGCCCCAATAATCTTGTTACTGAGGTATAATTGACACACAGTATTATATTAGTTTCAGGCATGTAACACAATGATTCAGTGTTTGTATATAGCAGGAAATAATCTCCACAGTAAGCCCAGTTAACATCCGTCACTGCACATAGTTACACTTTTTTTTTCTTGTGATGAAACCCATTATTCTTAAATGAACACTCCCTTGAGAAGATTACCTATGTGTTTTAGAAAGCAGTTCTCGGGGATTAATTAGCCTGTATGTAAACAGCGCTGCACTGCTTAGTGGGAGGGGGGGAGGGACAACAGAAGCAAAGCTGTTAGAATGCCTTTTCAATTCTTTATTTTGAAATATCATTGAAACCTCTGGTAGTTCTTTTCTGTGTAGATTTTTGCCCCTATTTCTTCATACTTGTTCTTTTTCTGTTTCACCAATTTGCTGTTAATCTTTCAGAAATTCCTCAAATTTTCCAATTTACTTATTTCACCCTTTCTCATTTCTTAATGAAGTTGTAGATTTATCCTTTATTAAAAGTTTTTATGTCATCCCAAGAATTATGTTGTGGGAAGTGAGATAGAAAATGTTTGTTCCATAACCTTGACCCAAATGCTGCTCTTTGGATTTTGCAACAAGAAAAATTGTGTGACCCTGGTGAGAGCATTGTTAATGACTCTATAGAAGGGATGCAGTTTTAGAAGGTTCAGGGGTGAGTAGTGGATGCAGAAGTCATGGGGCAAGTATAGACAATCACCTACACAGTGGTAACATTTCCAAATTAGATTATCATTTGCTCTTTGACATGTGACATGTGTACAATAGATGTAATAGAAATATCAAACAATATTTCAGAGGAGCTGACAGCACAGAGGGCAGCATGTGCTGCATAATGCTGGAAGTGTAGATCTTGTGCAGAGTGTATAGGGCTCAGGAGGCCAGAGGCTCTAGTTCCAACAGCTGTTCAAACACAAATTTGTTGTCACTTTGAGTAAATTACTTTAGCTTTCTCTATAGAATATTATTTCCTGTCCCCTTCCCACCTCAGAGTTGCTTTGTGAGGATTCATAAGCAAAGTACTTGAAGCTTTTTGGTTCATGTGTATGTCTGTCAAGGTTATATGTTGATAGGCCTCTAATTGCTGTTACCCTCTGAGAACACATTCTCTAAGCCAATGTTTCTGAGACAGCCATAGCCCACCTACGTTAAAGTTACTTGATTTCATTATTTAAGAGATTCCTGAGCAGCAGCCCAAAACTACTGAATCAGAATTTCTATGGATGGGCCTGATAATAAGCATTTTTTCCAGTCCTTTCATGAGTCTTTCCCAGGCCAAGGTTGGAGGACCACCACTTTAGGCCAGAGAGCTCTCCACGCCTGCCAACCAAAGAGCTGGTTAATGTAACCTAGGTTACAGCTACTTTTATGTCAAAGGACAACCACAGTTCAAAATTTTTATGATTTTTAAGTCAGCATAATTGGTATGCTCTTAAATGACAGCAAACTTTTGAGGGGAAAATTGGCTTCATCTGAGGCATGCATTTAGGATGAAAATATCAAAGTGTGCATTTCTTTCACCATCATTTTGGAATGTATTGCTACCATGTCAAATACAGTTTTTGAGGCAAAATTTGATAGTTCGAGGAGTCATGCATGAGTCCTCTTTTTCCCTTGGATCCCCTCTGCAGGGGGTCGGGGTAAGAAGGAAGTCGAGTCTCTAGGTCCTTCCATCTGTCACTGTAGACAAATGACAGGAAAGGGGGAAACTACTCTAGCCAAACAAAACTTGTAAAAAGAGGCCCAGCCTTAGAAACCTCCGTGAGGACGGCCAACAGTTCTAATTTGTCGTAAGAAGCCTGGAGACTGGGACTCCGCAGACACGCAGAGGAAATCCTGTTCACTGTCACGGGGTCACTCCCTGGAGCCAGGGCTCTGCCTGCCGCTGCCTGCTGTGCCCAGAGTCAACTCGGACTTTGCACCCCCCTGGGAGGTGGTCAGAGCTGCCGAGGGCCTTCCGGTGCCCGGCTCCTTCACTGGCTGCCAGGAGGCTCTACCCACTGGGGAGGTCTTTCAGTCTTAACATGAAAGGAAAAGCAGTAAATCGAGTGTCCATACGCCGTGGTGAATATTTTCTCTGTCATATACTTCATAATTTTGGTTCTAACACAATTGATTCCACGATATCAAATAACTGCAAAAAAATTTCTTTTTTACTAAATGAGAAGTTTCTTTGAAATAATTATATTCAATTTATTGTTTTTACACTTTTGAAATCCCTCATGGAATTTGCATCCCACTAACAATTATACTGAATTTTTCTTTCACCAGAAGGATTAATACCATCTTGAAAGAAAAACCTTAGTATAGGCTTGCCTCTTTAGCTTCCTGTCAAAATCTTTACATATATGCTAATGAGGTCATTGGTATTTTTTAAATCACTATTTAATTCTAAACCAAAGCTAAACTATTCCATATATGAACCTGCTGGAGCTGCTGAAAGCTTCAGTGAGCCAGTGTTGTCACAGACAAAAGTCAAGTGCATTTCTTAGCCATCTAGGAGCATCTACATTTGGTCTTTTCCTGCGAACACATCACTGGAAACTCTAAATAGTTAAATATTCATTAAGTGTCAATTCTGATTTTGTTTAATGGTTAGGACTAGTATTATCTAATCAGAGACTTGATTTCAACATTTTCCCAGGAATTATTCAGAAGTAGTAATGAAGAAAGGAGATATTTTCATTCAAAGTAAAGCAGAGAGTTGAAGAGACCTAGTAATTCAAAGAGTTGGTTATTTCAATGCTGAATACTAGCTTGTAACAATTAGCAAAATCTAACATCTGAATGAATCAATCACATTTTTGTTTTCATTTACAGCAAAGGAAACGAGACCTTAATGAGTCTCTGTGTATAAATGAGGTAATTACTTGGGTTTATTTTTTTCCCAGACTTCAGTCTTCTCTCCGAACTTTCATTAAAGGTTTAGGTTTTATCTTCTCTCAGATAATGGGCAACTAAGAGGGGAAAAGGCACAAAATCAATCATATTGTCAGGATGCTTGCTGAATCATAAAAAAAGTTTTCATCTATTTTTGTGACAAATTCCATTATATATTTGACAATAATACTGTTAGCATTTTAATTCCATATGATTATAAGAATTGTGAGCTCCTTCAGTGCACAAACGAAATTATACTTCTTCACTCTCCTCACACAGACTTGCTTTCTTCCTGGCACACAGAAATTATTTCATAAACACTTACTGAGTTAAATTAGGCTTTTGCCACCCCTTGTTTTGTAGCTCATTCAAGTGCACAGTTGCAAGTCTTGGTGTTACCAAACCCACATACGGCTGCTCACCGCTCATAAGCCAATAACTCGAGAGGCAAGTGTCAGTAGAAAGGAAAGGTGCTTTAATCAGAAAAGCTAGCAACCTGGGGAGAAGGTGGACTCATGTCCAGAGACCAACTCTGAAGATTCTGCTCAGCCATGACAGGTTTTAAAGGGAAAAATGGGGTGGGGAAAGAATCTTAGTGAATTGTCAAGGCAGGAGGTTGAGTTCTGCATCATTCTCCATTGAGCGCAGGCTGGCTGACTTGTTCTTCAGTTGTTATCTTGCCCATGTGATTTACCTGCAGGATTGTTAAGGAGGCTGTTGGGAGTAGAGAGCTAGTCATTTTTTTAACTGCTTAATTATTCATTCTTACTTCTTTTTCTCTAGGAAAAGAATCAATAAGTTAGACAATGGTGGGCATTCAGGAGAGCATAAGTCAGGAGTTAGTTTCAATTACTTAGTGATCTCATTCTTATAATTAGGTTCTTTTAAGGTTAGAGGGGAACAGAAATGGGCAAATAGGAAAGGGGCAAAAGAGCTGATTTCAGAGGTGCTGCAGAAAAGGGTGGCTGTAGCCCTTGAGGAACAAGAATTTGAAAGTGAATTTTCCTCTCAATACAATGTTCTTGAGTTGAGTTCCTGGGGATTAAGTGAGCATTACCTTTGAATGCTTTCATACACTAAGTAGAGAAAGTTGAGGATTAGTAATTCTAAGAATCTACAGGCCCTATTTGGGGACTGGAAGCCAGCAGGCTTGGGAGAGATGGTGAACCAATAACATGTGTTTTTCTTGAATAACAAAATATTTTGATAATAGGGAAATTCTGCAGGAAAAGTCTAGAGTTTTGACTACACTTGGATTTAATAAATTGGACAACCCTTGGCAATAAATTCTTTGGAGCTGGTAAGAGGCTACTCTCTTGTTGCAACCTCAGTTCTCCAGTCTAATACATTACACTGTAGTGTTTTATTTCAGGCCTTTATAGATATTTGGGTTTGTAACCCTTCTCCCCTACTATAGACGCTTAAAATTTAAAGTTAACCAGAACAAGTTGGATATTTTTTGGCATTGAAAAACATTTGCAAAGAGTTTTCAGTGAATTCAACTTGTACTTTCGTGGTATCCCCATCAGGAATTCCATGCATATCTTGAGACCCCACCAACATCCATCCCCAACAGTCAACTTGGAATATCACTTAGGAGCACTTGGTAAATGGCTCTCCTGACAGTTCCACCACTGTGAAAATACTTAAGGTCTGTCTTCTAATCATTTGTACCTTCAAAGATCTGGTCCATAGTGTCAGCTGATATCATGAGGGTTATTGGTGAAGTGTGATGAGGTGCAGGATGATACTTCTCTCTGCCGTCCTGATTTATATCCCACATTAATTTTTCAAAAACAGAAAAATCATTTTTATGCTCATTTTAATTGTGGATTTAACATTTTAACATAGTTTGTGAATGATCCTAAAGATTCATGAATATAGTAATTTATAATTGTGTGGAGTCTAGTCTTTGGAGACTGGTAGGACATTAATCACATAGTGATCCTTACAGGCCACACATACTCATGTCATCATGTGGCATTGTTATCCGATTTTTATTCTTATGTATGTACTTTATGGTGGCATATATATCATATAACACTATAGTTGTCTCAAAATAGGAAAATGTCATGGGTTAACTCTAATAATAACTAAACAATTTAAGTAGGTCCTCAGTTTACCTCAAGTGTAGATTTCAAATATTTTTTCCAGATTTGGGAACTATTTCCAGTAATAAATCATAAGACATGTTGGCAGAAACATTTCTCTAGACTCTGTCTTTAATTTTGGCTGTTGCTAGTATATTTATTTCTTTCCTTTACAGCCTTGCTTCTCTAAGGTTAGTACAATTTTTATGCACAGTCACAATAGCCCAGTGATGTGCATAAACTGAGAAGCTGGCTTGTCTTACAAATGTTAAGAAAAATGCTTCATGCCAAACTTCTTAACAAATGCCTCTTCTCAGAGGATGATTCATTTTTTTTTTTTTTTTTAATTAAGATTCATTGCCGGGGCTTCCCTGGTGGTGCAGTGGTTGAGAGTCCGCCTGCCAATGCAGGGGACACGGGTTCGTGCCCCGGTCTGGGAAGATCCCACATGCCACGGAGTGGCCAGACCCATGAGCCACGGCCGCTGAGCCTGCGTGTCCGGAGTCTGTGCTCTGCAACGGGAGAGGCCACAACAGTGAGAGGCCCGCATACCGCCAAAAAAAAAAAAAAAGATTCATTGCCAAAGTTTAAATATTAATAACTTTAGAATCAGGAATCATGGTTTTGAAGTGCCAAAGCATAAACATAAGATCTAAAATTAATAATAAACTACATGTTTATATAGATACAACAGGTATGTGGAAGATCTATTGATAAGGAGAAGCAAAAATTAAATGTTCAACACACAGGCCTACTTTTCCATTAGCAAAAGGAGATTATTTTATTAATTTAATTTCACCATGTAGAGATATGGGTGGCAATGATTTGAGGGGAAAAAGTAAAGAGGTAGGCCAAACAAAGCAGAAGAGGCCAAACAAGCATCAGAGCAGAAATAGCTCAATGATCTGGTGAATAACCAATTCCAAGAAGTCACTGACAAGCAGAGCAAGACCTTAAGTCCAAAGTCCCTGCAGAGCGGTGTCCACCATGGTGCCCACAGGAATGGGGAGAGCAAGGGCAAGTAACAGAATCAAAACATCTGCAAACATCATTGAAATTGGGACAAATGATTTAAAATGGTTCCTTTTCCCAGCCTCACTCTCTCTGGTTAGTGTCAATTGTAGTATAATTTTACAACAAGAATATAGGTGAAGCTAACAAAAACCAACTGGATGATGATGTGGGAAAATCACTGTTCTTGGAAGCATTTTTCTAACAGTTCAAAGAAGGAAGTACACACTTAGTACCATTCTTAATTCCTCCCTTAAGTCATGCTTATTTCCAGTCTAAGAGATAACTTATTTCTGTACTTTTTGGACAATAGACAAGAATTGTTCTTTCAGTTATAAAGAAACTTTCTTAAGGATGCAGACTGGGAATCAGAAAGCAAATGGAGAATGGAAAAAGGTTGAGGGGCCAGAGACCTCTCCTCACCCCCACTAGACCAGTCCGAACATCACCCCATTCCCAAAGTATAACCTGCCCTGATCCCAGATCTTGAGGGACTTCAGCCCCACAAGAAGGCAAGCCTTTGGGAAGAATGAATTCCTTTTCTTTCACACAACCCTGGTTATAATCCAATCATCTCTCTTGCTCTCTGCGTTCCCTTTAAATTTTTAGCTTTCTTTGTTATCTCGCTCAAACACAACTTAAGCTTAGAATCTTCATTCTTAAAGGATCAGCATTGGTCCTTCACAAGTATAGTATTAAGAATGATTTTTGCTCTCCTCCATTCACTCAATTCAGATCTGTCATCTCATATTCCCCTGAGATACTAGTAGAAACTAGATGTGCTGGTTTTTAACACTGTGTCTGATCCAAAACAGGGGTGAATTCCAAAGATATAAAGCAAATGTGTCAACTATTCAGGAAGAAATCATTGCCTGCTTAGGGACTCTTAATCACCACTTTCTTTTCATTAAACACCTATCAATTAATTAACTCCTACTGTGATATAATGAGCTAATGTAGAACAGTTCTAATAGAAATATAATGTGAGCCACAAACATGAATCAAACATGCAATTTAAAATTTTCTATTACCCACATTAAAAAAGTAAAAACAAAAGGTGAAATTAATTTTCATAACATATTTTATTTAGCTAAATATATCCAAAATATTATTGCTTCAATATATAATCAATATAAAATTACTTTTTTTCTTGTTGGAATTTCTTTATTTTTTATTAAATTATAGTTGAATTACAATGCTGTGTTAATTACGGTTATACAGCAAAGTGCCTCAGTTATGCAAATTTATATATACATATATACATTCTTTTTTGTATTATTTTCTATCATGGTTTATCACAGGATATTGAATATAGTTCCCTGTGCTATACAGTAGGACCTTGTTGTTTATCCATTCTATATATACCAGTTTTCATCTGCTAATCCCAAACTCCCAATCCAACCCTCTCCAACTCCCCACCCCCTTGGCAACCACCAGACTATTCTCTATGTCCCAGATATTATTTCATAGATAGGTCCATTTGTGCAATCTTTTAGATTCCACATATAAGTGATATCATATGATATTTGTCTTTCTCTTTCTGATTTACTTCACTTAGTTTGATAATCTCTAGTTGCATCCATGTTGCTGCAAATGGCATTATTTCATTCTTTTTTAGGACTGAGTAATATTCCATTGTATATATGTACCACTTCTTCTTTATCTATTCATCTTCCAATGGGCATTTAGATTGTTTCCATGTCTTGGCTATTGTGAATAGTGCTGCTATGAACATAGGGGTGCATGTATCTTTTTGAATCATAGTTTTGTCCTGATATATGTCCAGGAGTGGGATTGCTGGATCATATAGTAATTCTATTTTTAGTTTTCTGAGGAACATCCATACCGTTTTCCACACTTGCTGCACCCACTTACATTTCCACCAACAGTGTGGGAGGGTTCCCTTTTCTCCACACCCTCTTCAGCATTTCTTATTTGTAGACTTTTTAATGATTGCCATTCTGACTGGTGTCAGGTAATACCTTATTGTAGTTTTGATCTACATTTTTCTGATAATTAGCAATGTTTAGCATATTTTCATATGCCCACTGACCATCTATTTTTAGTGTTTTGGAGAAATATCTCTTTCGGTCTTCTGCCCATTTTTCGATTGGGTTGTTGGCTTTTTGTTGTTGAGTTGTATGAGCTGTTTGTGTATTTTGGAAATTAAGCCCTTGTCAGTCACATTGCGATGTTGCAAATATTGTTGCAATAAATTGCAAATATTTTCTCCCATTCTGTACGTTGTCTTTTTTTTTTTTTTTTATGGTTTCCTTTGCTGTGCAAAAGCTTGTAAGTTTGATTAGCTCCCATTTGTTTATTTTCATTTTTATTTCTACTGCCGTGGGAGACTGACCTAAGAAAACATTGGTACAATGTATGTCAGTGAATGTTTGCCTATGTTCTCTTCTAAGAGTTTTATGGTGTCATGTCTTAAATATATTTAAGTCTTTAAGCCATTTTGAGTTTATTTTGTGTATGGTGGAGGGTGTGTTCCAACTTCATTGATTAACATGCAACTGTACAACTTTCCCAATATCACTTGCTGAAGAGACTTTTGCCCATTGTATATTCTTGCCTCCTTTGTCAAAGATTAATTGACCATAGGTGTGTGGGTTTCTTTCTGGGCTCTCTATTCTGTTCCATGGATGTGTATGTCTGTATTTGTGCCAATACCATGCAGCTTTGATTACTGTAGCTTTGTGGTATTGTCTGAAGTCTGGGTTGGTTATGCCTCCTGTTTTGTTCTCCTTCTTTAGGATTGCTTTGGCAATTCTTGGTTTTTAATGGTTCCATGTGAATTTTAGGATTATTTGTTCTAGTTCTGTGAAAAGGTCATGGGTAATTTCATAGGGATCACATTAAATCTGTAGATTGCTTTGGGTAGTGTGGTCATTTTAATAATATTAATTCTTCCAATGCAAGAGCATGATGTATCTTTCCATTTCTTTGAATCCTCTTTAATTTGCTTTATTATTGTTTTATTGTTCTCTATAGTTCTCAGGGTATAAGTTTTTCACCTCTTTGGTAAGGTTTATTCCTAAATATTTTTGTGGGGGGATTGCAATTTTAAAGGTATTGTTTTTTCACATTCCCTTTCTTTTTTATATATAAGTGGTTATATATATATATATATATATATATATATATATATATATATATATTTTTTTTTTTTTCAGTATGCAGGCCTCTCACTTTTGTGGCCTCTCCCATTGTGGAGCACAGGCTCTGGATGCACAGGCTCAACAGCCATAGCTCACGGGCTCAGCCCCTCAGCAACATTTGGGATTTTCCCGGACCAGGGTACGAACCCATGTCCCCTTCATTGGCAGGCAGACTCTCAACCACTGTGCCACCAGGGAAGCTTTATAAGTGGTAACTTTTTAAAAAAAAATTATTTTATATTTGAGCACAATTGATTAACAATGTTGTGTTAGTTTCAGGTGTACAGCAAAGTGATTCATTATACATATATGCATATCCTTTTTCAAATTCTTTTCCCATTTAGGTTATTACAGGATATTGAACAGAATTTCCTGTGTTATACAGTAGACACCTGTTGGTTATCTATTTTAAATATATTAGTGTGTACATGTCAATCCCAAACTCCCAACCTATCTCTCCCACTACCCTTCCCCCCTAGTAACAATAATTTCATTCTCTAAGTCTGTCAGTCTGTTTCTGTTTTGTATATAAGTTCATTATTTTAGATTCTGCATATAAGCAATATCATATGATATTTGTCTTTCTCTGTCTGACTTACTTAACTTAGTATGATAATCTCCAGGTCCATACATGTGGCTGCAAAAGACATTATTTCATTTTTTTATGGGTGAGTAACATTCCATTGTATATATGTACCACTTTTCTTCACCTGTTCATCTGTTGATGGACATTTAGGTTTCTTCCATGTCTTGGCTATTGTAAACAGTGCTGCAAAGAATATTGGGGTGCATATATCCTTTCAAACCATGTTTTTATCCAGATATATTCCCAGAAGTGGGATTGTTGGCTTATATGGTAGCTCTATTTTTACTTTGTTAAGGAACCTCCATACTGTTCTCCATAATTGTTGTACCAATTTACATTGTGACCATCAGTGTAGGAGGGGTCCATTTTCTCCACACCCTCTCCAGCATTTATTGTTTGTAGATAGTTTGATGATGGTCAATCAGACTGGTGTGAGGTGATACCTCACTGTAGTTCTGATATGCATTTCTCTAATAACTAGCAATGTGGAGCATCTTTTCATGTGCTTCTTGGCCATCTGTATGTCTTCTTTAGGGAAATGTCTATTTAGGTCTTCTGTCCAGTTTTTTGATTAGGTTTTTTGTTTTTTTGATATTGAGCCTCATGGGCTGTTTGTAAATTTTGGAGACTGATCCCCTGTTGGTCGCATCTTTTGCAAATATTTTCTGCCATTTTGTGGGTTGTCTTTTCATTTTGTCTATGGTTTCCTTTTTTGTGCAAAAGTTTTGAGTTTAATTAGGTCCCACTTGTTTATTTTTATTTTTATTTCCATTACTCTAGGAGACAGCTTGAAAAAGATATTGCTGTGATTTATGTCAAAGAGTGTTCTGCATATGTTTTCCTCTAAGTGTTTTATACTGTCTTTTCTTACATTTAGGTCTTTAATCTATTTTGAGCTTATTTTTGTGTATGGTGTTAAAGAATGCTCTAATTTCACTTTTTACATGTAGCTGTCCAGTTTTCCCAGCACCATTTATTGAAAAGACTGTCTTTCCTCCATTGTATATTCTTGGCTCTTTAGTCATATATTAATTGAGCATAGGTGCATGGGTTTATTTCTGGACTGTCTATCATGTTCCATTAATCTATACTTCTGTTTTTGTTCCAGTACCATACTCTTTTGATGACTGTAGAATTGTAGTACAATCTGAAAAAAGGGAGCCTGATTCCTCCAGCTTTGTTTTTCTTTCTCAAGATTGCATTGGCTATTTGTGATCTTTTGTGCCTCCATATAAATTTTATTTTAAATTTAAAATTTTCGAGAAAAATGACATTGGTAATTTAACAGGGATTGCATTGATTTTGTAGATTGCCTGCAGTAGTATGGTCATTTTGACAATATTGATTCTTACAATCAAACAACATTGTATATCTCTCCATCTGTTTGCATCATCTTTGATTTCTTTCATCAGTGTCTTACAGTTTTCAGAATAGACAGACATCTTTTGCCTCCTTAGGTATGTTTATTTCTAGGTTTTTTTGTTTCTTTTTTTGATGTGATGGTAAATAGGATTGTTTCTTTAATTTCTGTTTCTGATCTTTCATTGTTAGTATATAGAAATGGAAGTGATTTCTGTGTATTAATTTTGTATCCTGCAACTTTATTGAATTCATTGATGAGCTCTCATAGTTTTCTGATAACATCTTTAGGATTTTCTATGTATAGTATCATATCATCCGCAAACAGTGACAGTTTTACTTTTTCTTTGCCAGTTTGGATTCCTTTCATTTCTTTTTCTTCTCTCATTGCCATGGCTAGGACTTGCAAAATGATGTTGAATAACACTGGTGGGAGTGGACATTCTTGTCTTGTTCCTGATCTTAGAGGAAATGCTTTCAGTTTTTCACCACTGAGAATGATGTTTGCTGTGGGTTTGTCATATGTGGCTTTTATTATGTTGAGGTATGTTCCCTCTGTGCCCACTTTCTGTAGAGCTTTTATCATAAGTGGGTGTTGAATTTTGTCAAAAGTTTTTTCTGTATCTGTTGAGATGATCAAATTGAGATGGTTTTTATTCTTCAATTTGTTGATATTGTGTACCACACTGATTTGTGGATATTGAAAAATCCTTCATTCTTGGGATACATGCCAATTGATCATGGTGTATGATCATTTTAATGTACTGTTGGATTCTGATTGCTAGTATTTTGTTGAGGATTTTTGTGTCATGCAATTTTCTTTTTTTTTTATGGTATCTTTGGTTTTGGTGTCAGGGTGATGGTGGCCTCATAGAATGAGTTTGGGAATGTTCCTTCCTCTGTATTTTTTTGGAATAGTTTCAGAAGGATAGGTGTTAGCTCTTCTTTAAATGTTTGCTGGAATTCACCTGTCAAGCCATCTGGTTCTGGACATTTATTTGTTGGGAGTTTTTAAACCACAGTTTAAATTTCAGTACTTGTGATTGGTCTGATCATATTTTCTATTTCTTCTTGGTTCAGTTTTGGGAGACTGTACCTTTCTGAGAATTTTTTCCATTTTTCCAGGTTGTCCATTTTATTGGCATATAGTTGCTTGTATAGTCTCTTATGATCATTTACATTTCTGTGGTGTCCATTGTAACTTCTTTTACATTTCTAATTTTATTGATTTGAGCCTTCTCTATTTTTCTCTTGGTGAGCCTTGTTAAAAGTTTATCAATTGTGAAGAGGCTGTCCTTTCTCCACTGTACATTCCTGCCTCCTTTATCAAAGATAAGTTGACCATATGTGCGTGGGTTTATCTCTGGGCTTTTTATCCTGTTCCATTGATCTATCTTTCTGTTTTTGTGCCAGTACCACACTGCCTTGATTACTGTAGCTTTGTAATATAGTCTGAACAGCCTCTTCAATAAGTGGTGCTGGGAAAACTGGACAGGGACACGTAAAAGTATGAGATTAGATCATTCCCTAACACCATACAAAAAAATAAGCTCAAAATGGATTAAAGACCTAAATGTAAGGCCAGACACTATCAAACTCTTAGAGGAAAACATAGGCAGAACACTCTATGACATAAATTACAGCAAGATCCTTTTGGACCCACCTCCTAGAGAAATGGAAATAAAAACAAAGATAAACAAATGGGACCTAATGAAACTTAAAAGCTTTTGCACAGCAAAGGAAACCATAAACAAGACCAAAAGACAACCCTCAGAATGGGAGAAAATATTTGCAAATGAAGCAACTGACAAAGGATTAATCTCCAAAATTTATAAACAGCTCGTGCAGCTCAATAGCAAAAAAACAAACAACCCAATCCAAAAAATGGGCAGAAGACTTAAATAGGCATTTCTCCAAAGAAGATATATAGACTGCCAACAAACACATGAAAGAATGCTCAACATCATTAATCATTAGAGAAATGCAAATCAAAACTACAATGAGATATCATCCCACACCAGTCAGAATGGCCATCATCAAGAAATCTAGAAACAATAAATGCTGGAGAGGGTGTGGAGAAAAGGGAACCCTCTTGCACTGCTGGTGGGAATGTGAATTGGTACAGCCACTATGGAGAACAATATGGAGGGTCCTTAAAAAACTTCAAATAGAACTACCATATGACCCAGCAATCCCACTACTAGGTATATACCCTGAGAAAACCATAATTCAAAAAGAGACATGTACCAAAATGTTCATTGCAGCTCTATTCACAATAGCCCAGAGACGGAAACAACCTAAGTGTCCATCATTGGATGAATGGATAAAGAAGATGTGGCACATATATACAATGGAATATTACTCAGCCATAAAAAGAAACGAAACTGAGCTATTTGTAATGAGGTGGATAGACCTAGAGTCTGTCATACAGAGTGAAGTAAGTCAGAAAGAGAAAGACAAACACCGTATGCTAACACATATATATGGAATTTAAGAAAAAAAATATCATGAAGAACCTAGGGGTAAAACGGGAATAAAGACACACACCTACTTGAGAATGGACTTGAGGATATGGGGAGGGGGAAGGGTAAGCTGTGACAAAGTGAAAGAGAGGCATGGACATAGTTACAGTACCAAATGTAAGGTAGATAGATAGTGGGAAGCAGCCGCATAGCACAGGGAGATCAGCTCGGTGCTTTGTAACCGCCTGGAGGGTTGGGATAGGGAGGGTGGGAGGGAGGGAGATGCAAGAGGGAAGGGATGTGGGAACAGATGTATATTTATGACTGATTCACTTTGTTATAAAGCAGAAACTAATAAAAAAATGTTTATCAGTTTTGTTTACCTTCCCATGGAACCAGCTGTTAGTTTCAATGATCTTTTCTATTGTTTTCTTTATTTCTATTTCATTTGTTTCTGCTCAGATCTTTATGATTTCTTTCCTTCTACTAACTTTGGATTTCATTTGTTCTTCGTTTTCTAGCTGCTATAGGTGTCAGGCTAGTTTGTTAATTTTCACTTTTTGTTTCCTGAGGTAAGATGGTATTGCTATAAACTTCCTTAGAAGTTTAGAACTTCTTTAAACTTCCTCTTAGAACTGCTTTTGCTACATCCCATAGGTTTTGGATCATAGTGCTTTCATTTTCGTTTGTTTCTAGGTATTTATTGATCTCATCTTTGATTCCTTCAGTGATCCATTTCTTGTTTAGTAGCATATTGTTTAGCCTCAATGTGCTTTTTCTTAACATTTTTTTTTCTTGTAGTTGATTTCTAATCTCATAGCATTGTGGTCAAAAAGATGCTTGATATGATTTCAATTTTCTTAACTTTACCAAGTCTTGCTTAGTGGCCTAGCATGTGATCTATCCTGGAGAATGTTTCATGTTCACTTGAGAAGAATATGTATTCTGCTTGTTTTGGATGGAATGCTCTGTAAATATCAATTAAGTCTATCTGGTCTAATGTGTCATTTAAAGCCTTTGTCTCCTTATTGATCTTCTGTCTAGATGATCTTTCCATTCCTGAAAGTGGGGTGTTAAAGTCCCCCACTATTATTGTGTTACTGTTGAGTTCCCCTTTTATGGCTGTTACTATTTGCCTTATATATTGAGAAGCTCCTATGTTGGGTGCATATATATTTACAATTGTTATTATTTAGTTATGTTGTGTCCTTCTATGTCTCTTGTAAGTCTTTATTTTAAAGTCTTTTTTGTCTGATATGAGTATTGCTACACCATTTTTATTTTTATTTCCATTTCTGTGGAATATCTTTCTCCATTCCCTCACTTGCAGTCTGTATGTATCCCTAGATCTGAAGTGGGTCTCTTGTAGACAGCATATATACAGGTCTAGTTTTCATATCCATTCAGCCAGTCTGTGTCTTTTGGCTGGAGCATTACTCCATTTATGTTTAAGGTAATTAATGATATGTATGTTTTATTGCCATCTTCTTAATTGTTTGGGGCTTGTTTTTGTATTGATAAGTCTTTTTTTCTTCCTATCATCTTTTGTTTCTCTTTTCTTGTGATTTGATGACCAACTTTAGTGTTGCATTTGGATTCCTTTTTCTTTTGTGTGTGTGTATCTGTTGTAGATTTTCAGTTTGTGGTTACCATGAGGATTTCATACAGCAATCTATATATAAGCAAGATTGTATTAAATTGCTGGTCTTTTAACTTCAAATGCATTTCCAATATCCTGTATTTGTGCTCTCCTCTTTTCACAGTTGCTGGTTTTGATATCATATTTGTGTGCAGATGATTTCCTATCATTACTTTATGTTTGCCTTTACTTGTGAGATTTTCTATTCATAATTTTCTTGTTTCTTGTAGTGGCATTTTATTTTCTGCTTAGAAAAATTCCTTTATCATTTGTTGCAAAGCTGGTTTGGTGGTGCTGAATTCTCTTAGCTTTTGCTTGTCTGTAAAGCTTTTGATTTCTCCATTGAATCTGAATGTGAGCCTTGCTGGGTAGTGTATTCTTGGTTGTAGGTTCTTCCCTTTCATCACTTTAAGTATATCATGCCACTCCCTTCTGGCCTGCAGAGTTTCTGCTGAGAAATAAGCTGATACCCTTATAGGAGTACCTTGTATGTTATTTGTTACTTTTCCCTTGTTGCTTTTAATATTTTTTCTTTGTTTTTAATTTTTGTCAGTTTGATTACTATGTGTCTCTGTATGTTCCTCCTTGGGTTCATCCTGCCTGGGTCTCTCTGAACTTCCTGGACTTGGGTGACTGTTTCCTTTCCCATGTTAAGGAAGTTTTCACCTATTATCTCTTCAAATATTTTCTCTGCTCCTTTCTCTCTCTCTTCTCTTTCTTGTACTCCTATAATGTGAACATTGGTGAATTTAATGTTTTCCCAGTGGTCTCTTCGACTGTCTTCATTTCTTTGTATTCTTTTTTCTTTATTCTCTTCCATGGCAGTGATTTCCAGCATTCTGTCTTCCAGGTCACTTATCCATTCTTCTGCCTCAGTTACTCTGTTATCTATTCATTCTAGTGTATTTTTCATTTCAGTTATTTTATTGTTTATCTCTGTTTGTTTGTTCTTTAGTTCTTCTAGGTCTTTGTTAAATATTTCTTGTATCTTCTCTATCTGTGCCTCCATTCTTTTTCTGAGACTTTGGATCATCTTAACTATCATTACTCTGAATTCTTTTTCTGGTAGATTGCCTATCTCCACTTCACTTAGTTGTCCTTATGGTGTTTGTTTTACCTTGTTCCTTCATCTGGGACATATTCCTCTGCCATCTCATCTTGTCTAATTTTCTGTGATTTCAGTTCTATTCCACAGGCTACAGGTTTGTAGTTCTTCCTGCTTCTGCTCTCTTCCCTCTCATGGATGAGGCTTTCTAAGAGGCTTGTGCAGGCTTCTTGGTGGGAAGGCCTGGTTCCTGCCTGCTGGTGGATGGAGCTGTTTTTTTTCCCTCTGGTGGGCAGGACCTTGTTCAGGAAGACTTTACTCAGCTTGTCTGCTGATGAGTTGGGCTGTGTTTCTGCCCTGTTGGTTGTTTGGTCTGAGGTGTCTCAGCACTGGAGCCTACAGGCTGTTAGGTGGGGCTAGGTCTTGTAGGGAAATTGTGGCCTCCAGGCAGGCTCATGCTAATGAGTACTCACCCAAGCTGCCACTGCCAGTGTCTTTTTCCCTGCAGTGAGCCACAGCCACCCACCTCCACCTCTGCAGGAGACTCTCCAATACTAGCAGGTAGGTCTGTCCAATCTCTTATGAGGTCACTGCTTTTATCCCTGGGTCCTTGTGCACACTCGACCTTGTGCGCACCCTCCAAGAGTGGAGTTTCTATTTCCCACAGTCTTGTGGAATTCCTGAGATCAAACTCTGCTGCCCTTGAAAGCAAGATTCTCTGGGGCCTCTTTCTCCAGTTTCCAGACCCTCAGGCTGAGTACCTTGACGTGGGGCTCAGGACTTTCACTCCTGTGGGAGAACTTCTGTGGTATAATTGTTTTCCAGTTTGTGGTTCACCCACCTGGCTGGTATGTGATTTGATTTTATCATGATTGCACTCCTCCTACTATCTTGTTGTGGCTTCTTTGTCTTTGTGTGTAGGGTGTCTTTTTCATAGTTTCCAGCATTATTTTTGTTGATGGTTGTTCAGCAGTTAGATGTGACTTAGCTGTTTTTGTAAAAAGAGGTGAGTTCATGTCCTTTTACTCTGCCATCTTGCCAGAAAGTTCTTTACATTCCCTTTCTGATATTTTATTGTTGGTGTAAAGGAATGCAACCGATTTCCATGTGTTTATCTTGTATAGTGCTATCTTGCTGAATTTGCTTATCAGTTATAGTAGTTTTCGTGTGGAGGCTTTAGAGTTTTCTATATATAGCATCATGTCATCTGCATATAATGACAATTTTACTTCTTCCCTTCCAATTTGGATAATTTTTCTTTGTCTTGCCTGATTGCTATGGCTAGGACTTCTGATACCATGTTGAACAGAAGTGGTGAGAGTGAGTATCCTTGTATTTTTTTTCTTTTTTTTTTTCTTTCCCACCGTACATGGACCTCTCACTGTTGTGGCCTCTCCCGTTGTGGAGCACAGGCTCTGGACGTGCAGGCTCAGTGGCCATGGCTCATGGGCCTAGCCGCTCCATGGCATGTGGGTTCCTCCCAGACTGGGGCACGAACCTGTGTCCCCTGCATTGGCAGGTGGACTCTCAACCACTGTGCCACCAGGGAAGCCTGAGTATACTTGTCATGTTCCAGATTTTAACAGGAAGGCTTTCACCTTTTCACCATTGCATATTATATTGTCTGTGGGTGTATCATAAATAGCTTTCACTATTTTGAGATATGTTCTCTCTAAACCCACTTTGGTAAGAGTTTTTTTTTTATCATGAATGGATGTTGAATTTTGTAAAGTGCTTTTTCTGCATCTATTGGGAGGATCATGTCATTTTTGTCTTTTTTTGTTTGTTTGTTTATGTGGTGTAACATATTGATTGATTTGCCTATGTTGTCCTGTCCTTGTGAACTTGGGATGAATCCTGCTTGGTCATGGTGTATGATCTTTTTTATGTGCTGTTGTATTAAGTTTGCTAATATTTTGTTGAGAATTTTTGTATCTATATTCATCAAAGATATTGGCCTGTAATTTTCTTTTTTGGTGGTGTCTTTGTCTGGTTTTGGTATCAGGGTGATGTTGGCTTCATAGATGTCCTTGGAAGTGTGCCCTCCTCTTTAATTTTTTGGAAGAGTTTGAGATGGATCAGTGTAAGTTCTTTGTATGTTTGGTAGAATTCACCTGTGAAGCTATATTGACATTTGTTTGCAGGGAGTTTTTAAATTACAGATTCTATTTCAGTTCTAGTGGTCTGTCGGTTCAAATTATCTATTTCTTTTTGATTTAATTTTGGTAGACTGTTTGTTTCTAGAAACTTGTCCATTTCTTCCAGGTTGTCAAATTTGTTGGCATATGATTTTTCATAGTATTCCCTTATGTTTTTTTGTATTTCTGTGGTATCAGTTGTTATGCCTCCTTTTTCATTTCTTATTTTGTTTATTTGTGTTCTTTCTTTTTTCTTCTTGGTGAGCCTGGCCAGGGGATGTCAAATTTGTTTATCATTTCAAGGAAGCAGATCTTGGTTTTATTGAATTTTTCTACTATGTTTTTAATCTCTATTTTATTTATTTCCTCTCTGATCTTTATTGTTCCCTTCCTTCTCCTGATTTTAAGTTTTGTTTGTTCTTCTTTTTCTGATTCTTTTAAGTGGTATGTTAGGTTGTTTATTTGAGATTTTTCTTATTTTTTAAGGAAGGCCTGTATCACTATGAACTTCTAATAACTGCTTTTGCTGCATTCCACAGATTTTGTATGATTGTGGTTTAATTGTCATTTGTCTCACCATATGTTTTTAACTTCCTATTTGTTCTCATCACTGACCCATTGGTTTTTTTAGTAACATGTTTTTTAGTCTCCATGTAATTATTTTTTTTCTCATTTCTTTTCCTGGGATTAATTTCTACTTTCAGGCTATTGTGGTCAGAAAAGATTCTTGAGATAATTTCTATGCTATTAAATTTGTTGAGGTTTCCTTTGTGCCCTAGTATGTGGTCAGTTCTAGAGGATGTTCCATGAGCACTTGAAAAGAATGTGTATTCTGAGTTTTTGGATATAATGTCCTGAAAATATCAAGTCTAACTGTTCTATTGTATCATTTAGTGTCTCTGTTGCCTTACTGATTCTCTGTCTGGAAGAGTGAGTGGGGTGTTAAAGTCTCCTACTATTATTGTATCTCTGTCAATTTCTCCCTTTGTGTCTGTTAGTACTTTTTTTTTATACTTGGGTGCTCCTATATTAGGTGCAAGTATGTTGACAACTATAAAATCCTTTTCTTGTATTGATTCTTGTACCATTAAATAAGGTCCCTCTTCATCTATCTTTATTGCCTTTGTTTTAAAGCCTATTTTGTCTGATAGGAGTATTGTGACACCACCTTTCTTGTCATTACCGTTTGCATGAAATATTTTTTCCTTCCCTTCCCTTTCAATACATGGGTCTTTTGCACTAAAGTAAGTCTCTTGTAAGCAGCAAATTGTAGGCTTTTTTTTTTAATCCAATCTGCCACTCTGTGTCTTTTGATTGGAGGATTCAGTTCATTGACATTTAAGGTAATTATTGATAGATATGTATTTATTGTCATTTTAAACCTTGTTTTCCTGTTGATTTTATATTTCTTCTTTGTCCTTTTTTCTTTTTGTTTTTCCTTTTGTGCCTTGATGAGTTTCTTTTGTATAATACATATGTTTTCTTTTTTTGTTTTTTTTAAATCTTATATTTTTTATTTGTTGTTACCCTGTTTTTCAAGCCTGTTAATCCCTTCTTATACCTACTTTCTTTAGACTGGTAGTCATATAGGCTCAAACACATTCTAGGAAAAAAAAATCTACATTTTCTTACTCTCCTCTCCCACATTTTATGATTTTGATGTCCTCTTTTACATCTTCATGCTCATCCTTTTGCTGTTCATTGTGCTTATCATCAGTTTCACAGAAATATTTTTATTTTTTAATCTGTGTACTGGCTTATTTATGTGATTTATTTTTCAATTGTTGTTTTCCCTTTCCTATAGATTCTTCTTTCCTATTTAGAGAAGACCTTTCTATATTTGTTTTAGGATAATTTTAGTATTGCTGTATTCTTTTAGTTTTTTCTTATCTAAGAATTTCTTTACCTATTTTTCTTTTCTAAATGATAATATTGCTAGATAGAGTATCCTAGGTTGCAGATTTTTCCCTTTCAGGACTTTGAATATATCTTTCCACTCCCTCCGGCTTGCAACTTTTCTGTAAAGAAATCAGCTGATAGCATTATGTGGGCTTCCCCTGTAATTTATTCTTCATTATTCTCTCATTGCCTTTAGTATCCTCTATCTTCAAATTTTGCCTTTTTTTTTTTTTGTGGTACGTGGGCCTCTCACCGCTGTGGCATCTCCCATTGTGGAGCACAGGCTCCAGACGCACAGGCTCAGCAGTCATGGCTCATGGGCCTAGCCGCTCCACGGCATGTGGGATCTTCCCGGACTGGGGCACGAACCCATATCCCCTGCATCGGCAGGCAGACTCTCAACCACTGCACCACTAGGGAAGCCCAAATTTTACCATTTTTTTTTACAATATGTCTTGGTGCAGGTCTGTTAGGGTTTATATTGTTTGGGACCCTCTGTGTTCCCTGTTCCTAGATATCTGTTTCCTTCTTTGGGTTTAGTAAGTTCTCACTTTTTTCTTTTTTCTTTTTTTCTACCTGATTATGTGACGATTTTCTTGACTTTTCAGCAGTCTGAGGCCTTCTACCAGTGTTCAGTAGATATTCTGGGAGAATCCTTCCACATGTAGATGCATTTTTGTTGTATTTGTGGGAGAGGGTAAGCTTCATATCCTACTACTCTGCCATCTTGATTGCTCTCCTCAATATAAAAATTATTCCATTTTGAGTTTATTTTTGTGTATGGTATTAGGGAGTGTTCTAATTTCATTCTTTTACATGTAGCTGTCCAGTTTTCCCAACACCACTTATTGAAGAGTCTTTGCTCCATTGTGTTCTGGCCTTCTTTGTCATAGACTAGGTAACCATAGGTGCGTGAGTTTATCTCTGGGCTTTCTATCCTGTTCCATTGATCTATGTTTCTGTTTTTGTGCCAGCACTATACTGTCTTGATTACTGTAGCCCTGTAGTATAGTCTGAAATCAGGAGCCTGATTCCTCCAGCTCCATTTTTTGTTTTCCTCAAGACTGCTTTTGCTATTTGAGGTCTTTTGTGTTTCTGTATAAATTTTTTGTTCTAGTTCTATGAAAAATGCCATTGGTAATTTCATAGGGATTGCAATGAATCTGTAGATTGCTTTGGGTAGTATAGTCATTTTCACAATATTGATTCTTACAATCCAAGAACATGGTATATCTCTCCATCTGTTTGTGTTATCTTTGATTTCTTTCATCAGTATCTTATAGTTTTCTGAGTACAGGTCATTTACCTCCTTAAGTATGTTTATTCTTAGGTATTTTATTCTTCTTGTTGCAATGGTAAATGGAATTGTTTCCTTAATTTCTGTTTCTGTTCTTCTATTGTTAGTGTATAGAAATGCAAGAGATTTCTGTGTATTAATTTTGTATCCTTCAACCTTACTAAATTCATTGATTAGCTCTAGTAGTTTTCTGGTGGCATCTTTAGGATTTTCTATGTATAGTATCATGTCATTTGCAAACAGTGACAGTTTTACTTCTTCTTTTCCAATTTGAATTCGTTTTATTTCTTTTTCTTCTATGATTGCCATGGCTAGGACTTCCTAAACTATGTTGAATAATAGTGGTGAGAGTGGGCACCCTTCTGTTATTCCTGATTTTAGAGAATATGCTTCAGTTTTACTAATGAGAACCTACTGTATAACACAAGAAACTCTACTCAGTGCTCTGTGGTGACCTAAATAGGAAGGAAATCAAAAAATGATGGGATATATGTATATGTACATCTGATTTATTTTGCTGTACAATAGAAACTAACACAGCATTATAAAGCAACTATTCTCCAATTTTTTTTTAAATTAGAAATCAAAATTACTAATGTAGTATCTTACATTATCGTTTTTGTTTGTGTGTGTTCTGAGTTTTCTAAATCCATTGTGTGTTTTATACTTACAGCACATTTCTGTTTGGACCAACTATATTCCAAGTGCTTAATAATCACTTATGGCTGAAAGGTACTGTGTTGGACTGAGCAGCTGTGGCCTTAAACAGAGGGCCTGGGGGGGAAGAGTTTTTCTTCCTCAGGTCTGCTGGGATTCCTTTGAGCCACATAGTTCCCTAAAACAGAATAATTATATAAATCCTATACAATTTTTCTTTATGAATTAAGTATGCACTAAATATACTTTGTGACACTTTTCAAAACACTGGTTGTGATTCTTGATTGATCTTAATTTCTTGCTTTTTACCAAGTGGGTGACTGTCTTCCCCTCTCTACCCTATTCATCCTCCCACCACTCCCACCTCTACACAGAGGAGAACTTTCCATAAATTTTAAAAGGCCACATATTTTTACCATGGTGTCAAGATTTGCTCTCGACAACTCATTAGGTTTTTCCTCAACTTAACCTACAAATAGAGAAGTAAGAAAAGATAAACTGTGTTCCTTCCATTTTGCTGAATCATGCTACTTTGGTGCTGAGTTCATATTGGTTTTTTACTTGAACACCAGCTAACCTCTTAATCAAGTGGTGGATAGTCTGTATCTATTCTCACTTAGAGAATGAAAAAAAAATTTTTGCTGAGGCTGCATGACAGGTGGATCAACTCCTTAAGAAAATGTCAGCTCCACCTTAAGGCTGCTCAGGTTAAACTGATTGCTGGTCTTGGTTTCACACCCCTATCTTTATTTGTGTTATAATCCCTCTATTAACATGTAAATTAAGGTGTTAGTTTACTTTGGTTATTTATTTATTCTTCACTCATCTTAGCTCCAGGAAAAACCAATAATTCTCTATACAATTTTAATGTAAATGAATATGTATTTCTGAAGTACTTATTGATGACTAACTATTGTTTAATCTGCAGTATTTCAGAAGAAGTGGGTTCTTTTCACGAGATATTTTTCTGGACTCTAGGTCCTGAATGGGGTGGCTTAGTTCTGAGCTTTCCAGCTGCCCTGCCGACAAACAGGAGCAAACAGAAAGCTGTTGTGTTCGCAAATGCCCCAGCTTTAAGACTGAAGGGGATGAGTGTCAACTGAACAAAAATGCTTGTCTTTAAACAGGAAATGTTTCATTCAAGAGAAACGCACTCTCCTCATGTACCCTCAGGAACCCTCCTGGGTGGGGGAGGCCTGGAATGTTCTGTGGCAGGTGGGGGGCCTCCTGTTTCAGGGGAGCTAGAGGAGGGGCCCTCCTGGGTCAGAGAAGATACACATCCTCTTCTCTGGTTACAAGAAGGCAGCCTACAGAATGCCTGGACAAAGTTAAATGTTTTCAAGAATGTCCTCCAATAGGACAGGGAAAACAGAAAATAAATCTAATGACTATTGGTCAAACTTTGTAGAACTCAGCAGATCTGTCTGAATGAATGCAAAAGAGTTGAAAAATCAATTTTTCTAGTTTTATGTGGAAAAGTCAAATTGACTTTATTTTAGTTTGAGAAGATAGTGTTTGCTCAGTCCTTTTTTATTCCCAGAAGATGCAGAGTAATAGAAACACAATATGGGCAGAAGAAAGTCAGTAGGAAATGTAGTTGTTAGACTTTATACAAGATTTCCCCCATTAGTGCAACTTCTTCTGCAGAGGATTGCCCTAATAGTCTTCTTTTCTTCTGGGCCTAGCCCGGCACCTACTATGTCCTCAATAAGTATTTTTTGAATTAGTAAACAAAATACCCCAATTTCTAAATTTACATTGTGTGTACTGTGAGAATAATGTTGAAAGATACATTTTCAGTTAATACAGTTCAGGGAATGCACTGGCTCAGCTAAACAGTTATTAGCTGAACAATTGTTAAATTATTATAGTATTTTCAAAGAAGTTGGGAAACAAGCTCTCCTGCCTCTACTGCTCCAGTCCCTCCCCCATCACCCACCCTCCCAGATCCATTCATTTAAGAATGAAGGCCTGGCACAGCAGGGGGTCTGCATTGGCCATCACTTCTAACTGGGCAGGTCTGGGCAGCAGTGCCTGTACCAAAATATTCTGAATACACTCCTCAAGTGTGTGTGGGGAAAAAAAAGCCCTTGGAAAGGCATATGATGTGAAGTGTCTTAAGATATATTTATTCTCAGTGAAAAACATTCCTGAAACATTCTGGAAAGGAATTTTTTAAAGGTTTTGTTTTTATGTTTTCATAAGATTCAAGAGTACACTGTGAAAGAAACTAACTGAAAATAGGGACTCTTTTGTGAAAATAAATCCCATTCTGCGTTAATATGTGCTCTTTAAAAGCTCATTTATCTCTCTTACAATTTGTTTTTCTGTGTTAGAAGTTTTCTACATGAATCTGGCATTGCATTAGTAATATGTATGAGAAAATAGTATGAGAAAAACAAATTATCAGATTTTATCAGGGGTGGGGAATATTTACAAATCCTTAATTAAATTTGCAGTGGTTGGTCACATGGAGACAAAAAACATGAAATACCTGAGAAAATATTTGCAACAAGGAGAGGAAAATTAAAGTGTTTAGTCATGGGCACTTCTCATGCATTTTGTACAGGTGCAACTTTCTATACTACATTGTGTTATTAATTACCTTACAGTTTAAATCTTACCTTCTATTTTGTGTTGGGAGGAGGAAAAATGGACAAATTATGAACAAGGTTAATAAGACAACAAAAGAAGAAAGATATTCAAAGAATTCTTAAAACCTGATTATGTAGTTTTGTGCTCTCTTTGAAGTATTGATACAACTAAATGAATAATTGTTTTATACCTATTTTATACCATTGGTGAGAGCATATTTTATTGCAGAGTATTTCTTTTATAGAATGAAACTTCAATACGTGACAGAACACTGAATTGTATTAGGCAACTAAACCATAAGAAAAACATGAGGTTATTTTTAGAGGATTGGGTGATGGAGGACTTGGTCTTGTGAACGTTTTATTAGCAACTGTTAGCTGAACTTGACAAATAATTTTGGTTAAGCATAGTAGAAACTGGTCTGTTTTATCACAGTCAAAATGCTTTCAATAAAAGCGTTAGAGTACAAATAAATATATACATCCAAAACTGCTTTGCCTTGTGACAGATCCGACCTTAGTACTACTAGTATAAATTTCAATCCTCCAAAATAAGTTTATAAAAACACAAAAGATAAATTTAAAAAATAGGGCACCCAGTAAAGGCATGGGACCCTGTGATGTCCTTACCATTTGTATTAAAGAAGGAGGTGTCAGGAAAATCAGACTTTTTTTGTAGGCTTGGTTTTCTCAGATTCAGTCTGTGTTTTATCAAATGGTTTCTCAATTTGCTACACTTTTTCCAAATCTTGTTCTTTCCCTTTATTTTCAAAATCTTTCTTAGACTCTCCACTAAAAAAATTGTTTATATTAAAAATCAGTGTTAATGATGCAATGGATTCTTAAAGATCACATAAAAGATGTTGGGTGTGCTAAATATATTCCAATATTGATAGTGTATTATATTTTATTTTTATTTTTACTACTTTTTTTTTACCATGTTTAGAGAGCATCATCTGAGAAAGATATTTTTTACGTAATTAGAAAACAAATTTCCATGACAAGGGTGAGGATATATGTCAATCAATCCATTCTTCTTATTTCAAAACCACTGTGTAATGGACCATAAAATAATTAAAATTTTATCTTTAAGAATCACAGTGGAATGAGGGGCCTTAATTATGAGAATTGGAAAAGATTTTAGAAATCATCTAGTCTGTGCTGCTCATTTTATAAATGAGGGGACTGAGGCCCAGAGAGGATCAATGACATTTATAAGGTCATGCAGATTGTTAATGGCAAAACTAAAACAACTACCAAGTATTCCTGGTCCTCATTCCAGCCCTGGGTACATTACACCATGCTACTTCTTCTATATCAGCAAGAATGTAAGTATCATTATGGAACAACACGTATGCACATAAAACCACTATCCAGTATGCACATACATCCTAAAAGAGAGTATATCTTAGAACATAGCAATTCCTAATGTATAGTTATTTTCAGTTAATTTTTCTTTTGGTAGTCTCCGTCTCTTCAGAAAAACATAAATATTTTGATAAGAACCTTAAACTTTTAGGGAAAAATCATTTGATGACTAATCTTGGATACATTTTACAAAGATAATAAGCTTTTGTCAATAAGTAAGTCACAAAATTATAGTAAACTCTCCAAAGAGCTCAGCCTCGACCATGCTCGGACTTGTTAGAGGACACAACAGCTCCTCTGTACAATCATGGGCAGTAGAAGGTTGATTCTTTTCCTACTAGTGCAACACATCTACATGTTAAATATCAGTTTGGATATAAGGAACCATCTTAAAGTGATCACTTAAAGCTGAGCCTTGTGCTTTGCTCCCATAGCCATATAAGCTTCTGCCTCCTCTATTCCAGCCTCCATGCCAGACCCCTCTGAAAATCCCTTATGTTATTGCTCTGCAAAACTAAAATCTTGTATATTAGACCTTGAATATGACAGTAATGTATACTTTATTTTCTAGATGGAGAAAGTGTTTGTCATAAAAATTAATAACTGAAAAAAATATTTATATATATATATATATATATATATATATATATATATATATATATAAGTTAGCAGTAACTTGGAAATGATCAAAGGAAAAACAAAGTTATTTTCACCCTTAGTAAATCCAAGTGAACCATAAAACTTTCAGTGGTGTTTGGATCAAACTATAGACTTTATCTTAAGTTAATTGAAGTCACATAAGAGTGTAAGATAATTTTACTATATAAAAGTTCTTAAAATCTTTTATATTGTTGTTGTGTATTGCTTTTAGTTTAAATTTCTATATAGAACTAAAATGGTCAAGCTGTATTTTTTAATTCAACTACACATTCAGAAAATCATTTCTCTCCAAATATCAAGAGCCAAGTGTGTTAATTTCAGTTAACCCAAACTTGAAAATATTTTAAGGCATTTAGTGTTTCTGTTTAACTCTCATGTTAAGCTAATGTATACTTAAAGTGTTCTTATATTTTAAGTCACAACTTCGGCTTCTTAAAATCTAAAAAGAAAAACATTAAAAAATCTAATAGAAAGATTTCTGAGAAATAATTTCAGTGGAAGATAAAATATACTAAACCATTCAGGTATACAGGAAAGGAGATTTCACTGCCTGGGTTAAATTAAGACTCACCTTAAAAATACATATTTTAATACATAAAATCTATTTCATAATGTTATTTAGTTTGATTACATGTTTATAATAGCATTACTTTAAAAACAAAACCAATTAATTGTTTCATTATTCAAATTGAGCAAAAATACGAAAACAGTATAAACCAAAAAGGTAATGAAATAAAATATGTAGATGGTGGCTGATTTGTCTTTTTCAGTCTTTTTAGCTATTTCAGATGGCTTACTGTTTAATAATTTAGTTTAAAAGCAACAATTAAACCCTCACTCTATGTATCCGATTTCTTTCTGACCAGCCACTTCATGAGTTCTCTTAGATACTAGTTAACATGACAAACGAGTGAAGAAACTATGAGTCTCCATACTGCAGAAGGGAAAATGCTCCTAAGAACATCTGCTTTGGGTACAGCAATTTAATTGCAAAGCTCACTGTGGTGTTTTCAAAATTTATTTCAAGAGAAGAGCAAGAAGCAAAAGAGAGCAGTGGGAACCCCTGACACTCTCCTTCCTTACGGAATTTTTGTCATCAGCAATGAAGGGGCCAAAAAAAATCTGTCTTCCTTTGTATCAATTTCCTCTTCTGAAATAAGGAAGTCTAAACAAAGTAGACTGGCTTTTGGAATTTTATATATATATATATTGATATAATTCCCTGGCAGTCCAGTGGGTAAGACTCTGTGCTTTCACTATTGAAGGCCCAGGTTCAATCCCTGGTCTGGAAACACTAAGATCCTGAGAGCTACACAGTGCAGCCAAAAAAAAAAAAAAAAAAAAAAAAGGTTTCCCTGATGGCCCAGTGGTTAAGACTCCGTGACTCTGCTCCCAATGTAGGGGGCAGGGTTCGATCCCTGGTGTGCCAACAGAGTGCTGCCAGAACCAGGACTTTCTGGAAGACTCTGCTCAGTTTTAAAAAATATTTCAAAAATATTTCAATCAAGATGCAATCAGAAGGCAGTACCAGAACGTTCTATGCTTTCCTTTAAAAAGGGCTAAACTGGTAGCATTAAAAGTACTCAAAATATGCATTGATATATTCATCTAAATGTCAAATAGAAAGTTAATGAAAGGAGGAAAAAGAAAATGATCAACTCCATTTGGACTCTTAATTTGACCTAATTGTCCTAATTAATTTGTAATTAATTTATTTGTCTGTTTCTTGTTTTCCATCTATTCCCTCCATGGTGGGGGTGGAATATATATATATTATATATTATATATATATTATATATATATATATATAATATATATATATACACACACACACACATATATACATATATATATACACACACATATATACATATACACATATACATAATATATATTCACATATACATACTATATACAATATATACATATACATAATATATACAGTATATGTATATGCATATAAATGCATAGATATAGTGTATACACATATATACATACTACACACACATTCCAGTTTCAGGTGTATTTAGATGTAGTCTCTGAACAGTAAAATCTACCTTAGAGAGATTATAGAAGCTGCCAATTTTCCTGACATTTCCAAGCCTATTTTGACCTATAGAATGATTGAACATCATCATTATGAATGTGTAGGCTCAGTGTTTCAGCTATATACCTCTACGGCCAACAATGAAAAGCCCTCCAACTAAGGCTTATGCTGGGCCATGGCTGATTGAGGAAGTAACATGGAATAGACTGATTTATGGAGAAATGGTGGTTTATGTTAAAAAAATTATAGGAGAAATCAGCAGTTTTATTATCAGTTTAGATACTTATCTTAGCATTACTAAAACTTTGAGGGAATAATGTTTATTGTGTGACTCACCAACATATTTCTTTAGCAATGATGTTTGAGATAGTAAATATTCAGAACTGAGGGCACTGGCCATACCCACTAGGACAAGCATGCAGGAACATGCAGTGACGCCACAGCCTCCAGCACATCTCCAAAGCTGCCCATATTGGCTCTTCTCTTTCTCTATGACCACCCGAGTTCCCTTCAGATCTAAGCATAAACCAAGAACAACCTTTTCTGGTTAGAGATTAAGAGAAGGAAGCAAGGGAAATCTTATGATACCAGCTTGAACAAAATGAAAAAAGTGGGCTGTATGAGAAGTCAAGCATGTTCAAAATTAGGTTAATGGATTAATAGCCTGAATCAGATGTAGAGGATGTCTCTCAACAGGTATTTGAAGGCCCACCAGAAGCCCATCTGAAGGGGTTAAAATGTATCCAGACATTCAAGTTGCTTCTTTTGTTCTTATAGGTAAGTGGTCTCAAAGTCCTTGGACTTCTATTTTTTGTATAACTGAAGGTTGCTTACTAAAACTGAAGTGCATTTTTAATAGTTGCTAACATTTGGTGAGAGTAAGCTAAAATTAGCATGATACTAAAGTTTGCTGAAGACTTTAACTGCATAACCTTAATAGAATTCCAGTGATTCAACGTTATAAAGCTCTTCTTGTACAGTAGAACTATTAAGCGGTAAAAACTATGACTTGAAAACATTTCTCACAGTAGCAGAGGGTTCTATAGTTCATTCAGCTGAATAATAGGTTGGATCACAGAACAGGGTTTCAAATACTTTCAAAGTCTGGAACAAGAGGTCAATTCTAAGAAGAGGATGTTTACTTAAGAGTAAAAATGGGGGCTTCCCTGGTGGCGCAGTGGTTGAGAATCTGCCTGCCAATGCAGGGGACACGGGTTCGAGCCCTGGTCTGGGAAGATCCCACATGCCGTGGAGCAACTAGGCCCATGAGCCACAACTACTGAGTCTGCGCGTCTGGAGCCTGTGGTCCACAACAAGAGAGGCCACGACAGTGAGAGGCCCACGCACCACGATGAAGAATGGCCCCCACTCGCCTCAACTAGAGAAAGCCCTCGCACAGAAACGAAGACCCAACACACCCAAAAATCAGTCAATAAATAAATTTATTAAAAAAAGAGTAAAAATGATATGGTGTTAGATATAATTTTTAAATGCCATCTGTAAATATAGAATTAGATAGTCTTTGCTCATGAGAAACAACATCAAAATTCAGGATGGACACCAATGAACTTGAGTTTGTTCAGGGAAGGGTGAACTGTTTGAGAAACATGTAGAGTTAAAAGAACTAACAGTATGCAACTTAGTGGAGAAAGGATTTAGAGTAAATGAAATAGTTGTCAGAGGGATTCTATATTCTATAGAGCTCTGTGGCTTCATTTGCAAAAACACAGAGATGAGATATGTTAGACAGTTACACAAAAGAATCTTCTGCATCTCAGTTTCCTACTCTGAAAGAGGATAAAATATTGATCCTTGTGCCAGGTACAATGAGGAAACTAATTAGCATCTGAAATCTCTGAAGAATGCAGTGGGTGCCATGATGTACTTCCCAGTTCCCCCTTTTGAATGAAGGTCCACTTTTCTTAGCTGCTGGGAGTGCTGTTAACAGCTCTCAGTTATTGTGATGTTGTGGAAGTGGTAAACCAGGCACATGTAGGCCTGGGGGCACAAGGAAGTTGCACAAGCAGATAGCCCAGAACTCTGGGAGCGTCATGTCATCTACCATTGAAGCCCCAGTGCCTCTCCTTCCACTCCCACCTATAGCCATGTGGTGGTGGGGGAAACCCACTTAACAGCAAAGGAAGTGAGGCAATGACTACATGACCATGAGATCTAGTGATTGTATCCCATCCCATAACCCCAGAAGCTGTCAAGTTGAGAGAGTAATCAGACAACTTGTTGAAGGCATAGCTGAGGCAGCAGGTTGGTGCCCCACTAACCTAATCATTCAGGATGCATTACACACACTAAATCAATGATTGTTTTATGGTGGTGTGTCTTCAGTGGATAGAATTCAGGCCTAGTCCAAGTAACTAATGTCTTTCACCTGACACAGCCTCTACCTTGTCTCTGCATCTACTCTTGGGTCCTACATAATCCACTACATAAATAGCTAGAGTGAATTTTTAACAACAGAAATCAAGCATGTTATTTCTCTGCTGAAAAGTCTCCAAAGGTTTTCCATTGTCCTCAGAATAAACTTCAAGTTCACGGCCCCAGGCTACACAGACCTTATCTCCTCCTACCACTCTTGCTGCTGCCCACTCTGGCCAATCACAGTGGCTTCACTCCTTCTTGAGCATGTCAAACTCTTTCCCATTTCAGGAGCTTGCTTTACTCTGTAGTCCCTTCTGCTTGGAATGCACTTTCTCCTGATCTTCACATGACTGGCAGCTTCACTTCCTTTCGGTCCCTGTACAGATGCCATTTTCTCTGAGAGGTCTTTCCAGACCACTCTATCGAAAATACCCCTACCTTATCCATCACAACTTAATTACTTAGTTTGCTTTAATTTTTTTCAATGTACATGGAACATTGTAAATGAAACAATGTATATGTAACAATTTCTCATGAGATAGTTATTTAAGTATTAACTTGTTATTTAGGTATTAATTGCTATTTAAGTATTATTCATAGAATCTTCACTCAGTATAAATTCCATGCGGATAGGTGCTTTTTCTCCCTTGATTATCTTTACATCTCTAGCACCTAGAACATGGCTTAGCATGTGTTAAGTGCTCAGTAATTATTTATTGAGTTAATGACTGATGCAGACATTTATTAAATGTTGACAAACTGATGGCTTCAGTGAATCTTTTGCAGAGGATTTGGTTTCTTTTTCTAAGAAGAAACCAAAAATAGGGACCATTGTTAAAGATACTGTGAATGAAAGACGATTATATTCATCCTATTTTAAAGAAAAAGTGCTTTTTACATGGCTAGGTTATACTGCCTTTTGCTCTGAAGAAAACTTCTGCTGTTGAGCTCACTTTGGTAAGAGTGTTTGATATGCCTGGCCTAGATTTTAATTATAAACTTCCAGATGAGTCATTATTTCTTTGGGAACATTTATCCTACCTGTTTCCACCACTTCCTCTGGGGAGTTTACTCTAAATTCTGATAATACCAAGAAGGGAAGAACTTGTTTTTTTCTTATGATTAACTAGCTTAAATGAAAACTTTCTTTTATTTGAAACACATTAACTATGACTTTTAAATTGAAGTCAGCCGTTAATACGTAATTCAGTACTGACATCACTGTTCTTTCTCAATGGTACAAAGCACTTTGTAAAGTAAATACCTGCTATTGTTACAGTGAAGTTCCTGAGAACCCAAGCCTAATGTTTCAAGGTAATCTTTCATGTAACTATAGACACTGTCCTGCCATTTGTATGCAGAAGAACTTACTAATTTTTTTTTTTTTTTTTTTGCGGTACGCGGGCCTCTCACTGTTGTGGCCTCTCCTGCCGCAGAGCACAGGCTCCGGACGCGCAGGCCCAGCGACCATGGCTCACGGGCCCAGCCGCTCCGCGGCATGTGGGATCCTCCCGGACCAGGGCACGAACCCACGTCCCCTGCATCGGCAGGCAGACTCTCAACCACTGCGCCAACAGGGAAGCCTGAACTTACTAATTTTTAAACAAAAGGATTTGATGAAATGTCCAGCTAATCAACTTGAGAGTTCTTTTATTTTTGTTTTGTAAGAAGTCAGGACTACTTTTTATTCAATTTAGATATCAAATGACATTTCTCAGGAAATTCATAATTAGAGTAAATTGCAAAAATTGAATTGGAAATAAGCCTGCAGATACCTCAGTAAGAGAGTTTTGGGCATGGTAGGTGATATGAAGTACTATCTTCAGGGGACTGAAGTGACCTGGGCCAAATCACAGCATAGCTTTTCTGTGCCCTTCCTCCCTCAAGGCAAGATCCTCTCTCAGACAGGAGGACCTGGAGAAACTTCACCTCAAGATAGGCTACTGTGGTAGACAGAATACTGGCCCACAAAAATGTCCGTCCCTGATACCTTGAACCTATGAATATGTTAACTCACATAGCCAAAAGTACTTTGCTTATGAGATTAAGAACCTTGAGGTAGGGAGGTGACCCTTGATTACCCAGGCAGGCCCAGTGTAATCATAAGGATCCTGACAGGAAGGATGCAGGAGAAGTCAGATCAGAAGAGAAAGTGATGCTACAACACAAGCAGAGTTTGGAATGATGTGACCATGAGCCAAGGAATGCTGGCAGCCTCCGAAAGCTGGAAAGACAAGAAACGTATTCTCTTCAGAAGCCTTCAGAAGTAACCAGTATTGCATATACCTTGAAGTTAGCCCCCATGAGTCTCATTTTGGACTTCAGATTTCCAAAGTAGTAAAAGAATAAATTTTGTTGTTTTAAGCCACTACGTTTGTGGTAATTTGTTACAGCAGCAACAGACAACTACTATACCTACATTATCTTGACCAAAGCTAGGGTGGGACATGTATTTAATAGTCTCTTGAAAATTGCTCTGTCTGTATGGGTTGCCAGAAAAAGCCTCCTTGTTGTGGTTTAAATGTCAGGTTTACAATTAGAGATGATGTTAATAACAGATAGTTATTGAGAAATTTAGTTACCTAGTACCTTGTAGGTGTAGGGGTTACTGCAGCAAAAAGACTTCATAATGGCAGGGAGCCCTACTTGTTAAATATTTGCCTGCAGCCCATCCTCTATGTTTTGGAATAGTTAGTTCTTTAGACTGTGTTTTTTTGACAAGGCAATAAAGGTGAGTAGACATCCATTGCAGCATTAAGTTTAGTCTAAGCCTAAACATCCTCTATATGATAATACTTTTCTTTATTCACATCTAATCTGAATCTAGTACAGTGATTCTTGAGCAAAAGGCATAATTCTAAAGAAGGTATAGTAAAATCTCAAGAAATATGTGTGTAATTTGAGTAGGGCCATGTTAAAATTGCCATTGCTTTAACTTTTGTTATATTATTTCATACTTCTTCAATTTTCAAATGAAATTAAATGATAACATGAGATTTAAGTTTGAGAAACACTGATTTAGAGTCACTGAAACTTATCAACTTTTCCAGGACAATTCTTCTCATATATTATTTTTCCCATTTATATTACTGTGACAGTTTCCTATTGCATTATATTCTGTTCCTCAATTATGCTACTGAATCTTCCATGATTAGGACCATGCCTTAGTCATCCATGTACTCCACAATTAGTACAGTGCTTACTGTTTAGTATATGCTAGATACATGCTTAATGAATTTGAATTCCTATTTTGAGATTTTTAAGGTTCTTTGCCTAATATTTTATAATTCCCAAAGTAATTTTCACACTGCTGATGCCAGCAAAGGCATTCAGTATTTCTGGTCAACCCATTAATTAAATTTGGCTAAATTATAGTTATACCTTTGTATCCTGTGTCAGTTTCATCTTTAGATTATATGATCAATCCTTACTGATTGTTTTTATTAAAATTATTTTCTGCAATGATAAATGAGGGGTCTTTAGAAATCATTAAATTACATGTTTACAAAATTAATTTCTTATCTTGTTGGCTGTCTATTTAGGGATCATTTGTATTTTGTGCTTTATAAATCATTAAATTAATATGAAAATATTTATTTCTTTGTTCTTTGACTTCTTTGCTATTTTTTTCTTTCAGCTCTTCCAAGTGGTAATTCCCTTTTTAAATGTTCTTGATTTATAAGTACACTTTCCTATAATGCATGTATATCTTATTTTATTTGTAAACTATTCAGTTAATTTGAAAACTAGACCCTTCCAGGTGATATAATCACTTACAATCTCATTAATAGCTCTGTTAGAAAATATTATAATGATGGGAAAATTTCAATCTAATTTATCCTGGAACAGTCATTTTCTTTAAATTTCTAACTGATCTACCACCCATACACTCAGTGCTCCAGTCCAGATAGGAGCCAGGAACAGCTCATTTTCTCATCTTTAAATATATAAAAAAGTTCTATAGTTCCCTATTTTAAAATAGGTAACTTTGAGATGGTGCAATATATTTTTAAAAGGGATTCTGTCAGCTGAGGGAACAGTTCCCCAATACCTATCGTAGCTAAATATATCTGGAAATGCATTTACTTTTTAGAGTATTAACGGCCCTGATCACACAGAAAATTCTGTTGTTTTTGTTGATTTTGAGACATGTCTATTCTTTCTGTAGTTCATAGCACATAGCAGCAAAATAATTTTATCTCTTTTACTCATGGAATAATTGTTGAGTGGGAAAATATTATCTCACCAAAGGAGAAAAGGAAAGAAAATTTTCAGTAATTCTGTCTATGCTGTCAGGATGATGGAATAGGAAGTCTCAGCACTTGTTCCTCCTGACAGAAGCAGTAATAAAACATTTGACAAATGTATTTTATGAGATATCCAAAATCCAGTCAAGAAGTTGCAATACTTCAGATGAGGACAAAATTGAGAAAAAACACTTTAAAAAGGTTAAGTATAACAACTTCACTTTACCCATGTCAGCCCCTTCCCTAAGCCAGCATAACTCAGTTCTGAGAGAGATTTGCCTTGCTCATGATTTCCTTATCAGAGGAAAGAGTGAGTAAAACATGCATTTGACATCCCCAGACTTTCAGGGTGTTTCCCAAGAGACCTACTTCTGTCTTACCTCACTCAGAGTGCTGAGGCAACCACCATAGTCAGAACTACTGGGCAGCTAACAAAGAAAAGGGGCAGGGGCACTCAGCCTAATGCATGGTATTGAGAGAAGTTCCACAAAGCTGAGGCTTCAGGGAGAGATGTGGAACATGCATCCAGCCTCTTGACATTCCAGTACACTGCCCTAGGAAAAAGGGGCAGGCAGCTCTCAGCATCCTGAACTCCTCTAAAGGGTTGAGAGAAGGTATACAATCCAGAGATTTTTCCTTTAGGAGAAAGGAAGGGAAGTAGAGCTTACACCCATCATCTGGGCATTTTAGTGCACTGCCCTATGGAAAAGGGCTTAGTAGCTCTCAGCAGCTGGAGCAGCTGTGTGGAATAAGGAAAAGGCACACACCTAATAATTTTCTCCTCAGGAGGAAGGGACAGAAACAGAGCTTGTACCCAACATCCCAGCATTTCAGTGCACTATCCTAAGAAAAGGAGCAGAGTGTTACAGTGGTCTTTGCATCGCTCTGTGAGATTGGGAAAAGGCACACAAACCTCAAACCTCTCACCCAGAAGGGAAGAAGAGGAACGGAGTGCATATCTACAGAAAATGTTTGAGAGGCTCCCAGCATCTCTAGCCAGGCTTATTAGTAAAGGTTTTAACTACTGAAACCAGTTAATAAAGATTGGAAGAGTTGGCTGCTTCTTTAAAAAGGCAGACACAAATGCAGAGCTACAAGGAACATAAAGAATCAGGGAAATGTGACACTATCTTAGGAACAAAAGAAATCTCCAGAAACTCAACATAAAGAAATGGAGATCTATGAATTGCTTGACAAAGAATTTAAAATAATTGTCTTAAAGAAACTCAGTGAGCTACAAGAGACACAGATAGACAAATAAACAAAATCAGGAATACAATATATGAAAAACATGAGACTATCAACAAAGAGATAGAAATCATAAAAAAGTACAGAACAGAAATTCTGGAGCTGAAGGAAACAATAACTGCACTGAAAAATTCAATAGAGCACTTCAACATCAGACTCTATCAAGCAGAAGAATCAGTGAACTCAAAGATATGTCATTTGATATATCAAGTCAGAAGACTAGAAGAACACAGAATGAAAAAGAGTAAAGAAAGCCTTTGAGACTTATAGGACATGATCAAGCAAACTAGTATATGTATCACTGGACTCCTAGCAGAAGTGAGAGAAAGGGCCAGGAAACTGATTTAAAGAAATAATGTTGAAAACTTCCCAAATCTGGGGAGGGAAAAGGACATCCAGATTCATGAAGCCAACAGGACCCAAACAGGAAGAACATTAAGAAGTCTATACTGAGACACATTATAATCGAATTGTCAGAAGTCAGAGACAAAGAGAAAATTTTGAAAGCAGAAGGAGAAAAATGACTGATGATGTACAAGGGAACCCTTCCCCCCATAAGACTATCAGAGGATTTCTCAGCAGCAACCTGGCAGGACAAAAGAGAGAGGGATGATATATTCAAAGTGGTGGAAGAAAAAAAAAAGCCAATCAAAAATGCTGTACCCAGCAAAACTGTCCTTCAAAAATGAAGGCAAGATACATTCCCAGACAAACAAAAACTGGAGTATGTTGTCACTAGACTTGCTTTACAATAACGCCATAGGGAGTTCTTCAAGGTGAAATGAAAGGATGCTAAAACAAAAATATTAAGAATATTTGTTAATGGATCCACAATATAAAATTTAATTGATTCACAATATAAAAAGATGCAAATTTTGTTATCAATAACTTGAAGTACGTGGGGAGAGAAGTAAAGGTATAGAGTTTTGTTTGTTGTTAAATTGTTATCAGTTTAAAATAGACTATTATAACTATAATATGTTTTATGTAATCCTCATGGTAACCACTATATAAATGATACAAAAAAATTGGTACAAAAAAATCAACAAAATGCATAGGAAGACAAAAGAGGAAAAGAGGAACAAAAGAACTCCAATCCAGACAGAAAACATTTAACAAAATGGCAATAGTAAAATCTTTTGCATTCAATAATTCCTTTAAACATAAATGAACTAAACTCTCCAATCAAAAAACATAGAGTGGATTAATGGATAATAAAACAAGACCAAATTATATGCTGCTTACAAGAGATTCACTTTAAAGTTAAGGCCACACGTGAGCTGAAAGTGAATGGATGGAAAAATATATTCCATGCAAATGGTAAACAAAAGAGAGCAGGGTGGCTATATTTATAAAGGACAAAATAGACTTTAAGTCAAACACTGTCACATGGGACAAGAAAGGATATTATATAATGATAAAAGATATAAAGGATATGTATATATCTTCCAATTCATCAGAAAGATGTAACAATTATAAATATGTATGTACCCAACATCAGAGCACATAAATATACAAAGTAAAAATTAACAAAACTAAAAAATTGAAAGGAGAAATAGACAGCATTACAATAATAATGTGACTACAGTACCCCAGTTTCAACAATGGATAGAACATCTGGACAGAAAAATCAATATGGAAACAGCAGACTTGGACAACACTATAAAACAAATGGCCTAACAGACATATACAGAACATTCCACTCAACAGCAATAGAATACACGTTTTCCCCAAGCACAAATGGGGCATTTTCCAAGATAGACACATGTCAGGCCAAAAAACAACTTTTAGCAAATGTAAGAAGACTGAATTCATACCAAGTATTTTTTTTTGACTACAATGGTATGTAACTGGAAATCAATAAGAGATGGAAAATTGGAGAATTCACAAATATGTGGAAGTTAAACAACACACTCTAAACAACCAATGGGTCCAAGAAGAAATCAAAAGGAAAATCAGAAAATATCTTGAGACAAATGAAAATAAAAACACAATAGACCAAAACTTATGGGATTTGGCAAAGGCAGTACTAAGAGGGAAATTTATAGCAATAAATGCTTACATTAAAGAGAAAATATATCTCCCTATAGATATTATATTATCTTCTGAAAGCTTTATAGTTTTGCCTTTCATGCTTGGGCATTTAGTCTACCAAAATTGATTATGTAAAATGGGGGTGTAATTTAAGTTGTTTCCAATTTAATATTTTGTATAAGGGTATCCAGTTATCCAAGAGCTAATTATTAAAAATACATTGTTCATGGTGTTGGTCACCTCTGACACACACACACACACACACAAAAGAAAATGGATCTCAAATAAACAACCTAAACTTATACCTAAAGGAACTAGAAAAAGAAGAACAAACTAAGCCCAAAGTTAGCATAAGAAAGGAAATAATAAAGATAAGAGCAGACATAAAACAGAGACTAAGAAAACAATAGAAAAAAAATCAACAAAACTAAGACTTGGGTTTTTGAAAAGATTAAAAAGTGCACACACTTTCAGCTAGACTAAGAAAAACAGAGAGAAGCCTCAAATTAGTAAAATCAGAAATGAAACAGGAGACAGAACTGATGCACAGAAACAAAAATGATCATGAGACTACTATGAACAATTATAGCCAAAAAAATGGATAACTTAGAAGAAACAGGTAAATTCCTAAATACCTCCAACTTACCACGACTGAATCATGAAGAAATAGAAAATCTGAAAAGACCAACGAGTAAGAAGATTGAGTCAGTAATCAAAAACTCCCAGCAAAGAAAAGCTCAGGACCAGATGGCTTTACTAGTGACTTCTACCAACTGCTTAAGGAAGAATCAATGCCAATCATTCTCAAACTTCTTCTAAGAAATGAAGAGGAGGGGACACATCAGACTTATTTTATGAGGCCAGCATTACCCTGATACCAATCCAGACAGAGACACTACAGGAAAAAAATTATAGGCCAGTATATCCCTGATTAATGTAGATGTGAAAGTTCTCAACAAAATAGTAGCAAACTGAGTTCAACAGTGCATACACCATGATCAAGTGGGATAAATCCCTGGGATGCAAGAACACTTTAACATATATGAATCAATATATGTGTTACACCAGAAGACAGAATGATGGGGAAAAAAGTCATATGATCATCTCAATAGATGTAGAAAAAGCATTTAACAAAATCTGACCTCTTTCATGAGAAACATCTCAACAAATTATGTATAGAAGGAATATACCACAACATAATAAAGACAATATATTACAAGTCCATAGTTGGCATTATGCTCAATGATAAAATTTAAGATCAGGGATGAGGTAAGGATACCCCCTCTTGCCACTTCTATTCAATATAGTACTGGGAGATGGAGCCAGAACAATAAAAATAAATAAAAGGCATCCAAATCAGAAAGGAAGGGGTAAAATCATCTCTGTTTGCAGATGACACAATCCTATATGTAGAAAACCCTAAAGTCTCAACAAAAACCCAACAACTGGTAGAATTAATAAGCAAATTCAGTTGTTATAAAATACAAGTAATCAACATACAAAAACCAGTTGCATTTCCATACACTAACAATGAATCATTCAAAAAGGAAATTTCTTAAGAAAACAATTTTATTTACAACAGCACCAAAAAGGAAAACTTCTCTAACCAGGAGAGTGAAAGACTTGGACACTGAAAACTTCAAAACATTGATGAAAGAGATTAAGGGAGACACAAGCAAATGTAAAGACAACTTGTGTTCATGGATTGGAAGACTTAATATTGTTAAAATGCCCTTATTACCCAAGGCCATCTACAGATTCAAAGCAATCCTCATCAAACTCCAAATGGCATTTTTTTTTACAGAAATAGAGAAAACAATTCTAAAATTTATATTGAACCACAAAAACCCACCATAGCCAAAAGAAGGAAGTGGGAGATATCCCACATCCTGATTTCAAAATATATTACCAAGCTACAGTAATTAAAACAGAATAGCACTGGCATAAAGGCATACATATAGATCAGTGGAACAGAACAGAGAGCCCAGAAATCAATCCACACACATACAGTCAACTGATCTTTGACAAGGGTGCCAAGAATACACAGTGGGGAAGGGATAGTCTCTTCAACAAATTGTGTTAGAAAAACTGGATATTCCCATTGCAAAAGAATGAAATTGTATTTTTATTTTACACCATACATGAAAATCAAATGAAAGTGGATTAAAGACATATTTAAGATCTGAAACTGTAAAGCTCCTAAAAGAAAACATAGAGGAAAATCTTTTTGACATTGGTCTCAGCAGTGATTTCTTGGCTATGACACCAAAAGCACAGACAATAAAAGCAAAAATAGAAAAGTGCGACTACATCAAACTAAAAAGCTTATGTCATAGCAAAGGAAACGATCAACAGAGTGAAAAGGCAACCTACAGTATGGGAGAAAATATTTGCATATCATATGTCTGATATGGGGTTAATTTCTTAAATATATAAGGAACTCTTACAATTCAATAGCAGGAAAACCAGACAACCTGATTACAAAATGGGCAATGGACTTGAATAGATGTTTCTTCAAAGAAAAGATACAAATAGCCAAAAGGTATATGAAAAGATGCTCAACACCACTAAGTTTTAGGGAAATGCAAATCAAATCTACAATGAGTTATCACCTCATGCCTGTCAGGATGGCTATTATCATAAAAACAAAAGATAACAAGAGTTGGCAAAGATGTGGATAAATTGGAACCCTTGTACACTCTTCCTGGAAATGTAAAATAGTGCAGCAGCTATGGAAAAAGTATGGAGGTTCCTCAAAAAATTAAAATTAGAACTACCATGTGATCTAGCAATCCCACTTCTGGTATATGTCCAAAAGAATTGAAATCAGGATCTTGACTAGATATCTTCATGCCCATGCTTATTGCAGCATTATTTACAAGCAGCCAAGATGTAGAAACAACCCAGTTGTCTATTGACAGATGAATAAGTACAGAAAATGAGGTATATACATACAAAGGAATATTGTTCAGCCTTATAAAAGAAGGAAATTCTTCTATTTGTGACAGGACTGATGAACCTGGAGGACATTATGTTAAGGAACAAAGCTCCTTACAAAACAATTACTTCATGATTTCACATATATGAGGTATCTAAAGTAGTCGAATTCATAGTAGTAGAGAATACAGTAGTGATTGCCAGGACTGCGGGTGGAATAAATGAGTTGTTTAATGGGCATAAAGTTTCAGTTATACTAGATGAAAAAATTCTGCAGATCTGCTGTACAACATAGTGCAAAGAGTTAACAGTACAGTACTGTGCACTTAAAAATGTGTTAAGAGGGTAGAACTCAAATATAAGTATTCTTACCACCCAAAACAAAACAAAACAAAAACAAAACACAGGGACCCAAGGAAATTTTGGGAGATGTTGGGTATGTCTATTACCTTGGTTGTTGTGATGTGTGGGTGTTTGCATATGTCCAAGCTCATCAGATTGTATACATTAAATATGAACAGTTCTTTGTATATAAATTATATTTCAGTCAAGTTGTTAAAAAAGAAATTCTATCTAAAATAATGAAATTATTATAACTGCAATTATTATACATTTCCATAACTGTGGAAATGTATTTAAAAGCAGTTGTGATGTTTCTTTAAACATAATGCTGACCACGGTGCTTTGTAATTTTCCTTTCAAAAACTGGATTTTCCCAGCATGACACTCAGTGCTGGCATCAGTAACAGACACTTGAAAACACTCATGCCAAGGAGTTAACAGGAAATATCTTGGCAAATTCAGAGTCAAAAGAAAAGCACAAAATTGTCAGAACACATATCGTGTTTCTCAGAATTATCTGTATCATGTTGGAAGTTTTTATACGGAAGTGTGTGTTGACACTAATGATTAAGGCCAGGATTCCTACAATTGACAGGAAAATGACCTATAAATAATGACCTGTGATGGACTTGTCATACAGTCATTAAGTGAAATATTCTAGTACCAGTTTCCTCCCTTTGGTATCCCAGTTTCCGGCTTCTGTGAAGTACTTTTCCTTTGTAAAGATCACTCATTTTTATCTGAGACCATCAAGTTTTCTTTGAGCTTTATCAAATGATAATTTCATTCTCTCTCTTAGTAGATAACAATATCAAATGGAGTTTCACAAGCCTTTTTGGAACACATTCTGCTTGCACAGAAATTTTCTCTGGAGAGCTTCTTATTTCTCTGTCTATAAAAAGCAAAATAAAATGCTTGAAATGTTGAAAGTTTAAATTTTTTGAAGTTTAAGATAAAAGTTAATTTTATGAATCGTTAAGCAACCAGTTTGCCAATTATTTCATGTAACACAAAATCTATATTTTTCTAATAAATTAAGTTCAGTGTAACTTCTTGGGAAATGGTATTCAGAAATGTGCAAATGATTTCAATATTAAAATTCCATTATTTTACCATATGTGTGTGTGTGTTTGTATGTGAAATGAAATGTAAATTTCTGGAAAAATCATTTTATTAACTAAACACTAGGTCAAAGTTTCTCCAACTGAGGACTATAACTGTCAAGGGTCACAGGACAGTAACACTGAGGAAGTGAAGAAAGCTGTTGTTCTCTTTCAGCCCTGAGAGGCTCCAGCAGGTTACTCCTCACCTTTGTCATTGCTCCTTCTACTCTTTTTTCTTCCTTCTTTCCTTCCTCCCTTCATTCTTTTCTTCCTTCCTTGTTTTTATGTTTATGGTTGGGGGATTACAGTGGAAAACTAATAAGTGATAAGCACTATCTTCTAAACCCACAAGCAAGATGCTATGTATTTAGACACTTATAGGAGAAGAAAAATGGGGAATTTGAAACCATGTCACAATGACCATATTCTATTAATTTAGTGCATGATGTGATAAAAAGTGACATGTAATTAAGGCTGAGAAATGCTTACAGAAATCACTCCAGAACCAAAGAGAGAATTAATATCCTGTAAATTCTACATTCAATAATTTAGTATGTTGTTCATTCTAAATGCTAATATTGGGATAATTTATTTTTTAGAACACACAATGACCACTTTTAAGACCCCTCTGTAAATAACCTCACATTAAATGACATCTAAGAAGGAAATAACATGCTGGTTTTGTGCCAGTATTTAGAGGTTCAGAAGTAAAAGTCAACTTAGAAACATTTTACATAAACCTTTCATTTTATAGATAGTGAAAGTGAATTTGAGAGAGTTTAGGGCAACTGTGAGTTACCTATCTATGTTCACATGGCCAAAACTAAAACTGACCTCTAACCAAGTGAGATTCTGACACAACATGATATATGTCCTATAAGGCAATTCTAATGATGACACTGGGACTGACATCTCCCTGGAGTTTGCTATTTCTATTCTCTCTCTGCCATCTTTCTACACTCTCTTTGGACTGCATTTGTATCAATCAACATTGCTGGGTAGTTTACTCTAGAGTCTGGAAAATATGAAAAGAGAAATGTCATAGCCCACCATTTAAAAAAAAAAAAACACAATCATGATGGAGAGACAGAACATGAATGCATGGAAAAAAGTAAAAGATGAAACACAATACCAGGCAGTGGAGTTCAGTCCCTTCCAGCTGAGTCCTAATTGGTGTCTCTCTCCTATATCTTTACGTCTTGAACCATTCTCATCAAGACGGCATGAAAACCCTCTAGAGTACCTCTTTGAACTATACCCTTTCTCTACTTGAAATTATCAATTGGTGTCCCTTCAGAAAGAATCTAGATCCACTTAGTCAGGTAAGCAGCAGTAAACACAGTATGAACCCTCCCTCCACCCATCCTCCAAATTTGTTTTCCAGGCTTATGTCTCACTATTCGCCTAAAATGGAACTAATCTTCACCTAAACTACATGACCCACTATTGCCTGAACATGCTTATTTTAAAAAAGTTGCCTCTGTGCTCCTGTTTATGCCATGCTATGTTGGATGCCCTCTCTTCACCCCTGTCTATCAAAATTTGCCATGATCTACAACCCAGGTTGAGTGGTGCCTTTTTCTTAAAGCTTCTCTTGTTCAGTCAGGAGTGATCTTCTGGTGCCTAGAACATCTTTAGAGATATGCTTATATGTTTTGAAGCACTTAGCATATTTGCCCTTGAACTATACTTCTTTTATTTCTACTAATTTAGTATATGTTCACTGAGAACTGGAAATATCAACCTCTGATTCACCCATATTATTTAGAAAAATACGTAGTACGGGTTTTGTCATAGAAAATCTCAGAAACTAATTTTAAAAATACTAGTTTAGAAGTTTACTATTTATCTGGCCAAACTTCTCACTCAATAAAGAAGCAAAAGGAGAGTTAGTTTTATTTTTGAACGGTTATAATCAAAGAAAATCTTTGCATCATTAGGTAAGCAAAGATTTATTAGAACAACAACAACAAAAAATAAAAACAAGAGCCATACAAAAAATTTTTAATTGGACTTAATTAAAAATAAAAACATCTGCTCTGCAAAAGACACTACTAAGAAAAAGAAAAGTCAAGCTACAGGCTGAAAGAAATATTCACAACACATATATCTGATAAAAGACTTGAATCCAGAATATAGTAAGAACTCTCACAATTCAACAAGAAGATGGCCCAAAAAGAGGGTGGAGGGTTATTTGAACAAACACCTCACAAAAAGAACATACAAATAGCTAATAAGCTCAGAGACAAATGTCAAGCTTCATTCATCATCAGGAAAATGCAAATGAAAAGCACCATAAGACATTACTACATACACACTAGACAAGCTAAAATTATTTAAAAAACAAACAAAACCAAACCTTGACAGTACCATCCGTGTTGAGCATGTGTAGTCATTGAAACTTTCATATACTATTATTGGGGGTATAAAATGGTAAACTACTTTAGAAAACAGTTTGGTGATTTATTATATTTGAATATACACTTTTTGCATGGACTCATTTATGTCACTTCTAGATATTTATTCAAAAAAAGATGAAGATATACGTCCACAAAAAGATTTCTACACCAATGTTTACAGCAAATTTACTTATCATAGCCCCAGGGTGAAAACAACCCAAATGCCCCTAAACAGGTAAATATATAAACTGTGAAATATTCATATAAATGCATACTATTCAACAATTTAAAAAACTACTAATACATGCAAGACGATGGGTGAATCCTCAAATCATGAAGCTGAGTGAAAGAAGCCAGACAGAAAGGAAAACGTATTGTATAATTCCATTCTATTGTGACAGAAATGGTTGTCATTCTGAGGTGGAAAGGAAATTAACTGCAAAAGGGTCTGAAGAAACTTTTTGCTGTCATGGGAATGCCCTTCATCCTAATTATTGCACTCTTATGACTTCACAGTGTAAATTTTTCCTCCACAAAGGGTGGATGCCCTCTCCTTGGCAGTCTAATTATTTATATGTAAATAAATTAATTATGAAATATGTCCCATTATTTCAAATTAATTTTAAATATATTGAATTAGTGAAAATTTATTATGTAAACTTAGGGTAGCTTTGGTATAATTGCAACAGAGCTGAACATCAAAGGGAAATATACAGTTTTAACGTTCATTTTCTAAAACTCCTCAAGCAGATGTGTCTGGTATTCAGAAGTGTTTGAATTTTAGGATAGGAATGTGAAGCATATACCATGGATTACACAGCAGCTTCATCATCCCTTAATTAAAATATTAACATTTCTATAGTGAAATATGAAAATTCATACAAAGTAAGTTAAAGACTATACCACAGCATCATGTCAGTTCAGGTTTGCTTTTAAGCTAAATCAGTTTTAGCATGACACTCACCCCAAACATTCAGTTTCTAAAGATGTTTGGATTTTGGAATTGCAAATAAGGTACTGTGGATCTGTAGTTCAGTTTATGAATAATTATTAAAATGGCTCAACAAAGAACATGCTTGCTGTATTTCCAAGTTATATAAGTGGTTGTAATGAACTGGTACTTTTGTCATGTATAGGAATCTTGGCCGACACTAAATTTGTGGCACTGTTCTTTGAGTGGGGAAATATAATCCCAAGCCAATGATAAAGTTTCTGTTTTTAGTGGACCTACTATGAGGATGAAGTAGCATTTTTTCCTTAAATGTAATATCCTTCTGCTATTAATTTTCATCTTTAAATTTGTACCTATATCACAAAACTGCAAATAAATGAAGAATCTTTCTGCAGAAAATGCAGTTTTCCCCACTGAAATGAACAAACAAAAAGCTCAACATGAAACTGAAAAGATAAAATATTAAATTTTTCATTAGAATCATTGCTTAGTTCTCATTCAACTGGGCCTGATTTCTTCTATGTCCTGGCCAGTGCTTATTGTTGTGTGTGTGTGTGTGTGTGTGTGTGTGTGTGTGTACACATTTGACTTTGTTACTAAGGAAACACTGGCAAATATGGTATGGTACAGAGGTAATATGATATAATACAAAGAGCATGGGGAGGGGAGTTAGTAAACCTGTTCTTAAATTCCAGGTACTTTCTTTAAAACCTTGTGACAAGATAATTTAGTTTTTCCAAACCTAAGTTTTATAATCTATAATCTGAGAGCTGTAAATAAAACTTTTCAGGATTGTTTTTAGGATAACATGAGATACTGTCAATCATCCAACATGGAGTAGGCACTTGATAAGTTGTAATTATAATAATAAGTTTACTACTTTTTTATTAAAACCTTGACAGAGAAATCTATGATTGATTGAAAAGGGAAGTGCAATTGTATTAGAGATCAGCTTAAAACCTCACCTTGTGAAAATGTTATTCTGCTTCTCCCTACAAAACTATTATATATTTTCACCACTGGAATTTGGCAAAAGCTATATTTGATAATGTTTGATGAGCACACACTCTCTACTATTTTACAATATCCAGTACAAAGCCTGTGGTCAGGAATTACAATTCAACTAGTGTAAAGAGTTTCAGAATTCTAGGAGAACAGGAGAAAATTTTCTCAGTAGGAAAGATGTAAATTGCAACTGGATATCATTAAAAATTAAGGCTCTGATTGGATTTTGACACAGTGAATAAAATTTAACTCTTTTTAAGAAAGTTTGGCTATATAATCTGACAATGCAAATGAGGAAGGGTATTTTATTGTAAAAAGTCAACTACCAACAATCAACTAGAGTCCATTAAGCCATTTATTATTGAAATAATTATTTCAGATTGATTACTTAAGTATCAAATGCAGTTAAGCAATTGACTTATTCCTCTTTTATTTATTTATTTTTCACTACTTAGTTCTTCTGGGAAATCCTATCCAGGTCATCATACCACAATCGAAAACAACTGATAATGAAAAGAATGCTAATTGGTTTCCTCTCTCTTATCACTGATTCATACACAAACTATTGTTTCCACATTCTTCCTCTTGTTTGTACCCAATCTCTATATCTAGACTTTAAAAATTTTTGGAAGTAATTAGGAACTAGCACAGCATTGATAAACTATATTGAGTAGTAGACAGTATGATGAATGTGAACTAGAAATAATGTGTTTAAAGTTACTGATCAAATATTTATTGAACAAGCATTGAGACAACTGCTAAGGATAAAAAGACAAGATTCAGTTTTTGCCCTTTGGGAACACAGAGTTTAGTAGAGATTTGTAAACAAACAAATGGAACACAGAATGATACACGCAATAACAGATTGTAGCCAAAGTAATAAACATTTAGACAATTAATAAACATGCTGGCCAGTGGAAATGGGGCTATTAGACCACTCAAAGCCCTGATTTCTGCTCTGAACCTTCTGTGGCAAAACCAACATTGCCTCAAGTTGGGTGAGCCAAAAACTATCGATCAGTCCCTCAATTCTACTTCCTTCAAAGACAATGTCAGGGCTAAATTCCTGAATTCCCAGGCTTTTACTTCCTGTTTAATTCAGCCAATATCTAAAGTCTAGTGACCTCTTTAAAAAAAGTAAAGTTACTGTAAAAAAAAAATCTACTTTCTACTGCATTATGCTGTTTACCTTCCTGAGAAAACTCCTCCCAGCCCCTCTTCCTTCACCTTTCTCCCCGCTCATGCAACGGTGACCCCTAAAAGATCTATTCCATAACAAAAATTCCTCTATACCATTGACTTCTATTCAGAACATTTCCCCTACCTCTGCCTCACTGGACTCTGACGCTCTTGAGAGCTTAGTTTCACCTGCAGGCCTCAGGAAGTGGCTTTTATTTTTTCTGTCACCTCCACATATTAAGCATGAGCAGTAAGATTAGCAGATTTTGCATATTTCTTTCCCACTGTCCAGTGAGCACACCCACTGTTAGGAGGCTTGATGCTCAGTCCTGTCACTCACTCCCATCCCTTATGGGTGGCACCTACCAACCACTCACTAACTTCACCTCATTCACTGAACTTCTTGACACCTGAGTCACAGATAGGCTTCCTCTTTATTCTGGATTCCTGATATTATCCTGTAAGATTTCCAGGTCCATGATTTTCTAGTCCTATTCAGGACTCTAAGAACTTGTTTCCAATGTTTTCCTCTACTTCACTCTGATACACATTCTTAAGGCCATAATCTGGACATGGACATAATCTGAAGCTAATAAAATTCAAATCATCATGTGTCCATAACAAGTTTACTTTTTCAGCTAATCTTATGGTGACTACTCTGCAACCTTTTCAGGATTTTAAATTTTTTGTCCCTTCCACACTCTATACCCTTATTCTAATCCTAATACTAACCTAATCATAACCATGACCATAAGCATAACCATAATCATAATCCTTCTTTCTGTCTTCCTGTTCAACATAGATTCCATGGTCCATTATTTCAATTATTCTTTCTTTCCCTTGTAAACTCCAACTTCTTCTGTTTTTTTTTTCTTTTTTTCATTGCATTCATTTAGCAAAACTAAATTCTGAAGGAATCAATTTTCTGTGTCTTGGGCAATGAACAATACTGGAAAAAATAACAAACAACAAAATAACACTATAAATTTATCATCACTGACCTCATCTAGATAATTAACAAATCTCTCACTGGCCTCAGTTATTCACATATTTTATACTTTTCTCAACATCTATTTATACCACACCAGACCCATCATTTTTCAGGCCCAGGTGAATTTACTTCCTAAAGGAGAAAAATAGAAGCTATCACATGAGTACACCCTTAATTCCCAGACACTCAACCTATAAACCTAATTGCATTTGCAGCCACCCTATTATCCTTCCCTCCTGTTCAAATATAAGCAACATTACTCCTGACCCTGTTTCAGGTCAATTTTCTACCAGTGCCCTAGATTCAATCCCCTCTTACCTTCTAGAAAGTATGCTGCCTATTATCCCATTACTCTCCTATGTAATCAACTTCCTTCTTTCTCAAACAAGTCTTCCTCATAAGCATTTAAAGGGTTTTTATCTTAAAAACAAAACAAAAAATATAAACAAAAATAAAACTTTCCTGGACCCCAGTTTTACTTCTATCATCTTATCTCTCTTCTTCTCCTGAACTTGACAGTTAAATTTCTTGAACAAGTTGAGAACCCTCCCTGTATCCTTTTCTTACCTCCGGCCACCACTTTCTCCTCAACATACTCTGATAAGCCTCTTGTTCTACTGTTCCACCAAAACAGTTCTCACTACCGTCAACAATAACCTCCATGCCACTAAGCCAAAAACCAATTTCTTGTTCCATGGCATACTTTTCTGTGAGTGATGCTGACCAGTTTTGGTTAGAAGTTAATATAAAGTAGTTGTTAAAACTGTGGGCTCTGGAGTCAGACAGCCTGAGATAGATTCCTGAGTCTGCCAATTACTAGCTGGGACTTAAAGCAATTAATTAAAAATATCTCTATGCTTCAATTTCCTTCTTTGTAAAATAGAGATAAAAATAGTACTTACTTCATAGAAATGTTATAAGAATAAAGTAAATTAATGTAAACTTCTTAGAGCATAGGCTGACACCTAGTAAGCTCTCAATAAATGTTACCATTAATTCTATTGACTACTCCTTCCTTCTTCAATAACTTTTTTTTGGCTCCTAAACTTCACACTCTCTTGACTTTGGTAGAAGGGCATTTATGTCTGTCCTGGAGGAAAGGAAAATAACATGATCAAGGATTTAACAATTTCAATTCAATCTCTGTGGTCCTAAAAAACTCATACTTTTGTATATATGTATTTATTTTTATCTGTTTATGACAGGGCAGAAATGGTTGAAAGTTAAACTCAACATTTAAATATCTGGGTTAATTGTAGAATAAAAATTTAAGGTGTATTCACAGACTACCCAAGTATCCTTAAGTCAAAACTAGGGCATTGGTTAGGAAGAGTGAGGATATTTGGGAAGACATGAATAAAGATGAAAATCTTGGATCTACTTTAAACTTTCTTTCAATGGGGTGCTGATTCTCCTCATGACTTATCCCTACCACCCTTATTTTGTCTAGACCTATAACTAGAAAGATCTAAATATATTCCACTAGGGACAAGTGAAAAATCCAACCTAGGAAGAAATAGGTTACACTCCAAAAGATTACAATATTTTTCTAAGTTATATTGGCATAAACCTAGGAGATATATGTGAGAATATATTGTAAAAGTTTTAGACCAAAGAGGATGAAATATTGGATTAGGCCAAATTAATCAACATAAGTGTACTTATTCCTGAATTAATATGGTACGTTGAGCAAATAAAAGTGTTCTCTTTGTGCCTCAATTTTTCTATATCTAGGCTCAGTTCTGTTTCCTAATAGTTCTCCAGATGATATTATCAATACATGATTTTAAATACTGTTTATTTTCTAATGACTTTCAAATATATATCTCATATCTGTTTTTTCATCTGAGACCTAGAACTTTAAATTTCAAATGATCTCCTCAAAATCTCCATTTTGATATCTGAGAGAGAAAATTTTCAAACTCTATATACCCATAACCAAACTCATAATTTATCTCCTAAAGACATTTATACTAGAGTGTTCCTCCAATATAAATGGCTAAAGTTTTCACTCCCTTGCACAAGTGAGAAACCTGGGATTGAATCTTGACACGTCCATCATCTCTACTGCTAATAGCCAATCATCAAGTGTTATCTTTTTACCCTCTAAATAGCTTTCTAAGTCATCCACTACTCTTATTTTCACACTTCCTCATTCCTTGAAGATTTGAGCACGTGACTATTATTCTCTTCAACATTTCAATATCTGTGTAGATCACCTGTCAATATGGTGACTCTAAATTCCTTGACTGTCTCCCAATGATCTTTCTTGCCCCCTATCTCAGATAATAACTTTCAGGATCCTGCTCTTGTCTTTGTAAATGGCAGCAATGAAATTCATCCAAATTTTCCATTTCAAACATCATATTCTCCAACCAGCACTTCCTATCTTGCCAGCTAATAATCACTAGAATGGCAACTCTAATAATCCTTTCACCACTCTGGCATCTCAGCATATCAACCCTCACAGCTTTGCTCTCCTTTTGTGCCCTTTCTCCTTATTCGGTTTAAACTCATGGTCAGTCATAGTCATTCTTCACATATGTTCTGAACCCGTTTGCTTTTCCCTCATTTTTATGGTACTGTGGCAAAATGACAACCTTAGTTAAACTCTTTGCCTAGTCTCTGCTTGCTTTGACAGACCAGGTCTCTCCCTTTCACAGAGACTGGCTAACAGTACACCAAACCTATTTTCCTTCCTAGCCACCCCCCCCCCAGGTACAAAGCTAGAAAGTATTTCCCAGCCTCTGTTGACTTAAGGTGTAGCTATGGCATCGAATTTTAACCAATAAATGTGAGTAGAAGTGATGCATACCATTTCTAGGCGTGGCATATATAAAATTTTTGAGCTCCTCCATTTTCTCTCTTCTCCAATTTTCCAGCTGGGTATCAAGGTCCAGGATAACCTTGGAAACCCTGTGTTGAGCTTCTCTCCACTGGGAGCACTGAAAGATGCAGTTTCACGACCTCGGATTCCATCTCTACTGCCATGTCCCACTACCACCTAGACTTTATGTTACAGATATGTAAATTTCTGTTAGGCATTAAGATTTCACGGTTAATCTGTCACAGTAGCTAGCATTACCTTAACAAATAGAACCACTATAGAATCATGTCTGTAGAAAACACACAGCTGTGCTAATTGATTTCACTTTTAATTTCAGGATCGCTAATCTTAATTGTCATCTAACGTTAACACTAAATTTCTCTACCCTATTCAGTATCCTACCCTCATAGATAAAAATTCAAACTTTTCCTCTTTCCTCAAAACTTACACCTGGTCTATCAACAAATCTCATCACCAATACCTTCAAAATATATGCAGAATTTAACATTACTTCACTCTCAGCTCCAAGCTCTCTTTATCTATTTCTACTGACTAACTGGTCTCTCCTTTCAGGAGCCAGGTGATCCTATTAAAATGCAAGGCAAATTATTCCAGATCTCAAAACCCTCCAATGGCTTTGTATTTTCAGGGTATGGTCAAGAAAATAGAAACAACACTGGATATTTCAAACTGAGGGGACTCTTACATGGGTGCTGGATGATTTAAAGAGCAAAGGGCTAACACAGAAATTGATAACTGTGGGCAAGAACTGCCATCATGGGGCCAGGGAGCAAAGGAGAAAAGGTAGTTTACCAGAACCTGGGAGCTTAGAAGAAGCACTCTGCAGGGCTGATTCTCCTACTTCTGAGGGAGGAGCCTGAGATTGTGTCCCAGAGCTATGCTGGAAATGTCATAAAACACTGGAGGTTGGACCCAACTGCTGCTTCTGAGCAGTGCTGACAAAGACAGGTAAATATAACTGGAAATGTAATTTGCCAACTCCAAGCCTCAGTCTCACCATCATAAAGCCATCAGCTTTGGCTACTCAGCACTCATAAAATTCCTCTACACATATTTTTACTTACATGGAATAATAATAACAACTTTATGCTTCTACCCACCGGGGTCTGACTCTTTCTTATCCAAATGAAATCCCTCTCACACTTTTCCCCATAAAGAAGAGACTCAGAGTCTTAACATTTACCATATCCCATCTCTAGGGGATGTTAAATTTTCGTTTTCAGTCACAATTTCACTAAAATTGTTACACAAAGTAATACGGATAAAATAAGGGATGAAGTAAGTGAGTGATTCCTCTGGGCTCAGATGAATCTACTCATCTGCCTGTGGTCAGCTGCTGGGATGGCTGTGTTGGTCTTTGGACTCTCTTATATGTCTGAGGCCTTGGCTATAATACTTTGTCTCTGTTCCATGTGGTTTTTCATTTTCCAGAAGGCAATGACAGGTTCTTTTATGTAGCAGTTGCAGGGTTCCAAAAGAGAGAGCAGAGGATACAAAGTTTCTTGAGACCTAGGCTTAGAATTCACTCAATATCACTTCTGCCATATTCTACTGGCCAAAGCAAATCACAAGGGCAGCCCATTTCAAGACGTGGAAAAATAGATTCTACATCTTGAAGGTTGGAGCTACAAGAATTGTTATTTTGCAATATACAACATAAGTACAAAAGAAAACATACACAACTCTCCTTTTTCCACTACAAATTTCCCCTCAATTGGCCCACTGTGAGATGGATTTTCTTATTTAACTGCATAGGTACCTATTTTTACCAGTGGCCTAAAATGATTCTTGAGTTCCTAGCATTAGCATCAACCTAAGTCTAGTACACAGTCATCAATTAAATGTGTGCAAACATGTTTCATGAAGGCTTAGAAAAGTTTTACAGTACATAATTGTGGCAATATTGCAAAATCCTTTCTCAAAGATATCCAGCCTCCTTTTTAATCAAAGAACTCCAGGTCACTGAATTGGCTTAGGTTTGGGAATTGGGTGAGAAACAATACTCAAGTTAGATTTTTGCCCATCAGACTTAGAGTTTTCCTTTTATACTGACTAAGTAACACTTTAGAAATCTGCCCACATATTTCACTCCTAGGATATTTCAATCCTAAGAATCAAGTAACCATAGCTTAAGATCTGTGCAAGGCAATAAATTCTAATTACCAACCTTCCTTGCTATTCATTACAGTAATTGCACAAATCTTGGTTCTTGAGGTTAGTGTCACTACTTAACTTCTTCTACTCTGTGATTCCATGATATCTATTGAAATTAAGGATCCTCTTTCAATGACAGCATCTTTAGACTTCAGAGGATAGCTACCATAGAGTTTTACAAAGATACTGGTGCATGCCTTTGTGAAGGGAATGTCCTCTGGGCCCTCTAAAGAGATGTAGTGGGGGTGGTGCATGTGCAAGTTTCACAAGTCCACTCTTACACCTCTATATCCCTAAGTCTTTTCTTTAGATTAGATTAGGAAATTCTCATCCAATCTCATTGAAAGAGGGCTGCCATTGAATCCAATAAACCAAAAAAACTGTTAGAACAACTTTCATATGCTCAACCTACCATATTAAACCTGGAATAAGAATACATACGTTAATTACTTTGTCCTAATCAAATGTCACATTTCATCCTCCTTGGTCAAACATCTTTATAATGTATTCCCACTTAACATTCCTGGTTCATGCCAATATAATTTAGGAATACATTGTAATTCTTTTGGAGTATAACCTATTTTTCCTGGGCTGGATTTTCCACTTGTCTATGGAATGCACTCAGATTTTTCTACCTATAGGGCTAGATACAATAGGAGTGGGAACTCTTGAGGAGCAACTCATTGAAAGGAAGGCTCAGAGTAGATTCCTGATTTTTTCAGGTTTATTTGTATCCACCCAGATATCCCACCCTCCTTTCGAATCAATGTCCTAATTTTCACTTAGGACACTTGGAACACCTGTGAATGCACCTTCTATTGTAATTCTATAACTAACCCCAATTTTTTTTTTGTGGTAAGCAGGCCTCTCACTGTTGTGGCCTCTCCCGTTGCAGAGCGCAGGCTCCAGACGTGCAGGCTCAGTGGCCACGGCTCACGGGCCTAGCTGCTCCGCAGCATGTGGGATCTTCCCAGACCGGGGCACGAACCCGTGTCCCCTGCATCGGCAGGAGGACTCTCAACCACTGTGCCACCAGGGAAGCCCTAACCTAAATATTTAAATGTTGAGTTTAATTTTCAGCCATATCTGCCTTGCTATATACAAACTAAAATAAATACATTCATACGAAAATGAGAGATTCTTTTAGTGTTACAAGAGAAGCTTTGAGATTAGTAAACCCGAGTACATCACCTTCCTTTTGTATGGTCTCCAGTGCAGTCAGAAATAGCCATTCTCCCTCATAGTCTTCAGAGGTATTATTAGCACCATATCAGTCAACTGCAGCAGCCACTTGGTCCCCTAAGTTATTGATTTCAATAAGCACTTTATCCCAAGCAACTGCAGGTGGTAATTTAGTTAAATACTGCATGCCATGGCAATATCAGTATCCCAGTTTCTACCGACAAGTAACTTAGCATTAATTAGATTCAAGGTCAAGGATACATTTAAAATAATTCCATAATCCTGTCTTTGAATGTTTCCTGGGATCACTCTTGGTCCCTGGCACTGTAACCATCAAGAAAACAGAAACCACATTAGGCATTTTGAATAGAGGATATTTAAATAGAGAATTGGTAACATGAGTCTTTGAAGGTGAAGGAACAAAAACAAAACATTGTAGTAACCCAGATACTAATAACTCAGGAGGGAGCTCCCAGCCCTAGTCCTAACTACTGGGGGTAGGTGAGAAAACTACCAGGACCTAAAAGGTTAAAAGAGGAACCCATCATTCATCCTCAGACCTCAGAGAAGAAGGTTGCAAAAGGCTACTTCTGGAACCTAAGAGGCGGTGCCACAAGGCTGGTCCTGGAAGTGCTCAAAGAAGGTGAAGGTTGAAGCCATCAGCTTCAAAGAGAAACAGAGAAAACAGAGGGGTGTGTCTCTTCTCTCCTCCCCTTGCTCTCCAGTCTCTTTCTATTGCCTTCTATTGGTAAAACTGAGCAGGAAGCCACTTGACTAACTGGGAAATGTAATTTACAGACTCCCTGCCCCAGCATCATATACAGGCAAGTATTTTAGGGGGCCTTTAGAGCCAAAAGAAAATAGGTAAATAGCTGACACAGTCTTCCCATTCATCTGGAGTAAACTCTGAAGTCCTACAATGATCTCCAGGTTCTGCATAACCTAGTTCCTTGCTACCTCCCTGTTTCATTTCCTACTCTTCTCCCCCTGTTCCTTCTGCCATACAACAGACTCACTGCCCAGGCATGTTCTTGTCTCACAGCCTCACATTTGCAGCTCATTCTGCATGTAATGCTCTCCTCAAGATAGGTCTTCATGGTTAGCTCCCTCACTTCTATCCACCAAAAGTTACTTTCTCAGGGAGGTCATTCCCTGGACTTTCCACCTAAAATTTAACTCATAATGGCATTCAGATTTATCTTCCCAAATTTCTTTTTTCCCTACCCACTTATCACTATGTAAAATACTAGATATTTTCCATATTTACCTTATTGTAAATCTTCTCCAGTGGAATTTTAGTTCCATGGGATGATGACTTGTTTGTTTTGCTCATGGCTGGATCCTCAGTGCAAGAACAATGTCTGGCATATATTTAATATGTAACAAGTATTTTTTGAATGAATGATTATCCACTAAAATTGTCCTAGCCAACTCTAAGAAACATCCAATATTTTAACTGCTACCTCTTCATCCATTCTTAACCTCTGTTGATTCATTTTCAGCACTGCTGCTATAGTAATTTTTTAAAATTAGTGATATGTTAGGCTATATTACAAGCAGCTGGAGGATGAGTCCTGTATCATATAGAATTACATCCCTCCTTCTCCAATCCAGTCCCTATATCTAAAATTGATTTACTTAGGCAAATTCTTGTCATTCAGAATGCTTTTATTCATTTATATAATGAAAATTTCTACACATGGCAGCTTTATCAACAATTTTTCATTTGATATGTGGTTTTAATAAGCTTACTTATAAATCTTTGCAAAGTGTCTCATTACCTAACTTGGCTTTTCACACCACAGAAACTAAGTGGACAGTTCTTAATCTGGTTTTAATCTGTTCTCTGTTAAATTGACAAGTATAGTAATATGTATACCTTATGTAACACAAAAATTATGGTCTTGAAATGTTGCCCGTGAACCTTTAGATTTTTATTTCAAAGAGGTTTATAATAAATTGAATATGCGTTCTTTTGCAAAATTATTTGGGAATGAAACATAACAAAAATCTTACTTAAGATAAGCACCCATGTAAAAAACAAAAGTCCTCTAAATCACAAAGTATGAATGTATATTTTGCATTTGGCATAGTTGTTTAAAGGCTTAACGGGGATAATCATTTAACAAAAGGTCTATCAGCTCTTCTCTTGTTTCTAAAATAGAGTAACATGTCCCCTTTTGTATTGTCCAAACTCTATGTTTGTGCTCTCTCTAAAAGTTGCACACTTAGAAATGAACAGGTTGAGCTAGTTTGATGGATGATAAGATGCAATGAGGAACTGGGCAACAGTTCAGCATCACCACCTAGTTGTTTATCTGAATTACTGTATCCTTTGAGCTTTGCTTATGCCACTCTGGTCATCAGATGTGTGTGCCTTCTCTTAGTGGACTGCAAAGGCCTGGAAGTTAAGTTTTATTCACTTCCTATTCCACAGAAGTCTTTTTATTGGGTAGGTACTGAAATTGGGTGGTATAATTAATTGAAAAATTGGACACAGAAAGAAGTAAACTTAGCAACTCTATAACACATCAATGGAACTTATTAAACCTAGTACATGTTTTTAGATTCAATTCATAGAACAAATGCCCAGGTTTATCAGGCATGTAAAATTTGGTGTTCTGTGCAATGAACTAGGCTGTTAGCTCTTGTGAGTGAGTGTGTGTTTAACGGTTTAAGCTAAGTTGAAAAGAAAGATTTTGATAATTCTAAAAACAATGTTGGCTTATTTTTTTTTTTACCAAATACAAATTGCTGTTCTGCTTCAATTAATAGTCTGAATATAAATGCATGCATGTTCATTCCTACCTTTGGCTTGCCACCTGCAGATCTCGGTCCTATGACTTGACTGCAGAGCTATCTTTCCCGTGGGCTCAGGCTTCTCCCTCGCTTCCTTTGGAGAACATTCTATGCAACGTCTTAAAAAGCAAATTGCCTGTTTTGGAAAGAGTGATTTCTTTATGAGACCTTCTTAATCTCCAAGGAAAGTGCAGAGTCACACAAAAATATGCACAAACAGCTGGAGTACAGGTCGACATCAGTGAAACAGAACCTTTTTTTTTTTAAATATTGAAAATTGTGAGTGAAGTTACTTTTTATAAAACTTCCCTGCTGTTTTCACAGCACAGCATGCAGCCCTATGAGACTGCATAAGCTGTATTTTCACACAGACTATTCTTAAAATGAGCCAGTACTGGTTGCCTAATCTTTACAGAATAATGATACCTCCAATGAAAAAAATAAATCCTCCCTAGCTAATGGTAGGATTGTAAAAAATTACCAGAAGGGAATTTGTATGAAATTCTGTGCTGCCAAAACATCTAAGAATATACTTACTTTTGATCTCAGAATTACTTTCATTGATTTATCTTTAATGTAATTATTTTTTATTCTCATTATTTAACTTTGGCTTCACAGGATCTACCTGGTTGGATAGCAGCCGATATTTATATATTCCTTTAAAGTTTATTGAGTGCTTAGATATATATTATCTTACAAAGTAGGTATTCCTCTTGTCCCCGTTTCACAAATGTTTGATGATTGCTTTTGCAGATGTTATCCAAAGCTGTTAAGGTAAAATCTAAAGATCTAAAAAGCTTAGAATAGCTAAGAGTAATTTTTAAATACACAATAAGATACCTGTATAACAAAATAAATATAATCAAATTTATTACCGTAAACCAATTAAAGTAGAAGGAGAAATAAAAATAAATCTAATTTATCTGTTCACATGTGATATCACTATTTCATCATTGAAGAGATGTGTTTAATAATTTTATTTGCCTACTAGTGACAATAGTTAACCAAGGGACATTTAGCTCTGTCTCATGTTAAAGGAATCTGAAGCTAGAAAGCTTAACATGGTTAAGGGAATTATGGTATATCTATCTAACTATCTGTCATCTATCTATCTACACTATATATCAGGGAACTATGTTCTTCTTTCTACTTTGCTGTACTCAGCACATGTTTTCTATTTTCATGGGCACAGGGTGGTTTCTGGAGCTCCAACCATCATATCACTGTTTCTGTTACGCTACAGGAGAAAGAGAAAGAAAGGCCAAAAGGTCTTTCCAGAAATCCCACCCAATAACTTCCACTTATATCTCACCAGTCATCCTAGTTGCCAGAGGGCATGGGAAAGGTGGACGGTTGGCCAGCTTGTCATTGCAGGCATAAAACTAAAGATTTGTTACTAAAAAGAAAGGGAGAATGGATTGCAGCACATATTTGCTGTTTTTGTCACTCATCCATAAAAGAACATATGATATTCCTACTTTTAAGGACAGTATCTATTCAATCCTCCAAAACCCTCACTCCACATGTAAAAAATGCCACACTAATGGATTAAAAAGTGTCCTTAATTTAATCCTTTGATCAAAAAGTAATCAGAGGAAACAAGTTGAGTTTAGTAAGTGAAGGTGATAGTTGAAAATGGAAAATTATCTACCCTGGTTCAAAAGAATATATAATGGCAGTAAAAAAAAAATGAAGAAGAAATAGAAAATATGAAATTATTAGTAGTCATTGAGTGCATGGTGATTTACTAAGTAGCCTAGTGAAGAGTAGAGTTTGGTTAAATGCAATTTTCTCTATTAAGGAGTTTGCAGTACTGTTTGTTATCCAATGAAAATCTTATATTAACTATTTTTAAAAGAAGGTAAATAGCTATAATTTGTAGCTCATTCATAAACTATTAAAAATCTATACTATTCCTCTCTAGAGATCACTTCCTGAATGTATCTTGGGACTATTAAGGAACTATATTTAAATTATGCCTATTTTTTCTGGAATTCTGAAAGCCAGAAAGAATAAAATCATTTCCTAGAGTCTTACTCATTCCTATCATGGGCATGACTTAAAATATAAATTCCATTAGACTATGAACATGAATCATGTAGAAGAACAATGAATTATTGAAAATAACATTAACTCAGAGGGCTTCCCTGGTGGCGCAGTGGTTGAGAGTCCGCCTGCCGATGCAGGGGACACGGGTTCGTGTCCCGGTCCAGGAGGATCCCACATGCCGTGGAGCAGCTGGGCCCGTGAGCCATGGCCGCTGAACCTGCGCATCCGGAGCCTGTGCTCCGCAACGGGAGAGGCCACAACAGTGAGAGGCCAGCGTAGCGCAAAAAAAAAAAAAAAAAAAAAAAAAAAGAAAATAACATTAACTCAGTCTCAAAATTTAGGTAATAAACATGAAAATATTCTAGACTATGCTAGTAATACAGTGCAAATAAATTAAAAACAAGATAGAATTTATATATATAAACATACTTTTACCAAAGACTGGTTAAGAAAAAGATATCAACATTCCCTTTCATTACTTGAGGAATAATTGGCAAAATCTTTTGTAAAGATACATATGCATACACATATATGTATTTTTAGCCATATGTGAGTGTGTATAAGTATACACAGAGTATTAAAACAGCTGTATTCTTTAACACAGTAATTCCATTTTTGGAAATCTATCTTAAAGAAATAATCCTAAATACTGAAGAAGAAAAAAGTTTTATTCACAATCTTCATAGCATCCATTATAAGTGAAAAATTGGAGCTAGTACTTGTTCAACACGGGATAATAACTAGGTAACTAACGGTACAATCACTGAGGTATCGCTTTTTTTTTTTTTTTTTTTTTGCGGTACGCGGGCCTCTCACTGTTGTGGCCTCTCCCGTTGCGGAGCACAGGCTCCGGACGCGCAGGCTCAGCGGCCATGGCTCACGGGCCTCGCTGCTCCGCGGCATGTGGGAATCTTCCCGGACCGGGGCACGAACCAGCGTCCCCTGCATCGGCAGGCGGGCTCTCGACCACTGCGCCACCAGGGAAGCCCGAGGTATCACATTTTAACTTAGTAAACTGAAAGTGTTAGAAAAGTAAGAAGACAACTCTAAGATATCACAGGGGTACCCACTGCTGGAAGCAGGTATCACACTCGGGTCTAGGGACACCAAGGGAAAAGATTGGATGTACTAATCTTAGTACCTTAGTCCCATTTTACTTGAAGCCCAGACCTCTGAAAAGGCAGCTCAGACTGTCGAGGCTGATGTTTTTGAAGTAGAACACTTTTCTTATGCAGCCCTCCACTCTCCCTATGGCGCCCCCTTTTGGCAGAGCCTAACAGGGAACCAGGGGTCAAAGCAGACGTGTTCCGCCCCACCAGGAGGGCCTGTCAGTTTGCTCCGCCCATCTCCGTGGCCACCCTCTCACTTCGCAGCTCCTAGAGCTCCCGTCTTCCGGCAAATGGAGAGCGAGGAGGGGCGCGGTGAGCTCAGGGTGCCCCCGGCTTGCAGAGCTGAGCAGGAGCCTGCACGAGCCACAGCGAGCAGGTTCCACCTCTGCTACCGCGCCAGACAGCAGGTATCCAGGGCTGGCTGCAGAAGGGTGCGCATGCACCCCCACCATCACAAAGCTGAGTATAGGAGGGTGGTTTGGAGATGAGAAACAGGAGCTTAATAATTGTCACACTCTTTGTTTATTGCCTATCTCTCCATCTAGAAAATAAACTCTTAAAGGACGAGGTAGTTTCAGTTCTTACAACAGTGCCTGGCCCACGGCAGGTGCTCCATAAATCGTACTGAATTAATTCTGTTATTGAAGAACTGGGAAAATATGAAAAAAATTACGGCATCTTTATCTCTGCCTTTTAGATTTTCTTAGTCCAGAAATTGCCCCAGCAAATGAAAGGCATAAGCCAAGGGAGCACCACCCTTCTCAGTCACCGTGTTCCATCTCTTTTAACTATGTGTGTCTTTGAGAAGTTACTTAACCTTAGGAACCCCAATTACATAACCCAAAAGTAGAAACAACATTTAGTTTAAAGTGTCATTGTAAGGAATGGTGATGATCCACGTAGGGTACACGTTTGTCCAGTCGGTTGTACTGTTGAAGCCACATACACATTTCCATACCCTGCACCCTTTAACCGCTGTGCATCTGGCATGATTTCTAGGTAGGTATGGTTTCTGAATAATGATATAAACTAATAGTTATTGAGCATTTATATTTGTGATACATTTGTCTGTTTTAACATTTAATGCTTCCAACAACTTACGAGGTAGTTGCCTTTATTTTTCCAATTTTACTTAAGAGGAAATTAAGGCACATAAAGTTAAGTAACTAATCCTAGGTTACATAGCTAGAAAGTGCAGAACTAGGATTTGAACCCAGGTAATCTGGCTCCAGAGACTGTCTTCTTAGCCACTGTGTTTCTTAAATAAGACTATTAATAATCTTATTCTTAATGCTAATTCTAGGTATTTGCAGGACTGTCTTGTGTGATTGTTAATAGGCACTTACCTATTCAGTTAAAATTCCTAAGGAGAATCACTGGCTTAGAAAAACCACACCTGACTGAATAAACACACCAAGAAATGGGGAGAGGAGGTGTCTCCTTTTACAAGGGTATCTGGATAAAGCTTAAATTCAGCCAATCTAATTGTAAACTGTTATTACCCTGTTATAGAAAAACCCTGTAATTGGATAAAGAAAATCTTCTGTAAAAGCTTGTCCCTTGGGCAAGGTTTAGCACTCGTCTCAGAAGCCCAAATAAAATTGATCGAAACTGTGTTTAAAAAAAGTTATAGCTTAAAAAAAAGATTGAAGGGAAATACTTCACAACATTAATGCAGTTGTCTTTGGATGGTAATACAATGAATAAGTTTTTTTGTTTTCTTTTCCTTTTATATATATTTTTTAAATTTTCTAAATGAGAAAGTATTATTTTAAAAAGAATGTTTATTTTTTAAGTATGAGAGGAAACTGTTATTAAAAGCAGAAAACTTAGATGAATAAATGAAAAAGAATTATATGTAATTACACTGCTGTGTGTTAAAACTTTGCTATATTTTCCAGACTTTTTCCAATGTAAGTACACTCACATACTGCCCGTGTGTGCAGACATTTTTACAAAAAAACCAGAATCATGTTGTTCATACTGCTTCATACTCTGTTTTTCTTTTCACTTATCAGAATACTATGAATAACTTCTGAATAAATACACATATATGTCATACTTTACTATATATTTGTTTGTGTTAACATATTATAATTTTTAACCAGTCCTCTATTGTTGGACATTTAGGTGGGTTCCATTTTATGTTTTATTTAACTAATATAGCCCCAAATTTATTCATTTGTTTTTACTACCTGTCTGAATACTTCCTCAGAATAAGGTCCAATAGTGGAAATTCTGGGTCAGTGGGTATATACTCTTAAGTCTTTTAGTGCATATTGACTAATTGTCCTCCAGAAAGGTGGCACCAGACAACTCTTCTACCCAGTGGTATGTTAGAATACATACCTATTTCCTTGCAGACACACCATGCTCCTTGGCATCTTTCTCAGTAAGATAAAGCTAAACAAAATCAATAGATATTATTGCTATTTGTTTGATAACTGCTGAGCTTCATGTGATTTTGTGTTTCTTCTTATGTGAATTGCCTACTTTCATCCTTTGCCCATTTTATTTACTGAATTATTTTTTTAAGTTGGTTTTGTTTTGATTTTTTGTTTGTGTTTTACTGATTTTTAAGAGTTGTATTATTTTTAATATCTTGCAGGAGCTTTCACTCGTTGGTGAATTAATTATATGGAAATTCCTGTTCACGTGTATTTCATATGTTACATTTTAAAGAAAAGATAAAATGCATAACTGAAGGAGTCCTGAAGTGTACTAGATGCCTCAGCAGAAACGAGAGTATGAAGATCCCTAGAGCAGAAGAAAATCTCCCAGATTGGCAACAAAGTTGCAGGAAAAGAGTTCTGGGCTCATGAGAGACCCTCAAGAAGAAAAGTCAAGAATTCAGTCTGGGTGAGAACTATTCCCTCAGGCACAGGGAAGGTTTCTCACCACCAGTTTCTTCATGAGACAAAACTAGAGCTTGAAATCAAACTGCCTGGCTATGTTTCCCAGCTCCTTTCTGCTGGTCAGGGTTACTCACCCTTCAGGTCTCAGCTCAAGCACCACTTCCTCAAGGATGTTTTCTCTGACCTTGCCCCCAGGTCAAACCTCCTTTTTTATGTTCATAAAACAGTGTACTCCTTTACAGCAGTTCACATGGTTGTGATTTTATCTGACTTTAGTTACCTGATTATTTGATTCATATCTCTTTCTCACTTACCAGAACGGATACTCCCTGAGGGAAGAAAGTCTGATTTCTCAACCCTTCATCTCTCTACACTTAGCCTCTCACATAGGAGATGCATGACTAAGATTTGTTGGGTAAATTGATTGTATATAAATATGCATTGTAAATTATAATTAATATCCCTAGAGAGTGAGTTCAGCCATTCTCCATGAATACTTTGACTTCTTCATGAAGTACTGACTTTAAGAGCCACTTCAGATATTATTAATAGAAAAATATAAACTTGGGAGGTCATAATTTACCAGCAAAATGTACATTCTGATGCCTCAACTGAGCAAAACACATTTTTCTCCCCATAGTTCTAGGTAAACAAGGCCATTTTACATAGAATGACTTTCCTTAACTCCATTGTAGCTTTTCAAAAGGCTATTGATTAGACACACAGAGACCTAAAGTTTAAGGGAAAAAAATTCTGTACCTGTGCAGTCCAATATGATAACCACCAGCTATATGTAACTATTGAACAGTTTAAAGTTGCCTAGTTGAAGTTGAGGCTGTATGTGCAAACCATGCATGGGATTTCAGAGACTTAGTATAAATAAAATAGTGGAAAAAAATCTCAATTTTATATGTTGAAATGATATTTTAGATATATTGGCTTATATAAAATATATTATTAAAATTAATTTCATCTTTTTCCTTTTGCTTTTTATTAGGTCTAGTAAGAAATTTACAATTAAATATGTGACACAGTATATTTCCATTGGATGGTGTTGCTGTTTACTATAAATCACAGATACAAAACTTCACCTAACTAAAGTCAGCTTTACATTTATTTACTGCTTATTTAAAAGAAGTGAAAACTTGGAATTCTGCAAAGGATGTTTGAGTAATAATATCTAATTTAAAAATCGAAGTACTGAAGTTTACTAAATGAAAATCTTCGAACTTCCACCCAACATTTATTTTTTCTTATTTTACCCACGATTTAACAAACTTACCTATTCACTTTCTAAGGTCAAAGAAATAAACTACAAGTGTTGAGGAAGGTAACCAAGAACAAGCACACTTATGTCTGAGAATTCAAACTCTTACTCCTCTGCATCTTCTTCGCCTGGCAACCTCGTAACAAGGAAGGCAAAAAAAAAAAAAAAAAACTACGAAAAGCAGATAGAACAACAAACCTAAGCTGTGGGGGGCTTTGTGCAGGAACAAGAGTGTTATAATCCCTGAAGTCTCTGAGGAGTTTCTAATATAGTTCATTACATCTGAGGACTTTCTAATATATTTCATTACAGCCTCAGACCACGTTTCCTGCTCTGTGAGTAAAAAACTATCTTCATGAACAATAAAATCATCTGATAGTTGTACAAAGTGAAAAGAAATCACTTGAATCAAGATGTTAGAAAAAGTTAAATGATTGCTCAGAGGGCATGCTCCATTTAAGAAAATATAGGATGAGTTCTATTCAAAATTATGAAAATAAAACATTAAATTTTGGTAATTTCATCTACTAAGAACAACTATTCTCTAAGATAAAGGGGAAAATGACAGGTGGAGAAAAATAGTAGGAGATGAGAATGAAAGGGGTTGTATTCTGGTTAGTCTAAGTTCTATTATAAAGGAAATTACTTTAAAAATTAACCATCATTTATTGTATAACATAAGAAACTTTAGGACAAATATAGGTTAGGTAAACAGAATGTTGTGAAATAATACCTTAATATTGATACCAGTTATTGCAACCAAACTATTAGTAGGAAAATGTTGTGTCCTTCCTCCTGTGTCAAATGCCATCCTTGTGTGCTTTTATGACAAGATTTTAATGGCGCCTTTGGATTATTATACACTTTGGCCTAAGCTGGTGAATGTTAGGTCCGTTCACTGACTTCAAATCACATGTTATCAGTGAAACCTTCACTGCTGAGTTTCCTTTCATTGTATCTCCAGGCTGACCATTTCCTGTCAATGTCCCTTAGAACAGAGAATATACTGAAAACTGGGGTCAGCCACTGTGCTGCTAACTCCACACTTCTGGCTTTGGAAGATAAAGCAGTTTTTATTTTGTTTTGTTTCAAAATATTATCTTTTTCTTTTTTAAAAAACTAACGTTAGATTTTTCTGTGATTTGTTTCTTGTTAAAAATCAGCAAGGTATGATTTAAACAATATAATGGTGATGTTCAAAGATTCACTCACTGCAAAATGAATTAATTTCTTATTGATACATATTATGCTTCATTCAAGAATTTAAATACTGTGTCCAACTCACAGTCTTTGAGACTGCACAGAGTAGGAACAAATAAAATCTGAATGTACACTTGTAATATGGGGACTCATGAAAACCTAGTAAACAATCTATAATGATAAGCTCATGGAAAGTAATTAATTTTTTAAAAGCCCATTGTATACTGGTTAGAACTGTAATGCAATATCTTTCAGATATCCATCTAAAACGTTGTGTTAGCAAACTTGTGTTCTTTTAGAATAAATTTCATAGGTTACTTTTCTTATTCTTCATTTTATCTTTAAAAATATAATTGAGTCATTATTTTGACCATGTTGAGGGAAAATGAGCATATCAATATATAAAAGAAGGTAAACAACCCCCCAAACATAAATATCAGAATAAGAAGACTTTTACTATGCCAGGTGACCAGAGGACAATTAGGAAAGCTGCTTGGAAGTGTGACAATGACCCTCGCCCTTTGGATTTCTCACATTATTATTAGACTGGCTAATGATCAAGGTGTGAAGGATTAGGATTCTGAGCCCTCAGTAATTAGCAGCATATAACGTGTTTTGATTGGGTTGACACAGGGAGGTGGAGGCCACTTCTGTGTGGGAGGGGGAAATAAGATGAAGGAGTTGGTAGTTAACTGTGTATTCCTGACAAGGCTTGTTATTGTGTTATTCTCATTGATACTATTTGAGTTTCTTCCCTGTCAGCCTCAGACCACGTTTCCTGCTCTGTGAGTAAAAAGCTATCTTCATGAACAATAAAATCATCTGATAGTTGTACAGAGTGAAAAGAAATCACTTGAATCAAGAGGTGAAATGATTCAGTCATTTTGTGCAGTCATATGGTGGAAGATGTCCTTAATCAATAGCTCTAAAGTAATTGTTTGGCAAAATCAGGGCTGGATTCTCCCATAGGTAGATTAACACAATTTTGATAGGTACAAGGGAGAGATCTCCCCTGGAGAGAGGGCCTTGACAGGGGTCTCTGAGCAAGTCTCACCCAAGGGAACAGTGTACTTACAATAAAAGAAGAAAGAAGAGGGTAACAGACAGTCAATGGGGACCTGCAGAAAAGATGCCCTGTGTTTTTAGTTTTGATTAAGCCCCTGAGCAGGAGTGAGATAGGGGAGAAAATAAATCAGATGCACAGTTATCTTCAAATTGTTTTTTGATATTAATATTTTGTCCTTTTGTTTGTTCGCTGACTTTGGTTGATGTTTTAAACTAAGCCGTCACTCAGCTTCCTCACTGGTCGAATGCCAGTTGAACCACTTTTAGCTTCTAAATGGAAAGTTCTGGTTTTCTTGCAAGTATCCACACTAGTGTGATTTTTCTTTCTTTTTGCAAGTTCCAGGGTCTTTGCCTCTCTGTTATGTACACTCCAGGGACAGATGACAGAGGAAGATACCACTTGTTTGACATAAGACACTGCCTGGTTGGTGCTGTGACTGTCGTGCTGGGAAGCAGTGGCTGTCTCCAAGGAAGCATTGACTGTTACATCACTGGAGATTCCAGCACCTGATGGTGCTTTGTTTTGCTGTTGATTGTGTACTGCCTTATATTTTTAAACTTGATGTATATGTCTCTGCAAACTGTTAAACCCTAGAGGACAGAGACAATGTCCACTTTTATAGCCTCCAAATAACAAGAAACACAAGAGAATTAAACAAATACTTGATAAATTATATTCAACACTGGACTGTAATTTTCATGAGGATAGGGCTGTGACCATATTGTTCACCATTATATCTCTAATGCTTAACACAGTTCCTGACGTGTAGTTAAGTGCTTCACAAATATTTGTTTAATTGATGAATAAATGAATTTTTTAAAAAATTATGAATTGTCAGCTGAGATTGAGGTTGCAGTGAAGGGCAAGAAGAGTTGAGTGGAAAAACTTGCTGCTCTTGGGGCTGTGCTGCTGAAGGTCTCATGAAGATGCCTCCTCTCAGAGGGCTTCCTCTACCTCATTGGCCTGTGGTCAAAAATATGGGCGGAGTCGGAGAAACTTGGATGGATCTAGTTATACTTTTAAATCTTTAGAGCCAGGATATATGTCACCATCCAGTAACCCATTCCCAACTCCCAGTTCCCTCATCAAAGGATGGACTTGGGCTGGACGCCTCCCTGTGTTTTGGTTAGAGGACCAGCTTCTCTTTTCTGGTCAAGTAATATTATCCTTTGTGAAATTCACAGCATACGGTTTTGATCATTTTACACTTTAAACTCGAAGGAAAAATCCCTTCTGTCTCTGTAACATGTTTTGCTCGGCCAGTTATAGCTCCCAGTGGCAGGAGCACTCGACTCACACACAGGCTCGCAGGCTTCACCCACAACCTGTTAGTTCACGATTTCAGCACATCATCCATTCTGTCCTCTTTTCACACACTAAATTAAGACTTACGTGCCTTGCTTTAGGCATTCTTGTATCTCCCACCCGGCACATGATGTGTTCATTAGTATTTGTTAAATGACTGGCTGAATAGATGGTCATCGTATTTTCTCTTACTACTAACACATGTTCTTTTTCTCCTTGAAAGGACTTACTATTTTTCAGGATATATCCATTACTCCTCTGATTCATGTTCATGTCCTGTATTTTAAGACCTCATGCTGGAAAATCATAGTTTCCTATGTCATAAGGTTGATTTGACGACTCAGAATCTTCTTAACCTTGGTTTGTTACTGCAAGTTTCCAGCATTCTGATTCATGATAGCCTCATTAAAATCAGGAAAAAAAATATACAGAGGGAACATTTTCCCTACATTTTTTTAGGATATATTTTTTTCAGCTCTCTCTCTGTCCACCAGTTGAAACTATAGCTAGGAACTTAAAAAAATAAAGCAGCTGAATGGGTATTTCAAATTACAATTTGATTTACCTGAAGATAAATATGAAAAGGGAAAAGAAACCCCAGTCTAACCACGATCATCTAATTTAGTTAAGAATGTGTTTAATAATCCATTTAGAAAATGCAAATGAAAAACATAATATTGATATATTTTTAAAAAATAAGTGCCCTTAGGATGTAATGTACAACATGGTGACTATAGTTACCACTGTCGTCTGGTTTATAGTAAAGTTGTTAAGATTTCTGATTATTAATTCCTGATTATTCATGATTATTAATTTCTGATTCTAATACTATCCCCTCTAAGATTCCCAAGACTACCCTGTGAAATACTTTTCTTTTAGAAACTTTATGTTTTTCATCCTAATCTACAAATCTGACTTCCTGAAATAGTTTTTGAATATACTATTTTTTGTTTCCCAGTTATAACAAAAGGAGATGAAATAATTTATCTTGGAATAACTCTGAAAACTTTCACAAAATTATAACATAGGTTACAGCTTGACCTTGCTCCCATCCCTCTGTCTGTTCCATCTGCTTTCCAACCCTCTAGGCCTAAGCCCAAGAACCTCATTCTGAGCTGTTACTAAATACCTGGAAAAGGTTGGCTGGTAACTTAAACTGTATGGTCCCCAGTAATATATTTTATCACAGGATTTTATAAACAGAATATCCTTGAAATTCCAGAAGAAATTATTGCTAGTGATGATATTTCTTGGGACAATACTTTAAAGTGTCCTATGGTGGCCACATTTTCCAGTCAGACCCTGTGAACAGACAGTTTAGGAAGGACTGTGCTAGTAGTAGGGTTGGATAGATGCTGTAAAATAAATAAATAAATAAATAAATACAGCAGGCACAATGTATGTGTGATCAGATAACAGATACTTTCTTTGTTATTCCACAAAAGTTTTTAGAAAACAAACAAAAAAGCCCCCTGCAAATTGCCCATATATATGCCTCAAGATATTCAGTGGGTTGTTGTATACATAAATAAGGTAGGTGGGTTGTAAAGAAGCAAAATGAGAAAGGGGTTTGTTGGTATATGTCCATCGACAGAGAACAAGTCAACTACCAGACTCTAGAAACCCAACCAATTTTCTGATGGAGAAATGTCAGGTGGCAAGGTCCCTGAACACTGTATAAATCTACAGTTTACTATCTTACCAGCTGTAGAATCACCTCTTGTACCAAATGACCTAGACTTTAAATTTCAAGTCTTCAACTTTTCTAGTTGAAAATCTAAAAGTACCTTTACAACTTTGAAATAATTTTTATCATATTAAAGCTTCCTAGAATATTTTGTACATATATTTTACAATTACTCTTAATTTGTGTGTGTACATTTGTAATTTTTTTATTTGTAGATACTCATGTTTATTTGCATTTTATTCATAAAAATTATAAAGGACTCTCACTTCTAATAAATATATATATATAAAGAAAATGTTCATAAGTATGCATGAAAAGTACAGTTTAGATACAAGTTAAAAATACCTAATCTTTAGAAATCTAGGTTATAATGTGAATAAATAATGACATCTTGATTTGCTTTCCCTGTCATTCCATAAAAATACTCATGAAAACCCAAAATAGAGAAACAAAGACTCACAATTATTTTTATTCTCTCAGTTTTAAACTCGGCTTTTTGATCCATTTAAGCATCTCTTACTACTATTGTCTTTTAATTCTTTTTCTTTTTCATCTTTTTATGCTATATTTGGCATGTCCAAAGAATACATGTGACATAGATTTAATTTATAAGTCATAACTAATAAAATGAATGACCATGTACCTAATACTTCTGTGCTCTTTTCCTATCCTGTCCTCCTGCTTCACCTTCTAGGCATAACCACTATTCTGAATATTATGTTTGCATCCTCCCCACCTTTTTTGGTTTTATTGTGTATGTATACAGCCCTAAATACCATATTATCTTTTCTTCAACTCTAAGAATGTTATCATACAATCACTGTGGTTTGGTTTTGTCACTCAACATTGTATCTTTAAGAGTCATCTTTGTTGTGTATAAATTTACAGTGTTATATGCATATACCTTAATATATTTATCCATTCTTCTGCTGATGAACATTTGGAATCTCCCAGCTTTTTGATACTGTGAACTGACGCTATAAACATTCTTTTACTTCTGGTGCATATGTATAAACCCTTCTCTAAAGTAAGTACCTAAGAGAATTGCTGATTGTAGTGTATGAACATCTTCAGTTTTAGTAGGAAATGCTAATTATTTTTTCTAAATCTGTTGTGTACATGTCCTCACCAATACTTGGTACTATTAATCTTCTTAATTTGTCCCAACTTAGGGAATAAAATAGAAGATCACAATGTTCTTAATTTGCATTTCCCTGATCTTTAATGAGATTGATACCTTTTCATGTACCTATTCACTATTCTTGTTTTCCCTTCTGAGAAATGCCTGTAGATATTGTCTTCCTATTTTTTTTTATTGCATTATCTGTCTTTTACTGATTTGTGGGAATTCCTTACATATTTTGCATACTAGCTGTTTATTGGTTGTGTGTTACAAATACATTCTTCTAGAGTGTGGCTTGTTTTTCACTTTATTTATAGTGACTTCTAATGAATACAAATTCTTAATTTTTAATATAGTGTAAGTTACCAGTCTTTACTTTTGTAGTAGTAGTTTTTCTGTCCTCTTGAAGAAATAACTCACTGAGAAGATTGGATTTTCCCACAGTGATGTTTTCCTATTTTTGCCCTAAAAGTTTTAAGTTTGTCTTTCACAGTTAAATCCTTAATCTATCTGATAATTATTTTCACATGTGTTGTGAGATTGGGATCCATCGTCAGTTTTTCCATATGGATGCCCAAATGTTCCAGTCCTATTTATTGACTATTTTCCCACAGTTATTAAAAATACTCCCTGTACTGTATAGTAAATGTCCAAATAAGCGTGGCTATGATACTGGGTTATCTCGTGTTTCACTGATCAATTATCTACTCCTGTGCCATATTTTTAAAATTAGTATAGCTTAAGAGTAAATCTGCATAATCATAAATCAGGGCCCCCACCTTATTTTTCTGCTATAGGACTGTTTACTTGGTTATTTGTTTTTATGCATAAATTGTAGAATCATCCTGTCAAATTTACAAAGAACTCTGGGGATTTTGATAAAACTAACATTAAGTCTACGGATAAATTTGAGTGATAATTAAAACTCTGTGATACTGAATTCCCCTAGCAATAAAACTGTTTATCTCCTCATTTGTTTAGATCTACTTTAATACCTTTCCTAAAAGTTTTATATTTTTCTTGATAAAATATTTTCACAACTTTTGTTAGAATTATTTTTAGGTATACAATATATTTTGCTCCTATTGTATTGAATAAATGGTAAGAGTCTTAAAATCTGATTTTCTTAGTATTTGGTGCTGACCTAAAGAAATACAATAGTATTTTATTGTTGATAATACCTCCAACCAGCTTGCAAAATTTGTGTTTCTAATAGTCTGTAAATTTGTGAGGATGTTTTGTTTTGTTTTGTAAACAATTATATAATTTGAGAAAAACAATTTTATTTCTTCCTTTTAAGTGTGGATAACTTTTATTTCTTTTTCTTGTATTACTATACATATAGTAATATAGTACATATTACATATAGTATAATAATTTCTTGTATAAATTACATTATAGTATAAATTACATATAGTATAGTAATTTCTTGTATTACATATTTCTTGTATGCTAGCGAAGACTGCTGGTACCATATTTAATAGCATAGTAAGATTATGTGTCCTTAACTCGTTCATGATTTTTAAAGGAATTTTCCAACTGTTTCACCATTAGCAATGGTGTTTCCTTTAGCATTTTGGTGGAAACCTGTTACCAGATTAAAGGAGCTCCCTTTTATTCCTACTTTGCTAAAAAATGTTATCATTTTCAGTGCTACATTTTATCAAATTTTTGTTTTGTATGTAATTAATATTTGCTGTGGTGAATGATATCTATAGATTTTAACACGTTAAACCACTCGTGAATTCCTGGGATAAATACAATTTGGTCATTTTTAACTAGGTTTTTAATCCATTGTTGTATTAACTTGGGCCTATTGCATTTTTATTTGTGACTGAAACAGGCCTTTAATTTTCCTTTCTCATATAATCCTGATTTTGGTGTCAAGGTTGTTTTGATTTCAAAGGAGGAGTTGGGAAGTATTTCTTCCTCTTCAACTATCTTTAAACATGTATATAAGACCAAAACATTTGGTACCTTGAATGTTTTGTCCAATTTGTAAAACTATTATGGTCCATGTTTATTATATGCATATTTTAACTACTGATTCAATGACTACTATACATTTAGACTATTCTTTTTTTTTTTTTTTTTTTTTTTTTTTGCTGTACGCGGGCCTCTCACTGCTGTGGCCTCTCCCGTTGCGGAGCACAGGCTCCGGACACACAGGCTCCGCGGCCATGGCTCGCGGGCCCAGCCGCTCCGCGGCATGTGGGATCTTCCGGGATCGGGGCACGAACCCGTGTCCCCTGCATCGGCAGGCGGACTCTCAACCACTGCGCCACCAGGGAAGCCCCTAGACTATTCTTTTTTGAATCAGTTTTATAAGTGCTATTTTTCTCAGAATTCACTCATTTTATATATATTTTCAATAATAGAATGTTTATCTTGGTATTTCTTTATAGTCTTTTAATCTTTGCTATAACTAGTTTTGTTGTCTTTTTAATTCCTTTGGTTGTTTGGTTGTGTTTTCTCTCCTTTTTCTTTTTTTTTTAAAGTCTTACTCAGAGAGAGCAGATTTTATTAAAAATCAATTAGCCAAATATTCCCATTCTTCTGTCAATATCACCCTCTGTCCAACACAAAACGACTTCCAAAGACAGGTAGAGAATAAAGGGTACACATCATTAAGAATAAATCTGTCTATAGGTGGAATATTTTTCTTTTCATAATAGTATCCTTCTAAGGTTTGCCCTTGAGAATTCTTGTTATTTTACAATCTTCAGGAAATTCCAGTGAACAATGAAAATCTAGTTTTTATTATACGTTTTCTCACTGAGGCTGTTTCTCCATGTCTATAATAGGACAGCAGGCAAACACATCTCAAATTCCATGATTCAATACAATGCTTCTATGTTGTCTGTTCAACATGATTGAAAAAGGTACAGATCCCTGCTGATTGATCTAAACTTAAATTCATGACTGCTACCTTCCAGGGTCCAGGAGAACTCCTTCAGTTTTATTATATTTACCCAGTCTTTTGATACTCTCCCCCACTTTTTTGCCCTTAATTATATCATTTCCATTATTATTCAAGTATGCTGTAACTGCATTTTAAATATTATCTCATTACCATAGAAGACTTCTCCAGGTATTGCTTAATTTCACTATTCCTTTTACTGCAAATGTCGTGTAAGAGTTGTCAATGTTTTCTGTCTTCATTTGATTTCTTTCTATTTTCTAACCAAATGCAAGAAGACTTACCCTCACTGATGTTCTCTCATCCACATCACTCATTTTTGACTGCCAAAACCAATGGTAATTTTTAGCCTCCTACTTTATGCATCAATCAGCATTTGAAAGAGTTCATTACGCTTTGTTAGATGTTTTCTTCACACGTCCTCCAGGAGTCATTCTCTCCTAACCCCCCTCTAAAATTACTGGCCTCACTCTTCTCAACTTTATTGTTCAGAGAAGACCAGCGCTCAGTCCTGCATCTCCACTTGAGTCAACTCACCCTAAATACAACCTCTTATGTCTCATGATTTTATATTCCATTTATTTTCGAGGACAAAAAATTAAATTAACAGACTGAACTTTGACCTAAAACCTAACACACAAACATCTACAAAGACCATTAAGTATCTAAACAGTTCAAAATTTCACATGTAAGATGCACAAAACCAACTTCTTGGTTTGGATCCCCACTGACTCAGAAAGTAGCTTCATACTTATTTTTCTGTATCTCCATAAAGGGAAACATTGTTCGGCCTTTTGCTTTGACAAAATTGTTTACAAAGCCCTTGATTCTTATTTTTTTTAAATTTTATTGGAGTACAGTTGATTTAAAATGTTGTGTTAGTTTCTGCTGTACAGAAAAGTGAATCAGTTATACATATACATATACCCACTCTTTTTTAGATTCTGTTCCCATATAAATCATTACAGAGTACTGAGAAGAGATCCATGTGCTATACAGTGGGTCCTTATTTGTTGTCTATTTTATATACAGCAGTGTGTATATGTCAATCACAATCTCCCAATTTCACTCTCCAGCCCTTCCCCTCCTGGTAACCATAAGTTTGTTTTCTACATCTGTGACTCTGTTTCTGTTTTGTAAATAAGTTCATTTGTACCATTTTTTTTTTTAGATTCCACATATAGGCGATACCATATGACATTTGACTTTCTCTGTCTGACTTACTTCACTCAGTATGACAATATCTAGGTCCTTCTATGTTGCTGCAAATGGCATTGTTTCATTCTTTTTTATGGCTGAGTAATATTCCATTGTATATAAGTACCACAACTTCTTTATCCATTCCTCTATTGATGGACAGTTAGGTTACTTCCATGTCCTAGCTTCCATTGTTGCTTCCATTGTCAATAGTGCTGCAATGAACACTGGAGTGCATGTATCTTTTTGAAATATGGTTTTTCTCAGGATATATGCCCAGGAGTGGGATTGCATGATCCTATAGTAGCTCTATTTTCAGTTATATAATGAACGTCAACACTGATCTCACAGTGGTTGTACCAATTTACATTCCCCCAAATGTAGAAGGGTTCCCTTTTCTCCACAACCTCTTCAGCATTTATTATTTGTAGACTTTTTTGATGAAGGCCATTGTAACCAATGTGAGGTGATACATCATTGCAAGTTTGATTTGCATTTCTCTGATAATTAGTGATGTTAAGTATCTTTTCATGGGCTTTTTGGCCATCTGTAGATCTTCTTTGGAGAAATGTCTATTTACATCTTCTGCCCATTTTTAATTGGGTTTTTTTGTTGTTGTTATTGAGCTGTATGAGCTGTTTGTATATTTTGAAGATTAATCCCTTGTTGGTTGCACCATTTGAAAATATTTTCTCCCATTCTGTACATTGGCTTTTTGTTTTCTTTATGGTTTCCTTTGCTGTATAAAAGCTTTTAAGTTTAATTAGGTCCCATTTGTTTATTTTTGTTTTTATTTTAATTACTCTAGAAAGTAGATCAAAAAAGATCTTTGCTATTTATGTCAGAGAGTGTTCTACCTATGTTTTCCTCTGAGTTGTACAATATCTGTCCCTACATTTAGGTCTTTAATCCATTTTGCACTTTATTTTTGTGTATGGTGTTAAGGAGTGTTCTAATTTCATTCTTTTACATGTAGCTGTTCAGTTTTCCCAACACCATTTATGGAAGAGACTGTCTTCTCCATTGCATGTTCTTGTCTACTTACCATAGATAAGGTGACCATAGGTGCTTGGGTCTATCTCTGGGCTTTCTATCCTGTTCTATTGATCTATATTTCTGTTTTTTGTGCCAGTACCGTACTGTTTTGATGACGGTAGATCTGTAGTATAATATAAAGTCAGGGAGGCTGATTTCTCCAGCTCTGCTTTTTTTTTTTTTTTCTTTTCTCCCTCAAGATTGCTTTGGCTATTCAGGGTCTTTTTTGTCTCCATACAAATTGTGAAATTTTTTGTTCTAGTTCTGTGAAAAATGCATTTGGTAGTTTGATAGGGATCACAGTGAATCAGTAGACTGCTTTGGGTAGTATAGTCATTTTCACAATGTAGATTCTTCCAATCCAAGAACACGGTATATCTTTCCATCTGTTTGTATCATCTGCAATTTCTTTCATCATCCTCATATAGTTTTCTGCATTCAGGTCTTTTGCCTCCTTAGATAGGTTTACTCCTAGGTATTTTATTCTTTTTGTTGCAATGGTAAATGGGAGTGTTTCCTTAATTTCTCTTCCAGATTTTTCATAATTAGTTTATAAGAATGCAAGAGATTACTGTGCATTAATTTTGTATTCTGCTACTTTACCAAAATCATTGATTAGCTCTAGTAGTTTTCTGGTAGCATCTTTAGGATTCTCTATGTATAGTATCATGTCATCTGCAAGCAGTGACAACTTTACTTCTTCTTTTCCAATTTGGATGCTTTTATTTCTTTCCTTCTCTGATTGCTGTGGCTAAAACTCCCAAAACTATGTTGAATTATTGTGGTGAGAGTGGGCATCTTTGCCTTGTTCCTGATTTTGGAGGAAATGGTTTCAGTTTTTCATCACTGGGAATGATGTTGGCTGTGGGTTGGTTATATATGTCCTTTATTATGTTGAGGTAAGTTCTCCCTTTGCCTACTTTCTGGAGAGTTTTTATCATAAACTGGTGCTGAATTTTGTCAAAAGCTTTTTCTGCAGCTATTGAGATTATCGTATGGTTTTTATCCTTCAATTTGTTAAAATGGTGTCTCACACTGATTGATTTGAGTATACTGAAGAATCCTAGCATTACTGGGAAAAAGCTCACTTGATTATGGTGTATGATGCTTTAATGTGCTGTTGCATTCTGTTTGCTAGTATTTTGCTGAGGATTTTTGCATCTGTTTTCATCAGAGATATTGGTCTGTAGTTTTCCTTTTCTGTGACATCTTTGTAAGGTTTTGGTATCAGGGTAATGGTGGCCTCATAGAATGATTTTGGGAGTGTTCCTCCCTCTGCTATATTTTGGAAGAGTTTGAAAAGTATAGGTGTTAGCTCTTCTCTAAATGTTTGATAGATTTCCCTTGTGAAGCCATCTGGTCCTGGGCAATTATTTGTTGGAAGATTTTTAATCACAGTTTCAATTTTGGTGCTTATTATTGGTCTGTTTATATTTTCTATTTCTTCCAGGTTCAATCTCAGAAGGTTGTGCTTTTCTAAGAATTTGTTCATTTCTTCCAGGCTGTCCATTTTATTGGCATATAGCTGCTTGTAGTAATCCCTCAAGATTCTTTGTATTTCTGCAGTGTCTGTTGTTACTTCTCCTTTTTCATTTCTAATTCTGTTGATTTGAGTCTTTTCCATTTTTTTCTTGATGAGTCTGGCTAGTGGTTTATCAGTTTTGTTTATCTTCTCAAAGAACCAGCTTTTAGTTTTATTGATCTTTGTTATTGTTTCCTTCATTTCTTTTATATTTATTTCTGATCTGATTTTTATTATTTCTTTCCTTCTGCTAACTTTGGGGGTTTTTTGTTCTTCTTTCTTTAATTGCTTTAGGTGTAAGGTTAGGTTGTTTATTTGAGATGTTTCTTTTTTCTTGAAGTAAGATTGTATTGCTATAAACTTCCCTCCTAGAACTGCTTTTGCTGCATCCCATAGGTTTTGGGCTGGCGTGTTTTAATTGTCATTTGTTTCTAGGTATTCTTTGATTGCTCTTTGATTTCTTCAGTGATCTCTTGGTTATTAAGTAGTGTATTGTTTAGTCTCCATGTGTTTGTATTTTTACAGTTTTTTCCCTGTAATTGATATCTAGTCTCATATCATTGTGGTCAGAAAAGATACTTGATATGATTTCCATTTTCTTAAATTTGCCAAGGCTTGATTTGTGACCCAATATATGGTCTATCCTGGAGAATATTCCTTGAGAACTTGAGAAGTGTGTTCTGTGGCTTTGGGATGGAATGTCCTATAAATATCAATTAAGTCCATCGTGTTTAATGTGTCTCTATAGTTTCCTCATTTATTTTCATTTTGGATGATCTGTCCATTGGTCAAAGTGGAGTTTTAAAGTCCTTTACTATGACTGTGTTAATGTTGATTTCCCCTTTTGTGGCTGTTAGCATTTGCCTGATATATTGAGGTGCTCCTATTTGGGGTGCATAAACATTTATAATTGTTTTAACTTCTTCTTGGATTGATCCCTTGATCATTATGTAGTGTGCTTCTTTGTCTTTTGTAATAGTCTTTATTTTAAAGACTATTTTGTCTGATATGGGAAGTGCTACTCCAGCTTTCTTTTGATTTCCATTTGCATGGAATATCTTTTTCCATCCCCTCACTTTCAGTCTGTAAGTGTCCGTAGGTCTCAAATAGGTCTTTTGTAGACAGCATATATATGGATCTTATTGATGTATCCATTCATCCAGTTTATGTCTTTTGGCTGGAGCCTTGAAGTCATTTACATTTAAGGTAATTATTGATATGTATGTTCCTGTTACCATTTTCTTAATTGTTTTGGGTTTGTTTTTGTAGCTCTTTTCCTTCTCTTGTGTTTTCTGCCTAGAAAAGTTCCCTTAGCATTTGTTTTAAAGCTGGTTTGGTGGTGCTGAGTTCTCTTAACTTTTGCTTATCTGTAAAGGTTTTCATTTCCCTGTCGAATCTGAATGATATCCTTGCTGGGTAGAGCAACCTTGGCTGTAGGTTTTTCCCTTTCATCACTTTAAATATGTCCTGACACTCCCTTCTGGCTTGCAGAGTTTTTGCTGAAAGATCAGCTGTTGACCTTATGAGGATTCCTTTCTATGATATTTGTTGCTTTTCCCTTGCTGATTTTAATATTTTTTTGTATTATTTTTTTTGTAGTTTGATTAATATGTGTCTTGGTATGTTTCTCCTTGGATTTAGCCTATATGGGCCTCTGTGCTTCCTGGATTTTGGTGACTATTTCCTGTCCATGTTAGGGAAATTTTCAACTGTAGTCTCTTCAAATATTTTCTCAGTCCCCTTCTTTTTCTCTTCTTCTTGGACCCCTATAATATGAATGTTGATGAGTTTAATGTTGGCTCTGAAGTCTCTGAGACTTTCCTCAATTCTTTTCATTCTTTTTTCTTTATTCTGCTCTGTGGTAGTTATTTCTACTATTTTATCTTCCAGGTCACTTATCCGTTCTTCTGCCTCTTGTATTCTGCTGTTGATTCCTTCTAGGGAAATTTTAATTTCATTTATTGTGTTGTTCATCATTGTTTTTTTCTCTTTAGTTCTTCTAGGTCCTTGTTGAACATTTCTTGTATTTCCTCCATTCTATTTCCAAGATTTTGGATATCCTTACTATCATTACTCTGAATTCTTTTTCAGGTAGACTGACTATTTCCTCTTCATCTGTTTGGTCTGGTGGGTTTTTACCTTTCTCCTTCATCTGCTGCATATTCCTCTGTCTTCCCATTTTGCTTAACTTACTGTGTTTGGGGTTTCCTTTTCACAGGCTTCAGGTTCGTAGTTCCAGTTGTTTTAGTGTCTGTGCCCAGTGGGTAAGGTTGATTTAGTGGCTTGTGTAGGCATCCTGGTAGAGGGGACTATTGCCTGTGTTTTGGTGGGTGAGGCTGGATCTTGTCTTTCTGGTGGGCAGGGTTGCATCTGATGGTGTGTCTTAGGGGGTCTGTGAACTTAGTATGATTTTAGGCAGCCTCTCTGCTAATAGGTGGAGTTGTATTCCTGTCTTGACAGTTGTTCGGCATGGGACATCCAGCACTGGAACTTGCCAGCTGCTGGGTGGAGCTGGGTCTTAGCATTGAGACAGAGGTCTCTGGGAGAGCTCTTGCCAATTGATATTACATGGGGCCAGGATGTCTCTGGTTGTCCAATGTCATGAACTCAGCTCTTCCACCTCAGTGGCTCAGGCCTGACACCAAGCCAGAGCACCAAGACCCTGTCAGCCACACAGCTCAGAAGAAAATAGAGAGAATAAGAAAGAGAAATAATAAATAAATAAATAAATAAATAGAAAATAATTAAAATTTTAAAAATATTTAAAAAAATTAAAAATAATAAAAAAAGAAGAGAGCAACAAAACCAATATCAAATCCACCAATGATAACAATTGCTAAAAACTGTACTAAGATAAACATAAAAATCAGAAACAAGTCAGTCGCAGACAGTAAACCCCAAGCCTACAGTTGCTCCCAAAGTCCACCACCTCAATTTTGGGAACATGTGTTGGCTATTCAGGTATTCCACAGATTCAGGGTATTTCAAATTGTTTGTGGGGATTTAATCCACTGCTCCTGAGGCTGCTGGGGGAAATTTCCCTTTCTCTTCTTTGTTCCTGCAGCTCCTGGGTTTGGCCCAACCTCTGAGTGTAGGTCGCCCTCAGGTCTCTGTTCCCACCCAGACAGGACGGGGTTAAGGAAGCGGCTGATTAGGCGGCTCTGGTTCACTCAGGCTGGGGGGAGTGAGGGATACAGAATGCAGGGCGAGCCTGTGGGCAGAGGTCAGCATGATGTTGCAACGGCCTGAGGCACGCCTAGTGTTCTCCCAGGGAAGTTGTCCCTGGATCAAGGCACCCTGTCAGTGGCGGGCTGCACAGGGTCCCAGGGTCGGGGATGTGGATACTGACCTGTGCTTGCACACAGGATTCTTGGTGGCTGCAGCAACAGCATTAGCAGTTCATGCCTGTCTCTGGGATCTAAGCTGACAGCTGTGGCTCTTTCCCATCTCCAGAGCTTGTTTAGATGGTGCTCTGAATCTCCTCTCCTCGCACACCCTGAAACAATGGTCTCTGGCCTCTTAGGAAGGTCCAGAGTTTTTCCCAGACTCCCTCCTGGCTAGCTGTGGCACACTAGCCCCCTTCAGGCTGTATTCATGCAGCCAACCCCAGTCCTCTCCCTGGGATCTGAACTCCGAATCCTGAGCCTCAGCTCCCCGTATCCAACCACCCTGGCAGGTGAGCAGAGAAGCCTCTCAGGCTGGTGAGTACTGGTCAGCACCAATCCTCTGTGCAAGAATCTCTCCACTTTGCCCTCTGCAACCCTGTTGCTGTACTCTCCTCCTTGGCTCCGAAGCTTTCCCTCCACCAGTGAAGTGGCTTCCTAGTGTGTGGAAACTTTTCCTCCTTCACAGCTCCCTCCCAGAGGTACAGGTCCCATCCTTATTCTTTTGTCTCTGTGTTTTCTTTTTTCTTTTGCCCTACCCAAGTATGTGTGGGTTTTCTTGACTTTTGGGAAGTCTGAGTTCTTCTGACAACATTCAGTAGGTGTTCTGTAGGAATTGTTCCACATGTAGGTATATTTTTGATGCATTTGTCGGGAAGAAGGTGATCTCCACTTCTTACTCCTCTGCCATCTTGAAGGTTCCCTCAGTTCTGACTTTATTGATTTGAGGCCTCTCCTTTTTTTCTTGATGAGTCTAGATAAAGAGCTGTGGATTTTGTTTATCTTTTCAAAGAACCAGATTTTAGTTTCATTGATCTTTGCTATTGTTTTCTTACTTTCTATTTCATTTATGTCTACTCTGATCTTTATGATGTCTTTCCTTTTACTAACTTCAGGTTTTGTTTGTTCCTCTTTCTCTAGTTACTTTAGGTGTAAGGGTAGGTTGTTTGAGATTTTTTGTTTCTTGAGGTATAATTGTATTGCTATAAACAATTGCTCTCAGAACTTCTTTTGCTGCATCCCATAGGTTTTGGATCATCATTTTTTTTTGTCATTTGTTTCCAGGTATTTTCTGATTATCTTTTTGAGTTCTTCAGTGATCCACTTGTTATTTAGCAACATATTGTTTAGCCAACTGTGATTTTTACAGTTTTTTCCTGTAATTGATTTCTAATCTCATAGTGTTGTGGTTGGGAATGTTGCTTGATGTTTTCTTAAAGTTTCCAAGGCTTGATTTGTGGCCCATGATGTGATCTATCCTGGAGAATGTTCCATGTGCACTTGAGAAGAAAGTGTATTCTGCTGTTTTCAGATGAAATGGTCTTTAAATGTCAATTAAGTCTATCTGGTCTAATGTGTCATTTAAGGTTTGTGTTTCCTTATTGATTCTGCCTGCATGATCTGTCCATTGGTGTAAGTGGGGTGTTAAAGTCCCCCACTATTATTGTGTTACTGTTAATTTCCCCTTTCATGGCTGTTAGCATTTGCCTGATATATTGAGATGCTCCTAGGTTGGGTGCATATAAATTTACAATTGTTATATCTTCTTCTTGGATTGATCCCTTGTTCATTATGTGTTGTCCTTTTTGTCTCTTATAGCAGTCTTTATTTTAAAGTCTATTTTGCCTGATATGAGTATTGCTACTCTAGCTTTCTTTTGGTTTCCATTTGCATGGAATATCTTTTTCCATCTCTTCACTTTCCATCTGTATGTGTCCCTAGGTCTGAAGTAGGTCTCTTGTAGTCAGTATATGTATGGGTTTTGTTTTTGTATCCATTCAGCCAGTCTATGTCTTTTGGTTGGAGCATTTAATACATTTACATTTAAGGTAATTATTGTTATGTATGTTCCTATTGCCATTTTCTTAATTGTTTTTGGTTTGCTTTTGTAGGTATTTTTTCTTCCTTTCCTCATTTGTTCTCTTCTCTTTTGGTTTGATAATCATCTTTAGTGTTCTTTGCTGTTACTTTTTTATTTGTATTTATTGTAGTTTTTTGGTTTGCAGTTTGCATGAGATGCTGATATAGCAGTCTATATATATACAAGGTTGTTTTAAGTTGCTCATCTCTTAATTTCAAACGTACTTCCCATTTTCTGCATTTGTACTGTCCTCTTCTCATGGTTGCTGGTTTTGATAGCATATGTGTGTGTGAATGATTTCCTCCTTTAACTGTTTGTTTGCCTTTACTAGTGAGCTTTCCCATTTGTGAATTTCTTGTTTCTAGTTGTGGCCTCTTTTTTTTTCCTGCCTAGAGAAGTTCCTTTAGCATTTGTTGTAAAGCTGGCTTGGTGGTGCTGAATTCTCTTAGCTTTTGCTTGTTTGTAAAACTTTTGATTTCTCCATTGAATCTGAATAAGAGCTTTGCTGGGTAGAGTCTTCTTGGTTGTAGACGTTTCCTTTTCATCACTTTAAATATGTCATACCACTCCCTTCTGGACTGCAGATTTTCTGCTGTAAACTCCAGTGATAACTTTATGGGGCTTTGCTTGTATGCTATCTGTTGCTTTTCCCTTATTGCTTTTAATAATTTCTCTTTGTATTTAATTTTTTTTAGTTTGATTATATGTGTATCTCATGTTCCTCCTTGCATTTATTTTGTATGTTATTCTCTGCACTTCCTGAATTGGATGACTATTTCCTTTCCCATTTTAGGGTAGTTTTCAACTATAATCTCTTCAAATATTTTCTCAGTCTCTTTCTTTTTCTCTTCTTCTCCTAGGACCCCTATGATGTGAATGTTGGTACATTTAATATTGTCCCAGAAGTATCTAAGACTGTCTTCATTTCTTTTCATTCTGTTTTCTTTATTCTGTTCTGTGGCATTCATTTCTACCACTCTGTCTTCCAGCTCACTTATTCTTTATTCTGCCTTAGTTATTCTGTTATTGATTCCTTCTAGTGTATTTTTCATTTCATTTATTGCATTGCTCATCTCTGTTTGTGCGTTAAACATTCCAGCTCCTTGTTATACATTTCTCGTATCTTCTTGGCCTGTGCCTCCATTCCTTTTCTGAGATTTTGGATCATCTTTACTATCATTACTCTGAATTCTTTTTCAGGTAGATTTCCTATCTCTTCTTCATTTAGTGGTTCTTGTGTGTTTTTATCTTGCTCCTTCATGTTCAAGTTATTTCTCTGTCATCTTATTTTGCCTAACTTACTGCATTTGTGGTCTCCTTTCCACAGGCTGCAGAACAGAAATTCCTCTTGCTTCTGGTGTTGCACCCTGGGGAGAGTGATGTTGGTTCAGGGGCTTGTGAAGGCTTCCTGAGAGATGGGGGGACTGGTACTTGCTCACTGGTGGATGGAGTTGTGTCTTGTCCCTCTGATGGGCAGAGCCATGTCCAGGGGTATGTTTTGGGGTGTCTGTGAGCTTAGTATGACTTTAGGCAGCCTGTCTGTTGGTGGGTTGGGCTGTGTTCCTATCTTGCTGGTTGTTTGGAGTGAAGCATTCTGTCCCTGGAGCCTGCATGCTGTTGGGTGAGGTCAGGTCTTGGTGTCAAAATGGGGACCTCTGGGAGAGCTCATGCCAATTAACATTACCCTGGGGCCTCTGCTACCAGTGTCTTTGCCCCCACAGTGAGGTATAGCCAACCCCCACCATTCCAGGAGAGCCTCCAAGATGCATAGGTACATGTAGCCCATGTTCCTATGGATGTATTGTTTTGTGATGGGTCCCAGTGCACATGATACCTTGTGTGTGTCCTCCATAAGTGGAGTCTCTCTTTCCTCCAGCCCTGTGGAGCTCCTGTCCTCAATCCCTACTGACCTTCAATGCTAAAGGCTCTAGGTGTTCTTTCTCCCAATGCCAGACCCTCAGACTGTCTTGGAGGGTTTTTATGTGGGAACATACTTGCATAGGCTGAGTGGGTTATTTATGTATGTATGTATGTATGTATGTATGTATGTATGTATGTATTTATTTATTTATGTGTGTGAGGGCTTATTTTAGTATGGCTATCTGCCACATCTTTCCTCAGTGCATGCTGGCCATTATCCCCATGATAGGGGGTTTGACTGGTGTTGTGGTGACCTGACCCTGCCCTGGATATTGAGTGAGGCCTCCCCTTTGCTCTGTGGTTGCCACTGCCTTTTCTTTGTTGGGTCTTTCTCTAGTTTTTGGAGTAGAGACCCTCAGATCTGTTTTTTAGCTCTGTTTCTGATCTGCAGTGTGAGGTAGGCAGGATTGGAGCACTCCCACTTAGAGGGAAGCCACTGAGTATTCCTCTTCTGGAGATGTTCACCTATGATTGTGTTCTGTTGTGTCACTTTTCACCCGTTGGGTGAGCTCAGAAGTTACTCTGTTTTTGGCAATGATCTCAGTCCCACCTTAACTGTGGGTATGCTAGCAATTGGCCCTGGTGTCTCCCAGGCATTATTTTCACCAGGCCACCAGAGTAGATCCACTGACGTCAGGTTCCAGGATTGCAGTATCAAGGATCTGGCCTGGCCCATTCCCCATGTGTAAGTGCTCAAAGTCCACAGTGCTAAACTAGATCCATCTTGGCTGTGGGAGCACTCTTTGACCATTCAGATGTTTGTAGCAGCTGAGTTTACAAAGCTAGTCTCGGGGGTGTAATTCTGTGGTTTGTGCAGTCATGAGGAAAGATTTCAGCTCTTCTTCCTTACTTGCACGAGCCCTGGAGCTCAGCTGTGGTTTCAGTTCCACCTCTGTGTGTGAGCCACCCACAGATGTCTGCTCCCAAGGCTCCCCTAAAGCACAGGAGGCCACCCTGGTAGGGATGGGTCTTGCAGGGGAGCCAGCGGCTCCATGGATGAGAGAGCTGGCCCTGGAAGGAGGCCTTTCTAGTGACTTGGGAGACAGAGTCCAGTGCATGAGGAGAGAGGGTGCAATGGTGGCTCCACCCTTTGTGTGTCACTCAACAATAGCGCTTCTCCTCTGTGGCAGGCTTCCTCCAGGAGCATTCCCAGTTGTGGAGCTCCTCTCTCCTGTCCCATCAGACTTTCTCCTTGCAACCGACAGCAGTTCTCTCCCCTGGTCTGCTCTCCAAATCACACATTCCAGTGCCTGGCCCTGTCTGCACTGGTGGACACATCTCAGGCTGGGACATACAGGGCTATGGCTCAGACTATCTGTGTAGGTGTCACTCTGTCCTGCCTGCTACAGACTGGTTAATGCACTCTCCCTTGAGCCCCTGAATCTCCCCTTCTGTCATTGCTGATCTCTCTGCCTGTGAGGGGGCTTCCCTGGTTCAGGAACGTCTCCTCTCCTTCAACTCCCCCCCCACCAAGGGTCCCATCCCGCTTCCTCTCCTCTTCCTTTTCCCTTCTTTTTCCTTTCTTCCTACCTGGTTACACAGGGATCCTCCTTTTCCTTTCAGGTGTCCTTGGTCCTCTGCTAGTGTTCAGCATGTGCTCTGTGAGAACTGTTCCATTTGTAGATGTATTCTTGATATGTTTGTGGGGAGAGGTGAACTCTACGTCCTCCTTCTCCTCCACCATCTGACTCCCTCTCTCTTCTTTTTCTTGAAAAGTCTTTCTAGAGGTTTGTTTTTGCTTAGTTGATCTTCTTTACATCACTTATTTCCACCATTTAAAAAAGGATCTCCTAATTTCTATATTCTTTGGTTTATTCTGTTGTTCTGTTTTTACATTTTGGATGATTAGCTCATTAATTTTGTTTTTTCTTTGAATACAGCATTTATAACTATAAACAGTTATATTTCAAAGTACTGCATTTACAGCAATTTACAGGGTTTGATATTAAATGATTTGTATAATTGTTCAGTTCTATGTAAATTAAAGTCCCCATTATAGTCTTTTTTTAACCCATAAATTACAGGCATACCTCAGAGATGATATGGTTTCAGTTCCAGAACACCACAATAAAGTGAATATCAAAGTAAAGTGAGTCACACCACCTTTTTCATTTCCCAGTGAATATAATAGTTATGTTCTACAGCATACTCTAGTGTGTTAAGTGTGAAATAGTATTATGTCTAAAAAATGTACATACCTTAATTTAAAATACTTTTGCTAAAAAATGCTAATATCATCTGAACCTTCAGTGAGTTATAATCTTTACACTGGTGGAGGGTCTTGCCTTGATGTTGGTGGCTGCTGACTGATCAGGGTGATGCTTCCTGAAGGTTGGGGTGGCTGGGGCAATTTCTTAAAATAATACAACAATGAAGTTTGCCACATCAATTGGCTCTTCCTTTCAGGAATAATTTCTCTGTAACATGCAATACTGTTTGAGAGCATTTTACCCACAGTAGGACTTCTTTCAAAATTGGAGTCAGTTCTCTCAAACCCTGCTGCTGTTTGTCAACTAAGTTTATAACATTCTAAATCCTTTGTTGTCATTTCAACAATCCTTACAGCCTCCTCACCAGGAGTAGATTCCATCTCAGTAAACCACTTTCTTTGCTTATCCATAAGATGCAACTCCTCACCCATTAAAGTTTTATCATGAGATGGCAGCAATTCATTAACACCTTCAGGCTCCACTTCTAATTCTATTTCTCTTGCTATTTCCATCACATCTGCAGTTATTTACACTACTGAAATCTTGAACCCCTCAATGTCATCCATGAGGGTTGGAATCAACTTCTTTCTAACTCCTGCTAATGTTGTTATTTTGACCTTTACCCATGAATAACATATATTCTCAATGGCATCTAGAATGGTGAAGCCTTTACAGATGTTTTTAATTTACTTTGCCCAGATCCATCAAAGGAATCACTATCTGTGACAGCTATAGCCTTATGAAATATATTTCTTAAATAAGGACTCAAAAGTTGAAATTACTTCTTGATCCATGGAATACAGTATGGATATTGTGTTAGAGGCATGAACACAACATTAATCTCATTGTACATCTTCATCAGAGCTCTTGGGTGACCAGGGGCATAGTCAGTGAGTCGTAATATTTTTCAAGGAAGCTACTTTTTCCAAGTGATAGATCTCAATAGAGGGCTTAAAGTATTCAGTAAACCATGCTGCAAACAGAAGTGCTGTCATCCAGGCTTCATTGTTCCTCTTATAGAGCACAGTCAGAATAGATTTAGCACAGTTTTTAAGGGCCCTAGGGTTTCCAGGATGGTAAGTGAGCACTGGCTTCAGGTTAAACTTACCAGTTACACTAACTTCTAACAAGAGAGTCAGCTTGTCCTTTGAAACGTATTTGTTTGTTTGTTTTGTATTTTATTTATTTATTTAATTGTTGGTTGGTAGGTTCATTGGTTTATGGACCATAGATGCAATCACCTCCATTGCTTGGGAATTTTTTTTTAATTGAAGTATAATTGACTCACAATATTATATTAGTTTCAGTTGTACAGCATAGTGATTCTACATTCTTATATATTACAAAATGATCACCACAATGAGTCTAGTTACCATGTCACCATACAGAGTTATTACAATATTATTGTCTATATTTTCTATGCTGTACATTATGTGACTGTGACTTAGTTATTTTATAATTAGAAGTTTGTTCCTCTTAATCTACTTCACCCATTTCTTTCATTCCCTAACCCCCTCCCCTCTGGTAACAACCAGTTTGTTCTCTTTATCTATGACTCTGTCTCTGCTGTGTTGTGTTTATTCATTTATTTTGTTTTATAGATTCCACATATAAGTGAAATCATATAGTATTTGCCTTTCTCTGTCTGACTTATTTCACTTAGCCTAATACCCTCTAAGTCATCCGGGTTGTTGAAAATGGCAAGATTTCATCTTTTATGGCTGAGTAATATTCCATTGTAGTATATATACCACATTTTCTTTATTCATCCATCTATCAATAGACACGTAGGTTGCTTCCATATCTTGGCTATTGTAAATGATGCTGCAATAAACATAGGCGTGCATATATCTTTTAAAGTTAGTGTTTTTGTTTTCTTTGGAAAAATACCCAGAAGTAGATTGGTGGATGATACTGCAGTTCTACTTTAATTTTTTGAGGAAGCTCAATATTGTTTTCCCTATTGGCTGTACCAATTTACAATCCCACCAACAGTGCATGAAGATTCATTTTTCTTCAGTCCTCCCAACAACTGTTATTTGTTGCTTTTTAGATAATACCCGTTCTGACAAGTGAGAGGTGATATCTCACTGTGGGTTGATTTGAATTTCCTTGATGATTAGCAATGTTGAGTGTCTTTTCAGGTGTCTGTTGGTCATCTGTATGTATTCTTTGGAAAAATGCCTCTTCAGGTCCTCTCCCTGTTGTTTAATTTGTTTGTGTGTTTTTTTGATGTTGAGTCCTTCATATTGAGTTGGCCAAAAAGTTCATCTGGGTTTTTCTGTAAAATATTATATATATATATATGATATTAACCCCTTATTAGGAGTATGGTTTGCAAATATCTTCTCTTATCCATTAGGCTGCCTTTTCATTTTGTTACTAGTTTCCTTCACTGTGCAAAACCTTTTTAGTTTGATGTAGTCCCATTTGTTTATTTTTGCTTTTGTTTCCCTTGCTTGAGAAGAAGATCCAAAAAAATATTGCTAAGACACGTCCGAAAATATGCCTATGTTTTCTTCTAGGAGTTTTATGGTTTCAGGTCTTACATTTATGCATTTGAAGTTTGTTTTGTACATGGTGTGAAACAGTAGTCTAGTTTGGTTCTTTTGTTTTCCCTACACCATTTCTTGAAGAGAACCCATTGTTGTCTCCTTTGTCCTAGATGAATTGACCACATAAGTGTGGGTTTATTTCTGGGTTCTCTTTACTATTCCATTGTTCTATGTGTAAGTGATTACCTTACATTTATGATCTCTTAAGTTGAACTCATTCTAACCAGCCTGGAATTTTACTCCCACTTGCCTCATGTAATGTTTTTGACATATTTTACATCTTTTTGTTTTGTGTACCTCTTAACTACTTAGTGTGGATATAGATAATTTTACTACTTTTGTCTTTTAACCTTCTTACTAGCTTTATAAGTGGCTGATCTTCTATGTTTATTGTATGCTTGCCTTTACTCTTGAGATATTTTCTCTTGTAATTTTCATATTTCTGGTCGTGGTCTTTTCTCCTTAGAGAACTCCCTTTATTGTTTCTTATAAGGTCAGTTTAATGGTGCTGAATTCTTGTAGCTTTTGTTTGTGTGTAAAACTCTTTATTTCTCCTTCAAACCTGAATGAGACCCTCACAGGTAGTGTGTACTTGACTGTAGTTTTTTTACTTTCTTCACTTTAAATATATTGTGCAAGTCTCTTAAGACCTGTAAAGTCTCTGCTGAAAAGTCAGCTGATAATCTTAGGAGATTTCCCTTGTACATAACTGTTGCTTTTCTCTTACTGCTTTTAAGATTTTCTCTTTATATTTAATTTTTACTTTTTAATTACCATGTGTCTTTCTGTGGACCTATTTTTGTTCAACTTGTTTGAAACTCTCTGTGCTTCCTGGGCTTGGATGCCTGTTTCCTTTCTCAATTTTTAGGAAAGTTTTTGTCTATTATTTCTTTAAATAAGTTCTCTGTCTCTTTCTGTCTGACTTCTCCTTCTGGGATCCCTATAATGTGAATATTAGATGCTTGCTCTTGTCTCAGAAGTCTCAAAAATTACTCATGTTTAAAAATTATTTTTCTATTTTCTGTTCAGCTTGGGTGATTTCCATAACTCTGTCTTCCAGTTGCTGATTCATTCCTCTGTATAATCTAATCTACTCTTGATTCCTTCTAGTGTAATTTTGTTGTTGTTTTTTTCATTTCAGTTATTGTATTATTCAGCTCTATTTTATTCTTCTTTATATTTTCTAACTCTTTGTTGAAATTCTCCCTGTGTTCATCCATTCTCCCAATTTTGTTGAGCATTTTATGATCATTTTCTTGCACTCTTTATCAGGTAGATTGCTTATCTCCACTTTGTTTAGTTCTTCTTCTAGAGTTTTGTCTTATTCTTATGTTTGGAACATATTTCTCCATTTCCACATTTTGTCCAATTCTCTGTGTTTATGTCAATGTATTAGGTAGTTTGGTTATATCTCCCAATCTTGAAGAAATGACCTTATATAGTAAGAGACATCCTAGGGGGCCCAGCTGCACACTACCCTCTTGTCACCAGAATTATATGCTCTAGGGGTGTCCCCTATGTGGGCTGTGTGGGCTCTTCTGTTGTGGTAAGGCTGACTATTGTGGGAATGATGGTTGGTGGACCTGGCCCTTGGCCCTGTTGACTGCTATGTCCTTCCTCTTGCAGTGATTGCCAGCCTACCTGTTGTCAGGTTGGGTCCCAGGATGTTTAGATGCACAGCCTGGGGTGGCATGGGGTTAGTCCCAGCTCACTTGTGGTAAGGGATATGAAATGGGATAGCTGGCTATTCAGCCTAGTGTGGTCCCAGGACTGGTACCAACCAGATGGTGGGCAGGTAAGTTCCCAGCACTAATAACTGAGAGAGAGGAATCTAAAATGGCAACAACAGTCCCTCATGGTGGGACCAGCTCCCCAAAATACCTGCCACCAGCATCCATATCTCCATGGGAAGTTAGCTGGCTCCTGCCTTCAGGGAGGCTCTCCAGTATCAGCTTTAGGTCTGACTCAGGCTCCATTCACATTTCTGCCTCTACAGTTGTCTCAAAGCATGTGAGATTTTTGCATGAACCCTTCAAGAGCAGTGTCTCTGTTTCCCATAGCCCTGTGACTCCTCATACACAAGCCCCTTTGGCCTTTAAAGCCAGATGTCCTGTAGGCTCATCTTCCTGGTGCAGGACCCCTTGGCTTGAGAGTCAGATGTGGGGCTCAGACCTCTCACTCCTTGTGGTCATCCTTCTGTTTGTAGGTTGCCCACTTGGGAGTGTGGTTCTTTACTGTACTGCATCTCCACCCATCCTACCTATCTCATTGTAGTTCTTCCTTCACACCTTTAGGTTGTGGAAAATCTTTTCTCCTAGTATTCATGTCATTCTCAGATATAGTTGCTCGGTAAATAGTTTTAGTTTTGGTGTGTTTGTAGGAGGAGCTGAGCTCAGGGTCTTCCTACACTTCCATATGTATAGTACCAAAGGCCACACCTGTCCTCTGAAGCTTTGAAGCCAGGCACTGTCTACTCTCTATATTTGAAAGTATTAGATGGCATTTTCTTCCAACATAAAAATGTTTTATCTACACCAAAAATCTGTTTTTTAATGTAGCCACTTTCATTTGTATCTGCATACAAATGAGCTATATCTGGATAACTTGCTGCAGCTTCTACATCAACAATTGCTGCTTCATCTTGTACTTCTATCTTATAGAGCTGGTTTCTTTCCTTAAGCCTCATGAACAAAATTCTGCTAGCTTCAAACTTTTTTTTGGCAGCTTCCTCACCTCTCTCAGGCTTCATAGAATTGACAGGAGTTAGGGCCTTGTCCTGGATTAGATTTGGCTTAAGGGAATGTTGTGCCTGGCTTGATCTTCTATCCAGAAAACTCAAACTTTCTTTATATCAATGATAAGGTGTTTCACTTTCTTATCATTCATGTATTAACTGGAGTAGCACTTTTAATTTCCTTCAAGAACTTTTCTTTTACATTCACAGCTTGACTAACTGTTTGGCACAACAGGCCTAGATTTTAACCTAGCTCAGCTTTCAACATGCCTTCCTCATGAAGCTTTCCCATTTCTAGCTATTGATTTAAAGTAAAGAGACATACCACTCTTCCTTTCACTTGAACACTTAGAGACCATTGTAGAGTCATTAATTGGCCTTATTTCAATACTGGTGCTTCTCACAAAATAGAGTGGTCTGAGAAGAAGGAGAGGCACAGGGAACAGCTGGTTGGTGGAACAGTCAGAACACACACAACATTTACTGATTAAGTTCACCTTATTGTATGGGTATGGTTCTTGGCAACCCAAAACAATTACAATAGTAACATCAAAGATCACTTATCACAGATCACCATAACAAATATAATAATAATGAGAACATTTGAAATATTGGGAGAATTATCAAAATGTGACACAGAGACATGAAGTGAGCAAATGCTTTGGAAAAATGGCCCTAATTGCTCAATGTAGGGTTGCCATAAACCTCCAATTTTTAAAAAGCACAATATCTGCAAATCACAATAAAGCAAAGCACAATGAAATGAGGTATACCTATATTTAAGAATGTGTTTTTTAGGTTACAAATATTTGTTGTTATTGTTGTTTTTAAATTGTATTTTAATTGCACAGTGTCCAGAGAATATGGTCTCATAAAATTACTTTTTAAATTACCTTAGACCTGACTTTGACCTAACGTATGGTTAATATTTTATATTTTTTAAATTCACCTTTGTTAAAATATTTTCAAGAAAATTTTATTTTTTTTTACAAAATCATTAAGGGAAAAACTAGACTTTGTAGCAGAAAACCAGAAGTAGATATTTTTTGGTATGTCTGGTTAATTCTTATAAATGTTTTATGTATACATTAGATAATATGTATTCTCTAATTGTTGCATGAAGAAATCAAATTTTCTAATCCTGTGTTCAGATTTTCTCTGCCTTTACTAATTTTTGACTGTTTGAACTGTCAATAATTGAGTGAAATATGTTGAAATTTCTCTCTTTAGGTGGATTGACATTTCTTCCCTTTTTTCAATGTGTTCTTACATCCTATATTTTAAGACTAATTTTTCCCTACAGGAATCTGAGTTTAGACTTGTTAGATATTCTTGATAAATTAAAATTTTTATAGGAAAAAATGTTTGCAAATGTTGCAAACAACAAAGGTTTAATTTCCAAAATATGCAAACATCTTATATAACTCAACAAACAAAAAAACCAAAAACCCAATCGAAAAATGGGTAGAAGACCTAAACAGAAATTTCTCCAAAGAAATATAGATCGCCAATAGGTACATGAAAAGATGATCAACATTGCTAATTATTAGAGAAATGCAAATCAAAACTACAATGAGGTACCACGTCACACTGGTCAGAATGGCCATCATTGAAAAGTTTACAAATGATAAATTCTGGAGAGGGTGTGGAGAAAAGGGAACCCTCCACACTGTTGGTGGGAATGTAAGTTGGTGCAGCCACTCTGAAAAACATTATGGAGGTTCCTCAGAAAACTAAAAGTAGAATTACCATATGATCCAGCAATCCCACTCTTAGGCACATATCCAGAGACAAACTATAATTCAGAAAGATACATGCACCCCTATGTTCATAGCAGCACTATTCACAATAGCCAAGACATGGAAACAACCTGAATGTCCATCAACAGATGAATGGATAAGGAAGATGTGGTACATATATACAATGGAATATATACTCAGCCATAAAAAAGAACAAAATAATGCCATTTGCAGCAACATGGATGCAACTAAAGATTATCATACTAAGTGAAGTAAGAAAGAGAAAGACGAATACCATATAAGATCACTTATGAACCTATCTATGAAACAGAAACAGAATCAGAGACATAGAGAATAGACTGGTAGCTGTCAAGGGGGTGAAGGTGGGGGAGGGATAGTTTGGGAGTATGGGATTATTAGGTACAAATTGTTATATATAGAATAGATAAAGAACAAGGTCCTACTGTATAGCACAGGGAACTATATTCAATATCCTGTGATAAACCATAATTGAGAAGAATATGAAAAAGAATCTATATATGTATAAATGAGTAACTTGGCTGTACAGCAGTAATTAACACAATATTAACTATAGTAAATCAACTGTACTTCAATTAAAAAAGTACATTTTAAGACATGAAAATTTAAAAAAATTTTCATTACTTAATGATCTTTTCTCATCTTTAACAATGATTTTATTTTAAAGTCAATTTTGTCTGATTGAACCTAGGTAGCCTCATCTTTCTTTTGATTGTATTCCTTTGATATATTTTTGTTGTAGCCAGCCTTCACAGTGACCCCCAATGGTCCCCAGCTTTTGGTAATCACAGCCTTGAATAGTTTCCTCTCATAATGAATAAGGCTGACCTGCATAATCACTATGATATTGTATAAATGGCAGTGTGTGGCTTTAGGCCCAGGTTACAAAGGACACCATGGCTTCTTGAGTCATCTACTCTGAGGGAAGCCAGATGTCATGTTGTGAGGGTATCAGGCCTGTAAGAAGTCCTTCAGCCCCAGTCAGGCCTTGAGATAACTGCAGGTCCACCCTACATCTTTACTGAAATCTCTTGAGAGACCTCAAGTCAGAAACATGCAGTTAAGCCGCTTCTGAATTCCTGATCTATAGAAAATGTGAAATAATGCTTGTTCATTTTAAACCATTCCATTTTGATGTAATTTTTTATGTAACAATAAATTTATACAGATAGATAGATGATAGATAAATAGATAGTAGATAGGAAGTACAATCTAATTACGTCATTTTACTTAGCCTTCCCATGTTCTTATACTAGGGATAAATAGCATATAGTTATATTTAAAAATCCAGTCCAATAATCTGTCTTTTAATTAGGGAGTTTATTGATTTACTGTGATTATTGATATATTTTGACTTATTCCTACCTTTCCATTTTTTTAAATTGTCCCAGTTTTTAATGTTCCTTTTCTTTTTCCCCCCTTTTTAATTAATTGGTTGAGTTCTTTCTTATTTTATTTTTCTTTGTATAATGTAAGCATTTAAATTATATTGCTTTTAACTTAGTGGTTTTTATAGAAAGTTGTCATTCATAACTAATTTATAATTTCTAAAGGTAACTGAAGTCCTGCCAAAATATTATCAAGCTGTAAGAATACAGTAACACTGATTATTCCCACTTCTGACTTAACTGTGTTTTTGCCCAGTATTTTAGAATTCACTTTTTAAATAAAACTACAAATAATTAAACACAATTTTTATTACTTTACACAGACACCATTGTTTAGATCAAGATACATGTCTGCCATCTTTTCACAATTTCTTCTTTTATCTCAGATTGTCAGTCTGTGATAATTTTGTTTTGCTGAACTACATCTTAAGAAGTTCCTTGAGTAAAGAATTGTTTGTGGTAAGCACTCCCTGTTTTTGTTTATCTGAAAAAGACTCATTTCACTCTTATTTTTGAAAAATAACTTTTCAGGGAAAAATTTTTGATTACAGCTACAATAGTTCAGCACTTGCTGTTGAGAATTCTCCCATCCACTTAATTTCCAGTCCTTATTAAGTGACAGGTCTTTTATTCTCTAGATGTTTTTAAGAGCTTCTCTTTGTTTTGGATGTTCTGCAATTTTGCCAAAACACATCTAAGTGTGGATTTCTTTTTATTTATATTGATAGAAAGCCATTATGTTTCCTGGATCTGTAAATTCAGGTTTTTCATTTATTTTGAAACTTTTCAGTCACAAACTATTCACATATTTCCTCCCCTCCATTATCTCTATTCTCTCCTCTTAGGCTTTCAACTACACATGTTGTAGAGTTTCTCATTCTATCTTCTATATATCTTAACTTCTTTTTTTTCCTTCTGCACTAAATTCTGGTTAATTTAATCAGATATGTCTTCAGTTCACTAATTATTCAGCTGTGTCTAAAAAGGTGTTTAACTGGTTTATGGAGATATTTTTAATTTCAAAAATTGTATTTTTCGTTTCAAGAAATTCCATCTTGTTTTTTTAGTCTTTCTGACCACTACAGATGGTTGTGTATTGCTTACTCATATTTGTAGCTCCATATTTCATTTTCTTAAGAATTTATGATATAGCTTGTAATAGGTAGAATAATGTCCATGTTTTAATCACCAGATTAAATATGTGAATATGTTAGGGTACAGGGGAAAAAGGAATTAAAGTTGCGGATGGAATTAAGATTGCCAATCAGCAGGTAGGGAAATTATCCTGATCATCTATGTGGGCCCAATATGATCACAAGGATCATTAAACGTGGAAAAGAGAGGCAGAAGGAGGGTCAGAGAAAGAGATATGACAATAAAAGCAGGATCAGAGACACATAACATGAATGGCTTTCAAGATGAAAAGAGGATCATTATCCAAGGAGTTTAGGTGGTCTCTAGAAACTGGAAAAGGCAAAAATGTAGATTCCCCTCTGGAAGTTCCAGAAAGGAGCAGAGCCCTGCCAACACCCTAATTTTAGGACATCTGACCCCCGGAATTTGTATTTCAGAATACTAATTTTGTGGTTATTTGTTATAGTAACATTAAAAACTAACACATAGCTATTATATATTCTGTATTTGGCTACTTCAATATCTGAAGTCCCTAAGAGTCAAACACAGTTGTTTCCCATATATGACCTATATGGTGATACTTGTATTTTGAACTTATATATATTTTTGATATTAATTTGTAGGAATTCTCTTGGCCTCATTGGGAATGTTTTCCTCTACCTCTACCAGAGATCTAGGGGCAATAAAAACCTAGAAATTAATTTAATTCTCTGGATAATTGCTTTTTATATCCAGATACAGCTATCAAATGTTTGTTTAAAGGAAAAATAATATATGTCATTTGAAACAAAATTATTCTAAACTTCCTGCTCCAGTTTTCACGTTACGATGGTCAGAGGTAAAATCAAAAACAAAAACAAAAAAACTTTTTTTCTCTTCAGTTGAAATGTTCTTGCAAACAAGATTAAGGATTGCAGTCTTTATGTATAACATGTTTACAGCCAAAAGGAAACTTGAATGAGTTGGAATAATTTGACCCTGTATATTATTTATTGAAGGATCTTGTGTATGCTTATGTATCTTTCTGGTTAGGACTTAATTCTGCAGTACTTAGTTGTATAAATTATAGATACCTATTTATTCAAATTTAGCCAGTTGTTTTCATTTACACTTCCATGAGGTTTTTTTTTTTAATTTTATTTATTTTTGGCTGTGTTAGGTCTTTGTTGTTGCACTTGGGTTTTCTCTAGTTGCGGCAAGTGGGGCTACTCTTTATTGTGATGCATGGGCTTCTTGTTGCAGTGGCTTCTCTTGTTGCAGAGCAGGGGCTCTAGGCATGCAGGTTTCAGTAGTTGCAGCATGCGGGCTCAGTAGTTGTTGCACACAGGCTTAGTTGCTCCACGGCATGTGGGATCTTCCCAGACTAGGGATCTAATCTGCGTCCCCTGCATTGGCAGGTGGATTCTTAACCACTGCGCCATCAGGGAAGTCCGCTTCCATGAGATTTAGAGAATGGAAAGTAAAAATGTTAAAAGCAATATGAATAAATAAACTTTGCCATCACAAACTTGGATAAGAAGCTTGAAAAGAAGAACTTTAAAGCCAATGATGGACACCAGATTTTATTATCTCTGATTTTCACTAGTCCAATTTATTCATATATCATTTTTTCACAAACAAATAGAATTATTTGTGGTTCACATCAACTGATTTTATGACTAATTCTTGGGTATAATCTTCTAGATCTATTTAATTGCCCTAAGGGAAACACATTAAAGTTGTCAGCACTATCTTTTTTGCTTAGATGATGATCTATTATTACAGCAAATTGTGGGCATTTCTGGGAAATAATTTACAAGTGTACTTATTTTAAAGTAGATGAATTTATACTATTCTAAGCTCAGCCCTAGTCTCCTCACCAATGACCAATTCAGGAATGGACAGTTTGCTCCATCCTGCCAATAAGATAAGAAGGCTCAGGAGAAGGTCACATGAAAAGTTGTCCCTCTTGTTCCTCCTGACATTTTCCTGCTCAGAAGAGATACCTAGAACAAGCTGCAGGCTGTTTCCTAGCACTTTAGGGGGAAGCTAAGACTGAGGGTGTCAGACACAAGGACTGAAAGAACTTTGGTCTTTGATGACCTTGGTGAGCACTGAATCAACCATGCTGGAAATTTGCCTGACCTCTTGAAGTCCTATTATATAACAGTTAGTGCATTTCCTTATTGTTTAGCCAGTGTAAGTGGGACTTCAGGATACTTGTAGAATGAATTCTATCTCATACAAGGCAGGCAGAGAAGCAAGTGTATGTTCAAAAACTTCAACCAAAGGGGCCAAAATCATCGCTGGATTTCTAAAATATAATTCTGTCTGATATTTACATATATGCACACAACACAAATCTACATATATACATTCTGCCTTTGACTTTGACCAAGTTGCTGGAAGGTCTCTATGTCATGCTCCCATGTGCTGTGACTAATAAAATAGAGGACAGGTTATATTTTATATTTAAATCTTGAAATGAAGAAGAATGATGATTTTATTCTTAATGTATAAGTTTGTGTACTCTTCCTTATAGATGATTCTACTGTTCACCCCCAACTTTAAAAGATCCAGCAAAATACAAAGATTACTGCTCTCTTTAATTCCTCACTTGTCATCCTTTCCCACCCACTACAGTCTCTGATCAGGAAGGTCACCAATAATATCGTCACTGTCAAATCTAATGGACTGACTTGGTCTTCAACTTCTTGGTTTCTTTTTAGCTCTTGACTAAGGTGTGCATCCATGTCCTTACTGAAACTTTTCCTCACTTGGTTCATGAGGCACTGTAATGTTTTGTCTCTCTTTACACTGCTGAGATTACTCCTTTTTGTCTGTTCAGTTAGCATTTCCTAATTTTCCTTCTCTTACAGGCATGTGTGCCTTAAGTTCTCTCTTTATCCCTCTTTTCTTTTAGTTTTCTGACAATATCTTCTTTGTCACACATATTCATCTCAGAGATGTGTAGAGAAATAAGCAATATATCTGTGAATCGCTTTGATCTATTTCACTGGGAAATAATGACATGGTTATCGATACATGAATCCTTCAGAAGACTGAATTACATCCCTGAGATTAGTATAAAATTACACTACAGGAGTTAAACCTGTCTTCATTCATTAGTGAAATTTTTTCTGATTGATGAAATTATTCTAAAAGTAATCCCATGACAATTTTAATATCTAACCTTATTTTCTGGGACCTTTTCTGGTATGATACATGATCACTAATTTTCATAAACAATCCACATTCAGCAACAAGAAATAGCATTTATCTTGGAAAAATTTAATAAGTTCTATAATTGCTTGAGATTACAAATACAAATTCAGGGACTGTTAAGTTCGTGTAACAAAAGAGCCAAAATCTAAGCTAACAATTTTATAGAGCTTGCAGCAACAATATATATGCTGGAAGATGTTTATTTTCTGTAGAACAATGAAAGCTTCTGTAAAACTTTGCTTGTTTTCTGTTACTCTATTGCAATCTAATTAATGTTTTTTCCATATTAAGTATTTCTGAAGAAATAAAATCATAGTCAGAAAAATTCTTATTCTTTTTGAAATCATTTATTGTGATTAGCCATCTTCACACCCAGCACTGTCTGGAAGAGATGAAATGTATCATGTTTTAAAGACCCTTAGAGATAAAGGTTTTAGAGCTTACTTTTGGTGACTTATTCCAATGACTAAATCCCCACAGGAAATTATTTCTCATGTAACCTGAATATTTCACAATAGGCTTAAATGTTTCCTTTTATGATCTGACAATGTCTGTAAAGAAACTTCTTTAAATTGCAAAACCATTTTTTAAAATTACTCCTTACTAACTTTCTTTAATCTAACTCAAGTCTTTAAAAAAATTAAATCATAAATCATTTCTAAAATACTCTCAATGCTTTCCAATTTAGGTTCTCATTTCATCTAAAATTTTAAAATTATGTTATGTAAATTCATTTTCTCCTGATATACAGATCAGAACATCCTATATTGTATCCATTTAAATATACATTATTATAAAATATATGCATTTAGTTAGACTTACAAAAAATACTTTTTGAACAAACCCTCCATCAAGTTTACACTAATAACAAAACAAAACAAAAAGACGGTCTAAGAATTTTTTTTCTTTTTACTGTTCTTTTCAACTTCCTGATTTTTGTGGCTGCTGTAACTCTTAAGCAAGATTATCACTGTGTAACATAAATAAGAGATTAACTTTATAGTCTCTCTCCATTCACCATAAAACTCCTTGGCTTACTCAAGTCCAGTAGGGTCAGCGTTTTCTTTGGCCAGCTTGAGTCTTTGGCTGTAGTAACATGGGGCTCACGCCATGAAATACTGTCAGCACAAGGGATATCCTTTGGAAAACAAGGCAAACTCACCCTCTTTTTTTGCATACAAAAGTAGGGAAACTATCATTCGTTAATTCTTTAATGTCAAAGAGTCTAAAGAAGTTTGTAAAGACAAAGAAAAACCCAGCTAATTAACCATTGTGTTGTAATCATAATCAAGACTTACAAAGTACTTTTTGTGCCAGGTAGCACATAGATTGTACAAAAGACAATTTCTGCTGACAAATTTTCTGCCAGCCCTGTGTCTCAGGTCTCAACAGTTGAACTCTTTGTTCCAAAGACTACTGATTAATTAGGAAAATTCAACAAGCAATTATGAAAATAACTCCCCAAGTCATTTAGCCACAAGGTAGTGTTTTCCTGTTATATTTCAAGTAAACAAAAGGATATTGGTTGATTGTTGGAAGGGAGTTGATTATAACCTTTTGGCTCTGAATAATGAGTGTGTCTTAATTCCATTTAATGGTTTGGAATTCCAAAGCTATGGAGTTCATTAGGGAAGCAGAGGAAGTAAACACATGAAAAATAGGGAAGGAGGCCCACTGAATCTCAATCCGCTTCCCTTCCCCAACATTAACTTGCAGGTGGACTAAATCCACAGCCACTTCTAAATAGCACAGATAAACTAAATAACTTTTAGATGTCCCCATGCTATCTTTCAGCATAGAAGCTGACTGTGCACGTGCTCAAATGAATTGACAAGGGGAGCAGTGTCGAGGGATTTTGTACTATGCATGAGTAGAATTACTGAGAAGCTGATAGAGACGGGATGTTTTCAGTTACAATTTTAACTGGATATAATGGCTTCCACACAGGAAAGCTTGTGGATCCATAAACCTAAGCCACTTCTCCCTTACAGGAAAGGAGATGTTTATTACTGCAGCCCATGCCACCTGCTCAACCATCAAGTGTACATTTGTTCTTTGGGGAACAACAGGGTGGGGTATTTACTAGAAACAGGGCTGAGAGCCAGCAATATTCCACTTCCAAATTCTGGTCGACTCCTCTAGTGAACTCTGTCTAGTCCCCTCAATAAAGCTAACCACTGCTTATTTAAAACTGGAGCCAGATATGAAGTGCCTTAGGAAATAGCCACACCTCACTAGGATTTCTTTGGCACAGAATGCATTCAACATTACCCCTGTCACCAGCAAATATTTATTGGACACCTTCTATTAATGAGTAATAAGTGAGTCAAAGGGCTTATAGTACACCTGGATTTACATGAAGTGCTTCTGAAAACTAAGTGTGTAATAAAAGGGATTATTTTTTACATGTTTTTTTTTAAAGCTTTGGATTTAAAAAAAAATAATTCATGTAAATTTATCCATCTAAGATTTCTGTAAATTGAATCAGCTCTGTAGTATCTTATTGTTAGGTGTTACCTATATGACACAAAATTAATTTTAAAGAGAAACATCAGCGACAAAAACAGAACACAAATTTCCCCATACAAAGAATCAGAATGCTAATATACAAAATAAATTCTTTTTATTGTTATTAGATTGGAATTTAAAAAAAAAAACTTGCTCTCCTTGGAACTCTGTGTTTGCACAATTAGAATCATGAAGGTATATAATAACAAAATATTCTCTATGCCCTCTAAAGTAGGTGACAGCTCTTGGGCATGGTGATATGCCATAAACAGCTCAAGTGGCAGAACATCCCTAGCAGCAGAATTCACTGGCAGCTGACCAACTTGAATGTTTTTGTACTATCCTTGAATTCTATAGCTGGCAAAGAGAGAGAAAAAACTGTTCCAGAAATTAGGGATGTTGAAAGAATGGATGTCTAGAAATGGAAGATGAGGGAAGAGAAATGCTTCTCTCGCATTATTAAGCATTGGAAACAGTTAAGTCGTTACTCCAGAGACCTCAAATGTTTTAGAAATACAAAAGCTAACAAAATCTCCTGGTGTTTTAAAACCCAGATCACTTAGCTTAGTCTCTTTTTAAGAACTTTAGTGTTACCATACAATATTAGAGAAACAAATAGTAATAGTCACAGTGAAATACACTTACAATCTCATAAAAAGTTCACTTATGAAAACTGTTTCAATAAGGACCTGGGTCCTGCTAAGGTAGCTATGAACAGTAGCACTCAGCCAAGCACGTGCCTCTAGGCCCGCCTGCTGCTGTTGAAGTCTTGGGTTTTTTTTTTTTTTTTCAAATTCTTAAGAAATTACTTAGCTGGAGTTGAAGATAGAAGAGAACATAGATGTAGAAGCACAAAACATGAGAGTACACTGTTAGTTGGAGTCTCGACTAGTTCTTCTATGACTCAGTTTCCCATTTGAGAATAAGACCACCTAATATATATATATTTATCACAAATATCTTGCTACAGACAGCCTCAGGACAAAGTGAACAAGAGATGAGCCATAGAGAAGTAGATCTGATTCCATCAGAAAGACATATTACTGTTTTTTTTCCAGTCATTTTTCAAGATGCACACTAGAGGTATAGGTTATCTGAGAGAGCTCTAAGTTCTGCCCTGTGATTGTAAAGCTCTCTTTTCCTAGTTTTTGCACATGTGACATCATTGTTTTTGGGTGCCATCAAATCCCCATCAGGAATGATGTATTAGTCTACTTGGGCTGCCATAACAAAATGCTACTTACTGGGTGGCTTAAACAATGGAAATTTATTTTCTTATAATTTGTGAGGCTAAAAGTGCAAGATCAAGGTGCCAGTAGTTTGTTTTGTGAGGACTCTCTTCTGGCTTGCAGAGCTACCTTCTTACACTGTCTTCACATGACCCATACTTGGAGAGAGGGAGAAAGTGAGAGAGATCTATCTCTAGTGTCCTCCTCCTCTTCTTATAAGGACACTAGTATCATTAGGGACCCATTCTTACAAACTCATTCAACATTAATTAACCTCCTTAAAGTCCCTACCTCCAAATATAGTCACACTGGGGATTAGAGATTCAACATATGCATTTTGTGGGACACAATTCAGCCCATAACAAATGATAAATATAGATTAATAATTATTAACCAGGCATATGCACAGGGAACTGATATTTTCCAATTAAATTACTAATACTAGGTAACAATTGTAAAAACTAATTAATAAAATAAGTCAGTTGAGGACATTATGCTAAGTAAAATGAGACAGAGAAAGACAAATACTCTATGACCTCTATTATATGTAGAATCTGAAAAAACTGAACTCATGAAAACAGAGAGCAGATTGGTGGTTGCCAGAGGCAGGGGTGGGGAAATAGGTGAAGGTGGCCAAAGCGTACAAACTTCCAGTTATAAGGTAAATAAGATCAGCACGGTGACTAGAGTTAACGCACTGAACTGCATATTTGAAAGGTGAAACGGAGCACGTCTTAAAAGTTCTCATCTTAAGAAAAAAGTTTGTAACTATGTGAGGTGGTGGACTTTAAGCTCATTGTGGCAATCATTTTGCAATACATAAATATATCAAACCATTATTTTTTACTCTTTAAATTAATATAATATTATATGTCAGATATATCTCAACAAAACAGGAAAAAAAAAACTTAGGAGATAATACCTGGCTTTATGTCACAGACAAATATAAGAGGTATTTAAATATCACAAATAACACTGCATTTATTAGAACCAGATTGGTTTGGAATCCCAATTCTATCACTAACTAGTTATGAAAACTTGGGCAAATAGCTTAACTTCTTTGATTTCCAGGTTGTTAGTATGAAAGAGGGTTACTATAAGAACTGACATGAAGTACTTTGTATTAAGTATTTAGCACAAAGGCTGGTGCATAATATATACTCAGTATATCATTCCTATTATGCTGATGTAAATATCAAAATTGAATTAACTTCATTAGCAGATGGACATTTGTCAGAATTCTGTAGTAAGTTACGGCTTTTGTATTCTTCACACTGACAAGCAGGAATTTTCCTGGACTACATTAGAGTTGTAACTCAGAGCAATATTGTTCTCTCTGATGATATGTAAAACCCTCAAAAGGCTTAGAAACTTGCCTTAGGCTTGGATATGGGCACTGGGCACATCCCCACAAGATGCCTGGAAGTTCAGGTGCCTTCTTTGGTTTATTAATTTTTATTGGAGTACACTTGCTTTACAACGTTGTGTTAGTTTCTTCTGTGCAGCAAAGTGAATCAGTTATACTTATACATATATCCACTTTTTTTTAACATTTCCTTCCCATTTAGGTCACCACAAAGCATTGAGTAGAGTTCCCTGTTGCTGTATAGTAAGTTCTCATTTTTTATCTATTTTATACATAGTAGTGTATATATGTCAATGCCAATCTCTGAATTCATCCCACCCCCCTTCCCCCCTTTGTAACCATAAGTTTGTTCTCTACATCTGTGACTCTATTTCTGCATTGCAGATAAGTTCACCTGTACCATTTGTCTAGATTCCACATATAAGTGATATTATACAATATTTGTTTTTCTCTTTCTGACTTAGTTCACTTTGTATGACAATTTCTGTCTACCCACATTTCAGAAAATGGCACTATTTCATTCCTTTTTATGGCTGAGGAACATTCCATTGTATATATGTACCACATCTTCTTTATCCATTCCACTATCGATGGACATTTAGGTTGCTTCCATATCCTGGCTATTGTAAATACCACTGCAATGAACATCGAGGTGCATGCATCCTTCTGAATTCTGGTTTTCTCTGGGTATATCCCTAGGAGTGGAATTGCTGGGTCATATGGTAGCACTATTTTTAGTTTTTTAAGGAACGTCCATGTTGTTCTCCATAGTGGCTGTACCAATTTACAGCCCAACTAACAGTATAGGAGGGTTCTTTTCTCCACACCCTCTCCAGCATTTATTGTTTGTAGACTCTGACCAGTGTGAGGTGATACCCCACTGTAGTTTGGATTTGCATTTCTCTAATAACTAGTGATGTTGAGCATATTTTCATGTGCTTTTTGGCCATCTGTATGTCTTTGGAGCAATGTCTAGTTAGGTCTTCTGTGCATTTTTTGAATTGGGTTGTTTGTTTTTTCAGATACTGTACTTCATGGGTTGTTTTTATATTTTGGAAATTAGTCCCTTGTCAGTTGTTTTCTTTGCAAACATTTTCTCCCATTATAAGGGTTGTCTTTTCATTAGTTTATGGCTTCCTTTGTTGTGCAAAAGTTTTTATGTTTAATTGGGTCCCATTTGTTTATTTTTGTTTTTATTTTCATTACACTAGGCAGTGGGTTGAAAAAGACCTGGCTGTGATTTATGTCAAAGAGTGTTCTGCCTATATTTTCCCCTAAGGGTTTTACAGTATCTGGCCTTACATTTAGGTCTTTAATCCATTTTGAGTTTATTTTTCTGTATGATGTTAGTGAGTGTTCTAATTTCATTCTTTTACAGGTAACCATCCAGTTTTCAAGAGACTTATTGAAGAGACTGTCTTTTCTCCATTGTATATTCTTTCCTCTTTTGTCATAAATTAGGTGGCCATGGGTGTGTGGGTATATCCCTAGACTTTCTATTCTGTTCCATTGACCTATATTTCTGTTTTTGTGCCAGTACCATACTGTCTTGATTACTGTAGCTTTGTAGTATAGTCTGAAACCAGGGAGCCTGATACCTCCAGCTCTGTTTTACTTTCTTAAGGTTGCTTTCACTATTTGGGGTCTTTTGTGTTTCCATTAATATTGTGAAAAATTTTGTTCTAATTCTCTGAAAAATGCCACTGGTAATTTGACAGGGATTGCATTGAATCTGTAGATTGCTTTGGGTAGTATAGTCATTTTCACAATATTGATTCTTCCAATCCAAGAACATGGTATATCTCTCCATCTGTTTATGTTACCTTTGATTTCTTTCATCAGTATATTAGAATTTTCTGAGTACAGGTATTTTGTCTCCTTAGGTAGGTTCTTCCTAGGTATTTTATTCTTTTTGTTGCACTGGTAAATGGGATTGTTTCTTTAAATGCTCTTTCTGATCTTTTGTTGTTAATGTATAGAAATGCAAGAGATTTCTGTGTATTAATTTTGTATCCCGCAACTTTACCAAATTTATTGATGAGCTCTAGTAGTTTTCTGGTAACATCTGTAGACTTTTTTATGTATAGTATCAAGTCATCTGCAAAGAGTGACTGTTTTACTTCTTTTCCAATTTGGATTCCTTTTGTTTCTTTTTCTTCACTGATAGCCATGGCTAGAACTTCCAAAACTATGTTAAATAAGAGTATTCCTGATCTTAGAGGAAATGCTTTCAGCTTTTCACCATTGAGTATGATGTTAGCTATAGGTTTGTCATATATGGCCTTTATTAGGTTGAAGTAGGTTCCCTTTAAGCCAACTTTCTAGAGAGTTTTTATCATAAATCGGTGTTGAATTTTGTCAAAAGCTTTCTATGCATCTTTTGAGATGATCATATGGTTTTTATTTTTCAATTTGTTAATGGGGTGTATCACATTGATTGATATGCCTGTATTGAACCCTGTTGTTGGATTCTGTTTGCTAATATTTTGCTGAGGATTTTTGTGTCTATGTTCTCAGTGATATTGGCCTGTAACTTTCTTTTTCTGTGATCTCATTGTTTGTTTTTTTTTGTATCAGGGTAATGGTGGCCTTGTAGAATGAACTTGGGAGTGTTCCTTCTTCTGCAAGTTTTTGGAAGAGTTTCAGAAGGATAGGTGTTAGCTCTTTTCTAAATGTTTGATAGAATTAGCCTGTGAAGCCATCTGGCCTTAGACTTTTTTTTGTTGTTGGAAGATTTTAATCACAGTTTCAATTTCAGTACTTGTGATTGGTCTGTTCATATTTTCTATTTCTTCTTGGTTCAGTTTGGAAAGTTGTATCTTTCTAAGTATTTGTCCATTTCTTCTAGGTTTTCCATTTTATCGGTGTATAGTTGCTTGATGTAATCTCTTATGACCCGTTGTATTCCTGTGGTGTCCATTGTAACTTCTCCTTTCTCATTTCTAATTTTATTGATTTGAATCATCTCCCTTTTTTCCCTTGATGAATCTGGCTAAAGGTTTATCAATTTCGTTTTTCTTCTCAAAGTACCAGCTTATAGTTTCATTGATCTTTGCTATTGTTTCCTTCATCTCTATTTCATTAATTTCTGCTCTGATTTTATGATTTCTTTCCTTCTACTAACTTTGGGGGAGGGGTTTTGTTTTGTTTTTTTTCTCTAGTTGTTTTAGGTGTAAGTGTAGGTTGTTTATTTGAGATATTTCTTGTTTCTTGAGGTAGCAGTGTATTGCTATACACTTCCCTCTTAGAACTGCATTTGCTGTGTCGCATAAGTTTTGCATTATTGTGTTTTCATTGTCATTTGTCTCTAGTTATTTTAAATTTCCTCTTTGATTTCTTCAGTGATCCATTGGTTGTTTAGTAACATATTGTTTAGTTTCTACATGTTTGGTTTTTTACAGATTTTTCCTGTAATTAATTTCTAATCTCATAGTGTTGTGGTTGGAAAAGATGCTTGACATGATTTCAATTTTCTTAAATTTACTGAGGCTTTATTTGTGACCCAAGATGTGATCTATCCTGGAGAATGTTCCATGTGCACTTGAGAAGGAAGTGTATTCTGCTGCTCTTGTGTGGAATGTTTATAAGTATCAATTAAGTCCATCTGGTCTAATGTGTCATTTAAGGCTTGTGTTACCTTATTAATTTTCTGTCAGGATGATCTATCCATTGGTATGAGTGGCGTGTTAAAGTCCCCCATGATTACTGAGTTACTATTGATTTCCCCTTCTATGGCTGTCAGCATTTGCCTTATATATTGAGGTGCACGTATGTTGGGTGTATATATATTTACAGTTGTTATGTTTTCTTGGATTGATCCCTTGATCATTATGTAGTGTCCTTCCTTGTCTCTTTTAACAGCCTTTATTTTAAAGCTTATTTTGTCTGATATGAGTATTGCTACTCCTTTCTTTTGATTTCCATTTGCATGGAATATCTTTTTCCATCCCCTCACTTTCAGTCTGTATGTGTCCCTAGGTCTGAAGTTGGTCTCTTGTAGACAACATATATATGGGTCTTGTTTTTTTTATCCATTCAGCCAATCTGTGTCTTTTGGCTGGAGCATTTAATCCATTTACATTTAAGATAATTATCACTATGCATGTTCCTATTTCCATTTTCTTAATTGTTTTGGGTTTGTTTTTGTAAGATTTTTTTTTTCTTGTGCTTCCCACCTAGAGAAGTTCCTTTAGCATTTGTTGTAAAGCTGGTTTGGTGGTGCTGAATTCTCTTAGCTTCTGCTTGTCTGTAAAACTTTTGATTTCTCTGTCAAATCTGAATGAGATCCTTGCTCGGTAGTAATCTTGTCTGTAAGTTTTTCACTTTCAATATATCATTCCACCCCCTTCTGACTTGCAGAGTTTCTGCTGGAAGATCAGCTGTTAACCTTATGGGGATTCATTTGTATGTTATTTGTTGCTTTTCCCTTGCTGCATTTAATATTTTTCTTTTCATTTAATTTTTGTTAGTTTGATTATATATCTTGGCATGTTTCTCCTTGGATTTATCCTGTATGGGACTTTCTGCACTTCCTGGACTTGGGTGACTATTTCCTTTCCCATGTTAAGGATGTTTTCAACTATAATCTCTTCAAACATTTTCTCAGACCCTTTCTCTTCCTCTTCTGCTTGGACCCCTATAATTCGAATTTTGGTGTGTTTAATGTTATCCCAGTGGTCTCTGACACTATCCTCATTTGTTTTCACTCTTTCTTCTTTATTCTGTTCCATGACAGTTATTCCTCCATTCTATCTTCCAGTCACTTATCTGTTCTTCTGCCTCAGTTTTTCTGTTATTGATTCTTTCTAGAGTATTATTCATTTCAGTAATTGTATTGTTCATCACTGTTTGTTTCTTCTTTAGTTCTTCTAGGTCTTTGTTAAACATTTCTTGTATCTTCTTAATCTGTGCCTCCATTCTATTTCTGAGATCTTGGATCATCTTTACTATTATTACTCTGAATTCTTTTTCAGGTAGATTACCTATTTCCTCACCATTTATTTGGTCTTGTAGGCTTATACCTTGCTTCAGGTGCCTTCTTGAAGCTGTACTATGAAAGAAAAGTACTAGTCAGTGGCAGAATAGAGCTAGCAATTGATGTATTTATCATAGTTTTGCCAAAAATCACATGTATTAATATAATGCTTGGGTTGTTATACTGCCTCAGACCATAGATCAGTATTTGCCTGTATGTGTAAGTTAAGATGGATGTCTGGATTTTCAGATATAAAATCTATTCTTGGCCACATTGACTTCAGTGTATTTCATATCTTATAAGCAAAGCAGTAGAAGATTTGTTGTGATTATTTTTAAGTTACTACTGCTCCTACAGTTTTTGACATTTATAAGCAATTTAGCTCTTTCCTAAATGTGATTTTATAGATTTTTCTAGGTTCGGCATTACACTTGCTTCTTGGCTCCGCATTATGTTACTATTTTTTTTAAAATGAACATTACAGTGTAGATACTGAAATGGAAACTTAGAGCCAAAACAAAATTTGTTTTCAATTGGAAGAATGGAAAGGCTGACAGTCAAATATTAATGGATACTCTACTCACTTTTTTATTGTAATATTTATTTTAAAAATCTGTTACTCTCAGATTAAGCAATATCAATTAAGTAATATCAGTTTAATTTCCATCACAGATAATATTCATAAGTGCTTTAATTTTAATTTTAGTTGCCTCCTAATGAATTTATGCTTGAACATATCCTTCAAAATTAATGCTATTCAAATATTTATCTCCACTCATCCTTCCTCTTCATAAAAAAATTTAAGAGGAGGAGAGATTGTAAAACTCTGTTAGGTATCATTACATAAAATTAATAAAAGTATTTTGATTTCTAAGTTGCTGTTACAGTCTAGGTATCCATATTTGATTTTTCTCAAACTAAACTTCATTTTACTTTAATCCCTCCAAGTGGCATAGTTATTTTAACATGTAACTGGAAGATATTTACATAATTATTTTTTTCCCTTGCTAAAACCTGATAAGGTGAAAAGTTTTATCTAAGTTTTTTTGGTTTCACACTCAGGGAATTTACTTTCTAAAAAGAAGAAAATATTTATCAGATCCTTTGGAAATGTGTGCAGTGAAATTTTGTCTGGTCATTTTTTGAGAGATCAGGAAAGAAGCTGTCAGCCATAACACTAAATTTGGAAGTGCAATGTCATGCCAAAGGGCAGTTTAGCAAGGCTGATGCTACACTTGAGAATTTGTCAGGTACATAAATAATATATCATAGCACATTTGGCTGTGGGTAAAGTAGATACAGAATTTATTCTTTACCCTAACAACAAGAAATACCACATATTTAAAAGTGTATTAGTGTATACACCATTGTGAAGCAATTATACTCCAATAAAGTTGTAAAATAAATAAATAAATAAAATAAAAAATAAAAATGTATTAGGGTAAGTTTCTCCATTCTGTTCTTCTATTTATCTTTATGCTGCTTATTCAGGAAGTACTAAAACTTCTTTTAAATTGTCATATCTAACATAGCTAACACCATGAAATTTTATCCAGCACATGAGTTTTGTGTTCAGACAGCTAATGGGAAAATAAATAATTTAATCTGGACACTTGGACAGCAAAACCTTGGTGGTTAAACCAGCTGCTGGCTGGTGAAATAAAGATATTTTCCAATTCGCTATCCTTAAGTACTCACTCAACTCTATCTCATTCACCTGTTGCTGCTCATCCAGAACCTTTGGTGAAGACAGTGGCAAATGTGCAAGGATAATTGATGCATGATCATGTCTGTGGTGAAAATACATTCACTGAGGAAAGACACTCTATTAAAATGTTGGAGTTCAGAAGTACCTTGGAAAAACAATTCTGATCAGGTTTGCATGAAAAGACATGGACTCTTAGACAAGTTAAGTCAGACTACAATAGTCAACTAATCTAGGGCTCTTTTCACTGCACCATGGTACTTCTTGCCCTAAAATAGGTTATTTATGATAATTTGTGAGATTGCATTTGTTTGTTTACATCTAGACTTTTGTGTTCTGATACTAATGATTGAAAAGAGAAGTTGCTTCTCACAAATCCACAGATTTTAGTTTTTGAGAAGGGATTACTTTTTAAGGGGAGACATTTTGTTCCCCTTAACACCCAGAGAGAGCCCTAGATTTGAGACCTCAGACACCACCCTCATTAAGGCACTCCCTGACATACCCACAGCCTTTCAAATAACAAAGCCTTTCAAGTAACACAGCCTTTCAAGTAACTTTTCATGATTAACATGACAATTCACATTTATTGAACACTTTACACTCTTTAAGCAGTTTAACATCCCATGACTGTTTTCATCCTTATTTCAAGATAAACTGAGTAAATTACCACAAATCATACCAGTAAGTAAAGACAGGAGTCAGAAATTGAAACCCAGGAAGGCCAATTTCTTAGCCCAAGCTTTTAACAGTTACTCTACTCCTTGTCTCCTACTCCAGAATTGGTGGTATCAAAGGCCGTGTTCTTAGTAAGTTTGATTAATATCTTTTATGTTTTAACATCTCTCATAACGCAGAAAAGAGTTTTCTATATATTTACTTCATAATTATGACAACATAATTTTAAATAAACAAACTACTTCTTTTATAATTTTACAGAATTTAGGTAGATAAATTAATTGTAATCCTACATTTATAACACATTATAATCATTGGTCAATGTAGGGCTCTATTTTTTGCTTAATTAATTTAAAATTTTATGATTCTAGTTTGCAAACTGTCATTCAGGAACTAAAGTGCTACCAGTAATTTATACTAACCAGGATATTCTTCCTCCCACTGACCCCTTCCCCTCCCTACTGCCAATTCTATTCCAAAAGTAACATCTATCCTTAATTTCATGTTCATATGTCCCTTAATTTTTAAAAAGCACTTTATCATATATGTAATAAAATATTTTTTAAATCTTTACTTATTTTTGAACTTTAAATAACATTATATTGTATATAATTTTTTCAGTAATAGATATAGTTATAGTTCATTAATTTTTATTTCTGTAAAATAGTTAATTCTAAATATAATAAAATTTATTTACCCATTCTCCTATTCATGGATATTTTAATTATTTCCGGGTTTTGCTTTTTAACAAAATAGTATATATATATATATATATATATATATATATATATATATATATATATATATATACACACACACACTACTATATATATACTATTTTTAACAAAATAGTGTATATAATATATATATATATATATATATATATATATATTCTTACATATCTTCTAGCACACATATGTCTTCTTAGGCATAAATCTAAGAGAGATAATGCTGGATTGCAAATATTAAAATTTATAAGACAATGCCAAATTATTTTTCAAAGTGGTTGTACCAATTTACACTCATACTAATAATATGTAAGCAATAGCACTGATTTATTTTTCTCCAACATTTTTTATTGTCAAACTTCTTAATTTATGAAAATCAAAATGGTAGCTCATTGTGGTCTTGATTTGAATTTTGTTAATTTCTAAGAAGTTGAAAACCTTACATTTTAATTGGCTCTATGTGTTTACTTTTAGGATTAATGCTCCTACACTCTCCCATTCTCCTACTAAGCTGACTTTTTTCTTATTCATTTGTAGGAATTCAATATATAGTCTATAATAATTATCCTATGTTGACTACTTGTGTTGCAAAATTGTTGTAATAGTGATTATTGTTTTACCTTTTTTATCATTTTTTTGATAAGCAGCTGTTAGTTTATATGTATTCTAATTTGTCATTACTTCTATGTTTAACAATGTTTATAGCTTATATAAGGTTGGTTATATATTCTTTAATTTTTATAAATTTTTTTTTCATAGTTGTCTTTAATCCATCTAGAGTTAACTTCTGTGTAGTTGTGACAGAAAGACACAATTTTATTTTTTGCCTTCACTGTTAATTATTTTTCCCAGCTTTTTTTCCCCCAATATTTTCACCTTTCTTCACTGATCTGTCATGGTACCTATGACAATATTAACAGTCCTTGTATATGTGGATCTGTTTGGGGCTTTCTAGTATCTTCCACTGGTAATTTGTCTTTCTGCCGGTTCTACACTTACTTTAATTAGTACTATAGTTTTACAATAAATCTTGTTATGTGGTAGGAAGTCCCTTTTTCATTTTCCCCTGCCTTTTAGTTCTACTCTGGCACCTCTGAAATATTTACTCTTCCATATAAGTTCTTTTAAAAAACATGAGAAATCCCATGAAAAATACTATTGAAATTTTAATTGGAGTTATGAATTGGAATTTATGAATTATTTGGGAGATTTAACATCTCTATATATCAATTTTCCTAGTCTTGAACATGGCCAACTCTCCACTTTTTAAAGTCTTCTGTAATCTTTTAAAGTAAAATTTTATCCTTTACTTTGTTAAGGTCTTGCAACTATTTTAAGTGTAGCCTTTGATACTTTGTAGTTTTGTTGCTACGTAAATGGTGTTACTTAAAATTATATTTTGTATTCTTTCCCTGTTGTATAAATATATAATTGACCTTTGTATATTGATTTTTATCTGGTCATCTTGCTGACCTATATATTAATGTATAATGATTTTTGAAGGTTTTATAGCTATATATATATATATATATATATATAATTAAGGGATGTTATGTAATAAATTGTTTGTCTTCACAATAAAATAGTCTTCTGTATTTTTCTCTTTTAGCTATTAATCTTGTGAAAGACATTTATAGATTTTCTAAAATGTAACTAACCTTGTATTCTAGGTATATTAGTTTATATTATGTTATGTTAGGTTATATGAGTCTAGGTTTATTATATTTTTTCCCTCCACATTGATGGTTTCAGATTGCTGTTATTTTTTAAGCTTTTTACCAAACATTTTTATGAGTAAAATGGGCTTGTAAATTTCCTTTCTAGTTCTCACCTCATTGAATACATAGAGAAGTATTCCTAGTTTGATCTCTAGACAGTTTTCATAAGATTAGGATAATCTGTTCCTTGAAAGGTTTTGGTAAATTAATTTGTTCCTGGTCTTTTGCTTGTAGAAAGGTTTTAATTATTGCTTCAAGTTCATTAATAATTATAGCACTATTCAGGTTTTCTATTTATTGTTGTCAACTTTTGATATCATATTTTTCTGTAAATTTATTCATTTTATCTGTTTTCAAATTTATTTGCCAAGTTATTGATTATATTCTAACATTATCTTTTTAATCTCTTATATCTGTATGTCCCCCTTTTAACCATAATCTTATTCATTTTTACCTTTGGTTCAGAGTTTAGCTAAACTACCTCATGGTCTGCATTCTGTGTGGCTAAGTGGTCTGCAGGGTCCTTAAACTGACCAGCCCCTCATGCAAATGAAGCACACTCCTTGGATAGCAAAGTAAGATCACAAGAAAATGGAAGTTCCTGATGTGACTCCACAACAACCCTTGTGATCAACAGTCTCCCTGTCTCCCAGGGCCTGTTTACCTTATGCACCCCTTAGATATGACCACTTGGGGCTTACCAAAACTGCTCTTTTGGTTTGAATTGACCAAACCCTAATAAACACATGTACCACAGGTCCGGAATCAGTCTGCTCCCTATTTGACCTCCCCATATGGCCCTTCCAGGGATGCTTGAACTTCCTCCAAGACCTGTGATTAACAAACTTTTGTTTCAACTCTTCTTGTGGTCTGTTGCTGAACCCTGGCTCCCCACCCAGCACAGTGTGCTCCATTTAACAGGTGTTGATTTAACAAAGTCCTAACTCCTTCTCAATATTTTTCCTTCCTAGTCTCACAGAGATTTAATTTTTTAAATAAATACATTTCTCTTTTGTTAAACCTCTCTAATGTATTCTGGTTTTCTATTTTATTGATTTCACATAATATATTTATTATTTCCTTCCTTCAAATTCCTCTAGATTTACTCTATCACTTTTCTCCCCTAACTTAAATTGGACAGCTTATTAAATTTTAGTCTGTCTTTTTTATTTAAGTATTTAAGTCTATAATTTTCCTTTGTATTGAAACTTTCACTGCACTCCCAAAATTTATAATATATTCTTATTCTTTCAGTTATAAGTATGTTTTACTATTCATTATAATATTTTCTTTAACATGTGGGTTATTTACAAGTGTATTTTATAATTTTGAAATTTTATCATTTTTTAATATGCTCAAACAAAATTGCTTTGTGGTCAAGGTATGTGGTCATTTTGAAGTCCACTTTCTCATATTTAATGAGACTACCCTATGTTCCCCTATTTTATCAATTTTGGTCAATTTTAATAAATACTTAAGAAGAATGCCTATCTATAATAATGGTATGCAGAATTTAAAATATGCTATTAGACCAATTTTTTGCACATTTTCTGTCCCCATTTGATTCATTTTTTTAATTTTTATTGAGGTATATTTTATATACAATATTATATAAGTTTCAGGTGTACAACATAGTGATTCACAATTTTTAAAGTGTATTCCATTTATAGTTATTATAAAGTATTGGCTACATTCCCTGTGTTGTATCCTTGTAGCTTATTTATTTTATACATAGTAGTTTGTACCTCTTAATCCCCTACCCTTATCTTTCCCCTCCCCCCTTCCCTCTCCCCAGTGATAACCACTAGTTTGTTCTCTATATCTGTGAGTCTCTTTCTTTTTTGTTATATTCACTAGTTTGTTTTATATATTAGATTCCACATTAAGTGATATTATACAGTATTTGCCTTCCTCTGTCTGACTTATTTCACTTAGCATAATACCCTCCAAACCTATCCATTTTTTGCAAATGGCATACTTTCATTCTTCTTTTATGGCTTAGTAGTATTCCATTGTATATATACACCACATTTTCATTATCCATTCGTCTGTTGATGGACACTTGGGTTACTTCCATATCTTGGCAATTGTAAATAATGCTTCTCTGAACATTGTGGTGCACGTGGTGCATTTTCAAATTACTGTTTTCATTTTGGGGGGCAGTATATATCTAAGAGTGTAATTGTTGGGTCATTTGGTAGTTCTATTTTTAGTTTTTTGGGGAAACCTCCATGCTGTTTTCAAAAGTGGTGTACAGGGCTTACCTCTTCTCCACATTGCTGACATCACTTGTTTTGTGTGGTCTTTTTAATGATAGTTGTTCTGAGAGGTGTGAGGTGATATCTCACTGTGGGTTTGACTTGCATTTCCCTGATGATTAGTGAAGTTGAGCACCTTTTTATATGTCTACTGGACATCTGTATGTCTTCTTTGGAAAAATGTCTATTCAGGTTCTCTGTCCATTTTTTTAATTGAGTAATATGTTTTTTGATGTTGAGTCTTATGAGTTCTTTGTATTAAATATACAATTTAGGGATATTAACCCCTCATTGGGTATATTTTTGCAAATATATTCTCTTATTCAGTGAGTGGTCTTTTCGTTTTGATGAAGGGTTCCCTTGCTGTGCAAAAACATTTTAGTTTGGTGTAGTCCCACTTATTTATTTTTGCTTTTGTTGCCCTTGCCTGAGGAGAAGATACAAAAAAATATTGCTAAGACTGATGTTGAGCTTACTGCATTTGTTTTGTTCTAGGAGTTTTATAAGATTTCAGGACATACACTTAAGTTTTTAATCCATTTGGAATTTTTTTATGGTGTGAGAAAGTAGTACAGTTTGATTTTTTTGGCATGTAGCTGTCCAGTTTTCCCAATGCCATTTATTGAAGAGGCTGTCTTTTCCCCATTGTATACTCTAGTCTCCTTTGTTGTAGATAAATCAACCACATAAGTGTGGGTTTATTCCTGAGTTCTCTTTACTATTCCATTGTCCTATGTGTCTGTGTTTGTGCCAGCACAATACTATTTGATTATTGTAGCTTCGCAGCACAGTTTGAAACCAAGGAATGTGATAATCCCAGCTTTGTTTTTCTTTCCCTAGATTGTTTTGACTATTCAGATTCTTTTGTGTTTCCAAACAAATTTTAAATTATTTTTTCCAGTTCTGTGAAAAATGCCATTGGTATTTTGATTGAGATTGCATTGAATCTGTAGATTGCCTTGGGTAGTATGGTATTTAATATCAAAATTCTTCAATTACAAGTCTTTTACTTCCTTGGTTAGCTTTATTTCTAGATATTTTATTCTTTTTGATGCAACTCAAAATGGGATTTTCCCCTTACTTTCTCTTTCTGATAGTTAATTGTTAATTGTATAGAAACTTCATAGAATTCTGTATTTTAATTTTGTATCCTGCAACTTTACTAAATTCATTTATTAGTATAATAGCTTTTTGATGGCATTAGGATCTTCTGTATCATGTCATCTGCAGACAGTGACAATTTTACTTCTTTTCTAATTTGGATGCCTTTTATTTGTCTTGTCTGCTTGCTATGGCTAGGACTTCCAATACTATGTTGAATAATAGTGGTGAGAGTGGACATCCTTATCTTTTTTCTCATTTCAGAGCAAAAGCTTTTCAGCACTGTGTATGCTGTCGGCTATAGGATTGTCATATATGGCCATTATTATGTTGAGGTATATTCCCTCTATATGCACTTTCTTGGGAGTTTTTATCAGTAAACAAATGTTGAATTTTGTCAAAAGCTTTTCCCACATCTATTGAGATGATTACATGATTTTTATTCTTCAGTTTGTTGACGTGATGCATCACATTGATTGATTTGCATATATTAAACCATCTTTGCATGGTTTTTTATCTCTGGGATAAATCCCACTTGATCATGGTGTATGATCCTTTAAATATATTGTTGGATTCAGTTTGCTAATATTTTGTTGAGGATTTTTACATATATGTTAATCAGTGATATTGACCTATAATATTCTTTTTTTGAGGTGTCTTTGTCTGATTTTGGTATCAGGATGATGTTGGTTTCATAAAAGGTCTTTGGACATTTCATTCCTTCCTCTTCAATTTTTTGGAATAGTTTGAGAAGGATAGGATAAATATTTGCAAGTATTCACCTGTGAAGTCATCTGGTTCTACACTCTTGCATTTTGGAATTTTTTTATGACTAATTCAATTTCATTACTGGTAATTGGTCTGTTCATATTTTCCATTTCTTCAGTCTTGTGAGATGTACATTTCTAAGAATTTATACATTTCCTCTAGGTTGTCCATTTTTATTGGTGTATAATTGTTCATAGTAATATCTTATGATCCTTTGTATTTCTGTGTTATTGTAACTTCTCTTTCATTTCTGACTATACTTATTTGGGCTTTCTCTCTGTTTTTCTTGATGAGTATGGCTAAAGGTTAATCAATTTTCTTACCTTTGCAAAGAACCAGCTCTTACTTTCATCAATCTTTTCTATATTTTTTAGTCACTATTTCATTTATTACTGCTCTGATGTTTATTATACTTCCCTTCTGCTAACTTTGGGTTTTGTTTGCTCTTCTTGTTCTAGTTTCTTTAGGTGTAAGGTTAGATTGTTTGTTTGAGATTTTTCTTGTTTCCCGATGTAGGCTTTTATCACTATATACTTCCCTCTTAGAACTGCTTTTGTTGTGTTCCATAGATTTTGGATCATGGTGTTGCCATTTCTGTTTGTCTCCAGGTATTTTAAAAATTTCTTTTGATTTCTTCATTGATCCAGATGTTTAGCTTCCATGTGTTTGTGGTTTTTGGGTTTGTTTTTTTTTTTTTGCAGTACACAGGCCTCTCACTGTTGTGGCCTCTCTTGTTGCGGAGCACAGGCTCCTGATGTGCAGGCTCAGTGGCCATGGCTCACAGGCCCAGCCGCTCCACGGCATGTGGGATCTTCCCAGACCAGGGCACGAACCTGTGTCCCCTGTATCAGCAGGTGGACTCTCAACCACTGTGTCACCAGGGAAGCCCGTGTTTTTTTTTTTTTTTTGCAGTTTTTTTCATTGTAGTTGATTCTAGTCTTATACCATGTGTTCAGAAAAGATGCTTGATACAATTTCAATATTCTTAAATTTATTGAAATTGTTTTGTGCCCTAGCATGTGATCTATTCTGGAGAATGTTCCATATGTACTCGAGAAGAATTTGTATTCTGCTGCTTTTAAATGAAATGTTCTATATCTATATCTATATCTATCTATCATCTATCTATCTATCTATCTATCTATCTATCATCTATCTATCTCTCTCTATATATATATTAAGGCCTAATGTAGCATTTAAGGCCAGTGTTTTCTTATTGACTTTCTGTCTAGATGATATGTCCTTTGACATAAGTGGGGTGTTAAAGTCCCCTATTATTATTATGTTACTGTCAATTTCTTCCATTAAGTTTGTTAATATTTTCCTTTGAATTTACGTGTGTCTATTTTGGGTGCATATATATTACAATTGTTATAACTTTTTATTCGATTGATCACTTTACCATTATGTAATAGCCTTCTTTGTCTCTTGTGACAGTTTTGTTTTAAAGTCCATTTTGTCTGATATAAATATTGCTACTGTGGCTTTCTTTTAATTTCCATTTGCATGAAATACGTTCCCCCCCCCCATTTTTAATCTGTGTGTGTCTTTAGATCAGAATTCTTTTATAGGAAAGATATAGATGGGTCTTGTCTTTATCATTCATCTACTACTTGCTTTTGATTGGAGGACTCAAGACTATTACATTTAAAGTGATTATTAATAGGTGTGTACTTACTCTCATTTTGTTTGTTGTTTTCAGATCATTTTTGTACTTTTTTTTTCCCTCCAGTTTTTTTTTTTTTTCTCTTTTCCCTTGTGATTTGATGACTATGTGCAGTTTTATGTTTGGATTCTTTTCTTTGTGTGTGTGTGTATCTATTATAGGTTTTTGATTTGTGGTTGTGGTTACCATGAGGTTCATATATAACAACATATTTATACTTGTATTAATATAATTATTTTAAGTTGATGATCTCTTAAGTTTGAATATATTCTAACCACCCTACATTTTACTCACTTCCCTGACATTTAGTATTTTTGATATCATATTTTACATATTTTTGTTTTGTGTACCTCTTAACTACTTATTGTGAATATAGATGATTTTTACTACTTTTGCTTTTTAATCTTCCCTTTATCTTTCTTTATAAGTGCTTGACAACCAACTTTCTGTATATTTGTCCTTACTAATGAGATATTTTTTTCTTTTGTACTTTTCATATTTCTAGTTGTGGTCTTTTATTTTTCCCTTAGAAAAGTTTCTTTAACATTTCTTATAAGGCTGGGTTAGTGGTGCTGAACTCTTTTACTTTTTACTTGTCTACAAAATTATCTCTCCTGAATGATACCTTTGTGGGTAGAGCATTCTTGGTTGTCTTGCTTGTAAGTTTTTTCCTCTCATCACTTTGAATATATTGTGCCACTCCCTTCTGGCCTGCAGTTTCTGCTGAGAAGTCAGCTGATAGTATTATGGTAACTCTGTTGTACATAACTGTTGCTTTTCTCTTGCTGCTTTTAAGATTCTCTCTTTATGTTTAATTTTTACTTTTTAATTACAACGTGTCTTTGTGTGGACCTCTTTGTGTTCAACTTGTTTGGAACTCTCTGTGCTTCCTGGACTTGGATATCTGTCTCCTTTCCCAACTTTTAGGGAAATTTTCAGCTACTTTTTCTTCAAATATGTTCACTGCCCCTCTGTCTTCTCCTTCTGGGACCTCTATAATGCAAATGTTAGTAAGCTTGATATTGTCTAAGAGCTCTCTTAAACTATAGTAACTTTTTAAAGTTCTTTTTTTTCTTTTTCATGTCCATCTTGGGTTATTTCCACTACTTCGTCTTCTGGTTCACTGATCCATTCCTCTCTACCATCTAATCTACTGTTGATTCTGTCTAGTGTATATTTTATTTTAATTATTGTTTTCTTCAGCTTTGTTTGGTACTTCTTTATATTTTCTAGCTCTTTGTTAAAATTCTCCCTGTGAATTCTTCTTTCATGTTCAATTATGATCATTATCTTGAACTCTTTATCAGGTTGATTGCTTATCTCCACTTCATTTAGTTCTTTTTCTGAGGTTTTGCCTTGTTCCTTGGTTTGTAATATATTCCTTTGTCTCCCCATTTTGCCTAATTCTCTGTTTTTATTTCTATATATTGGGTAGGTCAGTTACAGTTTCTGATCTTGGAGAAGTAGTCTTATTATGGAGGGGTCCTGTAGGGCCCAGCAGCACTCTCCCTTCTGGTCACTATAGCTATATGATCTAGAGGTGTCCTCTACGTGGACTGTGTGCACCCTTCTGTTGTGGCAGGGCAGTCTACTGTGGGAACCCTGGTAGGTAGAGCTGGCCCCAGCCCAGCTGGCTGCCAGGCCCTGCCACATGTTGTTGCCAGCCTGCTGGTGTGTGGGGTCTGGTCCTGGTGCAGTTGAATGCATGGCCTGAGAGATCCTGGTGTTTGAGCTGGTCTGCTGGTGGATGGAGCTGAGTCCTCGGGTTTCTGGCCTTGGGGTTGGTGGGGGCTGGGATTGGTGTCAATTGTTTGGTAGGAGACTAATCCCCTGGCTCTAATAGGCTAGGTAGTGGAGTCCAAAATGGTGCTTGCCAGCACCAGTGTCCTCATGGTAGAATGAGTTCCCAAAATGGATGCTGCCACTGTCTGTGTCTCCAGGGAGAACCCCAGTTGTCTTCTGTCTCTCTGGGAGGCTCTCCAAGATCAGTAAGTGAGTTTGACCCGGGCTTCTTTCAAATTACTGCCTCTTCACTGGGTCTCACAGTGTGTGAGTTTTTTTTGTGTGTGTATGTGTGGCCTTTAAGAGTAGAGCTTCTGTTTCATACAGCCCTCTGTCTCTCCCATTTGCAAGCCCCACTTGTCTTCAAAGCCAGATGTCTTGGGGGCTTGTTTTCCCAGTGCAGGATTCCCAGGCTGGTGAGTTCAGTGTTGGGCTTAGACCCCTCACCCTTTGGGGAGAATCTCTGAATTGTAATTATCCTCCAATTTGTATGTCACATACCTGGGGGTGTGGGTCTTAACTATATTGTTTCTCCACTCCTCTTCCTTGTCTTGCTGTGATCCCTTTTTTATATATTTTGTTGTGAAAAATATTTTCTCCTAACCTTCAGGTTGTTCTCATAGATAGTTGCACTGTAAGTAGTTGTAATTTTGGTGTGCTGGTGTAAAGAAATGAGCTCTGGGTCTTCATACTTTGCCATCTTGGACATCCTAATTTCATCTGATTTTGAATGTTATTTTAAATGCTAGTACTAAAAATTTTAAATTACATTGCTTCTCACATTATATTTCTACTGGACAGTGCTTGTCTTAGCAATTATATCATCTAAGCAATTTCTCTATGCCCAAGGGTGTGAGGGATGCAAAAATAAGGGAAATTCTGTCCACTAGGAATTTGTATACTTAATGATAGATATGCCATCCTATCCAAAATCTTGTTTTCTGGGACTCAATAATACTAATTTATGAATAATTAAGGATAATAATATAAAAACCTTCAGAAAAGGGAAAATATTTGAAGCAAAATTAATATCAAATTGATCAATAACAAAAAATCTTTTTCCCAGCAATTGAGATGTTTCTTTTGACACTATCAGGAGGATTTCGTGGAAGGGAAGCTATGGTGACTTCATTTTCTCAAAGTTCTCACTAAAATTAGTAGAATTTAACAAGAGTTTAATTGCTATAAAATTTTATAAACATTGGGTCAATTTAAATACATGATTGCATAAATATGAAATACTTTAGCTAATAAGTTTCCCAAATATTTTGTGTCATTGATATTTTGAAATTAATTTGATTTCAAGTACTTCAAGCATGAAGGAAATGTAATTTTCACTAAAAACTTCTTAACCTAGTTATTATCTGACTATTTGTACTTTCACTGGGTATTTGGTGAATGCTTGCTAAGGATATGGTCTCATCTCATGCCCAGTAATCATACAATTACTAAGGATAGAGGAACCCAGCTGTGTTTTGGTTTCATTGAGCATCTTGAACTATTATTCAAACATTTTGGGTAAACTAAAATCTAAAATGTCAAGGACTTTTTTTTCTATTTAATTTTAAACCCATGTACATTTCAAAGAAAATCTAACCCATATGTTTCTGATTCATTTACAATTAACTCATCACAGTTTTTGCTAAGTAAGAACTGTATGATGTTCAAGAAGTTGGATAAGCCATTTCATTATGTTTATTTGTCCATTTTTTTCCATTCTCTAAAAGAATGTCACCTTTCTGAAACAAATACTGTTTTAAACCACTTGTCATAAAACTCAAAATCGACAATTTTTTAGTTGTTTCTAATTGTGTCCAACATGAATTGTTCCCTTATTATTGCAAAAACATTTTGGAAGACTGAATTATCATTAGTAAAAAAAAAAAAAACAAATTAAGAAGCCTAGTGACAAAATCTTCTGATTTTGTATAATACTCCTTTTCATTGTCAAGTTAAAGCAGGGATTAAATATTTGCTAAATCACTATTTTGTATACTGCTTTTAACTTACTTAAAGTAGGGAGCAGCCAACACAAAGCCTGGCAAAGAGTTGGAACTTAAAAATATTTTTTAAATGAATGGAAGATAAATGATTGAATATATTAAGTTCAACTGGGGAATATGGTGCACCTTTGTTATTTGATTTTAGATTTCATGTAATAGGACTGCTATGTAAACAAAACTATGTAATAATCCCATATTGATAATTTCTTTTTAAAATGTGCTCAAGTACTAAAAATTAATGTAAAATGAAAAGTATACATTTATTCACTCATTCATTAGGCTGAGTTACACATATTATACACAGATGTTATACAATGGACATAATATGTAAACACATTATATATGATATATCTTATATGTTATACATATATTATATATGTATATGTTATACTAAAATATGTACATATATACACATAGTTTACAATATATACATATAAGGATTATGTATACTGTATATTATTATATATGCTATATTATGTTATATAACTATATGTAGATATATATTCTTACACTACCTCATCTCATTTGATATTCACAGTGATACCATGATGTATTAACCTGATTTTCTAGAGAAAGATATGGAAATATGCTACTCTGTGTCTGTAATATGTCTGAAAAATCTGGTCTCCTTTAAGCACTTTCAAGATGAGATACTATTATTTCACTGATTTTTTTTGCTTTCTTTGGCTATATTAAAAAGATAAACATTCTTTAGACATGTTCTAGATTTTACAGTAAAATTATATAATAGCAAGATATACTCCATACAAGGTGCAGGATAATGGAGATCATGTAAGATTCCTGAAATCTTGCCAGGCCAAATTGTTGAAAACACTAATCTAGGGGATTTTCCACACCACTGAGCTGTTGGATCTTCCTCTTCCTTTCATCTCTCTCTCTAGTCTTTCTTAAATCACAAAAAAATTATAGTTGTATAACTCTTGTAATAGGTAATCTGTCCTTCAATTACTTTGCACTTAGAATGAATAATGTGATAGAAACTGTAAGGTTGTACATAAAAAATGAAACATGTACATCTCATTTTGCTTTATCTATGTCCAGGAATAGGAAATAAGCACTTATGGGTATCCTTTACATCTTTTACTATAGGCTGTCTTACTGATTGTCAATGAACCCCCAGAATAGTGAACATTTAGCAGAAATTTGTGCTGTCTGATCTTTTTTATATGTTGGAGGACATGGAAGTTAGACATTCTTAGAAAAATGTTTCTTCATTTTTCTTTATACTCTGTGACTTATGTACTTTGGGTGCATTGAAAGGTGCATTTATCTTAAGCTTTCACTTCATCAAAAGCTCAGATCTTTCCTAATTCATTACAAAACATTCATTATTGAAAATGTTCCCAGAGACATATGCATTGGATGCCTTTTCTTAAACTAAAAGATAAACAAATAAAGAGTGAATTCTGTTAAGTGAACAGATGCCATAATTCCATATTCTATATCTATCCCCAGACTGTGAAAATCCTCATCTATTTCTGAGAACTGTTAGAACATTAGCTCTGGTTTTAAATGATGTTTTTCTAGCAGGCTTGTCCATGCCATATGAATTTTATGTACACATGTAAAGCATGGCCTGTGGTTCTGCTGTCAAAAATAAACTGTTCAAGGACATGTCAAATTCTGATGGTACTGACATCCAGATTGGTTTTCTGTACACAGATTTGAATATGTTATGCTGTTACATTTGACATCTCTCTTTAAGATTGTACTGTTAATTTACTCTAGATGATACACTCAAGAAAAATAGACTGACTATTCTCAGTTACTTCAGTTGGATTTCTGTTTAGATTAACTTCCATAGCAGGTGAAATTCCTCATGGTTTTATATTGCAAACTGTTCACAATTCTTTTGTCAGCTTCTGCTGGAGTGTAAGCAATGAATTCTTCCCTGTTAAGGGTCTCTCTATAAGTCTAAGAGGGAGTCCCACTTTTCTCCCAGCCACCTGAGCCTATCCATGTGGAGAACTCGCTCATAAGGGAATGTACTCTAGCACACACTGGCCACACACACCAAATGTGCACTCCTTTTTTTCTAAATAAACATTTCATTATGTTTTTCACTTGGGAACTGCCCAACCACACACAGAGCTGATTTGAAATTAACCTTTCCACTCAACTCAATAGAAAGGGCAACTTTGCCTGGGCAGATGGTCATGTGCACTGCCATGTGCAATCCATTTTCATGTCAGTGGGCATTCTGGACTTTTCAGAAGAAATTTCAAGTATATTTTAAAATAAAATGTGCTGCAATGAGTTGTGTTCTAAATTTCTGGATTAGCCAACAAACCCTTTTCCTGCTTTAGGATAATAAGCTAATTAATGTTAAGTAAGTGAAATCAAGTTATAAAGTAATCTTTTGCACTTTGTGTGTATGTGTTGGGGTGGGGGATTTTAGCCTAAATAGCATAAGAGTTTTAATAAGCTTCTAGCTATACCACCAACAATAATTTGTGAGATAGGAAAATGTGGTGACAAAATTTTCTCATAAGAAAATCTTATTTTGCCATCATATTATATAAAATATCAGTTTTAGAAGAAATAAAAGAAAAAAATTACTGGACAAGATAAGGATCTACAGTTTCTAGTACTGTCTCTGCCATTACCTAGCCACTTAATTACCCTGGATTTTAGTTCTGTCACATAAAATAAAGAGTTCAATTTATATATCTGAAAGTAAACTTGTACCCTAGCTCTTCAAGATCCACAGTTAAGAGTTGCATGATCACATAGGTTAAAGAAACATAAATATTGTAATTCTATCACATTTAGGAATTCATGAAGAAATTTGATTTGAAAGACTTTTAGAGGTCCAAAAGTAAAGAAACCATGTAACTCAGTGTTTCTGAACTTTATTTGACCACGAAACATTGTATCTATTAAAATACTAGGAGACATACTTTGGGAATCAGTGCTTTAACTAATTTCTATTCTGATTATTAAAATAATCTTGAATAAAAAATAATAATAATTTCTAAAATTCTGTTATTCTAAGTTTTATGAATATTTATACATCTCTGATGAGTTGATTAGTAACATTAAAATTCAGTATTTTAATTAATATAACACATTTGATATTTTACCATTTAAATTTCCCTATACCATGTATTGAATACCTCATATCTCAGAAATGAATATAAATAGTGTTGAGATAATGAACAATTCGGGTTTTCAGATTCCATGGTCATGTTCTTTATCCTCATAAAACTTGTGTTTTTAATAGTCTTTACTTTTTCAATTAACTGACCATTTTGAACTCACATAACTTACAACCATTTTGTATATTATTAATTTTATTATTGTATTCTTAAGTTCCAAAAGAACTTGAGGTCCAGTAAATACCTGCTAAATTTAGACCTCAAAGTTCAGATGTTTTGTTCTGTGGCTTAATTTACTGGGCTCTGTAGCACGCAAATGGCTGGAATGGTCCAAACACTTTAGAAGAAAGTAATAGATCACTTTTATTTAAAACTCTAGACAAATCATTATGGTTCTTGGTTTATGGGCAGTTTGAAGTAGAGATGATGAAGTTTTGGTGGTATGAGGAATTGATGAAATACTGTTCGGTATAATTAACTGTAGCTTAAGAATAGTAATCTATATAAATTACATGATAAGAAAAAGAAAAACATTTGGGATCGCCCAAATTACGTTAGATGTCATATAGCCTGGTCATCTTGAAATGATACAGGCAATAATTTGGCAGCAGTCACACTGTGGATGCCATATGTCTGGTGATCTCACAGAGCTGACTTGATGTCTTCTGAATCAGCTTCATAACTGTGATTCATACTCTGTGAGATAATCACCCTACATCCTTTGCTTCTCATGCTATTTTAGCCTCTTTCTTGCTCTGCATCTCATCTCCATAACTAAACACCTAATTATTCCAGAATGGATAATGAATGAACAGAGAAGACGTACAATACTACTCATACTTGTTTCAGAAAATTGTTAACTTATGAGAGGCAAGGTTTGACTAATGTTTGTTCTTTAATGTAATACTAATTCTAAACTGCCCCCAATTATACAAAGGTGCTTTGTTGAGTACTTACTATGTTCTGGTAAAATACGAATCATTTCCCATGAATTTTATCCTGTAATTGTCAAGACAACACTAGAAGTGCTTTGAAAATGAGGAAAATGAAGATTAAGTCAGGCAGCTAGTATCAGAGTTGTAAGTTAACTCTACCCTCTCACAAAACTCTACTATCTCCTGACTACCATTTTCATAGTGTCTGATCTTCAGAAAAGGAAGTTTTATAGCCTCACAAATAAGGCCAAATACATTTCTCTATCATTTGATTAATATTGATGTTTTTCTCCACATTGAAGATTCAGCTTAGGAAGTAAAAACATCAGCATCAACAACAAAACTTCATAGTATTTAAATAAATATTTGAGAATAAGAGGATGTTTGTTAGATTAAACATCCACTATTAATTAATTTAAATGTACATTGAAAGCTATGCATAATGAAATGTTGGAATAAACCTATGAATTCTTATTTTCAACATTACACCCAGAAATCAGTCATGACTGCTTAAATGCGTCTATGCAGAAACTTACACTGTTGGTTTATTCCACCTTCCAATATTCTCCTGGTACAAACCGACATGAATGTATTACCACTGGTGCTAAGTAGGAATTTTCTCAGATATGTTGGCTAAAGTCAACTGTTTGCAGTAGAATACTGTAAAACCTGTTATGGCATTTCACCTGATTTTCACAGCTATTATTGGGAAAAGAAGTCATAGCTTGGCTATAGTCTTGGCCAATTTTAGGTGGAAAAAGTAAACATTGTTTTACACACCATTACATTAAGTGGAGATTTTGATTTTAAATTGTATCAAGCTGGAAAAACCAGTACCATAAATGCGAAGCAAAGCAAGAAAAAAAAAGAATTTAGGACAACATTCAAAATTACATTGATAATCTAATACAATAAAGAGAAAATATTTCCTAGATTTCACCTCACAGATCACCTAGAATTTAATTCATGAAAAATGTGTGAAAATATCTCCCATCACAAAATACTGCGTCTGTTTCACTACTGTGTAAGGGCTAAATTCTGAGGCAGCTAGAAAATTGTACCAAAACCCACTCATTCTATCTCCACCCAACTTCCACAGCTTTGCACATCTGCACAATGTCAGCAACTCCAATAAAGCTTCTGAACAGACAGAGGAGTCCATCCAGGGCACCTTGCTTCTGGAGAAGGCTTGTTAGTAGGAACATATTTTGCGTGGGGTAGGAGACAGGAAGAACCTGGGAATGCCTGCTGGTTTACATACAACTTTGTTTGAACTGTCAGAAGAACATATTGCAGGATGATAAGAGACCAGCAAAACATAGCAGATTTGCAAATGATGAATGTCTACACTGAGAACTATGCACATAGGTCTCTTCTCCAATTAAAGATTTGAGAAGAGAATTTGGCTGCCATACAATTTAATCATAATTCACACTCTCTGACAGCTGATGAATACTTAAGATGGATAAAATTAACCTTGGAAAACAGGAAAAAATAACTCCTTAGAACCTATGAAAAGGCGCTGAAAAATAGCAAAATGAAGGAAAAGGGATCACATTATACAGCTCAAAGAAAGAAAATATTTATGAAAATTATTTTTATATATCTAGAAAAATTTTCAGTCAACTGTTAAGCATCCTCAGAAAATGCAAGAAGATACAGTCTTAAAGAAATAGGAGGATGTCAAAAGATGAGAAAATGATGAGATGAAAAGGAAGAGGAAAAGATTATAGGATGAAGAGACCATGGAAAATGGATAGATGACAGACAGTTGTAAGAAAAATAGGCTGTAAAAGCAAATTAAAACCTACAAGATAGGCAGTAAAAAGAGAAATTGATATTTCAGGAATCTATTCTTTTGATGGGAGTAAATGTAAAATGATCTACTAAGCATGATATGTGAGACTGTTAAACTAAATAGATAGTCATGTGGAAAATGACAAAATTCCTTAAAGCATACACCAGGATAAATTCCAAGTCAATTAAAGAAGTAAACGAGAAAGAAAAATGCACACAAGTACTAGAAGAAGCATAGCTGTGCTCCTCTATCATCTCAGAGTTTGTCAGACTTTCCTAACTATGACCCCAAATCTAGAAGCAATAAAGGAAAAGTGTGTAATTTGATTACATAGAAGATTTTTAAAAATCTGTTCAAGGCAAAAAGTAAGTAAAATAAAATGACAAATGACACACACAAATAATGTTTGCAAATTATATTAGAAGCATAGGGCTAATATCCTTATGATATAAATAGCTTCTAAAGAAACAGAGGGGGAAAATCAGGCCAACAATCCTACAAAAGGGGAGGAGGTAGAGACATTAAACTGACAGATTACAGAGAAAAAAAAAGGCTTTTAAGCATGTAAGAATATACTCAAACTTACCCACAATATAAATGCATATATAAGCTACATTCAGAGATCACCTAACAGATTGGCAAAATTCAAAATTTTAAACAGTTATTCGATTAGTGAGGCTCTGGAGAAAATGGATTCCTTCATATAAACTGATAAGAATGCAAAACAGTATGAAACCTATGGACGTGAATTTGGCAATATTTAACAAGTTACTTATCCTTGTAACTTTTAAAAAATATTCAAATTTATTCTTGTTTAACTTCAGAAATAATAAAAAGAAATTGAGTATTTCTGGAAAGACTGTCCATGTAGGTTACCTTACTGTTTCTTTGACAGATATAGGAAATACAGCGTTCTTCTCTTATTTACTTAAGAGTATCTTATGTAATTATTCAAGTCCATGAATTCTCAGAATCTAACAATACAAACTCAGAACTGAAGGCAACTTTTTATGCCTTAAATAAAATCCTTGTAACTTTTGACGAAGGAATTCTAGGTATTGATCCCAAAGATACACAGGAAAAAAAATTGAAATAGTAAATTCAAATTTGTAAAAGTAAAGTTTGTAAGAGCCAAAGACTAGAAATAACCCAAAATATCCATCAATTGGGATTGATTAAATAAACTATTATAAATCTACACTATGTGGTACTGTGCAGCTGTCAAAATGAGTGAAGACTCACTCTATACATTGTTACAGGATAATCTCCAGAATATGTGGTTATGTAAACAAGGGGAGAGGAAAAGCAAGATGGCAAAAGTACATGCAGTGTGCTAACATTCATCTAAGTAAAATATATATACTTGTTTTTAATAAATGCATATATATTTGCTTTTAATAAAGAAAAGTAGTGGGAAGATAAATTATTAAAATTTTATAAATATTTTCTTTTTCATGAGGGAGAAAAGGGATAGGATTGTGGAAAAGGGTAAATTTTAGACTTCTTTGAATATAGCTGGTTTTGTAGATTTGACTTCAGAACCAAATATTTTTCATAAGTATACAATAAAATTAAAAAAATTCAATTTTGAAAATTAAAATAAAATGAAACAAATGTCTAAAAATTTGTACCCATTTGGTAGAATTTTCACTCAAATAGAAATCATTGCAAGTGATCTTAAAGCACAGTAATTTGATTCTATCTCTCTAGTGTGATATATATGCCCAAAGAACCAAAAAAAGCACAAAAAATTTTAGATCATTTAGTAATTAAATTGTTGGTGGTATTATTTGATATTGGTATTCTAATAGTGTATTTATATTATAAAATAAATCAAATAAATCATTATGCTAGTGTCTTTGAAAAGATCAAGATTCTGGGCATGGTTAAAATTAATCACACATCACATTGACAAGATTATGTTGTACACAGTTTAGTCTGAATTTAAATTGGAAGTATCGTTATGAACTCATGATACATTTTTGTTATACACATACAGAAAACCTTCTAGTATAAGAGCTTAGAAACAATGAGTAAACAACCAGCTATGAACACAACTAACAGCTGTAATTTGGCTTGCAAACATTTATATTGAAAAAGAGCTAAACCACTTAAGAAGTGACTTTTTCCAGGTCTAGGGCAGAAAATATATAGGATGAAGCAAGGAAATTATCAAATACTACTGATGTCATATCAAATACTTCTAACATCATATCAAAATTATACAAGAGTTAATGTGAATAAGCTCCCACTGACCTAAGACTGGACAATTTGAGCAAAAAATATAACTCCCATGGATTGAAACACATCAAATATGCTCAAATCCATGGGTTCATAATAATGCTAAGGAAAAAAAATTACCTCATTGGTAGCTTTTCAGGGATGCTAGCGAAACACCTAAATTTTAATAGAAACTGGGGACAAATCAAACATTTACCCTACCTTTTCTATGTATGCAACACCTTAGGGTAACCAAATAGTTGATATGGGAAGTTTTTTCATCCTGGGTATATTCCAGCTCTCAAAGAAGGAATGATTGAAGAAACATCATCATGTTACAATCCCTTATGAGTTCAGGGATTAAAGGGATACTGATAAAGGGCTGACATCACAAGTAATTGACAACCAGACATTTGGACCTCCTGATGAAAATCTCGGAAGAGGCCTAACCAAAGAAACAAACAAAACTGTAAAGCATTGAGTCAATCCAATTGAGCCTCTAGATCTATTGATAATTACTGATTTACAGGAAATATAAGAAACAGATGAGCTTGTTTAATGATTACACAGGATGTAATCTGCAAAGTCATTCTAAAACATAGAAATCTATATTTTAAAAGAAAAAACAAAAAATGCACAATGAAAACAGGTAGAAGATGTTGAGATTTTATTAGAAACAGATGCAAACAAACTACTGTAAAAACAATTTTGGAAATGTGAATAATGATTGGACATTTTAGATGAAGAAATTACAATTACATTTTATAGCATAATAATGACGTGGTTATAATCTTAGGAAAAGATTTCTCACATTTTACAGATACATACTGAAGTATTTACAGATAAAATGATGAAATGAGTAGGATTAGCTTCAAAATAATCTTGTGGTAGGAGAGAGCAAGTTTATAGATGAAAATAATTGACCATGAATTTGATTGTAGTTGAAGCTGGGTAATAGATCTTCAAATTTATTATACTATTCTCTCTACAGTTGTATGCATTTGAGCATTTTATATAATATGAATTTAAAAGGCCATATGGTTAAATATTCTTAGGAGAATACAGAGACCTTTATTATATAATAGGAAATCTAGAGACTAAATTAAGCATTTAGATAAAGCATGTGGAAAAAGAACAGAAATATCAAATATATATTTCTATATGTTTGATATAGAGGAGGGGCAAGGGGAAGTAGTTTTTAATGCAAGGCAAGAGGAAGTAGTTTTTAATGAAACCATAAGTCAATATAGCATAATTTTTTTTTTTTTTTTTTTTTTTGCGGTATGCGGGCCTCTCACTGTTGTGGCCTCTCCCGTTGCGGAGCACAGGCTCCGGATGCGCAGGCCCAGCGGCCATGGCTCACGGGCCCAGCCGCTCCGTGGCATACGGGATCCTCCCGGACTGGGGCAGGAACCCGCATCCCCTGCATCGGCAGGCGGACTCTCAACCACTGCGCCACCAGGGAGGCCCAATATAGCATAATTTTTAAAAGTGTAAATTAAACCTAGAGCTAATTGTTTGAAAATATCAATAATATATTTTAAGTCACTTCCACAATCAGTGAAATAATAAGCAAAAAAATAAACTTAGAACACTAAGAAAATACGGGACATATAATCAGAGGGTTTGACAAATTTTTTGAAAATTATATAACAATAGACTAATACATATAAAAATCTTGCATAAAATACAAATTTCCAAACTTAACTTTAAAAAGTTAGAAATCTGAATAGATTAGTGTTCATGTAAAATATGTGAAAGCAGTAAAAAGTTACCCTCCAAAAAGAAAGTTAATGAAGGGCAATAGTTATCTCATTTTTAAAGGTATCATAAAATTGCATTAAATAAAAACTGTACAGCATAAGAAAAGAAGATCAATAGGAACTGAACACAAAATTCAAATTGACACTCAAGTTTAAGTATTTAGTATTATTTTTTTATTTTTATTTTTTAAACATCTTTATTAGAGTATAATTTCTTTATAATGGTGTGTCAGTTGCTGCTTTATAACAAAGTGAATCAGTTATACATATACATATGTCCCCATATCTCTTCCCTCTTACATCTCCCTCCCTCGCACCCTCACAATCACACCCCTCTAGGTGGTCACAGAGCACCAAGGTGATCTCCCTGTGCTATGCAGCTGCTTCCCACTACCTATCTATTTTACGTTTGGTAGTGTATATATGTCCATTCCATTCTCTCACTTTGTCCCAGCTTACCCTTGGCCCTCCCCATATCCTCAAGTCCATTCTCTAGTAGGTCTGCATCTTTATTCTCCTCTTGCCCCTAGGTTCTTCTGATCATTTTCTTTCTTTTTTTTTCTCTTAGATTCCATATATATGTGTTAGCATACAGTATTTGTTTTTCTCTTTCTGACTTACTTCACTCTGTAGGACAGACTCTTCCTCCATCCACCTCACTACAAATAACTCAATTTTGTTTCTTTCTATGGCTGAGTAATACTCCATTGTATATATATGCCACATCTTCTTTATCAATTCATCTGTTGATGGACACTTAGGTTGCTTCCATGTCCTGGCTATTGTAAGTGGAGGTGCAATGAAGATTTTGGTACATGACTCTTTTTGAATTATGGTTTTCTCAGGGTATATGCCCAGTAGTGGGATTGCTGGATCGTATGGTAGTTCTATTTTTAGTTTTATAAGGAACCTCCATACTGTTCTCAATAGTGGCTGTATCAATTTATATTCCCACCAACAGTGCAAGAGGGTCCCCTTTTCTCCACACCCTCTCCAGCATTTATTGTTTGTAGATTTTTTTAAGGATGGCCATTCTGACTGGTGCGAGATGATATCTCATTGTAGTTTTGATGTGCATTTCTCTAATGATTAATGATGTTGAGCATTCTTTCATGTGTTTGTTGGAAATCTGTATACCTTCTCAAGAGAAATGGTTATTTAGATCTTCTGACCATTTTTGGATTGGATTGTCAGTTTTTTTGATATTCAGCTGCATGAGTTGCTTGTATGTTTTGGAGATTAATTCTTTGTCAGTTGCTTCATTTGCAAATATTTTCTCCCATTCTAAGGGTTGTCTTTTCATCTTGTTTTTGGTTTCCTTTGCTGTGAAAAAGCTTTTAAGTTTCATTAGGTCCCATTTGTTTATTTTTGTTTTTATTTCCATTTCTCTAGGAGGTGGGTCAAAAACGAGTTTGCTATGATTTATATCATAGAGTGTTCTGCCTATGTTTTCCATTAAGAGTTTGATGGTGTCTGGCCTTACATTAAGGTCTTTAGTCCATTCTGAGTTTATTTTTGTGTATGGTGTTACGGAGTGTTCTAATTTCATTCTTTAACATGTAGCTGTCCAGTTTTCCCAGCACCACTTATTGAAGAGGCTATCTTTTCTCCACTGTATATTCTTACCTCCATTATCAAAGATAAGGTGACCATATGTGCGTGGGTTTACCCCTGAGCTTTCTATTCTGTTCCACTGATCTATATTTCTGTTTTTGTGCCAGTACCATACTGTCTTGATTAGTGTACCTTTGTAGTATAGTCTGAAGTCAGGGAGCCTGATTCCTCCAGCTCCGTTTTCTTTCTCAAGATTGCTTTGGCTATCCGGTGTCTTTTTGTGTTTCCATACAAATTGTGAATTTTTTTGTTCTAGTTCTGTGAAAATTGCCAGTGGTAATTTGATAGGGATTGCATTGAATCTGTAGATTTCCTTGGGTGGTAGAGTCATTTTCACAATGTTGATTCATCCAATCCAAGAACATGGCATATCTGTCCATCTACTTATCCATCTTTAATTTCTTTCATCAGTGTCTTATAATTTTCTGCATACAGGTCTTGGTCTCCTTAGGGAGATTTATTCCAAGATGTTTTATTCTTTTTGTTGCAATGGTAAATGGGAGTGTTTTCTTAATTTCACTTTCAGATTTTTCATCATTAGTGTATAGGAATGCAAGAGAATTCTGTGCATTAAGTTTGTATTCTGCTACTTTACCAAATTCACTGATTAGATCTAGAAGTTTTCTGGTAGCATCTTTAGGATTCTCTATGTATAGTATCATGTCTTCTACAAACATTGACAGCTTTACTTTTTCTTTTCCAATTTGAATTCCTTTTATTTCTTTTTCTTCTCTGATTGCTGTGGCTAAAACTTCCAAAACTATGTTGAATAAGAGTGGTGAGAGTGGGCAACCTTGTCTTGTTCCTGATCTTACTAGAAATGGTTTCAGTTTTTCACCATTGAGGACGGTGTTGGCTGTGGGTTTGTCATATATGGCCTTTATTATGTTGAGGAAAGTTCCCTCTGTGCCTACTTTCTGGTGTGTTTTTATTATAAATGGATGTTGAATTTTGTTGAAAGCTTTCTCTGCCTCTACTGAGTGGATCATATGGTTTTTCTCCTTCCATTTGTTAATATGGTGTATCACGTTGATTGATTTGCGAATGTTGAGGCATCCTTACATTCCTGGGATAAACCCCACTTGATCATAATGTATGATCCTTTTAATGTGCTGTTGGATTCTGTTTGCTAGTATTTTGTTGAGGATCTTTGCATCTATGTTCGTCAGTGATATTGGCCTGTAGTTTTCTTTCTTTGTGACATATTTGTCTGGGTTTGGCATCAGAGTGATGGTGGCCTCGTAGAATGAGTTTGGGAATGTTCCTCCCTCTGATGTATTTTGGAAGTGTTTGAGAAGGATCAGTGTTAGCTCTTCTCTAAATATTTGATAGAATTCGCCTGTGAAGCCATATGGTCCTGGGCTTTTGTTTGTTGGAGGATTTTTAATCACAGTTTCAATTTCAGTGCTTGTGATTGGTCTGCTCATATTTTCCATTTCTTCCTGGTTCAGTCTCAGAAGGTTGTGCATTTCTAAGAATTTGTCCATTTCTTCCAGGTTGTCCATTATATTAGCATAGAGTTGCTTGTAGTAATCTCTCATGATCCTTTGTATTTCTGCAGTGTCAGTTGTTACTTCTCCTTTTTCATTTCTGATTCTATTGATTTGAGGCTTCTCCCTTTTTTTCTTGATAAGTCTGGCTAATAGTTTGTCAATTTTGTTTTTCTTCTCAAAGAACCAGCTTTCAGTTTTACTGATCTTTGCTATTCACTCCTTCATTTCTTTTTCATTTATTTCTGTTCTGATTTTTATGATTTTTTTCCTTCTGCTAACTTTGGGGTTTTTTTTGTTCTTCTTTCTTTAATTGCTTTATGTGTAAGGTTAGGTTGTTTATTTGAGATGTTTCTTGTTTCTTAAGGTAGGCTTGTATAGCTATAAACTTCCATCTTAAAACTGCTTTTGTTGCATCACATAGGGTTTTGGTCGTCTTGATTTCATTGTCATTTTTTTCTATGTATTTTTGATTTCCTGTTTGATTTCTTCAGTGATCTCCTGGTTATTAAGTAGTGTGTTGTTTAGCCTCCATGTGTGTGCATTTCTTACAAAATTTTTTCTGTAATTGATATCTAGTCTCATAGCATTGTGGTCAGAAATGATACTTGATATGATTTCAATTTTCCTAAATTTACCAAGGCTTGATTTGTGACCCAAGATATGATCTATCTGGAGAATGTTCCATGAGCACTTGAGAAGAATGTGTATTCTGTTGTTTCTGGATGGAATGTCCTATAAATACCAGTTAAGTCCATCTTGCTTAATATATCATTTAAACCTTGTGTTTCCTTATTTATTTTCATTTTGGATGATTTTCCATTGGTGAAAATGGGGTGTTAAAGTCCCCTACTATGATTGTGTTACTGTTAATTTACCTTATTATGGCTGTTAGTATTTGCCTTATATATTGAGGTGCTCCTATGTTGGGTGCATAAATATTTACAATTGTTATATCTTCTTCTTGGATCGATCCCTTGATCATTATGTGGTGTCCTTTTTTTGTCTCTTGTAATAGTCTTTATTTTAAAGGCTATTTTTTCTGATATGAGAATTGCTACTCCAGCTTTCTTTTGATTTCCATTTGCATGGAATATCTTTTTCCACCCCCTCACTTTCAGTCTGTATGTGTCCCTAGTTCTGAAGTGGGTCTCTTGTAGAAAGCATATATACAGATCTTGTTTTTGTATCCATTCAGCCAGTCTATGTCTTTTGTTTGGAGCATTTAATCCATTTACATGTAAGGTAATTATCGATATGTATGTTCCTATTCCCATTTTCTTAATTGCTTTGGGTTTATAATTGTAGGTCCTTTCCTTCTCTTGTGTTTCCTGCCTAGAAAAGTTCCTTTATCATTTGTTGTAAAGCTGGTTTGGTTGTGCTGAATTCTCTTAGCTTTAGCTTTTCTGTAAAGCTTTTGTTTTCTTCATCGAAGCTGAATGAGATCCTTGCCGGCTAACATCATCTTAGTTGTAGGTTTTTCTCCTTCATCACTTTAAATATGTCCTGCCATTCCTTTCTGGCTTCAGTTTCTGCTGAAAGATCAGCTGTTAACCTTATGGGGATTCCCTTATGTGTTATTTGTTGTTTTTCCCTGCTGCTTTTGATATTTGTTCTTTGTATTTAATTTTTGATAGTTTGATTAATATGTGCCTTGGCGTGTTTCTCCTTGGATTTTTCCTGTATGGGACACTCTGTGCTTTCTGGGCTTGATTAACTACTTCCTTTCCCATATTATGGAAGTTTTCGACTCCAATCTCTTCAAATATTTTCTCAGTCCCTTTCTTTTCCTCTTCTTCTTCTGGAACCCCTATATTTCGAATGTTGGTGCATTTTATGTTGTCCCAGATGTCTCTGAGACTGTCCTCAATTCTTTTCATTCTTTTGCTTTATTCTGCTCTGCTGTAGTTATTTTCACTGTTTTATCTTCCAGGTTGCTTATCCATTTTTCTGCCTCAGTTATTCTGCTATTGATCCCTTCTAGAGAGTCTTTAATTTCATTTATTATGTTGTTCATCCCTGTTTGTTTGCTCTTTAATTCTTCTAGGTCCTTGTTAAACGTTTCCGGTATTTTCTCCATTCTATTTCCAAGATTTTGGATCATCTTTACTATCATTATTCTGAATCCTTTTTCAGGTAGATTGCCTATTTCCTCTTCATTTGTTAGGTCTGGTGGGTTTTTGCCTTGTTCCTTCATCCGTGTGTTTTTGTGTCTTCTCATTTTGCTTATCTTACTGTGTTTGGGGTCTCCTTTTTGCAGGCTGCAGGTTCATAGTTCCTGTTGTTTTTTGTGTCTGTCCCCAGTGTCTAAGATTGGTTCAGTGCATTGTGTTGGCTTCCTGGTGGTGGGGACTAGTGCCTGTGTTCTGGTGGATGAGGCTGGATCTTGTCTTTCTGGTGGGCAGGTCCATGTCTGGTGGTGTGTTTTGGGGTGTCTGTGTCCTTATTATGATTTTAGGAAGCCTCTGTTGTAATGGATGGGGTTGTGCTCCTGTCTTGTTAGTTGTTTGGCATAGGGTTTCCGGCACTGTAGCTTGCTGTTCATTGAGCGGAGCTGGGTCTTGGCGTTTAGATGGAGATCTCTGGGAGATTTTCACTGTTTGATATTACATGGAGCTTGGAGGTCTCTTATGAACCAGTGTCCTGAACTTGGCTCTCCCAGCTCAGTGGCACAGCCCTGACGCCTGGCTGGAGGTCCAAGAGCCTGTCCTCCACATGCCTCAGATTAAAATGAGGAAAAAAAAGAAATAAGAAGAAGATAAAATAAAATAAAGTTATTAAAATAAAAAATAATTATTAAGAAAATATTATTAAGTAATAAAAAAACAAAACCAAAAAAAAAAGAAAGGACAGACGGAACCATAGGACAAATGGTAAAGCAAAGCTATACAGACAAAACCACAGAGAGAAGCATACACATACACACTCACAAAAAGAGAAAAAGGTGAAAAAATATATATATTGTTGCTCCCAAAGTCCACCTCCTCAATTTGGGATGACTTGTTGTCTATTCAGGTACTCCACAGATGCAAGGTACATCAAGTTGATTGTGGAGATTTAATCCACTGCTCCTGAGGCTGCTGGGAGAAATTTCCCTTTCTCTTCTTTGTTTGCACAGCTCCTGGTGTTCAGTTTTGGATTTTGACCCGCCTCTGCGTGTAGTTCACCTGAGGGCATCTGTTCTTCACTCAGACAGGACGGGGTTAAAGAGCAGCTGCTTCAGGGCTCTGGCTCACTCAGGCCGGGGGAAAGGAGGGGTACAGAGTGCGGGGTGAGCCTGCAGCAGCAGAGCCCAGCGTGATGTTGCAGCAGCCTGAGGCATGCTGTTTGTTCTCCTGGGGAAGTTGTCCCTGGATCACTGGACGCTGGCAGTAGTGGGTTGCATAGGCTCCCACAAGGGGCAGTGTGGGTAGTGGCCTGTGCTTGCTCACAGGCTCCTTGGTGGCCACAGCAGCATCCTTAGCATCTCATGCCCATCTCTGTGTTCCAGGCTGATAGCCACTGCTCACGCCCGTCTCAGGAGCTCCTTTACGCAGCACTCTTAATCCCCTCTCCTCGTGCACCAGGAAACAGAGAGTCAAGAAAAAGTACCTTGTCTTTTCAGCAGCTCCAGACTTTCTCCCAGACTCCCTCCCCGCTAGCTGTGGCGCACTAGCCCCCTTCAGGCTGTGTTCGCGCAGCCAACCCCAGTCCTCTCCCTGGGATCCGAAGTCCGAAGCCCAAGCCTCAGCTCCCAGCCCCTGCCTGCCCCGGTAGGTGAGCAGAGAAGCCTCTCGGGCTGGTGAGTGCCGGTTGGCACTGATCCTCTGTGCAGGAATCTCTCCGCTTTGCCCTCCGCACCCCTGTTTCTGTTCTCTCCTCTGTGGCTCTGAAGCTCCCCACCTCTGCCACCAGCAGTCTCTGCCCATGAAGGGCCTTCCTAGTGTGTGGAAACCTTTCCTCCCTCACAGCTCCCTGCCACAGTTGCAGATCCTGTCCCTATTCTTTGTCTCTGTTTTTTCTTTTTCCTTTTACCCACGTACCTGAGTACGTGGGGAGTTTCTTGCCTTTTGGGAGGTCTGAGGTCTTCTGCCAGCGTTCAGTAGGTGTTCTGTAGGAGTTTTTCCACACGTAGATATATTTCTGATGTATTTGTGGGGAGGAAGGTGATCTCCACATCTTACTCTTCCGCCATCTTGAAGCTCCTCTGGTATTATTTTTTAAATTAATTTTAATTGGACTAGAGTTGCTTTACAATGCTTTGTGAGTTTCTGCTGTACAGCAAAGGGAATCAGCTACACATATACATATATCCCCTCTTTTTTGGAGTTCCTTCCGATTTAGGTCACCACAGACCTTTGAGTAGAGTTCCCTCTGCTATGCCGTAGGTTCTCATTATTTATCTATTTTATACATAGAAGTGTATATATGTCAATCCCAACCTCCCACTTTATCCTACTCCCTTTCCCCCACCCCTGGTGTCCATACATTTGTTCTCTATGTCTCTGTCTATATTTCTGCTTTGCAAATTAGCTCATCTGTATCATTTTTCTAGATTCCACATATAAGCTATATTATATGATACTTTTTTTCTCTTTTTGAGTTACTTCACTCTATATGACATTCTCTATGTAGCTCCATGTCTCTGCAAATGGCACAATTTCATTCCTTTTTATGGCTGAGTAATATTTCTTTCTATATATGTGCCACATCTTCTTTATCATTTCCTCTGTTGATGGACATTTAGGTTGCTTCCATGTGTGGCTATTGTAAATAGTGCTGCAATGAACTTTGGGGTGCATGTATCATTTTGAATTATGGTTTGCTTCAGGTATATGCGCAGGAGTGGGATTCCTGCCTCATATGGTAGCGGTATCTTTTAGTTTTTTAAGGAACTTCCATGCTATTCTATGTAGTCACTGTATCAATTTACATTCCTCCCAACAGTGTAAGAGGGTTCCCCTTTCTCCACACCCTCTTCAACATTTACTGTTTGTAGATTTTTTGATGATGGTCATTCTGACTGGTGTGATGTGATACCTCATTGAAGTATTGACATGAAGTTCTCTAATAATTAGTGATATTCAGCATCTTTTAATATGCTTTCTGGCCATCTGTGTGTCTTCCTTGGAGAAATGTGTAGTTAGGTCTCTCACACATTTTTGATTGGATTGTTGTCATTGTTGTTTTGATATTGAGCTGCATGAGCTGTTTGTATATTTTGGAAATTAGTCCCTTGTTGTTTGCTTCATTTGCAAATATTCTCTCCCATTCTAAGGGTTGTTTTTTTCATTTTATTTATGATTTCCTTTGTTGTGCACAAGCTTTTAAGTTTCTTTAGGTCCCATTTGTTTATTTTTGTTTCTATTTTCATACTCTGGGCAGTGGATCAAAAAGATCTTGCTGTGATTTATATCAAAGAGTGTTCTTCCTATATTTTTCCCTTAGAATTTTAAAGTATCCAGCCTTACATTTAGGACTTTAATGCATTTTGAGTTTATTTTTATGTATGGTATTAGGGAGTGTTCTAATTTCACTCTTTTCCATGTAGCTGTCCAGTTATCCCAGCACCACTTACTGAAGAGATTGTCTTTTCTCCATTGTATGTTCATGCCTCCTTTGACATAGATTAAGTGACCATAGGTTCATGGGTATACCTATGGGCTTTCTATCCTGTAACATTGATCTATATTTCTATTTTTGTGCCAGTACCATACTGTCCTGATAACTGTAGCTTTGTAGTATAGTCTGAAGACAGGGAGCCTGATTGCTCCAGCTCCATTTTTCTTTCTCAAGATGGCTTTATCTATTTGGGATCCTTTGTGTTTCCATACAAATTGTGAATTTTTTTGTTGTATTTCTGTGAAAAATACCATTGGTAATTTGATACAAATTGCATTGAATCTGTAGATTGCCTTGGCAGTATAGTCATTTTCACAATATTGATTCTTCCCATCCAAGAACATGGTATATCTCTCCATCTATTTTTGTCATCTTTGATTGTTTTCATCAGTATCTTAGAGTTTTCTGAGAACAGGTCTTTTGCCTCCTTAGGGAGGTTTATTCATAAGTGTTTTATTCTTTTTGATACAATGGTATATGGGATTGTTTCCTTAATTTCTCTTTCTGATTTTGCATTGTCAGTGTATAGGAATGCAAGAGATTTCTGTGCATTAATTTTGTATCCTGCAACTTTACCAAATTCATTTATTAGTTCTTGTCATTTTCTGGTGGCATCTTTAGTATTTTCTTTGTATAGTAGCATATAATCTGCAAACAGTAACCGTTTTACTTCTTCTTTTCCGATTTGTATTCCTTTTATTTCTTTTTCTTCTCTGATTGCCGTGGATAGAACTTCCAAAACTATGTTGAATAAAAGTGGCATGAGGGGACATCTTTGTCTTGTTCCTGATATTAGAGGAAATGCTTTCAGTTTTTCACCATTGGGAATATTTGCTGTGGGTTTGTTGCATATGTTCTTTATTATGTTGAGGAATGTTCCCTCTGTGCCCACTTTCTGGAGAGTGTTTATCACAAATGAGTGTTGAATTTTGTCAAAAGCTTTTCTGCATCTATTGAAATGATCATATGTTTTTTTTCTTCTTCAGGTTGTTAATATAGTGTATCACATTGATTGATTTGCATATACTGCAGAATACTTGCATCCCTGGGATAAATCCCACTTGATCATCATGTATGGTCCTTTTAATGCCTTGTTGGATTCTGTTTGCTAGTATTTTGTTGAGGATCTTTGCATCAATGTTCATCAGTGATATTGGCCTGTGATTTTCTTTTTCTGACTTATCTTTGGTTTTCATATCAGGGTGCTGGTGACCTCATAGAATGAGCTTGGGAGTGTTCCTTTCTCTGCAGTTTTTTGGCAGAATTTGAGAAGGATAGTTATTAGCTCGTCTCTAAATATTTGATAGCATTCGTCTGTGAAGCCACCTGGTCCTGGACTTTTGTTTGTTGGAAATTTTTAAATCACAGTTTCAATTTCAGTATTTGTGATTGGTCTGTTCATATTTTCTATTTCTTCCTGGTTCAGTTTTGGAAGGTTGTATCTTTCTAAGAATTTGTCCATTTCTTCCAGGTTGTCCATTTTATTGGCATATAGTTGCTTGTAGTAGTCTCTTATGATCCTTTGTATTTCTGTGGTGTCTGTTTTAACTTCTACTCTTTCAATTGTGATTTTATTTGTCTGAGTCCTCTTCTTTTTTTTTTGGATGATTCTAGCCAAAGCTCTATCAATTTTGTTTATCTTCTCAAGGAAGCACCTTTTAGTTTCATTGATCTTTGCTATTGTTATCTTTATTTCTATTTCATTCATTTCTGCTCTGATCTTTATGATTTATTTCCTTCTACTAACTTTAGGTTTTGTTTGTTTTTCTTTCTCTAGTAGCTTTAGGTGTAAGGGTAGGTTGTTTATTTGAGAAATTTTGGTTTCTTGAGGTAGGATCCCATTGCTATAAAATTCCCTCTTAGAATGGCTTTTGCTGCACCCCATAGGTATTTGGTCATCATGATATTGTTGTCATTTGACTCTAGGTATTTTTTAATTTCTTCTTTGATTTCTTTAGTGAGCCATTGATTATTTAGTAACACAATGTTTAGCCTCCATGTGTTTGTGTTTTTTACTTTTTATTTTCCTGTAATTGATTTGTAATCTCACAGCACTGTGGTTGGAAAAGCTGCTTGATATGATTTCGATTTTCTTAAATTTACCAGTGCTTGATTTGTGACACAAGATTTGGTCTATCCTGGACAATGTTCCATGTGCAGTTGAGAGGAAAGTGTACTCTGCTGTTTTCAGATGCAATGTCCTATAAATATCAATTAAGTGTACCTGGTCTAATGTGTCATTTAAGGCTTGTGTTCTCTTATTAACTTTCTGTCTGGATGATCTGTCCATTGGTGTCAGTGAGGTGTTAAAGTCCCCCACTATTACTGTGTTTCTGTTGATTTCCCCTTTTACAGCTCTTAGCATTTGCCTTATGTACTGAGGTTCTCCTATGTTAGGTGCATAAATATTTGCTATTTTTAAACCTTCTTCTTGGATCATTATGTAGTGTCTTTTCTTGTCTCTTGTAACAGTCTTTATTTTAAAGTCTATTTTGTCTGATGTGAATATTGCTACTCCAGCATTCTTTTGATTTCCATTTGCATGGAATAACTTTTTCCATCCCCTCACTTTCAGTCTGTATGTGTCTCTAGGTCTTAAGTGGGTCTCTTCTAGACAGTATATATAAGGATTTTGTTTTTGTATCCATTCAGCCAGTCTGTATCTTTTAGTTGGAACATTTAATCCATTTACATTTAAGCTAGTTACCCATATCTATGTTCCTATTGCCATTTTCTTAATTGTTTTTGGTTTGTTTTTGTGGGTCTTTTTTTTTTTTCTTGTGTTTCCCACTTAGAGGAGGTTCTTTAACATTTGTTGCAAAGCTGGTTTGGTGGTGCTGAGTTCTCTTAGCTTTTCCCTGTCTGTAAAGCTTTTGATTTCCTCATTGAATCTGAATGAGAGCCTTGCTGTGTAGAGTAATCTTGTTCCTAGGTTTTTCCCTTTCACTACTTTAAATATATTCTGCCACTCCCTTCTGTCCTGCAGAGTTTCTGCTGAAAAATCTGATAACCTGATGGGGATTCCATTGTATGTTATTTGTTGCATTTCCCTTGCTGCTTTTAATATTTTTTCTTGTATTTAATTTTTGTTAGTTTGATTAATATATGTCTTGGTGTGTTTCTCCTTGGGTTTATCCTGTATGGGACTCTCTGTTCTTCCTGGACTTAGGTGACTATTTTTTTCCCATTTAGGGCAGTTTTTGACTACAATCTCTTCAAATATTTTCTCAGAACCTCTATCTTTCTCTTCTCCTTCTGGGACCCCTATAATTCTAATGTTTGGTTCATTTAATATTTTCCAGAGGTCTCTGAGACCGTCCTCATTTCTTTTCATTTTTTTTCTTTATTCTTCTCTGTGTCAGTTATTTCCACCACTCTGTCTTCCAGCTCACTTTTCCATTCTTCTGTCTCAATTATTCTGCTATTGATTCCTTCTAGTGTATTTTTAATTTCAGTTTTTGCATTGTTCATCACCGTTTGTTTGTTCTATAGTTCTTCTAGGTCCTTGTTAAACATTTCTTTTATCTTCTCAATCTGCGCCTCCATTCTTTGTCTGAGAGCTTGGATCATCTTTACTTTCATTACTCTGAATTCTTTTTTCAGGTAGATTCCCTACTTCCTGTTCATTTATTTGGCCTTGTGTTTTTTTATACCTTGCCCCTTTGTCTGCAGCATATTTCTCTACTATCTCATTTTGTCTCACTGTATTTGTGGTCTCCTTTTCATAGGCCATGGGGTCATAGTTCCTCTTGCTTCTTATGTCTGGCCCCTGGTGAGGGTGATTGATCCAAGGGCGTGTGTAGGCTTCCTGATGGGAGGGACTCGTGCCTGGATCCTGATGGGTGGAGCAGAGTATTGTCCCTCTGATGGGCAGGACCATGCGCTGGGTGTGTTTTGGGGTGTCTGTGAGCTTAGTACAACTTTAGGCAGCATGTCTGCTGAGAGATGGGGCTGTGTTCCTGTATTGCTTGTTGTTTGGCATAATGCAATCAGCACTGGAGTCTGCAGGGTTTTGTGTGGAGTCGTGTCTTGATGTCAAGATAGGGACCTCTCTGAGAGCTCATGCCAATTAATATTCCCCGGCACTGGGAATTCTCTGGCAGTCCAGTGTCCTGGACTCAGTGCCCCCACTCTGGATGCTCAGGCCTGACCCCAGCAGGGGAACAAAAACCCCTGCAAGCTGTGTGGCACAGCAAAAGAAAAAAAAAAAAGGATCAGAAAACAAGCAAACCCAAGGCAAACTGTAAAAGGAAACCAAACAAAAAGAAAAACAGACAAAAAAAGGAAAGAAAACAAAAAACAAGAGAACAACCAAACACAAGAATCCAAAAACAATAAAAGCAAAACTAACAAAAAAAAAAAACAAAACAAAGAACAGAGAGCAAACTAAAAAAACAGAAAACATAAAGCAAACAAATAAAAATGATGAATAAAGTTAAAAACAAAACAAAGATCAAAAACAAGAAAAAAACCACAAAATAATAAAAAAGTATAGTAGAAAAATAAAAAAAATATTAAAAAATTAAAAAGAAAGAAAACAAAAAATAAATTTAAAAAAATATATAATAATAAACAACAGAACAAAATGAAACCAAAAATTAATAGTAATAATAATATTTTCCTGGGGCCTGAGCTGTCGGTGTCCTTGTTCCCACCTTGAGTCACAGCCAACACCACCTCCTTAGGAGGCCCTCCAATACCTCTAGGTAGGTCTCTGGACCCACTGTGGGGGCAGTTCAGACTCTGACCTGGCCCAACTCCTGCATGTACTTACCCCCAAAGTACACAACTGCTAAAGCTAGACAGGCTCCCAGGAAGGTGGTGGCAGTGACCTGCACTAGCTCACAGGATCCTCGTTGGCAGTGGCAGCAGTGGTAGCAGTCCACTACAGCCTCTGGGGTTCAAGGTGGCAGCTGTGGCTCGTGTGCAACCCTGGAGCTCATTTAGGTGGTTCCCTGCCGCCTGTGAATGCACAGAGAAATATGTTTCTATGGCAGGCCCACCTCTCCTCATGCACCCCCCAACAATGGTCCCTGGACTCTCTGGCAGGCCCAGGTTTCTTCCTGGACTCCCTCAGCTGTGGTGCACTACATTCTGGCCTCCTAAGGCTGTCTTCACACAGCCAACCCCAGTCCTCTCCCTTGGGTCTGACTTCCAAAGCCCAAGCCTCAGCACACAGCCCCCACCTGCCCCAGCAGGTGAGCTGACAAGCATCTCAGGCTGGGGAGTGCTGGTCAGTGCTGACCTTCTGTGCATGTCTCTCTCTGCTTTGCTCTCCACCCACCTAATGCTGTACTCTCCTCTGAAGCTTCCCCTCTGTCCACCCCCAGTGAGGGGACTTCCCAGTGTGCAGAAACTTTCCTCCTTCACAGCTCCCTCCCAGAGGCGCAGGTCCCAACCTGATTACTTTCTTTCTTTTTTCTTTTGACCTATCCAGTTATGTGCAGATATTCTTGCCCTTTTGAAAGTCTGAGGTCTTCTGCAAGCATTCAGTAGATGTTCCACATGTAGACATATTTTTGTTATGTCTGTGGGGAGAAGGTGAGCTCCACATCCTACTCCTCTGCCATCTTGACTTCCTCCCCAAGTATTTAGTTTTAGACAATAATGACATTCAAATTGGCTTGAGAAAGATTATTTGATGAATTTTTTAGATATTCAATTAGTCTGATAACTCTGTGTTTCCTGAGTATGATATTGAACAGCAATTTTGGAGCATATTAAAAGGTGTGATTTGAAGTAAAAGATTTCAAGGTTCAAAAAAGACTAGATAATGGCAAATATTTTTTTAAAATTCAGAGACAGAACAAAAAACGAAGAGAATACACATGTATAGCAACTCACCATAGAAAATAAAACAGCCAATAAATTGTTTAAAAATTTACTATTCTCTAGCCAAGAAAATGCAAATAAAACAAGATACTGTTTTTTAACTCAGCAACTGACAAATATTAAAAAGTTGTAAATAAAATACCATGTCACTGACTAGAGAAATATATGCTGCTGATAGGTACAAATTTTTCTGACATGTAATTAGTCAGTATGTACCAAACTCTTTAAAAGCATCATATTGTTTATTTCAGATATTACATTGGTTGGAATTAATCCTTAAGGGCATGATATACTCAAAGATGTTTCTCACAGCTTTATCAACTGAAATATTAGAAATAAGCTCAATGTTTAACAATAAGAAATTGTGGCAGCTGTTTAATGCTGATTTAACTTATTTTCTTAGAAATCAGTTTTTGAGGACATGTAAAGTCTGAGATAACATGTCCCCTGAAAAACCTTTGGAGAAAGTTAATTTTCAAATAGGTTATCTACCACAACTACTAAGCCTGTGCTCTAGAGCCCACAAGCCACAACTATTGAACCCATGTGCCACAAATGCTGAAGCCCATGCACCTAGAGCCCATGCTCTACAACAAGAGAAGCTACCACAATGAGAAACCTACGTACCTCAACAAAGGGTAGACCCCGTTCACCACAATTAGAGAACGCCTGCGTGCAGCAACGAAGATTCAATACAGCCAAAAATAAATAAATAAATAAACAATTTATTTATTTATTAAAAAAAATTCCTTTGACCTTCAAAAAAAATAGGTTATCTATTCTAGAAAACAAACAGGTGTCAGGGTAAATTATAAGAACTTGATTTTTATATTTCCAAAGATGAAATTCTATGTAGTCATTGAAAAATGGTGTCAAAGAAGAATAGTTTCTCATGAGTGGTCTGTGGAGCCTTAGTGATTCCATGGGGACACAAGGAGGTCACTTAGGAGGGAGGTGTGAAAGGAGGGCTCTGGACCTTTCATTTAACTCCTTGTTTCAAGGAATCATTCTGGTTTAAGTTTCTATGACTTTTCTGATTAACTTTCACTTCTGAGGTAGGACCAGATGGCTAAAACAACACTGAAAATGTTCATAAAATGTCAGGAAAAAATTTGAAAGACTTTTGAAATGGGGAAAAACACATTTTTGAGTGTCTGTATGTTGTAGAAACTGACAATAATGCAAATGATTCTTGTCCATTGAAATACAAATGAATCGAGTCTTCACAGATGCAATTAATTATTGCCCACTGAGTTGGACATTTTGTATCTATTTGACAATTCATTTCAACGTTCTTTATTTGCCTATTCATGTGTGGTTCTTTGAATTTTCTTTTGAACTGATTATATCACTTTACTGATTCTGTCATTAATTATTGAGTAAAATAGAATCGTATGTTCATTTTACATATGATGAGTCATAATTTCATTTTATTTAAAAAGATATTAATTATCCTTTAACATGTGTCTATTTTTTTCAGTAAACTTTATCTTGGATAAAGGTTTCCTTGGCTAAAATAACTTTTTTCAAGCAATGGAAAATATTTAATGACACACCTGTTTACAAAATAAGTGGAAAAGTAGGTAATAAAACAGAATGAATCATACTAACTTGTTTTTTGCTCACATGTGCCGTAAATTTGACAGGGTTATTTTTTATGGTCTCTCTCTCCTGTCTGTTGCCTTGGGCTTCTTGGCTAGTTAAATTCTGTTTTTTGTTTGTCAGTTTGTTTATAGTGTATCTCCTTGATTTACTTCTTCCTAAGTGTACACAGGTGCACTCTCAGTTTTACCAAAACCCACCTAATAACAGACTTAGAGTTCAATAAAATGTTACAGAAGGCTTGGAGGAAAACAAATAGGGAATTAAAATGGAAAGAAAGGGGGACAAATCTTAATGCTAAGTATTCTAAATTATTGTATGTTGAGTCCACCAAGAATGCTGCTCTAAAGAAGACCATTCACCATTGGGTGTTTGTTTTCTCAGCTGTGTTATGCTGCAGTGTTGAAAAAACTTCCTTACTTCGCATGATGTAGGATAAGGAAATGCTGCCTTCATAATAATCTCTACAAAAATCCAATTGTGTCTTTAAAGAACAGGTTCCTTAATATTTTAATAAAAATTATCTACATTGATTCCTTTATTATTAAAATATTGGGAAGGGGCCAACCTTACATTTTCATGTCTAATGTCTCCTAGAACCAGGGGAGATACTGTCCCAAATACCAAGTCCATATTGCACCCTAAGAAGAAAGAGTTAATGGCTCCCCTAAAGGCTGTTTTCTGTCCTCTGCAGTGTTTAATCTTCAAATTGCACATTCAGCAACAGGAAAAAATTTTGACAGTATAAAAAACAGCAGCTTTTCAATATTACATGAATGTTCCATATTTTCTTTGAGCCCCTAATAATAAAAATAATAATAACAAGAACAAAAACTACACTATGATAATGATTACAATGGAAACAAAGAACTAAATGCAAGTGAAAAAAAATCTAAATGAAGGGGTTTGAGTGATACTGGCAAGGTGTCAGTTATAACAAAATATAATATTTAGTAAAAATTGCTGTTTTATTAGTTATTATTTTTATTATAGCAATATATTCTGCAAAAAAGTACAAGGCATAAGCTACCACACCATCTGATGATAATCTCAACTGAATAAATGTGTGTTTTACTTGCAAATAAAGATAAAACCCAAATCCATGTGTTAACATTTGATTTCCCAGTCAATATTTTTTCTGGACAATTTTGTCTTAGCTCTGAAGGGAGAGTGTTGTGAGAGTGCTAAGGGGATGACTTTTTTCTCAACACATTAGGTTAGATATGGAATAGATGATCTATTATGTTTCCAGCTAATTTTTAGCTAATGTATTTGGGGTTTCATTAAAATGTTTTGATATATTGGGATCTTAGCATATTTTGAAGTCATGAACTCATATACACACACAACTGTTTTTTTGATACTTTTGAATTTCTGTCTATTTTTTTTAATACAGCAAAATGGTCCCATAGCTGAGTTAATCCTATTCATATCTCCTCAATTTCTCTGACTGGCAGTAGATGGTCTTTGGTTTTCTTGGTCACTATCCATGACTCAGATTTCTTAACCCAAATACATTATTTATTTTCCTTAATATGTAAGTTTTCTTTGTGATTTGTTTTGTAGAGGGGTTGAAAATATGTAGTATATCCTACTGAGAAGATACAACTTTTGGAAAATTTGGCAGAAATGGCTTTTTGTATTTAGAATTTTGAATTTAGAATTACTGACACCCAGAACAACAGAGGGGTCTATAGTAACCCTGGAGAAAATTTCCTTTAGTTCCAACTATCATTTTAAATTAATAGAAAGTTATAAAATTTAAATTAGTAGCAGGTTTAAAAAGTGTTTACTCAGAGTTTCTGTTTTTGAATCTTCAGACAAGGAGTAGTTTGCTTTTTAAAGAACTATACAAACAATTTAATTTTTGGTCTTTGTTCAGGGAGGAAAACAATGTCAAATTTTGTTATTCTTTTTTTTTTTTTTTTTTTTTTGCGGTATGTGGGCCTCTCACTGTTGTGGTCTCTCCCGTTGCGGAGCACAGGCTCCGGATGTGCAGGTCCAGTGGCCATGGCTCATGGGCCCAGCCACTCCATGGCATGTGGGATCTTCCCAGACCAGGGCACGAACCCGTGTCCCCTGCATTGGCAGGCAGACTCTCAACCACTGCGCCACCAGGGAAGCCCCAAATTTTGTTATTCTTATTTTACAAATTGAACAACAGAAAATGAGAATTTGGTTCCATAATATGAGACGATTTAGTAGGTATTAAAACTCAAGTGTGTTTGATCTTCATTTACCTTGCTTCTTGCCTGGGATTACACACATACACACACAACATACATACATATATACAAGCATATTAACAATATTATATATGAAATCCAACTGTTGATGAGGAAAGTAATAAAACTGGAGAGAATTTAATTCATTCTTCCCATGAATTTTACTTAGAGTTTACTATGAAAGAATCAGTTCAAAGTTTGGTGATTTTTTTCATATTTACATTTATTCAGGCAACTTATTTCTTTTTAAATCTCCATTTCAGGAACAGAAAGGCTCCTCTAGCCTTAGTTTACTCTTCTGTCACTCCAGAAAGATCTCCAAATATTTAGAGTTTAGAAAGATTCCAACTAAAATGTTGGCTGATGATTACAGTTTTCTCAAAATGTTCTAGAATTAAGAAAGTTCTTTGTTGTACAAACAATGAGTAGAATGGTTTGAAGTTTAGTAGAGATACCAAAAAAAGATTACACATTATGAACACAGGAGAATTGAAGGATTCAATGCATTTAAAATTCTTTGCAACAAAAAACTACAATTCTTATCTTGTTGAACCCTTCTCTTATTTTTCACATATTGCTATTTGATTAGCTTCTTTTAATTTGATAATACAAATAAATGCAAAACAGGGCATGTAGATTATCCTGATAACTTAATTCAGTTGCACTCTTGAAAAATACTAAGCTTAGGCACACGTTCTGTAAGCTGTTATAAAATGAAACTATTAGTAAGAAAGCCATTTGATTTATTTATTTCCTGTAATGATTTCTTGCATCTAAAGGGGGCCCATATGTAAACATTGTATTCTTTCTGGCTGATCTTACTATAGGGTATGTATTATTATAGTATAGCTTTGTGAGAGTGTGTGCTAACAAGTAAGTATGTAATGCAGTCATTATGTGAGCACATAAGGCTGGCATTGAGGGATTCAGTCATACTTCATAGTAGTCTGAATTTAAGACAGATGTACACCTGTGTATCATTGCCATCATTATTTCCTCATTGTTGATAGCAGAACATTGTCTAGAAAGCAATTTTATTTTTAGCTTATTTAAATCACAGGCCTTTTCTTTCCTTTGGGAAAACTCTTACCTCCCTTACAATTTACATATTAACTTGACATTTCATAGACAAACTATTATTTGAAGCAAATGATGTAGCATTCTTATGGAAAACATTTTTCATAAATTCAGAGATGCTTGGACTTTTTCACATTCTAAAAACAGAACTATCTGTGTAGACTGATCAAGTATTTAATATTATTTTTGATTTTTCTTCTAAAAGTTGTAATCATTTGAAAGTGTATCTTATTATATGGAAAACTTTATCCTATCACATACATTGTCACTGTTAAATAATATGTTTTACAATAATTATAGTAGTAATGAAAAATAATAATGATGCTTTACTGTCATGAGTCAGTTTTCCACAGTGGTAGAAGAGTGGGAAATAATTCAAAAGCTTACATTCTATAGGTGAGGGAATAGAAGTCAGAGAGAGTGGACATTTTGCCCCTGGTCATGGAAGGTATTATGTAAAGTAGCTATGATTCTACCATGAATCTCTTTGACACTAAAATCCATACCCCTAAAAGACTGGCTATAAAAACTGAGACAGGGCTTCCCTGGTGGCACAGTGGTTGAGAGTCCGCCTGCCAATGAAGGGGACGCAGGTTCATGCCCTGGTCTGGGAGGATCCCATGTGCCATGGAGCGGCTGGGCCCATGAGCCATGGCCACTGGGCCTGCATGTCTGGAGCCTGTGCTCCACAATGGGAGAGGCCACAACAGTGAGAGGCCTGAATACCGCAAAAAAAAAAAAAAAAGAAAAAAAAAGAAAAAAAAACAGAGACAAATCTGGCACTGGAAATTTCCATGTTTTAACTACTTGGGAAATAGATTATATGTAATCAATTTTACTAGGCCAAGAATTGGATCTAGGAAACAATGGTCGTTTTACAACTTTGATGCACTTTATTTAATTCAGGTATGTAGTGTTCCGTTGTATGTGCTCAATACAAAGTTTGCTTTGTTTCACAACTCCAGGGTCCACAATTTACATTGTATTCTATGTCATGTGGATCCCCAGGAATACATCTCTCAGCAGTGCCAATGACCTTATGGAAAATACAGAAAATTACAGCAGATGCCTGGTTAAAGATGCTTCTAATCTTAGTTCATATATAGTCCTTCCACAAACAAACAAACAGTCAAACAACTTGCAGAGCAATACAAAAAATTAAAATAATTTAAATGTGAGTTAAACATGTGGTAAAGGCACACCTTCTAGCAAATTGTGGAGCATTTAAAGTTTTTCTTTGGTGGCTTCCCATTCTTCCCTTTCTCTATTTGTAATGCATAGACTCATGGACTCATGTTGTGTCACCACACTGGCCTCCACAATGGTTCATCAGCGCAGTCATGTCTAAGCCTCTAAAGTCATTCCTCTTGCCTATGGAATTCCTTTAAAATTCTCTCTCTTTATCTAGTTTTGTGGGGGGGAGGGGTATTTGTGGGAGGGGATGATATCTGATTAACCCAAAAGACTGGAGGACTCATCCTTTCCAGGAGTGTCTGTATGTCAAGAAGTGTGATCCAAAGGAATGAATCTCCAAGAGTTGAACAGGAAGTAACGATTTCTGAATTGGTAGAACAACTGTGCTGGTCTTTCTGGGTGTGAACCTGTTGTCTTCAAGAATTTAGGATCACCTCTGTCATTATCTCTTCAAAATTGGGGGGGGAGGGGCCAAGTCAAAATAGTGGAATTGGAGAACATGGAGTTCACCTCTCCCCACAAGTACATCAAGAACATATCTACAAATTGAACAATTCTCACAGAGTACCTGCTGAACAATAGCAGAGGACCTCGGACACCTAAAAGGATAAGAAAAATGCCAACACAACTGAGTAGGATGAAAGAAAGAGAAAAAAAAAGAGGAAACAGGATGAGACCTGCACCCCTGGAGGAGAGCTGAAAGGCAGGAGACGTGTCTGTACTCATGGAAGCCCCCTCACTGGTGGGAAGATCAGGCAAGACAGAGTAAGACCTACAAGAATGGTCCATGCCACAGCCCTGTATGCCCCAGCCTGAGTTGTGTGTCTGCTGGTGCAGAGGAGGGGCTGAGTGTTGGAACATGGGGTTTTGAGAGTGGACCCAGGGAGGGGATGGCTGTTGGCCAAGAAGAGACAGTCTGAAGGGACAGGAGTGGGGAGCTCCACAACTGGGAAATTTTGTGGAATAAGCCCCAGCCAACATAGAAGCAGGGCAATATTGTTGAGTGGTGCACAAGGGGCAGGGTCACCATTGCAGACCCCTTCCCCAACAATTAGTCCCTGCTGTGTGAGCACTCAGACACACTTTGAGGAATAGACAAGGTCAGAATCTGAGCTGCCTCCATAGCTCCCACAGTGGGTACAAGGAATTACTACAGTCCTGGGATTGACTTTGGCGGATCTGCCCTGGTAGCCTTGTGAAAACAGCCTGACAGACACCAGGACCAATTGCTGGCATACCCATGGTTAAGGTGGGTCTGAGAGCAGTTCCAAAAATAGTGTAATTTGTGAGCCAGCACAATGGGTAAAATGTGACACAACAGAGTACACACACAGTTGGAGGTGAACAACTCCAGAGGAGGAAAACTCAGTGGCTTCTCTCCTACTGAGTGCTCCAGTCCCGCCTACCTCACACTGAGGATCAGAAACACAGCTAAGAAACAGATCCGGGTGTGTCTACTCCAACAACTAGGGAGAAGACAGTACCCCTGACAGGGCAATAACAACCAAAGAGCAAAGGGGAGGCCCTGCTCAATATCCAGGGCAGGCTCAGTTCACCACAATGTCAGTCTACCTTCAATCAAGGGGATAACAGCCAGCATGCACTGAGAAAAGTGGTGGCAGACATTCATACTAAAAATATCCCTCATACCAAAAAATATTAAACACACAGAAACTGCATAAGGATGTTCCCACATGAAAATAGCCCTCCAAGACAGTCTGAGGGTAAGGCATTAGGAGGAAGAACTCCAGGAGCAATTTGCTTTAAAGGCCAGTGAGACCTGAATGCAGGAGCTCCACAGGGATGGAAGAAATAGAGACTCCACTCTTGGAAGGTGGTGCACACAAGACCTCAAATGAGTTGGGACAGAGCACAAAGCAATACCTCCATAGGAACAGGGGATAGACCTACTTAGGGGTCTGGGAGAGTCTCCTGGGGAGGCAGAGGTTAGGTGTACCTCACTTTGTGGGCAAGGACACTGGTGGCAGAGAACCCAGAGAGTATTGATCAGCATGAGCTCTCCTGGAGGTCCTCATTCCAGCACCTAGACCCAGCCCCACCCAAAAGTTTACAGGCTCCAGAACTGAAATGCCTCAGGCCAAACAGCCAGCAAGACAGGAACACAGCTCCACCCATCAGCAGACAGGCAACCTAAACTTGTGCTGAGCTCACAGCTACCTGAAAACACACCCCTTGACATCAGAGGGACAAGACCCAACTCCACCCCTCAGAGGGCAGGCACCAGTCCCTCCCAGCAGGAACCACTGGATCAACCTCACCCACCAGGGGGCAGACACCAAAAGCAAGAAGAACTACAATCCTGAAACCTGTGGAAAGAAGACCCAAAACACAGAAAGTTGAATAAAAGGAGATGACACAGAAATGTGTTGCAAATGAAGGAACAAGAAAAAAACTCACAAGAACAACTAAATGTAGAGGAGATAGGCAATCTACCTGAAAAAGAATTCAGAGTAATGAGAGTAAAGATGATCCAAAAGCTCAGAAAAATAACAGAGACAAAGATTGAGAAGATGCAAGAAATGTTTAACAAAGAGCTAGAAGATTTAAAGAACAAACAAACAAAGATGAACAATACAATAACTGAAATGAAAAATACACTAGGAGCAATCAATAGAAGAATAACAGAGGCAGAGGAATGAATAAGTGAGGGGGAAAACAAAGTGGTGGAAATGACTGCCACAGAACAAAATAAAGAAAAAAGAATGAAAAGAAATGAGGGCAGTCTCAAAGACCTCTGGGACAACATTAAATGCACCAACAATCAAGTTATAGGGGTCCCAGAAGGAGAAGAGAAAGAGACAGGACCTGAGAAACTATTGGAAAATATTATAGCCAAAAACTTCCTTAACATGAGAAAGAAAACACTCACTGAAGTACAGGAAGTGCAGAGAATCCCATACAGGGTGAACTCAAGGAGGAACATGCAGAGACACATATTAATCAAACTAACAAAAATTAAGCACAAGAAAAAATATTAAAAGCAACAAGTGAGGGCTTCCCTGGTGGCACAGTGATTAAGAATCTGCCTGCCAATGCAGGGGACACAGGTTTGAGCCCTGATCTGGGAAGATCCCACATGCTGTAGAGCAACTAAGCCTGTGCTCCACAACTACTTAGCCTGACCTCTAGAGCCCACAAGCCACAACTACTGAGCCTGCATGCCACAACTACTGAAGCCCACACACCAAGAGCCCATGCTCCTCAAAAAGAGAAGTCACCACAATGAGAAGCCTGCACACTGCAATGAAGAATAGTCCCCACTTGCCACAACTAGAGAAAGCCCGCATGCAGCAACAAAGAACCAATGCAGCCAAAAATAAATAAATAAAATAGATACAACATTAAAGATATTAAAAATGTTGAAAAAAAAAAGTAACATACAAGAGCATCCTCACAAGGTTGATAGCTGATTTTTCAGGAGAAATTCTGCAGGCCAGAAGGGAGTGGCATAATATATTTAAAGTGATGAAAGGAAAAAACCTACAACCAAGAGTACTCTACCCATCAATGCTCTCATAGAGATTCAACAGAGAAATTGAAAGCCTTACAGACAAGCAAAATCTAACAGAATTCAGCAACACCAAACCAGTTATACATCAAAAGCTAAAGGAAATTCTCTAAGAGGGAAAGAGACCAGCAACTTAAAACAACCTTGTACACATATAGACTGCTATATCAAAAGCTCATGGGGAATGCAAACCAAAAAACTACAATGGATACACACACAAAATAAAAAACAATCCAAACACAACGCCAAAGATTGTTATCAAATCACAGGAGAAGAGAACAAAAGAGGAAGAGAAAAAGAAAGAACTACAAAAAAAAAATTAAGAAAATGGCAATAGGAACACACATATCGATAATTACCTTAAATGTAAATGGATTAAATGTTCTAACCAAAAGACAAAGACTGGCTGAATGGATACTAAAACAAGACCCATATATATGCTGTCTACAAGAGACCCACTTCAGGGCTTCCCTGGTGGTGCAGTGGTTAAGAATCCGCCTGCCAAAGATTTTTTAAAAATAGCACCCAAAAAGTTCATGTTATTAAATTTTAAAAAACCTTAAATTACACCTTACCAAAATTAATATCTTTCACTTTTCCAAAGACTCTGATAAAAATGTAAGTCACAGCATGTGAGAAAAGATATATAAACATATACCTGACAAAGTATTTGGGTCTATAATATACAAAAAAACTCTTACAACTCAGTAAGAAGACTAACATTCTAAAAAACAATGGCAAAAATTTTGAAAAAACACTTCACCTAAGAAGTTCTATGAATGGAAAATAAGCACCTGAAAAGATGTACAACCTTATTAGTCATTAGGGAAATGAAAATTAACTACACACCCACTAGAACGGCTGAAATGAAGACTGATCATACTATATGTTGCTGAGGATGTGAAGCAACTAGAACTCTCTCTTTCACTATTGATGGGAATGGAAATTAGGACAACCACTTTGGAAATCAGTTTGGCAGTGTCTTAAAATGTTAAACATAACACATACCATATGACCAGCTATTCTACTTCTAGTTATTTACCCAAGAGAAATAAAAGCACGTCTTGACCCAAGACCCAACACAAATATTCATAGCAGCTTTTTTTGTAATAGCCCAAAGCTAAACTGGAAACAATTCACAAGTCCATAATGGATAAGCAAAGCAAATTGTGGCATATACATACAATAGAATACAACTAATAAAAAGAAACAAACTATTGATATATGGAAAAATATGGATAAGTCTCAAAATAATTACAAATGAAACAGACAGGCAAAAAATGCATACTTCATAATAATATTTGTACAAAATTCTAGGAAATGCAATCTACAGTGACAAAAAGAAGATTGCTGGTTGATTGGGGTTGGTGGTAGTCATGGAGGGATATGTTACAAAGGGGCACAAGGAAAGTTTTGTGAGGGAAGTGTGTGTTCTGTTTCTTGATTGTATGGTTTCATGTGTGTATACATATGTCCCTAGTTATCAAATTGTATACATAAATACGTGCAATTTGTTTTATGTTGATTTTACCTCAATGTAACTATAAAAATAAAAACAAAAAAGAAGAAGAAGAAAAAAAAAAAGAATCCGCCTGCCAATGCAGGTGACACGGGTTCGAGCCCCGGTCTGGGAAGATCCCACATGCCGCAGAGCAGCTAGGCCCATGCAACACAACTACTGAGCCTGCACGTCTGGAGCCTGTGCTCCACAACAGGAGAGGCCACGACAGTGAGAGGCCTGCACACCACGATGAAGAGTGACCCCCACTCACTGCAACTGGAGAAAGCCCTCGCACAGAAACGAAGACCCAACACAGCCAAAAATAAATAAATAAATTTATTAAAAAAAAAAAGAGAGAGACCCACTTCAGAACTAGGGACACATACAGACTGAAAGTGAGGGGATGCAAAAAGATATTCCAAATTGCAAATAGAAATCAAAAGAAAGCTGGAGTAGCTATACTCATATCAGATAAAATAGACTTTAAAATAAAGAATGTTACAAGAGACAAGGAAGGCCACTACATAATGATCAAGGGATCAATCAAAGAAGTTATAACAATTATAAATATATATGCACCCAACATAGGAGCACCTCAATACATAAGGCAACTGCTAACAGCTATTATTAACAGCTCTCAATTACAGGGAAAAACCTGTAAAAAAACACGAACACATGGAGGCTAAACAATATGTTACTAAACAACCAATGGATCACTGAAAAAACTGAAGAAAAAACTGAAAAATACCTAGAGGCAAAAGACAATGAAAAAAGAACCATCCAAAATCTATGGGATGCAGCAAAAACAGTTCTAAGAGGGAAGTTTATAGCAGTACAATTTTAAGTCAGAAAACAGAAAAATCTGAGATAAACCTCCTAAATTTTCACTTCAGGCAACTAAAGAAAGAAGAACAAACAAAACCCAAAGTTAGTATAAGGAAAGAATAAGAAATATCAGAGCAGAAATGAATAAAATAGAGATGAAGAAAAGAATAGCAAAGATCAGTGAAACTAAAAGCTGGTTCTTTGACAAGATAAATAAAATTGATAAACTTTTCATCAGACTCATCAAGGAAAAAAAAGGAGAGGACTTAAATCAATAAAATTAGAAACGAAAAAGGCGAAGTTACAATGGTCACTGCAGAAATACAAAGGATTATAAGACTTCTAAAAGTAACTATACACCAATAAAATGGACAACCTAGAAGAAATGGAAAAATTCTTAGAAAAGTACACCCTTCCAAGACTGAAGCAGGAAGAAATAGAAAATATGAACAGACCAATCACAAGTATTGAAATTAACACTGTGATTAAAAAATTTCTAACAAACAAAAGTCTAGGACCAGATGGTTTTGTAGGCAAATTCTATCAAATATTTAGAGAAGAGTTAACAGCTATGCTTCTGACAAACGAAGGAACACCCCTAAGTTCTACAAAGCCAACATCATCCTGATACCAAAACCAGACAAAGATATCACAAAAGAAGAAAATTACCAGCCAATATCACTGATGAACACAGATGCAAAAATCCTCAACAAAATACTAGGAAGCTGAAGCCAACAACATATTGAAAGCATCATGCACCATGAACAGCTGGGATTCATCCCAGTGATGCAAGGATTTTTCAATATAGGCAAATCAGTCAATGTGATACACCACATTAACAAACTGAAGAACAAAAACCATATGATCATCTCAGTATATGCAGAAAAAGCTTTTGACAAAATTCAACACCGATTTATGATAAAATACTCTGCAGAAAGTGGGCATAGAGGGAACATACCTCACATAATAAAGGCCATATAGGACAAACTCACAGCTACATCATTTTCAATGGTGAAAAACAGAAAGCATTTCCTCTAAAATCAGGAACAAGACAATAATGTCCACTGTCACCAATTTTATTCAACACAGTTTGGAAGTCCTAACCACAACAATCAGAAGAAAAGGAAATAAAATGATCCAAATTGGAAAAGAAGAAATAAAACTGTCACTGCAGATGACATGACACTATACATAGAAAATTCTAAAGATGTTAACAGAAAACTACTAGAGCTTATCATTGAATTTGGTATAGCTGCAGGATACAAAATTAATGCACAGAAATCTCTTGAATTCCTATATACTAAGATTGAAAGACGAGAAAGAGAAATTGTGGAAACAATCTCATTCACCATTGCAACAAAAGGAATAAAGCACCTAGGAATAAACCTACATAAGGAGGCAAAAGACCTGTACTCAGAAAACTACAAGACACTGATGGAAAAAATCAAAGATGACACAAACAGATGGAGAGATATACCATGTTCTTGAATCGGAAGAATTAATATTGTAAAAATGATTATACTTCACAAAGCAATCTACAGATTCAATGCAATCCCTATCAAATTACCAATAGCACTTTTCACAGAATTAGAACAAAAATATCACAATTTGTATAGAAACACAAATAACCCCAAATAGCAAAAGCAATCTTGAAAAAGAAAAACAGAGCTGGAGGAATCAGGCTCCCTGACTTCAGACTATACTACAAAGCCACAGTCTTCAAAACAGTATGGTACTGTCACAAAAACAGAGATATAGATCAATGGAACAGGAAAGAAAGTTCAGAGACAAGCCCCCACACCTATTGTCTCCTAATCTTTGACAAAGGAGACAAGAATATACACTGGAGAAAAGAATAAGTGGTGCTAGGAAAACTGGACAACTACACAGAAAAGAATGAAATTAGAACACTCCTTAACACCATACACAAAAATAAACTCAAAATGGATTAGAAACCTAAACATAAGGTCAGAACTATAAAACTGTTAGAGGAAAACATAGGAATAACATTCTCTGACATAAATCACAGCACAATCTTTTCTGACCCACCTCTTAAAGTAATGAAGATAAAAACAAAAATAAAGAAATCAGACTTAATTAAACTTAAAAACTTTTGTACAGCAAAGGATACCATAAACAAAACAAAAACAATCCACAGAATGGGAAAATGTATTTGCCAATGAAGCAACTGACAAAGGATTAATTTCCAAAATATACAAACAGCTCATGCAGCTCAATAACTAAAAGACAAACTACCCAATTAAAAAATGGGCAGAATATCTAACTAGACATTTCTCCAAAGAAGACATACAGATGGCCAAAAAGCAAATGAAAAGATGCTCAACATCACTAATTGTAAGAGAAATGCAAATCAAAACTAAATGAGGTACCACCTGACACTGGTCAGAATGGCCATCATCAAAAATCTACAAACAATAAATGTTGGAGATGGTGTGGAGCAAAAGGAACCCTTCTACACCATTGCTGGGAATGTAAGTTATTACAGCCACTATGGAGAACAGTATAGATGTTCCTTAAAAAAACTAAATATAGAGCTACGATATGATCCTGTAATCCCACTCCTAGCTATATACCTGGGAAAACCATAATTCAAAAAGTTACATGCACCCCAATGTTCATTGCAGCACTATTTACAATAGCTAAGTCATGGAAGCAACCTAAATGTCTATCCAAAGATGAATGAATAAAGAAGATGTGGTACATATATACAATGGAATATTACTCAGCCATTAGAAAGAAAGAAATAATGCCATTTACAGCAACATGGATGGACCTAGAGTGAAGTAAGTCAGACAGAGGACAGACTTTGATAGTGCTTATATGTGGAATCTAAAAATGTGGTAAAAATGAACTTATTTACAAAACAGAAATAGAGTTACAGATTAGAAAATAGTCATGGTTAACAGGGGGGAAAGGGGGAGGGATAAATTGCGACATTGGGGCTGACATATACACACTACTATATATAAAATAGCTAACAAGGACCTACTGTATGGCCCAGGGAACTCTACTCAATACTCTGTAATGACCTATATGGGAAAATAATCTAAAAAAGAGTGGATGTATGTATATCTATAACTGAATCACTTTGCTGTACACCTGAAACTAACACAACATTGTAAATCAACTAAATTTCGATAAAAATTAAAACAAAACAAAACAAACAAAAACAAAATTGCCTTTCTCCCATTCTTTCTCTTCTCTCTTTATCTTCCATAACTTTTTAATCTACATTACATATTTCCTAATTCTTTGTCTCTCCATGCCACATTCTAAGTAATTTCTTCATATTTATCTTCTACTTTACTAATTATCTTTTTGCTACTGTGTAATCTGCTTTTAAAGTAAGGGGTAATTAAATTTTCAGTTATTATAGTTTTGTTTTTAAAAGTTCTAAGTTCTTTTCCATAACTACTTTCTCCATTTTTATAGCTTTTGGTTGATGCTTTATATAATTTCAATGTCTTCTTTTATTTATTTAAACATAGTCGATATTATTTTATATTTTCATCTGATTATTCAGTACCTGAATTTTCTAAAACATGTGTCTTCATTCTTTTGTTTCTGTTGCTTCTTTAGGTATTTCATAATATTTTACTGTGCACTCATGTGTTTTCAGAACTTGTCTGTGGGAATTAAGACCTTGGCTCAAAATAAGTTTTTCCTCAGAAAACTGTATTTATTTATACCAGGTATTTGACAGCACTTTCAGCTCAAGACTGAATAAATTCTCAATTTAAAGTTTTGAAGACGCTGGCAATGAGAAGCCCATGTGTCGCAACAGAGTATCCCCTGCTCGCCGCAACTAGAGAAGGCCCATGCACAGCAATAAAGACCAAACACAGCTAAAAATAAATTAATTAATTAAAATAAGATAAATTTAATTAAAAAAATTCTGACCTCAAACCCAGGTGATACTCAGTTTATAGTTTTTAACTATCAGGACATTTTTTTCTTTTTACCCAGATAAGACAGGCAAGTTTTCTTGCTATATATTTCTGTTCTTAGTTGTATTTTTGGATTTCCTTTATACTCAGGGAATAAGTCTTTGCATTCCTCATTTTAGTTTGGTGTTTCTATTAGCCTTCCTGTCTCCCTGGAAAGCCTGTGGACTATGTTTTCTTAGCTTTTGACATATTTAGACTGAAAAATGAAAGTTTGGTGTATGCCCTCGGGTTAGAAGCTACCTTCAGTGCTCACTTACCTCTCTAGATTCCTGCTTTTACCTCATTTTCATCTGCTTAAATTTCCTTCCTTTTCATTAGCTTAACAATGAATTAGAAATACTTAAAAATATATTTATCACAAGCACCACATAAACAAGAAAAAAAGAAAAAAAGGAAAATACTAGAGGCAAATTCCCATTCCAAAGAGGAATTTACCCAGAGAAGGAAAATGATGAAGTACTGTAGAAAAACGTGTTTGGTTGTTATTACTATGACTTTACCTGTGGAATATCAGGTACCAGTGTTCTGTAATCTGTCCCACTTCACAGTGGAGGAATATTCCTCAGGAGAGTGGCATTGATCTGCTTCTCCTAACTTTCTTTGTTCCACCCATAAGACTCACACAGTTATCCATCACTGCTCTCCTATCATGCACCTGGGGCACATCTCTAGGAGCCATGACAAAGCCTGTATCCCCTCTACCACACCACCATCGCCAGGTCCCTGGTCAGCCCTGTACTGTTGGATCTACCAAGGTGGAGGAAAGATGGTGGGCATGGGGGTGGAGATGGAGATGCTATTAGAGGAGAAAACAGTCCCACAGAAGTTTTAAGACTCTGTACTGTGTTATTATTTAACTTTAATCTTCCTCCCTACCTCCCCTCCCCCATCACCTCATATACTCTCAGACCTATAGCTCCAGGAATTACTCTCTTGCCTAGATCTCAGTTTATACCCATCTTAGCAGCTCTAATCCAGCCAGAGGAACACATCCTGATTAAAACAAACAAACAAAAAACTAACACAGTCCTTGTTTCTGTATCCCGTGATGTCCTATAGTTTTTGTAGTTGCAGTTATTTACACTGAAATAGGAAAGGAATATAGCGATATCTGCACCAATTTACATTCCCTCCCTACTTCCTTCCTATTTTCAGTTTTATTTATATAGATATGCACTGTTTAACAAATATATGAAGCATATTTATTGTTAGTATTTTTTTAAAAAATTCTAGCTCTCAATTTTAGATGTTTTGCTGACAAGGTTTTCAGGAACTCCAATTCTACGTATTGTGAGAATTGAAGGTCCCCTCTAAGTTTTTCTTAAAATAACACTTTTGATCTCCCCAAAGAATTGACTCCCCCAAATGTGGCTTTGATAAACATCTTGACTTATATTTACAAGTAGCATAGCAGCTGTCGAATAATAAAGATATTATTCCTGAAAACACTCAGAAAATATAACCTGGTAGTTTTTCCAATTACTTGGCAATTCATCATGACTTAGAAAAGCCCTTCGTAAGTCCAGTCCTGTTGGAGCCTCAGTCTTGTTGGAGCCTCACTATATTTCTGAGTTTCCCATTAGAAACAAGAATGCCCTGAAACCAGTTGGGATCTCCAAGGAAGCAGAACTGTTAAAATCGGTTTACTCTGGTTTCTTCATTTGTATCACAGAGTGTTACAAGGAGCAAACAAAAGAATAGATTAAAAGCACACTGGACAGGGGAAAAGTGTCACAGACACGTAAAATAACACAAGACTTGTTAGAACTGTAAATGGGGTAACTTTGTTGTAGGAAAAATTGGAGTGCAAGAAGTTGGTCGTGTCCCAGGTCTTGAGTGAGTCCCTGGGATGGGCCTCCAAGCGAGGGTCCTTGGCTTCGTGCAGGAAAGAATTCAAGAGCGAGCCGTAGTAAAGTGAAAGCAGGTTTATTAGATAAATACACACTCCATAGACAGAATGAAGACCATTTCAAAAGGCGAGAGCACGCCTAGCTGAGGGGTGGTTAGTTTTTATGGGCTGGGTAATTTCATAGGCTAACAAGGATAAGGAATATTCTACCTATCTTGGAGAAGGGTTGGGGATTTCCAGGAATTGGGCCATCGCCCACTTTCTGGCCTTTTATGCTTGGCCTTGGAACTGTCATGGCGCCTGTCACTTAGCATATTAATATATTACAATGAGTGTATAATGAGGCTCAATGTCAAATGGAAGTCGAATTTTTCACCATCTTGGGCCTGGTAGGTTCTAAACGGTTTTCGTCATATTCTGTTCTTTATGGTTGTGTCATTCTTTTAATGGTTGTGCCCTGCCCCATTCCTTCCTGTCTCACCTTGAGAATATTTTTTTTTCCCAGCTTCATTGTCCTTGAGACTACGTAAGCCACTGCAGGTACCTGAGGAATTTGACTAGCACTAGAGTGACTGGGCATTCAGCTAGGGCAACAGTTCCCCTCAGCAGCCTGCAGTGTTTCCAATCTTCCTTGTTTTTGTTGCCCTTCCTGGTGAACCAGGAGTATTAGGCTGGATAAGTTTGAGTAAAACTCCTAAAACTGGAAAAAAAAAAAAAGTAATGACTACTATTTATTCTTCTACAAATGGAATAGTTTCATTTTAATGTCCTTTGTTCTCCATTCTTTTCCTATGATTGTCCAAGATGGTCCTCTAACAAGCATGATGTGACAAGAGCATTTCCAGGACACTTCCCAGAAGGTGCACTAGTGTGACAATTGCCTCTTAATGATTCTAGATTTTGGTTAAAACCTGTGGTTTGCACAGAAAAAACATTCAACTGGCCAATAGTCCTGTTTTTATTCAGTTATTGCATACACAGATATAGAAAGAAGAAGAAAGAACATGGGCCGAGGAAGGGGATGCTTTCCCAATAGTGAGGAAATTGCCAATAACTCACAAACATAGAGCTTCAAAAAGTTGAAAAGGTCACTCTCCCAGCTGTGACAACAGTAGGTATTTGTTTTATACAGGAGTTATGCACATTGTTATCTGTTATATGTTAACTGTATAAATCATTTTGACCCGTGTTACTTCTTAAACAAAATTACCTACTTTGTAGTTGCTTCCTATCATGATGTCATCAATATTTATATCTTTTTTATTATGTTAAAATTCCAGTGTAATTTTAATAAACTGTTTTTGAAACTAGAATTTTTACTTGTAATATTTTGATGTGATATATGAATTTTAAGGCAAAGTTGGAAGTTTCTCGAAGCCAGATTTTGAGTAGGGGAATTCAACTCTTATGTGAATCAATAGAAATAGAAGCTTTCCAAAGCTGCTGTGGTTATAAAGTATTAAAATATTAATTAAATTATGATTTAAACTCAAAAAAGTAGCACAGTGGAAATTTAACACCAAAAAAGCCTTAAAAATCATGTCTGGTAAAAGTCACTTCCTGTGGAACACAGAATCCCTACCATATGATGGCATCTATAAAGTGGTCTTTATTAATTTAGAAAAGTTTTGGATTTTTTTTTTTTTTGGTCAAATAACCCTTTTAAGAAAAGTGTTTAATACATAGATTTGATTATCTTCATTAACAAAAGTGAAACTGAAAAAGAAGAAAGGGGGGGCTGTAGCTCTCCTATAATAAACATTTTCTCTGGATGGAATCTGTAAATTCTTTCTAATGCATCATGAATGAAACATAAGTCACAAGGGCCACTTGACCAGCATTTACCACAATACAAAATAAGACAACTACAAACACATTCCCTTTCTGGAAGTAGCAAGGTTTTGCCTCAATTGCTTCTTTCAGAAATAGCTAATGGAAATTGGATGTTCTCTTCAAATGTTTTAAGAGTAAACAAATCAAAGGTAATGTTTTGTTATTCATACAATATTTCTTTTTTTTTTTTTTTTTTTTTTTCTTTTTGCGATATGCGGGCCTCTCACTGTTGTGGCCTCTCCCGTTGCGGAGCACAGGCTCCGGATGCGCAGGCCCAGCGGCCATGGCTCACGGGCCCAGCCGCTCCGCGGCATATGGGATCCTCCCAGACCGGGGCACGAACCTGTATCCCCTGCATCGGCAGGCGGACTCTCAACCACTGCGCCACCAGGGAGGCCCCATACAATATTTCTATCACTACCTATTCTCCACCTTCTCTTTGTATGTCAATTAAGCAATTTTCTCCTGACCCTTACTGTGAATAATATTCCTCCAACAAGGATTCTTCTGGCCAGGTGCCACATTCTTGGGCATCCTCTGACATATTTGAAAATGGTTTCTAGGGGGAAGGATAAGCTGTGACAGGAGGAAGGGTAAGCTGTGACAAAGCGAAAGAGTGGCATGTACATATATACACTACCAAATGTAAGGTAGATAGCTAGTGGGAAGCAGCCACATAGCACAGGGAGATCAGCTTGGCTTTGTGACCGCCTGGAGGGGTGGGATAGGGAGGGTGGGAGGGAGACGCAAAAGGGAGGGGATATGGGAACATATGTATATGTATAACTGATTAAATTTGTTATAAAAAAAAAAGAAAATGGTTTCTAATCTATCAAGTCTTTGAGTTGGATTAATGAGGATTATTGTTTAAATGCTCACTTTTATGTTTGTTTCTTTTCTTTGATAGAATATTCACAACATGTTGTTCATTAGACCCAGAGTGAAAATAATGTGATTTCTGGTATGATTATGATTTTTTTACATACTATGTTCAATGTCCTTTAAAATGTATAATTCAAGTGGTACGCTCCAAAGACTTCCTTTGATTATTTTTCTTTCTCACCTTTTTATATCTTAAAGATTCCTTCCAAGCATACTATGAATAGGCTGAAAATTTGGGTACCTTTTAATAACATCCAGTGATAATAAGGCAATATGACCATTGTTGTTATAGTTCTTTGTTTCTATTTTGTTTTGAAATCCCCTGCCTTTTATAAGTTGATTCTGTTGTAAAGTTTAAAATATGTACTTATATATATGAATGTAGATAAATGTTCTTGAGAAAGAAATGAAGAGAAATGCTAGTACAATTTAAATACCCACTCTTTGATCTAAATCAGCACAAGACACCCTAATAGGTCTGAGGGGAAAATGTAAAGAAAAAAAAGTCCATTACAGTGTTTTAACAGAATCATTATTTACTTGTTAAAAATGAGGAATTATTTAGATTATAGCATCTATCTTTGTCCCTCTCCATTGTATTTATTTGGTTTACTTTGTCTTCAGCAAAACTTATACATGCAACTTGAAATAAATTTGCTTGACAAAAAATACCAGAAGGAAGAAATTTGGATTACTGATTATATATTACCAGCCAAACCTAAATCTAACAACAGAAGAGACTGTTTCTCTTGGTTTTATTTGCTCCAGATCAGTTTGTGAGGGCAGACCAAATAGAAATTAAATATTTATTGTTGATAAAAAATAAAGTGTTTATCTGAAGAACAGAGGCAAATGGAAGATTAAAAGGAACATTCTATTTCAAGTGACTGGATTATCAAATTTACACTGCCCCGTGCTCCCATGATCATCTAGAAGATAAGGTCTCCACCATCTGTTCTCTGGAGGTCCTGAGTTTAAATCTCAATGGAAGACTACTGCAGGATGCCAGGGGAGAGGGAAAGATAATTTGTAAATAGTTCCTTCTTTATGCCAAAGCAATAATGATTCTTGCATACGTTTGTATATGAGAAGGGATAGCATTCCACCCACACACTAAAGTTAAAGAAATTACCATCAAATAAAAAATCAAGATCCATTTTAACTTACCTTATATGTTTCAATTTTAGCTTATTGGGACATATTATACAAATAAAAAAGGTGTCAGCAATATTACCTACTGTTTAGTTTGTCTAACCATTAATGCTATTGGATTCTGACATTGCTTAAATTGGAGTTGGCTGATGAAATTTAAAAGTATTTAAAAATTCCATCAAATGTAATCCTGTATTTTTACCTAATTCTGGAAATAGAGTAAATTAAGGGTTCACAATCATGTTGAAGTTGCATTAGTATTAAAACAAAATAAAACAAAACAAATATACCTTTAGATGTATGCTTGTATGTTTGAAAATAACCCAGCAGATATTGGCATCTGGTGCTATCTAAACTGAACTTTAATACAGCTGAAGAAAGACGGTGGCAATTGTTGTTATAGGTACTCAGAAGGAGAATGGTCATACATTTCTCCATATATATCAGGTTTTTTGCATCATGTCTATTTCAATTTCCTGTAATTTCTCCTGGTCTCCCAGAGAGACAACATTTATAACTCCAAAAAGCTTTAATACTGAAAGCATTTATATAAAATATAACATTTTTTCTTAAAACAACAAACGTCCTAAAATACAAAAGCTACTTCTCCATTTCCTCTCCTTTTCCTGCTCACATCCACCCATGTTTGTCTCTCTCTTACCTCCATGGTATGTGTAATCATTTCATAATGAATCAAAGAATATGTCCAGAGAAACACATTGGATATTTTTAAGGGAGTATTTATTGTCTGTACAATGCAACACACAGTTGTGCCCCTTACCTAAGGACCTTAAAGGAAAGGTCTGATCTTTATTTTCTCTGGACACTGAAACTGGAACAGCCTTGATATCTCTTTAGTATGTAACTCCCTTGGTCAGAGCCTTCCTTGCCCACTGCCTGCCTTATGAAGCACAGACATTCAAAGCCCTTCACAATCTGGCTTCTGCCTATCTCTTCTAGGTTTATTTCTGTTTTCATACACTACTCTTCAGCCAACCACCCATTATTACTGTAAAAAGTTATGCTTTTTCCTGCCTTTGTGTTCTTGTTCAAATTTGTTCTTCCTAGAACATTCTTGGGACCTTTCTAGTAGTTCTGTTAATTGATTTCCTAACAATTTTTCAAGATCTAGGCCAAATACCTCTTCATTCATGAAGACTTTCTAGATACAACCATTGAGAAGTAATTTCTCCCTTCTTAGTATTTTGTAACTCTTTTAGCAAATACCTTATTTTAATGATATTAATGTAAATTATACATAACTAATTACATTAAGGCAAAAGTTATGTCATTCATCTTAAATTGTTTTCTCCAAATTATCTTGCATACTCCCTGATAGAAAGTACTCAGTAATTACTTAACTGAATTTGTTATAGACCAAATAGATGTTGCTTATGAAGATCTAAATGCTAAAGTTATATAAAGCAGTCCTGGTTTTCTTATCTTTGTTTTCACTCAAGCATTCATCTAACAAATATGTATCTAGTGCCTACCTGCCTCTTTTTAAAGAACTGTGGATATAAGAATTAACAAGGGCTTCCCTGGTGGCGCAGTGGTTGAGAATCTGCCTGCTAATGCAGGGGACATGGGTTCGAGCCCTGGTCTGGGAAGATCCCACATGTCGCGGAGCAACTAGGCCCGTGAGCCACAACTACTGAGCCTGCGCGTCTGGAGCCTGTACTCCACAACAAGAGAGGCCACGATAGTGAGAGGCCCGCGCACCACGATGAAGAGTGGCCCCCACTTGCCACAACTGGAGAAAGCCCTTGCACAGAAACGAAGAACCAACACAGCAAAAATAAATAAACTAATTAATTAAAAAAAAAAAGAATTAACAAAACAGAGAGGTGATTCCTCTCTCATGGACTACCACTCTCTGGACTTATGGTTTTTAGAGATTTTAATTTCTTTATCTCTAAAATGAAATGTTTAGATTATATAATCTCATAGCCTCCTTACAATTTTAAAATTATGAAGATATATAAGCAGAATATATTTTTATTTAATTTTATTTATTTATTTATTATTAAGTAAAAATTAATAATAATTAAAATTATTAATTATTTAATTGATTTATTTAATTTTTATTTTATATTGGAGTACAGTTGGTTTATAATGTTCTTTTAGTTATAGAAAAGTGATTCAGTTATACATATATCCATTCTTTTTCAGATTCTTTTCCCATATAAGCTATTACAAAATATTGAGTAGAGTGCCTTGTGCTATACATTTGGTCCTTGTTGATTATCTATTTTATATATAGTAGTGTACATAGGTTAATCCCAAACTCCTAAGTTATCCCTCCACCACCTTTCCCCTTGGGTAACCATAAGTTTGTTTTCAAAGTCTGTGAGTCTGTTTCTGTTTTGTAAATAAGTTCATTTGTATCATTGTTTTAGATTCCACATATAAGTGATATCATATGATGTTTGTCTTTGTCTGACTTACTTCACTTAGTATGATAATCTCTAGGTCCATCCATGTTGCTGCAAATGGCATTATTTCATTCTTTTCTATGTTTAAGCAGAATATAGTTTATAAGATGAAATATCTACATTAGAGACATAAACTAACTTATGTATTATATATTTATAAATATAATACATTATTTTTTCATAGATCCTATGTCATAAAAATATGACAGTCATATTATAAAAAGCTGGGTTTGGGGGGAGGTAGAAAACTAATTGTCACTTGCTAATTAGAAGTTATCAGACAATTCCTCTGAATTTTGGGGATTTTGGATGAAAATATTATCCTTCCTCATTTTAGGAATCAATAAACAAGATGATGTAGGAGACATGGAAATTTGTATATTATATATATTTTTGTCACATATCTGTAACCTTTCTACATATCAACTTCACCATAATGTTAAATTCCCCCCTTTTCTTATATGTATTTTAAAAGTAGCACTGGGAATGTTTCCAATAGAAAATATGGTAATATTCTTGACATCATGTGGTCTGGTTGAATTAGTTCTTAAATCATTTAAGTAAAAGTTACATATGCAACTAAGTCTTCAATCTGACGAAACTTTGTAAATATTCTTCAGAGGCTCTTTTACAGAAGATAGTGACTATGATGAATGTGGTTAGAAATAGCCATGCAGCTATGAGATTTTCTTTAGCCAATTAATCTGGCTGCATAATAGAATGACAGTTAATCCTTTTAAATCTTTAAAAGCACTAATGGAAATACACAGTATATTTCCAGCTCTGTACCAATGCTGATTAATCCTATTGTTCAAGACCTTTAGATGGCCATCATCAAAAAATTTACAAACAATAAATGATGGAGAGGGTGTGGAGAAAAGGGAAACCTCTTGCTCTATTGGTGGTAATGTAAATTGATACAGTCACTATGGAGAACAGTATGGAGGGTCCTCAAAAAACTAAAAATAGAACTACCACACGACCCAGCAATCCCACTACTGGGCATATACCCTAAGAAAACCATAATTCAAAAAGATACATGTACCACAATATTCATTGCAGCACTATTTACAATTGCCAGAACATGGAAGCAACCTAAATGTCCATCAGTAGATGAATGGATAAAGAAGATGTGGCACATATATACAATGGAATAGTACTCAGCCATAAAAAGGAATGTAATTTAGTTATTTGTAATGAGGTGGATGGACCTAGAGTCTGTCATACAGACTGAAGTAAGTCAGAAAGAGAAAAACAAATACCGTATGCTAACGCACATATATGGAATCTAAAAAAAATGGTACTGATGAACCTAGTGGCAGGGCAGGAATAAAGATTCAGACATGGAGAACGGACTTGAGGATGCAGGGAGGGAAGGGGAAGATGAGACGAAGTGAGAGAGTAACATTGACATATATACACTACCAAATGTAAAATGGATGGTCAGTGGGAAGCAGCCACATAGAACAGGGAAATCAGCTTGATGCTTTGTGACGACCTAGAGGGGTGGGATAGGGAGGATGGGAGGGAGGCTCAAGAGGGAGGAGATATGGGGATATATGTATACATATAGCTGATTCACTTTGTTATACAGCAGAAACTAACATACCATTGTAAAGCAATTATACACCAATAAAGATGTTAAAAATAATAAAACCTTTAGATGACTCCAATATATAAAAATGAGTAAAAGTACTCTTTTGTGAGCTCTGTATTCTTTGAGTCAGGCAAGATGAAGAACTACAGTCCAGAAATGTGATATCCTGAATATTTGATCCTGTATTGGGGGGGGGGTCTTTGGGGAAAACTATGTTTGCTTTTGATTGGATAATCTGGACACAGCAAATTCTCAGCAAAAGAGAGATAAAGTAAGTAGAGCAGAAAGTGGAAAGGGTAAAGTGGAAGAATTACTTAAAATCAAATAAGATCAGGATAATAATTACATTGTTTTCATTTAAATATAACCCTTATTCTATTATGATAAATTATCAGACTGAGTGTAGGAGGGGAATCCATGTTTATACAGATGTGAAACTGGTGTCCAGGCTCATTATTCCGTCGTGACTCAGTTAAATCATGCTTGCAAAGGAGAGTGATTTTTATATTTGTGAACAGGTGGCAGCTTCATTGTACTCAGAGACCAATTATGTAAAGCAGCATGAAAATAGCCAGGGTGCCAATGCTGGCAGATAGACACACACACACACACACACACACACAGAGAGAGAGAGAGAGAGAGAGAGAGAGAGAGAGAGGAGCAAATTTGCTACATGTTGCAAAAGCAATAGGGATTCAAGTTTTTAACAAGGAAGTTTTTTGTTTTGGTTTGTTTTGTTTTTAAATATCCAGTGAAATAACTCCCTGCATAAGTGTCTATCATGTGAAATCCATCTGAGTACCTGGTAGTGAATCTATTAGTGCATGTAGTAGGAATGAAACACACCTCTATTATATTTCAATGGTATTTTGCTTTAGGATATGCTGTATAAGCAGACTAAATGTTAAAAATTGAAAAATACCGATGGATGAGCTTGCAACCCCAAGAGACCTGGCTGCAGATACCATCCTTTTGGGTTAAAACATTACCTATCAAAGCTACTATAAACATGCAAATGTATCTGTTCAGTACAGATTTGCTTATTGAATTAACTAGTTATCTCCTGGAAATGTAGAGAGAAGATCCTTAGAGAAATGGGGGACAAATCTGGTTAATTTTGAAAAGGGTGAAATGATCAGTAGAGTTGCTGGGAGACTGAAAGTTTCTCGGAACCAGGGATAGCATGAATGAACGGGACTCTGAGCGAGTAAAGTGTCTGCAGGAGGAAATAGAAGCCAACTGTTTTGCAGAGTTACCAGTGACTGCGTCTGCCAACAATTTTAAAAATGCTTTTCTCCAGTACTTCTGGGTAAAGGCCTTCTATACTAAAGTTTGCAAGTTTTGGCAGGAGATTAACTCATTTTACAGCTTAATGACAATTCTCACAAGCCCAAAGATGAGTTGAGCTTATTCCTTTAGCCTGGAAATGACTTAGATGATGGTAAACAAGTTAGAAATATAAAGGTGTTTAGATAATTGAGATTTGACCATAATTTTTTATTTTCACATGGCAAATCTTGTCTTCAGGAAATGAAAATATTAACAATAATCAAAAATGCTGTATTGTTTGTGCATATTGGAGAAATAATGAATTCTCTTTGTTTCAAAATAAGTATTTTTTCAATATTTATTTGGGATTCAACTCCTGTGCTAAATATATTGATTTAGTAGAATAAGCAGCACTAGATTTTGACTAACCAGACAAAAGTAAGTGGGGTATTTAAAATGTATTGGGAATCACTCTGATTGAGTTCATCTTGACTTTACAATGATATGGTATGTAATAATGAGTATCTTAGGTTTGAGGAAAATTGAGTTTCTGAAGGAGATTTTCTTGTGAAATATTTTCGGGTCTCTCAGACGACATGCAGTTTCTTTTGTCATTTGGGAATGTGACACAGCTGAGCATGGGAATAAACATCCAGCTGCACCTATCTAAACATATAATTATTCCACCTAAGAGGTCTTCAGTGTAATCAGTATAATCAGCATTAATGGATTGTTCTGGGGTTGTAGCTGATGTTGACTCTCTCGTTAATGTCTTACATGAATTTAAGCTTAGGCTAATAAGCAACTAGTAAATGTTCCGTTACTATACAGGTGTTTACACATAATTTAGGTTATAGCCTACAGTCAGGTTTAATATGTATCTTTCTGAATGAATCAAAATTTCTATCTATAGTTGGCTTAATTTAGATCAATTTTTTGTAACTTCTGTTGTTTTAGATTTGTGTTTGCTTTTCCAAGGTTCTTACCACAGTCTCCTGATTTGGCTATTTCTATGTAATTTGGGATAAATCCTCAAGACCTATTAGAGGTATAGGAGAAGAAATCTACAGAATTGAGAATTTTTGTGGGAATAACATGTTTCTCATTTTTTAGAAATTTGATTAGTCAGATATGAATTATTAAAATAGCCCTTTTGATCTGTCTGCAGTGTGAGTTGGAGAGGAAAGGAAGCTGCAAACCTTAGTGGTTTTCAACACTTCTTAATCAGTATTATTTGTGACTTTATTAGTATGTTACCTACCTTTTTAGCTAGATTTAAATAAAATTAGGTTATTCTGATTCTTCTGGCAGCACTTAATCATCCTTCATTGGATGATTGGATGATCTGGCAGCACTTAATAATCCCATCATTGATAGTCTAGACAATTTGCCTTCATTTTTTCAAGGCTCTTCATCTTTTCATTAAGTTCCATTTTAAATAACTAACTTTTAGTTACATTATATTTGTCTGTCCCCAGTCTACTAGTTTGTTAATATGTGAGTCACTCATTTGAATCCTATTCACAATAGAAAACTATTCTAAATGTGAAAAAGCCTAGTAACAAATACATGTTAGAGATATTTTGTGTCTATAACACCAGAGCAAAAGTCTCATCCTCCTGTATAATATTTTTTAAAGTAAAATGATCACAAATATTAAAATATTTTCCGAAGTATTTTGTTTCTGTTAACTGCTAACTTTTCTTCTTGCAGATACCTTATGTGTGGGAATGAACATAGTGCACAAAGGGAAAAGGAGAGGAAATCTTTTAGGTACAACTATCCTTCCTGAATCTGTTTATCTGACCCACTGAACTGTTTTAGTGTCTCATGTAGTGTATTCAAGGCCCCTGTACAGCTTAGCTCAGGTTTCTAGTTGGAGTCTGTGATGGGCATAACTGCTTAGATTTAACAATTTTTTTTGGTAAATACAGAGAATGGTAACAGGCATGAAAGACTTTGCTTAGCTTTTCACACACATTCACAATTGGATGGGGCAATATTTTATATGTTAATGTTTGTAATCTCCTCAAATAAAATTTACACATACACAAGTGACATTTTCCTACAATTCCCTAAATGAGAAGGATTTCTTTCCTAATATCATGATTCATTTTCCCTATAAGAATTACATACTTGCATGGTGAACCTGTGAGAGGCTTTGTTACTTATTTCACAAGAATGGAATATAAAAATACATAACTACAGGATTTTATATCAAAATAAAAGAACAATTTCTGCATTGGAAAAACAACAAATTGAGGGATCCCAGTTATCAAACAACACAGAATCTAATCAGCCATAAAATAAACATATTGATGTCAACAAAGTAAACAACAGAATCTATCTAGAAAGCATGTAATATTTAAAATAACATTCTAGATAGAATCCAGGATCTTTCAGCACACCATGACTTCATAAAGATATGGACTAAAGCTCACTGTCCTACTTAGTCTCACCTGTAAGCTATCTTTTGAGTAGAAAGTCTACCTGAGTTCCATCATCAGCTCACTTCTAATTTTTCATATCTGCAGATATGGGATATATTCCCAATGTCCTAATTTCTACAATTTATTTTTAGCCTCCTCTCCAACTTTCCATTTTTCTTTTCAAAACAACAAAGACAACTAGTATTGTGGTATGTAAATATGTGTATGTGTGTCTATACACCCCCCCCAACACATGCACAGTGTTCTAAGATGCTTCCACTCCGAGTTTTTTTTGTGTATATATTTCTTGCCCATTTTTTTCAATAGATGTCTAAAACTCTCATGAAAACAAAATCTGATTACAACTTACTATTTACTACACAGTGGAGAGCCATCTCATATGAAACCCACTTTCAGTTCCTTTAAATGAGAAAATTCCTTTACTCAGTCTGGAGAGGATGTACTATCATGGAAGGCAGCCAGTTGATTGTGCCAGAGAATTCTATCTCCACAGTCGCTGGAAATTTCTCACATAGTCGTACTAGTATCCCTGGTGAAGACAATGATGACTTGGCTTTAAAAATTTTTATCAATGATCAGTCAGATTTGAAATATATCGAGCTGTTTACAAATTGTTCTACTAATATATCTTCCATGAATTAGGAGGGAAGTTACGCAGGTTAATAGAAGTTTCCAGGATTTCCCTGTTCTCTTTGTTTGGAGTTTACCTCCATATTTATTTTTCTTTAGTTGCTCTGACACCTGCTTAGATTTCTTTTAAAATTTATTTTGAAATTCTCAGTTTAAAAATATTAGATCGTTAGATTTGCTTCTGATTCACATTTTTTCACTTTTCTATGTCAAATTATACTTTGCTATATTTATGAATTTTTTTCTATTTCATTATCAACCTAGGATCCATCCCCATACAGTCTTCTGTCATTTAAGATGATTACACTCTTTATTTCCAAATTCTGACACTTTTCTTGTCCCAAATAACTATGTTTTCTCTTAAACTGCTCATGAAACAATCACTCATCCTTTATTATTATCACATTAACAACAATTTATAATTCTGGAATACTTAATAGATGTAATGCTAAATGCTTTAGAATTAGCTTACTAGACCTTAGTAACAACCTTCTCATGTGGGTACCATTTTAAAGATGAGAAAATTGAGGCACTGAGAGTTAAGTAATCCACTCCACATTTTCAGTTGCTTTCCAGTTCACCTATCCATTGACTAAATTAATACCAAAGCTTTCTTTTAAACAGTGATTCTTAACCTCTGCAACCTTCTGAGGCTCCTTTTCCTTTGCTGGCTCCCCTCTACCTTTTTCTTGCACTGACTTTTCCTGACATGATTCTTTATTTAGGCTTGATTCTTTCCCAATCTTTCCATTTAGCTTGTGAGATCTTTTTCACCTCATAAATCCCTAAGCGTTACCTAAGAGTCAGGAGGAAATCTGGGAGTACACAAGGCCCTCTTTACAGGTGCGCTCTTAGAGGCAAGATAACTGGGAGCTGGGAGTCATAATGAGCGTTTTTGTCAGTAGAGGGCAGGAAAGCATACTCCCTCAGTCATGTAGATTAATGTTGATTATAACTGCCTGGAGTCCCCGCTGGGATACAAGGCAAAAATAATAACGATATTTGATTCATCTGCTTGGCAAACCAGAGGTTTATTCCACTGAAATTGTTTGTTATATATGAGCCTTCTCTGTTTGGTGAAGGATTTTTGGGAATGGGGTGAAGAGAAGGGAGGTAAATTCATTTTGTTGTCTTTCTCCTCCTCCAAACCTGGTGTGAAATTCCATTTGGCATACTTTCTAAAATTTGGCCCGAGTAGCACATACAATGATACACAGTGTATACAGGAAGCAACATTCAACAGAGTACCTTTGGCTACCACCCATACTTATATGAAAGAGGAAATGGGCGATTATCCCACTCTCTACTTGCTGAACTTTGGCTACCACTGCTTTGAGGACAATATTTATCTTCATCTCACTTCATTCAAACTACTGTATTGTTTTCAAAGCACAGTATGAGGCAACAGAAGCAAAACCCAAGCAAACAAAATCTTACCTACCACAGCCAGACAGTTAATAAGTAAGAGAAAATACCTTACCAAATCAGGTATACTAAACGTTGGTGGTATTTGGATGTAAGGTAGTTTATAAGGTAGGAGTGGATAAATCACCAAGATTTACTCTCTTGAGGGCATTTAAAGTTCTTGAAATCATAGAATTTATAAGTGGAAAGGACATTAGGTGTTGTTTAATTCATAGACAATTTACCAGTTTTACAAAAATGTTCAGAATACAGACATATTTAGAATCGAAGGGAATAAACTCATTGCCCAGTGTGAAATAGTTAGTAAGAGACAGAACCAAGAGCTGGATTAGGATATCTGGATTCTCTGCTTAATATTCCTCACATATATTACATGCTTTTATATTGTTCTTCATGGCACCTGAACCTGATGTGAAGACTGAGTAGCTATGGGTTTGATTATAGTCAGATGTTTCTTACCCACATTTAACATATTCTATTTGTAAATTTTCTACCACAAAATTGAAATCTTGTCCTGTTTTCTCTATGATAGAGCACACATCATTCCACCTCCAACTTCATTTTACCAGTATTAGTTAATTGTAACTAAATACTATAATTATTATACTCCTACAAAAGAAGTACAGGGGGATTATTTCTGTCTGGAGGAAACTGGGGAAGCTCTCACAGAAGGACTTTAGCTCAGGATTCAAGAAGTGAGGAAGTTAACTAGAATAGGAAAGAGAGAAGCATGAACTGAGTCAATAGTCTGTGTACTCAGCACCTAGGACAATGGCTGGTCCATTGTAGGTGTTAAATGGGAAAAGGCAGGGGTATAAAAACCTAACCCGCTGGAGACAATGAGAGAGAAAGGGAAAGGGGAGAGATAGAGATAGAGAAATAGACATAGATGAGTGAGGGAAAGTGGAGAGATGGGGGAAGAAGAGAGAGAGAAGGAGGAAACAAGAAGGAGGATGAGGAAGAGGGGAGAGGGAGGAGGAAGAAAGGGAGAGAGAAAGCACAAGATAAAGAAGAAAAGAGAAAAATCCAGAATGCTGCAGCAGAAGAAAAAAGCAGTTATTTAAATAATTGGTGACAGAGTCACTCTCAGTGAGGAAATTGTTTTGTTAGTATATTTGTGTATTATGAAACATTTAATGGGTCATTTAAGAGTGACATGATAGACACTTTGAGGTTAGATTCTGGAAGAAGCTGGCATAACAGTATATTAAAAGTAGTTGTAATTGATTGCATTATAAAAAGAGAAAAAACACAAAAAGTATAAGCCAAAAAAAAAATTTAGAGGAATCTGATTTTTAATTTATACAATGAAGTCAGTGGCAGAAATAAGCAATTACAAAAAATAGTATTGCAGTGATATTTCAGTTCTGCTTATTAATCTAACTTTTATATAATGCAATAACACTCTCATCAAATTAACATTATTTAAATGTCCATTTAGCCAAAAATATTGAATCATTCATTTTAAGTCAGAAATTTAGCTCACATCTAGCATTAGAATGCAGAAAACCTTATTCATATACTTACGGCTTGTTCAGTTGGGTCATAACTCTAACATGTCACTTCATGGTGATATATTGCTGTAGACAGCAAACAGTTGTTTCTATGGGTTTGTACAATATGACACGGTGCAGAGAACTTTTGTAATCCATCAGGTGGATTCTCATAGAAACTCTTTGAATTCAAAACAGTGTGACACTGTACAAACAACTTAACCTTCTCTATAATAAGCCTTAGATTACTTAGATATAAAATGGAAATTATAATACTTATAGTTTTCTTTTTCTTTAACATCTTTATTGGAGTATAATTTTTTATGATGGTGTGTTAGTTTCTACTTTATAACAAAGTGAATCAGCTATACATATATCCCCATATCTCCTCCTTCTTTTATAGCTTTCTTTTCTGAGGATTAAATAAAGTAAAATATGGGAAGCATGTACCAGAATGCCTGATATATAGGATGTACTCAAGTATAAGTTCTCTTTCTACTTACCTGTCTAATCTAAACACTGCTATTTACTTGTTATCCCTCAGGGAGAAAAACATAATTCAAAAGACAAGAAGTTGAGTTAACTAGTAAATTTGAGATAGAGAAATATACCTTAATTTTTAAGGTAATTTAATTTTTTCTAGTACTAGAAAAGCAATGCTAATATCCAGCTAACTTTGTGCTTAAGAAATACTTAGATTATTTTTCCAGACAATTCTGAAATCCATGGACACTTATCCAACTTTCTTTGTGAATAAGAAATCTTGCCCCTGAATAATGCAACTAGTCTGTATAAGTGCTGGAAGGAGAGCAAGGACAAACCTAAAAAGGCAAGGTGCCCAATCTCGCCTCTCTTTCTAAGTAAAATAGATTCTAGACCCACAGGTCTCTACTAAATTGTGATCATGAGGCACTAAAAGGAGATTCAGATCCTATTTACATAGTTTCCTTTTTAAAGGACATTTTACAAAATTTTGTCTCCTCTCCATCCCTACCCGCCCAAAGAACAACAAAAGGAGAAGAGAAAGATTCAACCAATGTTTTCCTGGGACTTATTTTACTCTGACAATTAATTCAGCTCAGCAATTGGTTAAAGCTGTGCGGGTTGAAGTTCTGAGTACTCTGCCATCACTGCCTTTATGGAGGGTGACAGTTTAGCTGTCCTGCACTGTTTGTATTCTAAATTCAGTTATCTTCAGAACAGAAAGAGGGTATCAGATTTCTCACTACAGCAGACAAATAATGCTGTATATTTTATGGACCATCTTGTAGAGTTTCTGGTTAATTACCATTCTGAGAAAAACTAAACCCATAATATCATGTATGTGCTTAGGATCAAAATTCCTTGTAAAATTCAAACCTCTCTTTTTATTTGTGTAAAATTTATAATTAAAAATCAATTATGGGGTTTCCCGGGTGGCGCAGTGGTTGAGGGTCTGCCTGCCAGTGCAGGGGACACGGGTTCGTGCCCCGGTCCGGGAAGATTCCACATGCCGCGGAGCGGCTGGACCCGTGAGCCATGGCCGCTGAGCCTGCGCGTCCAGAGCCTGTGCTCTGCAACGGGATAGGCCACAACAGTGAGAGGCCTGCGTACCGAAAAAAAATAAATAAATAAATAAAGAAAAAATAAATTATGGTAACAATATTCATATTGAAAATACTATTAAACTAACAACACTTTTTGCCCTCTGTAGTTTTTCAAGTGTGGTGTTTAGTGAATAAAATGATTTTTTTAAAGAAAGAAAATGCTTTGGTTTAGGCTCATTAAACTTCATTTTAACAAACAGAGCAATATCCCCTACCTCTTGCATCTCCCTCCTACCCTCCCTATCCCACCCCTCTAGGTGGTCACATATATGAATGCATATAGCTGATTCACTTTGCTATGTAGTAGAAACTAACACAACATTGTAAAGCAATTATACACAAATAAAGATGTTTAAATAAATAAATAAATAAAAGAAACATGATACATTTGCATCCTCTGATTAAATCAGGTTATTTTCTCAAAGGCTGACCATGTAAATAATTCAAATTCATTCATCACTGTACAATAGATTTAATAAACATAACAAACACTTTGAAGAAAAAAAATACAAAGGCAGAAAAACTAGTATATTAAGAATGAAAGTTATTATTGAGCCAATAGAAAGAACTTACAATGCATCTTTTGAATCATGGTTTGACATATCTTAATAGTCTCAGAACTACTTAGATACACAAGCACACCCTCTTCCACATCTGATGTACCATCTGCCCCATTGTGAACGAGGGCCAAACACCTTCTCAGAACCAAACAATTCACAGCCTCCATCCCACTGTTTCTTATAGAAGCAACATCCTCTATATGGACAAATTCCACTCCTGGGTAACATGATGTCTGTGCCACTAACAGAATGCCTGCTATCCTCCAGGACGTTCTGTATCCTCCATGTCCCCTTACCTGTGTTGTCCTGGATTACACAATGCTAGGAGCAGCAGGAAAGCATGGGCACCATTTTTTTTCCTAGTTCAAAATAAAAATCAAAATTTTCTTCTTTGTAAACATAAATTATAATTAATTTCTGGTTTAGTATTAATAGTATTTCCAGCCTTATATCCTGCCCTGCTCCTGCCCTTGAGTGCCAGAGAATCATTTCAACCTCAAGTTCTCTTCTACTTAGAACATCCTGTACTTAGAACATCCTGTACTTTTGTGTTTACCCCATTGTTTTCCCTTCCTATATACCGTCCAGCCTCCGGTTCTTACATTTTTAAAATTTACAGTGGATTACAGCTAATTAAAATAGAAGGATTCATTTGTATTAGACACTAATTTATTTGTATTATACAAATATTGCTTAAGTAATGATTTCCTTCATACATGGACAGTTTCAGAGACTTTCTCAATTAAATTCAAATGATTGTCTAAAAGTCAGATTTTTGCTTCTGCGCATCCTTTTTTTTTTTAATGTGAAAAACAACATGACTTATGTTTGGCCCTATGAATAAATGCATATTTGACCCTGTACTCTAATTAATGGATTTCATTTTCCTACCAGGTTTCTATTGGCACCCCAGGGTGGATCAGAGCCAAATTTCTGAGCTTGGTTGCTCGCTGAGTAGCCTAAACACAAAGGCACACACACACACACACACACACACACAGGCATGCACACTCACATATTCACTCACTCACTCACGCAGCAAATGGCATCAGCAAATGGGGGTTTAAGGTGCTCTTTCTGGAGCAGGTTCATTGCAAATGGAAATTTCTCCTTCCTCCTCTTCAAATCCTTCCCTTTAGATTATATTTGAGCGATTGCTTAATTTCTGTTGAGTTTTCATGCCTGATCATAGGAGATACTGACAACTCTCAGTATATCTTCTCTTCCTTACCCAGATACTTTTTTAAAAATAATTTTGAACTGCAGATTAATTTAAAACCTTCTTACAACAAGAAACATACGTGGTATAGGGTGGTGGTAATAAGTGCAGTCTCTGGGATGGACAAGACTGGATGATGACTCAACCATTTAGAGTTATATGACTAGACTATTATTTAATCCTTGTAAACCTCAGTATTCATACCTAGAAAATGGGAACATTTTAGTATCTACTTAATGGCGCTGTCATATAGATTAACTGAGATTTAGCATTAGTGTCCAAGCACTCAGTAAATGGTAACAATTATTATTGAAATTATTGGGGTAATCTCCATCATGAAGATGTGGGCTATAATTAATTTTGATCCATTTTAACCTGGCTAAAAGTGATCAACAGTCTCATCTGATTGGGAGATATTTTAACTTTCAATATCTCTGAAATATTTATAGCAGTGAAGGTAAATTCCGTATCCAGGCTTTACAGTAGATGGGAGAACAGCTCAATCTCTCTCCAACAGACGCCATAGCCTCTAATTCCTTTTTTTTTCTTTTTTAAGTTTAAAAAAGGCTATGTGCTGTCTAAGGATAAATAATATTTAAATTTTCTGTCATTTCTTCTCAAGTGCACAAGGAACATTCTCTGGGATAGATCAAATCTTGGGTCACAAATCAAGCCGTGGTAAATTTAAGAAAATTGAAATCGTATTAAGCATCTTTTCTGACCAAAACACTATGAGATTAGAAATCCACTACAGGAAAAAAACTGTAAAAACCACAAACACATGGAAGCTAAACAACAAGCTACTAAATAACCAAGAGATCACTGAGGGATTCAAAAAGGAAATTAAAAAATACATACAAACAAATGACAACGAAAATACAATGACCCCAAACCTATGGATGCAACAAAAGCAATCCTAAGAGGGAAGTTTATGCCAATTAAATCCTACCTCTAGAAACAAGAAAAATCTCAAATAAACAACTTAACCTTACACCTAAATCAACTAGAGAAAGAAGAACAAACAAAACCCAAAGTTAGTAGAAGGAAAGAAATCAGAGCAGAAATAAATGAAATAGAAATGAAGATAACAATAGCAAAAATCAATGAAACTAAAAGCTGGTTCTTTGAGAAGATGAACAAACTGATAAACTTTTAGCCAGACTCATCAAAAAAAAGGGGGGGGGGAGAGGATTCAAATCAATAAAATTAGAAATGAAAAAGGAGAAATCACAACTGACACTGCAGAAATAAAAAGGATCCTGAGACTACAACAATATGCCAGTAAAATGGACAACCTGGAAGAAATGGACAAATTCTTAGAAAGGTATAACCTTCCAAGACTGAACCAGGAAGAAATAGAAAATTTAAACAGACCAATCACAAGTAATGAAATTGAAACTGTGATTAAAAATCTTCCAACAAAGAGAAGTCCAGGACTAGATGGTGTCACAGGTGAATTCTATCAAACATATGGAGAAGAGTTAACACCTATTCTTCTCAAACTCTTCCAAAAAATTGCAGAGGAAGGAATACTCCCCAACTCATTCTACAAGGCCACAATCACCCTGATACCAAAACCCGACAGAGATACTACAAAAAAGAAAATTACAGACCAATATCACTGATGAATATAGATGCAAAAATCCTCAACAAAATACTAGCAAACAGAATCTAACAACACATTAAAAGAATCATACACCATGATCAAGTGGGATTTATACCAGGGAAGCAAGGATTCTTCAATATACACAAATTAGTGTGATACACAATATTAACAAATTAAATAATAAAAACTATATGATCATCTCAATAGATAAAGGAAAAGCTTTTGACAAAATTCAACATTCATTTATAATAAAAACTCTCCAGAAAGTGGGCATAGAGGGAATCTACGTCAACATAATAAAGGCCATATACAACAAACCCACAGCGAACATCATTCTCAATGGTGAAAAACTGAAAGCATTTCCTCTAAGATCAGGACAAGACAAGGATGTCCACTCTCACCACTATTATTCAACATAGCTTTGGAAGTCCTAGCTATGGCAATCAGAGAAGAAAAAGAAATAAAAGGAATCCAAATTAGAAAAGAAGAAGTAAAACTGTCACTGTTTGCAGATGACATGATACTATACATAGAGAATCCTAAAGATATCACCAGAAAACTATTGAGGCTAATCAATGAATTTTGTAAAGTTGCAGGATACAAAATTAATGCACAGAAATCTCTTGCATTCCTATACACTAACAATGAAAGATCAGAAAGAGAATTAAGGAAACAATCCCATTCACCATTGCAACAAAAAGAATAAAATACCTAGGAATAAGCATACCTCAGGAGGTAAAAGACCTGTAAGAAAACTATAAGACACTGATGAAAGAAATCAAAGATGACACAAACAGATGGAGATATATACCATGTTCTTGGATTGGAAGAATCAATATTGTGAAAATGACTATACTACCCAAAACAATCTGCAGATTCAATGCAATCCCTATCAAATTACCAGTGACATTTACTACAGAAATAGAACAAAAAATTTCACAATTTGTATGGAGACACAAAAATCCCTGAATAGCCAAAACATTCTTGAGGGAAAAAAAGCAGAGCTGGAGGAATTAGACTCCCTGACTTCAGACTATACTACAAAGCAATCAAGACAATATGGTACTGGCACAAAAACAGAAATACAGATAAATGGAACATGATGGAATGCCCAGATAAAAACCCATGCACCTATGGTCAACTAATCTATGACAAAGGAAGCAAAGATATACAGTGGAAAAAACACAGTCTCTTCAATAAGTGGTGCTGGGAAAACTGGACAGCTACATGTAAAAGAATGAAATTAAAACACTCCCTAACACCATACACAAAAATAAACTCAAAATGGATTAAAGATCTAAATGTAAGACCAGGCACTATAAAACTGTTAGAGGAAAACATAGGAAGAACACTCTTTGACACAAATAACAGCAAGATCTTTTTTTGATCCGTCTACTAGAGTAATGGAAATAAAAACAAAAATAAACAAATGGGACCTAATGAAACTTAAAATCTTTTGCACAGCAAAGGAAACTACAAACAAGATGAAAGGACAACCCTCAGAATGGGAGAAAATATTTGCAAACAAATCAACAAAAGATTACTCACCAAAATATATAAATAGCTCATGCAGCTCAATATTAAAAAGACAAACAACCCAATTAAAAAAATGGGAAGAAGACCTAAATAAACTTTTCTCCAAAGAAGACATACAGATGGCCAAGAGGCACGTGAAAAGATGATCAACATTGCTAATTATTTGAGAAATGCAAATCAAAACTACAATGCGGTACCACATCACACCGTTCAGAATGGCCATCATTAAAAAGTTTACAAATAAATAATTCTGGAGAGGGTGTGGAGAAAAGGGAACCCTCCACACTGTTGGTAGGAATGTAAGTTGGTGCATCCACTCTGAAAAACATTATGGAGGTTCCTCAGAAAACTAAAAATAGAATTACCATATGACCCAGCAATCCCACTACTGGGCACATACCCAGAGAAAACCATAATTCAAAAAGACCCGTGCACCCCAATGTTCATTGCAGCACTATTTACAATAGCCAAGTCATGGAAGCAACCTAAATGCCGATCGACAGAGGAATGGATAAAGAAGATGTGGTACCTACATACAATGGAATAGTACTCAGCCATAAAAAGAAACAAAATTGGGTCATTTGTAGAGACTTGGATGGATCTGGAGACTGTCATACAGCGTGAAGTAAGTCAGAAAGTGAAAAACAAATATCGTATATTAACGCATATATGTGGAAACTGGAAAAATGGTATGAACCGGTTTGCAGGCAGAAATACAGACACAGATGTAGAGAACAAAGGTATGGACACCAAGCGGGGAAAGTGTGTGTGTGGACAGATGTAGAGAACAAACGTATGGACACCAAGCGGGGAAAGTGTGTGTATGGACAGATGTAGAGAACAAACGTATGGACACCAAGCGGGGAAAGTGTGTGTGTGGATAGATGGAGAGAACAAACGTATGGACACCAAGCAGGGAAAGTGTGTGTGTGTGGGGGGTGAATTGGGAGATTAGGATTGACATGTATACACTAATATGTATAAAATAGATAACTAATAATCACCTGCTTATAAAAAAATAAATAAAATAAAATTCAAGAATTCAAAAAATATTCATTTTGTTTAGAATTTTTTCAATTAAATAAATAAATAAGTAAATAAGAACTCAATACTTTCAATTTGGAAGGAAATGGCTTGTACTGAAAAAAAGGAAAGAGCCTGTTATTGATTAATAAAATATACTCTCCTTGAATTACTGCTCTTATGACTTAACATTTTTATTCTAATAAAATAGATATTTAAACAATGTATTTTTTCCTTAAGTAATAAGACAATAAGACCTAGAGGTACTTGTCAAATCATAATGCAAAATAACAATTCATATCGCTAATCTAGGTCAGACTGATAACCTTTAATAAAACAGTAATGTTTCAAAACCATGGGTTTAAAGAAGTGACATTTAACATTTGATAAAACTTGACATTTTGCAATAGATACTGATAAAAAAAATAGTTTGAAATCAATTGCCTTTCTTTCTAATAGCATCAGGAAATTGTATTCTGTGGTGTCAACTCCATTTGGGCTTTAGGTATCCAATCACATTAAAAAAACAAACAAACAGTTTTCCTGTTGCAATACTGATCAATCCTCAGCAGTATTAGGTAAAGTCCAACTTTTAAAAAAAAGTTTATGGGAGTGGAGGTGGGAAGGGTGGACATAACTGATATATAAGATTTTTTCAAGTGACACCTCTCATTTGTCTTTTTTCATGTCTTTCCTAGGTCTCCTTCTTGAACAGTTTGTTATCACCGGCCATGTCCACAGGATAAACTCAGTATTTTCAAGCAATCTGGATCCAAATATGCCCTAGGCTTTTATCTCCCGGGACAAATTCTGGTTTAAATCATTTGTACGTCTTGACTACTTGAGAAAAAAATTCAATATGCCTTGTAAAACATTTTTAAAAGGTATGTACATTCATTTGGATCATGTTTTGTTTATTAGATTTTCCTGGACTAAAATAAAACCATTGATCTCAGCACAAAAATATCCACTTGAAAACTCTAGAGGAGCACAGAGAAGTTACTGAAAATTGACTGAAGAATAACTGGCTGTCTTATCTATGTCAACCACACAATTCTTCTTGACAAGTCTTCTTATTGCAACACACACACATTTATGCACATACTCACACAAGCACACATACACAAGCACATACACTTTCAAATCTACAGAGATGGCTAGTTTTGTGCATCTGTTTGTATGTTCTATGTTCTGTAGATCACAAAAACGTCTGCTTTCCTGCATGGAAAGAAAAGTTAGGCTTGCTATTATTCCTTAAAAAGCCAATAAATTATATATAGGTTGTATATAGTTTAGACAAGAGAACAAAACAAGAAAGAGGGCTACTTGACATTCTTCTCTTAGCAATTCAACCAAACTCAGTGTGAGACGCCAGAGCCTGGAATCATATGGTATCATCATCAGTCATTGTTTATTGTGTGCCTACCAAATACGTGGTATTATTATAAATTACTTTTCTTCAGGCTCCTTAGGATGACCCTCAAAAATTTAATAGGCAAATTAAAACATAAACAAAATAATATTCACTCAAAAAATATCAATTGGTGATGACTCTTTTGAGAAAAGTTTTGCCAGCAAAATTTCAATTAATTTTGAATCAGAATCTCTTGTACTTTTTCAAAAATCCCAAATGATTTTTTATCAATTTATAAGTCTTCTCTATTTGCTCATACACAAATAAAAAAGTAATGGTTTTTGAAAATGTGTTTTTATTACACCGAAACTCTCCCTGTCTGTCTCTCTCTGTCTCTCTCTGACCCTTTTTCTGTCTCTCTATATCTTTTTTGTCTCTGTGTCCCTGTCTCTGTCTCTGTCTTTCTCTATACATACATGATGACTTAGCCATTGTCTTTAACAAGGTCAGAAGCCCCTGACTTGAAATTTGCCAGTTTTGGAGCAAACATTAGTATCAATTCTTCCAACAGATATTTAGTCAGTTTTCATTACCAGAAAACAATGTATTTCTACCATAATCTAAAAAATGTCATAAGTTGTGATGATGAATTGATATGTGCTATTAGATATTTGTATTAGTTAGATAGAAAGTTTTTTCTTAGTGAGAACTTAGCCATACATGTGGAAGTTGAGTAGAGTAATTTGAAGAGGCCCCAACTTTCCAAAATGGACAAAATGAAACTCAAAAACAGAGAGAAAACTAGCAACAATCTTGTTGAAAATTCTTGTTCTTTTCTTACATAGAAGAGAATAGATTTTTCTGTTTATTAAGTTAAGTTAAAACAAGATTGTTTTTCATATATTAAGCTATTAAGTTATGACAAATTGTGAGACATCATTTTTCAATATATAAATATGCATATAAATATTATTTTGATATACATATTAATATAACATGCACAAACAATTAATATAATACATGTAGGCATACACATTAATACAACCATGAGAAAAATTCCCACTTCTTTGAAGTATCAGAGGGAGCTTTTTAATCTTTTCTTACCAGCATATTAAGAGCAAGGTGCTATTCAATTTATTTGCAGCAAAGTAGTTTAATGCCAAAGGACCCATGGGATATATACAGTAATAATTGCCTAATTGTCTAGAAAATTTAGGATTAAAGCATGTTGCTTAGGGGAGAATTCTGAAAATAGAGTTACCTTCTCAACTCCCAAGTCCATAGTATCTACTTCTGAGCTAAGCAGTGACTTGTTCTCAAGAGCTCCAGACAATCAGGAGGTGTCAGATTCTCTGAGAGGCCCAGAGAAAGAAAAAAAATAATGACATACTTTCTTCCTATGGTCTAGTGAGAGCCTTAGGCCCACTGTTGGGATGTTCAGCACTCAGACCAGAAAAGGGTAGATCCTGGGAGAAGCCTCACCAGTGTGAATCTCAGTAATTCAAGATGAAGGCTGAGTTTGGCTGATCCCAAGTGTGTCAGGACTCTGTATTTCCCAAGGAGACAGGATGGAGCTGCAAAGGAAGGCCAAACGTGTATGTGTTATTAAAATATTTTAAAAGAATAATAGTGACATTAATGATATTATCAAGATAGTTTACTTATATAGCTACTACTCAATAATCTCTTAGTGCCAGAATAGTCTTGTCTTAATTGTTTTTGTACCTTATCTAATCAAATGTACACTTAGCCAGATCAGAGTTTTCTCTTTAATGTTAGTATTCATTTTTATAATTCAGTTTAGAATTTAAAAACTTTATCAGAGTTTAAGAATAATGAAAGTGGAGCAGGCCCAATACTGGGTAATAATTTCAAAATAGGCTACACTTGCAAGATACCAGGTCATTTGCCTAATGCCATAATTTCTGGGCCAAACAATGAAGGTAATGTCACAGACCATTCAGTGACATATTTTTGTTTGTTTGTTTGTTTGTTTTATAACCTTCTCATTTATCATCTTTGAACTTAGGGAGGCTGAATCTTAACATTATTTTTTTAAGCTGTGAAATCTGGCAGGCTCATCTCCTCATTTCATCTCTAATTTTCATATATTCATATGTTCTCTAGTGTTTGACTTGATTACGTTTGCCATGACTTGACAAAGAGTTGGTATTTTGTATTTTAATACAGTATTAATTATGAAGAATTTAATTTTTTTATGTTTCCATTTGAACTCTGAAAGCTCATGTAGACCTCCAATTGATCCTTTTGTGTTGGATTAACATGGTACCAGTCAAATGAAATGTTTTAAATTTTGGGTTTTCTTAAACTATATGAAAAATTATACATTGATTCTTTTTTTTTTCTTATCTAAGGATATATTCCAGAAATATTGCTATATGTTACTTTAACATTTTAACTGGTTTAATTTCCTCTGTCATAAGTTTTGTGTCTTCCAGTTTGGAACGGAATTATTTTTCCTCTTAAATCATTCTTGCCCTGTGAGCTGCCATGGAGGTTAAGTTGGCAAGAGCCATTCCAGAAGTATGAATGTGGTTAAAAACTGGTTTTTCTTTCTTTCTCTTTCTCACATTCACACAACTACAACCTAAACACACACACCACACATCTCACGCACACAGAAAAACACTATTAATCTGTAGCAATTCAGGGGAATTATAGGTGTAAGAGTCTTTGTTCTGCCCACAGGAAAATGAATTTTTGTTCATGACCTTTTGTGCCAGGATTTCTGTGACTGCTAAAATGCACCATGATCACCTAAGAAGCATTGCCTCTCTGCCAGAGCTCAGTTAGCAAATTAGTATTATAAATATTACCAGCAATCATATAATATCCAGCAGCAATAGAGATTTCAGTTTTCTGTTCTATATTGCCAATAAAACGGTTTGTAATTGCATGTGCTCTATAAATTATTTTTTACTGTCAACTTTGATAATCTCTAACCACAAGTTAAATAATTCAAGGTTGATTATAAGGTCAAGTAACATGATATGTAAATATTAAAATAGTATTAATTTTTAAATATTCCTGACACAGAGGCTAATGTAAGTGAGCTATTTTTACTGTTCTTTCTGCCACTGTCCTGTCTGAAGACTCTGGCCAGTATTTGAAAGCTCTTTCAACTCCAGCCTCCCTTGGATATTCTTTTATGACAAGGAAAAAGGAGGAAGCAGGACAATTTTGTGTTCTGTGTGATGAAGGATCAGAAACCACAGCATATAGATTTTTAGAAAGAATGATAACTTTTGAGAGAGAAAAGATAAAGATTATTAGCAACATTGACCTTGCAATCCAGTGTGACCATTCTTAAGACTAAATTGAAGAACTGAAGCAAATAACATGCTGACCCTCAAAACCACCTCATGTGACCATGAAGAATATGTAGCAGTTGGGCTGAGGCCACGAGGGGTTTAGTTTTAATTATAGCAGTAACATCAGGCTCACATAGCAAACTCTAAGCAGTTTCCCCAATATTTTATCTTTTTTGTGTATACTAGGAGGACTGTAAATACTGTATTTTTTGGCTTGTGTCATCGCTATAGTAAGCATAAAAATTATCACCTAAACTACGATACTTTTGAGAGTGCCAGGGATACTACGACTCTTCTGGAACCACCGGCATAAACTAGGACTGACCGGGAGAAACAAGGAAACGAGAATGCATGATCACCTAGGAATATAGTTGTGGTGGAGAAGAGATCTTATCAAAGAATATGCACTAGTATGTACCTTTTGGAACCTCAGTAGTAGCTTCTAATGATTTTCCACAAAATCTAAAAATAAACCAGTTCATCTTGCGAAGTTTGGTCAACAGTGAGACTTGTTGCCAGAGGAAAACGTGAGAGAGTTTCACTTAACTTTTAAACACAACGCTTTAAAAGTTGTGTTCAATAAGCAATGATGATATGGTCTAGTAAATATCAGAAATGAAGTCTCATGTATGAGTTGCAAATGTGATATAAAACATTGTTGAAATATGTCTATAAATGGAATATTCCTAGGATGTAGTTTTTGTTCTAAGTACCTGTAGAATATTGTGGAAATTCTAATAAAAATACATGTATGGCTCATCAAACAGAAATTCCATTATGTTTCTGTTTTATGGAAGGGTGTTTATAATTAACGTGTAGTCTAGAGACTGGAGTAGTCACAGCTAGTAATACTGAGAAATTCTTTAGGTAAAAAGAAATTTGTGTTGAAAATACTATCACAATACACATAAGTACAAAGGATTAGGCTAAATTTAGTTATTTCCTTCAACTGGCCACCTTAATTTTTAAGTCTGCTTTTATGTGAAATTGTGGTATTTAACTAAAATGTAAACTTTTCCAAAGTCAGCTTATTTGATCTAGGACAAATAGTAAATACATATATTTACTTTGAGTTTTAATTGAGTAAGTTGGCTTAAAAAGCTGAACAAGTGATATGTTGTGTCACAATCTAACTCTGTTTAGACATTCCAAGTGTAAAGTCAATCTGTAGGTTTCATGGATCAAAGAGGGAATGCTGAGATCACAAGGGCCTTGGTTTGTGGAACTGGTCCTGAGTGACTGGGTGTTGGTGGAACCTCTCTGAACCTCAATTTTCTCACCTATAAAAATGAAAGAACTGGATTAGATTGTACTGCAGGTCCTTTCCAGCTCTGACATTTTGTATTTCTGTCCCAGAGATTCAAACCATCAAAACCATTTCACTATCATTTGGCCAGTAATCTTCCTCTTGACCTTGTAAGTATTTATGTATGAGAATAGCTTTCACTGAAATGCATAAAAAATTAACTGTTTTTAAGTGAATAATGATAGGAAAATTGGGTTTGGATTTTCAACCTCTAAGAAGTATATCTTTCTAATAGCTTCCCTCTAAACATCTTCATGTTAGCAATAAACTGCACATAGTGGCATTCTCTAGGTAGTGCGTTTCAGCTGCATTTTTATTTCACTTTTACATGAGAAAATAATCAAAGTTGATTCATAAGGATTCACTTTCTGGAGCGATATGGAGGAAATTTCTGATTTTTTTTCCAGAGGTACATCTGCCAGCTGCAAGTGAGATTCCATATGTTGTGTGGAATTCAAAGAAAAACTGCTTTTGATTTTTTTTTCACACACAAACTACCCTATTTCAGATGTTTTGAAGAATGCCTGCCTGAAAAGGAGCTGCAAAATGACTATAAAATTATTTTGGTATCATTTACTGGAGAAAAATGCACAGTATTTACTAACATATTATCATACCAGCATATGTAAAAAAGGAAGCTAATAAAGTTGCTAGTTACTAGCATATCATTGAAAGCAACTGATTTTGGAATCTAAAATAATAAAACAAACACACATATATAACAAAACAGAAATCGTTCACAGATAGAGAACACACTAGTGGTTACCAGAGGGGAGGGGGTGGGTGGAGGGGTGAAATAAGTAAAGGGGATTGAGAGGTACAAACTACTAGATATAAAATAAATAAATTATAAAGATATATTATAGAGCACAGTGAATATAGTCAATATTTTATAACTTTGTATGGAATATAATCTATAAAAATATTGAATCACTATGTTGTACACCTAAAACTAATATCATAATGTAAGTCAACTATACTTCAATAAAAATAAATAAATAGGTTATTACAAGATATTACTTTGCTGTACACCTGAAACATTGTAAATCAATGTATAGTTAAGTTTAAAAACAGAATAAAAAATAAAATTGCAATGAATAAATAAAGCACACAAACAAGCAAGCACCTGAGTGAACAGAAAGGTTCGTTATGTCTCTTTCTTGCTTGAAATGACTTCCACACTCAATTGTTACACATAGTTATGTGCTTTCTAAGATCCTGATCTTTCTCTGTAACACTTTACAATTATAATAGTCCATTAAAATTTATAATATACAATCATAATTATAAATGCATGTAATCTTGGTTTTGTGATGACAAACTTGAACATAACTCAAGTGACTTGTTCACTTGTAAGTGTTACACCCTCCTTAGTAATTCTAACAATGCATTAGAGAATGAGAGCCGTGTAGGCACTAAATAAGTCCCTACTGACAGAGGACTGTTTGTGGGTGCAAGTTCAGATATATAAAGTATTTATTAAACCAGATTCCACCACTGCAGGATCTTACTGAATTTTCTGAGCCTTGAATATAGTACGCATTAATAAAGTCTATACTGAAGCATAGAGAATAAGAAATTGCCCCAAGAATAGATACCCTCTTGGTGTGAACATATACATCTCTCCTTTTAAAATTGAAGTGCTCTTTAGACTGAATTCTAATAACAAAATACAATACAACAGCTGAATATAATTGGTTCAATTTATTTCCTGCTATACAATTTTATTTATCTTTTCTTTAGTTGTGGCTATTTTTACGATACTAATGGAAAGGGCTTTGCCTGGCATAGCATCTTGTGCCTCATATTCTAAAACCTTTTTTTTCCTGGAACCTTAAGAACAATGAAATGTACATGATGATGCAGTGATGCCTACAATATGAATCACTCTGTAGAATGTTACATAAACTGTTCTCTCAACAACAAGTAATGAAATATCATCTTTAAGTATTCCAAATATAATCAGAATGTCGTGGCATATTTTTTCAAGCATCTTTTTTTTTTTCTAAACTCAGAGAATACCATGCAAAACCTTGAAAGTACTCATTCATGGCTTAAGCAGAAACATAAATTTTTTACCAACTGGAATTTAATCATTCAGTCACAACTTGTTATGTTAAAAAATAAAGAATGGTCCAAGAGACGTCCTTAAGCCTTGGATTGACTCTTCTGGTTTTTAAGTCTGAACTAAACATAAAAGCTACATCCTATGACATGATGAAAACACAGTTCTGGATATACAGCTGTTACAAAGCAATGCTGACACCTACAGAGAATGTATGCAAATATACAAGTTTAAGTGGTATGTACTTCATTGATTGGTATTAATCCTTTAAATTCCAGCTATCTTGATGTGCAAAGACAAAACATCTTAAGTTGGATTGTAGCATTTAAAAAGGATATTTGATCTAAAATTAAAAGGATATTGTATTGTCTGTTCAATAAACTTAATTGTTTTAACATTATTATTTGAGTGTCAAATCAAAATGATTTGGTTATTTTAATAATCAAGGGTAGAATTTATCTTATCAGCACCATTGCTATGGGGCCATCTGCTGATGTCAGCTGATGACCTGTGTGAAATATGCTCACAATGAAAAACAAACAAATGTGTTTTTTTCTTTTTCCTCCTGAATTTGTGTAGTATTTCTAGTGAGGAAAGAGAGCTAGTTGCCTCTTTCTGGGAGAATTAAGATAGGGTGTTCCCAAATCTATTACTGGAGGCCAGGGAGAAGCATATTGCCCCTTATCCAGTATTCTCTCTAATGCTCTTCACCTCTATGCTGTAGAAGTACTATTCCCCTCAAATTAAAGCATATGTGAATTTGGTCCAATGAATATCTTTTATGCAGACAAAACTCAATACTCTCTTTAATGAGCATTAGCCAAAGGAAAGCAAAAAACAATTTTTTTTTAATTAAACAAGTATTGGAGTGCCTAGTTGTCCTGGGGGGAGAAATCAGGCTCCTGCACTGATGCATAATGAGAGTCCACTGATTCCAGTTTAAGGCTCAGTACCCAAGTAGCTACTCTGATAAAAAAATATCTTATCTATTTTCAATAAAAATACTGAACTTTCAAATGAAAGTTCAGCAGCTTTATAAAGAAAAGCTAAGGAGACCTTCAAGATGGCAGAGGAGTAAGACATGGAAATCACCTTCCTCCCCACAAATACATCAGAAATATGTCTACCTGTGGAACAATTCCTACAGAACACCTACTGAATGCTGGCAGAAGACCTCAGACTTCCGAAAAGGCAAGAAACTCCCCACGTACCAGGATAGGGCAAAAAAAAAAAAAGAGAGAGAGAAAAAACAGAGACAAAAGAATAGGGACGGGGCCTGCACATCTGGAAAGGAGCTGTGAAGGACGAAAAGTTTCCACACACTAGGAAGCCCCTTCACTGGTGGAGACGGAGTGGGGGGGGTGATGGGGGGAAGCTTCAGAGTCATGGAGGAGAGCACAGCAACAGGGGTGCAGAGGGCAAAACAGAGAGATTCCCTCACAGAACATCACTGCTGACTAGGCTGAGAGGCTTGTCTGCTCACCAGCCGGGATGGGCAGGGGCTGGGAGCTGAGGCTCGGGCTTCGGAGTTCAGATCCCAGAGAGAGGACTGGGGTTGGCTGCATGAACACTGCCTGAAGGGGGCTAGTGTGCCACAGCTAACCAGGAGGGAGTCCGGGAAAAATTCTGGAACTGCCTAAGAGGCAAGTGGCCATTGTTTCAGGGTGCATGAGGAGAGGGGATTCAGAGCACTGCTTAAACAAGCTCCAGAGATGGGTGTGAGCCGTGGCTATCAGCGCAGACACCAGAGACGGGTATGAAAGGCTAAGGCGGCTTCTGCAGCCACCAAGAAGCCTGTGTGCAAGCACAGGTCACTACCCACACAACCCCCTCCCAAGACCTTGTTCAGCCTGCCATTGCCAGGGTCCCGTGATCCAGGGACAACTTCCCCAGGAGAACACATGGCATGCCTCAGGCTGTTGCAACATCACACTGGCCTCTGCCACCGCAGGCTTGTCCCTCATTCTGTACCCCTCCCTTCTCCAGGCCTGAGTGAGCCAGAGCCCCCTAACCAGCTGCTTCCTTAACCCCATCCTGTCTGAGTGGGAACAGGTGCCCTCAGGTCACCTACACACAGAGGCAGGGCCAATCTAAAGCTGAACCCCAGGAGCTGTGGGAACGAAGAAGAGAATGGGAAATTTCTCCCTGCAGCCTCAGGAGCAGCAGACTAAATCCCCACAATCAAATTGATGTACCCTCCATATGTGGAATACCTGAATAGACAAAGAATCATCCCAAAATTGAGGTAGTGGACTTTGGGAACAACTGTAGAGTTGGGGTTTGCTTTCTGCATCTAATTTGTTTCTGGTTTTATGCTTATCTGAGTTTAGTATTTAGAGTTTATTATCACTGGTAGATATGTTTATTAAATTGTTGCTCTCTTCCTCATTCTTTTAATATATATATATATATATATATATATATATATATATATATATATATATATTGCCTTTTTCTCTTTTTGTGAGTGTGTATCTGCATGCTTCTTTGTGTGATTTTGTCTGTATAGCTTTGCTTTACCATTTGTCCTAGGGATCTGTCTGTCCATTTTTTTTTTTTAAGTATAGTTTTTAGTGCTTGTTATCATTGGTAGAATTGTTTTTTGGTTTGGTTCATCTCCTCCTTCATTCTTTCCTTTTTATTAATTTTTATTTTTTTAAATTTTTAATAATTAATTTTTTATTTTAATAAATATATTTTATTTTTCTTTCTTTCTTTCTTTCTTTCTTTCTTTCTTTCTTTCTTTCTCCCGTCTCTTCTGAGCCATGTGGCAACAGTGTCTTGGTGCTTGGGCCAGGTATCAGGCCTGTGCCTCTGAGATGGGAGAGCTGAGTTCAGGACATAGGTCCACCAGAGATCTCCTGGCTCTGCATAATATCAAATGGTGAAAGCTCTCCCATAGATCTCCATCTCAACGCTAACACCCAGCTCCACTCAACAACAAGCAAGTTACACTGCTGGACACTGTACAGCAAAGAGCTAACAAGACAGGAACAAAACCCCAACCATTAGCAGAGAGGCGGCCTAAAATCATAATAAGTTCACAGACACCCCAAAACACACCACTGGATGTGGTCCTGTCCACCAGAAAGACAAGATCCAGTCTCATCCACCAGAACACAGGCACTAGTCCCCTCCAGCAGGAAGCCTACACAACCCACTGAACCAACCTTAGCCACAGAGGACAGACACCAAAAACAGTGGGAACTACGACCTGCAGTGTGCAAAAAGGAGACCCCAAACACAGTAAGATAAGCAAAATGAGCAGAGAGCAAAACACACAACAGATGAAGAAGCAAGGTAAAAACTCACCAGACCAAAACAAATGAAGAGGAAATAAGAATTCTACGAGAAAAAGAATTCAGAGTAATGATGGTAAAGATGATCCAAAATCTTGGACATAAAATGGAGAAAATACAAGAAATGTTTAACAAGGACCTACAAGAACTAAAGAGTAAACAAATAATGATGAACAACACAATAAATGAAATTTTAAATTCTCTAGAAGGAATCAAGAGCAGAATAACTGAGGCAAAAGAATGGATAAGCGACCTGGAAGATAAAAGAGTGGAAATAATTACCACAGAGCAGAATAAAGCAAAAAGAATGAAAAGAATTGAGGACAGTTTTAGAGACCTCTGGGACAACATTTAATGCATCAACATTCAAATTATAAGGGTCCTAGAAGAAGAGAAAGAGAAAGGCACTGAGAAAATATTTGAAGAGATTATAGTTGAAAACTTCCTTAATGTGGGAAAGGAAATAGTCAATCAATTCCAGGAAGCACAGAGAGTCCCAAACAGGATAAATCCAAGGAGAAACATGCCAAGACACATATTAACCAAGCTATCAAAAATTAAATACAAAGAAAAAATATTAAAAGCAGCAAAGGAAAAACAGGAAATAACATACAAGGGAATCCCCATAAGGTTAACAGTTGATCTTTCAGCAGAAACTCTGCAAGCCAGAAGGGAGTGGCAGGACATATTTAAAGTGATGAAAGGGAAAAACCTAAAACCAAGGTTACTCTATCCAGCAAGGATCTCATTCAGATTCGACAGAGAAATTAAAACGTTTACGGACAAGCAAAAGCTAAGAGAATTCACCACCACCAAACAAGCTTTACAACAAATGCTAAAGGAACCTCTCTAGGCAGGAAACACAAGAGAAGGAAAAGACCTACAATAACAAACTCAAAGCAATTAAGAAAATGGTAATAGGAACATACATATTGATAATTACCTTAAATGTAAATGGATTAAATGTTCCAACCAAAAAACATAGACTGGCTGAATGGATACAAAAACAAGACCTGTATGTATGCTGTCTACAAGAGACCCACTTCAGATCTAAGGACATATACAAACTGAATGTGAGGGGATGGAAAAAGATATTCCATGCAAATGCAAATCTAAAGAAAGCTGGAGTAGCAACTCTCATATCAGACATATAGGCCTTAAAATAAAGACTACTAGAAGAGACAAAGAAGGACACTACATAATGATCAAGGGATCAATCCAAGAAGAAGATATAACAATTGTAAATATTTATTCACCCAACATAGGAGCACACCACTACATAAGGTGAATGTTAACAGCCATAAAAGGGGAAATGCACTGTAACAAAATCATAGTAGGAGTTTTCAACACCCCACTTTCACCAATGTACAGATCATCCAAACTGAAAATAAATAAGGAAACACAAGCTTTAAATGATACAATAAACAAGATGGACTTAATTGAAATTTATAGGACATTCCATCCACAAACAACAGAATACACTTTTTTCTCAAGTGCTCATGGAACATTCTTCAGCCTAGATCGTATCTTGGGTCACAAATCAAGCATTTGTATTTTTAATAAAATTGAAATTGTATAAAGTATCTTTTCCGACCACAATGCTATGAGACTAGATATCAATTACAGGAAAAAAACTGTAAAAAATACAAACACATGATGGCTAAACAATACATTACTTAATGACCACAAGATCACTGAAGAAATCAAAGAGGAAATTAAAAAATACCTAGAAACAAATGAAAATGAAAACAAGATGACCCAAAACCTATGGGATGCAGCAAAAGCAGTTCTAAGAGGGAAGTTTATAGCAATACAATCTTACCTCAAGAAACAAGAAACATCTCATATAAACAACCTAGCCTTACACCTAAAACAATTAGAGAAAGAAGAACAAAGAAACCCCAAAGTTAGCAGATGGAAAGAAATCATAAAGATCAGATCAGAAATAAATGAAAAAGAAATGAAGGAAACAATATCAAAGATCAGTAAAACTAAAAGCTGGTTCTTTGAGAAGAGTAACAAAATTGATAAACCATTAGCCAGACTCATCAAGGAAGAAAGGGAGAAGACTCACAGTGTACTACAATGCCACAGTAATCAAAACAATATGGTACTGGCACAAAAACAGAAATATAGATCAATGGAACAGGATAGAGAGCCCAGAGATAAACCCACACACCTATGGTCACCTTATCTTTGACAAAGGAGACAAGAATATAGAATGGAGAAAAGACAGCCTCTTCAATAAGTGGTGCTGGAAAAACTGGACAGCCACATGTAAAAGAATGAAATTAGAACACTTCCTAACACCATATACAAAAATAAACTCAAGATGGATTAAAGACCTAAATGTACAACTGGACACTATAAAACTCTTAAAGGAAAACATAGGCAGAACACTCTATGACATAAATCACAGCAAGATCCTTTTTGACTCACCTCCTAGACTAATGGAAATAAAAATGAACAAATGGGACCTAATGAAACTTTAAAACCTTTGCACAGCAAAGGAAACCATAAACAAGAAGAAAACAGAACCCTCAGAATGGGAGAAAATATTTGCAAAAGAAGCAACCAATAGAGGATTAATCTCTAAAATATCCAAGCAACTCAGGCAGCTCAATATCAAAAACAAACAAACAACCCAATCCAAAAATGGGCAGAAGACCTAAAGGATCATCTCTCTAAAGAAGACACACAGATTGCCAACAAACCATGAAAAGATGCTGAACATCACTAATCATTAGAGAAATGCGAGTCAAAACCACAATGAGATATCACCTCACACAAGTCAGAATGGCCATTATAAAAAATCTACAAACAGAGCTTCCCTGGTGTCACAGTAGTTGAGAGTCCACCTGCCGATGCAGGGGACGTGGGTTCGTGCCCCGGTCCGGGAAGATCCCACGTGCAGCAGAGCGGCTGGGCCCGTGAGCCACGGCCGATGGGCCTGTGCGTCCGGAGCCTGTGCTCTGTAACGGGAGAGGCCACAGTGGTGAGAGGCCCGTGTACCACAAAAAAAAAAAAAAAAAAAAAAGTTAAAAATCTACAAACAATAAATGCTAGAGAGGGTTTGGAGAAAAGGGATGCTCTTTCACTCTTGGTGGGAATGTAAATTGATACAGCCACTATGGAGAACAATATGGAGGGTTCCCTAAAAAACTAAAAATAGAACTACCATACGACCCAGCAATCCCACTATTGAGCATACATCCTGAGAAAATCATAATTCAAAAAGAGTCATGTACCACAATGTTCATTGCAGCTCTATTTACAATAGCCAGGAAATGGAAGCAACTTAAGTGTCCATCAACAGATGAATGGATAAAGAAGATGTGGCACCTATACATAATGGAATATTACTCAGTCATAAAAAGAAATGATACTGAGTTATTTGTAGTGAGATGGATGGACCTAGAGTCTGTCATACAGAGTGCAGTAAGTCAGAAAGAGAAAAACAAATACCGTATGCTAACACATATATATGGAATATAAAAAAAAACAACAAATGGTTCAGAAAAACCCAGGAGCAGGACAGGAATAAAGACACAGACGTAGAGAATGGACTTGAGGACACGGGGAGGGGTAAGTGTAAGCTGGGACGAAGTGAGAGTGGCATGGACTTATATATACAACCAAATGTAAAATAGATAGCTAGTGGGAAGCAGCCACATAGCACAGGGAGGTCAGCTCGGTGCTTTGTGACCACCTAGAGGGGTGGGAAATGGAGGGTGGGAGGGAGACACAAGAGGGAGGGTATATGGGGATATATGTATATGTATAGTTGATTCACTTTGTTATACAGCAGAAACTAACACACCATTGTAAAGCAATTATACTCCAATAAAGATGTTAAAAAATAAAAAACTGTAGGTCCTATGTAACTGAAATTAAAGACAGATAAAATGAGAAAAAGAAAAAGTAGAAGACTTTACTGAGAGACAATAAAGCTGACGTATATGAATAAAAGAAACATGTTCCTTTTATTAGTATAGTGATGTCAATTACCTCCTAATTAAATTGTAGTTTTTATATAATTACAGAAAATCTCCAATGGAGTTTTACTTGCTTAAACTTGTTAGAAATTGTATAAGTCAGGGTTTTCCAGAGAAACAGTACTGATAGGAGACATATACATATGTCTCTGAGACCAACACACACTGGGGAGGGCAGTCTCCTTTATTCAATCTGTTGATTCAAATGTTTGTCTCATTCAGAAATACCCTCATAGACACACCCAGAGTAATGTTTAACCAAATATCTGGGCACCCTCTGGCCCAGTCAATAAGTTTAACCATCATAGAAGTTCATGAGTAAAACTAGCTAAGAGCATTTTGCACAAGAAGACTCATAACAGAAGAGTCTTAGCAAATAATGATATGCCTAAAGAAGTATATATTCCATAATATATACTCTATGCCATATTAAATATATATAATGTGAAGTCAAAATAATTAAAACAATGTAGCACTACATAGGCAGACACTTCAAAAGAACAGAATCTATAGTTTGTAAATAGACTGGTATCACAAACTATTGTGAAAAGAACAATTGGTCAATAAAATGGTATTAAAAATTGATTTCTTAGCTTATTAAATTAGGAAAAATATAGAGAAAATATGCAGAAAGTAAATTGCGTATATTATCTGGTCTTTAGATATGAATGAAGAGATCATAAACTAAAATGAAATTGAAAAGTAAAGAGTGATTGAATTAAGACCCCCAAAAAGTAGAAATTGCTATGTGTTATAAATATGCCATGTGAATTAAAAAGAAAATATCAAAGTTGAGGAAAATATTTACAGTGATTATAAAAAACAAAAACCTATAAGGAAAATCCAAAATGTCCAGTTGAAAACTAGGCAAGGATTATAAAAGGGCCATTTCAGAAAAATTAATACAAATATTTAATAAATAAAAGAAAGCATTGTTCACTATCACTAGTATTTAATCAAATAAATTCTAGTTAATGTGATAATACTTTTTTGGAAATTAAAGTTGTCAAAGATTAAAAGTAGATTTTATTCACTATTGGGTAGGTATGTATATGATGAGAATACATACTCTTATATACTGCTGATAGAATATTAACATAGTAAAACCTTCTGAAAAGATAACGTATGGGATTAATGCTCATACTTTTTGATATTATTTTCACTATATGCTTTTATTCTTATTGAATTATGCTAAGAACTATATTCTAAGGAAATAACAAAAGCAGCTTAAGATATAAATACAAGTAAGAACATTCACTGAAGCACCACAAAATTGGGAACTGTCTAAATGTTCAACAGTTGAGAAATGGTGAAGGTGATTTTGCTGCTTCCATAAGGTAGAATATTATGTAGTTATTAAGAAAATATTTTCAAAGAAATTTTAACATGTAAGACAGAAAATTCACTGAGATAAGAAATATGGCTATAATATGGGGTAAAGTCAGGATGGGGAAGATCTGTTTGGGTTAAGAACTTAACTTGTGTGTGCTAACGTTTAGCTGAATGAGAAGTATCCAAACAGATTGGCGATTGAATACGTGAGACCTGAGCACAAAGGAGATATAAATTGGAGAGTTAACATATCTTGCAAACCTTTTTATTTCTGTTTCTAGAGTCTCTGGTCATTCTGGGTAAAACTCTTTGTGTAGGGATTGACTTTTTTTCCATATGCTGTCCCTTTCCACTGGAAAAATTTAATCTACTTTATCAAATTCTATGAATTGCTCCTTCATAGTAATATATTTACTTAATGGAGTATTTAATATTCCATTCAGTGGACTGACATTTTCATTGTCATGACTGACATGAACTGTGGCAATATATTCCTCCACATCCTCTACACTAGATAATCTTCCAAAACCATCAGCTCTATTATGTCTCTCTCTCAATATCTTCAATGGATCCCCATTGCTTATAACATTAACAATCCCACATTAGCTTTAGCAAACATTTACTGTATTGTCACAAGACCAACTTTGGATTATTTCTTCCCACGGGCTGTAACGTCTTCCTCTCTTCTATAACACTAAATCTTATTCATATTTCAAGAATCACACAAAATGTCTTATCTTATATGGTACATTTTTTTCAATCTCCACAGACAAAAAGTTTCCTCACACAGAACTTTTTATGGTTCCTATTTTTACTTTTCGGTTACATATACCCCATACTAACCTATATTTTGCTCATTTGTTAAATATTTTACTTCATCTCCTAATTCTAAGTAATTTTTAGCAAAATCGGAGACTTTTAAACATCCCTATCTTTAGCAGATCTCCGGGGTTTAAAACAAAACAAAATGCAACAACAACAATAATAAAACAAAACAAAAAACAAGGGAGTGACAGTTTGACTAATATAAATAAAGACATTGACACATACAAATTAGTTTCTTATGTTACAGAAGAGAAAACCTGTTCCTTTCCCATGCCTATGGGGTTTTTACAAAGCTGGTTGGCAACACACACAAAAACCTTAATACATTCCAAACAGCAAAAAAATGTGCAAGACCATTTTCTTTGATCACACTGTAAAAAATAAAAGGAAATATAAATTAATAATAAATTGGCAAAAAAAGAAAACAAAATTCAGATGCTTTGAGAGTAAAAAATAAATATTCTAATTAATTTTCAAGTGAAATTTAATAAAATTAGAATAAAACTACATACTATCAAAAAGCATTACAATGAGAAAAATAAATTTTAAACTTTATGAGATATTGCCTAAACTCTTCATTAAAAAATACTTCACGTGGAAGATATAGTGCCTTAGCTTGCTCAATATTCATTTCAACTTTCAGTCAGGGGGGCTTTCTGAATGACAGGAGCTAGAAAGCTAAAGCCTACTTTTACATGACTTCCTCACAATTAGATTTTTGGATGTGAAATTGGTTCTTCTAAGAGATGCACTCTTGTGAGTTTTAGAACAGCACTGTTCAATAGAAATTTAATCTGAGCCACACATGCAATTTTAAATCTTCTAGTAGGCACATCATAAAAAGTAAAAAGAAAACAGATGAAATTAATTTTTAATACTGAATTTTACTTTACCCACTATATTCAAAATACTGTTGTTTTAACATGCAATCAATATTTAAAAATTGGAATGTTTCACATTCTTTTCTTTTCCCATTTAGTCTTTGAAATCTGGTGTGTATTTTAAACTTAAAGTACATCTCCATTTGAGCTAATCACATTTCAAATGCTCAGCAGCCACATGTGGCTAATGACTACTGCGCTGGGCAGCAGAGTTCTAAATATTGAAAACGGGGAGAAGCAGTTTCCTGCTGTAGAGGCAGTTTCTCCTGGTAGACACTGTGGTAGAGAAGTTGGGTTTTCTGCAGGGGAAATAGATGTGGTAGTGATAGCGACTTGCTGATTTCTGGATCAAAGCTAAGTAGTGCGTTCATGAAGTCAGCATTTCCAGCAATTGGCATCCCCATTCCACCCTTTCTGATTTTATCAAATGTGGTACCTCCCTAACAGGCTGGTTCTGTGGTCTTCTTCTGGGGTCATTCCTGCTGGATCAGAATCAAGCTTGCTTCTTCAGGCCTTCCAATGTCTAAGTGTACAATTCCAACAGATTTCTTTTTGCTTAAAATAGAACAGTTTTTCCTCCTGCAACTAAACTCCAAATGATACACTACGTTATAATAAATCTTCTCATGCTTAAAAAATAGAAGTACATATGCTGAGAATTCTTAACTGTTTTTAAATCCAACGTCAATAAGATGAGTATAAAATGCAAAAGAAATCAATTAATAGAAAGATAAATTAACTAAAAAAAAAGAAAATCACTTTTACTAGTCTAGAAAATCATTTTTACTGGTCTCTATAACTAGAAAATTATAATAAAACACTGTGTTTACATCAGTATTTGTAAATTTTAAAATCTTAATCAAACTAATGAAATGAAGGTCATAATTTTCTAAGAAAAATGAAATTATCAAATTTGATTCAAGATACAGTAAAAACCTGAATATCCATGAAAGAACCAGGCATCTCAGAAGATAGAATATCATCTTTCTACAAAGGAACTTCTATTAATGGAAAAGTCACTCTAATCCTTGTATCAGATGTACCAGTTGGAAAAGTTTTTAAAAAATTAAAAAGTCAGCTGAGCAGAGACTAGAATCTTTAAATTCTTTAGGTTGCATGCTGCTAAGGCTCCAAAGTTTAGAGCATGCAGCAATCAGAAATATTCATAAAAGTTAGTGGGGAAAACCCATAATCTCAGTGATGAAAAGTATAATCTAAGCGTTCAAAAAGGTCTGTACATATGATTTATCTTAGAGCAAACTGGGTATTGATACAGAAAAACAGTTAATGCTTATGGGTAGATAATGTTTGACAGTTTAAGAGAAGCAAAATCTTTCTCCAACTTACTGTCATTGCCAAGATGAATGTACATTTCAATTCAGCTAACCAACAAAATAGATGATAAAATTACTCAGAAAGAAAGATAGGCTATCTAGCATGTGATTTATGAATTAGAAATCAATGTTTTACTCACCATTCCTTAATTACTAAAAAAAGTCATTATACAGAGCCAACTGTATCCAGCACTGTGCTCATGAAAGGGTGATAAAACAGAAATATAAAATATTGTAAAATGTTCAAAAGATTCATACTTATTTCTTTAGGCATCATTTTATAGTTATGGACCCATTTTGGATTTCCATTACAGCCAAATAATCAGCTTCTGGGTAACTATTTTCACATTACATAAAACATGTTTTGCTTCATGTAAGAAATCATGTCTTTTCCTCTTTATTCCCTAGAGTACATAACAGAATGCTGGTTGAATTGAGTTGGAAATAGAATAAAATTGAATTTAATACCCTGTATTGGTTTACTTTGTGAGTAATAAAATAACACCAACACCACCAGCAACAAATTCTACCATATAATCTTAATCTTAACAGTTAACCTGTCACTAATTTCTCTCTGAGTAATTAGACAGCTTCTGAGCGACCACACCTGTTGATGGTGTAAGAGACAAGAGAACATCAGGAGAGTGATCTGGACATTTTTGGTCAGTTCCCCTTTATCCATTATGTAGAAGAAATTGCCTTTATCCATACTCTTTTGTCTGTGGAGACACAGCTAAGCAATGCCGCTCCCAAGATCTGGCTACAAAGAACTTCAAGTACTTTCTAAAGTACTAACACTTACAAACACTCCAAAGAATTTGTGCCAACCGAAGACTCAGTCATCTGACTCAAATCCTAAATCAGAGACTGAGAAAGAAAATTCAGACTAAACCCAAAGAAAATGACTATAGCTAAGAGTCATACTGTCTACCTGACACACATGCAGGTCTCCAAGGTAAGAACAGATTCAATTATTTTAGAAATGAGAGAGTTGGACATGATCTATGATCATTTCAATTGCTATGATTCTGATGATCCATGCCAAGAGTTTCATTAAAAGATTCTAATAGCTGATGTTTTGAAAATTAAAACAAGTTATCTGACTACGTCACCTCACTCCATACATTTGTTTAGTTGAATTATATTGGTTGACTAATTGAAGTTACATTTTTAAATTACTAATCACAAAATTTGAAACTACCCCAGTATTGCCAAATATGACGGAGAAAAATATCATCTAATTCCCTATTTTTTCTTATGATGTTCTTTAGTTTAAAAACCAATTTACAAGAATTTTAGGAAGCTAGATCCATAAGAATAGATCTAGAACTATTTAGGCTAAATTCCCTACCTAAAAGAAAGAAAGAGAGAAAAGATAATCATAGCAAACAAGTTACACACTATATGGCCAAATATAATCAATTTTGTGCTCTGTTGATTGAGAAAATATTTTTATAGTCAATAATTATTCAATATCTTTGTATGGTAACTATTGTGGCAATCATTTTGAAATGTATAGAAATATCGAATCACTATGTTGTGTAACAGGAACTAACATAGTGCTATAGGTCAATTATACTTCAATAACAAAAAAGCAAACTGATAGAGATTAGATTCGTGGTTACCAGAGCCGGGCGTCGGGGAGGGCAAATTAGATAAAGGTGGTCAAAAGGCACAAACTTCTAGTTATACTATAAGTACTAGGGATGTAATGTACAACATGATTAGTATAATTAACACTGCTCTGTGTTATATATGAAAGCTGTTAAGAAAGTAAATCCTAAGAGTTCTCGTCACAAGGGAGAAATACTTTTTTCTATTTCTTTAATTTTGTACCTATATGAGACAATGAACGTTCACTAAACTTATTGTGGTAATCATTTCATGATATGTAAGTCAAATCATTATGCTGCACACCTCAAACTTATACAGTGCTGCATGTCAATTATAGCTCAATAAAACTGGAAAGAAAAATTTAAATTAAAGAAATTTTTAAATGTTTAAAAAATAAAATATTTTATTATTATCTGGGTAGAGTTTATCCAATGGAATCTTTAAGACATAGTGAGAATCACTCTCACACTCAAATCTCAGAAAAATTACATGTGTAGTAATAGGTCTTAAGAGATTGTCAAAAAGTTTGAGATTCAATTAAATTAAATACATTTACTTAATCTGGGGGATATAAATTTTATAAATAATATAAAGTATAAAAAATATATAAAATAGATACCCAAGAAAATATTTATTTGATCACAGAATATTGCCCTTTTTTTTGAGGAAGGATTTTTTTTTTTTGATTGAACTCGTGTTTCTTGGAACATTTTTAAATGTCATAGCACTAAGGAGGTACGGAGCACTTAAGTTTTTCTAAGTGAGGATAAATTTATAATTCCCAAAGCAACTATAGTCCTGAAATGTTGAAAAACTATATATGTGTTAAGTGTAAAACCCTTGTTAAAGTGTGTATTATTTATACCAAACACCCTAACGTAAACAATGCATTAATATGTTCACTATTGTTATTTCTATTAACAATAGAAAGATTAAAATACAGAAAGTTATAAAATATATGTGACATTTAAGAAAAAATAGAAGGTTATTACCCAAAGTAAAATGTAAAGAGAGAATATTTTTCATAAATAAGGCCAAGATAAACAGGATTTAGACAGCACCAAAGGAAGCAGAAAGGTACTTGCTTTTCCCTCTTTCATTCACCCTCATATTCTCTTTTAAGGTACAACACCCCCATGAACACTCTTCCCTCATTCTCTAAAGTGAAAGCTATCAATTTTCATAGAACATCTATAAGCTTTCATTTGTTCATCATATAAGGTATTTATCACATTTGATCAAGTTACTCCTGACATCCACCTTACTAAATTGTACATTCAGGGTGATGACCATATGTCATTCATTTTTCTGTGCCTATGTTTTCCTGTTAATATATATTGATCTCAAACAACTAGGCATCATTATAAAAGTTATAGTTGTTACAACTAAACTTATCAGAATGCCAGGTGCTGTGCTATGTGCTTTGAGAGTTAAGGCCATGATATTCTCATTCATACCATATGTACTTATTTATGCATTTATATATTATGCATTTATATTTATGCATTGAAATATACTTAACTAATTATTTAATGTCTTAATTTCAGGAACTAAACTAACTAAGCATAGTTGCTTTATAGGATTAATTAAAATATAGTAAAATTGTATCATTCTAAAATTTGAGCATATAAAATTTGCAAAAATAGTTGCTTAAAAAATGTCAAATAACTGTCCAGTTTTATTTGTAATATAGTCTTTTTCTTTAATACTTAGCTTATATCATCATTGAACTTTTCACACTTTTCCTTTTATTTGTACGCATTTTAATTTTCATTAGTGTAGTAACTGACTGCAATGAAATATCTAGAAAATTTGAAGAAAATTTTCTAAAGATATATTTTAAAAAATATTTTCACCCTCCCAAACTTGAATTAATACTGTGATCTGAAAAAAGAAAAAGTATTCTATGAGCCTTGCTGAGGTTCTTTTCTGTCTTTTTCTGTAGTTCCTATAGGGACTCAGACTGGACGAGGAAATTTATGTTGGCTAACAACTTCTGGTTCTCACTAGAGGTCGCCGGATGTCAAATAACTGACCAGCCAACAAGGACATAGTTGCCAAATGTAGTCTGCGTAAAGCATCCTTTTTGTACAATCTGGGTAATGCCTCACACAGCATGCCAATTAGAACACCATACTCTAAAACATATTAAGGCCAATTAGTGCTTAACTCCTGCACTGGTTCTGTCTTTGAAACTAAGAGCTTCAAAGCTATGTGGCCTTTGAAGACCTGGCAGAAAAACAAGATCTGAAGGATTGGTATAACATTCTTTAGAGCAAATGCGTCAATGTAGTTAAGATTATCTGATGACTTAGGTTATTATTATATTTTCTCTCTTTTATGAAGTGCTAGACATATTTAATTAGCATGACAATCAATGTTATAAATTCAACTTTTACAAAATCAATAATTCTTTAAGAGTTTAGTTATGTTGCTAGAAAAGGATGTGACATCATCCTGTCCTTTACTCAACACACTTGAGTAGGTTCCACAGGCAAATATTCATCTGGTGATCTCAATTTTCAAATTTCATCATATACAGTACTTTCAGTATTCAAATTCTGATGTGGAGCTCATACTTTTTTTTTTTTTTTTTTTTGCGTTACACGGGCCTCTCACTGCTGTGGCCTCTCCCGTTGCGGAGCACAGGCTCCGGACGCGCAGGCTCAGCGGCCATGGCTCACGGGCCCAGCTGCTCCGCGGCATGTGGGATCTTTCGCGGACCGAGCACAAACCTGCGTCCCCTGCATTGGCAGGCGGACTCCCAACCACTGCGCCACCAGGGATAGCCCCTGGAGCTCATACTTTTGATTTTTTGCCCATCATTAACTAGAACATTAATAAAATAATGCTTAAAATATATACAAAAATATCTCACAACTATAAATCCTCAGGAGAAATTTTAAATGGAGAAATCATTCCAAAAACATACCCTGAAATGAGTGATAAGGTTAAAGGATTAATCTTATGGAAAAATATATTATGACAATTGGGGAAAAACAGATTTCATCTTCGAAATTCAAAATTAGAAATTTAAAAATTAGAAATTCAAAAGCCACAGAAAATCTTTCAGATCTAAAAAAAATTAATAATCACTTCAGCCTATAGTACTTGACATGTGAAAGAAACAACTAATTTTGCAATAAAATAAGTTCTATTGAGCTAAATGAAAATTTATCATCAGATTATTCACTTTACTAATTATTATTTTGGGAAATTATTTATTAAAAATAACTCAGATAACTGAGGTCAAAACAGTAAATATAGATTTAACTAGGGGCAAGTGAGTTTTGGGGGTGGGTAACAAGAATACAATTTAGTAACTGGTCTGCTCTGATATTGTTTTTTGTATAGTTAAGATCATTTACTGAAACAAAAGATACGAAGAGCTTATTGTTTTATGATCATTTTATTATTCTTGGAGAGCATGTCCTGTGAACTGAGGCATTTATGTACTGGGTTATTAGAATAAAATGGCTAGTAAAAGATCCTACTACATATTGAATTAATTGCTCTACTAATTGTTTTCCTGTCTTACTAGTAATTAAGAGCAAACAGCTCAGGTTCTCTGCATGTGGCCTGATGATTTCAAAAGAGAAAGCCATAAACTTTGCACTGATTTTAAAGCCAAACACATGACATTTTCCATCTCTCATAGCAATTGTTATTAGAGAGTAAGAAAACAAAGGAGAACCAACTCATTTTTACAGGTTCAAGAAGTGTTTAAAACTGTTTTTATTCATTTTGAAATTATTAAAGCATTTTCTTTCAAAAGGGAGCTGTATTTAGAAATTGGTCTCACAATATAATTTAATTACTTTTTAGTTTGTTGTTGGAACCCATATGAATGAAACATTTTTTAATCCTTCTGAAGAAAAGTGAGAGAGAGAGAAAAAAAGGTAGCAACCCACTACATTTCTGTTACCACCAGAGTACTTAACAGTGAGGATTTGGTACTAAGCACAGCCTTAAAAATGAACTGTGACCACAGTCACAGATGGTGTTTTTGGAGTAGTTATAATAGTTTGGAAAACACTGGGTATAACCTTCTATCAAATACATGCTAACTAAAGTAGGAAAAGGAGGAAATTATGCAGAAATGTCAGCACTTTTCTACAAGCAAAAAATGAGGGCACCACACCCATCTTCATCTGAAATAGCTAGATAATTGATGGTGAGGGGTGCTTTCAAAACCTTGTCTGAGTAATTAGGTTTCGATAACCCAGCCCTCCTCAGTACCCTGGCAAAGCAATGTGAATATTCCAGTGCTCTACTGACCTGAAGAAATCGGAATCCATTGGCCCAGCTGTGCTCTGCTCTGTTGACAAGATTTTTTTCTTTTTAGTTTTAGTTGTCAGACAAAGAGTAAGTCTGAATAAAAACTTCCCCAGGAAATGAGGAAGAGGAAAAAATGAAGGAAATTGTCCCCTCTGAGTTGTGGCCACTTCAGTATCTTAGGTTTTTAGAGTTTCTGTTGCTAGCCTTGAACAAACTGTGTTCACCTATTTTAAGGACCATCAGTTGATGTTGTTAAAGTGCTTCAAAGATGAAAAGCAATAAATATACAAATAAACACACCTCAGATGCTTCATATTGATTGGGGGTTGATTTTACAGTACAAAACTATTGCTTTAATGGTTGGAAAATCGATCCAAAGTGAGTTATCATGCCTGAAGCTGAAGGCCAAGGTCATTAATTATTGCCACCTGAGAGCCGCCCAGTGCAGCTTACAAAATAAATCTGGCCTGGCCCCAGAACTAGGCCCAGAGCATGATGGAGAGTTTAGAAATACTCACAGGAAAACCAGTGTTCAAATGCAGCTGCAAATTGTGAATAGAGTTAAATAAGTTACAAAATAACTTGGTGATTTTACAATGCATCATAAAAGCCGATGTCAAACAAGTTTTAAATATATACCAACCAATTACCTAGCAACAGTTTTTCCAGTGTTACTCAAAGATGCTTGCTTTGATAAATCTAGGCTGTCAGAAATTTATTGTGAGAAGGTAAATTAATCAAGTTAGCTATGGGGTATTACTGCTTCTTGGACATTTAGCTGCTTACAGGTAGGGACTAGAAAGGAGAGATAAAAGCCTGAAATCCCTGAGTGCTGTTATGAATATAGGTATTCTTCTTTTTCATTCTCCCTTCAGATTCTCTTTTTACCTCCAAAGGAATTATCTTGTATTTCCCAACCATTTTGTAAATACTTATTACAAGTTTCTTTTCAGGGTATCTGATTTGATTGTGATCTCATGGATATTTTTTATTTGTGGGCATGAGGAGGTAAGGACTTCATAGCCACAGAGCTCCTGTCAAACACCATGTTCCGTGCTAAGTGATTTATATACCAGATATACGAGATAACCACAGGAGGTTTAAAGGTGAGAAAAATCAAGCTAAGACAGAATGTGTCCAAAGACATCTAATAAATAGAACAAGGATTCAAGGACATTTTCTAATCCTAAGCTCTGCTTTTATATTAAATGTATAGATTTTTAAAATTAATTTTCACTTATATTCCAATGTTAAATGTTTCCAGTGATGGCCTATATTACTTGGATTGCTGAAATAGGCTCAATTCTATTTTTGTCAGTTAAAAAATTATTTTGCTCTAGTACATATGTACATGCAAAATATGTGTTTTATGGGATTCATTCATGGGGAAGACATGGTCTAGATGAGAACAATGACTTGGATGCAGGCAGAGTAGGCACTTCTGTCTAGAATATAATCTGTAGAGTCAGGAAGGAACAATACAAAGTGAGGCTTCACCAGAGGCCAAAGGAAGAATGGGCTTTTACTGGGGCTAGAGGCTCTTGGCCACTCTTAGACATGCAGTTCCCCACTGCCCAACACTTGTCCACTGAATAAGCAGAACTGCAGGTCCCCAAAGAACAGCCAGCTGAAGGAGCCAGTGGAGGGTCAGAGGTTACGTGGTGACAGTAATATGTTCATGAATGACTCAGTCCTTCTAACTCTTACTCCTTATCTTCAAAAGAGCATAGGATCAGAAAAATGTTTGCAAGTGATCGACCTAGATAATGGGCCTTTTGGAGTTTAGGCATTTCTTCCTCACAAGAGGCTGGTACTACTTCTTTTTTATTTTATTTTATTTTATTTTATTTTATATTTTATTTTTGTGGTACGCGGGCCTCTCACTGTTGTGGCCTCTCCCGTTGCGGAGCACAGGCTCCGGACGCGCAGGCTCAGTGGCCGTGGCTAACGGGCCAAGCCGCTCCGCGGCATGTGGGATCCTCCCGGACCGGGGCATGAACCCGCATCCCCTGCATCGGCAGGCGGACTCTCAACCACTGCGCCACCAGGGAAGCCCATTATTTTATTTTTAAATTAAGTTATTCTCATTGTATTGAAAGAATATAGTATGTTTCATGGAAAGCTTCAATGCCTGTCTTTTAATCTTCATGAGTAAAGTAGAATGAAATGAAGTACAAATTTTGTTTGATAGGGAAATTGTGTAGGAAAACTTGGAAGACCTACCTTATTGCTCATAATATGAAACTATGAACACAAGATCATATTAGCTAAATCAAGGGGACAGAAAATGGCCAGATGAAAAACGTTCTAGATGTCAGTCACAGAAGTAAATATACTTGTATAAATTGGGGAATTTATAAGCTACACCAGCAACGTCACCTAAATCTTTATTTCAATTTGATAGGTCTTGTATCAGTGGAAATTTTCAAATAAAACTGTCTTAGCTTTATTTAATTTGTAACCAGGTTTGTGTGTGTGCTGAATTTCTTGTCTGACAGTGGAAAAGATCATAATGTACAGGTTTTCCCCATAAATCACTAGGAAAATGCCAATTAATAATAATAACCACCCTTTGTAATGTGTTTATCCCTACTAGAAAGTACATTACACTTATAATCTTACTTAATTCTTAGTCCAACCCTATTAGGTATTTCATTCTTGCTTCAAAAGTCAGGAGAGTGGAGCTAGGGAGGGAACTTGCCCAAGGCCAAACAGCTCCTCAGTGGCAAAGTCAGACTTAGAACTCTGAGTTTTATGCTAATGAAGTCTATGTTCTTCACCAGTCTATCCACTGCTTCTCTCCAGCATAACCTTGAATAAGTCACTCTGCCTTAGAGTTATACCATTTAGGTCAAAGTGAAGGAGAAGAAGCCTGTTTTCAAATAATGTGTTTTAGAAGAGCTGGAAATAGTTTGACTTTTTACAACTTATTTATGATGATAATAGCAAACAAATACCAAAAGTGCACTCTATAGTAGGAACTGTAAGTACATCATATATATTAACTAACAATCTTTATAACAACTCGGAAATACTATGGAATAATAAGATAACCCCTGTTTTATGGATGAAGAACCTGAAGGCACATGAGATTAAAAAAGTGGGTCCAAAATTACCAAGCTATTAAGCAGAGAGCTGGAACATGTATTGAGAGACTACTTCCAAGTGATACACTTGTATCTCCCTAGCTCAGTGCTCAGGGGACAACACTGAAGATTCAGTACAGACATACATTGAATACATACAGTTGAATACATATGGTGGACTCAAACCTATCAGTCTCACCAGGTGGGAAATGAGATAACCCCCCCACCCCACCCCTTCTTACTCCATTCCATTCCCTCCATTTCTCTTTGGCAAAGCTGCTGCCTGAATAAAGAATACAATCATACAATCATTTCCAGGTGCCATTAGGCAATAATGCATGGTTTCTGAACAGATAAGTCAGAGGAGCCATTCTTGAGACTTCTATAGCAAATAATGCTTAAATAAGAGAACAAACCAAAAGTGCTGACAGAAAATACATGCAGCTTCTGTGCCCAAACATAGTCTTTCTGCATTGTGCTACTGGCAATGAGAATGGGTGATAAGCAGGTAGGAGAAGGAATAGACTGCAGTACAGGTGCAATGAATTCAGTTCCTATGTCCCCCTACCCGATGCTGTCTGTTAGGTAGGGGGACATAGGAACTGAATTAAATCAGTGTTTATCAAACATCAGCTAACCTTCATGGGCTTCCTATATGGTTGACTTAATTTCATAAAGCGAGTAACTTGTTTTTTAAGCTAAGCATCATTATAAGACATGCATATACAACTGCAAATTTGTTGATTTTTTTCCTAACATACACACACATATGTAACTCTTAAAATTTTTTTAAGTTTATCACTATGTTACCCGAAATGATCTCATGTAGCATCAGTAGCATTTGGGACTCACTTAGAAATAAGAGGTGCTATGTAGAATTGCACAGGACTGAGAGAGAGCCTTAGAAGAAAGAAGGTAAAATAAAGCTTATGTGTTCTGTAGAGGGTCCCATGAGAATGGGGCAAAAGGCAGAGTTAAAAGGTCTGGAGTGGCTAAAAGCCATAAAAACAAAGAGTGTCTCTGTCTTCCACAACAAGGGCAAACTAGTAACAAGGGCAGTACAGCCAATCAGCAAGTACTAAAGAATGACCAGAGACTGTTAAGTCAGTAACCCCTGCTCAGACTAGAATCCACTGCAGAGAAGGAAGTCTCTTTTCTTTGTCTTCATTTCCTGGGGAGGTGTGTGTGTCTTCTTCTAAATAAGCAAACACCTTCTGTAACACTTGTTGTGAAACAAACATTGCCTTCTGTTCACTTCTTCAGTCTGTCTACTTGCTACCAGGAAACAGAAATAAGGGACAGATTTTTGACTGAACGCAATATCATTCTAATTATCAAGAGTTGGGAACATACTGCAGTGGTGATGCATGAAATAATGTGATATAAAAAGTCATAGAATGTAAGATTAAAAAAAAAAAAGAAACTGTGGGAGGTAAACATCATTGAGGCCCAGAGACTCATCTTCTCATGTAAAAATATTTGACTAAGATGAATATAGATTCAGAAGAACAACATTAATACAGAGTAGAATTTTTTAAAGCCTTGAAGTACTAGGTTGAACCTTATAAAATTGCCTATATTTGCTGTTTTCAACCAACAGATTAGACAATTTCATAGAGCCAAAATATATGCACACTACTTAGCTAGCAGGTTGACAGGGGTGAAACCAATGGAGAGAAGGAACCACATTTTATTCCATATATGTCTGAGTTATCTCTTTTTACGAGGAACATGAGCAGAATATATTCATGTATTACCTGGTTTCATAGCAAAAAACAATCACTACTAGCTAATAACAAATTGACTAGATTAGGAAATAGATATTTTTAATTGATATTGTCTACAAGGCAAGTTTATTTTAATTACTGTGATAGCAAACAAGATATACCAGTTGCCATAGAGAGTACCTCTTGCTTCAGCTATCTTTGGTGGCTTCCTCCCTAGGATTGCTGGGGTCCATGCGGTTCTGCTGCAAGCGGCAATGGTAGTCAAAGGCAGCTGCTGCCAGCTAGAAGCCAAGGTTCCTTCAGCATGTCTTATTGAAGCAATCAGTCTCCTCTTTTATCTTCTAAGGAGACTGGATTTACATAGGGCACATATCTATGGCTATATTCATATGATGGAACACTCAACTCCTTTCTCACATGTATTTTTTTTATGTTTTCTTGCAAATTCTTGCAAATTTATATTTTTCAAGGGCAGGGCAAAATCTATTTTTGTTTGCAATCGTACCAACTATAGAAATACAGCTTAAAAGTAAGTATTTTATTATGATAAACTTAGATTTAATACATATTTTAAAATAATATTTAAAAATAAATCAGTGATTTGAGGCCTAGGATACCATGATGTAAATAAGTATTCTCTGCAAGTATTTTAGCTACAAAGAAACATTTCTACATTTTGATTTGAGCCTCTACTATGTCAATTATTCTAACTCTGAGTTACAAATTTATAAAATCGTAAAACTGAGCAACGATAAATTCTGTAAGGAAAATATAATAGGTAGATGTCCCTATATTGTAACATTTTTTCAGGACAAATGAATGAAACATACTTATTACTGCAAAGTAAGTGATGTTTAGGCAAACTCCAGGTAAAAACTCTTGCGAACTTACGTGTGATAAAATAGCCTAAGGAAACGTTTGCAAGTCACTTAAATTAACAAGGGACATTTTAAAGGTCTGGGGGTAGGGAGTGGGGACACTGTCAGCAGCTCAAGAGGATCCTCTAAAAGAAAGCTGTATTTCCTGGGTTTTCAAATAGGCTAAACAAAATACATTCTTGTTTAGAGGATGCACTAGAGGAACGCCACTATTAATTATGCAAACTTGTTTTTGATGGGTAAAAGAATTTGAGAATGACTCAGCAAGAGATTTCAAAACCAAATACTTCTACCTGCTTATTGAACATGTTCTTTCCAGATCTGCTCTCTTTTCTATGACCTGTGGTTAGAAGTTTGAGATTTATGGAAGGAAGGCTCCATTACTTTAGTGGATTTCTGAGAAAGCCCCAGTTTTGCCAGGAACATGAATCAGTCAGTTCTACCCAGTCCTCCCATCCTTTTACTCTTAGTTTAAGTTGGAAATAATTGATACCTCTTCAACTTTAGCCTCTAATTTTTCTTTAACAAACATAAAACCTAGTCAGATCCCCTAACCAAATACTGGGTCTACCTGTCAAAGGTTTGTGTGTTTGTGTGTGTGTGTGTGTGTGTGCATGTGTGTATGTATGTGTGGATGTGTGTGGTTGCCTTCATATTTCCCTCTAGATGAGACTGTATGTTGATGGTAACTCAGAAAAGGGGGAGACATTTAGAAGTCAAATTAAGATGTAAAGGCAACAGAATATTTTTTACAAGTCACTGCTAAAGTGACAGTTCACGATTTAGTTGGAAAAGAGAAGGCTCCCAATCATGAGTCCTTTAAATTTGGGGGAGGAGAAGTCCTCTCACCTATTTTGGAAACTACTTGCAAATGTAGGGAAACCTCTGAATTGCTCACAACAGGGGTTTTGCAGAGATTTCCTCTGATTTTTTTCCTCCCCAATTTCCCACAGCCTGTGTTTGTCCTGCGTCTGCTAGGCTGACATGTGGTTTACCTCGCTAATCCTGCTGCCAGGTTTTACACACTCTCCTCCGAAGTAAAACAACTGAAGCCAGAGGATACTGAGCAACTCTGGGCATGGGCGCCAGAGCTGTCACAGAAAATTTGCTTCCCAAGTGTTCCTTCCAACTTCCCTTCCTGAGCCCGCGTGAGCCACAGCGCAGCCCTTGGCGAGGTCTTCGCGTTTCCTGCTGCTGCAATCTGTAACTGGATTTTGGATATTTTTTTAACTGCAGTTCTGAGGATCTTAGTTCGTAGCACAACTTTGTTGCTTGGGGGACTTTGAAAGCAGTTTCCTTACCTCGGTCGCGGGGGCCCAGACACTTTTCCTCCCCTCCGGGCTGCACCGAGGCGAAGGCAGCAAAGGGGAGTCGCAAGCTCCTTGTGTATTGGGCGGGGGGAGAGGAGGTTTGAGCCGAGTTGTCACCATCCCTCGCCCACCCCCGGTCTGGCGCTCTCGGTTGGCACGTATATCATCTATTAACTGCTGTTCCTGGACGCAGTGCATGATATATTCATTTTTATCTTTAGTAAATTATAAATGGAATTCTCGGCGCGCTCGTGTCTGACTGCTCGTGTAGGGCTACCGAAAGGAGGCGGAGAGGAGGCTGTGGCCCGGATCCTGACCCTGATTGTATGAATAAGTAAGCAGGATGCAAGTGATTGGGTTAGATGCTGTGAAGATTTTTTTTTTCTTTTCTTTTCTTTTCTTTTCTTTTTTTTTTTTTTTTTAAGTTAGGAAGAGGGTAAAAAGACAGCCGGGGGTGGGGGGGAAGGCAAACAGTGCATCCCCAAATCCTCCCACTTTCGCCCTTCTCGCAGCCAGTTGCCGTGCTGCTTCTGCGGCTTTTAATGTCTGGCGGCTAAGGGATGTCTGCCCCCCACCCGCGACCGCGGTCCCCACTTTCAGCTCAGACGCGCTGATGTGCAGACGGGTCTCGTCCTCCCAGGGCGGCGCCGGGTCTTGGGTGCGGGACACGCGCGGGGCCTGAGCCCGGGAATCTGGGAGCCTGAGCCCGGGAGCCTGAGCCTGGGGCAGCCGAGCCGTTCAGCCGCAGGAAGGACGGCCGCGGGGAGGCAGCCTGGCCGCGCGCCCTCCCGGACCCGCTCCGTACCTGCCCCCGCCCGCCACCTAGCCCGCGCCGGGGGACAGGCCTCCCAGCCCTCTCTCGGCCCGACGGCGCCCCATGTCCCCAGACACCTGAGCGCCGGCCGCGCCGAGGAGCCTCCCACGGGGACAGCCACCGGTGCCCTTCCTCGCGAGGAAGATGGGGCTGGAGACGCTTTCCCTGGGGATGCTCGCGTGGCTGGTGGCCACGGGGGCTGTCCTCTGCGCGGAGCTGGGGGTCTGCGCCGGCCTCGACTATGACTACACTTTCGGTGGCAACGGAGAGGAAGAGGCGGAGGCGCTGGACTACAAGGATCCGTGCAAAGCCGGTGAGTGCCCTCTCGGGGCGAGACGACGGGGGCGCGGCTGGCGCTGGGAGGGCGCCGGGTCTCACCTGTCTCCTTCCCACCCCCTCCCCACCCCGAGGGGCCGCGCCGCCTCCTTTGCCGCAGCTCTACGCCGGCGGGACCGGGTGCCAAGCTCTGTCTCCGAGTTTGGGGACCTCCTGGAGTTCCTACACCCCCATCCCCCACCCCCGCCCCGGCGCGGCGTGACGAGCCGCGGACGCAGCAGCCAGGGCTCTGAGTCCAGCGCCCGCGGCCCGGCGCTTCTACGGCGGCGCCGCCCTGGTGCCGGGCGCCAGCGATCCCGCGCTCGGGCGGGCGGACTTCACGTCGGGACACCTTCGCCCCCTCTCGGCCAGGGTCCTGTGTGCGTCCCAGGCGACAAGGGGATGGCGACGCCCTCCAAATCTCCCCCGCTGAATGGATTCAGCGCATTTGCCCATTTCAAGAAACCTTAAAATCACTTCCAAGTTGCCGTCCCATTTAAACTCGTTTCTCGCCCCCACACCCTGTTTGCACCCTGAGACCTGCGGTGGGACCGAGACGCCCCGCCCGACCCTTCTCCCGCCGCCTGAGGTCAGAGTCACACGTCCTGGCCCCGAGGCCCTGTTCCACTGAGTTGAGGCCGAGGTGAACCTGGGTCGGTGGACCCACCATTCACTTTGAGAGGAAAGTGATCACGAGGGTGCTGGGGCCGATTAGGTGAGTGTCTGTAAGCAGAAGGCACGTTCTGCCGCATCTCAAGAGGAAGGGAGGGCAAAATCCCCAAAGTAGCTTTGCCGCTCCGATTCTGTGCGGATGGTCTGCATGCGATGTCTTCCTTTCCTTACTAGGTAAACCTCTTTTGACCTCTCTTGGGCCTGAAGTTAGGAAAGATGTAAGCAAATGAAGGAAAATGCTGGAAATTCCCTTGTTAACTTGTACCTTTGATGGCACATTGTTCTGACAAGGAGGGTATGTTTGTGACAGGGAGCATATGTGCTCACGTTATCAGATCTTTCTTGGTGCACTCTTACTGCACGTAGTTCTTCAAAACTTGGAGTAGCTTAGCAGAAACACGTCAGTCTGGAATTCAGAATTCTGATTTAATTCAATTTTGCTTATAAGTTTCCTCATCACCTTTAACATTCAGTCTATCCCACCAGAAGTTTCCTAGGCCTTCCTTGATAGTTTAGAGGACAAGACACCTTTCTGCTGTGGTTGGGCAGCCAGAACTCAGTATACAACTCCCTAAACCTACTTTTTATTGAGAAATTTGTTTTGAATAATGTTTGCAACTGGGTGAAAATTGAGGGTTTTCTTGTTTTAGGAAAGGTAGAAATAAAGTATATTATTTCTAAAGATTGTCTACGAAAACACCTATTCTGATGCTCTGTTGTGTGAAAGATTCAGTCAGCTACCAATATAAGAAAATCAGGGCTTATCTATACATTGACCTGATTTCAGGAGAATAAATGTAGTTTTCTATACACATTAAAGTAAAAGCTTATGCTTTAAAAAATCATTAACTTCAAATATGCATATATTATAAGAAGTATCAAAAGTTAGCTAATTCATTTTCAGAAGTTATGTTGTTTCAGGCTTATCTTAACATTAGAAGTTGTATAGAAGAAGGTTCTGTGAACGTGTGTGTTTTTCTATTTAAGAGTGTTTGCAATTTTACAATTTAGTTGTACCATGTGTATTGAAACACATCTCAAGCATAAATGTCTATTTTCCTCAGCACATAAACATCCAGGCAAGATAAAAACAACAACAACCTTAAGAGCATTTACTTTTATTTTTCCTTTACTACTTTTTTTTTTTTTTTTTTGCGGTACATGGGCCTCTCACTGTTGTGGCTTCTCCTGTTGTGGAGCACAGGCTCCGGACGCGCAGGCTCAGCGGCCATGGCTCACGGCCCTAGCCTCTCCGTGGCATGTGGGATCTTCTCGGACCGGGGCACGAACCCGTGTCCCCTGCATCGGCAGGCGGACTCTCAACCACTGCGCCACCAGGGAAGCCCTCTACTGGTTTATTTTTGAACAGAGCTGTTGAGGATAAAACAGCAATAAAACTAAATTTGAATGGATTATTATTCTATCTCATTTCTTCCCAATTTTTGCGTACAAGAGGCAAACCTGTACATGTGTGTAATGAAAGAGACATAAGAATGGCCCAAGTGGAAGACTGAGAAGTATGGACAAAATCTGAGATCACTTTTAAATGATCAACCCTGCTTTTTTAACTTAGTGAAATGAAAGGCTTTAATTTACCATCTTGACTAAAGATCAGCAAAATCTTAGTCCCTCTTTTTGGCACTGTATAAGACAAATAAAAGTAATAACAGGGAAAAATTAAATAGTGCATTGAAATCCCAAACAAGAGTCAAAAAAAGGTCACTATAATAAGAAAGATGAAGACAGATATGTGAAAGATAGCCCAAAAGCAAGAGGGGTGCTCTCCAGACTCCAGGATACCTTTGATCTGCCCTTCCCCAAGAGCAGAGTGGAGGGCATGGTCCAGTGAATAAGGTGCTCTTCTCTAACAGGGGTCCTAAGGTTCCTGAAACTATATAGTGGCTTGATGTCATAGTGACTAGCATAGCTTTATGGTTTCAAAGCACTTTGACTACATGATTTCAGCTCAATGCACAGCCCAAATAGTGGAATTTGTTAATGTTACCATTACCCAGATAGGAAAACAGTTGCTTCATGAAGTCAAACCCATTTGTTAACGTTACCCAGAACTTGATTCCAAGTCTCCTTACTCAAAGTCTGCTTGTATTAAACAATTACACTGTATTCTTAGCTGGCCTTTTAGAAGCCTTCCTTGAAATGCAAACAACAGAAACTTGTCCAGGTTTATCTGAGTCTAAACTAATAGAAGTGCAGTTACTTTCATTAACTGATATGAATGAAATGACTAAACATAATTTCATCTTTTCTAAATACAGTGAGAATATAAAGTCCTTGAGGACAGAGATCATAACTGATTTTTAATGTTTATCACAGGGATGGATTAACATTGTTAGATATCTGGAAAGTTCTCAATACTTTCTCATATCTATAGACTATTAATATTGATCTTCATCCCTCATCTACATCTCATTCTAACCAAGATCAAATGTTACCCAAGGAGAAATATTACTTGTTAAAATTATGCCATCCTTAATATATTTGTGAAACAACATAACTTGTATGCCTTTCAAAACTCTGATTTGAAGTTCATGAAACTATAGGACAGAAAGGAAGACTTTGTGTTAATTTAACTTTGCTTTATAAATAAATTTTTGATATAAATAGAAGTAGATAAGTCAGTGTAGCACAGCCTCAGATGTAATTTGTATAGCCAAATCCATTAGAAGAGAAAATAGGTAATTCATCTCTATATATAAACAGACACAAATATGCAGATAATTCAAAGGAATGTCTGTCTTGCACATTAAGGTGTCAGCACAATACATAGTCATCTGAATTTGAAATCAGATTTCTCTTACTTTCTCTAGCTCAGAAGGGTCCTGAGGGATACTGAGAAGCTGATGCTGCAGGAGGTCATTCCAGAACAGAGACTGAGGTGTCCTGTTTCATTGCTGTACTGTACAAGTAGATGTTAATCTGAGTATCTGTGAATATCTGTGAAGAGTCTGGGCTAATTCAGTGTGCAAATTAATCTCTCAGATTTGTCTATAGATTACCTGGAAAAGCAGAGACCTGATAAACCAACTCTGTGTTCTCTCCCTACTCCCTACCTGCTTCCTTCCTCCCTCCCTCCCTCCGCAACCCTTCCTCCCTTCTTTTCTCTTTTTGTATTTAAGGGGGTATCAGGAAAGCACAGGCAATTGGAAATATAATATCTAAAGAGGAAGATTGAATAAATTAGAATTTTGAATGATGAGTAGAGGCTAATAAGACTGATAAGGAAGTGTATCTTTATCCTCTTAAACAAGTGTGAAAACTCTGAAAAAAAGGCTTCCCTACCTTTAATCTTCTGAGTAAATGGTTTATTTTTCTTGAAAAAAATCCAAGCATGATTAAAGGTCAATGACTTGCAAGGTTATATCTGTCTTTAGAGTGGCATATGCAAGCTTGTTTATATAGAAATAGGCTTTTGGTATCCTAAAGGATTATTCTTTCTGCTTTTCTTTATAACCAGTGTCCTAATGTCCTAGCATACTAATTCTTGGAGAAATTTTCATAAATTTATAATCTCTCAGTAAGATCTTGTCATTTTTTTGGTTCTCAGTGTTGTACTTTCTAGCTTCATTGGCAGCCTCCTAGGTATGGCGTTTTAGAATTTGATGTTGAACCCTATGTCTACTTTATTCCATCATAATAATAAATATCCAAACATATACTTATTGCCTGGCACCTCTTTAGGTTGCCAAACCCTCATGTTAAAAATGTATTTCATAGAGCTGCTTCTCTTAGCTAGTCTCTTCTGTTTTAGTTTTCATTCCTCAGATCTTGATTTTTTTTTTTCTCCTCCTGCCTCTAGTGCCAACTCAGAGGTGGTCAAAATACAGTTTTTGCAAAAGGGATGGATAAGAATTCTGTATAGTTGAATTCTATTCATCATTTGCCAATAGTAATTCTTTAGCCCTTGTCCTGAGGGCCTACATTGATTTTTTTGGTCCACCAATGGCAGTTACTGATACTAGTTAGGAATAAGATAGTTTTATCTTAAATATATCCTCTCAGTCTAAGACGACTCTAAAGCTCCTTTTCGTTTGCTTGTTTACACAATCTCCTGAGATCTTCCCACTTTTTGTCTCTGAAGAGGGTAGTATGCTTTACAAATTCAAAATTTAACTGGCATACCTTCTGTGAGGTAGTTCCTGTAATAATTCATGGAACCTTTATGGTTTCCCCTCAAGTAGGTGCTCTTTGAGCCCTCCTTTCTCTGTTTAGGCCTCCTTAGCCCACAGAGGAACAGTTAAAACTGTGTAAGAGCTAGTGAAGGCTTTTTGAGAAAGTTAATATATAATTCCACAACTTTTCCTCTTGCCCTCATGATGGCTCACTTTTCTACAAAAGTCTAATATATACCATATATAGTTTCTTCTACAGAAAACGTATTTTCTTCCCCCATTGTGTATGTATGAATCTGATTTTTGTACATCTTAACAACTTTCCCTGATTTAAAATTTAGACTCACTTTTTTGTAGTTACCACTATATTCTTTGTAAACCTTAAGAATATTAGTCACATTAATGATCCTTTAGGCCTCTCAATCAGTGAGTGTACTGGACAGGGGTTAACCCTTCAATGTTCCTAGAACTCAGGTAGATAGTATCAGATGCTAGTGATTTACTATCATTAATTTTTTTTTCTTTTTAGACTGTTATCTATTGTTTCTAATAGTATATTAGCACCATCTGCTTAAAATGTTTAAAACTAGGACCTTCCCTAAGCTTTTCTAACAAGGCCTGGAAAAGATAGAGGCAAATAATCCATTTAAAATGCAACCTTGCACATCCTGCTGGGACCATCTGGTGTCTGGGGAGGTGGGGGAAGGGAGCTCTGCTGCTCCCCCAAACTGTAAGGAAGGCCCCCGCCCACAGCATTTTGAGCCCACAGTGAGGCCTGGGCTAGGCCAGGGTTCAGGTGCCTGGCCAGATTCCTGGGGATATGAGATTTCCTCTACTAGGGGAATTTTGAGGACTCTTACAGCTCTTTCATGTTCCAAGATCTGGAATTAATCATGGACTTATCCTTCCTAAATTAAGGTGTAGAGAGTTCTCTCCCCAACCCTGGATACAATAGACTGATTTAGCAATGTGGCTTCGGTGGTTTATTTCCTTTAGTTATCTATTGAAGAATGCTACGAGAGGAGGAACATTAAAAAATAATTTATAGCCTCAAAGCTATGAAACAAATTGCATAGAATGTGTTCTTCCTCAGAAATCAGAAGTGGGGGCTCCTTGCTTATTTATTTAGTTCTTGACAACATCAGCCCTGAAAGTGGGATATTAACTATTAAATTTTGAGACATTGTGGGCTGGCGAATGGAATGCTTGCTTTGTCAGCTCCTTACAAAATGTGTACTAATCCTGTCAAGCTGCACTTGTATTAAGAAGTATCGTAAATTAGGTGTTAATTGAACTTCAGAAAGTGAACCAATGAGGTGTTTGTCTTAATCAGCTCTTCTCCTGCAACTTACATTTATAGTTTAACCTAAAATATTTGCCATTGACCATATTAAAAAAACACAAAACTTCTCAAGTGATAATAGTTCCAAAAAGTTGAAACCATGGTCAGAAGTGTTTCCAAATATACTACTTTTCGCAAAGCAAAATCTAATTTTATGTATTAATATGCTTCTAAAGCATTCATCTCAATGTTTGAAAATGACATTTCAACAATTTCTAACACACTGCCCCATTTTACAAATCAGGGAGTCATTACAGAGGTGTAGACACAAACCATGTATTTACTATCAGTGTCTTCTGTGTTGATCAACTTCCTATTGATGACACTTAATTTGTGTGATGAGGGAGGAAGATGTGGAATAGTTTTTGTATTCCTTACATTTCTCACTTTTGTTAAATTTCAGCACATGGATTGTGTGCCACGGGAGCACCTCGAATGGCCCCTAGCCTGGTGGTTGATATCAGCAGGTTCGGAGTTCTCGTTTGCCATGAGTGGATTTGGAGTGTTAAGATAATCCCGGTCCCTGTGCAGCATTGGAACCACCTTGGCCTTAGTTCAGTCAGTTGACTATCCGGAAAGGATTGGAGCTCCATTCCTCTACCCTGATCTTTCTGATCCAAATACCTAGTAGTTGAAGTTTATGGTTTTGTGTTTTGTACTCAGATATTTGTGTTATTAAGTATCCCTCACTGCATGAAAGCTAAATCCCAGGGAAGAACATCATGCAGAACTAGAAAATAGCCAAATGGAGAAATTTCCAGAGAATAAATCCTTGGACTCCATATACCTCACATATCTAGAAATTGCCTTCATGTTTCATGCCAAAGTAACATAGCTCATATTTTTACATTGTAAAAAGTCTCCTGGGGCTTCCCTGGTGGCGCAGTGGTTAAGAATCCGCCTGTCAGTGCAGGGGACACAGGTTTGAGCCCTGGTCTGGGAAGATCCCACATGCCGCAGAGCAACTAAGCCCGTGCACCACAACTACTGAGCCTGCGCTCTAGAGCCCGTGCTCCGTAACAAGAGAAGCCACCTCAGTGAGAAGCCTGCGCACCGCAACGAGGAGTTCTTCCCACTCGCCGCAACTAGAGAAAGCCCGCGCAGCAACGAAGACCAACGCAGCCAAAAATAAATAAATAAAGCAATGCAAAAAATACATTTAAAAAAAAAAAGTCTCGTGTCTTCACCACATCCCTATCAATTAACATTATTGTTAACCCTTTTGGACACATGAGGAAACTGAAACTCAGAAGGATCCAGTGTCTGGTCTGCCATCCCAGTTGATAAACAGTGAGAACTTGACCCCAGGTTTGGTATGTGATGCCTCTCTTTTTATGAATCTCCTTTGCTGGCTCTCCAGTCAGTACAAACCTATTAAGACTGGCAATTGAAGTGATGGCATTTGCGCCATGCGATTCATCCACTGTGATTTTCTTTAGTGAGGATAAATCTTGCCTTCAACGTTCTTATATTTTATAAGCCATATACTGTACTGTCAGAGTAAGGCTAATACTTTCAATTGTATGGAATATTGGTCAGGCCCTACTCCCTTTCAAGAGGGTATTTCCTAAGTGTAGAGTCACAAATGAAATACCTCAACTATGTGTAAGACAAATGAAAATGAATACGACTAATTCTAATAGAGATATATTTGAGTGCAAAGTAGTCTAGGGGAGAAACTGCTATATGTTGCCCCAAGTATATAAGTTGTGACAGCAGGCTTTCCATGTTGTTTAAGGCAGGGGTTGAATTGGATTCGAGTAGAATTCAGTCGTTAGTGTCTTCTTCTTGGCACAGGCCCTGGCGTTTTATGTGGTACCCATTAAATTGTTTCACATTTTAGATTGTTCGCTGAGTATTCATTGAATTCCTGCTTATGAGCCCATAAAGAGTGTGAAGAACATCCTTTCAAATGCAGGCTGTTCAGGAAAGTGGTTTACAGTGTACATTATGTATGTAAATGATGTGTGAATGCCTTTGAGAAAACAAATATGCTGTAAGAAAGTAGTTAAATAACTTTATCTTTTCAATTCCAACTTGTCTAAAAGCCCTCAGGTCAAAAACTTGAAATCTTTGATGGCTCATAGAGTTAACTAAACTTCTTGGAACTCCAGTCTGGTTTCCTAAGAGTAGGAAGTCTGGCACATTCAAAATATATACTATGTGTAATATTTACTATATTACAATTTCTTAGAAGAAAACATATTACTGTTAGCAAATTATCATGTTGTCTAGGAGGAAGATTTTCTGCTTGTACTTTTTCTCTAACACAGGATTAAGAATGAAACTGGTAAAACAGTTTTTCTAAACCTAAGAACAAGGGGAGGTTTTCCTTTCATATTTACTTTTTAGTCCCAGGAGAAGAAATAATATATATTTGGATCTCCATGAAGTGTGGCCTGCAGGCAGTCATCAGGGGAAGAATAATTAGGATTTGCCACGTGGAATGGGTAACAGAAGTAATGACCTAAAAATCAGGGGCCTTGTGTTGCATTATGTTTCTATGCTCAAAGAGATTGTGAGCAGTTTGCTGGGGAAACAAGTGACCAAGAGTTAAATGCAGAAAGAAGATTCTGATTATAGGCTATACCTCCCGTGTGTCCCAGGATTTAAATGTTTATAATAAGAACAGATTTCTCGTGTATGTGAGGGTGGAATGGAGCGTCATACACAAAGCTGTATGCTTCATAAACAAGTATCCTTTAATATCCCCTATTTCTGTATTGCATGATACCTGTAGCTTAGTGTTTTATGATAACATGTGTTATGTTACCCAATGATAGAATCAGAATTTGAATCCAGAATTCTGGATTCCATGTGCTGCCATGATGTTTCTTCCTTTTTCTTCTTCCTCTCCCTCTTGCCTTCCTCCTCCTCCTTCTTTTTCTTCTTCTTTTGGTATGAGGGCTTTTTTGCAATTTGGGGATGGCTTCAAAAATCATTTTCTTTAAAGATTTCAGGGAGGCCAGAATAGTGCATCTATTAAAATCTTGGGCTTTGGAGTGACATGGATATGAATTCTAATACTGGACACACCACATAGTAACTACACATAGTTTTACATACTGAGTGGCTTTTGACAAGTTATTTACCACCTTTATGTTTCGGTTTTATGATCTATAAAATGGGAATGATGTTATAATTCTCATGGTGTGTTTTTTTTCTTTTTTATAAATTTATTTATTTATTTATCTATTTTTTAATTTATTCTTTGGCTGCGTTGGGACTTCATTGTTGCACACAGGCTTTCTCTAGTTGCGGCGAGTGGGGGCTACTCTGTTGCGGTGTGCTCTCTTCTCATTGCGGTGGCTTTTCTTGTTGCAGAGCATGGGCTTTAGGCGTGTGGGCTTCAGTAGCTGTGGCTTGTGGGCTCTACAGGGCAGTCTCAGTAGTTGTGGTGCACGGGCTTAGTTGTCCCGCAGCATGTGGGATCTTCCTGGACTAGGGTTCAAACCCATATCCCCTGCATTGGCAGGTGGATTCTTAACCCCTGCACCACCAGGGAAGTCCCTCATGGTGTTATTATAAGAATTAAATGAATGTGAAGTAAAAATCACTCTGGAACATAGTAAACACTGTAATTTTTATTCATAACATAAATATATAGGAAGTAGAGGGTTTTCTTTAAAATTGCAACTGCTTACATGTAAGAAGACGATCTTTATAAAAACGTTTGTGAGATAAAGTTATTTTCTCTTGCCATATATAAAAATGTATTCATATCTCAAGTCCTCTAAACCTTAAAATTGAGTTTAATCCCTCAGATAGACCTTTTTGTTTGGAAATATATCAGAGGTAACCAATAGAAATATCTTCTATGTGTTGTTCTCCTGGTTATTTGCTCAGATGCCTAATACACTCAAAATATATTCACAATTTTCAATTCATATTGCCTAATGTGTGAGTAGAATCTTGTCTATATAGTCTTTCAGTAATTTCTGGTTCATGTTTTATTTGCCATATGAATTAACTTGAAGAGCTTACATACTCACAACCCTATGTTTACACAGAGTTAAGTTTACACATGGCTCTAAGCTACAAATATTCATAAATTCATCAAACCTTTATTGAACAACACATACTTACAGAAGTATGAAAAATGATACAGTGCCTTACCTGGCATAGCCTTAATTTTACCATTTGTAGGTAGATGATAGTTAATGTATAAAGTTTTTTTAAGTTTATTAATCACATATTTGTATGCTAAAGTTATTTCAATTTAGCATTTGCAAATCGATACTATTATAAATTATGATAATCAGAATATATATTCTTGTAAATTTTTCCTGGAATTTTCTTTACTCATGATATATGAAGAATAAAGCTTTGTGGAGAGTGTAACAACTTTTAAGTAACTAGTTTGTAGACTCTGTTACTCGGCAGTGGGCTGGGATAGGATGTAAGCAATTATTTGGATGTAGTCTGTATTGGCAATCATGCTTTCCATTTATTCTTTACTCAAATATCTTGATTTAAAATTTTCAACTTATTTTTGTCATATTTTTCCATACCAGAGTACACCTCTGTTCTCCACAATATATCCCTTCCTTAAATGCATTTAAAGGTACGTGGTTGGGCTTCCCTGGTGGCGCAGTGGTTGGGAGTCCGCCTGCCGATGCAGGGGACGCGGGTTCGTTCCTCGGTCCGGGAGGATCCCACGTGCCGCGGAGCGGCTGGGCCCGTGAGCCATGGCCGCTGAGCATGCACGTCTGGAGCCTGTGCTCCGCAACGGGAGAGACCACGGCAGTGAGAGGCCCGCGTACAGCAAAAAAAAAAAAAAAAAAAAGTACTTGGTTAACTTTTTCTTTGTTTACAAATTAGGAGAAGCAAAAGCAAACGATAAAACAGATGACATGAATATCTAGATTTTTTTACTTACACTGTTCTACCGTGGTTTCAAAAAGCAAATGTAAGTTTTTCTTTCTTTACATAATTCTAAGTGGGTAGTGGTATGGCAATTGGAAAACAAACTGGACTGGTAGTTAAGAAATGTAATTTCTACTATTGGTTCTGCTGTTGTATTTTCACGTAATCTTTGGGACGTCCCTTGATTTTTCTTTACCTCAGTCTCTGAGACTTAGAAATCTCTAAGCCTGTTCAAGTCCCAAAGTTTTCAGAATCCTGGTTTCTCTGACATCAGAACAAGAGCTCTTCTGATGTGGTACCAAGAAATCTCAGGGCCAGTGACCCACACTGTCCACTCAGAGGAAAGGGAAGATTTTACACCTCTTCAGTGGTCAGTCTTGATAAAGCCTGAGGTTTCTCATGGTTCCAACCAAATCATGGCAGCCACCAGGTTGCAGCTGCGATAGGTTGTGCAGTTCCTTGACTTGACTTTGCCGAAACTGGCCTTGAAACCAATTTATGCATAATTTCCCACCGCTCTTTTCCAACCTCAGTCCATCAGTAAAAATCTGTCAGAGTAGTGACAAGTTATGTGGGCATCACATATGTGCTTATCAGAGAATGTTAGTCTCACATCAGCATCAGAATTGAGTGTTGTTCAGTCAGATTTGTATGTTGGATGAGCAGAACATGGCCAGTGGATGGGAAAAATCCAATTCTTTCAAGTTTGAGGTTAATGTTCATAATGGAAAGAACAAGAAATTTAGGCAAGGAAATTGCAGGAAAGTTTTTCTGGCTTTAAGCATTTTTACTAAATACATGACATATTAAAAGACACATTATATTAATCTCTTATATCTGTCCTTGAAAACATTCTTCTGCTTGGCACAAGAGCATGATGCTAATTATCTTCATAAAAGTCAAATTCAAAAACCTCCAGTTTACTGAATTGTCTACTAAGGAACTACTCTTTTCATCATAAGTTAACTTATGTATATATTTTCTAATGAAGAGTCTCAATTCTCAACCAAGTCTTTACCAAAGGAAGTTTTCATTCTTGAGCTTTCATAATAGTAAAGAATGAACTCCAATAGAAATTAATAGCATGAATCTAGGTAATGTAGTTTAAAGAGCCCTGGATATTGTGTCAGGAGACCTAGGTGTAAGTCTTGACTCTTCTGTGTTTAATTACATTATCTTGGTCTACTTACTGAACATTTCTGAGCCTAAATTCTCTCATTTGTAACATGGGGTTAGTGATACTTAGTCCATAAAACATGTAAGGGTAAAATGCACAAGGTCTTGGTAAACTGTGATGCACCATACAGATGCAAATTAACACAACCAGTATTTTGCAACTGATATGTTTCAGGAAGATGCTTGGGGTGTACAAATAAGGTGTGTTCCCTTATAGTAAGGATTTCAGTATCTGCCAGAAAAAAAGCAACATGTGTTTCACTTATCAATATGAATGTGTAATAAACAAAATACTGTGGTAACACAGATGAAGGAATTCATTAATTATATTTGGAATACAGAAGGCTTGTAAGGGAAGGTGGCATTTGAACTGAATCTTGAAGTCTTGTAGTATTTTTCCTGGAGAAAATGTGGTGGAAAACTTTAGACTCAAATAACTAAATAAAAATTGAAGTTGTGAAGATTCATGGACTTTTATGAAAGGACAGTAAGTGGTAAACAATCTAACGTGGGCAGGGTATGCTAGGGTTTGTGGTTTGGCAAGAAATGATTCTGTTAGGTGCAATGTAAAGGATCTTTAATGCCTAACTAAGGGGGGTGAATTTGATCCCCTTGGCAGTGGGATGGGGACTTACTGAAGTTTTGAAGCAGGTCATTAGCTTGATAACAGCCACATTTTTTAAAGATAAGTGAGGATGTGGAGGATGGTCAGATATAGTTGCTGTAGGAAGTAAGGAGCAAGTGGGAGGAGGGAAACTTGCTGGAGTAAGAGTAGAGACAAGTATTGATGAGTGCTTGCATATGCACTGTGTCAGCAGTAGTAGAAAAGCGAGGTTCTATTTAAAAGACCAGTCAACAACTGGATGGCCTTGGGGTGGAGGTCGAGAGATATAAAGAAAAGGAAGAGTTCAAGATGATGTCTTCGTGGCTGCCTACGTGAGTGGCGTGAGAAACTGGTACAGATGAGCCACGAAAGAAACAGGATAAAAAACACATTTGTGTTTTGTAAAACAAGTAAGTTTGGATCTCTTTGAGTTGCACAAAATTTTTGATGTTTGTTATGCAGGTCTTGGCCTGCTGTTGTTCTTTAGAGGTAGATTGGTTATGCCTGGGCTTTTGTATTCTGTATTAACTTTGAAATCAACTCATCATGTCCCACTGTTTGGATTTAGATGAGAATTGCATTGAATCTATGGGTTACTTTACAGAGAATTATTTTTATGATATTGAGTCTTCTAATCCATGGATATGGTATATATCTGCATTTTTAGGCCTTCTTTAATACTCTTAATATTTTTATCTCTAAAATTTCTTTCTTCATGTTTTGATAGACTTATTCACATATATTTTCTACTTTTGATGACATTTTGATATACAATTTTATAAAATTTCTCTTTTAAGTCATTTGCTGCTCTTGTGTAGAAATGTATTTGATTTCTGATGTAGTTAATTTTTATCCAAAATCTTTTCCAGTCTCTTATTAATTTTAATTATATATATATAATTATATTTAATTATATATATATTATATATATTATATATATATAAGTTAATTATATATAATATTATATTTAATTTATCTGTATATTTTTCACATAGGTAATCAAATCATCTGAAATAAAAGTGTAGCTTTGTTTCTTCATTTACAATTCCTGTGCTTTTATTTAATTTAATTTATCTTGCCTTATGTGCTGATAGTCTTCCAGTGTTACATAGAAGTGATAACTGAGACCTAGCTTACTCTGTTCCCAGTTTTAAAGAGAATGCTTTCAATTAGTTATCAATTATGTTACTTGGTGTCTTTTTAAAAAATAGATACCTTTTTATCAGATTAAGGATTTCTGCCTTTCCTGAGATGATATAATTATCCTCATTTCACCTTTTAATGTGGTAAATTAGAATAATTGATCTACTAATATTAACCCACTTTGTATTTCTGAGATGAACCCAATTTGATCACAAGCTATCATTCTTTATATATCCCTATATTCAATTTGTTATTTAGTTCGGAATTTTTGTTTTATGGTCAGTAGTTAAATTGGCCTGAAACTTTTCTTCTTCTATTGTTCTTGTTAGGTTTTAGTGTCAAGGTATGTTTGCCTTATAAACACTCTGGAACAGTTTGTGGAAGATTGGAATTATTTGTTCCTTTTAATGTATTGACAGAGTTTCTCTTTGTTTCTGTTGGGTGTCTGGGAGTACTAACAATTCAGGACAAGTTTAAACTAAATTTTCTGCTTAAGTTTATTGGACTACCATGGTAATATAAATTTATAATGCAAAGCTACTTTGGGGGTGAGTTTTGCTTGTGAGATTTCAGAGGATATTAGCTTTTCTCCATTCTACTTAGGTTCAAGCTTTCAGAAAATCAGTTTTTGTGAAGTTACCTGAGGTGCTATGAGTCCCAAATTTGGGAGTCCCAGATTTTTGAGGGGTTATTCTATTATACTTTTCAGCTTGGGTGGACCTTGGACTGTGTCTTCTGTCCTCTGAGCCCTGCTTGACAACAAAATTCAGTAGCCATGTCAACCAAGCTTGGCACATGCCCTCAGTTAAAGGCTGGCTTTATTTAGTCTTCTGCTTATCTGTCTGGATTCCCTCCTTCACTCAGCCATGAAAATGTTTTACTCATGTTGTCATACATTCAGGGAGATTTTTTAAAGTATTTTATCTAGCATTTTTAGTTATGTAGGAAGCTCAGCCCCATAGTACCTAGTTTGTCATTTTGGCAGAAACAGCAGTCTTTAAAAGGGACTTTAAAAGTTAAAAAGAACTTTAAAATATTAAACATCATCAGGACATTTTCTTCTAGATTTTAAAAATTATGATGATTAAATGGCTTTATTTAAAAACTCATTTATCATTGTTTATTAAATATAACCATAGGTCTTCTATAAGAATATACCATATGTCTACTTTGGTTAATTGGTAATTTCATAATGATCGAGGCACCATTTGTTTTATCTTACCTTTCAGGATAGCTATGCACAAGAACTCCAGAAGTTTCATGAATTTTGTGTGACAACTTCATTGTAAATATAAACATTTTTATACCCTTCACTTGAAAGGATTCAATTCAGATTTCACAGGGGAAGAACATCCATGTGTAAGTCAAACTAGCCATTGTGATTTGCAAGGGAAAGATGCACTGCTTGAATGAAGCAGTATACAAGTTATCTGCACTGACTTGCTGCCTTTAGGCAAATTTGATTACTCTAACCTTGCAGGATTATGCTTTTCTTAAACTTTCCAGTGAGGTTGATTGGGAATGTGTTTCTACATCTTTTGATGTTTAATATATCTGTTTTACTAATTTTGAAAAAATAGAGAAACAACCCACCATCATTCGATATCTTCAATTTTTTTTTAAATTAATAAAGCTTTTTCTTTTTTATTTAAAATAAGAATAACTTCTTTGGGGCTTCCCTGGTGGCACAGTGGTTGAGAGTCTGCCTGCCGATGCAGGGGACACGGGTTCGTGCCCCGGTCCGGGAGGATCCCACATGCCACTGAGCGGCTGGGACCGTGAGCCATGGCCACAGAGCCTGCACGTCCGGAGCCTGTGCTCCTCAACGGGAGAGGCCACAGCAGTGAGAGGCCCGCAGGAAAAAAAAAAAAAGAATACCTTCTTTAACCTCTTCTCACATGACTATTCAAAGTTTTAATAATACAATTTTAACCTCAACATTTACTCATTCAAAATTTCCTGTATTGCCTTTTTAGTTACAGGACCTCAAATGAAATCTTATTAAGTCATAGAAATGTAGCTCTGAATGTACTTTTAGAGGTTATAACCTCAAACTCCTCATATTAGAGGCACTATAATATTTTGAAGTCCTAACCAATCCCAATTATCATGCTTAACCTATTTTGGAGGAGATTATGCAAATCGATGGAGTTGGTGGTGGTGACTTGTGTATATGAAAAGAGGTAGATTAGAAAGGTCACTGGCATACACTGTGTCATTCACTGATTCGTTATTGTTTCCTGAAAATATGCCATTAATGATTGCTTTGAATTAAGCACTGTTCTTTCTATGCCTCTTTTCTTTTAAAACACAAATACTCTTTGCTGGGTAAATGTTAAGTCATTAACATGCAAATCATTAATGTGAAAGATCAGACCTGTTTCATAAACATACTAGGAACACAGAAAATAAGAAGGTGGAGAAAGCAGCTCTGAGGACAACCCTAGCCTACTTTACCACTTTGCTTTTGGGTAGCTCCTAGTCTGGGTACTCCAATGACTCTCTTGCCGTTTAAATTTATGCATTCCTTATATTGGTCCCTCTGCATTATGCTCAGTCATTCTTAGTCAGCCTTGATCTGGGTTGTGGTTATAGAGATTTTTCTTCTCTAAAAGACAGTTTTAGAGATTTCATCTTTAAGACAGTAGCCGTTTCCTTCAACTTCATTCTTTCTTTTAACTCCAAATTGTATTTGTCATTTTAAGTCATTAGTGAGCATGTAAGCTAGTACTGAGTTTTTGAGTGAGACTCTCACTTGATAGTCTTATAAACTTCCATAGAATGATAATAAGTTTTAAAGTGCTTTTTTAGTAAGGTTTTCTAAATGAGTGTTCACTACTTAAATAAAATTTGATCCAAATTTAATGATAATATTTCTTGATATGGGACTAACTAAAATCTTGCTAAATTCAAGCTGTGTAAACTTCTGCTTCTGGCCAGGATGGAGTAACAGGGACCAGATTATCACTGTGCCTAAAACTGTACAAAATATAAGGAACAATAGTTCCCAAGACATTGGGGACCAGGCAACAAAGGAGAGTGGTCGTTGGGAAACAGGAAATAAATGAGGTGAGCCCTATGACTGCCCCAGCTTACTATGTATACAACAGGGTTGGAGAATCCAGGCAGAGACCAGAAGTTTCCCTGTTGAGGAGATGGAGCTGGGAGTCCAGAATCCAAAGCAGCTAGAGTTTATGGGGCAAAGTACCAGAGAGGAGAGAGCTGCATGGAGAAAATTTTGGAGACCTGCAGAGAATTCCCAGCAATGTCCAACCCAAATACTCAGCAGACTAGTGATTAGTGCATACATGTAAGAAGACTACCCAATACTCAGGAAATAACTACCCAAAAGGATAAGAGGGGAAAATCCTTGGAGCTCACACAGAGCTGGTAAGAATGTTCTGTTGTCATCTGGGAGAGTGGAAAAACCTCATAATTTACTGGACATCAGATAGAATCTGAGAAGAGTTTTTCCACAGTATTGGGAATAGCTCTAGCCTAAACACTGCTCTGGTTCTACCTAAAAAAGCTTGAAAAAAAGATCAGAAAAGATCCAAGTAATTTAACTGCTTCCCAGAATAAAACTCAAGAGTATTTATAGGAATATAAAGATACCCAGCAACCAACAAGTTAAAATTCGATCAGCGTTGCTTCTGGCATCAAATCAGTGTTGCAGCATTGTTTTAAGAGGCAAAAAAAGTAAAAGATATGGAAACAATGAGAATGTCTAACATTAGGAAAATTGTTGACTAAAATATGTTATATCCTTAGTAAAAAATAAAATGAACATATTGAAAAGAATTAGTTAAAGCATATATGTGTTGATTCAGCTCTGTAAATCAACACATATATGCTTTAACTAATTCTCTATATTCATGATTTAATGAATGAAAAATAAAAGCAAACTTCAAAAAAACCACAAAAATTATATATTTTGTCTATATATTGTTTACATATGAAAAATAGAAAAAGGTATGGAAGAACACATACCAGGTTTTTAATATTTGTTACCTGAGGAAATGGAATAGGCATAGGGTATAGAGACTATATAATTTTTTCTTTCATATAATTGAATTGTTTTATTTGTAAGATAAGTATAAAGTACTTTGTAATTTTTCAAGCCTTAAAATATTTAATAGGAAAAATTAATGACAAAGACTATGTAGGGATATTAAATATTTTTATAATACAAAATGACAGTATGGAAATATTAGTTGACTATATGCTTTCAGTACAACTGTAAAAATGGGATAAACATGTAAAAGATAAAGACTAGTAAGAATGTGAGAGTTTTTTTAAAGAATGCTAGATTTATGTATACTTCCCCCCCTTTGTTATGTCTGAATGTTTGCGGGCAATAATAATGATAGTTCTATTATGTAAAGTATGTAAAATATAGATGGATGTGGGTGAAGTGTAGATGAGAAAACATAAAAATGAAAGTTATTAACATGGAAAGCTTATAAATCATTTTGCTTTTTCAATTTCCCCAAACTTTATGTAATGTTGTAATGTATTTATAATAAAGTGACTCAAAATCCAACTGGGCTTGCAAAGAACTACAAAAATATAATTCACAATGAAGAGGAAAATCAGTCAAATAAAAGTGTCTTAGAAATGATACAGATGATGGAACTAATTTGTTTGATTTTTGTTTGTTTGTTTTTTTGTGGTACGTGGGCCTCTCACTGTTGTGGCCTCTCCTGTTATGGAGCACAGGCTCTGGACACACAGGCTCAGTGGCCATGGCTCATGGGCCCAGCCACTCCATGGCATGTGGGATCTTCCCTGACCGGGGCACAAACCCGTGTGCCCTGCATCGGCAGGCAGACTCTCAACCACTGCACCACCAGGGAAGCCCAGATGATGGAACTAGTAAACAAAGACATTAAACTAATTATTATAATGTTATTTCATATGTTCAATAAGCTAGAAGAAAGATTTTAAAAATAATTTTTAGACATGAAGAATATTAAAAAAAGACCCAAATCAAATTTCTAGAAATGAAATATCCAACATTTGAAATTTAAAATATACTGAATGGTATTACCAACAGATTGTACACTGCAGGAGAAAAGATTAGTAAACCTGAACACAATACAAGAAACTATGCAAGATGGAGCACAAAGAGAAAAGAGAATTTAAAGCACAATAGAGTATCAGTGAGCTGTGGGACAATGTTAAGTGGCTTAGTGTGCAAGTAACTGGAGTTGCTGAAGGAGAAGAGATAAATGGGGGTGAGGTGGGAGAGAACAAAGCCTAGAAAACTATTTGAAGGAATAATACCTGAAAATTTCTAAATCTGATGAAAACAGTAAATGTGTAAATGCAATAATCTAAATAAATCCCATGTACAAAAAGCACAAAAAAATCTGTACTATGTCACATAATATTTCTTAAATCCAGTGATAAAGAGAAGATAGTAAAGAAGCCAGAGTAAAGAACACATGACAGAGGAACATACAAAGGAATTACAGTTTACCCTTGAACAACTTGGGGGTAAGGACACTGACCCCAAACAATTGAACATCTGAGTACTGCTATCTGTTCCTCAAAAACAAAGGAATTGATAAATGACTCACCCAAGGGAAGGAGCCTGAGTCATTTTGGATAGAATCAAGACTCAAATCCTAGTTTTTTTGATTCCACACATTGTGATCTCTAATTGAACACAAACTTTCCTTGACATTTAGTTAATTTAAAGATCTGTAAAATGAAAATACAGGTATTATGTTTATTGAAAAAAATCCATGCATGAGTGGATCCTGGCACTTCAAACCTGTGTTGGTCAAGGGTCAACTGTACATAAGGAGGAGCAAGGATAGGAATGACTGCAGATTTCTCATTGTAAGCAATGTAATCTAGTAGATAGTAGAGCAACATCTTCAAAATACTGAAAGAAAAACAGTGTAAACTTAGAATTCTTTACCTAGTAAAAATATCTGTCAAGAAATGAAGGTGAAATACTTTTTCAAACCTACAAAAGCTGAAATAATTTATCCCTATCCAACTGACCCTACAAAAAATCTTAAAAGAAGTCCTTCATATACAATGGAATGTTACTCAGCCATAACAAGGAATGAAATCTTGCCATTTGTGACAAGGATGGACCTTGAGGGATAAGTGAAATGTCAGACAGTGAAAGACAAATGATGCATGATTTCACTTATCCGTGGAACCTAAAAAACAAGTGAACAAACAATAAAACAGAAACATAGTTATAGATACAGAGAACAGAGAGGTGGTTGCCAGAGGGGAGGGGTTGTGAGGGGAGGAAAGAAATAGGTGAGGGAGATTAAGAGGTACAGAATTCCAGTTGCAAAATAAATGAGTCACAGGTATGAAATATACAGCATGAGGTATATATTCAATAATTAGTAATACCATTGTATGGTGACAGCTTGTAACCAGACTTATTGTGGTGATGAATTTGAAATGTATAGAAATATGTAATCACTTTGTTGTATACCAGGAACGAACATGGTGTTATAGGTCAGTTATACTTCAAAAGCAAACAAACTCATAGAAAGAGAGATCAGATTTGTGGTTACCAGAGGGGAGGTGTAGGGGGAGGTGGAACTGGATGAAGGCAGTCAAAAGGTACAATGAATTCTACAAAATATTTAAGGAAAGTAACCCACCAATTTTCTAATTTTACTCAAAATTTTCTGGGGAACTGAAGAAAAATCATATGATCATTTCAATGTGAAAAAAAAAATCATCATGACTAAAAACTTAACAAACTTAAGTTTGCTAAGAATATAATGGAAGTTCCTTAATTTAATATACATTACCTACAAAAAATCTATAGCAAATATACCTAATAGGGAACTGTTGAATCCTTTTCCTCTAACATTGGGAATGACGCAAGGATGCCCACTATAACCACTTCTATTCAGATTGTACTGGAGCTCCTTGCTAGTGCACTAAAGCAAGAAAAATAAAAGACATAAAGATTAGAAAGGAAGATATAAACATAAATGTCATTAGTAGTCAAGAAAATATGAAGTAAACCCACACTTACTAGAAGGACTGAAAAGAAAAAGACAATACTGAATGGGAGAATGTGGAGCCACTGAAATTCTCATACAATGCTGATAAGATATAATCACTTTGGAACCCGCTTAGCAATATCTACTGAGGATGACCATACACACACCCCATAACTCAGCAATCCTACTCCTAGGTATGTGCCCAACACAAATGCTTATATAGGTTTACCAAAAGGCATATACAATAACGTTCATTTCATAAAAGCACTATTTGTAATAGTTCAAACTGGAAACAAAACAAATGCCATTAACAGAAGAAAGATAAATTGTAGTATATTCACATGATTCGATACTACACATAGATGAGAAGAAATGCCCCACAATGCATACAACAATGTGGATGGATTCCACAAACATTATACTTAGGAGAATAAATGAGACACAAGAGAGAAAAAAAAATAAAGAATACAAATTTCCAGTTAGAACATAAATAAGTACTAGGGATGTAATGTACAACAAGGTAAGTATAATTAATACTGCTGTATATTATATATGAAAATTGTTAAGAGAGTTAAGAAAGGTCTCATCACAAGGAAAAAAATATATTTTTTCTATTTAATTTTGTATCTATATGAGATGGATGCTCATATTATGATAAACATTTTATGATGTAAGTCAAATCATTATGCTGCACACCTTAAACTTATATAGTGCTATATGTCAATTGTACTTCAATAAAACTGGATGAAAATAAAAGTCCTCCAAGTAGATGGCAAATGACAAGAGATGAAGATCTGAATCTACTCAAAGGAATAAAAAGCATGGGAAATGGTAACTACATTGCTAAATGAAGACTTTCTCTTTCATTGTTTAAAACTTTCCTTCTGCCCTGTATTATATGTCTGATTTCACAAAGGATTTGATATACTAAATTCTCCTGTTTAATGTGACTTTCCATACTCCATTTAATTCCTATCTTCTGGGCCATATCCATCTTGTCATCTTCTCCCTGTTGTCTTCCTGTTCATTGGCAAACACTGCTGGCACCCCCTCCCTCCCTAGATTAAACACGCACGCACCTACTTTTATAGAGGTGAGAGTTGGTTAAAATTAGCATCAAATACAACTTTGAAGGAGTCATGGAATAATTATGAGTGATAAATATTAGAAACATTTAGGATTAGGAGCTGAAATGAAGATAGTATCTAAATGTGTTAAAACCAATTTTATGATTCCTAATCTGTTTTCTAAAAGCATCATCAGTTGCTTTTATGACTCATTCCTCAGTCGCTCACCAATGAGAGATCCCACAGATGTCCAGTGAGGCAGGTACCCACGTTATAGTCTAAGAATAATTCTGCTTATATTTTTAGAATAATAATGCCACAGCTCATTTCTAGGATAGGAACAGTTTTCTAAACATTATGGCCCAGGAATCAGAAAACTGCTGACTTGATTTTGTAAATACAAGTTTTATTTTAAAAAAAAGCTTTTATTGGAACACAAGTCATTTCTTTTACATCTTGTCTATGGCTGCTTTCACGCTATGACTGTGGAATTGAGTAGTTGCAACCACTAGAGTCGCAAGCCTTCTTGCAAACCTAAATTATTTACTCTCTTTAAGAAAATGTTTGCTGACTCCTATAGTTAATTAAAATTAATAGCAGCAAATGCAGAACTTACTATGTGCCAGGTCATTTTAGTATATTAATTAAAATATTAATTCTAATATACCTAAAAATCATATGAGGTAGGTTCTCTTACAATACTTATTTAACTGAGGAAACTGAGGTGCAGAGTGGTTAAATAACTTGTCCTTAGTCACAAAGCTAATAAGTAGTAGGGCCAGGATTTGAACAAAGGTGGCTTGACTCCAAAGTTTGGGCTTTTAACAGCTTGTCTCATACTGCTGCTCCAATTGAAGATATAAAGGAAATACAGATTTTTTTTTTTTTAAATCCAGCATGTGGGGCTTCCCTGCTGGTGAAGTGGTTGAGAGTCCGCCTGCTGATGCAGGGGACACGGGTTCGCGCCCTGGTCCAGGAGGATCCCACATGCCGTGGAGCGGCTGGGCCTGTGAGCCATGGCCACTGAGCCTGTGTGTCCGGAGCCTGTGCTCCACAACAGGAGAGGCCACAACAGTGAGAGGCCCACCTACCACAAAAAAAAAAAAAAAAAAAAAGAATCCAGCATGTGGAATACATGGTGAATTTATGGCGGACAGACAGCCAATTTAGGTGAAAATCAGGGAATTATTTTAATTATAAGAAAGAAGATAAGATATATGTAATTAGTTCTGGATTAATTATTGCAGTTTCTTCAGGCTTATTCATGAAAGAATAATTGTGAGAGAAGCCAATTTTTTAAAAATTGTAAGTTACTTTTTCAAATTAGGCCCGTATCTCAGTACAGTAATTTTACAGGACAGTAGACTCAGGCTCCTTTTATCAGCTTCTTCATTTCTCGATTTTGTCTCTCTGGTTCAGTGTCATATACGTGGAACTGTTTCACCGAGAAATCAAAATCATTTCCAAAATTTAGTTTCCTAACTTTGAGTTTTCTTTTAACCTGTTTTAAATCTTCTGCATCAGTGTAGTACATAAATCAGTAAACATTTATTCCAGTAACTGTTTGCAACTAAAACTTGTGAAATGAAACAGGTTCAAGAGATTCTGACAGCTTGCTTATTTTTCTAGAAGCTATTTGAGTTTGGATTTTTGACACAGTGGCCTCAAAAAAGTTTAAAAATTATAAGCATACAATTTGTTAGCTGTTTCTCCTTATGGAGATTATGCTTGTGACCAAAATTTAGAGTTATGTTTTTATTAAAAAAACATTATGCCACAGCTTAATCCATTTTTGGACTCTAGGGCCATAATAGATAGTTCTTTCAATATGCGAAGCATGAGTTTTGTTCATCATGAGGTGTTAAAGCGATTCCTGTTTATCGTATCAAACATCCACAAAAACGTGTTCATTTCCTTTTAGTAGGTACCTGCGGAATATATGAGGAATTAAAGAGTATTTTGTGGAGAGTGTCATATCCTGCAAAGAGACTATAGTCTGGTAGGAAGTATTAGAAAAAAAGTATACAGATGATCGTAATAAAAAATGCAGAAGTAAGGCCAACTTCACATAAGACACTATAAACTTGTGATAAGTTAAACAGCATTAAAATATTGAAATACTTGTTCAGGAAAATAATACAAGTTGATATGGAAGATAACAAATTTTTGCCACAAACAATGTTATAGGAATTGAAAAGGAAGAAATATTCTTTTACTAGTTCACATTTGAACTGCTTTACAAAGAGGTGGAACTGGGTTTTAAGTAGATAGGAAGGATTAGATTATAAGAATACTAAGTATTTCTATAGCACTTAATTTTTTAAATGCTTTTTTATATCTAATCTGATTTTATAGCAACTTAATAGAACAAGTAGTATCGTTATTCTAATTTTTAAAGTAATTTGAAACCAAGAGGGGTTCAGTGGCTTCTGTGTACACAGCTGGTATGTGGTGGAAGTACTATTCACACCCAGGTTTTCCAGCTCTGAATCCTCTTAAGTTCTGTATTGTACTACCCCTTAAAGGGAAGAGTGGAAAGCACAAAGCTAGAGTCAGTCTGCCTGGGAAAGGAGGAAAGGAGGTTGGAAATTAGGCTGGGAGGCAGAGAGTGTCTAGATTCTGAAGCTCCTTAAATACCTGAGAATAGATTTGAGGTGGGAGCAGGGAAAGAGAAGATGAGTGGACCATTGTAGGACAGACATGATTGTGGCACAGACCAGGGTATTTGTAATGAGGTTGGAGGGAAGTGTTTAGATTCTGGGTGCATTTTGAATATAGAGCCAACTGGATGCGTGGAGTTTTGAGAGGAAGAGAGAGTCAAAAATGATTCCAAAGCTTAAAACTTGAGCAACTAGAAGAACACAATTATGGGGAACACTGAGAGACGAGCAGGTCAGAGTTGAGTTTTGGATGTTTGGACTTGTGGAATAAAGATGCCAATTACACATCAAAGTGGTGGTGTCAAATGGGCAGTTGCAACACTTGAGTCTGGAGTTCAGTGGAAAGTCTAGGCTGGAGATAGGAATTTGGAAGCCATCAGAATGTACATAATGTTTATAATGGTGAGATTGAGTGACATCGCTAGAGGAATGATAGTAGATAAGAGGTCTGAGAACTTAGTTCTAGGGTGCCCCAGAATTCTGAGTTCCTGAAGGAACCAGTATGGGGCTTGAGACTAATGCAGTTGCTTTGGAATAATAATAATAAAAACAGAAAAGAGGCTGCTGGATGTGGGAAGAGCTCTAAGGGCATGTTGATCTGTAACTTAAGAGCGACATGGAGAAAATTTTTTCTAGACCATGCTAGAGGCCTAATGATAATGTTAGGCAATGAATACTTCAAGGAAAGTCCATCCTTAAACACTCTATTGATTAAATATTTTTATTTTTTGTATGAAACAATGTTTAGTTAGTTGTCACATAACAGAGTAAGAAGTAATAGGAATAATGACTCCCTATTATTCATTTTTAACATGAGGAAACTGGTATCAGAGAAGATGAGTTGCTTGTAGTTTTACAGTTAATAATAGCACTATTTTTGGTTATTAAAGTCAAGTCAATTTTCAATACCTATTATAGCCCCTGCTGCTAATTTTCTAGAGTGATGTGTTTTATAAGAGGGAACCAATTACAGACCAGAGCAAAGTAGAGAAAAGTGATTGATGTTAAGGAAAATAACAGAAGAACATTTAGAACAAAGCGAGATGATCTACAAGGACATGAAGAATCATGGTGTGGTGAAAAAGCACTAGACTGATAATCAGGAAATTTGGAGACCAGTCCTGGCTGCTAAACTCTCTGGAAGCCTTGAAACTAATTTCTGAGAGTTCTGTATGTGGCTGAGAGCCTGACTTTCATGTAGGAAAGGATTTGTAGGCACATTAAAAAGGTCTGGGAGGACACACCTATCAAGGAGTTACTTCTGCAGAGAAGATTGAGCTTGGAAGGGCACAGCAAAAGGAGACTTAATTTCCTCTATAGTGTTGTTTGATCTATTTACAATGAACACGTATTACTTAAGTTTCATCAAAAATAAAAATGGTAAAATACTGTAAGAGAAAATTCAATTCAGCAATTTCTAGACATCAGTAGAAAGATGTAGTTCATACCCATTTGATCTCTAAGTTTCTCCTGTAAAATGAGGGAGTTTGACTAGAGACCCCAAAACCATTTCCAGCTCTAGCATTCTGGGGTCCTATGGAGAGCATAAATGTTAACATCTGGGGCCTTTTCCTCACTACTACATAAAAAAGAAACTTTGAACTAATATATTCATGAAAATCGGGTAACCAAAATGCTGTGGTTCACCAAAATGCTGAACTTGTAATGTGGATCTATACTAAGTTATTTAGTAAAACAATACATTATTTCACATAACCATAATAATCACTTGAAATAGTTGCTGTTATTATCACCTGTCATCTAATTTTACCTATGAGGACATTGGGGCTTATCAAGATTAACTGGCATTCCCATGGTCACACAGCTGCTAAGTGACGAAACCCAAGCCTGAGTCCTACACCTGAAAGCTTAACCATGAAACAGTCTGATTTCAGTTTTTTAGGGGGTGTACACCTTCCTTGATGTGGAGAAGTAATGATTTATTTTAGTTTACAGAGTGGGAAAACCAGTTAGCTTGGTTTTTGTCAAGTACCTCATTTCTGAACCCGCTTTCTTTCAAGTTAATTTTTCAAGTTAATTCAGTTAACTGCTCACATCTCTTTCTGGTTCCTAACATTGTATAACTCTACCCTCATTCTTCAGACATAAATTGCACTGCCCAAATTTTAATTTGTGTTTCTGAAACACAAATCCCTTCAAATTTATGGGTCTTTTTAACGTGACAGTATTTATTTTTTCTACAGAAAAGTTAAAGGTTTTCTTTAAAATGATATTGTCTCTGAATTCAGAGCATTAGATAATAGACTTTATGTTGGCAGCACTGCTTGCCCCCTTCAACAGCCTACAGACCCACACATCCAGCTGACTGTCTTCCTGGTCCTAACATACTGTCCTACTCAGATCTCCAGCTTGAGTCTGTGACTTCATTTCTCTCTTAACTCTTGGACATAGAGCACTCCCAGGTCTGACCCACTTCTCTGCACCTTCCTAATTATCATTCCAAAACTTGATTTGGTTTGTCTACTGTTCTGTTTTCCTGCTCAGTTTCTATGACCTATATGAATGGCTCTCAGACCTATCAGAGCATCAGAATCACCCAAAGAAATGTTTAAATTACAGATTCCAAAGTACATATCAGAAGTGCTAAATCAGTTGCTTGAGTTGAGAGCTGGAAATCTATATTGAAAAGAATTGCTTTCATGCATAGCCAAACAGGGAATTCCTGCCCATGTGATATCTTTACCTGAAGCAGGTGTCCATGCCAGTTTTCTCCTGGTTCAATGATCTTTCTTCACCAGGTATGGGAAGTTAAAGAATTAGCTATCATTCTGTCATGGCACCTTGATTAGAAACTTTGTATTTGAGAATTATAATAAAAAGGCATTCTAATTTCCAGGAAAATGGTGTGTAAGCGTTTTTCTGGAGATTAGAAAAATAGTTCTAAAAATAGAAATTATTTTTAGAATCATATTCCCTATAGAGATGCTCATTTTACCAAAAAAATAAAAACAAAACCTTTTAGGTTAAATCATTTTTCTCTTTTACCCTCTTTAATGAAATATAAAACACTTTATGCATCGGAGTTTACAAGCAAATTTTTCTTTAAAAATCATCATCATACCATATAAGCTGTGAGGTTATTACATGTTTATTCCAAACAGTTTTTGAAATTAGAGATTTCAGCCAATTTTCCAATGGATATTTTTCTTAGTTGAATAACAACTCCAGATCACTGATTTTTTTAATCCCGTTTAGTACAAGGTGTTTTTTTGTTGTTGTCGTTGTTTTTGTTGTTTTGTTTTGTTTTGTTTTGTTTTGTTTTTTGCGGTATGCAGGCCTCTCACTGTTGTGGCCTCTCCCGTTGCAGAGCACAGGCTCTGGACGTGCAAGCTCAGCGGCCATGGCTCACGGGCCCAGCTGCTCCGCAGCATGTGGGATCTTCCCGGACTGGGGCACGAACCCGTGTCCCCTGCATCGGCAGGCGGACTCGCAACCACTGCGCCACCAGGGAAGCCCAGTACAAGGTTTTTGTAATTAAAATATTCAATGAAAATAAACCTATTTAGGTTAATTTACTTAGTGAATGTTTAATAAATGTCTACTAAATACAAACAACCTTATTAGGTACTAGAGACAAACACAGTTTCTGTCTCCATTTTGCTATTATCTATTTTTGTTGTATGAAAAGAGCCTTTACAGAGCCGAGTGCTCTTGTTCGGCACATCATGCTACTTTTCTCTCTGAGGCAGCATATGCAGATTACTTTTTGAACCATGGCTTAATTACAAAGAACTGCTTAAAGCAAAGAAAATGATATATAATTTATTCACCTGAGAAATTCAGGGCAAAGCCAGTCCTGCTTAAGCATGGAAGTCTAGTTGAAAATATGTTAATACTGTGTTCCAAAACAGAATTCCATATTATTGAGTCTTCTCTCCTGCATCTTACCCTTAATTTGCTGTTGTGCAAAATAGCAGCTGTCTCATAGTACCACTTAAACTGAAGTACTATGTAAAACACTTATATTTCAGTTTCTAATTATTTACAGCATACACTAGGGAAGTTCCAAAGATATAAGAAGTTAATGCATTAAATCTCCATAATTCTCTCCTTCTTCACCATTTTTAGTTGCTTATAGCACCAACAAGAAACGATGTTTAAACTCTTTTCAGGAATGTTTCTTTTTTTATATTCGTTATCTTCACTTGATAGTATTTTGTGTATGGCTTTTATTTTTTACCACGTGTAAAATATTTGTAGGTTTGTTTTTCCATTGCTGCCCCAGAGAACAGCAGACTCTAGTAAAAAATGTATTTATGCAGATTTGGAGAAGTCTTGAACTTATTCATGATTTTCCCGCAGATTTTCTTATCTAAATAAACACATAATTTTTGATTCCATGAAATGCAATTTGTACTGCTATTCAAACTCATAGAGTTCTCTGACTTCTGGAGAGTTATTGAAGGCTTGATGTCCAAGCCATTTCAGTGTTACCTGAGGAGAGACTTGGTGACCCCTCAGTTGGAACAGAAGGATGCACGGGATGACAGCACAGACAGTGACGATGCCCTTGTGAAAAACTGTGAAGGTCTGAGATTCCTGCAGACTACTTGCAGGCTGAGGGGTTCACTGGCCACAGTTTCACAGATGCTGGCAGAAGCTTTTGTTTCTGAGAAAAACAACACCTAGTAAAGCAAACAGTATGGATTTCATATTTGTGGGAGTTCTTTATGCACCCCAGGTCCCTCGGGGGTGCTGTGGAGGGGCCGAGTAGTTGGCGCTAACGCGGAGGAGCAGAATCACAAGCAGAGACCTCAAATGGGCTGCAGCCAAACCTCTCCAAACTCTGCCCTGGAAAGAGATGTTATACTGCTCAGAAAATAAATCTGCCCACTGCCCTATCTGTCTAGACTGTTCTCTATAAAAATTCCTTGAAAAGGTAGTCTAGACCGAAGGACATCAGTATTTACCACAAGATATGCCCACAAGAGACCTTTGGAGAATTGTCTCTCAATAGTCCTGAGCAATGAATATGATCACGATTTAAACTATTCCTATCAGAATTTTATACCCATTCTACTAATTCTGGTTACCTGAGTTTACCTTGGAGTGTATCTTTTTATATCACCAGTATCATAGGCAATATTGATGGTTAACAGTGTGGCTAGAACATAATGCCTAGAAGCACAGATGGAAGGGCAGCTCATCCTAGACCAGCCCCCTTTCATACAGATGAACACGGCGTAAGCGGGTTCTAGGAAACATGTTCAATAACAATAGCCCAAACTGGAACTGCCTTTTAAAGAAGATCTGAGAAACAAAAAGGAAATAAGACATGTCAGAGAAATAAGGGCCAGCTATTCAGGAAGGACTATTGAGAACAGTCTCTTTCTACAGTTGGAGTTAAAGCTCCTGGTTAGGATTGAGAGTTTAGGGGATGGTGTGATGTGATGAACTACAAGCTATCCTTTCTTTTCTTTTTTCTTTTTCTTTTGCCAGGTACTTAATTGCCTGCATTAAGATGTCTCTTTCTTTCTCTCTCTCGTTCTCTCTTTCTTTTTCTTTCTTTCTCTCTCTCTTTCTCTTTCTTTTTTCTTTCTTTCTTTCTTTCTTTCTTTCTTTCTTTTTTTTCTTTCTTCTTTCTCTTTCTTTCTTTCAATTGGGGTATAGTTGCTTTACAATTTTATGTTAGTTTCTGCTGTACAATGAAGTGAATCAGCTATACGTATACATATATCCCCTCGCTCCGGGACCTCCCTCCCACCTATCTAGTTCACCACAGAGCACTGAGCTGAGCTCCCTGCACTGTACAGCAGGTTCCCAATAGCTATCTGTTTTATACAAGGCAGGGTACATACCTCAATCCCAATCTCCCAATTCATCCCATGACCCTCCATGTCCAAATGTCTGCTCTCTACCTCTGCATGTCTATTCCTGCCCTGCAAAGAGGTTCATCTGTACCATATTTCTAGATCCCACATATATGCATTAATATATGATATTTGTTTTTCTCTTTCTTACTTTGCTCTGTATGACAGACTCTATGTCCATCTCTACAAATGACCCAATTTCATTCCTTTTTATCACTAATATTCTGTTGTATATAGTACCACATCTTCTTTATCAATTCCTCTGTTGAGGGACATTTAGGTTGTTTCCATGTCCTGGCTATTGTAAATAGTGCTGCAATGAATATTGGGGTGATGTGTCTTTTTAAATTATGGTTTTCTCTGGGCATATGACCAGTAGTGGGATTGCTCAGTCATATGGTAGTTCTATTTTTAGTTTTTTAAGGAACCTCCATACTGTTCTCCATGATGGCTATATCAACTTACATTCCCAACAACAGTGCAAGAGGATTCCCTTTTCTCTACACCCTCTCTAGCATTTATTGTTTGTAGATTTTTTCATGATAGCCATTCTGAGTGGTGTGAGGTGACACCTCATTGTAGTTTTGATCTGCGTTTCTCTAATAATTAGTGATGCTAAGCATCTTTTCATGTGCCTCTTGGCTGTCTCTATGTCTTCTTTGGAGCAATGTCTATTGAGGTTTTCCACCCATTTTTTGATTGTGTTATTTTTTGGGTTTTTTTTTTGTATTCAGCTGCATTAGCTGTTTGTATATATTAGATATTAATACCTTGTCAGTTGCTCTGTTTGCAAATATTTTCTCCCATTCTGAGGGTTGTCTTTTTTGTCTCATTTATGGTTTTCTTTGCTGTGGAAAAGCTTTTGAATTTAATTAGGTCCCATTTGTTTATTTTTGTTTTTATTTCCATTTCTCTAGGAGGTGGGTCAAAAAGGATCTTGCTGTGATTTATGTCATGAAGTGTTCTGCCTATGTTTTCCTCTAAGAGTTTTATAGTGTCTGGTCTTATAGTGTAAAACCAAAATGGTTTTCAATCCATTTTGAGTTTATTTTTGTGTATGGTGTTAGGGAATGTTGTAAGTTCATTCTTTTATACGTAGCTGACCAGTTTTTCCAGCACCACTTATTGAAGAGACTGTCTTTTCTCCATTATATGTTCTTGCATCCTTTGTCATAGATTAGGTGACCATAAGTGTGTGGGTTTATCCTTGGGCTTTCTATCCTGTTCCATTGATCTATATTTCTGTTTTTGTACCAATACCATACTGTCTTGATGACTGTACCTTTGTACTATAGTCTGAAGTCAGAGACCCTGATTCCTCCAGCTCCATTTTTCTTTCTCAAGATGGCTTTGGCTATTTGGGGTCTTTTGTATTGCCATATAAATTATAAAACTTTTTGTTTTAATTCTGTGAAAAATGTCATCAGTAATTTGATAGAGATTGCATTGAATCTGTAGATTGCTTTGGGTAGTATAGTCATCTTCACAATATTGATTCTTCCAATCAAAGGACATGGTATATCTCTCCATCTGTCTCTGTCATTTCTTCTCAAGTGCACACGGAACATTCTCTGGGATAGATCACATCTTGGGTCACAAATCAAGCCTTGGTAAATTTAAGAAAAATGAAGTCATATCAAGCATCTTTTCTGACCACAACACTATGAGGTTAGAAATCCATTACAGGAAAAAAAACTGTAAAAATCACAAACACTTGGCGGCTAAACAATAAGCTAATAAATAACCAAGAGATCACTGAAGAAATTAAAAAGGAAATAAAAAAATACATAGAAACAAATGACAATGAAAACGCAATGACCCAAAACCTATGGATGCAGCAAAAGCAGTCATAAGAGGGAAGTTTATACCAATTCAATCCTACCTCTAGAAACAAGAAAAATCTCAAATAAAAAACCCAACCTTACACCTAAATCAACTAGAGAAAGAAGAACAAACAAAACCCAAAGTTAGTAGAAGGAAAGAACTCATAAAAATCAGAGCAGAAATAAATGAAATAGAAACGAAGATAACAATAGCAAAAATCAATGAAACTAAAAGCTGGTTGATGAACAAAACTGATAAGCTTTTAGCCAGACTCATCAAGAAAAAAAAGGAGAGGATCCAAATCAGTAAAATCAGAAATGGAAAAGGAGAAATCACAATTGACACTGCATAAATAAAAAGAATCATAAGAGACTACTACAAGCAACTATATGCCAGTAAAATGGACAACCTGGAAGAAATGGACAAATTCTTAGAAAAGTACAACCTTCCAAGACTGAACCAGGAAGAAATAGAAAATTTAAACAGACCAAACACAAGTAACGAATTTGAAACTGTAATTAAAAATCTTCCAACAAACAAAAGTCTAGGACCAGATGGTGTCACAGGTGAATGCTATCAAACATATAGAGAAGAGTTAACACTTATTCTTCTCAAACTCTTCCACAAAATTGCAGAGGGTGCAACACTCCAAAACTCATTCTATGAGGCCACCATCACATTGGTACCAAAACCAGAAAAAGATATCACAAAGAAAGAAAATTACAGACCAATATCACTGATGAACATAGATATGGAAACCCTCAACAAAATACTAGCAAACAGAATCCAACAGCACATTAAAAGCATCAAACACTATGATCAAGTGAGATTTTTCCCAGGGATGCAAGGATTCTTCAATATACACAAATTAATGTGATACACAATATTAACAAATTAAATAATAAAAACTATATGATCATCTCAATAGATGAAGAAAAAGCTTTTGACAAAATTCAACACCCATTTATGATAAAAACTCCCCAGAAAGTGTGCATAGAATGAACCTACCTCAATGTAATAAAGGCCAATATGACAAACCCACAGCAAACATCATTCTCAATGGTGAAAAACTGAAAGAATTTCCTCTAAGATCAGGAATAAGACAAGGGTGTCCACTCTTGCCACTATTATCTAACATAGTTTTGGAAGTCCTAGCCATGGCAATCATAGAAGAAAAAGAAATAAAAGTAATCTAAATTGGAAAAGAAGAAGTAAAACTGTCACTGTTTGCAGATGACATGATACTATACATGGAAAATCCTAAAGATGCCACCAGAAAACTACTAGAGCTAATCAATGAATTTGGTAAAGTTGCAGGATACAAAATTAATGCACAGAAATCTCTTGCATTCCTATATACTAACAACGAAAGATCAGAAAGAGATATCAAGGAAACAATCCCGTTCACCAATGCAACAAAAAGAATAAAATACCTAGGAATAAACCTATCTAAGGAGGGAAAAGACCTGTGCTCAAAAAACTATAAGATACTGATTAAAACTGGCTCTTTCAAAGTGACTTTTGTGTTAACTAGTCATATGATTGAGGTTATTAATGCTGAGGAGTATTTAGTACCTCACTCTCAAATCAATATTACCAACTAGAAAACTGAGACCCAGGCAGTCTGGGAGACACCTAAAGTTACACAAGAGGGAAGAGCATATCTTCCTGGAGGTCGTTGGTTTATTCTAAAGGAGCACATTGTGTTCAGGTTAAAAATGAGTGAGACAGAGAGGTGGAGACTGACTGACCTCAGTAGGACTTTAATCCTCTATGTATAGAAAACTCCACTGGTCAGTGTAAATACCTACTCAAATTAGTATTGTATTTGGGAACTTGCCAGAATGTATGAAGGTGCAATTCAATTTATGATTAGAGCTCGGCCCTAGTGTGGAAAAATATTAATTGCCATTCAGAATAATTTTTAAAAGATAAATATCTGAAATACAAATACAGGATTGCCTTAAGCACAATAAACAATTAAATCAATTACAATTTACCAGTGAAACTTTCAAGCATTGAGATGTTTAGTGAAAGGCAGAGAATGTCAGACTGGTTTAAATATTTTCATCTGCAGTCAGAGGCATTGGCCATACTGAGCTGGAAGGTATCTTGGCATCTATTGGGATGATTTTCTTCCCTTTAAGGAGCCCCAAGCTCTTGGAACTCTGAAGCAGGACAGAGAGACCCTCTGAGGGTTAAGATCTTCACTTTTACTTATTCCTAATAGAGACACTCTACTTTTACCTGTTTCACAGCTTGGCTTCTGTTATTTAGAAAACAAACTTAAAAAATTGCTTGTATAGTATTTTATATCTTTTATTTTTTATTGAATATAGTTGTTTTATAATATAATATTAGTTTCATGTGTACAACACAGTGATTCAATATTTTTATAGATTGTACTCCATTTAAAGTTATTACAAGATAGTGGCTATAATTCCTTGTGCTGTACAGTATATCCCTGTTACTTATTTATTTTATACATAATAGTTTGTACCTCTTAATCCCCTACTCCTATCTTTCCCCTCCTCACTTCCTTCTCCACACTGGTAACCACTGGTTTGTTTTCTATATCTGTGAGTCTGTTTCTCTTTTGTTACATACATTCTTTTGTTTTTAGATTCCACATATAAGTGATAACATAGAGTATTTGTTTTTCTCTGTCTGACTTATTTCACCAAGCATAATACTCTCTAGGACTGTCCACATTATTGCAAATAGCAGAATCCCATTCTTTTTTATGATTAAGTAATATTCCATCATATATATATATATATATATATACATATATATATACATATATATATATTATATACATATATATATAATATATATACATTATCTATATACTATATATATAGTATATATATCCATTCATTTCTTCATGGACACTTAGGTTGCTTCCATATCTTGGCTATTGGACATAATGCTGCTATGAATATTGGGATGCACATATCTTTTTGAATTAGTATTTTCCTTTTTGTCAGATAAATACCCAGCAGTGGAATTGCTGGATCATATGGTAGTTCTATTTTTATTTTTTTGAGGAACCTCCATATTGTTTTTCATAGTGGCTGCACAAATTTACATTTCCAACAACAGTGTCCTAAGGTTCCATTTTCTCCACATCCTTTTGAACTTTTGGTATTTGTAGACTTATTGATACTAGCCATTTTCACAGGAGTGAGGTGATATCTCATTGTGGTTTTGATTTGCATTTTTCTGATGATTAGCTATGTTGAGCATCTTTTCATGTGCCTGTTGACCATCTGTATATCTTCTTTGGAAAAAATGTCTATTCATGTCTTCTGCCTATTTTTAATTAGGTTGTTTGCTTTGTTTGATATTGAGTTGTATGAGCTGTTTATAGATTTTGGATATTAACTCTTTCTCAGACTTATCATTTGCAAATATTTTCCCCCATTCAATAGGTTGTCTTTTTGTTTTGTCAATGGTTTTCTTTGCTGTGCAAAAGCTTTTAAGTTTAATTAGGTCCTGTTTGTTTATTTTTGCTTTTATTTACTTTGCTTTAAGAGACAAATCTTAAAAAAATATTGCTATGATATATGTCAAAGAGTTCTGCCTATGTTTTCTTCTAGGAGATTTATGGTCTCAGGTCTTACATTTATAGTCTCAGGTCTTTAATACATTTTGAGTTTTTTTGGATAAGCTGTGAGGAAATGTTCTAAGTTCGTTCTTTTATGTGTGGCTTTTTTCCAGTTTTCCCAGCATCACTTATTGAAGAGACTGTCTTTTCTCCATTGTATATTCTTGCCTCTTGGTCATAGATTAATTGACCGTAAGTGTATGAATTTATTTTCTGGCCCCTTTATTCTGTTCCCTTGATCTATGTGTCTGCTTTTGTGCCAACACCATGCTTTTATGATTCCTGTAGCTTTGGAGTATAGTCTGAAGTCTGGGAGGGTTATACCTCCAACTTTGTTCTTTTTTTCCTCAAGGTTGCTTTGGCAATTCAGGGTCTTTTGTTGTTCTTTTAGGATTATTTGTTCTAGTTCTGTGAAAAATGTCATGGGCATTTTGATAAGGATTGCATTAAATCATAGATTGCTTTATTTATTTATTTATTTATTTTATTAGTTTCTGCTTTATAACAAAGTGAATCAGTCATACATATACATCTGTTCCCACATCCCTTCCCTCCTGCGTCTCCCTCCCTCCCACCCTCCCTATCCCACCCCTCCAGGCGGTCACAAAGCACTGAGCTGATCTCCCTGTGCTCTGCGGCTGCTTCCCACTATCTATCTACCTTACGTTTGGTAGTGTATATATGTCCATGCCTCTCTTTTCCTTTGTCACAGCTTACCCTCCCCCCTCCCCATATCCTCAAGTCCATTCTCAAGTAGGTCTGTGTCTTTATTCCCGTTTTACCCCTAGGTTCTTCATGACATTTTTTTTTTAAATTCCACATATATGTGTTAGCATACAGTATTTGTCTTTCTCTTTCTGACTTACTTCATTCTGTATGACAGACTCTAGGTCTATCCACCCCATTACAAATAGCTCAGTTTCGTTTCTTTTTATGGCTGAGTAATATTCCATTGTATATATGTGCCACATCTTCTTTATCCATTCATCCGATGATGGACACTTAGGTTGTTTCCATCTCCGGGCTATTGTGAATAGAGCTGCAAAGAACATTTTGGTACATGTCTCTTTTTGAATTATGGTTTTCTCAGGGTATATGCCTAGTAGTGGGATTGCTGGATCATATGGTAGTTCTATTTTTAGTTTTTTAAGGCACCTCCATACTGTTCTCCATAGTGGCTGTACCACATAGTTTGCTTTGAGTAGTATAACCATTTTAAAAATATTAATTCTTCCAATCCAAGAGCAGGAATATCTTTACATTTCTTTGTATCATCTTCAATTTCCTTCATTAATGTTTTATGGTTTTCAGAATATGTCTTTCACCTCATTGGTTAAGTTTATTCCTAGGAATTTTATTCTGTTGATGTGATTTTAAACAGGATTTTATTTTTGCTTTCTCTTTCTGATAATTCATTATTAGTGTATAGTAAAGCAACAGATATCTGTATATTAATCTTATATCCTGCAACCTTTCTGAATTCATTTATTAGTTCTAGTATCTTTTTGGTGGAGAGGCTTTAGGGTTTTCTACATAAAGTATCAAGTCATCTGAAAATAGTGACAGTTTTACTTCTTCCTTTCCAATTGGGATGCCTTTTATTTCTTTTTCTTTTCTGATTGTCATGGCTAGGGCTTCTAATATTATGTTAAACAGAAGTTGTGAAGTGGGCATCCTTGTCTTGTTACTGATTTTAGAGGAAAACTTTTAGCTTTTTACCATTGAGTATGATGTTAGCTGTGATTTGGTCATAAATGACCTTTATAATGTTGAGATACCAACTTTAATGAGTTGGGGTTTTTTTTTATCATGAAAGGATGTTGAATTTTGTCAAATGCTTTTTTCTGTGTCTATTGAGATGATCATGTGATTTTTGATCCTACCTTTTGTTAATGTGGTGTATCACACTGATTGATTTGTGAATATTGAACCGTCTTTGCATCCCTGGAATAAATTCCACTCGATCATGCTCTATGATCCTTTATATGTATTGTTGGATTCAATTTCTTAATATTTTGTTGAGGATTTTTGCATCAATACTCATCAAAGATATTGGCCTGCAATTTTCTTTATTGTAGTGTCTTTGTCTGGTTTTGGTATGAGGGTAATGCTGGCCCCAGAAAATGAATTTGGGAGTGTTTCATCTTCAATTTTTTTGGAATAGTTTGAGAACAATTTATAACTTGATAGAAGTTTGGATGCATGCATTTGTATGTTTTATTACATTTGAATTTTATGTAAAACACTATAAACAATTAAGATCTCAATTGGAGCATGCTGAAATATTTAGGGGAAGATATACTGATGTCTGTGATTTACTTAGAAACACACCAAAAATAAGGTAGATTGATGGGTAGATATAGGATGGATATACAAAGAAAGTATAGTTGCCTGCTAATGGTAGAATATAGATGGAAGATCTTAGGTGTGCTTCTTTCAACTTTGCTGTACATTTATAAAACTCACCAATATAGTTCAACTCTCTCATTTTTAAAATGAGGAAAGTGAGGTTTAGGGAGAAGAAGATTAAGTCATTGGCAGAGCAGCAATTAGAACCAAAAGAACTCATTCGGCAGCTTGTCTTTGCATTCAAATTTGATCATTTGTCTCAAGATTTCTTTATATAAGTGTCAGAAAAATCATGAGTGTTATCAAAGATGAAAAAGGTTTCCTATTGTATTATTGAAACTCTTAATTTTGGGAAAATATCCTTTTCCTTCCTTTTTTATTTTTCATGCTTGTAGCATTGAGGCAGTTTTCATGCTTCTTTTTGTTTAGTACATTAGAATCAATTGTGAATTTATATATTCTATGGTATTTATGAACCAACTATCCATTTCAGTTTTACATTCACATACAATTGAATACAACTGGCATTTCCTGATCAATGTATTCCTTTGAAAGTATAGCAGTGAAGGCAACTTCTTTAGAAAAGGTCCATGAACTTTACATAGATTCTCCTAATGTCTTTTTTGGGAAAACAAAAAAATGGCTTTGCCTCTGGTGTTTGACTGGTATAAGTCATAATGAAGGACTACTTAAAAATGGCTTCTCCTTGCTCTTATACTCTTCTAGAACATTTAGAGGGTAAGAATCTCTGAAGTCAAGACTACCTGAGGTTTGATTCTTGTGACATTTTTAAGTGTGAGATCTTGGGAAAGTTACTCAAGTTCTCTGAGTCTTTTTCCTTGGGTATAAAATAGGGATAATAATCATACCCTACAGATCAGAGTATTTAATAAAATCTATTATTACAACTTTTATTAATGGTAAGCTTAGAATTTGCTGGTGAATGACTTTGTATATGTTTATATTTTGTTTTGTTTATTTTACTTTTTATTTATAGCTGACATTTACTTTCATAAGAGATTGTGCTTCTGAATATTTATAGGATTTACATCTTCACTTGTCACGTCAATAAAACATGCACACTGTAATTCTTACAGTTCTTTATACAGAAACATGAGTCATCTATAAAGCACATTATGATTGGGTTTATTTATTCCTTAACTCTGTTCTCCTTTAAGAGATTCTTTTTTATTTCTCAGATTTTAGTGTTGATTACTGCTTTCTAGTCTTCTCCCTAAAAATTTCAAAATGTAATAATTATAGACTTGTACAACTCAAACTGTAAGGAATATAGAATTTTAAAAGGGTGAGAAATTAAAATTTCAATCATTAGTGTAACCTTAAAAAATTGCAATGTAAAGATGCTACTTTTGGGCTTCCCTCGTGGCGCAGTGGTTGAGAGTCCGCCTGCCGATGTAGGGGACGCGGGTTCATGCCCCGGTCTGGGAAGATCCCACATGCTGTGGAGCGGCTGGGCCCATGAGCCATGGCCACTGAGCCTGTGCGTCTGGAGCCTGTGCTCTGCAACGGGAGAGGCCACAACAGTGAGAGGCCCGCGTACCGCAAAAAAAAAAAAAAAAAAAAAAAAATGCTACTTTTTCATATTAAGTGGATAAAGATATTCTTAATTGTAGTAGGCATCACTTCAGAGTAATGAAAATGTGAGCTGGGATATATACATAAATAAAGCAAATACATTTTATTCTAAAATATTAAATATATTTTATCCACCCCAGCATACATATACATATAAGATAATAGTATATCATTTGAAGGAGAAACAATGTCAAAGTTTTATGTACTGTAGTTCAGTAGTTGTGCAATGCTTTCTTTGTGTATCATCTCAAATTCTTTTTTTAATCATATTTCATAGTTTTCAACGTGACAAAATGAGCTCACTGTACAGAATCATAAAATTTGGAAGGTTGGAAGGAAGCTTTGAGATCTTCTGGAATTCTAAATTAGTGGTTTTAAATCCTTATTTCAGGAGGTTTTAAAGAATTACTAATGCCATACTCCAGATGCATTAAATTAGAATCTCTGTGAATAGGGCCTGAATAGTCCTAGTTTTCAAAAGCTCCCCTGGTGATTCTACCATGATGTCAATGTCAGAATCATCCATCTGTTTTTGTTTTTTGTTTTTTGGCAACATTTAGAAAGGAAACAGAAGTGCTCTAGATCTTGGTGAAGTCATAGACTATTTGCCTTCAGAATTAAAAAAGAATCTTGGTCTCCTCTTAAACCAGTGCTTTTTCCACTCTCACACACTGCTTTCCTTTGGTTACTCCAGACTGTGTTTTTCTTAATGAGTTCGTGTGGTCCTCAAAACCCTTGGGAGAGATCTATCATGTGTAGTCAGGCCTTGTTTTGGTGGATGAGCCTCACGGGTATTGTACATTTGTATTTTCTGAAGCACTGGGGAATGAGTGAAGATATTGGCTTAGCCCCTAGATACTTGAACTGGATTGGTCAAGCTGCTCCATAAACAGAGTTATTTCTGGCCAGGAGAAAGTACAGTGCACTTTTAGTTCGCTACTCTAAATTTTATGCACTACATATTTATTATATTATATTTAACTTTTTTCTGTGATAATGTACTATATGTGTAATAGACTAGTTTTAATTATGGGACATATATTAAGTTTAAAGATCATATAATAAAAAATAAATATTTAAAGTAATTCTACCTATTGTAAGATAATTTTACCTATTTTATATTAATTCTTATGATTTTGTTCTCATTTATAGACAACATTATTCATATACTATCTACAGTTAACTTGCCTTCTATGTATTCCAGAATTTTTTTAAAATATGGAGTTACAATATTGTCATGCCATTACAGCTAATTTCCAAAGGAATCAAAATGTGGAAAATCTGTTTATAAACCTTCTTTGATATATCCTTTTGAAAAATACAGTTTATTCTAGGTGTTCATCACCATTTCTTGCTGTGGCGGGATAATGTTATAGTCTCAAGTGACATGTGGCCAAACATGGATTCAAGGGTAGTGCCTCTTGAAGGCCTTGTTTAAAACACTCACTCTGGGATACTACTGTGCTTCTTTACTTCCAGACTGACCACTGCTCTAAGCAGTGTTGGGGCAATGCCTGGGCTGCCCGACCCCTTGAAGTTCAAGAAGAAGCACCAGGACTTCTCATGATGGGAGGTCAGAATCAATGTAAGTGACTTCCTAACAGGGGCAGCTAAATCCCTTCAGTGATTTAGGTCTGTATGAAGTCAGCCATATGAAAGATTATTTCCAGTGTGTGGTGTTTGTCATCATCATACCCCAAAATTTTGCTTTTGACATAAAATAAAACTTTAGAAGCTTTTCTCAAGTGTTAATTCGTATGTATCTCTGGTGAAAAGCACAGTGCAAAGATATAATGTGTTCAATTTGTTGTTTCCTTAGGATTACCCATCAATATTTTCAATTTCATGAAAATATTACTTTAAGGAAACGAGTTACTTTGAAAATTTCCATCAATGATAGTTTAGAGAAAACTTAGAAAGTCTAATTTAAAATTTTTGTGAACTTTAAAGATGAGCGTAAATGTACTCATAAATGCATAAGTGGGAAAAGCTGCAAGATTTTATCTTTGAGAAAAGCTTTAATTTTGCTGTAATTTGACATTGTTGTTGAGCATTGTTGCTTAGTACAGATTTATTTCTTTTCAGTGATGTTACTTCATGAAATGTCAATCATGTAGGAATTCCCAAAGACAACAGTTCAGTAGATTGTATCAGAAAAAACTGATGTGTACAAATGGATAATAGAAATAGTAGAAATAATGTTCATTTGTGATAAATTACACGAGGCTAGGATTGGATTTTTCCTTTGGGGCAAAATAAAGAAGTTGTAATATGATGCTTGTATTAAGATGTAGTTTTCATTAAGAATAGAAGAGGAGAAAATGATGAAATAATAGAAAATATCATAATACCATCAAGTTTATTCTCATTAAGTCCTGGGGATCTAAATATCTTTTCAAACAGTTTTCTTCTAACTGTTTATAAGTTACAAGGTTATGGTGTTTAAAGATAATGAGAGGATAATTTTCTTGTACTGTTGAACTCTAGAACTTTTGTGTAAAGTTATAATACTTCATTATATAGAAAGGACAACAAAGTTCTACAGTAAGTAAAGATTCAAACTGGTTTCTGTTTTTCTATCTAATGGCTTGCATCTAACTCTGATAAACAAGTTTAAACTTATATCATATAAAGTGATGTTTCACATATTGCTATTTTCCTTCATTGAATCCAATCCATAACATATTAAAATAATAAGTACTGGAAAATACCTAAAGCAAAAAGCCCCAGGTATATTTTAGGGTTCCCATAATCAGTTTAAAAGAGAGTCATTTAAGTTCTGTGAGTATCAGATCTGATTCCCTTCCCTGTCTACCCTCCTAGGTTGTTGTGAGGATGAAATGAGAGTAAATATGTAAAAGTACTATGTTAACTGTAACAGACTGTAGAAAATTTGTTAATCTTTTGGGCAAGATTTAGAACAAAACATTTAAAATACTCTGGGTATTTTATCCAGCAACGTTAGAGAAGGACATCTTCCTTATATAACTTTTATTTAAAAAGAGTAAGAAGGGACTTCCCTGGTTATCCAGTGGTTAAGACTCCATGCTTCCACTGCAGGGGGTGCGGGTTCCATCCCTGGTAGGGGAATTAAGATCCTCTCCTGCATGGTGCGTGGTGTGGCTAAAAAAATTAAAAGTTTTAAAAGAATTTTTTTAAATGTGAAAAAAAGAGTAAGAAACACAGCAATTAATATATATTAATATATAGTGAAATACATAGAATTTACATAGAATAACAACATCAAAATCAAAATATTAACATCAACATCAAAATATTTACAAAAAGCAGCTTTAGCTACCACGGCATATACTGGAATCAGACTGCCTTTGTCAGCCCTCTCTCCTCTCTCTCCCCTGCACTCTCTAACTTCTCCACTTCCTTCTCTCCCTTTCTCCACTCTGTTTTCTTCCTACTCCCCTACTTTCCAAGGTTGGTAAGACTTTGTCTCCTGACCTGACGTTTTATATTTTGTGGACCTTCTTTGTCGGTATTACATCACATAGACATCCTGGCAGGTTTTGTAGAAAGAGTTTGGACACCTTTCCCTTGGTGTTTTGTAGTAAGACAAGGTGGAGCTCTCAGCTGTGGACCAGAGGAAAGAGAGCAGTCTTTGGTCCCAGTTAGTAAAAAAACCACAGGCAGTGTTGACAGGAGTGTATGGCTGTGCATTAACTGAGACAGTTCTGTGGTTTGAAACTCTTTAATTGTATCTGTCACTACCATTTACAACTAAAGAAAAATTTATTGAATCTCACCACATGTTTAGAATGAAAACTCAGAGAAGGGCAGAACCAGAAAAGTAATGAATAAAAAGGAAAGTAAACAGAGTTTGAGAAGAAGTACAAAGAAACTTGAATTGCATAAACAGGATAGCAGTCAAAGGTGAATTTTTCTGTCAGAGATGAGTTCAGGAAGGCTGCTGGATGAGAGAAAGACAGAGAGCTCATTATACCAGGGTTGCTGTGGCTTGTCAGGGCTGATTTCAGGAGAGCTGACTGGAGTTCTGAAACCTGGAGGACAGCACACACCAAGAACACTGGAAGGGAGAAAAACACCAAAAATGAATGGGTAGCAGGAGGTAAGGAACTCATTTATCTTGGCATTCATAGTTTAAACATCATAAACTTAAGAGGAATATGTTTTGAAACTATTTAAACTTATTAACATCAAATACTTCTGTGATTCTTTGTTATTGGTTGTTTATTTTTTGAAGCCTGCAATTGAAAGAGTGGTTTAAAAAGTGCAATATTTGCATGAACATTGTATACCATTCTGTAATTACCCTGAGGTGGAAAATTGGGTTCTCCATTGTTCCCTTTTCTTCATTTATTATAATCATCCTTTTCCTTCCCTTTCTTCCTCTGTCTCTATCTGCTTCCTTTCCTTCCTTGTTTTCAGTTTTCCCACTGCAAGATTTTAGAATGATTTCTTTAGACTTACAGGTCCTCACTGGACAATGGGACATCTCACAAGTATTTTCTTCAAACATATCAATCATAGGCACCATAAACTCAAAGGAGATTAATGTGTCACAGTGAATTTTCAAATTTTCCCTGTTGCATAAAGAAACTGATATTGACAAAGACAAAACAGTTAAAAAAAACAGAGCATTACTTCAATAATTTGGGTTATTTGTTAGCATTGTCTTATGATTTTCAGAATTTATATCTGTGTAAAAACTGGAAAATTTGGAATGTGATCTTTAGACAGAGGCTGCTCTTCTCTGAGGGTTAGAATCTGGTAACCAGAACAGGTTTTGAGAGTCGACCTCTGGTCAATTGACATTCCTTCCTCTGCCTGATTTTCTGCATTTGAGGGATTCTCAAGCTGCTGTAGTGTACCTCTGTCTCTCAGGTAGGAATATCATTAACTAGCTTGTATTTGTCTTTGAATAAATTACCAAAAACAGTGCCTTCTCTTAGCAGAAGAATTGCACCAATAGACTCTTCCTTTCAAGTGTGGCTTGGCACAGAGACTGGGCTAGGTTTAGGCCTCCGTGTGCCACCTGGAAACCATCGCAGATGAATAAATAGTACTACAGTTACATGCAGTAGCCCTACCTCCAAGCCATAGGGCAATGGGAAAAATGGGAAATTTCCTCTAAACATGATGATGCTTTATAAATTATCAAACCCCAAAATACAGCAAAAACTTGTTTTCACTCTTAGTCAATAATCAGAAACTGCTGACTTTTGGAATAAGCAGATTATCAACATTTTATCTGTCAGTTTTCAAAGTTTTAAATAAAGTATTATTTTAAATATTATATAAATAAATAGTATTTTAAGTATAGTCATATGATATTAATTATTAGAAAAATAAATCAGAAAATTGTTTCTATGCTATTCAGTAAGGCTTTGGCATAGAAAAATAATGCAATTTACATGAAAGGTTAAATTTTGAATACTATCATGGGTCAAAGAGTTGATGACAGTAATTTTGACTTGCAAGCCTTTGTAGCATCCCAGATTCTCAGCTAACTTGGGAACCTGTGGGTTGCAATAGAAGTAAGATATCAAATTGTGCTTCTATGTGTGTGTGTGTGTGTGTGTGTAGGTTTTTTCTATCCACCTATCTTTTTATCTGTATCTATCCTTTTTTTTTTTAACATATGAATTCAGGTTTTAAGACCTACTCAGGAGATAGCAAGCTGGATGGGAACGGTTTGCAGTTAAAAACTTTATATTTAAAGCTGTAATATTCCTCTTAAATGTATTTAAAACATGAATATTAAAACCCCAGGAGAAATGAAATTTGGAAATAATGTAATTGGCAATTTACTCTTATCCTCTGGCTAAAGTTCCTATGAGAGAAGGTGACTCAGGGAGGGAAACAGAAGGCCACTCTGTCTCAAGAAACAGAAGGCAGTGGGTGAGTCTTGAATATCTTTTAGGTTCAATTTGCACAATCTAGTGATGAAATCACCTAGTTTTCAGGGATTCCTACTGTTGTTCTGGACATTTCAGCTGGCATTAGTGCCATGCATTCTTTTCATTGATATTTAAGCCAAAGTAGACAGGTGCTACCCAGTGTTACCATACCAGAGCCAGGAGCTGGAAGTCAGACCCCAAGAACTCCCAGCCAGATCGCCGTACTGTCCAAATCTGTTGCTTCACTAACTTCGCAATATTGGAACATTATTGTTTATACAATTGAGCAACTACAGTTTTGGACTCTGTTTATTAAATCATGATAAGGTTTTATTGCACTAGATGAGTGGAGAATACTAGGTTTATGATATTCCTTTTTTAAAATTAATTCCAGCTTCTTTATCAAAATAAAAAATAATAGCTCTGGCCATTGACTATTCATGTTTGACATTACAGTTTTGAAATGTGAATTTCACATTATATTACTTATTTAGAATCTAGAGCAGAACTCTAACTACTGAAGCTACCTTTAAGAATTAAAAAAATAATAATTAAAAAAACAAGTATATAAAAATCTCAATTGGAAACTTTTGCTTCAATGAAGGAAGGCATGGTCTTTGGAAGATACATGCTAAAATCAAGTGAAGGATATTAGCTTACTCTTTCAAACTTTTTATTTTCCTTTTATTTCCTTAGACTGTGTTTTGTAGGAAAATTGAATTTGTGATTCTTATGTTTGATACTGATGAAGGACCTTTAAGCAAGTTCAAAATAAAACTAAAATAAAAATTATTAAGATTATCTCTAGAACATATTAAGTGTGTTTAATTCCCTTTAGAACTGGAAATTTTAGCTAGTTTTAAAATTTTTTTTTCCTTCTCTAGCTATTGCATTAGCAACCATAGATCAAGTGACATCATTGTTTTTAATAAAACAGATTAATAAAAATGTAAGAAGATTAAGCATTTTAGATTCTGGCTTCTATGCTTAATATGAGAATATTGGTTTGAAGCCAGTACATGCTAATTTATTGGCACTTTGCTTGAAGTAATGTAGAAGATTACCTCCTCTGAGATTGTTCACCTGGGGTAGTCATTCTCAGCCAAGGAGCAATTTTGCCCCCAGGGAACATTTGGCAATATCTGGAAATATTTTTGGTTGTCACAGCTGGGGAGGTGGGTTGCTACACACATCTAGGGAATGGAAGCCAGAGATGCTACTAAACATCCTACCGTGCATAGGACAGCCCCCAACAAAGAATTATCCAGTCCAAAATGTCAAATAGTGCCAAGGTTGAGAAGCCCTGGTCTAGGAGTGTTTATTGCTTCCTCCTATTGCTTTCCTTTTTCCTTTTCCTTCTTTCTTTTTCCATTCCTCTTACTTAAATAGGTATGTGTAGCTTTGTGGAGAAGGGTAAGTGGCTGTCTATTTTGTACTAAATGTAATCTTTTAAGAGTTATTTCCTAAGGTGTGGCTTGTACAGAATGAAAAGGTGGTCAGGAGGCCTGCACTTTGCTGTACAGCCTTGGACATGTCACTTACCTCTTTCTTTCTCTAAAAGTCAGAACTGAGCGAGATCTGAGGGGTTTTTTAGCCTAAGAAAATAAAAATATTTTGGCTAAACCATTCATTCAACCTCACACAAGCACCTTCTTGTGTCAAATGCCATTCTAGGTGCTGTGAGTGAACTGATACAGAAGATCAGAAGATGTAGCTTCTGATTTCTCAATGCCTGTGATTTAACTGGGGAGACGGACATGTAAACAAAAGTGATCACACACTGTGAAAATCATTCTAATAAAAGAGGCTATTGGACAAAAGGAGGAATTTGCCAGATGGGGAGTCAGGGCATCCCAGACAAAAGTAATGGCATAGGCGAAAGCTTAGGATTATGAAAGCCCTGTTAGGTTAAGTAATGTTGAAAAGTTTCAGTGTGATGGGATTATGTTGCTGAATGAAAATACTCTTCTTGTGTTGCTTTAAAATATCAAAAATTTACAAAAGAATTTGAAAGCTGTGAAAAATAAATATTATCACATAGCCCTTGCACTGGAACCATTGGTTCATGTCCAAAGTGTTCATCACAAGCACAGACAGCATGGATCACAGTCTGAGGATCCCGTCAGGTCCTGTCTTTCCTACTGTACTTGTCTCAACTTGTGCCTGATCTGCTGCTTCATTGTTAAAACTGTGAATTGTGGTGCAGAAGAGCCAGGAACAACACATCCAAATTTTAGGAAGAGTCTGATTTCCCCTCTATCAAGTTCCCTGGAAATAGTTTAGAATTTTAATAATCCCCTTGGGGCAATGGACTTGGGTAATTAAAACAGCTGATTTAATTCACAAATGTAGGTGGGCCAAATGTAGTGTCATCCCATTCAACCTTCCTAAAACAAGTAGAGGGCATGATGACAGAAATAGTGTCAAGGCTTCTGCCATACATGGACAACAGGCAGCGCCAGTTTTTGGCTTGGTGACCAGACACTGGTCAGCATTGCTGAACTAGTGATTCTCAGCTTGGCCTAAGGCACCATCATACTCAATTTTCTTTTGCAGCTGTGAAAATCAGTATCTTCCCTTAGAGTATGTCATAAAAGGAAATGAGAGTATTCTGAGGGAAACTGATATTTTATCAGCTGTAAAGAAATAGACAAATTTTGCATGAGTTTTGCCTCAGCAAATCTGACTTTTCTCAGGAGAAGGGAGTTTAAGTAGAATAACTCCTTTTGCTGCTTTTCTTTGGCAATATCCAGATATAAAAAGAAGTCATGTAGTAGATAACACAGTGACTGGAGAGTTCAGGAAATCTCTCTTTTCTTTCCAACCAAGAGCTGACTTTCTATTACACTTAACTTCTTGATGTCTGAACTTCTCCTTCTAGAAATGAATCTAATAGTACCTGCTGTTCTTGGCTCAGGACTTATGAAGTAATGTCTATACAGTATTTGTGAAGAAAAAGGTTCTATAACAAAAATAAGTATTTTTCCACCCTTGATATCAGTTAGTTTCTGGTTTGTACGACTAAATTCTAAGTAGTCTGACATTTGGCAACCTCTTTTTTTTCCCATCAGAATGTAAAATTCATGATTAGCTGCTCATTATGAATTTGCCAGAACTTCACTTAACCTAATAAATATCCCAGAAAGAGTCGACTTGGCTAGAGCTGAATTAGTACAGCTTTGTGAATTTGGCCACTAAGTTAAGCCAATAGTTTTAAATCTATACTGATCTAAGGAGGAATGTGCAGAAAGCAAGGCAGGGGTGCATTCTCCCAGAATCAGTGGAGTTCAGCTGTCAATCAGGGTGGTTAGAGGAGGAGGAGGTACAGATGAATGTGCTGAAGGTCAACATGTCCCCATTTGGTATGTAGAGACCAGCAGTGGTACTAACAGAGGGACCATACTGAAGAATTAGTGGGCAAGCAATCCTAAGTGTGACTTACGAGATTTAAAAGGTTTTGAGTTCTTAAAGATTGTTCATTATGCCATAGGTGCATGTTCTTTTATGGTCTATTAGATTTTGTTTCCTATGTAAATAATCATCTGCTGCCTGCTTAAGAGACAGCCGCACACGTTCATTTATAGATAGGCTGTGGCTGCTTTTGCATTACAATGGCAAGTTACGCAGTTGCAACAGAGAATTTATGGCCCACAAAGACTAAAATATTTACTATCTGTCTCTTTACAGAAAAAGTATGCTGACCCTTGCTTTAAAGAAATACCTTTGGTAAACAAAAACTATAGATAAATTCTTTCACTGTCCAATTCACCTAGACAAATGAAATTATTTTCTTTTGAAGAAATGATAACCCCAAATACTTTCTTTTCATCTTATTTGCTTTATAATACCTGAGAAAGTCTTTTAAAATGTGTTTTACACATTATTGAAATAATGTGTAAAAGGAAGTATGTTTCTTATGATCTATAAGCACTCCAGAAAAAAACATATGCATATAGTAGTATAGTGACTGCAAAGTGATCTCTAATAGTGTTACCAGTTGTATTAGGGAAGTGAATAAATAACATTAACAACAGCAAATATTTATAATGTGTTTATTCTGTATTAGATACTGTTCTAAGTACTTTAAAATTTTTTCTTCAGCAACCCTTTGAAGTAGGATAATAATTATTATTTTTAACATCTTTATTAGAGTATAATTGCTTTACAATGGTGTATTAGTTCCTGCTTTATAATAAAGTGAATCAGTTATACATATATATATGTCCCCATATCTCTTCCCTCTTGCATCTCCCTCCCTCCCACCCTCCCTATCCCACCCCTCTAGGTGGTCACAAAGCACGGAGCTGATCTCCCTGTGCTACGCGGCTGCTTCCCACTAGCTATCTATTTTACGTTTGGTAGTGTATATATGTCCATGCCACTTTCTCACTTTGTCCCAGCTTACCCTTCCCCCTCCCTGTATTCTCAAGTCCATTCTCTAGTAGGTCTGCATTGAAGTATGATAATTATTATCCTTATTTTATAGATGACATTTTTTAGTCATGAATACAGTTGAAGAATTTAACTTGTAAGAAGAACAACTAATAAAATATCATTTATAATATATTTCATGGGTTTATGAATAGTTACATTTCTTGAGACTGTAAAGCCAAGGCACTGACTGTATTACATGACAAATGTATTAAGAATGATGTAGAATAGTTTTAATAACAGGAGAATTGAATTGCAATTTGGTAGTTTTCTGTTCTGAGCTTAATTGAATTTTCTTAAACTTCTAAATTTAATTTTTTATACAGTTAGATTTCTATTGGGTTTATTTTTTTCTTTCTCCAAAGTTAATGCATTCAAATGACCCCATATTGGAGACTGCAATGGCTGGCTTCATACTCTGCAGAGGATAGTCCTTCATTCAGCAGTTCAGTCTGAGGTACTATATTTACACAAAGAGGAAGTAGCTTGAGGCAAAGACAAGTTCTTAGCTGGTGGCCGGATAATTGATAAGCAAAGGGTATGATCCCCTGTATGGCTTTTAGTAGCAAAGCAGAATCTATACTAAGTTGATCATTAAGCATGTCAGAGGAATGACTGATAAGAGTTTGAATGCAAGTAGAACACTAAATGGGACTTAACTTTGCATGACAGTCAGACAAGGGTTGTACACTTTGGAATAGGTAGTGACATGTTTGCAGTCCAGTATTTTATGCCACTTATCTCTGCTAACTCTGGAACTTGTCTCGGGGAAGCACAAAAGAATACAATGAAAAGACAGAGACATTTGAGATGAGAAACTCCCCAAAGTAGTCCACGCTCCACACCCCATTTTCTTGAACCCTTAGCACAGCCGTTTCAGCTATTCAGCATGTCGCCATTTGCTTTCCACTCTAAAAATGTTATTTAACTTGTTCCTCCTGCCACCATCTCTTCTAGATTGTTTCTTTATACTGGGAGATTCTCAACTGAAATATTTTTGTGGGTAGAAAGTGAGTATTCCTAATAAAGTATTTCTTATCCTTTACTCCTACCTTTATAAAGTTCTATCTGTATAGCTGTTTACCTCAAGATAAAGGGCAGATTCATGAACAGAGATAACTTATAAAACTTTTGAATTAGGGACATTCATCCATGTCTGCAGTAACCACATGTCAACTCAGGAGATGAAGCTCAGCTGCCAGGCTCGACATGAAGACCATGTAGTTGGATGTTCTGACATCCATGATTCAGAATCCCTCCTGTTCTTTAGAATTTACTTATAATCAGTTTTTATTGAACAGATTTAGAATTACTTGTCAGAAAAATATTTTAAAACAATCCATTAATAATAATTCTATAATTATTTTGTTTATGTAATGTATAAATCAAATGTTATTATATATTATTTATATAATTATTAAATTAATAATACATTAACCATACACTTTAATACATTAATATCAGTAGTGTATTCCTTATTCCTTTGACCCTGTGAATAAAGCTGTCCATTTTGTATACACTGATTTGAGAATTTAAATTTCCTCTGAGGTGATAAGTTTGCTGCACTGCATTATGAATTGTGACGTTGAACTGTTTGATGTATGGAAAAATCTGTGAAAGCTACAGTGTAAATGTTGGTCAGATACACTACTGCTCTTATCAGTTGTACAGTACGACACATGTTACCTGGGTATGCGTACAACTTTTGATTAGAATGTTAAAGCAGCCTTAATTATACAAACTTTATCAAAAAAATTCTTGTATAAGACTTCACAAGTTTATGCTCTACTATATATGCCCCCCAAACTCCAAAAACAAACCACAAACAAAACCTAAGCGTTTTTCTTTTCTCTGTCCTATTTTTCAAGCTTCCACTGTGTGCTGATGGTGGTGGTGGGTGTGGTGATGGATACTTAAAGCACCAAGTGCTTATCCCAGTCTCATTTTGCTTAATTGTTCCGTAAGTTCACCTCCTTGTCTGATCAGTTTTGTCTCATATACTCCCTGGGATGTTATGTGGGTGCATGGGAGCAGGGGAGAGGTTGTTTTTTGACATCATGGTCTTGGGTGAAAGGAAGCCTCAGATCTGAGCATTGTCCCTGGATTCTCATTGGCCTCTGCTGGGGCTGTGAAGATGCTGCTCTTGTGCCCACTGCTGTTTCCTTGGCTAGCGTTCACTGTGGAAATCAGGGATGATGAACTTGGGTCCCTACTGATGCAAACCCCATGGAGTTTCTCCATGGTTGAAACTCCCAAGGTCTACAGTCCATTCTGTCCTGGCAGTCTGTCCTTCAGCTTTTCATTTCAGGACCACTTCGACTCTATTGCGGTAACTCCCTTGGAAATCTTATCCAGCACTGTCGATTACCTTTTCATCCTGCGCCGGGCTCAGAGAATATCCGCACCACGTTCCTCACCCCTCGGGGGTTGGGGAGTACTAACTTGCACGACCCCACTTTGGAGGAGGTCGACTAGGCCAGCACCTCCCTCTCAGATCTCCAAATGCTCCCTGCATTCATCTTTCTCTCAGCACCCCTGTACCGTTTGCTGTTTCAACACACGGTGTGGGAGCTGGAACACTTTTCATGGCTGATTCCCCTGCTGCTTCTCTTACCTTTCGAATTTCTATGAGCTTCTCTTATTTCTCTTTTTCTGGAAATACTCGTAGGTCATATCCACCTCCTTCTCAAGGTGGAGTTCATCCTCCCTTTTCAAGTGCAAAATGAGTACTGGGAAACACATTTTGTCATAGAGAAAAAATTTTTAAAATACAGTTATGCTTCAGAATATCATTTCTGTACCCTCTGATTTGTGACTTAAACTGACTGCACTAGTCCTGGCAACCAGAAGTTAGAGGATGAGGCCTCCTCCACATCAGGCAGTGATTCAAATGGAAAACAAGCACAGAAAGTTGTGCTTACAAATCAGACATGAAGATCTTGCATCCAACTTTAGAAGAATGTCCCAGGGAATTGAAGGCAGGGAGAAAGAGATTCAGTTGAAGAGAAAAACAAGAGGCACAGGAATACATTCCCCAGCTCTGCACCATGTGCTTTTTACTGCTTTGGTAGAGCTCATTCCAACAACTTCGGGTCACCTTTAGCCAGTCTCCTGGTGGCCTTATCCCTTTGTTAGTGGCCTCCAGGAATCTGGTACGTTTTAATGTGTTTGTCACCACAGCCACAAGATCTCATAATAAAAAGATGTAATAATAAAAAATAGTTAAATAAAAAACTGTAATAGTTCTCATTGGTTCAAAATATGTGGAAGCTATTAATGGGAAATTGAATAAAAATATTAATTCTAACCAAAATTCTGTGTTTTCTTTGTTATGAAACAGTCAGTATTTGGGGCCTTGTTATTTTGTTAAAGTAAATATTAGAATTATGAAAGTAATTTCTATAATCATAATAGCAGATGGTATTTTTTTAGTATCTTTAAAAACAACAGTATCAGTAATTGGGAATCATTGTGCAGACAAGGAAACTGAAAATCAGAAAGGCTGAGTCACAAAACTAAAAAAAAATGGGATTAGGATTGAAATTTAGGTCTGTCTGAAGTCAGAACCCATGCCTTGTCAAGTCATTAAGCTTCAGCAAATAGATCACGTTAGAAATAATTCTGTCATGAAAAAAATCTTGTGACAAATAAACAATGTTTAGTGCTTAGTTATCTTCAGAACATGCTGAGGAAGTTATGCTGAAAGAGTTAGTATTACCTGTCTGACATCAGTCTCTTTTGCTGTAACATATATAAAATTAATGTAGTACTAACTTAATGCACATGATCTAAGTTTAATTTTTTTTAGAACTAAGAATTATAAAATAAAACTCAGATGTAGGGAACCAGACAAAACAAACATATAGGTTAGTGAATTGTAAGCTGAATACCCTTGGAATCACCATCTAAGTCAAGAAATAGAACATTTCTAGTGGTCCCAGAAGCTATCCATGTGCCCATCCCCTTGTCGTAGGCCTGTTGCATTCTTCATATATAACCATCACCCAGGTTTTTATAATAACTACTTTTCCATGTGGTTGTATCAGCTAAGAGTGCATTCCTAGACACCATAGTTTAGTCTGGCCCATTTAAAAATGTGATATATCTTTTAAGTCTCCTTTAGTCTACAGGTTCCCTTTCAATTTCTTTCTTTTCCTTATAATCTATTTGAAGAAGAACTTATACCCTTTAACTGGTATAGATCATCATAAGAGTGTGACTTTGCTGATTTGGAGACTTGTGGTGCATTCAACCTGTTCCATTGTCTTTATGTTTCTCTACTTGGCAGCTGGGTCTAGATGTGTAATCAGACTGGAGTTAGATCTCTCTGCTGGTGGTATGTTCTTTTATCAGGATGCACATCATGTCTGGTTTTAACTTTTTAAAAATATTAAGAGCTGTTGATACTTAATGCTTATAATGAGTATTAACTCCTTGAGAGTTACAAAATGATGATATTGTATCTTTTTTTTTCATTTATAAAATTTTTTAAAAAAATCCTTCCACTCTTCTATTTTTTTTGGGGGGTGGCTACCCAGAGAGAAGAATTAGTTCATACAGGAAAGGCAGGATAAATGTTTGTTTCCTTCCCTTTATTTACACAATTATATAGGCAAAAATTTCATGCCCTGTCCTCCTCTAATGCAACAATTAGTGTTTTAAAAAACCATTATGAACTAATTCAAACATAGTTGATGTGCTTTAGCCTTCTGTGATTATCTAAAATTAGAAATCTGTCATGCTTTATTTATAGTGATTTTTGGTATAGCATTTTTCGTGGTGGCTCTGGGTATTAGAATATTCATATGTGACATCACCTAGTGGTATCAGTATTTTATTATTTTTTTTCTTTTAACATCTTTATTGGAGTATAATTGCTTTACAATGGTGTGTCAGTTTCTGCTGTATAACAAACTGAGTCAGCTATACATATGCATACATCCCCATATCTCTTCCCTCTTGTGTCTCCCTCCACCCTCCCTATTCTACCCATCTAGGTGGTCACAAAGCACCAAGCTGATCTCCCTGTGCTATGTGGCTGCTTTCCACTAGCTATCTATCTTACATTTGGTATATATGTAAAATATAGATGTTTATATGTCCATGCCAATCTCTCACTTCATCCCAGCTTACCCTTCCCCATCTTCGTGTCCTCAAGTCCATTCTCTATGTCTGCGTTTTTATTCCTGTCCTGCCCCTAGGTCCTTCAGAACCTTTTTTTTTTTTTTTTTTTTTTTTTTTTTAGATTCCATATATATGTGTTAACATACGGTATTTGTTTTTCTCTTTCTGATTTACTTCACTCTGTATGACAAGCTCTAGGTCCATCCACCTCACTACAAATAACTCAATTTCATTTCCTTTTATGGCTGAATAATATTCCATTGTATATATGTGCCACATCTTCTTTATCTATTCATCTGTTGATGGACACTTAAGTTGCTTCCATGTCCTGGCTATTGTAAATAGAGCTGCAATGTACATTGTGGTACATGACTCTTTTTGAATTGTGGTTTTCTCACGTTATATGCCCAGTAGTGGGATTGCTGGGTCATATGGTAGCTCTATTTTTAGTTTTATGAGGAACCTCCATATTGATCTCCATAGTGGCTATATCAATTTACATTGCCACCAACAGTGGAAGAGGGTTGCCTTTTCTCCACATCCTCTCCAGCATTTATTGTTTGTAGATATTTTGATGATGGTCATTCTGACCGGTGTGAGGTGATACCACATTGTAGTTTGATTTGCATTTCCTTAATGATTAGTGAAGTTGAGCATCCTTTCATGTGTTTCATGGCAATCTGTATATCTTCTTTGGAGAAATGTCTATTTAGGTCTTCTGTCCATTTTTGGATTGGGTTGTTTGTTTTTCTGATATTGAGCTGCATGAGCTGCTTGTATATTTTGGAGATTAATCCTTTGTCATTTGCCTTGTTTGCAAATATTTTCTCCCATTCTGAGGGTTCCCTTTTCATCTTGTTTATGGTATCTTTTGCTTTGCAAAGGCTTTTAAGATTCATTAGGTCCCATTTGTTCATTTTTGTGTTTATTTCCATTACTCTAGGAGAAGGTTCAAAAGGATCTTGCTGTGATTTATGTCATGGAGTGTTCGTTCTGCCTATGTTTTCCTCTAAGAGTTTTATAGTGTCTGGTCTTACATTTAGGTCTTTAATCCATTTTGAGTTTATTTTTGTGTATGGTTTTAGGGAGTGTTCTAATTTCATTCTTTTACATGTAGCTGTCCAGTTTTCCCACCACCACTTATTGGAGAGGCTGTCTTTTCTCCATTATATATTCTTGCCTCATTTATCAAAGATAAGCTGACCATATGTGCATGGGTTTATCTCTGGGCTTTCTATCTTCTTCCACTGATCTATATTTCTGTTTTTTGTGTCAGTACCATACTGTCTTGATTACTGTAGCTTTGTAGTATAGTCTGAAGTCAGGGAGCCTGATTCCTCCAGCTCCATTTTTGGTTCTCAAGATTGCTTTGACTCTTCGGGTTCTTTTGTGTTTCCATACAAATTTTGAAATTTTTTGTTCTAGTTCTGTGAAAAATGCCATTGGTAGTTTGATAGGGATTGCATTGAATCTGTAGATTGCTTTGGGTAGTATAGTCATTTTTACAATGTTGAATCTTCCAATCCAAGAACATGATATATCTCTCCATCTGTTGGTATCATCTTTAATTTCTTTCATCAGTGTCTTATAGTTTTCTGCCTACAGGTCCTTTGTCTCCTTAGGTAGGTTTATACCTAGGTATTTTATCCTTTTTGTTGCAATGGTAAATGGGAGTGTTTCCTTAATTTCTCTTTCAGATTTTTCTTCATTAGTGTATAGGAATGCAAGAGAATTCTGTGCATTAATTTTGTAGTCTGCTACTTTACCAAATTCATTGATTAGCTCTAGTAGTTTTCTGGTAGCACCTTTAGGATTCTCTATGTATAGTATCATGTCATCTGCAAACAGTGACCATTTTGCTTCTTCATTTCTGATTTGGATTCCTTTTATTTCTTTTTCTTCTCTGATTGCTGTGGATAAAACTTCCAAATCTATGTTGAATAATAGTGGTGAGAGTGGGCAACATTGTCTTCATCCTAATGTTAGTGGAAATGTTTTCAGTTTTTCATGATTGAGAACGATGCTGGCTGTGGGTTTGTCATATATGGCCTTTATTATGTTGAGGAAAGTTCCCTCTATGCCTACTTTCTGGAGGGTTTTTATCATAAATCGGTGTTGAATTTTTTTAAAGCTTTTTCTGCACCTACTGAGATGATCATATGGTTTTTATACTTCAATTTGTTAATATGGTTTACACATTGATTGATTTGCGTATATTGAAGAATCCTTGCATTCCTGGAGTAAACCCCACTTGATCATAGTGTATGATCCTTATAATGTGCTGTTGGATTCTGTTTGCTAGTATTTTGTTGAGGATTTTTGCATCTATGTTCATCAGTGATATTGGCCTGTAGTTTTCTTTTTTTGTTGCATCTTTGTCTGGTTTTGGTATCAGGGAGATGGTGACCTCATAGAATGAGTTTAGAAGTGTTTCTCCCTCTGCTATATTTTGGAAGAGTTTGAGAATTATAGGTGTTAGCTCTTCTCTAAATGTTTGATAGAATTCGCCTGTGAAGCTGTCTCATCCTGGGCCTTTATTGTTGGAAGATTTTAAATGACAGTTTGAATTTCAGGGCTTGTGCTTGCTTGGACTCTTTATATTTTCTATTTCTTCCTGGTTCAGTCTTGGAAGGTTGTGCTTTTCTAAGAATGTGTCCATTTCTTCCAGGTTGTCCATTTTATTGACATATAGTTGCTTGTAGTAATCCCTCAATATTCTTTGTATTTCTGCAGTGTCAGTTGTTACTTCCCCTTTTTCATTTCTAGTTCTGTTGATTTGAGTCTTCTCCCTTTTTTTCTTTATGAGTTTGGCTAATGGTTTATCAATATCATTTATCTTCTCCAAGAACCAACTTTTAGTTTTATTGACCTTTGCTATCATTTCCTTCATTTCTATTTCATTTATTCCTGATCTGATATTTATGATTTTGTTCCTTCAGCTAACTTTTGAGGGTTTTTTTTTCTTCTTTCTCTGATTGCTTTACGTGTATGATTAGGTTGTTTATCTGAGATGTTTATTGTTTCTTGAAGTAGGATTGTATTGCTATAAAGTTACTTTTAGAACTGCTTTTGCTGCATCCCATAGTCGTGGGATGGGTTGTGCTTTCATTGTCATTTGTTTCTAGGTATTTTTTGATTTCCTCTTTGATTTCTTCAGTGATCTCTTGCTTTTTAGTACTGTATTGTTTAGCCTCCATGTGTCTGTAATTTTTACAGATATTTTCCTGTAATTGATATCTAGTTTCATAGCACTGTGGTCAGACAAAATACTTCATATGATTTCAATTTTCTTAAATTTAGCAAGGCGTGATTTGTGACCCAAGATATGATCTATCCTGGAGAATGTTCCATGAACACTTGAGAAGAAAGTGGAATCTGCTGTTTTGGGATGGAATGTCCCGTAAATATCAACTATGTCCATCCTGTTTAACGGATCATTTAAACTTGTGTTTCCTTATTTATTTTCATTTTGGCTGATCTGTCCATTGGTGAAAGTGGGGTGTTAAAGTCCCCTACCATGACTGTGTTACTGTTGATTTCCCCTTTTATGGCTGTTAGCATTTGCCTTATGTATTGAGATGCTCCTATGTGGGGTGCATAAATATTTACAATTGTTATATCTTCTTCTTGGATTGATCCCTTGATCATTATTTAGTGTCCTTTGTCACTTGTAATAGTCTTTATTTTAAAGTCTATTTTGTCTGATATGTGAATTGCTACTCTAGCTTTCTTTGATTTCCATCTGCATGGAATATCTTTTTCCATCCCCTCACTTTCAGTTTGTATGTGTCCCTAGGTCTTAAGTGGGTCTCTTGTAGACAGCATAGGTATGGATCTTGTTTTTGTATCCATTCAGCACGTCTGTGTCTTTTGGTTGGAGCATTTAATCCATCTACATTTAAGGTAGGTATCGATATGTTTGTTCCTATTAACATTTTCTTAATTGTTTTGGGTTTGTTATTGTAAGTCTTTTCCTTCTCTTGTGCTTCCTGCCTAGAGAAGTTCCTTTAGCATTTGTTGTAGAGCTGGTTTGGTGGTGTTGAATTCTCTTGTTTTTTGTTTATCTATAAAGGTTTTAATTTCTCCATCAAATCTGAATCAAATCCTTGCTGGGTAGAGTAATCTTCATTGTAGGTTTTTCCCTTTCATCACTTTAAATGTGTCCTGCCACTCCCTTCTGGCTTGCAGAGTTTCTGCTGAAAGATCAGCTGTTCACCTTATGGAGTTTCCCTTGTATGGTAATTGTTGCTTTTCCCTTGCTGCTTTTAACATTTTTTCTTTGTGGTTAATTTTTGATAGTTTGATTAATATGTGTCTTGGCATATTTCTCCTTCGATTTATCCTGTATGGGACTCTCTGCACTTCCTGGACTTGATTTGCTATTTCCTTTCCCATATTAGGGAAGTTTTCAACTCTAATCTCTTCAAATATTTTCTCAGTCCCTTTTTTGTTCTCTTCTTCTTCTGAGACCACTATAATTTGAATGTGGTGCGTTTAACGTTGTCCCAGAGTTCTCTGAGATTGTCCTGAATTCTTTTCATTCTTTTTTCTTTATTCTGCTCTGCAGTAGTTATTCCCACTATTTTATCTTCCAGGTCACTTATCTGTTCTTCTGCCTCAGTTATTCTGCTATTGATTCCTTCTAGAGAATTTTTAATTTCACTTATTTTGTTGTTCATCATTGTTTGTTTGCTCTTTAGCTCTTTCAGGTCCCTGTTAAACGTTTCTTGTATTTTCTCCATTCTATTTCCAAGATTATGGATCATCTTTACTATCATTACTCTGAATTCTTTTTCAGGAAGACTGCTTATTTCCTCTTCATTTGTTTGGTCTGGTGGGTTTTTGCCTTGCTCCTTCATCTGCTGTGTATTTCTCTGTCTTCTCATTTTGCTTATCTTACTGTGTTTGGGACCTCTGTTTCGCAGACTGCAGGTTCATAGTTCCTGTTGTTTTGACTGTCTACTCCCAGTGAGTAAGTGTGGTTCAGTGGGTTGTGTAGACTTCCTGGTGGAGGGGACTGGTGCCTGTGTTCTGGTGGATGAGGCTGTATCTTGTCTTTCTGGTGGGCACTACCATGCCCGTTGGTGTGTTTTGTGGTGTCTGTGAACTTACTATGATTTTAGGCAGCCTCTCTGCTAATGGGTGGGTTCGTTTTCCTGTCTTGATAGTTGTTTGGCATTGGGTGTCCAGTACTGTAGGTTGCTGGTCGTTGAGTGGAGATGTGTCTTAGTTTTGAGATGGAGACCTCTGGGAGAGCTTTCACCATTTGATATTACATTGGGCCATGAGGTCTCTGGTCGACCAATATCCTGAACTTGGCTCTCCCATCTCAGAGGCTCAGGCCTGACATCCAGCCAGAGGTCCAAGACTCTGTCAGCCTACATTGCTCAGTAGAAAAGCGAGAAAATAAGAGAAAGAAAGAAAGAAATATTTAAATAAATAAAATAAAGTTATTAAAATAGAAAAATTTATTAAAGATAAAAACATTAAAAAGTAATAAAAAAGAAAAAAAGAGAGAGAGAACATATCAGGCAACCAAACGGAAAAAACAAATCCACCAATGATCACAAGTGCTAAAAACTATACTAAAAACAAAAAAAAAACAAACAAAAAAAGGACTGTCAGAACTCTAAGACAAATGGCAAAAACAAAGCTATACAGACAAAATCACACAAAGAAGCATACACATACACACTCACAACAAGAGAAAAAAGAAAAAAAAAAATATATATATATATATAAAATGAAAAAAGGAAGAGAACAACCAAATCAATAAACAAATCTACCAATGATAATAAGCTCTAAATACTAAACTAAGATAAATGTAAAACCAGAAACAAATTAAATGCAGAAAGCAAACTCCAAATCTACATTTGCTCCCAAAGTCCACCACCTCAATTTTGGGATGATTCGTTGTCTACTCAGGTATTCCACAGATTCAGGGTACATCAAGTTGATTGTGGAGATTTAATCCACTGCTCCTGAGGCTGGGGGGAGTAATTTCCCTTTATCTTCTTAGTTCACAGAGCCCCTGGGGTTCAGCTTTGGATTTGGCCCCACCTCTGCATGTAGGTCACTTGAGAGCATCATTTGGGAAGTCTGAGGTCTTCTGCCAGCATTCAGTTGGCGTTCTGTAGGAGTTGTTCCACATGTAGATGTAGTTTTGATGTATTTGTGGGGAGGAAGGTAATCTCCATGTCTTATTTCTCCTCCATCTTGAAGGTGCCCCATTAATAATTTAATTAAATTTTAAATGCTTTTCTACTAACTGATTGACAGTTATTTTCTAGAAGAGATGAGAAATTACTGCTAAGATTGCTGCTGAACAATATGACAGAAGTTTTTTATGATATTTGAAGGCTTTGGATGCCTTCTCTCTCAACTTCGAAAATGTAAAGTCAGCTGGAAGAAGACAAGGTGGTTCCGAGCCATAGGAGCAGAGATGGGCAGCAGAAGACATCTTGTTGTGCAGCATTTTACTTCTTAAAAGGAAATGTGAAAACCTCCTCTCCATTTAGGTCTCTTTCCCTCCCCCAAATTTAAATATTTAAATTTAAGTATCATTGTCTTGAAAACTGTATGATATCACTTATATTTAGAATCTGAAAAGCTGAACTCCTAGCAATAAAGACTAGAATGCTGATTACCTGGGCCTGATGGGTGGGGGATATAGGGAGATGTTGGTCCAACAGTACAAACTTCCAGTTTTAAGTTGAATAAGTTCTCAAGATCTAATGTACTGCATGTTGATTATAGTAAATAATACTGTATTATACACTTGAACATTACTGAAGGAGTAAATCTTAACTTCTCACCACAAAAGAGAAATGGTAATTATGTGACATGAAAGAGGTGTTGACTAAAGCTGTGGTGACCATCATTTTGCAATATATGAAGTTTCCAATTCAACCCGTACACCTGAAAGTTGCACAATGCTATAAGTCAATTTTGTCTCAGTAAATCACTGGAAAAAATAAATATCACTGTTTTGAGTAACAGATAGTATTATAATTTTCATTCTAATCATCAAATATGACTTATAAAACCCATGAGGAAGAGGCCTTATTGTGTACACATCCAAATTCTGCTACTTCTCTTGTTCTTCCTTCCTTCATCATGCTCCCAGATCCTTTCATGTATCATTTGTCATTTCTTGGCCTACTCACTGGAAAAACTATGAAATATCATGTATTTTTAAAGATGAAATACCTGATGTATTCATTCAGATATTGCTAATTCAAATTTTGGATCTTGGGATTTTCACTTATCTCTTTATTTCATTTTGGTTCTCAAGGACAACAGAGGGTGTTAGAATATTCCATGATTATTCTGTCTCACATATCACACACAACATTCTCAGAATAACAGTACTAGAACTATTATTACCTATTCTGATTACTGAAAACAATGAAAAAAAATGTCTTTGCATATATACATCTATGAACCTCAGAGCTTATAGCCATAACATATAATGTTTTCTTCCTTCTAACCTTCATCATTTTTCCTTGTTCTGCAAATAACTACTTATTTAATGCTCCACACCAGTTCTTCTGTTGATGTCCCTCTAGACATTTTTATTGTCTGAAATTTGTTCTCTAATAGATTCCTGAAGAAGGGCTAATAGTAACCACCTTCTGTGAGTTCTTTCCTATTGACAACAGTTTACACTGAAAGTCAGTTTTGTTAACAATGATCTTTGGCTCAAATTTTCATTGTTTTTGAGCATCTTAATCATACTCTCCATTTATTTCTGAAATAAAGCACCACTCTGAAAGACAATTGTTTTCTTTCCCTTATACTTCATATACTCCTTTTATCTCAATGTCCACAGGATTTTTTTTTTTCTTTCAAGTCCAGAATTTTACTAGATTATCTGTTGATGTCGGTAGTTATGGGTTGATACTCTCAGGTATATTATGTACTTTCTTAATATATAATTTTTAATATCTTTACTTTGAGAATTTTTTATTATAATTTTTATTATCTATTTTGTTTCCTTCAGAGACTAGATATAAAATAATAGAATGGTTATAAGGTCCTTTAATTATTTTGATAGTATTGCCTCACTAATTTTTTTAGCATCTAATATTATGTAAAAATTCAGAAGCTGTTGTGATTCCTGTTTTACTGTATGTTTCTCCTTTTTCTGACTCTTTTCATACCAGGTGTTCTGAAATTTCTCAATTATTTGCCTTAGTGTAAGTCTTTGTTCTTTCATTGGGCTAGGCACCAGGTGAAACCTTTTTTATGTAGAAAGTCTGGTTCTTCAGTTTCGGAAAATTTTCTTCTTTTATTTCTATTTTTTAATTGAAGTATAGTTAGTTTCAGGTGTACTACGTAGTGATTTGACATTTTTTTCAGTTAAGCAACAAATATTTATTGATGTTTTAATGCTGAATAGGACAAACATTTCCTGCCCTCCTGGAATTTAGAGTTTTGAATGATATGGAGACAGTAGTCAGTGCCATTGCAAGGGTTGAAACTCATGTGCCTCTTTACTCTTAGTCTAGTATTTTCTCCATTACCATCTTCTTATTTTACCTCTTATTGAAAAATTGCACTCCTTACTGAGTTTATTTTAAACTGTATTTAATTATTATAATACCTAAGGATATTATGAATATCATTCATTGTCTAACTCAGGAGTATAGCTATAACTACCCAATTTCCAGAATTAATACAGCCATTGAAAATTCTGTTTTTGATGAAATCCTTAATGATTTGACCTTTGCATATGTTATGAAATGATCACCATGATAAATCTAGTAACCATCTATCCCCATAAAAACTTACTACCATATTATTGACCATATTCCTTATGCTGTATATTACATCCCAATTTATTTATTTTATAACTGGAGGTCTTTACCTGTTAATTCTCTTCACCTGTTTCACCCAATCCTTCCCCCCAGGAATCACACATTTGTTCTCTGTATCTATGAGTCTGTTTTCATTTTGTTTTGTTCTTTAGATTCCACATATAATTGAGACCATACAGTATTTGCCTCTCTCTGTCTTGTTTCACTTAGCATAATACCCTGTAGTTTCATCCATGTTATTGCCAATGGCAAGATTTCATTCTTTTTTATGGCTGAGTAATATTCTATTGTATATTTTTACCACATCTTCTTTATCCATTCATTGATTTATGGACGCTAAGGTTGCTTCTATGCCTCAGCTATTGTGAATAGCAAACACTGTAGTGAACATAGGGATATATATGTCTTCTTAAATTAGTGTTTTCAATTTCTTCAGGTAAATATCCAGAAGTGAAATTGCTGGATCATATTGCAGTTCTATTTTTAATGGTTTGAGAGACCTCCATACTGTCTTCCATGTTGGCTGCACCAATTTACAAGCCCACCAACAGTGCATGAGTGTTCCCTTTTCTCCCCATCCTCACCAACACTTGTTATTTCTTGTCTTTTTGATAATAGCTATTCTAACAGGTATGAGGTGATATCTCATTGTGGTTTTGATTTACATTTCCCTGATGATTAGTGCCTTCTATTATTTCTTTAATTTTTCTCTCTTCCCTTTCTTAATTCTCTCATTTTATAATTCTTATTAGTTGAATTCTTGGCTTCCTGAATTAATTTTCTAATTATTTTCCTTTTGTTTTGTAGTTTTCACCTGCTATAGTCTGACTGTTTGTGTCCCCACAAAATTCATATATTGATATCCTAATTCCCAATGTGATGATATTTAGAGATGGGGCATGTGGAAGGTGGTTATGTCATGAGGGTGCAGCCCTCATGAAGGAGATTAGTGCCCTTATAAAAGAGGTCCCAGAGAACTCCCTTGACCTTTCTGCCATGTAAGGACGCAGCAAAAAGAAGACTGTCCATGAACCACAAAACAGGCTCTCACCAGCCAGCACCTTGGACTTCCCAGCCTCAAAAACTGTGAAAAATAAATGTCTGTCATTTATAAACCACCCAGTCTGTGGTAATCTGTTTTAGCAGCCCAAAAGTATTAAGACGCTATCTCTTTGCCTTTTTTAAGAATATAATTATATAATTTATAAAAGCCACGTTTTTCAAGTTTAAGTTTCATGTGCTGACAAATGCATGCAGTCATTTAACTGTCACCACAATATCCCAAACTTTCCTTGTGCTCCTTTGTTGTCAATCCCCTTACCCTGTTCTCATCTCCTGACAACCACCACTGTGTTTTCTATTCCTGGAGTTTCCCCTTAAAATCTCTGTCTTTTTGTTCTCTTTTCTTGTAAATTTCCTGAACTTATAGTTTTTCTAATTACCCTTCTAGAAAGAATTTTAATTTAAGCTGTATATTAAATTTTTCTTAACATCTTGTTCTTATTTCATGGCTGCAATGTCATTTTATCTGTCTGTGGATATTAATTAAGGTTTCCTGAAAGTTTTTTCTGCATTTCCTCAGAGTTCCCTTTTCCTTTCTGTTTTGCTATTCTTTTTTTAAAGTTAAATATATTTTTCGGATGTCCGATGGTTCTTAACTATCCAATCATGTTCAGTGTGAAGTGCTGAAAAGCTGATTGGAAGTCTGTGTGCCTGGGTGGGTCTTTCAGGGTTTGGGGCTTCACTGCAGAGTGAATGTATTCATTGTTAACTCCAAAATTATTTGTAAATGTTTTGCTTGGTGCGGTTTGCTACCTCCAAAGAATGAGCCACTCATGTCCTTCCTGATTATTCTAGTCTTACAAATTTGGAGCAGGAAAAGGGGGCTGTGGATCTCACTGATGGCTATGAAAATATCACTTAACCATTTTGTTTTGAATGCCACATCTCATCCTGGGTTTATTCTCTGCTTGGTGTTCCTAAGTCTGGAATCTGATTGGCTAAGTTTCTCCAGAACCTATAAAACTTTTTTCTGGGAAGCTTGACAGATCTGGATGAGATAGGGTTTGAGTATCCAAATATTCTTTAAACAAATTTTGAAAAGACCCACCTGTTTTCAGCCCCAGCCTCATCTTAGCCTTCCACTATACTTGGAGCTCTCCATACTTGAACCTTTCTAGGGTTCTACAGGGTTAATTGGCTTCCTTCCTCTTCATTATTTCTTAAGGATTATCTTTCTTCCATTTTGCTAAGTCACCTATGCTTCCTCTATCTACTTACTATTTAGGTTTAAGGTATATCTTAGTTTCATTCAAGATGGTGTCTAAACTTTGCTTTCTTGCTCTATTTATTGTTTATGGGATGTTTTTGAGAGCAGAAGAGTATGGAAATGTCTTTAAATATCCATCTTGGGGTTTCCCTGGTGGCACAGTGGTTGAGTGTCCACCTGCCGATGCAGGGGACACGGGTTCGTGACCCGGCCTGGGAAGATTCCACATGCCGCGGAGCAGCTGGGACCATGAGCCATGGCTGTTGAGCCTGCGTGTCCAGAGCCTGTGCTCCGCAACAGGAGAGGCCACAACAGTGAGAGGCCCACATACCGCAAAAATATATATATATATATCCATCTTGAAATGAGAAGTCTACAGTCTATATCCTTAAATATAGCTATGGACTTCTCATACATAAACTGCAGTCTTTTACAGCATTTGACACAAGTAGCATACTACTCTTTTTTTTTAATTGAAGTATAGTTGATTTATAATATTGTGTTCATTTCAGATGTACAGCACACTGATTCAGGTTTTTTCCAGATTATACTCCATTATAGGTTATTACAAGATATTGGGCATAATTCCCTGTGACTTTCATGGTTTTTATTACCTTTATTCTCTTATATCTTCCTTTCTCTTTGTCTATTCTTATGGTGCCACCGTCATCTATAATATCTGTGAAACATGGATGTAATTCAGCATTTTATAATTATCACTTTTTTGACTCTCCATCACTTGGATGATATCTTGCTTTAACCAAACTGCAATTCTGTATGTCCACCTTCTTACTGGGCATTTTCATTTCTGTGTTCTATCCATTTTAGTAAAAGTCAAATATTAAAATCAAAGATATATTTCTTACAAAGCCAGCTTCTCTTCTCTTTCCTACTTCAGGACACTATAGTTTTCCTATTCAATCATGCTTGACATTTTAGAAGTACCTTTAAATACAGCCTACATATATAATTGGAAATTAAATCAATCCACTTGTTTTTCTTTAAAGTTTTATGTGATTGCATTCAATGTTTTCTTTCCATTGCTGTTGCTTAAATCCAGTTTGAGCTATTTTTTTCTTTTATTCTAATAAGAGATATACATTACACATTTGTATATCTAAAGAAATCTGCTCAGTGTAAATTCTGTCAAACTGATGTAAGGATGTTGAAATTCCTAAAACCTGTACAAAATAGCTCTTTCTTTACACACACACACACACACATACACACACACTGTGTATATATATGTATACACTAGGCATAAAGATAGCCAAATAAATTGGTAATTTTATCATGGACAAATTTGTTGTATGGAGAGGAGAAATTTATTTCTTAAGTTGGTCAAGAAAATAAGGTTTCTCAATTATATGCACATGTGCAGAGTAGAAATTGTTCCAAGAAAAATACCATGAGATTTTTTTGCCCTCCTAGATATTCCTGTCTGTGTTATTGTTAGGAAAGACATGAAAGAGGATGTGACTTTTATTTATCATATATCATCTGTTTTATTAAAGAGCAGAATGCACATGGCAACCTTTGTTATCTAATTTCTCAACTGAGTACAAAATTGGACAGCATCAAACTTGCTTGCATTTTGTAAGCATTCACCACGTATTGGGATATTTCTCCTTGGTGTTCTATATCCTGCTGCTTAGCTGGAAATGTTATACATTTGCTCAATCTTGTCTCTTAGGATTGCTTATTTCATTCTATATACAGAATGACTTAGAATTTAATGTGATTTTATTGTATCAGAGATTTCATTATCACTTTACATCATTTAGATCTGAGAATAAGATGTATTTTATATATCTTCAGAGCTTTGTAATTGGATCAAGGTTATATAAAAACCTAAAATGAATGTCTTCTCAGTACATGTTTGAAAGACATGATTTGGTTTTCTGTAACTTTTGTTCTACTGTCTTTACTTCTGAACATAAAGACTTTACTGAATTAATTTACTCCTTATTTACTGGTTTATAAAAGAGAGAGCTTGAGAAGAGGTGATTCCTTTCAGATCCTACAGAATAAATTGAGCTTGTTCTAATGATGAGGAAAGAATTAAATTTTAGGAGAAAAGTAGAGATAAATTGAAGACAAGAAATTGTTTAAAAGTATAAAAAGAACATATACCATGTATGAATGAAACAAAGTGCAAACCATTTTAGCATAGCTGAGAATTTATGAGGCAGGAAACAGAGGACAGGATATTTAATGAATGATGAAGCTAAGACGTATTTTAATAATTCATTGCTGCTGAAATGTATCGACTGATCAAACTTAGCATTACACCTTAACAAAGGTTGGGATTTTTATGGCCCAATACCAACATGAAATTGTATTTAAGTTTGAAGTACATTCATTTGAAAAAAGAACTTAAAATTAAGTAGAAAATAGGAAATAATTGTCCAAAGTACTTCCACATATAAGGAGTAAATGCTGTTACCAATAGCTAATTTTTATTAGCTTTCCTTCCTTCCTCTCTCTCTCTCTCATTTATTTATTTATTTTTTCTACATCATAAAACACAATTACTATATTCAGGCTCTCTTTCCTGTTATTTTGCCCTCCTTCCTTGTCACCTTGACTTTCTTTTTTTAAATTCTGGGATTTAAAAAAATTGGGGAGGTTGGGCTTCCCTGATGGCACAGTGATTGAGAGTCCTCCTGCCGATGCAGGGAACACGGGTTCATTCCCCGGTCTGGGAAGATCCCACATGCCGCGGAGCTGCTGGGCCTGTGAGCCATGGCCACTGAGCCTGGGCGTCCAGAGCCTGTGCTCCACAATGGGAGAGGCCACAGCAGTAAGAGGCCCGTGTACCGAAAAAAAAAAAAAAAATTGGGGAGCTCTCAAGTCGAAAAATGAGGAAAAACAACACTTGTTGTTTGAAATGTGTTGACTTAAGGTAGGGTTAGAATCAATGACTTTAGATTTCCTCTAATCTGAGTTTAGGCCTCAGCTAGGATACTTACTAGCTGTATGACCTAGGTCTAGCTACTTTTCTTCTGTTAGCTAATAATAGCAAATATTTGAATATGTACGGTGTTCTGGTCATTCTTTTACATTTTGGTTATTAACCCATTTATTCATCACAAAAACTGGAGGTATTATTAAGCCATTTTACAGATGAAGAGATGGGAGCATGGATAATAACTAAGTAGCTTTCCCAAGATAACATAATTCATATTTTCTTCATCAGGGACATCTGATGTTTTTTCCAGTTTCACTTCTGGCCATTTCTCTACATAAGCCTATACTTCCAACACCACTGGCATTTGCAGTTGCCATTTCATATATGTGTGACTTTGTAATGCACTTATCGCTGAGGTTCTTCCCACTACCCTGCCCATTTCTCTTCCTGGTTAACTCTTCATCCTCTTCCAAGATTCAGTTCCAACCCTAACATCACTTCCAGCAGAAAGCCTTCCTTCTCTGTCCACCTATGGCTGTGTTAAAAAAAAAGATGATGCTGGGCTCCCATGGCATTCCTTGCTTTATCTTTTTACTTTGCTGTATAGTTACTGCTTTATTTGTCTATCTCCATGATCAGGCTAAGGCAAAAATTACTTCCTGTCTTTCTATTACCAGAGTCTAGCTGAGTATCTTTCAGTATGGAAGAAAAATTGAGAGAAGAATATAATCTTTTAAATTATAAATTGGTATAGTTTGAATAACTTACTTATTTTAGCCTTTGCTTCTTCAGTTGGCTTCAATACTATTTCCATCCTCATAGGATAAGTATGAGAAGTGAGATGACATATGTTAAGTGCATACATGCCATGGGAAGCTTACTCAGTAAATGAGAGTTGTTTCTGGATTATTATTAGTGTCCTAGATTATTCACATACATAGGCTTTCTCAGAACACCAAACTATGTCGATTATCACTGGTCATGGATCTTCTTGAGCACCATTTATTTTCACTTCAGACAAATATTTTCTCTGAAAGAGCGTTTCATTTAAAGATTGGAAAGATCAGAAAAAAATCCTTCAGTTATCAAAGGTAAATAGGACATTCAAGTTCTCTTTATTCCTCTCTAAATTTGAAATGTTTGTCTAGGTACTTTAAACCAAAATTAATTGCACTGCAAGATTAACTTCCTTGTTTATTTGCTATACTCAGCATAAAAGAAAAGACTGCCAGCTCATGCAAATAGAATAATTGCTTAAATGGATTTTCCTCCTTCTTTTTTTTTTTCTTTGCGGTACGCGGGCCTCTCACTGTTGTGGCCTCTCCCGTTGTGGAGCACAGGCTCCGGACATGCAGGCTCAGCGGCCATGGCTCATGGGCACAGCTGCTCCATGGCATGTGGGATCCTCCCGGACCAGGGCAGGAACCTGTGTCCCCTGCATCGACAAGTGGACTCTCAACCACTGCGCCACAAGGGAAGCCCGATTTTCCTTCCTTTTTATTTAACAATTTAAAAATTAACTTTCAAAATAATACATTTTAAGCTTTCACACAAAGAAGCAAAATGTTAATTTTCTTAGAAACCCCTTGATTTAAAAAAATCTTACTTTATTAGTTGTATACACTGTAATATCAGTTTTAATTAATTAAAATTAGTTAATTTATTTAGAAATCTTCTTAGAGAGCTTTGAAAGTTCCAAATTTTAAAAGATCATATGCTCTTCTCTCTTGGTAGTATTTTACATTTTTTGTTTCTTTTAGATATTCCTAATATGATTTTTCTTAAGAAGAGATAAAATGAATATAATATAAAAAGGTTTCTTTAAAAGAAAACCGCTTATCTCCTTAAAATTGAACCTTTAAAATTTCATGCCAGGAAGTATTAAGTAAACCATGAATCTGAGTTCTAATCTGTGGCTATTTGGAAATTGTTCCCTTATAGTCTTCCTAAGCCACATGTACTCTTTGGAAAATGTGAAGCAAAATGCTTATTACTGACCTCATCATTAAAGTCATAATAAGGCAAAGTCATGAAAAAGAAAATGCGTGTAATACGTAAAGCTGCTAAGTAGATTGGAGTTGTTTTTTTTTATTACATTGTGCTGTGTATTTTATTTGAATTGAACATTTATAGTTTTTTTATTTATGCTGTATATTGACTTTTGTGCATCATGGTATTATTTGGTTAAGCTAGTCCACCTTCCTTTTAGGAACTGACTTCTTTATGCTTGTGTGTATATATTTTTAGTAGTTTCAAATAAATTCTTGTTTCAGACTTTATGAACTTAACTATTTGAGAATAAGCTGATATAACTTCATAAAAAAGGATAAAATGCCCCTTTGGAGGACATTCACTATTTGCAGATACTCTTTTTATCAGTGATCTCAACTGTTGATTTTGAGAGAAAGCCGTTAAAATACACTACATTAAAATTATTTTTATACATTAAATTGTGTCACTCTATTGATTAAACAACACCAAAAGCTGTCCAAAATACTTACAAAATCCAAATTCTTACCTGATTAGGCCTTTATCTGCTCTCCTACTTTATAGCAGGACCTTCTGTTCTGACTCAAAGTGCTTGAGTCTCCATGGCCATATTTCATTTCTTCTAACACAGGACACTCTTTCTGGATTCAGGGCCTTTGCACATTATCTTCTCTTTGCTCTGAATGCTCTTGACTCATTTACTTAACTGACTTATACTTATCATGCAGGCCTCAAATGAAATATTACCTTCTCAGAGAGGTCTTCTCTATCAACCCCAACTTACTCTTTCTCCCATGTCCCCATGTCATCTGTCATGATATCATTTATTTACTTGATTATACATATATATTTTTTTCTTTTTTATTGTCTTCTCTACCATAAATGGTAGACCTTGAAGATCTGGGATTTATCTATATTGTTTAATAGGAGCAGCACTATATACTAAAGGTTAAGAATGAATGATTAAGAATATATTTCTTCCCACATAGAGAACAGTTTATGCAAAGTTCCTGAGTCAGGAAGGAACCTGATGTATTTCTTAAACTGAAGGAAGACCAGTGTGGATGGAGCATAATGGGTGACAAGATAATGACATGAGATAAGGTTACAGAATTTAGCAGGGCCTGGAAGGCAGTATTAAACTAAATTGGACTTATTTCATAGTATAAAGAGAAATCCTTGTAAGGTTTTGAGAAGGGGATAAAAAAGGTCTGAATTTAAAGGAGTTCAGATTCACTGCTCTTGAAGATTGAATTAGGTGTAGGAGAGAGTAAAGCTGGGAAACTCCATTAGGAGCCTTTTGCAGCATCTAGGGAAGATGGTAATTTGGATTTCAAGTAGTGGTAGTAAAGTTTTAAAAAAATGGGAACTTGAGAGAAGATAATGTTGGTGCATTTTCTGCAGATGTGTAATTCTGGCATTTGTATTATAAGTTTGGCGTAGGGGATCAAAAAGATTTTGGACATGCTGTGTTGAAGATATCTGAGATACAAGTAAAGATGTCAACTAGGAAGGGGGTATGTGAGTTTTGAACTCGGAAAAGAGGTTTTAACTAAAGAAATTAATTTGACAATCTTCAGTATGTAACTGTTATTCAGATACACAGGACTGGATATAATTAACTGGGAGACACTGTTGGGAAGGAAGAAAGTCCAGGGAAAAAGCTTGAGAAATCCTAACATTTAAGAAGTAGAATTTTGCACAGTCAGCAAATAGACTGGGGAGGAATAGCAAATAAGCTAGGATTGTGAGATGCTGAGAGAATAAGTGTTCTGCCTTGCGTGATGCAGCTGAGAGATTGAAATAAACCACCTGAAGTATTACTAATTTGGCAAGAGAAGCTTTAGTGTTGTTGTGGGAGCAAAAATGGGGCAGAAGTTCGTTAAAGAGGAGAGGAGGTTCTAAAGATAGCAAGCATAGACAACTTTTAAAAATCGTTTTGAATGGTAAGCAGAGAATGGTATAATAGCACTAGGGATATTTGGAGGCAGGAGAGGACTTTGAAAAGAATGATAGGTATTGGAGCAAGTTTGTATGTTGATGGGAGTCATTAGTAGAGAAGGAATGGATGGTGATTCAGCACAAAGCAGAGAAAATTCTCTGATAGGGCTTTCAGTGTGCTACATGTGGTGACGTCATAAAGGGGGATGGAAAAGGACCTGTATAATTGTAAAGTCTATTTATTTTTGCTCAAAGTGGTGAAATTGTTAATTCTAAGTTGATGGTATGAAGTGTGAATTATATATTGTAAGCCTTAGAACAACTGAAGAAGTTATATAAAGCTATGTAAAAGACTATATAAAAGATTATGGTAAAAAAAAAGTTGAGAAAATTGAAATGGAATTCTAAAAAATATTCAAAGTTATCAAAAGAGGGCAGGGAAGGAAAATCAGAAGAATGTAAGCTTTGTGGGCAGATTCTAAAGATGTTCCCCAAGATTCTTGCCCACAGGTCATTCAGCCAAACACCAGTCCAGGTACTGCTCTGAGAGGACTTTGCAGATGGAAGTCAAGTTACTAAACAGTTGACCTTAAAATAAGGAGATTATCCTAGATTGTTCAGGTGAGTTCACTGTAGTCCCATCAGCTCTTGAAAGCAGGAGACAGAAGAATCAGTCAGAGAAATGCAGTAGAATAAGTCAGAGAGCCCTGAAGTGTAAGATGAATGTGGGAAGGAAACAGCTCCACCTGCTCTTGCTGGTGAAGAGTGAGGCACACAGCTGTAAGGAGCCAAAAGAGGCACCAAGGAAAAGGGATCTTGGGGATTTCTGCCCTATAGCCCTAAGGAAACGAATTCTTCCAACAACCTGAATGAGCTTGGAAGATATGATTCTTCTTCAGACCTTCCGGAAAGGAACGTCACCTTACTGACACCTCAATTTCAGCCTTGTGAGACTCTAAGCAGAGGAACTAGCTGATCCTGGACTTCTGTGCTCGGACTTCTGACCTACAGCAATTGTGAGATAAATGGTGTTGGTTTAAGCCACAAAATTTGTCATAATTTGTTAGGGCAGCAATAAAAATTAATACAGATTTTGGTACCTGGGAAGTAGGGTGCTTTTGTAACAATTACTTTAAAATGCAGAAATGGATTCGCACTCAGGGCTGTGGACAGAGGCTGAAAGAATTTTGAGGACTCTGATGGAAAACGCCTAGACTTCCTTGAACATGAAAGTGGACATTAAGGATGCTTCTGGTGAGAGCTTAGAAGGGAGTGAGGAATGTTATTGGAACCTGGAGGAATGGAGATCATTGTCACATAGTGGCAGAGTACATAGCAACATTGTGTCCTGCAGTTATGTTATAAGCAGAACTTGTAAGTGATGAACTTGGATATTTACTTGAGATTTCCAAGCAAAATATGGAGGATGTTACAAGGTGTATTAGTCTGCTTAGGGTGCTATAACAAAATACCACAGAATGGGAGGCTTAAACAACAGAAATTTATTTCTCACAGTTCTGGCAATAGACATAATTTATAAGATGTTTTCCCAAGATTCTACTATTCTGGTTATTCAATAAAGTTAGTCCAACTACTGCTGCAAAGGGGCATTGCAGTTGTAATTAAGGTGTAACCAGCTGATCTTAACATAGGGAGATTATCCTGTTTTATTTAGATTGACTCATATAATCACATAAGACCTTAAAAGCAGAAGAGGAAGGTAAGAGAGTTAGAGAGATTCCACAAAAATAGAAGTCAGAGAGATTTAAAGTGAGAAGTCCTTAACTTACTGTTATTGAAGGGCAAGATGATGAGGAATGCAAGAAACATTAAGGATCTGAGAGGCTCCCAGCCAACAGCCACAAGTCAGCAAAGAAATTGGGACCTCATCTCTATTGCTGCAAGGAACTGAATTCTTCCAGCAACCTGAAAGAAGTTAGAAGCTCATTCTTTCCCAGAGCCTTAGTCAGTTTCAACCTGGTGATGCTCTAAGCAGAGGAACTATTTGAACCACACTGTGCCTAGAAACTCTGATATAATTAATGAGTTATTTTAAACCACTCTATTTATACTAATTTGCTACAGCAGTGGTAGAAAACTAACACAACAAAACCTAAGGAATGAATAGAAAAGTAATACTAAAATGACAGACATAAATCCGACCAAATCAATTATGTTAAAGGTAAACAGTCTAACTACAGCATTAAAGACTGAGGTTATCAGATTAGATGTAAAAGTAAGGCCCAACTATATGCTACCTACCAGAAAACTCACTTGAAACAGAAGGATGGAAAAGATATATCACACAAACTTGAATAAAAACAGAAGCTAGAGTAACTAAAGAATATCAGCTAAAGAGGGCTTCAGAACAAGGAAAATTATCATGGGCAAAGAGTAGTATTATGTAATGATGAAACAGTCAACTCACTAAGGCATAAAAATTCAAGTACGACTTTTACAATAAAGCTTCAAAACATGTGAAGCAAAAACTAAAAGAACTGAAAGAAATAGAGAAATCTACAATTATATTTAGAGACTTCAACATTGCTTTCTCATTAATTGCTGTAACAAAAAGGAAATTAGCAAATATATACAGAAAACTTGAGAAACGTAATAAATCAACCTGACCTGGTTGACATTTATGGAGCATTCTACTCAACAACAGCAGAATATCATTCTTTTCAAGTGTACATGGAACATTCACCAAGTTAGACCATATATGGGTCATAAAATAAGCCTTATTAAATTTAAAAAATGAAATTATTAAAGCTATTTTTACTATAATGAAATTAAAGTAGAAATAGATAACAGAAGAATAGATGGAAAATCTCCAAATATTTGGAAATATTATATAATATAAATAACATACCAATAAATAACCCAGGGATCAAAGGAACAATAACAAAGCAAATCAGAAATATTTGAACTGAAAGAATATGAGTCTACAACGTATCAAAATATGCATGGTGTTGCTAAAGCAGTTTTTAGGAGGGAATTTATAGCACTAAATGCTTTCATTAGAAAAGAGAAAAACTTCTCAAAACAATAACTTGATCTTCTACCTTTAGAATCTAGAAAAGGAGGAGAAAAAACATAAAGTAAGCAAAAGGAAGGAAATCATAAAGATCAGGGAAGAAATCTGTTAAATTGAAAAGAGACAAACATTAGAGAAATATTAGTGAAACCAAAAGCTGATTCTTTGAAAAAAAATAAAATAATATTAATAAATTTCTAGCCAGATGGACCAAGTGAAAAAGAGAGAACATACAAGTTACAAACATTAGGAATGAAAGAGGGGATGTAATTACTGATCCTAGAATTATTGAAATGGAAAACAATAAAAAAAATCCTTTATGCACATAAAATTTGACAGCTTAGATGAAACGGACTGATTCATTGAAAGACACAGACTACCAAACCTCATCCAAGAAGAAGTGGTAACCCAAACAGCCTATATCCATTAAAAATCAAATTCCAGTTAATATCCTTCCAAGAGAGAAAACTTCAGGTACAGGAGGGCTAGAATTTAAGACAAGATGCTGGGGAAAGCACAATAATGGGAAAATCAGGCTATGGTATAGGTACAGGCCAAACACAGATTTATTGCACCAAGAGGAAATCCCAGACCCAGCCTGCTGGCAGGAAGGGGCCACTGACCTAAGGACTGTCTGGGTCACAATTGGCCCATGGACGGTTAAGGCCAGGCTTCAGTAGCTACATTCAAGAGGTCAAGGTGGTCTTTGAAGGAGAGAAGGAGTCTCAAGAGGAACGTGTCACATTAAAAAGGAAGAGCTAATTATGTGCATTACCCTAGTGATGCAGTGGGTATGCAGACTTGATTGTGCATTACTTCACATTCTGGTGGTATTGGTGGCAAAGATAGTTCCTCTTTTATCATTGGGTACTTCCATAAGCTCCCTACTCAGCCACTGTGTCCTGCACTGGAGTGAAGTTTCTTTAGGTGACAAATATGAGCACCTTGCTATACTCCAGATAGTGTTTTAATTCCATTATAGTCATTTGTCCATTTCCACCAAGTCAACCTAATTTCAGGTGTTAATGAATTTTTATTCTTTTTAAGCAGTGTGGTTGATCTTAAAGATCACAGTGCTAGAGCACTGCTGATCTATTCTGTATTACATTTTGTGTAGCATTGTGGTTATTTTCTACTTTTGTTATAAATCTGAACAACTGCTCTGTTGTATTTTATGAACAGGTAGAAATAAAAGGTTGACTTTTGCAGTTACAAATAGTACCTGTTAGAAAATATTTCTAAATGGAGAATTTCCTGCTCATCAAATTATTCTAATGAACTCTACAATTTTGGCCAAGTCAAGGAAAATGTGAAATGATGCTCTTCTAAATATGAAACAAACCAAAAGATTATACTAAATTTCTGTAATATTTCATTGTTAGTTTGTTCATATTTTCCCCTATTAAAATTATGAAATCTTATGACTCAGATATAACTTTAAAAATTTTTGGTACAATCTTGAAGAAACATTTGGAACATTTAAATGATTCTCTATTCTGGTTTTGAAGAAAACTTGTCTGAGAGTGAATTAAAAATTGTGCATTAACTTGAATATTTTAAAGAGTGATTTGAATAATGTAAAAGTGAAGTAGGGAGATCACTGGGCAAGGAATTAAAAACCTGAGTTTTAGATATTGCTCATTATTTAGTGACCTGGTGCTCCTTACTTAATTGTTGCCCTTCCATCTTATAGATTTCTTATGAAGATTGATGAGAATGGGTAGACTTACTTGTACATGAAAATACAAGCAAATAAATAAATGAAGGATTATAGGGTATTAGAAGATGTTGAGTGCCTTCTAAGGACCTACAGATCTACTGTTTTCATGGTTCTAATATATTAATAGTCAGTGGAAGGCACAATGGAATTGACTGTCTGCCAAAATACCAATGTTAACTCCACAGTTCACGTGACTGGGGAGAAAAAAAATCAATATTTTCAAAAGACAAATAGATCCAATAATTTAAAGGAAAAAGGTCTTTTTTTGTCTTCCAAATTATACTGCACAAAGTGTCCCACACTAGAGAGCAAGAATGAGCTTAAAAAGAGACAGAAAACTTGAGATATTGTGCAGATTTTATTGCTGACATGTTTGCTTAATTTCCAACTTCCCTTATGTATATTTCCTTAATTATAATCCTGGTAGATTCTTTTTTTTTTTTACTAGTCTTTCAAAAAGACTTAACATGTCTAAGACGTAAAGTCAAAATGAAGGTCAAAATCAGATGTTAAAAGCAGTTGCTGTCTTGTCAAGGCATAGTAGTATAAGTATTAGGTTTGACATCATTACTACCAGTGCCATGCTGAAATGATGAGTGACTTCTATATTTTGACAATAATCATGGCTTTGGATAATAGAGGCAAGTCCAAGCGAGTGTGTTTGGTATTTGTCCTTCGTTTTTATTGTTATTGCTCAAGTTCTCACCCAACTTCAGTTTTCATGAACCATGAGGGGCTGCCAGATGGACAGCCTGTGCTTCTCACATACCTGGCTCCCCCAAGCTTCACTTCTCCATCTGGAGTCTGGTTAACTGCGCCAGTGCTGAAGCCCCAGGAACTAACTTCTACCTGCCTTTCCACTGCTGTGTTCTTTCCATGGAACATCTATTTATATATCACCTCATGCTGCAGCACCGAGCTGGTTTTGTTGTTGTTGCTTTCCATTTGCAGAGATGTTAACTGCAGTGGTATTTATTTGTCATTAAAAACGCCTTTGAATAGGTCATCCATTCCCTCTTTGCCATATTTTTGGTACAAATGAAGAGAGTGAATTTCACTCAGTTTAGTCAAGGACACAATGCCATTTATACACTTCTCTTTTAACAGTAGAACATAATTTCGCTTAAATCTCTTTTTATAACTTTATTAGACAGAAGTTGTTTCTGAATTGGAATGTGAATGCTAGCCTTTTGTAATTGAAATAAATTCCATTGGAAAATCTTTGTGAGGTTCTAGGCCTAAGAAAGGATCCTGTGGCAGAATCACTTATAACAATTATGGTATTTCCTTGAATTTTTACTTACCTTGAAGTGATCTTTGTAATTAAACACAAGTGCTCACCTAATTTATCTGTTTCAAACTCTGGTGGCTAGAATTCTTAATTTGGATTCTATCTTGAAGTTTTTATTTTAAACTCAAAATTTATTTTTATTATATCTTATTTTGGATCTTTATTACTTTAACTCCTCTAATAATTACTGGCTTCTTTCCAACATTCAGTAATTGGATTTGTATAAGAATGTTTCAAAGGGCCACACAACACTACCCCATAAGAGTGGGGAGGGGGTGCCAAGTGTATGGGAATAGGAGGATTTTAAGAATGTCTGAGTAAGATAGACCATAACTACTTTTCTGAAATGCTCAGAATACCTAAACACTTGAGAGGAGTGAAAGGGGTAAATCAGTTACAGGGAGCAAGTGGATTCTTCAAAGGGAAGATTTTTTTTAACGATCTGGAAAATATTAATGGACTCATAAAAATGTAAATGGAACAAATTATGAACACAAACTTAATAATAGTACTGAGGGAAAAAAACCCATCAGCCAAGCAGAGTATTGGGGTGTGATAGCAGAAGAAAGACAGAATTCTGAGACCATATTAATATTACAAAGACATTTAAATGAAGCACATATTTGGATTAGTTTCTTTTCATGATGGTCTTATCACTATTTTATGTTTGTCATGTCTCATATTTTCTTTCTTTGTCAGGGTAATTAGGGATATTATTATCTCAAAGCTCAGGGAGCCTTGCATTTTGATTCTGGAATTGTAAGATTTTTATAGTGAGGATTGAAGAATAATAGACAAAAGATAATCCATATGAAGGGGAAAATGCATAATATTATTGGAAGACTGGAAGGATTGCAATTGTCTATAATTTTTCATAAACTGTGAGGAGCAAGGGTGAAAGCTCAATAAAGAGTCTCTATCTACATCTGGTAGGAGAAGATGAGTTTCCGTGGTGATGGCTCTGAGGTTTATAGATTCACAGCTGCTGTGCATTCAGCATGAAAATGGATTAAGTGAAAAAGTAAGGTTGGGAGAAATGGAAGGAGATACCAGTGCAGCAGAACATCACTAAAAATATACCTGATCAACCAAATAACATGCGTTATGTGATATCTTTGCTAGAATTGTGTTGTCATTAAAGCCTTAATGAGAAACTTCTATATGCCAGAATTTCAAGATTTTAAGCTAAGTATGGCAGAGTCCCATTAAGATTATAACCCACTGGGTTATATTATATTAAAATAAACACGGCAGTGTTGGCTTTCTGTCAGAGAAAATAGAAACCAATTAAGACACAGTGATAGCCTAAAAGAGGAGTTTTTTGCCAAAATTTTTTAAGGAAAAAGATTCAAACCATAATATTTTCTACCAAATATTATTTTTTCCAACCCATGAGATCAGAATTGTTTTATAGCTCATCTTTTAAATTAAAAGTCATAGCTTTTTCCTCCATGTAACTGTAGCAATAGTTAGAAGGAGCCACATCAGGAGCCGTGACACCTTGGGTCAAAGAAATATCAACTGTGGTTTTGGAAAGCTACTTCCATTATTGCCTGGGTGGTGAAAGGAAAGAATATAAATGTGTATATGTTGATCCTTGAAGAACCTGGAAGTGTTTTGAACTGTTAATCATGGGACCTTCTTATTTGAACCTGGAAATTTTGTCTTGTCAATGTTAAATTGTATTCTAGTCCAGAATGCCTGAGTCCAATTTAAAGTTTTAATTTGTGTCTTGATGGTTGACCAGATAGCTTCAGTCATTACCAGTATGTTTGTATTTAATTATATTGAAATGCTTAGTTAGTCTATCCTACCATTGCATATGTAGTTTTACCTTTATTATTGTGTTCAGCAGACATTCATTTAGAAAGAGTTCAGGACCCTAAGCCATTAAGCACCAAGATTGTCTCTAACTTTATTTGGTAGAGTTGGAGTGCATAATACTGTAAATAGTCATATGTACACACATTTTTTAAAGCCCTGCATATATACTGTATGTTTTCAAACAGGCTTCAAATTCTAGCTCTAACCCAAATAGGGAGAAAAATATATGGAAAATATCCTCAAATGGATACAACTTATGATAGCAGGAGTATCATAAATTGGTAATTTTTTTGTCATTATTTTAGAGATGACCTGACAGAATTTACTCAGGGTCTGCTTTTCTCTTTCTTTCATGGGTGTGTGGCATTCTTGCTTCATGAAAATAAACAATAGAGCACAGGTTCAGAATTATTCATCACTGTACTTAGAAGGAATTTTTCATATTAAAATATTGAAAACACTAACATCCTTTGAAGAATTTTGTTTTGTATATTTTATCATCACTAGGGCATATTCTTATCATATAAAGTTTATGAGAAGTTGTTATTCCTAACTAGAGTTTTACTATATGTAATATTGTATGTATAATTTTATAGGAATCTGCCATTCCCACACAATTTTTCATCCTGCATAACTCTAAGGGAATTTGTTAATATTAAATACACAAACTAAGAAAGATTCTGAATGTCTCATTACTATATAAGATGTAAATATTGAACTTCTAAAAAGTGTTCTAAAGCCATAGAAGAGCACTTTTTGAAAAAAATAAAATTCAAATTTTTAAATTCTCTGCTTATTAATATTTGTAATTAATCAGATTTTAAAAAATGTTTTTTCACTACTTTTGTGCTTCGAGATATTAGAAGTGAAATATTTTTAGAATACTGTAAACATTGCTCTTTCCTTAAGGAACCCTCTTTTCTTTGATTTCTTTTTTTATATGAAGTATAGTTGATTTACAATATTGTGTTAGTTTCAGGTGTACAGCATAGCGACTCAACATTTTTGCAGATTACACTCCATTATAGGTTATTACAAGACAGTGGCTATAATTCCCTGTGCTATACAGTATATCCTTGTTGCTTATCTATTTTATATATAGTAATTTGTATCTGTTAATCCCATGCCCCTAATTTATACCTTCCCCCTTCCCTCTCCCTTTTGGTAGCCATAACTTTGTTTTCTGTATCTGTGTGTCTGTTTCTCTTTTGCCTATGCATTCATTCGTATTATTTTTCAGATTTCACATATGTGACATCATACAGTATTTGTCTTTCACTGATTTATTTCACAAAGGATAATATTCTCTAGGTCAATCCCCATAGCCACAAACGGCAGTATTTCATTCTTCTTAAGGCTGAATAATATTCCATTGTGTGTGTGTGTGTGTGTGTGTGTATCATATCTTCTTAATCCAATCATCTGTTGATGTACACTTAGGTTGCTTCTTTGTCTTGGTTATTGTAAATAATGCTGCTGTGAACATTTGGGTGCAAGTATCTTTTTGAATTAGTCTTTTTATTTTTTCTGGATACATACCTAGGAGTAGGATTACTGGATCATATGCTAGTTCTGTTTTTAGTTTTTTGAGGAACCTCCATACTCTCTTCCATAGTGGTTGCACCAATTTACATTCCCACCAACAGCATACAAGGGTTCCCTTTTCTCCACATCCTCTCCAACATTTGTTATTTGTAGACTTTTTGATGATAGGAGTGAAGGGATACCTCATTGTGGTTTTGATTTGTATCTCTCTAATAATTAATGATGTTGAGTATCTTTTCATGTGCCTGTTAGTCATCTGTATATCTTCTTTGGAGAAGTGTCTATTCAGGTCTTCTGCCCATTCTTAATTTTTTTTTATATTGAGTTGTATGAGCTGTTTGTATATTTTGGATATGAACCCCTTGTCAGTCACATCACTTGTACACATTTTCTCCCTTTCTGTAGGTTATCATTTTGGTTTGTTGATGGTTTCCTTTGCTGATTGTAGTACATTTTGTATCACAGTCTGAAAACTGGGAGGGGTATAGCTCCAGCTTTATTCTTTTTTTCTCAAGGTTGCTTTGGCAATTCAGGGTCTTTTGTGGTTCTTTTAGGATTAATTGTTCTAGTTCTGCGAAACATGTCCTAGGTATTTTGATAGGGTTTGCATTAAATCTATAGATTTCTTTGGATAATATGGCCATTTTAAAAATATTAATTCTCCCAACCCAAGTGCACAGGATATCTTTCCATTTCTTTGTGTCATCTTCAATTTCCTTCATCAATGTTATATAGTTTTCAGACTATAGGTTTTCCACCTACTTGGTTAAGTTTATTCCCAGGTTTTTTTTTTTCAATGTGATTTTAAATAAATTTTTTTTTTACTTTCTCTTTCTGACAGTTCATTTTTAGTGTATAGAAATGCAACAGATTTCTGTATATTAATCCTGTATCCTACAACCTTGCTGAATTCATTTATTAATTCTAATCATTCTTGGGTGGAAACTTCAGGGTTCTCTAATTGAACTTTAGAGAAGTATCATGAAGTATCATGTCATCTGCAAACAGTGACAGTTTTACCACTTCCCTTCCAATTTGGACAATTTTCATTCCTCTTTCTTGTCTGATTGCTGTGGCTAGGACTTCCAATACTATGTTAAATAGAAGAGGCAAGAATAGACATCCTTGTCTTGCTCCTGGTTTAAGCTAGAAGGCTTTCAGCTTTTCACCATTAAGTATTGTGTTAGCTGTGGCTTTCTCATAAATGACCTTTTCAATGTTGAGATTTATCTCCTCTATACCTACTTTGATGAGAGTTTTTATCATGAATGGATGTTGAATTTTGTTAGTTGTTTTTTCTGCATCTATTGAGATAATCATGTGACTTTTATCCTCCCTTTTGTTAATATGGTTTTTCACACATATTGATTTGTGAATATTGAACCATCCATGTGATCCTGGAATAAATCCAACTTGACCATAGTGTATGATCCTTTTAATGTATTGCTGGATTCAGTTGGCTAATATTTTGTTGAGGATTTTTGCATCCATAGTCATCAAAGTTATTGGCCTGTAATTTTCTCTTTTTTTGTAGTGTCTTTCTGGTTTTGGTATCAGGGTAATGGTGGCCTTGTAGAATTAATTTGAGAGTGTCCCCTTCTCTTCGATTTTGGAATAGTTTGAGAAGTATAGTTATTAGTTCTTTATATGTTTGGGGGAATTCCCCTGTGATGCCTTCCAGTCCTGGACTTTTGTCTGCTGGGAGTTTTTTTAAATTACAAATCCAATTTCACTTACAGTGTTGGTCTGTTCAAATTGTCTGTTTCTTTTTGACTCAGTCTTTACAGGCTGTATATTTCTAGAAATTTGTCCATTTCTTCTAGGTTGTCTAATTTGTTGGCATATAACTGTTCATAGTATTCTCTTGATTTTTTCATATCTCTATAGTATTTGTTGTTATTTCTCCACTTTCATTTCTTATTTTGTTGATTTAGGTCCTCTTTCTTTTCTTCTTGGTGAGCCTGGCTAAAGGTTTATCAATTTTGTTTATCTTTTCAAAAAACCAGATCTTTGTTTCATTGATCTTTTTCTAGTTTTTTGATCTCTATTTTATTTATTTCCTCTCTGATAGGTATTATTTCCTTTCTTCTGTGGCCTTTGGGCTTTTTTTGTTCTTCTTTTTCTAATTCTTTTTGGTGGTAGGTTAAGTTATTTATTTGAGGTTTTTCTTGTTTATTGGGAAGGACTGTATCACTATGAATTTCCCTCCTAGAACTGCTTTTGCTGCATCCCATAGATTTTGGAAAGTCATGTTTCCATTTTCTTTTTTCTTGAGGTATGTTCTGATTTCCTCTTTGATGTCATCATTGACTCATTGGTTTTTTAATACCATGCTGTTTAGTCTCCACATGTTTGTTCTTTTCTTGTTTTTCTTTCTGTAGTTGATCTCTAGTTTCATACTGTTTTAGTTGGGGAGAAAAAGTGCTTGATATAATTGCTATCCTCTTAAATTTGTTGAAGTTTCTTTTGTGACCTCATATGTTACCTATCCTTGAGAACATTCCATGTGCACTTTGAAAGAATGTGTATGCTGCTGGGTTTGGATGTACTGAACTGTAGATATCTATTAAGTCCAATTGGTGTGTTGTGTCATTTAAGACCACTGTTGCCTTACTGAGTTCCTATCTGGATGATTTGTCCATTGATGTCAGTGTGGTGTTAAAGCCCCCTTCTATTATTTTGTTACTGTCTATTTCTCCCTTTATGTCTGTTAATGTTTGCTTTATATTTTTAGATGCTCTTGTATCGGGTACATATATGTTACAAGTGTAATATCCTCTTCTTATCTTCATACCTGTATCATTATATAACACCCTTCATCTTTTGTTATTGCCTTTGGTAAAATCTGTCTTGTATGATAGGATTATTGCCACCTCTACTTTCTTGTAATTTTTGTTTGCATGAAATATCCTTTTATGTCCCCTTGCTTTCAATCCTTGTGTGGTTTTAGCCCTGACATGAGTCTCCTGTATGCAGCATATGGGAAGGTTCTTATTTTTTTATCAAATCAGCTACCATATGTCTTTTGATCAGAGCATTTAGTCCATTGACATTTAAAGTAGGTATTGATAGGTATGTACTTATTGCCATTTTAGTATTTGTTTTCCAGTTGGTTTTTATCAATAGTTTGTCTCTATTCATTTCTTTTTCTTTTTGTTTCTCCCATTGTGGTTTAATGATTTTATTTTATATTATGCTTTGTTTCCTTTCTTTTTGGTTTTTGTGTATCTATTATAGGTTTTTGATTTGTGGTTTCCATGTGGTTCATATGTGTTGATCCATAATCATATCTTTTTTTTTAATTGGAGTATAATTGCTTTACAAAGTTGTGTTAGCTTCTGCTATACAGTAAATTGAATCAGCTATATGTATACATATATCCCCTCCTTCTTGAGCCTCCCTCCCATCCCCCTGTCTCACCCCTCTAGGTCATCACATAGCACCGACCTGAGCTCCCTGTGCTATACAGCAGCTTCCCACTAGCTATCTATTTTACACATGGCAGAGTATATATGTCAATGCTACTCTCTCGGTTCGTCCCACCCTCCCCTCCCCCACCCAACGTCCACAAGTCCATTCTCTATGTCTGTCTCTCTTTTTCTGCCCTGCAAATAGGTTCATCTGTACCATTTTTCTAGATTCCACATATATGCATTAATATACAATATTTAATTTTCTCTTCTGACTTACTGCACTCTGTATAACAGACTCTAGGTTGGCTTTAAACTGATAGTCATTTTAAGTTTAAACACATTCTAAAAGATCTACATTTTCCCCTCCCCCACATTTTGTTTTTGATGTCATATTTTATGTCTTCATGCTTATTCCTTTACTGTTTATTGTAGTTATAGTTGGATTTGCAATTTCTGTCTTTTAATCTACCCACTAGCTTATTTAAGTGATCTTCAATACTTATTATATATTTGCCTTTCCTATAGTGATTTTCCCTTTCCTAGAGATTCTTACTTCTTTTCCATTTAGAGAAGACCCTTCAACATTTCTTTTAGGGTAAGTTTAGTATTGAGGAATTCTTTTAGTTTTTGCTTGTCTGAAAAGTTCCTTATCTTTTCTTCTATTTTAAAAGAGAATCCTGCCGTGTAGAATATCCTGCTTTTCCCTTTCAGGACTTTGGATATATCATGCCCGTTTCTTCAGTCTTGCAAAGTTTCTGCAGATAAATCAGCTGATAGCCTTATAGGGGTTCCCTTGCAATGACTCTTTGTTTTTCTCTTGTTGCCTTTAGAATTTTCTCTTTAACTTTTGTCATTTTAATTATGATATGCTTGGTGTGAGTCTGTTTGGGTTCATCTTGTTTGGGACCCTCTGTGCTTCCTGTACCTGGATATCTGTTTCCTTCTTTAGGTTTGGGACGTTTTCAGCCATAATTTATTCAAATACATTTTTGGTACCCTTATCTGTCTCTTCTTCTTTTGGAACCCTTAAAGTGCACATGTTGTCACATTTGATGTTATCCCAGAGATCTCATGTGTTGTACTCATTTCTTTTTCATTTGTCTTTTTGTCTGCTGTTCTGATTTGGTGATTTCCATTATTCAACCTTCCAGATCACTTATGCATTCTTTTATGTCATTTAGTCTAGAGTGCTTCTAGAGTGATTTATATCTCAGATATTAAATTATATATTTTTGATTGGGTCTTCTTTATATTTTCTAGCTCCTTGTTTAAGTGATCTGTGTTTAGATCAATTCTCTTCCCTAACTCAGTTAGTATTTTTATTACTAGTATTTAAATTTTATGCCTGGGAAATTATTTATGTTTCATTATTTTTTCAGGGGTTTTCTCTTGTTCTTTCAATTGGGAGTAGTTCCTCTGATCTATGAATTTAGGTGAAACAGTTACCTATTGTGGTCTTGAAGGGGTGTTCTTATGTGGGAGTGTCCCTATGTAGACTGCATCTGCCCAACCCAGTGGGAGGACCTGTGGTAGAGGGCTGGATTTGATGTGAATGCCAGTCACGTCTTTACTCAGGGTGTTTTGGCCACTATCACCTTATTAGGGGGAGTGGTTGGAGATGTAGGAGCAGGAGTTTGTGCAGGTTGTGAGGCAGGACTTTCTCTGCTCAGTGGCTGTCGCCACATTGTCAGGAGTGGGGTCTGCTCTCAAGTTGTAGAGTGGAAGCCCTGAGGGTCAGGCTTAAACTGACTCTGTTTCCTTTACGTTTGTAGTTTTCCTTCTCTCTGTACTGGGGGCTTTGCCCCAAAGGAGAGGAGTGCTGAAGCAAGTGGGGCTCATGTACTCACAGAGGTCCAATGCTCTGCCTGTGTAAGTGTCTGAAGTTCTGCTCAGATGCATCCCAAGGCTGTGTTTCTTCCCGTCGTGGCCACTCTAGGTCTAGTGCCACACTGTGCTGTAGAGTGTGCTGTGGTGCACAGCAAGGCAGCTGTGGGAATTCTGGCAGCCACACTGCTTTCAGAAGTCTGGGCTGCTTCTGGGGCACTGCTTGAGTAAGCACCAACAATGACTGCTACCCCACCTGGGCTCTGTCCCAGGACGGAGTCATCTCTGCATCCCTAGGTCAAGTCTTTTCCCAGGTATTGGCTTCCCTAGATCCAGTGGCAAGGTATGGCATGGAGTGAGTGAGGCTAGGGTGTTCACTTGGCTCAGGCTGGGGAGCATGGTGCAGTAGCTGATGATAGGTCAGACCTCTAAGGAAGCACCCGTGTACTCCTCACGAGTGGAATCTAGGCTTCTCCAGAACTTCTATATGTCCCAGCAGTTCTGCGAGCAGTGAAAGGGGCTTATCTCCTATGCATAGGATCCCAGGACTAGGAGGCCCGGTCTGTTGTCCTGCCCACTCCCCAGGGTAAGTGTCCACACATGTGATCTCCCTTTTCCTCTGATTCCCCTCCCAGGGACACAGGTCCTGATCTGATGCTTTTCTTCTCATCCTACTCGATTACATCTATATCTTTCTTACAGCCTTGGTTGTAAAGGAGTCCTGCCAGTTTCCAGTTAGTTTTCTATGAGAACTGTTCCATAGGTAGATATATTTTTGATGTGTTTGTGAGAGAAAGTGAACTTCATGTCCTCTTACTCTGCTATCTTGATCTCCTTCCCTTCTTTGATTTCTACATGTATGAAAGAATGAACACAAGAATACATATTCACAATGGCCCTGGAAATGATCCAATGGGAATTCGCTACAGTGGATTTACAAGTAACTGAGATATGACCAAATATTATATTCTTAAGCAGGTGAATTTTTTGAGATATTTAAAGTATATTAGAGAATATTACTTTCCACTCAATCTTTTTTTTTTGGAACCAGGTTCATTTATGTAACTAATGTTAACATAGCACTTATTATGTACTCAGCTCTGTATGTGAAACTGAAAATTTAGCATTGAACAAGAAAAACAAGGTCTCTGCTCTAATAAACTTTACAAAGCATAATGTACAATGAATAGTTAAGAAATGAAATAATAAAGAACTAAGACCTACAGTATACAACAGGGAAAGAAAATATAAAAAATAATATATATGTATGTATAACTGAATCACTTTGCTGTACAGCAGAAATTAACAAAGCATTGTAAATCAACTATATGTCAATTAAAAAAAGAAATAAAATAATTACAAATTACTATAAGTGTTCAATCTTTGTTCTCTTCTGGTAAGTAAAAACTTTAGGAGGAGGTTGTGTCTCCATTTTAAATAGGAGATACAAGAATGTTAGCATTTAAAGTAGACACTATTCTTTTGACCACATATAACTGGATTCTGAGAATATTTGCCTTTGCTTTTTTACCTATTCAAATTTCCTACTCTAGAGTATGCTTCTTAAAAAAGAAATTAACACATTATTTAAGTGATTATACTTATTCTGTTTCAAAAAATAAATAGTCCATATAAAATTGAATTGGTTTACTGGTGATCCAATATTTTTGTGTGCAATAGAAATTGAAATTCATGAGTTTTTTTTCTCCCCAAGGTCACACCCTGTGGGTTGGTAGTTTTAGACTCTCCTTGGTTACTCTGGGTGGCTTATCTAGTGGATTCACCTACACCAACATCCCTGAGGTCTCTAAGCCACCACTTATGGTGCCCTTCTCAGGCCATGACTGCTGTATTTACAATAAAAATTGGTCAAGAAAGTATGGAGGTTTCTTAAAAAACTACAAATAGAACTACCATATGACCCAACTATCCCACTACTGGGCATATACCCTGAGAAAACCATAATTCAAAAAGAGTCATGTACCACAATGTTCATTGCAGCTCTATTTTCAATAGCCAGGACATGGAAGCAACCTAAGTGTCCATCAACAGATGAATGGATAAAGAAGATGTGGCACATATATACAATGGAATATTACTCAGCCATAAAAAGAAACGAAATTGAGTTATTTGTAGTGAGGTGGATGGACCTAGAGTCTGTCATACAGAGTGAAGTAAGTCAGAAAGAGAAAGACAAATACCGTATGCTAACACATATATATGGAATTTAAGAAAAAAAATGTCATGAAGAACCTAGGGGTAAAAACAGGAATAAAGACACAGACCTACATGATAATAGACTTGAGGATATGGGGAGGGGGAAGGGTAAGCTGTGACAAAGCGAGAGAGAGGCATGGACATATATACACTACCAAATGTAAGGTAGATAGCTAGTGGGAAGCAGCCGCATGGCACAGGGAGATGAGATCGGTGCTTTGTGACCGCCTGGAAGGGTGGGATAGGGAGGGTGGAAGGGAGGGAGATGCAAGAGGGAAGGGATATGGGAACAGATGTATATGTATAACTGATTCACTTTGTTATAAAGCAGAAACTAACACACCATTGTGAAGCAATTATACTCCAATAAAGTTGTAAAAAAAAAAAAAAAAAGAAAGTATCATGAGTTTCCCAAGGGAATTAACTGCTGCCAAACATATTTCTCTATTGTCAAGTGTATAACAGCAGCCCAATTCCTCTGATAATCAGGGTCAATTCCCCTTTCAGGATGGTGATTCCTTATCTTACCTGCTGGTGCTTTGGCACAAGAAGGCCAGGCAGCAGTCATAGTTTAAAATTCAATGGGATTCTTGCCTTGTCTTCAGGTGGAAAAGCTCTTTCTTTGTGAACAAAGACTTTAAATGTGCAGAGTACAGAGCTGTGGGTGACTAGAAGCACAAATTTCCCAGTGGGTTACTGAGAGTGGTGTTAATGGGACCACTTCTATTTCTCCCTCTAGGCTTTTTATTGTGATGCCAGTCCACACTGAGCCTTTAAGAATTTGTTAGTTTTAGATGTTTCCTTCTCATCCAGTTTTAAGGGGTATCTCTTTCCTCATGCTCTGTTTCCAACAGTCCTCAAAATATCTGTGTACAGTTATCCAAGGAAATAGCTTAGGCCTCTGTGGAACAACTGAAGAATCGTTATTGTATATTCTTTTCATGGTGTTACAGGATTCTTCTTCTTGGAACCCTGATTCCTTCTTCAATATATGGGTTACAGGTCTGAACACTGGTTCATATCCTGAAGCTCAATGAGGTGTTTTTTGGAAGGTAAGAGTTAACCACTCTCAATCTTTTCATCCTACAGCTTCCATAATTTTTATTGTACACATTGCATAATACCCTTGGTCGACTGCCTGTTTATTTTGCCATTTGGATGCCACATTCTATGAACTATCTCATAACTCTCTGAGGGTCAGGGTTTCTGCATGTGACTCCAACCTTGCCATGAATTATGATAACTGCCTCTACCTGGCTTGTGGTAATTGTTTATGTTAATTGAGCTTTATCCTATGACTTCTATTTTGGGGGGATTCTATCATACCCATTATTGTCAGCAAGCCCAGTTCTGTTAACACCACCTTCTGCCATCAGTCTTGGCTTTCAGAGGATTATCACTTCTTACTGATGTTGGCTCTTTCACCATTGTGTTCCTTGTGTCCTTGGTAAGTGGTATATCTTCAGGGTCCTGCTATGTAGTATAGTTATCTGGTGGTCTTTCTGGCTGAACATAATATGTCCATTCACTCATACTTACTTCTCTGAGCCTTTTAATCCCTCTGATATTTACAATTTTGGCATTTCTCTCTTACTTAATGTAGGTCAGTGCTAATAACATGTTTATATTATCTTCTGGTGTCCTTTCAAGGGTATTAAAACCTGTATCCCAGGATAGCATTTCCAAATGAATAAACTCTCTCTTGTATAACTTCATGTGCCACCCTTAGATTTGAGTCCTTTTGTACTCTTGGCTCCTCCAGGTACAAGTCAGCTAGGTTCTGTAGATACTTTCGGATACAGTCTCTTGCCTTCCATTTTAGACCGAACTCATCCTGGTCAACTTATTTTGTGATTTAACCCCAGTTATTATTAGTTTAGAGGCCAGAAAGGGAGGTGAGGGCAGATCTCGTGGGGTGCATTTTATCTTTCAGGGTAGGGTCACTGCATCATCTTTAAATAAGGGGAGAACACTAGTACTTCATAGGATGGAGTAGGCCACTTCTTCAGACTCAGAGGTTTCAGAGAGATCTGGAAGCTCAAGATTTTCAGGTGAATCAACTCATATTTCTTCATTTGTGTCAGGGTACTACTTTTTCCCAAGAAGAACATAACTTTGCTATAGTTGACCTGCTGAGATCAGGAGGAGAGCCCTTCCTTAGAGCTCTATAACACTTGGGACTTGGTCCTGGACCTCATCTTTAATTGTTCTCTGCCATCAAGATGTAGGAGACAAGAGCATATTTATATGCTACTGAGGAGGCTTTCTGGTTTTCACCCATAGCTTTTGATTACTAATTAATTGTTCTCAGTCTTTTGTTAACATTTAACAAACATCAACAGCGTTTAACATTAGCCGCCTAATTTGCTGTCCTTAGAGTTACTATTTCCCCTGTATTGCACAAAACCTGATACATTACACTAGCATTCCCTTATATGGTCTACCGTCACTACAGGAGAAAAATTTAACAATTATACTGTTATCTTATGCTAGAGGCTATTTGTGTTCTACTTACAACCAGTGATGAAGTTCTCATTGCCAGCCCAAAATCTCCATTGCCAAGATATCATTTTAGTGTGTGCTTAAGTGTACCAATATTGGCACAAATTGTCACAGGCTGGGTTGCTCGGGAAGCAGACTTGATGATGGACATTAACATGTAGGGGTTTTTCAGGGATAATTCCTGTGGGGAGCACCACTTGTGAAAGGAAGGGAAGGAAGCAAGATGGGCAAAGGAAGATATTGGCCTATAATGTAGTCTCAATGGAGGTCCCAGACAAATCTAGAGCTCTGATGCTAGGATGACTCATCAGAGATGTCCCAAGTTGCACTGAGGTGGGGCTACACCCTTATGTACTCTCCTCTACCAGTTATTGGATGCTGGCTACCTACACAAAATGGGTTTGGCTATGGATGGGGCAAGTCTTCAGCCAAGGGGACTGATAGCTGAAGTTTTACAGTCAACAACCTTTCCAGGATCTGGGAATAAATTCTTCAAACAAGAGATGGGGTCTCAGCAGCTTATCAAAGCATCCTCTAAAAAATTCCATAGACATAGCAGCATTATTTACAATAGCCAAGATATGGAAACAACCTAAGTGTCCATCACCAGATAAATGGATAAAGAAGATATAGTATATATCTTATATATATATGTGTGTATATATATATATATACATATATACATTGTGTGTATGTATACACACACACACACACACACTGAGAAACTACTCTGTCATAAAAAAGAATAAAATTCTGCCATTTGCAACAATATGGATGGACCTGGAGAATATTATGCTTAGTGAAATATCAGACAGAGAAAGATAAATACTGTATATTGTCAATTATGTGTGGAATCTAAAAACAAAACAAATAAACAAATATAACAAAACAGAAACAGACTCACAGATACAGAAACAAACTAGTGGAGAGGAATGGGAGAATGGGCTAAAGGGATGAAGGGATTAAGAAGTACAAACTACCAGTTACAAAATAAGTAAGTCATTGTGATGTAATATACAGCACAGAATATAGTTAATATTTTATAATAACTTTGTATGATGTGTAATCTATAAAAATATCAAATTACAGTTGTACACCTGAAACTGATATAGTATTATAAGTAAACTATAATTCAATAAATAAAAAAAATAACATGGAAAAGACTCTAGTAGTGATACCCATCTCCCAGCCTGCTCCATATTTAGAGAAGCAGTGGAGCGAGGAAACAACTAGGCTACTATTTAGAAAAAAACATTTGCCCTTAAATGTAATACCATGCTCAGACATGGGTACAGATCATTTCTGCCAACTGTTTAAGGAATAAATAATCCCACTCTTATACAAGTTGTCTGAGTAACTAGAAAAGAAATAATGTCTGCCAGCTCATTTTAGGAGGTTACTATAACTTTGAATCTAAATGTAGACAGGTGAAAGTAAGAGAAAAATATTATGGGCCAATCTCTTTTATAAATCAAAATGTTAAAATTCAAGATAGGAACATAAAAGGCTTCTTTGACCTAATAAAGTATCTGCCATAACCCTTTAGCTAAAAGCATAGTTAGCAGTAAAATATTACAAGGCTTCTCTTTAGAGATCCTCAAGATGGTGGAGGAGTAGGAGGATGTGGAGTTCATCTCTCCCCACAAATGCATCAAGAATACATCTAAAGGGGCTTCCCTGCTGGTCCAGTGCTTAAGACTTTGCCTTCCAATGCAGAGTGTGTGGGTTCGATCCCTGGTCAGGGAGCTAAGATCCCACATGCCTCAATAAAATAAAAAATGTAAAACAGAAGCAGTATTGTAACAAATTCAATAAGGACTTAAAAAAAAAAAGAATACATCTACAAATGGAGCAATTCTTACAGGGCACTTGCTGAACATTAGCAGAGGACCTCAGACATCTAAAGTGACAAGAAAGATCCCCATCCAACCAGGTAGGCTGAAAGAAAGAAGGGAAAAGGAAGAGGAGAGGAAGCAGGATGGGACATGTGCCCCTTGCAGGGAGCTGAAGGTGAGGAGAGGTTCCCACATCTGGGGAAACCCCCTTACCAGTGGAGAGATCAGCTGGGACAGAAGGGGAGCTTCTGGGGCTTGGAGGAGAGACCAGCAATAGTCTGTGACAGGCAGCACAGAGTGAGACCTACACAGATGGTCCATGCCACAGCCCTGTGTTCCCCAGCCTAAGATAGGTGTCCAGCGGTGTGCAAGGGGGCTGGGTGCTGGATTGTGGGGTTTGGAGAGCAGACCCAGGGAGGGGACTGCTATTGGCTGTGAGTAGACAGCCTGAGAGGACAGGAGTGAGGAGCTCCACTATCAGGAATGCTCATCGAGGAAGCCTGGACCACCATGGGGACACGCAAAAGGTGGAGCTGCCATTGCAGCATCTCTTCTCACCCTCTGGTTCCTGCCTCCACAGGCACTAAGGAAGGCTCCCACTGGAGCAGGCTCATGCGCCCCCGTCATCACCTCCTCCACCATCTACCTCCAGCCTGGGCAACACGCTCTCCTCGATCACCACCTTAGATCCCCCCTCCCTGAGGGGCTCACGCATTCCAATCACTACATAGTAGTGTGTATATGTCAATCTCAATCTCCCAATTTATCCCTCCCTCACTTTACCCCTGGTAACCATAAGTTTGTTTTCTACATCTGTGACTCCATTTCTGTTTTGTAGATAAGTTCATTTGTACCCTTTTTTAAGATTCCACATATAAGCAATATCGTATATTTGTCTTTCTCTGTCTGACTTAACTTCACTCAATATGATAATCTCTAGGTCCATCCTTGTTGCTGCAAGTGGCATTATTTTGTTATTTTTAGTAGTTGAGTAATATTCCATTATATATATGTGTCAGATCTTCTTTATCCATTCCTCTGTTGATGGACATTTAGGTTGCTTCCATGTCCTGGCTATTATAAATACTGCTGCAATGAACATTAGGGTGCATGTATCTTTTTGAATTATAGTTTTCTCTGGATATATGCCCAGGAGTGGGATTGCTGGATCATATTGTACCTCTATTTTTAGTTTTCTAAGTAAGCTCTGTACTGTTTTCCATAGTGGCTGTACCAATTTATATTCCCACGAACAGTATAGAAGGGTTCTCTTTTCTCCATACCCTCTCCAGCATTTATTGTGTGTAGATTTTTGATGATGGCCATTCTGAGTGTTGTGAGGTGATACTCCATTGTAGCTTTGACTTGCATTTCTCTAATAATTTGTGATGTTGAGCATCTTTTCATGTGCTTTTTGGCGATCTGTATGTCATTTTGGAGAAATATCTGTTTAGACCTTACATTTTTTGATTTTTTTTTTTTTATTGATCTACATGAGCTATTTGTATATTTTGGAGATTAACCTCTTGTTTGTCACTTCATTTTCAAATATTTTATTCCATTCTAAGAGTTGTCCTTTCATCTTGTTTATGGTATCCTTAAAAGCAAATGCTTTTAAGCTGAATTTCCTCCTATTTGTCTATTTTTGTTTTTATTTTCTTTAGGAGGTGGGTCAAAAAAATCTTGCTGCGATTTATGTCAGAGAGTGTTCTGCCTATGTTTTCCTCTAAGAGTTTTATAGTATCCAACCTTACTTTTAGGTCTTTATTCCATTTTAAGTTTATTTTTGTGTATGTTGTTAGGGAGTGTTCTAATTTCATTCTTTTACATATAGCTGTCCAGTTTTCCCAGCACCACTTATTGAAGAGACTGTCTTTTCTCCATTGTATATCCTTGCCTCCTTTGTCATAGATTAGGTGACCATAGGTGTATAGGTTTATCTCTAGACTTTCTATCCTGTTCCATTAATCTATATTTCTGTTTTTGTGCCAGTACCATACTGTTTTGATGACTGTAGCTTGGTAGTATAGTGTGAAGTCAGGGAGCCTGATTCCTTCAGCTCCATTTTTCTTTCTCAAGATTGCTTTGGGTATTCAGTGTCTTTTGTGTTTCCAATCAAATTGTGAAATTTTTTGTTCTAATTCTGTGAAAAATGCCATTGGCAATTTGATAGGGATTGCATTGGATCTGTAGATTGCTTTGTGTAGTATAGTCATTTTCACAATATTGATTCTTCCAATTCAAGAACATGGTATATCTCGCCACCTGTTTGTGTCCTCTTTCATTTCTTTCATCAGTATCTTGTAGTTTTTGGAGTACTGGTATTTTGTCTCCTTAGGTAGGTTTATTCCTAGGTATTTCATTATTTTTGATGTGATGTTAAATGGAATTGTTTCCCTAATTTATCTTTATGATCTTTTGTTGTTAGTGTATAGGAATGCAAGAGATTTCTGTGTGTTAATTTTGTATCTTGTAACTTTACCAAATTCATTTATGAGCTCTAGTAGATTTTTGGTAGCATCTTTACAATTTTCTCTGTATGGTATCATGTCATCTGCAAACAGTGACAGTTTTACTTCTTCTTTTCCAATTTGGATTCCTTTCATTTCTTTTTCTTCTCTGATTGCCATGGCAAGGGCTTCCAAAACTATGTTGAATTATAGTGGTGAGAGTGGACATCCTTGTCTTGTTCCTGATCTTGGAGGAAATTTTTCAATTTTTCACCATTGAGATTGAGGTTTGCTGTGGGTTTTTCATATATGTCATTTATAATGTTGAGGTAGGTTCCCTCTATGCCCACTTTCTGGACAGTTCTTATCATAAATGGGCACTGAATTTTGTCAAAAGCTTTTTCTCCATCTATTGAGATGATCATATGGTTTTTATTCTTCAATTTTCCATGTGGTGTATCACACTGATTGATTTGCATATATTGAGGAGTCCTTGCATCCCTGGGATAAATCCCACTTGATCACAGTGTATGATCCTTTTAGTGTGTTGTTGGATTTGGTTTGCTAGTTTTTTGTTTGTGGTATTTGCATCTATGTTCATCAGTGATATTGGCCTATAATTTACTTTTTTTGTGATATCTTTCTCTAATTTTAGTATCAAGGTGATGGTGGCCTCGTAGAATGAGTGGAATTGAACCTTCCTCTGCAATTTTTGGAAGAGTTTCAGAAGTATACATTATATCTCTTCTCTAAATATTTGATAGAATTCACCTGTGACACCATCTGGTCCTGGACTTTTGTTTGTTGCAAGATTTTTTTGTGTGTGTGTGGTACTCGGGCCTCTCACTGCCGTGGCCCCTCCCATTGCAGAGCACAGGCTCTGGACATGCAGGCCAGTGGCCACAGGTTACAGGCCCAGCCACTCTGCGGCACGCAGGATCCCCCTGGACCGGGGCATCAACCCATGTCCCCTGCATCGGCAGGTGGACTCCCAACCACTGCACCACCAGGGAAGCCCTGTTACAAGATTTTTAATCATAGTTTAAATTTCAGTACTTATGATTGGTCTGCTCATATTTTCTATTTCTTCTTGGTTCAGTCTTGGAAGGTTCTACGTTTCTAAGAATTTGTTCATTTCTTCTAGGTTGTCCATTTTTGGGCATAAAGTTGCTTGTAGTAGTCTCTTATGATGCTTTGTATTTCTTTGGTGTCCATTGTAACTTCTCCTTTTTCATTTTTTAATTTTGTTGATTTGAGTCCTCCCTTTTTTTCTTGATGAGTCTGGCTAAACCTTTATCAATTTTCTTTATCTTCTCAGAGAACAAGCTTTTAGTTTCATTGATATTTCTATTTCACTCTATTTCACTTATTTCTTGTCTGATCCTCATGATTTCTTTCCTTCTACCTACTTTGGGTTTTGTTTGTTCTTCTTTCTCTAGTTGCTTTAGGTATAAGCTTAGGTTATTTATTTGAGATTTTCTTGTTTCCTGAGGTAAGACTGTATTGCTATAAACTTCCCTCTTAGAACTGCTTTTGCTGCATTCCATAGTTTTGGATCATGATGTTTACATGTAATTTGTCTCTAGGTATTTTTTGATTTCCCTTTTATTTCAGTAATCCATTGGTTATTTAGTTACATATTGTTTAGCCTCCATGTGTTTGGGGGTTTTAGTTTTTTCATGTGTTTGATTTCTAAACTCATAGTGTTGTGGTCAGAAAAGATGCTTGATAAGATTTCAATTTTCTTACATTTACCAAGGCTTGTTTTGTGGCCCAAGATGTGATCTACCCTAGAGGATGTTCCATGAGCCCTTGAGAAGAAAGTGTATTCTGCTGTTTTCAGATGGAATGTCCTATAAATATCAATTATGTCTATCTGGTCTAATGTGTCATTTAAGGCTTGTGTTTCCTTACTAATTTTCTGTCTGGATGATGTGTCCATTGCTGTAAGTGGGGTGTTAAAATCCCCTGATATTATTGTGGTACTGTTGATTTCCCCTTTTATGCCTGTTAGCAGTTGCCTTATGTATTGAGGTGCTCCTATGTTGGGTGCATAATTTATAATTGTTCTCTCTTCTTCTTGAATTCATCTTTTGATCATTATGTAGTGTCCTTCCTTGTCTCTTTTAACAGCCTTTATTTTAAAGTCTATTTTGTCTGATATGAGTATTGCTACTCCAGCTTTCTTTTGATTTCCATTTGTATGGAATATCTTTTTCCATCCCCTCACTTTCAGTCGGTATGTGTCCCTAGGTCTGAAGTGGGTTTCTTGTAGGCAGCACATATACAGGTCTTGTTGTTGTATCTTTTGAGCCAGTCTATGTCTTTTCGTTGGAGCGTTTAATCCATTTGTGTGCCCACAAAGCCCACAGCTGCTAAAGTCAGACCCATCCCAGCTGCAGGAGCACTTGTTCCCTTTCGGATGTTTCACAGGCGAGGAAGCCATCAGTGGAGGTGTAACTCTGAGGTTCACACAGCTGCAAGGAGAGATTTCTGCTTTTCTTCCCTAGTCACACAGCCCCTGGGGCTTAACTGTGGTTTTAGCCTCACCTCTGTGTGTGTCTTGCCGAATGGAGTCTGCTCTAGAGGTTGCTAGACCACATAGAAGCCCATCAGGCAGGAAGGAGCCGAGGCAGTGATCAGAGAGAGCAGGCCACCCAGGTGGGAGGGGGTGGAGGAGGCAATGGCAGGGGCACATGAACCAGGTCTTGTAGGGGCCCTCCATAGTGCTCCTGTCCCTTCAGACTTTCTTTTCACAACCAACAGCAGTCCCCTCCCTGGGTTTTCTCTCCAAACCACACATCCCAGCACCCAACCCTCATGCACACCAGCAGACACCTGTCTCAGGCTGGGGCACACAGGGCTGTGGCATGGGCAATCTGTGTAGGTCCCACTCTATCCTCCCTGCCACAGACCAGTAGCTGGGCTCTCCTCCAAGCCCCCAATGCTCCTCTTATCTGCCAGCTGATCTCCCACTGGTGAGGGGGTTTTCCCAGATGAGGAAACCTCCTTAGCTTCAGCTCCCCACCAGTAATGTAGGTTCCATCCTGCTTCCTCTCCTCTTCCTTTTCCCTTCTTCTTTCTTTCCTCCTACTTGGTTACATGGGGATCTCTCTTGTCCTTTTAGTTGTTCAAAATTGTCTGCTAGTGTTTAGCAGGTACTCTGTGAGAATTGTTCCATTTGTAGATGTATTCTTTTTTTAAAAATAAATTTTGTTTATTTATTTTTGGCTGCATTGTGTCTCCATTGCTGCAGGCGGGATTTCCCTGGTTGTGGCGAGGGGGGGCTACTCTTCATCACGGTGCATGGACTTTCCATTGTGGTGGCTTCTCTTGTTGCAGAGCATGGTCTCTAGGTGCATGGGCTTCAATAGTTGCAGCATGCAGCTCAGTAGTTGTGGCTCGTGGGCTCTAGAGTGCAGGCTCAGTAGTTGTGGCACACAGGCTTAGTTGTTCCACGGCATGTGGGATCTTCCAGGACCAGGGTTCGAACTCATGTCCCCTGCATTGACAGGTGGATTCTTAACCACTGCAGGGAAGTCCTGTAGATGTATTCTTGATCTATTTGTAGGGAGAGATGAACTCCATGTCCTCTTATTCCTCTGCCATCCTGGAAAGTCTCTATCGATTTTTTCTTTTTTTTTAATCTCTCTTTTATTTATATCCTCTGTGATATTTTATTTCCTTCCTTCTACTCACTTTAGGGTTTGTTCTTCTTTTTCTAACTCTTTTAAGTTAGATTGTTTATTTGAGATTTTTCTTATTTTTTGAAAAAAGCCTGTATCGTTATGAACTTCCCTGTACTAACTGCTTTTGCTGAATCCCCTAGATTTTGTATGGTGTGTGTGTTCTTTGTCATTTGTCTCAAGGTATTTTTTAATTTCCTCTTTGATTTCATCTTTGACCCATTAGTTTTTTAGTAGCATGTTGTTTAGTCTCCATGAAATCATATAAATGCTTATTTTATGTTGATGAAATAAAGTGTGAACATTACGAAAAGGAAAAATCTCACTGATTAAAGCAAATATATGACAAATGTAGTATATCAACCCCTTATAAAGCTAAAAGGAAGGTTAAAAGACAAAAGTAGTAAAATCACCTATATCCACAATAAGTAGCTAAGGGATACACTTCAACAAAATGATTTAAAACATGATGTCAAAGAAATTATATATGTGGGGATATTAAAAATACAGGTTTATTTATGACCTTTCTTTACATTTTTCAGACATTGGTTTGTTTTATAAGACTACAGTGACTTTATAATTTTTGCTCATGATACACATTTGGTAGTTTATTTAGCTTCTAAGTTATTCTCCTTTTAAAAATAACTCATCACTATTGCTACAGAGAAACTGGAGGATTTAATGGCCAGTTTTCCAATTTATATCTATTAGCTAAGACTTATGCCAGTTCTAAATATTTAAATTGAAATAATGGCATAATTATTTAATATTGAAATTTAAATAATGATTTTTCTGGTATTTATAAAGATTTTATTTATCTAATATGCATGTATTTCATTTTACATTTCAACATCTATTTCCTTCTAATTTATTATCTAAAACCAGACTTGAAACACTACTGGCAGATTATTCAGTAACATTAATATTGCAACTAGATAATAATCAGTCTTTGGTGTTTTCTTTCCTTCCAGCATGCCAGCTATGATGAACTCCTTTTTTTTTTTAGTAGTACTACTAAAATACTATTTCTTTTGTAGATCACTTCCAATTGTCAGTGAAGTACATCATCTCCATATGCCAATGCAGTCCATCCTTGTTTCTCCCTATCCAAAAACAAAGTCACCTCTTCTCTTCATTTGCCATATGAGACCATCAAGTGGTTCATATGGGGCACCAGCATTACCTCAAATTGAAATTTTTAGACAGACAGTGCTTCTGACTCAGAATCTTTTTTTCTCTAAAAAATTACCTAAAGTTAGTGCCAATAAACTCCCAAATCAAATAAAGGGAGATAGTATAATACAGTGGGCAATAAGAGATGGTAAGTTTTTTAAAAAGTAAATTCTATCAGCAGGTTAGCAATATGAATCTATATCCTAGAATTTTCTAAGGCTCAACTGGAATAATATTGATGAGGGTGCTTTATTAACATTAAGCACCATACATTTAATATCAATATAAGTTACTGACACTTGATGGAACTTTTACAAAGTTCAAAATAATATTGACCAAGGATATTTCACAGATATTTCTATTTTTTGCTTGTTTTGGTGTGAATAAAGTTCCCTTTAATTATCCTTTCAATTGTTGAAGGTCTCTGAGACTATGAAGAGAAGGAATAGAAATCAGTATTCAGAGTCAAGTTTTTAGGATGTTAATGAGCTTTTAAATTTTGTAAAGGCTATTTCACTGAGCACATGTTGACTTGAGAGCTGTGCAATGACATAAATTAAGCAAAGAAAAAAAGACTCCAACCTTTGACTCGTGCCCTAGAGAAAATCTTTTACAAAGATGAATAATGAGGGCTTCCCTGGTGGCGCAGTGGTTGCGAGTCCGCCTGCCGGTGCAGGGGACACGGGTTCGTGCCCCGGTCTGGGAGGATCCCACGTGCCGCGGAGCGGCTGGGCCCGTGAGCCATGGCCGCTGAGCCTGCGCGTCCGGAGCCTGTGCTCCGCAACGGGAGAGGCCACAACAGTGAGAGGCCGACATAACGCAAAAAAAAAAAAAAAAAAAAAAAAAAAAAAAAAAAAAAAAAAGATGAATAATGACCAGAAAGGTTGGAATATAACATTTTCTCTCTTAACCTATTATAACAATAGACTAATAAAAATGGAAAGTGAGAAAAAAGATTCTTCTGTTTCTGTGAAGAGGTGACCAGCCAATGGATAAAACATAGCTAGAATATAGAAAATAACATTTTCATGAATGTCCTTACTTCCAGGAAGGCATCAAGATTTACTCCAAGAGCTAAGGTCAATATTTAGAAAATAAACAAATTTAATTTAAAAATGTAAATTAATTTAAAAAGAAATATCAGGGTGACTCCTACACTGGCCACAGATGTAGACAATTACAAGCCTAAGGGAAGAAAAAACAGGTGTTAGCTCAATTGTTATAAGATGGAGGACATAGGAAATATAAATAAACCAAACCTTGGTAGTGGTTGATTATATATTCATTATTTGAGCAGTATAAGAATGGCAGTTTTTAAAAACTTATGAGCTACAATAAACCATGTTTTTAAATCTTGTGACAGAAAATATTAGGCCATACACAAAATAAGTTTCAATATTTATTTTTATATTTATTGATCAAAGTACTTTTCTGTCAGTGTTTTTTCTTTTGAGTCAAAGAGTTCAAAATGAGTATTTGTGATGTGGTTGACATTTTTAAAATGTCCTGAGAAACCCTATCCATGGACATTGTGGGTTATAAATGCAGACTGACATGGTATTTTGATGGATCTTTTTTTGTGGGAAAAAATTTTGTTTTCTGACTTAAAAAGGAAGATACAATTATTTGAAAATTTAGTATTTAATCACATCCATATTGTGAAAGTGCATTAAAACAGAAAAAAAAAGATTTAAAAAAGATAAATTGCTGCTTCTGTCTGTGTTCAGAATCTATTGATCAATCTAGGTTTATCTTGAAACTCATTAATATCATGAAAAATTATTATCAAATATCTCCATATCCTGGAGATATTTAGATATTCCTTGCATGGTATATATGTACATGTATATGCATATGTTTATTTGTTTTGCATTTCAGATTGAACATTTGATTCTGTGCTGAGACTGTATTTTGTTTCCTGATTCAAGAAATAATCAAAACTGTGTTTAAATCGAGCAACAGTTTTGTGTTCCTTGAAGCAACCTCTAAATTTGGAGTATGTTTGGACAGTTTTTTTAAAAAATAATGGTCCAAACAGTTAGCTTTTTATACTGTACCACACCCCTTTCGTCCAAAATACCTGCCCTTGGTACATAGAGGCATCTTGTTTTGTTTTGTTTTGTTTGGGCGCTACGGGCCTCTCACTGTTGTGGCCTCTCTCATTGTGGAGCACAGGCTCCGGACGCGCAGGCTCAGCGGCCATGGCTCATGGGCCTAGCCGCTCCGTGGCTTGTGGGATCTTCCCGGACCGGGGCACAAACCCGTGTCTCCTGCATCGGCAGGTGGACTCTCAACCACTGCGCCACCAGGGAAGCCCAAGGCATCTTGTTTTAAGGCGGCAGATGAGAGTAATATTATCCAGAAGCACCTTTCAATCCAATTTATCGGAGAAAGATGAGTAAACCATTTTAGTTAACTCATAATTTATACTTCATCACGTCACACTTTTTGTAGATTGGATGATTTTGTTCAGCTTATGTGATAGTATATGGTAGAAGTTATAATGCATGTCTTGAAAAAACCCTATGAAATATTTTATATAAAGCATTACATATGATTTTTTTATGAACAACCACTAAAATAACTGGACTACAAATTCTTATTATTAGAAATTTAAGAAAGAGATGTACTACATGAAAAATTTCCTACCCTTTTTTTTTGAAGATCATTTCTGAGAATCTATATAAAAAATATATCTTCATTTATTTTAGTGTTGTATCAAGAACTTTTAAAATGTTAGATAATTGTTTCCCAAACTTGGAACTTAACTTTCATGTTTGTCATTTTGGGGAAAAAATTTATTCTGTGCATATGAAATGCCACCAGAACATTATTTCCTCTTTTAAGTAAGGTAACGTTGTCTCCAAAATATATATATTGGAACTTTTGCCAAATCTATCTTTTCCTTGGGAATTTGCTTAGTTGTTGTCAATCATGTAAAAATAGTTGACTTTCAAGCCTTCGCTGTTGCCCTTGTTTGAGGAGATTTTCCCTAGGTCTTTATTTTAGCCTACAGCAGCCAAAGTAGCTTTGTCAGGCCTTCACATGACATCATCTTCCTCCCTAAATCCAACATCAATAACAGCATAAAGTTTAAACTGAAAAAGTGTGATAAGCAAGTCCTCTTGGCTATTGTTGAATCTTTAAGTTATCTCTCAAATCCTATATGTCTCAAGATAACTGATCTGTTAGTTCAGTCATGTATTTCCTGAGCATAGCATTGTGATGTTTAGGGAGAAAGGATACACTTCCCATAACTACACTTAATAATATATGCTATTGGAATAAAAAGAAAGACAGCTACCTTTTAATTGTTTTTTATTTTAAAGTATAAAACAGTAATTTCCTCTAGCTTGAAAGGATTTGAAATATTCTTTGGAATGGTTGAACACCTAGTATTTGGGGTCATAATGCAAATTTGTGAATTATGTCGCATGCCTAGTCTCATTTTTGTTATATACAGCTATACCCCAATTCATTTACTCATTCACATTTTTTGTGCCTCAAAACATATACTGAGGACTACTTTATGTCAGGCACTCTGGCAGTGAGTGTTTAAAGATGAGTAACACATCCTTCCTGTGGTCAGTATTTTTAAACATAGGTTGAGGAATCAGACAATCGAAAGCCTGTTATGAAATCTTGTGTGTTGTAAAGACAGGCAGGACATGGAGGCGGGCGAGACCCCTAAGGGTTAGTTGGGGAGAGGAGCTTCCTGGGGGGGGCTTTCTGTAAGAAATGCCTGAATAGCTCTTTCATCTTGTCTACTACAGTGTACTCCCAAGTAGTCATCAACTATCAAGAAAATATATTTGTTTTCTTGAGAATATTTAGTTTGTAAGTATTTTCTCCTGAGTGCATTGAAAGGCTCTGCTTTTTGCAAAAGTAGAGGTTCTTTACTTTGTGTGGCCCCTTTTGGCAATCTACTATGGACCTCTTCTCTGGAAGACATGTGGTGATTGTGTTTACAAACTCATACATATTTTTTGCATACAGGTTTTAGGAAATCACAGGCTTGAAGTGTCCTTAAAGCTGGTCCCTGGACCCCAGCTTCAGAATTGCAGGACTATAGATCACTGGGAAATTGGGATGTGGGTGGAAGAGACATCATTTAAAGTTAGAGTATAGGGAATCACAACCTTGGATGGCTTAGTTTCACCATATATTCTTTTATAAAATGTGCAGTAAAAGCACCCTGTCTTTTTTTTTTTTTTTTTTTGGTCTCTGATTAAAAAAATTTTTATAGTACAATGAATGCAAATAGCCTTTGGGGAAAAACAAAATCTGTGATTTTCCATGTAGTTTCAAAATTGTTATTTTTGACATTTTATTTTGGCCTACTGGTTAGCTACATCCCCATTTTTTGACTAGAATCTGAGCAGAATTCCAAACAGATAGTAAATACGCTAATTGCACTAAACATTTCCCTAGTATCGTAATTTAATTTATAACCAGTTTCCTATATTGCTTCTGTATCTGATATCACTAAACTCAAATCACTGTGTTAAATGGAGCTAATGACTGATAATTTATAGTTTTTAAAATTAATTAATTTGTTTGTTTATTTTTGGCTGTGTTGGGTCTTCGTTTCTGCGCTCGGGCTTTCTCTAGTTGCCGCAGGTTGGTGGTGTGTGGGCTTCTCATTGTCGTGGCTTCTCTTGTGGAGCACGGGCTCTAGGCACGCGGGCTTCAGTAGTTGTGGCATGCGGGCTCAGTAGTTGTGGCTGACGGGCTCTAGAGCTCAGGCTCAGTAGCTGTGGCACACTGGCTTAGTTGCTCCACAGCCTGTGGGATTTTCCTGGGCCAGGGATTGAACCAGTGTCCCCTGCATTGGCAGGTGGATTTTTAACACTGTGCCACCAGGGAAGCCTGATAATTTATAGTTTTTAAAGTATTTCTCTTTAATTTTTGTTTTTTGATGTAAAATAAATAGAAAATACCATATAGAAAGAAAAACAAAAGGCTCCAAAGTGGACTTGAGAATTACAAATGTCTTGGAGCCTATATAAAAAATATATGTTAGATTACAATGCAAATTCTAAATCCATATTAATATAAATTGTCATCGTCCAACTTGCTATGCCAATGCATAAGTAAATATTTAACATGCAGAAATAAGTCACTTAGACTAAAGTAGAAGGTGAATTAAGGAAACCTTCAAATGTGTGCAAAAAAAAATTGTGCATTTTATACTATGTGATAGGTTGAAAATTCTAAGATGTCTATTTTTTGTTGCTGTAGACAATATCAAGATTTAATGGTATATATGGCCTACAGTATATCAAGTCTACACACATACAAATTGGCTTAGTCACTCACTATTGCTCCTGAAGCAATTCATGGTCATGGCATATTCAGAACTGCAAAGTTACTGAGGCTATTAGTTCAGAAAAAATAACAATAAATAAAAAATAGGCTATGTACTCCAGAGCAGTTTTGTCTCCTTCGAGAATCATCGGGTCTTATGTCGCTCTTATCCCAGAAATATTTTTTTTTCTTCTGTGAAGTGTTATATCAACTTGGACTGCTGATCTTCGTTTGATATAATCCATCAAGACATGAATCTTATTGTATGTGAAAAGTCACTACAAGAAAATAAAAATCTAAAACACATTTGAGTTTTATTTTACTACTACCTTTATTATATAAATGTAGTACAGACGAAATACACTTTATTTGTTTGAATGCTTAAGCTTTCAAGTCAACCAGCTGATTCAGAGAGGAGTAAAATTTATTGTTGGAGAAAAAAAATGATTCTAATAAAGATAATGACAATGATAATTATTTGTAGTAACGGGAGCTTCTTAAAAATGTAGATCTGAGACCTCTCCCCAAACCTACTAAATCAGAGTCTGCATTTTTACCAGATTTGCTGTGATTCCTGGAAAAATAAAAGAGAAGCATTTTTTTTAGTGTCCCTAACTGTCCCCCAGCACTAGGGAAGGAAGAGGCAGACTGCGAGAGTCACTGCCAGTCCGTGCTCACAACTACATGCATAGTAAATACACGATAGGAGATTTAAATAACTAGCAAACTTGCATCTACCTTAGAATAGTGAAAAATCTTGAAAAAAAAGACAGTGCAAAATTTATTTATGAAAACGAACAAGCCTTTATATAATTGAAAAATATTTTATTTAGGTAGGCCATCTATTTGTTAGGATGTCTGGCTTTAGGGATTGTGGAGACTTAGCAGTTTCTGCTGCATGTGTATGAAGCTGATTAGAATCTGGATTCAATTTCAGGCATCAAGACCAACTTCTTAGTCAGCACTATTAACTCTTCTACAGACGCCATTTCATTGACAGTAGGGCAGAAGAGAGGGGTTGATGAGCGAATTCTAATTCTAATGAAGATTTTTTTCATATGTTGAACTGTTAACCTATCTTGAACTAATTTCTGTTTTCTTCCTTTCTTGATTTACACATAAATAAACCCCTTCTTATCTCATGTCAGTTTTGTATGAGCGAACTAAACTAAGTATACAATTTTATATGATAAACCTTTTTTTTTTTTTTTTTTGGCGGTACGTGGGTCTCTCACTGTTGGGGCACGAACCCATGTCCCCTGCATCGGCAGGTGGACTCAACCACTGCACCACCAGGGAAGCCCTATGATAAACCTTTGATCAAAGCCTAAAGCATTGTATAGCTTTCAGGATTGAAGTTTATGGCTTAAAACTAATTTTATTAATTAGTTTTTATAGCTAAAATTCATACATCTTAAGGTTTGAATGTAGTAAAAGTGATTTGAAAAGGATGGATTTTGTCATTTTCTAAATTTTTTTCACTTTTTTAACTTGAAATATAGTTGATTTACAATGTTGTGTTAGTTTCAGGTGTACAGCATGGTGATACAGTTATATATATATATATATATATATATATATATATATATATATATATATATATATATATATATATATATACAATTTTTCAGATTCTTTTCCCTTATAGGTGATTACAATATATTAAGTAGGATTCTCTCTAAATTTTTTCATGTAAATTCCTCCTCTCCTTTTTGGTTTTGCAGAAGAAAAATCTGAAGAAAAAATTTAAAAAGCAAATTTGTAAACCTGTGTCAAGAAACAAATATCCCAGAATTTACAATGCATTTGTCAATGTTTTACTATTTCATGATTAATTTATTCTCTCTCTTAAATTTGCTACATTTCCTAAAGTTATTATATTTTGAATCTGATAGTACAAAAGGATACTTTTGGACTCAAATAAACAAGGAGGCCATTTTTTGTTATGCAAATGTATATTTTTGACCTTAAAAGCGAATTCACTTACTGGTTTAAATACATTCACAATGGTTTATAGAGCTTTGCTTTATTAAGTAGCATAAACTGCTGGGTATAAAAGATAGAGTGTTTCCAGGATCAGGGTAATGATTTTGATGGTCCTAAAAATATGGACAATGTCTTATTTGTCATTAATGATGAAAGGTCAGGACCTGGTCATTGCCTAAATAAAAGTTGACTTAATTTATACATTTTATAGAGACTCAGAGACAATGCCACCTTTAGAGGAAGTGCATTATAACTGTATAAAAATGTGATGAATAAGTTGCTATAACAGCACAATATTCTTTTGTCTCAATTGAACCTCACTTTATGAAGCTATCATAGCACACAGTTTAGTTGCTACTACCTCTTCTTCTACTTGTCAGTGAAGACCTGCTGATCTCAGACATCCACTGTAAATATAGGTATTCTTATCAGATTTTCACTTATTTGGAAATTAGCCATGATTGCTGAATTTTCTTCTCTTAGAACCCCCCCACACCCCATAAATCTGAGGCCATTTCATTCAAAGATATAACTTTCTCCCTCTCCCCTCAAACATCAAAGTAAAAAAAGTGGGTTACGTCCTTCCACAGGTGGCTAATATTACACCGTAACAGGTCCAGTAGGTTCAGTTACACTTACTTTCTGAAATATCTCTACATCTTTAGGGACCACATTTCCACATTTTTTAGCAATATTTTTCTAATTAGCTTTGTTTGCATCGATTTTTGCTCTTAAATAATTTATATTTTAATTGAAATTTTGTTTTTTAGCTGTGTTTTGGGGTGACATTGCCTTAGACGATGAAGACTTAAATATCTTTCAAATTGATAGGACAATTGACCTTACACAGAACTCCTTTGGAAAATTTGGACATACCACAGGTACAGTTGATTATTTGATTCAGTTTGTATTCATTTAGAAGAAAATATACTCTTGAAATGCTAAAATACTCTTTAGATCATTTTTAATGTTCCAGTGATCAACTTTGATTTTCTTGATATGAATGATCCTATTTAGAAATTTAAGTTTTATTCATAGTTTTAGTTTTATTAATTAATGTATTTAACAAAGATATTGTAGTGTTTACCATGTACCATGTACTGTGCCTGGTTTAAGTACTTTGCAGGTGTTAACTCTTTGAATCCTCATAATGACCCCATGAAGGTAACTGCTTATTGTGATTTACAAGTGAGGAGATGGAGATTTACAAGGTTACATAGTTTTCTTATTGTCACATAGCCAGGAAATGACTGAGTCAGGACCAAAATTCAATTCTGAGGAAGGTTAATTTCATAGTCTTGAACATTATATTCAGTTACCTCCTATTTGGATATTGAGATGCAAAAAGTAAATTATTCTTAGAGTAATTATATACAAACTTATTTAGAAAAATTTATATATCTATTTTTATAATTTTTGTGAAAACCTGGAAGAGAATTTCAATTTCAACTGTTTGAACATATTTGAATTATGCCTATATGAGACTTGTAATATTTTAAAAGACATTTGGGTCCTCATTTTAAAATATCTGTACTAAAATTTAAAAAGTATTTTATATTATCTTGATACAATTTTTATTCTGTATTTTATTTTGGAGAAAAATTGCAAGGTTAAAAATGTAAAATTTCTTTTTGTAGTTATTGCTAAAACATTTATTCAGTGTCATGCTGTTTGATTTCATTGAATCTCTCCTTCTGTCCAATGCTATTTTTATTTTCTTCTTGTATTCTATGGAAAATAAAACATATAGTTCCTCAGTGGTATCTAGCAGACAAATATATTTTAGTCTTAAGAGTCTTTGCCCAATTTACTTTTTTGCAGCTTTTTAATTGGACATGTGTCAAAGATATCTAAAAGTTGATAGGATAATGCAAGCAACAACCATACACCTTGAAGATTCAGCAGTTGTTCACTTTACCATATTTGCTCTCTGTATGTGTGTGTGCATGCATACATGTATAAGTATGTATAAAATATTTTGAAGTGAATTGCCAACAACATAGCTTTTCAATATAAATAGGTTAGCATGCCCTTTTAAGAATTAAAGACATTATTGTACATAATCAAAATATTATTACATATAAGAAATTTATGTAAGGTAATAAAACTTAAATAATACAGTACTTAAAAATAATATGCTTTAGCCTTTTTATATATAGTGAGTCTTTTCGGAAACATACACCAAATATATGAGGGCAACTGCTTTGCAGTGTAATCGCAGATAGTACATTCCTATAGGTATGTTTATTGACAGACTCCAACTACTGTCTCACACTTAACACTGTCACAGACAACGGATTTGGAACAAGAGAGCAATGATATAGCTCAGCAAAATCTTAAATTTATCACATTACATTCTCAATTTTTATTAAGATTTTCTTTAGATTCAAGCTTTATTCAGGTCATTTATTTAACCCATTGTCCTCTCTTTGTACTGGGGACATTCATTTTCTGTGATTTAGAACATTTTAATACTATGTAATTTTGTCATTTCATTTATATTAAGCTCTGAAATAGTAACATTTGGAAGTAAAATATCATTATTTAGATAAATAGCATAAAACAGAATTATACTATCAATTATAAAAATCATACTGTAAATATATATGTGAAAGGTACATGTTTCAAAGTAATTTGCACTATTCAGTTGAATTTCAAACATCATAAAGAATTCTATATTTTAGTTTTTTCTAACTTTTCCCTTTCTTGTTAGTTTGTGCTGAATTGACTATATTTATTTTCTTATTTCAAAATGTATTGTCTTTCTCAAATATTTATTAGGTTTGTATATTTTTATTTAAAAAAATTTTGCAATATATGAGAAATAAACACATATGAATTTTCCTTTTTTCTATTTCAATGAACTATTTACACAGAATTTTATTTATACTGCTATAAATATTATTCAAAATTATTAAAACATTATTGACTTTGAGAGTCTTGAAATGTTTTTCCTAGCCTATAATTATTCTTATGCTAATTACCTTAATATTAACTAAGACATTTCTTTTTTCCTCATAATTAGCCTCTTTCTATACTTATTTATATGTGTTTCAGACCTACCTTATATGCAATATAATTGTTATGCAAAAGTCATTTCAAATACATTTTTACTATCTTTTAAAAATGTTTGTTGTAACTGCTTAGGAATGAATGCGTTTAAGTATTACCTCATCTTTCTAAAATATTCAATGAAAAAATTTCAAAAATTTTTCTCAAGGGGCACAGCAAAAATGTGACGATGTAATTCAAATAATTAAGTGGATTATTAGTGAACAAGCACTCTAACTTATTTGCCTTATAAGGACTTAATTGATATTTCCTATAAGAGGCTTATATATTAATAATTTTTATTATTGTTTTTGTTTGTTATTAGCTTCAGTCTAGGTAATTAAGTTTCAGTATTAATTTCAAAGGGGAAAAATATTGGAAGGAAATAGTTCAAACTATTTCCATGCAAGAACCGTTTGTGGTTTGCGTGAATTTCTGGTCCTCTTTCATTGTCTTAGCCCACAGGCTAATGAATCACTTGTTCTGACATCATTAGTGATCAAAATACTTGTTTGCTCAATGATACCTCTTTGTATTTGTCTATCAAAGATTCAAGGAGAAGGCAAAATAGGAGATAAAACTGGGAGAGCATTTTGTTAAAGCCCTGGAATGAGAATCAGAAGATTTGGATTTTTGTCAAATGATCTGCTTTCTGATATGACTTCGTTCTTAAAAATGAAAGAAGACATATTTCCTTATGTCACCCTCTCCTCTACATTTTGAGCTATAAAATTCTTTATATCACCTTTATAAATTTTGCAAATTGCATAACATAACTATGTACTTTGCAGCTGGACGTCTTTTTGGATTCTCACCTTGTGAATTTTTTTAAATTTATGTTATTGGTTTTTATAAATTATAGAAACTAATTTTCAAAATTTATTTGAATACATTATAAAATGTCATATGCTATTAGAAATATCTCAAAATTTATCAAAGCTTTGGGGCAAAAGTTGCACTACACACTTGCTTTTTTTCCTGTTGCATTGAGAATTTACATACCTATGCTAGTCTAACATTTTTATTTCCATTTGCTTATTTGCCATCTGAAAATATTTAGTTTGTATTGGGAAAATAGCTGGAATGCACTCAACAGGAAAGAACAACTTGCTGTCATCCTATATAATACTATGTGATGTCAAGGTCACAATGAAGAAAAATGTTTCAAATTATCAATAGATGATGCAATTGCCATGATGTCCAAATAAAGTCATTTAGATTGCTCTCTTAATTTCTCTTACCCCCTTAGTTTTAGTTACTAAAATTTGTTATTGTAGAATTTTTACCCTCTTCTAAGATTTATGGATATTCATTACTTTAAGACCACATAAAAACAGATGTGCAAAGAGAAATCAATGTAGCCTATTACTATTGCTTATTTACAAGAACTTTAATTTACAGTGAAGTTAACTTACCATTTTCTTTTACTCTTTAAGGTGGATTTGGAGACCATGGTATGTCAAAGAAACGAGGGGCCCTCTACCAACTTATAGACAGGATAAGAAGAATTGGCTCTGGTATATCAATGTTTAAAGTTTCAGACACTTGATGTACAGTGAATATTATACTCGTAGTAGTTCTGTGTGCCATTAAGCTGCAAATTATGGAAAGGATATATGCTGAGAAAGAGTTGTTTATTCATTGTTATTTTGTTAGTTGATATCCAACGTAAGTTTTTTAGAACTTAATTGGGGACATTTGAAATATTTTAGCTTATTTTCAGCTTCTCTTTAATAAAAAAATGTATTAGGTGTTTATTTTATTGTTGGTATTTATTTCCAGTAAATTGGTATTTTTATCAAGCATGGAGCTACATCAGTTTTAGTCAAATGTAAAAATATCATGACTGTTTCTTTTGAAATAAAATCCACTTAAAGTAAATTGTCAAACTGATTAATTAGATTAAAAAAATAATTGAAAATATTTTTTACCCTTCCAAAAATATATATATAGGAAAACAGTCAGAGAAACTGCCTTCTGGCTTAATGACTAATTAATATTTAAAGTATTGAATTTATTAATCACTATTTGTAGATTTTAGAGTTTATTTTTCAAGTCTTCTGTTCAAAGTTCATATCCTAACATTTCTTCAATTGATTAATACTAATTAAATATTTTAAAGTGCCTGCTTTTAAGGATTAATTTTCCAAAGTGAAGATACTTTGCTCCAGGATATTAAAATGTTAGACATGTTAGGAGCACAGGCATAGGGCGCATACATTCAGTATTCGTTGTGTCTGAAGTGTATGTAAGTGGTAAACTATTTGTATCAACAATGATATATAAATGAGAAAAAATAATCATGAAAATTCAGGAAAAATAAAACAGTGACAAAAAAATTATGAAGGGTCACCAAGAAATGTTAGTGACTGCAGACTTGAAAGCTCTTCCACAATAGACTGCATTTTATGTTGGCCTATTCACCTTGTGTACTGCTCTCTAAATCTTTTCTGTTGTGTGGATATGAATCCCGAGGAAATTGAAATAGACATAGCCCATTGTCTCAGAATCTGAGACCGTATCTGTCTTATTCTATTTCATTTACTATCACTACAGTGTAATATTCACAATTTTAAGCTTTACTACAGAATATCAATTCTGATTTAAAGGACTAGGGATTTAGCAGGAGTAAGAAAGGTTTTGAACATCATAGGACTTTTTAAACATTGTCTTTTTAATTCTAGTGGTGAATTTCTTAGTGCTCTAGTAAAGTAGAAAACAAAAGAATTTTTCTGTGGCTTACAAAGTCTACCTGACTTCTGTCCACTGTGGGCTGTTGTATGGAAATTCATCAAAATTTACTCATAGAGCATTAGGAAGTAGTATTTTGACATGAACTACTTAATTATTTTAACACTTTTTTCAAGTATGTGATATAAATGAAGTTTTTCTTTAATGCATTTTGACTTCAGGCATATTTATATAAATGTGTAAATAAGACATTTTACCTTGTCCTTTAAGAGTTAAATGATTCTCTGACCAAGGACTTCTGTTTCACAGAATGTTTTAAATGTCACTGCAGGCTTGGAGCAAAACAACACAGTTAAGGAAAAAGTACCTCTAAAATTCTCAGGGCAAAATGAGAAAAATCGAGTTCCCAGAGCTGCTACATCAAGAACTGAAAGAGTATGGCCTGGAGGTGTAATTCCTTACATTATAGGAGGCAACTTCACTGGTAAGATATTCCCAGAGAGTCTATTTTGATAAAGAGTTAATAATTATCATATAGATTAAGTGTATATTTTTAAAGAATTCTAACATATAAAACATAGTATTAAATGAAACATGAGAAATATTCCATTCACCTGAGTTGTCAGTTAGGATGTCTTGAAATTTAAAAATATATTTAGTCTTGAGTTCTAAGAATCTAAAGAACTATTCTGGTTTTTAAATTGAATTTCAAATGTACTCATTAAATCTGGAAGCTGATTTCAGCTGACAGGAATAATGTATGTCTTGTTCACAGAGCCTTGTACACACATACTTGTAGAGACAGTAAGCTCAAGCCTACTGATTATGAAGGCAGTGTCCACTCTCAAGAGTGGCTCACTGCAGTGCTCAGAGCTAGTATTCTTTGGCTGATGATAAAGGTGGTGTCTGACATGTGTAGCCAGACCTGGGATGGAAGAGCCCACTGTTTTATTAATGTCATGCCATTTTTCCAGGCAGCCAGCGAGCCATGTTCAAGCAGGCCATGAGGCACTGGGAAAAGCACACATGTGTGACTTTCATTGAAAGAGGGGATGAAGAGAGTTACATTGTATTCACATATAGGCCTTGTGGGTAAGTAGAACCAGGGAATTACTTAAGTAAATTTAGAAGGGGAAAAAAAATCCATAGGTAAGATTCACTTTTTAATGTTTGCTTAGTATTTTTCCCATGAGAAAATATGAATTTTACATAAGAGAATATTATATATTAAATAAATATACTCTTTGATCACAGACTTCTGTGCATCCTCCACCACCACAGCTGCCTTTCCTTCTGTTCTAACTATATGGTGGCATTGCCAACATCCCACTAACCTGAGTTAGAAACCTCAGTATTGTTTTTAATGATTGATTTTTTAGTGATATCAACAGAAACATTTCTGCTGATATCCACTATGTCTTATGGTTCCCACTTTTATCCCATGTCAGTCCCCTGGTCCATTCATGTCTTTGTCCTCTCACACCGGCTGTACTCCAACTGCTCTCCAGTCTTGCCTCACCAATTCACTGCCACTAGAATTATCTTCAAAAAATACTCTTCAGAGCAAAATACTACACTTTTTGAGATTCCTCAGTGTTTCCTCCTACAGTGATATTTTCTAGATTTGCTTCTTACAGGATAACAGTACTCTCTTCAAAATAAACTATTCTATAAGTCGTGAAAATGCTGTGTTAAATTTTAATAGGTATTTCTACAAGCAGTGTGCTAAACCTTACTAATATTAAACGAATTGAAAGAAATATATAATACAGTGTTCCCTAAACTTATTTTAAAAAGGGAACACCCATCTCACCCTGTTAATAGTGAAGAACGCATATCAGTATTCCAGAACACATTCTGGGAAATGCTAGCCTGAGAATAAAGCCTAGATGCTTGGATGTAACATTTAAGGAATGCCATGAACTTACCACAGCTTCCATCTGCTGCTTCTGCTGCCACCACTTCTTTCCACAAATCCCATAATCTAGCCAAGTTACAGTAACAGCAGTTCTCCAAGCAATGCTGTGTACTTTAAAAGATTTTTCGTTGTGAAAACTTTCAAATTTTTTCTCCCTATATTTCCAGTTAGTTGGACCTTATATTTAAATATTTGAGTATTTAAATTGTTTCCATTTTTGTTTGTTTGTTTGCTAAGAATACTTGATAGGGTGTGCTGTCTACTTTACACTGCATCACATCAAGAGGCACATATGCCTGGACCTACCACTTTAGTGATACTGTGATTGATCAGTGGATTCAAATGGTGACAGCCAGGTCCCTCAATTGTAAGTTCCCATCATTGCAAAATAGTCATTTTCTCATGTTGTTCTTTTCTTTTATTGCTTCTAAATTTATTAGCTGAAATTCTTCTATAAAGAGGAATTATCTTTAATCAACTATAAGTATTTGAATACCCTCTATTATAGTTCATATAGAGAAGTAAAAATAAATGCATAATTCCTTTGGATCAAATAGTTCATGCCCTAATGACACATATTTTCAGGGTGGAGGAAGTATATATTTCACTAGGTATTGGGGGCATTACATCATCTGGCTTTGTTCCACCATATTTTCCTAGAACATTGAACTTAACTTAAAAAGTAATGAGTTTTAAGTTTGGCCCTACTTAAGTGACATTAGGATAAATTATACATTATTATTTTTCTATATATTTTGATAATTTTTTTAGCTATGACTTATTTAAGCAATGTTTTCTTCTAAATTACTCTAATTACTTACTCTTGATAAGTTTTGGTTACATTTGAAGTCCCTCCCAATTCTTTATATGTATTTAATATTTTTAAATATTAAGGACCTTTTAAGGTCCAAATCTAGACTGTCCTTCCTTCCTTCTGATTATCTAATAGGAGTGGATATAGCTCAGATTACATATTTCTAAATATATAATGTATTCAAATCAATACATCTTTTCTTTACCCACCCTTCAATTCTGTAAATACATGCAAAGCACCAATCATTTATTATTTTATTGCTCAAATTCTGTTTGTAACAAATTCATATTTATACTCATTTTCTTTTATTAATTTGGCTCTTTTCAAAGTTTTCCATTTCAGTTGTTTTATCCTGCTAAACTATTTTTCCCCATTCACTATCAATCCTTCATATTTGTTTTTGTGACGTTTTAGTTGCTTGAATGCCTTTTCATCAGTGGAAATCTTTCACATATTTCATGCTCACCCATTTTTGAGCTGCCTGCAGTGGGACTTTGCTCTACAACAGCTATAATAGCTCCATTTCCACTGTTGGTCCACATGTCTACCTTCATAAATGATGAGGGCAGGGAGCTTACCTCTGTGTCCCTCATGACACACAGCACACGACTTTATAGGTAGGTGATCAGGAATGTACCAACAATTTACATGTCAGCTAAAGTACATTGTGTGTAATCCTGAGATTAAAAAATGTAAGAATTAGAAGGGGGTTTGAAGAACATGTACTTCATCAATTTAGAGATGTGAAAACTGAAGTTATGACTTTCCCCAAGGTACTTAAATCTGTAGTTAAATTCCTGAAATTAGACTCTTGAGTTTATTTGTGACTGTTATAGTAGTAATGTTGCATTTTGGTGATTTGTTTTGGTGCTCATTTTCCAGTTCAAAGTTTGCCCTGTATTATTTTTTCAGTGATAAGAAGGATGATAGTTTTTATAAAACTTGATCATTGGCCTGCTAATCATTCTAATCATTTTGTGACTTCTAAATTTCATTTGAAATTACCAGTATTGTCCACAATTTCATTAAATTATGGTTATTTCATCATTCTTGCTATGATAATGCTGCATTTATATCTCATAAAAATCAATTTAAATTATTAAATAGTTTGACAGTTGGTATTACACAAAATAGGGAAGGCCATCTGGAATAAGATATACTTTGAGTCAAACATTTAACACTCTGTTGGATTTAGTATTGGGTCTTTTTTCCTATAAGAGCTGTGGCATATAATGTATCACATTTAGCAATACCTAGTATAAATATCCATAGAATATGGAGAACTTTTAAGGTGGTGCCATTGATATGGATGACAACATTTATCAGTTCTGTTCCTAGCTTTAATCTAGAAGGCAAATATGTCTTATTACTTCTTATCACTGTCATCACTTTCATTGTGCTTACCCACTACGTCAGACAACTTGTAGCTCTTGCAATTTTTAAAAATAAAAGCTAAAATAATCTCCATACTTATGGGAGGAATTATTAAATATGGAATCACCTATATCATTTAAAACATTATATTTCCCATCTTATTCTGCTACAGTCAATTTTTATTCAATAAATATTTATTGGGTGTCTAATTCCATATCAGGCCTTTGATAGGTGGGAAAATAATAAAATTTTAAAATGCAAAAAGTAGAAATCAGATCTTTTTGCCCTTTAGCTCTAGTATATTTCTTATTTTTAAGTTGCATTATAATAATACATTATGTTTATATATATCTGTATGCATGGTTTTAGGTATATGATATCTTTGCTTCATCTGCAGTGGATATAAGCTTTAACCCTCTATATTGACAAAAGGCTTGAACTGGGCTATACATAATTTTCAATGAATGTCTATTAGCTTCAGTGGCATTTATTTATTTTACAAGATTATTAATTATAAACAGCAAAGTGTGAGACCATTTAATAATAGAAGTTGTTTGATTTTATTCTTTGTTAAGTCAGAGATTTATGTAACTGTATTTATTACCTTCATCTATTATATGCTGATTTTTAATGATTGCTAAAAAGCAATCAAACAAACAAACGTAGAGTTAACTTATTTTCTTATTTTCTAGATTTCATATGCTTTAATTGTATTTAACTTTGGTCAGTTTGATTATTCAGACTGTAACAGTAGTCACTTATTCATCCTTTCCTATTGAATTCTCATTTTGTGTCACTTACTGTACTAACTTTGGGGACTATAAAATTGAATGTAAGTTGTTTTCTCTCTGCAAGGATGTTATAGTTAGGCAGATGAAGTGTGCTAGCCAGGATTCTTGTTCTCAGGCAACAGAGACTGGCTAACTTAAGCAGAAAAAAAATAGTTTTTTTAAAGGAATTTATAGAATTATACTAATAGAAAAAGTGGAGAGACAGGCTGAAGGAGGAGTCTCAGCAAGAGCATGTTGAACCCATCACCTTGAGCATTTCCACCACTTCTTTGGATGCTTGCTGCTAATTACTAGAGTCTTAGCTCTGCCCTGCACTTAGGAGATCTGTTCTTTCAATAAGTATTTATTTATTAAAATTTTTGCCTTTTTATTTTTCAAAAATTTTCCAGTTTTATTGAGATATAATTGACATACAACATACTGTTTTAGGTGTATAACATGATGATTTTAATTTGTATATATTGTGAAGTGATCACCACAATAAGCTTAGTTAACATCCATCATCATATTTAGTTACACGTTTTGTTTTTTTTTTCTTGTGATGAGAACTTTTGAGATCTACTCTCTTAGCAACTTTCAAATATATTATATGGTATTGTTAACTTTAGTCACTATGCTGTACATTACAGCCTCAGAAATTACTTATTGTGTAACTGGAAGTCTGTACATTTTGACCCCCTTTCATCCATTTCACCCACCCTTAACCTCCACCTCTGGCAACCACCAATATGTTCTCTGTAACTATTGAGTTCTATTATGTGCCAGGCTGTATTCTAGGAGCTAGCATTATAGCATGAGCAAAACAGGTACACATTCTGTCCACCAAAAGCTTACATTCTAGGTGGGGAGGCAAAACCCCTGCAAAGATAAATGAAATATAAAATGTTTTAATAAACAATAAATTCTAGAACAAAAAGGAAAGTAGTGTAAGTGGGATGGAAGGACATTTGCACAGAAATTGAAAGAGAGGAGGAAACAAGCCATATGTATATCTGGGAAATAGAGTTCCTGACAGAGAAAATAGACAGTAAAAAGGCTCTGAGGCAAGAGTATGTCTGCATGCTCAGGGCACAACAAGGAAACTTCATGGCTTGAGTGGAGTGACAGGGATGATAATAAGAGATGAGATCTCTATGGTAAGATATTTGTGTGTGAAGATTGTGTAAGATCTTATAGTTTTTTAAAAATAAGTACTTTGATTTTCCTCTGAGCAAAATAGAGAGCCTGTATCAGTCAGCTTAGGCAATTTATAACATGGTAACAAACAACTCCCATATCCCAGGAGCTAGAGCAACAAACACTTACTCCTTACTCTTACTGTATATCTGCCACTGGTCAGCTGTAGCTCACTCCAGAGTTGTCACTATGGTGTCCAGTCTGATGGAGAAGCCTCTTTTTGGAACCTTGCAGTTGTAGCAGAAAGAATAGAAACAATATGGTCAACCATATCTGCTCTTAAAGATTCTCTCCAGAAATGACACAGTTTGTGCTCACATGACATTGTCCAGAGCAAGTCACACCACTAAACCCAGCAACAGTAGGGTAGGGATGTATAATTATCTCCTAGAGAGGGGTAATGAATACTTTTGAATATTGACACGATTTATGACATAATCATTGGAGAATATTGAGTAAAGAAGTGGAGTAATCTGAGTTTACATTTAAAACATATCTTTATGCTGAGAAAAGACTGCTCTGGGGAGGGCATAAAACTTACAGGCAACTTTCTTTGTGCGTATAGGTTTTGCTCCACCAATCCGAGACCAAAGTAGGGAATAGTGGGTTTTGGATTACCTTCTTACTCTCTATGGCTTAGTGAGGTTTCTCTAAAATTGGTAAAATATTTTCTTGAGAGGACAGGTAGGGCTTATAATGGCCAAGCTTTAAAAGCAGCACTCAAATTTGAAACAGAGAATCAAAAGCCATGTACAAGAAAACAGCATCAAACCTGGATGGAATTAGAAAGAAACTCAGACATGTTAAAACCATGTTTTTATAAACTGTGCATATTAAAAATAAACTGTGCATATTAACCTGTCATTCCATACATAATTGTATGTGCATATATTTAGCTATTTAGTCATGTGAGCATCTAGAATTCTTCCATTCCTGGACCTGTAGTATTTCAGAAACCAAATCACCACATTTTTCTTCACAGGACCATTGTAAAAGCCAGTGTGAAATGTATTTTTGCTTTCCATTATGAAACCCCATCTTATTTATTCGAAATTGTTATAGGTAAAATTATGCTAATAAAAGGTGTCTTAGATTAAAACAATCAACCACATTGCTTGACTATCTCCTGGATTTTGATTTGCAAAGTACTTTTTTCTCTGAATATAACCAGCAAAAATGATTCAGTGTGGGTAATTTAGTTGCTGTATAATCCTCAGATATTTCACTTTCATCACTATTGCTTTATGGTAGCAAATATTTCAGTTTAAATCTCTCCAAAATTTGCACATTTTGAGTTTTGCTACACGTAATACTTTACTATTTCAGTATGTAATAAATAACTATGTATGTATAAGTTTAAAAGTCTTGGTAAAAAAAAAATCTACCTGAGAGCAAAAATACAATTCCCTAATTTTTTTCCCTACCAGTTACCTCACTTTTCTTTCTTTAATTGATTTATTAAGCTTAATTAACTGTTATAATAGATTCATAAATAATAAGTTGAATTACTTCTTCTAACTGACATTTAAAGCCTACACAAATAATTGGAATGACAAACGTGCTTACTCTGAAAAGTGAAATTTGTGAAATGCATTTAAAAAATTTGGGCAATTAATTTTGGGCAATTTCCTCTTTTAACTTAATAAATTAGAAAAGGTGTTCAGTGTCCAGCACATTATGATTCCCATCTATTCAAGACCAGTTATTTACTGCCCTCTATTGCTGTCTAGAGGGGTGGCCCTTAGATAAGCTATTTTAATGTAAACCCTAAATTTTGAAGTTTTAAGTGTAATTTTATTTATAACTATGATTGTAGTTACCATATTATTATACCATTTAAAGCTTATTTTAAAGTGTGTCCCTAAGTGTCCACCCTTGCATGTGTGTGCACACTCTCTCATGCACATTGACACACGTGCACGTATGCCCACATACACAAAATGAATAAATGGAATATCTATATTTTGGGTAGAAAAGAATCACTGGATATGTATAAATATCAATAAATTGAAGAAAACTTGCAGGAAGATGCTCTGCATGCTTCACATTCTGAAAGTCCAAGAGATTCTTTCAGAAGGTGAAATGGACTATCACACTAAACATTTGCCTGACCATTTGACACAGTCTCATAATTCTACCAGTTGTTGAATTTCCTTCACCAGTCAACAGTTAACCCTAGATAATTTACCTTTGAAACTAATTTTCCTTGATTGACTTCTCTTAAAAGTTCTCTTCTTTAAAAAATTTCTCCCATAAGAGGAAAAGTAATTCCTTTTTAAATTAACCAACATTTTTCACAAACTTAATTGTTTTTCTCAAAGAGGAAAAATAAACTTTGTTTTTATTTTTAATACTGAAATAATGGATTATTGTTAAATAACCATATTGACAAAGTAGTTACCTAAATGGGTTTTGAGGATAAAAAATTGTATTAGAAATACATGTTGGTTGATGTCTTGAGTTTAACTGTATGTATAATAGCCATTAATCATCATCATAAGTATTTTATTTTCTGATTTATCTTCTGAATACTCCTAAAAATTAGTTAAGGCACATCTTCTAATATATGAATTAGTACAAAGGCACTTCAATAGATTATTTGGGGACTCGTACATAAATCTACTAGGATTACTAGAAATTTTTATTAATGAAATATTTATAAATGAAAAACTGTTCTGCTTCTGAATGTGTTGGACTTTACAGTTCATGACAAATATTTTAAAAGTTTCACCCTACTGTAATTCACTCAGCTTCTCCCTGTCCACCACCATCTGCACTTTCTACTTTATTCCAGATGCTGCTCCTATGTAGGTCGGCGTGGAAATGGACCTCAGGCGATCTCTATTGGAAAGAACTGTGATAAATTTGGAATTGTTGTTCATGAACTGGGCCATGTGATAGGCTTTTGGCATGAACACACACGACCAGATCGAGATAATCATGTAACTATCATAAGAGAAAACATCCAGCCAGGTGAGAGGCTTCAGAATGTGTTGGGTTTAAGGATGACTAAATATCTTTTAAAAGTATTGTACTATTTATCATTTAATTTCTTAAAAAATGTGAACTGATTTTGTTGATATTATAGATCAACATTTTGCTTGATTTAAAAATAGCTGCTATGTTGTTAATTTTTTCCTGCAGATCAAATGATCTTATGCATTTTTTAAGCTTGCTTTTTTCCTTAAGATTTAGCTATTTTATATCCAAACTTCAGTGCTTTCCAAGAATGGGTGTAGGCGATTAAAACATAAATTAATATTAATAAATTTTTAAAGTATTTTCTATACTTAATTCTATAATTTATGTTGTTGGGATTTAAAAAGTGTCCAGGGTTTGCCACAAAATGTGCTGCTGCCATACAAATCTATATTATACCAGGGATAATTTCTGGAGAAAATTCCAGGGAAGTGAGTCATTTCCAGGATAGTCCAAATATTTTCTTGAGATTTCCCCTTAACTACACTAAAGACAATTTCTTAAGAATGTTTTCAATAGTTTCAGTAGTTCAATAGTTAATATATAATTAAAGTTTAATTTTCTCCAACAATTGATGTGAGATAATCACCTCATTTAGTTTTTCATTTGTTTTACCTTTCATAATTCATAAAGATAAGTACATTTCAATTGCCAGAAGAAAAATCCTGTTGTTTAGAATTGTCTTAGAAAGTTGTGTGTGTTTCAAGCAGAAGCAAAGCAGAAATGTGTCCTTATTTCCTTATTCATGGCCAGTTTTAAGTTACAAACATTTAATTCCTTAGAATTTCCTGTGATTAACAGCATTGCTCTATTTATTTGTTCATAGCATATTTGCTGCCAGTTATTTGCTGAGGCACTATTAGATGTTGGAGATGCTTCATGAAAATTACAGAGCTTAGTGTATGTATATCCATGTATACCAACAATTGCAAGCGAGTGAGAATAGTGTTATATTGAGAACACAATCCAGTCCAAGCAAGGTGTGACAAAATGTCCCTTGCGAGTAAAGGGAGACGTCACAAAGGAACTGAAATTTAGAAGTAAAGGGGTTCTAAGTGCCCAGAAGAGTGATGGAATTTCTAACTGGAAGAAAAAAAAAAGCATCATGATCAGAGCTACAATTACAGATAATTGAATCATTTTTATTTGCCCAAATGGCTGCATGGTAAGTTACAAATGAGAGACTAGTTAGTAATTACCAAGGGAGATTAGATCATAGGGATTTTCTATCTGAAGCTAAGAAATTTAGATTTTATCCTCTAGCTACTGGAGAATAATCAAAGGATTGAGAGCAGAGCAAATTCAGATTTAAAAAAAAGAATTATTGGAGCTGGGGGAAGATGGCGGAAGAGGAGCTGGGGGAAGATGGCGGAAGAGTAGGATGCAGAGATCACCTTCCTCCCCACAGATACACCAGAAATACATCTACACGTGGAACAACTCCTACAGAACACCTACTGAATGCTGACAGAAGACCTCAGACACCCCAAAAGGCAAGAAACTCCCCACGTACCTGGGTAGGGCAAAAGAAACAAGAATAAACAGAGACCAAAGGATAGGGACAGGACCTGCACCAGTGGGAGAGAGCCGTGAAGGAGGAAAGGTTTCCACACACTAGGAAGCCCCTTCGTGGGCAGAGACTGTGGGTGGCGGAGGGGGAAAGCTTCGGAGTAGCAGAGGAGAGCGCAGCAACGGGTGCGGAGGGCAAAGCGGAGAGATTCCTGCACAGAGGATCAGTGCCGACCGGCAATGACCAGCCCAAGAGGCTTGTCTGCTCGGCCACCGGGGCGGGCGGTGCTGGGAGCTGAGGCTCGGGTTTCAGGTTTCAGTCGCAGCGCAGGGAGAGGACTGGGGTTGGCAGTGGGAAGAGAACCTGAAGTGGTTAGTGCACCACGACTAGCTGGGAGGGAGTTCGGAAAAAAGTCTGGAGCTGCCGAAGAGGCAAGAGACTTTTTCTTTCCTCTTTGTTTCCTGGTGCACAAGAAGAGGGGATTAAGAGTGCTGCTTATAGGAGCTCCAGAGATGGGTGCGAGCCACGGCTAAAAGCGCGGACCCCAGAGACGTGCGAGGGACGATGGGATTGCTGCTGCCACCTCCAAGAGGCCTGTGTGCAAGCGCAGCTCACTGTCCACACCCCCTTTCCGGGGAGCCTGTGCAGCCCGCCACTGCCAGGGTCCCGGGATCCAGGGATGGCTTCCACAGGAGAGCGCACGGCGCGCCTCGGGCTGGTGCAACGTCACGCCGGCCTCTGCCACCACAGGCTCGCCCTGCACTCAGTACCCCTCCCTCCCCCCGGCCTGAGTGAGCCACAGCACCTGAAGCAGCTATTCTTTTAACCCCATCCTGTCTGAGCAAAGAACAGATGCTCTCTGGCGACCTACACGCAGAGGCGGGGCCAAATCCAAAGCTGAGACCCGGGAGCTGTGAGAATAAAGAAGAGAAAGGGAAATCTCTCCCAGCAGCCTCAGAAGCAGCGGATTAAAGCTCCACAATCAACTTGATGTACCCTGCATCTGTGGAATACATGAATACACAACGAATCATCACAAATTGAAGAGGTGGACTTTGAGAACAAGATATATGAGTTTTTCCCCTTGTTCTCTTTTTGTGACAGTGTAAGGATATGCTTCTGTGTGAGATATTGTCTATATAACTGTGCTACCACCATTTGCCCCAGGGTTCTATCTGTCCGTTTTTTTGTTTTGTTTTGTTTTGTCTTTAATTTTTTTAATAATTACCTTTCTATTTTAATAATGCTATTATATTTTATCATACTTTATTCTATTTTACTTTATCTTCTCTTTCTCTTTTTCCTACCTTCCCTGCTTCCTCCCTCCCTCCCCCTGCTTTCTTTCTTTCTTTCTTTCTTTCTTTCTTTCTTTCTTTCTTTCTTTCCTCCCTACCTCCTTTCTTTCTTGCTTTCCTTCTTTCTTTCCTCCTACCTCCTTTCTTTCTTTCTTTCTTTCTTTCTTTCTTTCTTTCCTCCCTCCCTCCCTCCATCCCTCCTTTCTTTCTATCTTTATTTCTTTCTTGCTTTCTTGCTTTCTTTCCTTCCTTCGTTCCTTCGCTCTTTCTTCTACTAATTATTTCTTTCTACATTTTCTCCCTTTTATTCTGAGCTGGGTGGATAAAATGCTCTTGATTCTCCAGCCAGGAGTCAGTGCTGTGCCTTTGAGGTGGGAGAGCCAACTTCAGGACACTGGTCCACAAGAGACCTCCCAGCTCCACATAATTTCAAACAACAAAAATCTCCTAGAGATCTCCATCTGAACACCAGCACCCAGCTTCACTCAATGACCAGCAAGCTACAGTGCTGGCCACCCTATGCCCAGCAACTAGCAAGACAGGAACACAACCACACCCATTAGCAGAGACACTGCCTAAAAATATAATAAGGCCACAAACACGCCAAAACACAGCACCATATGTGGACCTGTCCACCAGAAAGACAAGATTGAGCTGCATCCACCAGAACACAGGCACTAGTCCCTCCATCAGGAAGCCTACACAACCCACTGAAACAGCCTTAGCACTGTGGACAGACACCAAAAACAACAGGAACTACGAACCTGCAGTCTGCAAAAAGGAGACCCCAAACACAGTAAGATAAGCAAAATGAGAAGACAGAAAAACACACAGCAGGTGAAGGAGCAAGATAAAAACCCACCAGATCTAACAAATGAAGAGGAAATAGGCAGTCTACCTGAAAAAGAATTCAGAATAATGATAGTAAAGATGATCCAAAATCTTGGAAATAGAATAGACAAAATGCAAGAAACAGTTAACAATGACCTAGAAAAACTAAAGATGAATCAAGCAATGGTTAAAAACACAATAAATGAAATGAAAAATACTCTAGATGGGATCAATAGCAGAATAACTGAGGCAGAAGAATGGATAAGTGAGGTGGAAGATAAAATAGTGGAAATAACTGCTGCAGAGCAGAATAAAGAAAAAAGAATGAAAAGAACTGAGGACAGTCTCAGAGACCACTGGGACAACATTAAAAGCACCAACATTTGAATTAAAGGGGTTCCAGAAGAAGAAGAGAAAAAAGAAAGGGACTGAGAAAATATTTGAAGAGATTAGAGTTGAAAGCTCCCCTAATATGGGAAAGGAAATAGTTAATCAAGTCCAGGAGGCACAGAGAGTCCCATACAGGATAAATCCAAGGAGAAATATGCCAAGACACATATTAATCAAACTGTCAAAAATTAAACACAAAGAAAACATATTAAAAGCAGCAAGGGAAAAACAACAAATAACACACAAGGGAATCCCCATCAGGTTAACAGCTGATCTCTCAGCAGAAACTCTACAAGACAGAAGGGAGTGGCAGGACATATTTAAAGTGATGAAGGAGAAAAACCTGCAACCAAGATTACTCTACCCAGCAAGGATTTCATTCAGATTTCATGGAGAAATTAAAACGTTTACAGACAAGCAAAAGCTGAGAGAGTTCAGCACCACCAAACCAGCTTTACAACAAATACTAAAGGAACTTCTCTAGGCAAGAAACACAACAGAAGGAAAATGCCTACAATAACGAACCCAAAACAGTTAAGGAAATAGGAATAGAAACATACATATCACTAATTACCTTAAATGTAAATGGACTCAATGCTCCCACCAAAAGACACAGATTGGCTGAATGGATACAAAAACAAGACCCATATATATGCTGTCTACAAGAGACCCACTTCAGACCTAGAGACACATACATATTGAAAGTAAGGGGATGGAAAAAGATATTCCATGCAAATGGAAATCAAAAGAAAGCTGGAGTAGCAATTCTCATATCAGAAAAAATAGACTTTAAAATAAAGACTACGAGAAGAGACAAAGAAGGACACTACATAATGATCAAGGGATCGATCCAAGAAGAAGATATAACAATTGTAAATATTTATGCACCCAACATAGGAGCACCTCAATACATAAGGCAAATACTAACAGCCATAAAAGGAGAAATCGACAGTAACACAATCATAGTAGGGGACTTTAACACCCCACTTTCACCAATGGACAGATCATCCAAAATGAAAATAAATAAGGAAACACAAGCTTTAAATGATACATTAAACAAGATGGACTTAATGGATAATTATAGGACATTCCATCCAAAAACAACAGAATACACATTTTTCTCAAGTGCTCATGGAACATGCTCCAGGATAGATCATACCTTGGGTCATAAAACAAGCCTTGGTAAATTTAAGAAAATTGAAATTGTATCAAGTATCTTTTCCGACCACAATGCTATGAGACTAGACATGAATTACGGGAAAAGATCTGTAAAAAATACAAACACATGGAGGCTAAACAATACACTACTTAATAACGAAGTGATCACTGAAGAAATCAAAGAGGAAATTAAAAAATACCTAGAAACAAATGACAATGGAGACACGATGACCCAAAACCTATGGGATGCAGCAAAAGCAGTTCTAAGGGGGAAGTTTATAGCAATACAATCCCACCTTAAGAAACAGGAAACATCTCAAAAAAACAACATGACCCTGCACCTAAAGCAATTAGAGAAAGAAGAACAAAAATCCCACAAAGTTAGCAGAAGGAAAGAAATCATAAAGATCAGATCAGAAATAAATGAAAAAGAAATGAAGGAAACGATAGCAAAAATGAATAAAACTAAAAGCTGGTTCTTTGAGAAGATAAACAAAATTGATAAACCATTAACCAAACTCAACAAGAAAAAAAGGGAGAAGACTCAAATCAATAGAATTAGAAATGAAAAAGAAGTGACAACTGACACTGCAGAAATACAAAAGATCATGAGAGATTACTACAAGCAGCTCTATGCCAATAAAATGGGCAACCTGGAAGAAATGGACAAATTCTTAGAAATGCACAACCTGCCAAGACTGACTCAGGAAGAAATAGAAAATATGAACAGACCAATCACAAGCACTGAAATTGAAACTGTGATTAAAAATCTTCCAACAAACAAAAGCCCAGGACCAGATGGCTTCACAGGCGAATTCTATCAAACATTTAGAGAAGAGCTAACACCTATCCTTCTCAAACTCTTCCAAAATATAGCAGAGAGAGGAACACTCCCAAACTCATTCTACGAGGCCACCATCACCTTGATACCAAAACCAGACAAGGATGTCACAAAGAAAGAAAACTACAGGCCAATATCACTGATGAACATAGATGCAAAAATCCTCTACTAAATACTAGCAAACAGAATCCAACAGCACATTAAAAGGATCATACACCATGATCAAGTGGGGTTTATTCGAGGAATGCAAGGATTCTTCAATATATGCAAATCAATCAACGTGATACACCATAATACCAAATTGAAGGAGAAAAACCATATGATCATCTCAATACATGCAGAGAAAGCTTTTGACAAAATTCAACACCCATTTGTGATAAAAAAAACCCTGCAGAAAGTAGGCATAGAGGGAACTTTCCTCAACTTAATAAAGGCCATATATGAGAAACCCACAGCCAGCATCGTCCTCAATGGTGAAAAACTGAAACTATTTCCACTAAGATCAGGAACAAGACAAGGCTGCCCACTCTCACCCCTCTTATTCAACATAGTTTTGGAAGTTTTAGCCACAGCAATCAGAGAAGAAAAGGAAATAAAAGGAATCCAAATTGGAAAAGAAGTAAAGCTGTCACTGTTTGCAGATGACTTGATACTATACATAAAGAATCCTAAAGATTCTACCAGAAAACTACTAGAGCTAATCAATGAATTTGGTAAAGTAGCAGGATACAAAATTATTGCACAGAAATCTCTGGCATTCCTCTACACTAATGATGAAAACTCTGAAAGTGAAATCAAAAGAACACTCCCATTTACCATTACAAGAAAAAGAATAATATATCTAGGAATAAACCTACCTAAGGAGACAAAAGACCTGTATGCAGAAAATTATAAGACACTGATGAAAGAAATTAAAGATGATACAGATAGTTGGAGAGATATACCATGTTCCTGGATTGGAAAAATCAACACTGTGAAAATGACTCTACTACCCAAAGCAATCTACAGATTCAATGCAATCCCTATCAAACTACCACTGGCAATTTTCACAGAACTAGAACAAAAAATTTCACAATTTGTATGGAAACACAAAAGACCCTGAATAGCCAAAGCAATCTTGAGAATGAAAAATGGAGCTGGGGGAATCAGGCTCCCTGACTTCAGACTATACTACAAAGCTACAGTAATCAAGACAGTATGGTACTGGCACAAAAACAGAAAGATAGATCAATGGAACAGGATAGAAAGCCCAGAGATAAATCCTCGCACATATGGTCAACTTATCTTTGATAAAGGAGGCAGCAATGCACAGTGGAGAAAGGACAGCCTCTTCAATAAGTGGTGCTGGGAAAACTGGACAGGGACATGTAAAAGTATGAGCTTAGATCACTCCCTAACACCATACACAAAAATAAGTTCAAAATGGATTAAAGACCTAAATGTAAGGCCACAAACTATCAAACTCTTAGAGGAAAACATAGGCAGAACACTCTATGACATAAATCACAACAAGATCCTTTTGGACCCACCTTCTAGAGAAATGGAAATAAAAACAAAAATAAACAAATGGGACCTAATGAAAGTTCAAAGCTTTTGCACAGCAAAGGAAACCATAAACAAGACCAAAAGACAACCCTCAGAATGGGAGAAAATATTTGCAAATGAAGCAACTGACAAAGGATTAATCTCCAAAATTCATAAACAGCTCATGCAGCTCAATAGCAGAAAAACAAAAAACCCTATCCAAAAATGGGCAGAAGACCTAAATACACATTTCTCCAAAGAAGATATACAGACTGCCAGCAAACACATGAAAGAATGCTCAACATCATTAATCATTAGAGAAATGCAAATCCAAACTACAATGAGATATCATCTCACACCAGTCAGAATGGCCATCATCAAAAAATCTAGAAACAATAAATGCTGGAGAAGGTGTGGAGAAAAGGGCACACTCTTGCACTGCTGGTGGGAATGTGAATTGGTACAGCCACTATGGAGAACAGTATGGAGGTTCCTTAAAAAACTAAAAATAGAACTACCATATGACCCAGCAATCCTACTACTGGGCATATACCCTGAGAAAACCATAATTCAAAAAGAGACATGTACTAAAATGTTCATTGCAGCTCTAATCACAATAGCCCAAAGATGGAAACAACCTAAGTGTCCATCATCGGATGAATGGATAAAGAAGATGTGGCACATATATACAATGGAATATTACTCAGCCATAAAAAGAAACGAAATTGAGCTATTTGTAATGAGGTTGTTAGACCTAGAGTCTGTCATACAGAGTGAAGTAAGTCAGAAAGAGAAAGACAGATACCATATGCTAACACATATATATGGAATTTAAGGGGAAAAAAAAGTCATGAAGTACCTAGGGGTAAAACAGGAATAAAGACACAGACCTACTTGATAATGGACTTTAGGATATGGGGAGGGCAAAGGGTAAGCTGTGACAAAGCGAGAGGGAGGCATGGACATATATACACTACCAAACTTAAGGTAGATTGATAGTGGGTAGCAGCCGCATAGCACAGGGAGATCAGCTTGGTGCTTTGTGACCACCTGGAGGGGTGGGATAGGGAGGGTGGGAGGGAGGGAGTTGCAAGAGGGAAGGGATATGGGAACAGATGTATATGTATGACTGATTCACTTTGTTATAAAGCAGAAAGTAATAAAAAATATATTTACTTTAAAAAATTTCTTTCAGCTGTATGGATTATTAACTGAGAATGGGGATATTGGGGTGGGCAGGATGAACGTGACATCAGGGAAACCTATTAGAAACTTAAATAAATCGTTTATAAGAGATGACTAAGTCCTCAGTTAGAGTGGTGTAGGCCAAGAAGAAGGAGAGGAATAATCTTTCAAAAATATTTTAAGAGGAATATCATGTGAAAGCAAATCTTCAAGATTTTATTTTTAGGCAACAGGATGAATGGTGGCACCATCAAATTATCTAAGAAATATGGATAAAGCAACATATTTTTAAGAGGAAGAAAGACAAATAATTTCGTTTAGCATATCCTTGAGTTTGAGAAGCCTTTAGATAGTCCAAGTGGAGATATTTAGTAGACAAAGGAAAGGTGAGTCTAGACTTTAAGATATCTAGAGATAGAAATTTGTTAGTGGATTTTACTGTCTAGGAAAATGTTGGAGGAAGAAGAAAATAAGATTGTGGGTAGAATATGGGGAACACCAATATTTAAGCAACATTTTGTATAATATCTCTCAAAAGATTAAGAAAGTTTGGTCTAAGAAATAGGAGAAAAATCAATGAATGTGATGTTACAGGGAAGAGATCACTTCAAGAATAAATAAGTAATCTGTAGTGTTGAAAGAGATGTAAATAACATCTATACTCCCAATATAGAAGACTCTAATGCCTAACCAGCTATCAAGGTTCATTTTATACTTTATATCATTGGGAGACAAAGAGAAAATAATATTTCTGAAAATTCCTCCAACTACCAACTAAATGAAAATTTTTCTATCAACCACAGTTACTGTTTCCTCTGTTATGTGGACAAAATAACTTATAAAGGAAGTATCTTCCAAGAATGATTCTTGCTCTTAAATATAGGACTCTGGTTCAACATAAATTTATGTAGCTAAAACAACCTGAAATATAAAAATAGTATGTAAATGTGTAATACTTAACACAATGCTAAACAATTTATGGCTTTTCATATTTTTGAGTCAATATGACTCATAATGTTGACTCATATTTTGAGTCAACATTCAATCTAATAGAAAACAACAATTTATTGCATGAGATGTCCTGAGTATTTAGAACTCCATGCACATTTTGTCATACCTTGTTTGGATTCAACGATAATCTCAACATATGAGTATTCTCACTTTTCTCACTCACTTGCAATCATCTGTATGTATGGACAGTTGGCCCTCCATATTCATAGGGTTTTGCATCCGTGGATTCAACCAACCTTTGAATCAAAATTTCTTATTCATTGTACTAAACCATTTCATATAAGGGACTTAAACATCCACAGATTTTGGTATCCAAGGGCTTCCTGGAACTAGTTCCCTGCAGATACTGAAGGCTGACTGTACTATAGCAAGGTAATTCTAGTATGAAAAATTCATATTGGAGAATAATCTTCAGCAAATTTGTGACTTACTTTGGCTCAGAAATTTTAGATCAAGTGTTATTCTAGGGCAACGTCTAATAAGTGTGGACTTTAGCTGCATTTATATGCAAAATTAGTGACTATGATAGGAACCAATTTGGTACAAAGATTGGATTACTTTAATCCACTTTAGAACATGCCTTCAAGAAGGAGGTTGTTATTTTTTTAAAAATTGTTTAGGGTGAGTTCCACTGGTGCTCTCTATCTCTGATCCTCTTCTCTTCTGTTATGAAATGTCTGATTTTCTTTATTTGGACCAAGTATGGCTGTGTTCTTTTTAACTAGCACAAAACACTATGTCACATACATGGTAACTGCTCAGTTACATACATCAAAATGTATTACTGAAGTTGCTTCATGTTCCACTTTCAGAAATTTCTATGAAACATCTTGCTTTAATTAGAGAGTATACTCACATATTGTGCTTGAAATTTGATATCTCCAGTGGCTTATAGATTAATATTAAAAAATCAGCCCCACAGCTTTACAAAAATCTCACCTTATAGTTGGTTGTACTAAAATATACTTACCATGTTTCATGAAGAAGAGAGTTTTTAACAGTTACTTCTATCAAAGGTTGAAGATAATGCAGGGTATTTCCCGAGAATAGATGTAATACAGACAGACAAACCAGAGATTTGTGGAACATGTATTTCACTATATGGTGTGCTTAGTTCATTGAAAACTATGTATTGTGTGAATTCATTGTAAGGTGGACTGAAACACTTTACTCTGGGACTTGGGTTCTGTAACTTCAGGCTGATTGTTTTATCTTTAATGCTCAAGTGAGTATATCAGACTTCCTTATCACATGTAGGAAAGATATTATGCTCTGTGGCATCACTCAGTTTTTTTATTGCCTTTTGGGAAATTTTTAATGTAATATTTTTATATTCAGTTGTAATACGGCAGTTGGAATAAAATTTAAATAATTACATAAGTGTTGTACAATAATAGTTCTTTTTTGAACTCCAGCCTTGAATTTGGAAGCCTAATAACTCAACTTTACATTTTGATGTTTCAAAATGAGCTATAAAAGCAGCCATATTTGGCTGCTAAAATTGTGAAAAATGAATCACTGAAACCTTAACTCTGAGGAAATACTCTGCCTCTGGAACCACTGATGTAGATCTACACATTTAACACTATGTTATTTTCAAATTTCAAGAAATAATATTACAATACAGATACAAACAGGCAGTTGAGAAGTCTATTAACATGAAGATGTCCAGAAGGTAAAATAGCAGTCGTGAAAAGTAAAAAATGAAAAAGTAAGTTCTGAAGCATATTCTCTTGACCAAAAAAGCCCTCCGAGTAGAGCCTCCTTTTCATCAAAGAGAATCTTGTTTCAGCTGCTCTGGTTTTATCTTTAGTGACAAAGTCACATAGCAAATGCCTGCAATGTTCTGTGTACATACAAATATAGTTTTTATATTTTTCCCAGTGTTTCATAGAATCTAACACAAATAGGAAAGTTTTTTTTTTTTGATCTTGGCAAATATAGTCATAAGAGAAAGGTGGGAAACATTAAGTAAAAATGTAACTTTTTATAATCACAATTTGTTAAAAAAAAAAACAGTAGTTTTAAAGAAATAAATATTTAGAGAAGGTGAAAGAGTATACAAAGAAAACAAATCCAAAGCATGCTTTTGGTAATCTACCTTTTTGCCAAAATTAACTTATGAATGAAATTCAATATTACTCTTTCAAGAAGATATTCAAGTGCAAGCAATGGCACTGGATGTACCATTTTGCGAGTACCTGGGTGTTAGTGTGTAAATACAACATCATGAAGATCAGCGATCAGCATTTGGTAGAGAGCAGATAGAGGCAGGAAGCGCTCTTCTGTTCTCTTTTCTGTCTGTTAAGAGGCTTCTGAAATGTTTTCTGTGCCTAATTCTTAGGTCAAGAGTACAATTTTCTGAAGATGGAGCCTGGAGAAGTGAACTCGCTTGGAGAAAGATATGATTTTGACAGTATCATGCACTATGCCAGGAACACCTTCTCAAGGTTGGAGTCTCAGGTTATACCTTTTGACTTTTAATTCCTTTCCTCTATGTGGCTCCTCACAAAACTAGGCTTAACATTAGAACTAGAACCACTTTGAAATATTGGTGTTATAAATATACTTGATTGGATTTTGTAGCCAACAAGAGGCATTTGAGATTTTAAAAACACATTTTCACATTTCCTATCAAATAAATAGATTCTAAGTAAAAATTAAAATTGTTTGAATTATTTGATATTCTTAAATCTTAAAAAGTTCAAATAAAATGATTACCAAACCAATCAGCATGTTAAATTGGCAAAGCACTATTAATGGAAATTAGGCATTTCAAGTCAAATAGCAAGCTCAGTTGCTGAGTTGGAATGTTATACTCTCCATGTGACTTGTGTTTTTATTGTGTGTTTTCTGTTGCTCAAGTACTAATTTCACTTGAAAAATGCTATAGTAAAATAATTCTCAGAGAACATTTTAGGAAGATATTTTACTTCATATACTTTCCAGTTATTAACCTTAAAATTATTTCATTAGTGACTGAATGCTAATTTTTAAGAGTGTAATAAATTTGGGTTTTAATCTATTTCACTCTAAACAAGATGTCATCAAGGCAATGGTTTCCAGGTAAGGAATCTGAAACTGTTAAAACTGTTGAAGTCATATCTTTTTCCCATTTTATACCCATTTTACACTCATGTCCATTCCACTCATTCTTTTCTGATCACCAGGCCCATTTCACAACTCATTAATGTCTATGTTTAAAGGCAGGGTCAGGAAGAAGACAGTAAATTCAAGTTAATTCCCTGTTTTTTAAAAAATTTGTGGTAATAAGTAGAGAAGGGTGTAAACAAACTCTTAATACTTGGATAAATATTTAAATTATGCTTTTTTATGACCAAACTTTATTATTAACATAATTGAGTGTTAATTGTGTTTTAAAAATCATTTTATTCTGAAGTATATATTTGTTCAAATATAATAACTATGCAAATACTTATTGTTTTTTGAATTGAATTGAAGTGTTAGTAGAAATACATCCATAAACTTGGCCTGAAATTAATCTTAAAGAATTATAAAGCTTTGTTTTCATGCTTGGAATTGAGTTTTCTTTAGAAACATGTGAAAAATGAGAATTTGGGTACCAGTTTAGCCAAAGTGCTTCTCTTATACTGTTGAGTTAAATTAGTTAGAAATAAACTGAGCTTAGATTCTTTGGAATAGAGCAGGTACTGGAGAATGGAACAGGTAATTTATTCTTTCTGTCCCTGGTAGACAATGAACCTATACCGAAGTTTGAAACATACATTTTCCCTTATCCTGTACTCCTTTTATGTCTTTAAATTGTTCCTTTTCCATAAAGCACGAGGTTCTTGCAATTTACAACCCCTACACCTAACTTTGGAGTTGCATGACAACTAGCCTTGAACTATTATTTTCTCTTATTGTTTCAAAATCTACCTATTCACTTTTCCCAAATAAACTTATATTCCTATAGTGAAAGTAACTGTATCTACCTGTTAGAAGAATTGATCCAATTCACATTATTTTTTTGTTCTGAATTTCATGAGAGGAAATATTTCACACAGCTCTCAGCCACCACCTCCAAAGTATTTGAATTTTTTTATTATTGTGGTCAAGAAACCTCAATATCAAATTTACTGTATTATCTAATTTTAAATGTACAATTTAGTAGTATTAAGTACATTCACACTGTTGTGAAACAGATGTCCAGAAACTTTTCATCTTGAAAAACTGAAACCCTATATCCATTAAACAACAACTCTCCTCTCTCCCCCTGCCCCACCGCCAGCCTCTGGACCACCTTTCCTCTTTCTGTGTCTATGAATTTGGCTACTTTAGATACCAAGTAGAATCACACAATATTTGTCTTTTTGTGACTGGTTTATTTCACCTAGCATAAAATCCTTTAGGTTCATCTATGTTGTAGCATGTAACAGAATTTCCTTCCTTTTTAAGGCTGAATAATATTCCACTGGATGCATATACCACATTTTGTTTATTCATTCATTTGTTGATAGACATCTGAGTTGCTTTCACCTCTTGGCTACTGTGAATAGTGCTGCCATGAACATGGGTATGCAAATATCTATTCCAGATCCTGTTTTCTATTCTTTTGGATATATACACAGAAGTAAGTGGGATTGCTGAACTGTATGGTAGTTCTATGTTTAATTTTTTGAAGAACCTCCATCATTTTTTTCTTAGATGCTGCACTATTTCACAATCCCTTCAACAGTGCACAAGTGTTCCAATTTCTCCATATCCTCACCAACATGTGTTCTTTTCTGTTTTGTTTTTCTAATTTTTTGACAGTAGCCATCCTAATGGGTATGATGTGATGTCTCATTATGGTTTTGATTTGCATTTCTCTGATAATTAGTGATGTTGAGCATATTTTTATATGCTTGGCCATCAACATCACCAATTACTAGAGAAATGCAACTCAAAACTATAATGAGGTATCACCTCACACTGGTCAGAATGGCCATCATCAAAAAATCTACAAACAGGGCTTCTCTGGTGGTGCAGTGGTTAAGTATCCGCCTGCCAATGTAGGAGACATGGGTTCGAGCCCTGGTCCGGGAAGATCCCACATGCCACGGAACAGCTAAGTCTGTGCACCACAACTACTGAGCCTGCGCTGTAGAGCCCGTGAGCCACAACTACTGAGCCCGTACGCCACAACTACTGAAACCTACACACCTAGAGCCCGTGCTCCCAACAAGAGAACCGCCACAATGAGAAGCCTGTGCACCACCACTCGCAGCAAACAGAGAAAAGCCCACATGCAACAACGAAGACCCAACGCAGCCAAACATAAAATAAATAAAATAAAACAAATAAATTTATTTTTAAAAAAATCTACAAACAATAAATTCTGGAGAGCATGTGGAGAAATGGGAACCCTCTTGCACTGTTGCTGGGAATGTAAATTGATACAACCACTATGGAGAACAGTATGAGGTTCCTTAAAAAACTAAAAGTAGAGCTACCATATGACCCAGCAATCCCACTACTGGGCATATACTCAGAGAAAACCATAATTCAAAAAGGCACATGTACCCCAGTGTTCATTGCATACTATTTACAATAACCAGGACATGGAAGTAACCTAAATGTCCATCAACAGAGGAATGGATAAAGAAGATGTGATACATATATACAATGGAAAAAAAAAAGAAAAAAATCTCCATTCAAATCTTCTGCATATTTTTAAATCAGATTACTCCATTTTTTTATTGTTGAGCTATAGAATTTCTTTGTATATTCTGGTCTCTTATCAGATATACATATCTTGCAAATATTTTCTCTCCTTTTCACTTGATTGTTTCCTTTGCTGTGCACAAGCTTTTTAATTAAAAATCTAGTCCCACTTACCTGTTTTTGCTTTTGTTGCCTATGCTTTTGGTGTCATATCCAAGAAATCATTGCCATATTCAATGTCATGAAGCTTTTCCCCCATTCCCCCATGTTTTCTCCTAAGAGTTTTAAAATTTGGGGTCTTATGTTCAGGTCTTTAATCTCTTTTGAGTTATTTTTATATATGGCTTTGATAAGGGTCTAACTTTGTTCTTTTGCACATGGATATCCAGTTTTCCCAACATCATTTGTTGTAAAGATTATCTTTTCCCCACTGAGTCAATACCTTTAACACCATTGTAAAAGGTCATTATATACACTAGGGTATATTTTATTCCTGTTCAATTCCATTGTTCTATAGGTGTGTCTTTATGCCGATATCACACTGTTTTAGTTACTTAAGCTTTGTAATATGTTTTGAAATCTGAAAGTGTGAGTCCTCCACCTTTGTTCTTTTTTTTCAAAATATGTTTGGCTATTCAAGGTCCTAAGAGATTATATATGAATTTTAGAACTGTTTTTTTTCTATTTCCACAATAAATGCCATTTTGGTTTTGATAGGGATTATGTTGATTGTTTTGAGTAATGTGAACACCTTAACAAATAAAGTCATCCAATCCATAAATATAGAATGTTTTTCCATTTGTTTGTGTCTTCTTTAATTTCTTTCAGCGATGTTTTGTAATTTTCAGTGTGTAAGTCTTATGCTTCCTTGGTTAAGTTTATTCCCAAGTGTTTTATTCTTTTTGATGTTATTTTAAATGAAATTGTTTTCCTAATTTCCTTTTCAGATTGTTCACTGTTATTGCATAGAAATGCAACGATTTTTGAGTGTTGATTTTGTATCCTGCAACTTTGCTGAATTAATTTATCAGTTCTGATAGTTTTTGGTTGGACTCACTAGGATTTTATACATATAAGATCGTGTTATCTGCAAACGGAGATCACTTTACTTCTTTCTTCTCAACATGTATACATTTTGACTCTTTTTCTTGCCTAATTTCTCTGACTAGGACTTTCAATACTGTATTGAATAAAAATGGTGAGAGCAAACATCCTTGCCATCTTCCCGATCTTAGATGAAGTTTTCAGTTTTTCATTGAGCGTGATGTTATCTGTAGGCTTTTCATATATGACCTTTTATGTTGAGATAGTTCCCTTCTATTACTAGTTTGCTGAGTGCTTTTATCATGAAAGTGTGTTGAATTTTGTCAAATGCTTTTTCTGCATCAATTAGATGAACATGTGGCTTTTGCCCTTCATTCTGTTAATGTAAGTATTTGAAGTTTTATAGTTTCTTCTATTCTGAACCCATATAGTCTATAAAAGTTTTAGTTGTTTTCATCAGTATTTCCCATGAGCAGATTTAGGTACTTATTGTGGGAAGAACAGGGCTGCATATAGGGGGCTTTATATGCATAGATAATTTGTAATGTACATGATTGCATACTGGAACTGCCCATTTCTAATAAGAGAATTGTAAAATTTTATGAAGTTTTATGAAAAGCACAGTTAATTCACACTTCTAATGTAGGTAAAACAAATGAAGATTAGTAAGTGACCCCATCTATGGTCTGTCTGAAAGAATGTTCAGGAAGAGCCTACATTGCTTAATGTCCTGGTTGTGGAAGGAGAGAATTGTTAACTTTCTGACCACAAAGAAAGATCAAAAGAATGGGTGACTGACACCCATACAAATGAAAGTCAGATTACCTCCATAGATTAAATGAGCCAAAATTCATCATTCTATCGCCTTTGTTTGAATATATCTTCTCCAAGATGTCCTTGACCTTTTAAAATTGAATCTTATTTTTTTTTGAAAACTGGAAAAAACAATTTTTTTAAAAAACTATGGGTTTTTTTTTTTCGAAATAGGAATAGAAAATAGTGAATACTCCATTAGTACTGAAGTACTGCAGAAGTTGTAACACTTATTTGGACTTACCTACTTAATGTATCTGTTGATTTGTGCAGCAAAGTTGAATAATAACTTTTCTCAGTGCTACCCTGTAGCTCAACTTCCCCTTCAGTTGCACTGGCCTAGCTGGAGTTGTATTTTATTAAGTGTGTGCAAGCTCTCACTTTTGATGATCATTAGTTCCCCCTCCCTACCTTCATCTCAGGTAGTATACATATGGAGTTTTGTAGAGACTTAGATTTGGTTTTAAAAGAGTTCCAGTATCTATTTGAGTTATCTGGGTTTTACCTAAAGATCACCACTCCTACCTAGAAGCTAGGGAGGTTAGTCATAAATTACTTATAGATCATGTCACACCTCTGTTTACCATCATCCACATATTAAGAGATTTCCTCAGGTTAAAAGTTAAACTTTGACACTCAAACAAAGCATCCTCCAATCTTAGGGTTTCTGTATTTCTTAAAGTTCTTTCTCTCTGTGACTCTCTACTCCCAGTTACCCATATTTACCTCACCTTCACTTCCTTGATGTTTGGCTAAAATGTCAACTTCCAAGTGAGCTTTTCTTTGATCACTCTTTTTAAAAGCTATCCCATCAGTGGATAATCAATATCCATCTTCTCTTCCTTATTTTCCTCCAAAGTATCTGTCACTACCTCAGTTATTAATCTTTGTTAAAGACTTTCTCCCTCCATTAGAATGTGAGAATCTTAAGGGGAGGAATTTTTGTTTCTTTTATTTACTGCTATAAATTCAGGTCTATCGGTCTATTCCAATGCTCAGTAAATTTTATTTATTTATTTATTTTTGGCCACGCCACACAGCATACAGGATATTAGTTCCCTGACCAGGGATCAAACCCATACCCCCTGCAGTGGAAGCGTGGAGTCCTAACCACTGGACCACCAGGGAATTCCCAGTAAATATTTCTTAAAGGAAGAAAAAGTAGAGCTAAAATGTTGTTTGTTTGTTTGTTTGTTTTGCGGTACACGGGCCTCTCACTGTTGTGGCCTGTCCCATTACGGAGCACAGGCTCCGGATGCACAGGCTCAGCGACCATGGCTCACGGGCCTAGCTGCTCCGTGGCATGTGGGATCCTCCCAGACTGGGGCATGAACCCGCATCCCCTGCATCTGCAGGCAGACTCTCAACCACTGCACCACCAGGGAAGCCCTAAAATGTTGTTCTTTTAACCTGCAGTTTAAATACAATTTTTCGTTTAAAAATTTTGGAAAGAAGCTGTCCCATCATTCATCCTAGTTTCAAAGTTTGGTTTTTTTTAATAATTGTATTTAATTTAAAACACTTTTATAAAAAATGTCTCTTTTTATACAATACTTCCTCGCCATTTGGAATAGTCTCCCAATCCATTTAAATTTTAAGCTCAGTTACTTTCTTTAGAGCTACAAATGTTAATATTCATTGCAAAATTAGACTGTATCTTTAGTTTACTATATTCACAATTTTTAGTCATGCACAGCAAGTTTGTATCACAACCTTGGGTGTGAAAAAGCTCAGTATCTGTAGCTTAGCATTATTAGTGCACTGCTTAGTTAGGTTTTTTTTGCTTATAAATTTTACCATGAAGTTTTTACACTATATGTATATGTGTGCATGACAAAATTTTTTTGCTTTAAACTTCCTAAAATTTGACACTCTTTGTTTTTCCTTGTTCTTGTAACATATACTGTAATAATTTGACTTCAAAAAATACTTAGGTTAAATTAGTAGTTTAATTTAAAAATATTAACATACTTGTTTTGTTTGACTTTTACAAGTTTAGTAATCTAAAAAATATTTATTATAAGCTGTTCTTAAGAAGAATTGTTTGACAACTCTATGAGGAAGAATTGTTTGACAACTTAGTAATTTAAGTATTTTTAGATCTTGAGTCACCAAAACAAGAACCATAGTGTACTTGATAGGGATTATATAGAATTTTAGATTTTAAAAAACAAATAATATACATTTTTAAGGAAAAAGTGAATGCTATCACTGACTTTATATTAACCATACACATTTAGCACACAATTTTCTACTTTGATGAAAGTATTTTGAAAGTCTGACACACTCTTTAAGTCTTAACACTGATATATTTCTCCTTTGATTGGTTTGAGTTTGAAAAAGAAACATATTTGTAAGGAATATATGTGTCTTAATTTGGTGACTTATGTGTGACTTGCTTCTGATTTTTTTCAGGGGGATGTTTCTGGATACCATTCTCCCCTCACGTGATGATAATGGCATACGTCCAGCAATTGGTCAGCGAACCCGTTTAAGCAAAGGAGATATTGCACAGGCGAGAAAGCTGTACAGATGTCCAGGTATTGCACCACCCAAACTCAGAAGCATAATTGTGCCTGATAGTGCTCTTACAGATGAATAAGCCACATGAATAAGCCACAGGCTCCAGACGTGCAGGCTCAGTGGCCATGGCTCACGGGCCTAGCTGCTCCGCGGCATGTGGGATCTTCCCAGACTGGGGCACGAACCCGTGTCCCCTGCATCAGCAGGCGGACTCTCAACCACTGCGCCACCAGGGAAGCCCGAGCCACAATATACTCAACTGTTTACTTGTCTCTTTTCATGCTGGCATGTGACTGACATATTCAGTTTAAAGTTGCCAATAATGAAATGAAATAGGAGAGAACTCTGGAACACACATTGGTATAATTAAAAACAAATTGCTAGAGATCAAATTTAAAGAACAGGGATAGTAAGCTTTATTTCTTTTAATTTAATTAGTAAAAGAGAAAAAAACATTGTTTTATAGTTGTTATTAAATGGTTGCATGATTTCATAGTCAAATTAAGAGCTTCCTTGCCAACATAAAAAGAATATCCTTTACTTCAACTTTAGAATTGAGTCCTGATTGATCTTTTCTTCCAAACAGCATCATTAACAGTATATAAATTTAAATTTAATTAAGTGGAATTTATAACTTTGTTGCAAAAAAATAAGTTCTAACCATGTTTCTAGTGAACTACTAAATATTTGCTATTAGATAAACTTGTGAAAAAAGATTAAAGGAGGGTCTTAATAACAATGTTCCAAGGGAACACTAATGCATTACTGGTCCAAGAAAGAAAAGATTCTGCTTCCAAACTGGAAATACTTATTACTCTATGCACCTCCTATATACTCAAAATGCTTGAAATAGCTTATATCAAAGATACAGGCTTGGTCTTCCCTGGTGGCGCAGTGATTGAGAGTCCGCCTGCCGATGCAGGAGACACGGGTTCGTGCCCCGGTCCGGGAGGATCCCACGTGCCATGGAGCGGCTGGGCCTGTGAGCCATGGCCACTGGGTCTGCACATCTGGAGCCTGTGCTCCACAACGGGAGAGGCCACACCAGTGAGAGGCCCGTGTACCACAAAACAAAAAACAAAAAACAAAAAACATGCTTAACTTTGCTTAACACAGCTTTTCCCAAATTTTTTTGTTTATGGAAACTAATACCTATGGAATTCACTTTTTGTTCCAGATACTAAGATCACAAGTGGTAAAATAACTATAAACGTTTTAACTGGCTGCTATTCTAATAATTTGTGCTGATATTCAGAGATAAGATGGGTATATTAATCACTGAAGTTTTACATAGGCTTTGCTTAAATTTTATTTATATATATATTTAATTATTGGGAAGTTATATTAACTAAGTTTACTGTGATTATTGGTACCAGTCCAGGAAACTTTCTTTGTAGAGTACAAGAGAGGGCTAGCTGATTCATTAACAAATGTAATATTTGCTCATTAACATATAGAAACATCTACATGGGGCAGAGAATGGTCTTCATCTTCCCTTTATCCCGGTAATCAGCAGTCTGCTTGTGAAAGAGATCCCCTCTGGTGTGTGTGTGAGTGGTGGTGCATCTTCTTCTCTTCATAAATGATTCACTTGTTCTCTTGTTCTCTCTCTTTTGGGGGGCCTTCTTTTTCTTGTGACTCGCATTTTCTAAATGTATTCTTCTCTACTTGGATCTAATTTTAGGCTTACTTTCCTTTTTAATTTCTAAACTCCTGAAGCTGAACTCTTCTTCTAATACAGTCTCTTGTCTTTATTTGCATTTTCTCTTAATATAGTTTTTCTGTAGTCCCATGAACTTTTGTCTTATAACTACTTCATACTTATGCCAACTGTCAAACATAATATTCTCTCAGTAAATCTTCTTTAGTTAAATGTCAAGTAACATAGTAAAACTAGGAGAAAATAAAGTACATTAATATCTAAAAATAAAGGAGCTTCTGAGGATTAGAATGTTCATTATTATATAAAAGTGTATGTGTATTCACACATGAACCCACATACAAATCTATGTTTACAAATTTAAAATTGTTGTTAAACATACAGTATATGTACAGGATATCCACGTCTATGGATGCACATCTGTGTGGTTGCAGGGGTGGAAGACTAGTTTCAGTGTTCATGGAATTCGAATGCTAGAAACTTTTTAAACACTCATACATTAAAATTATTTTTTTAATTAATATGAGGTTCTTTTTAGTTACCTAAAATATTAATCTCTTTAATTCCTTATATAATGCTCTGAGATTCCAGCCAGAATACACTTGATATATGTGCTTATGTACAATTCTTGGTTAAAATATATTGCCAACATGCAGAAAGAATTTAGTTATTTTCCCATTTATTCATGGACCCATTATTTTTCCCCCATAAAACATTCCTTAGTTCAGTTGATGGTACCACACATAGATCTTTCCAAGCCAGAACCTGGAGGGCATTCTTACTTACTTCCTCCTTTCGCCTCACTTCCCACAACTAGTCAGTCCTGCTGCCTTCTTGGTATCTATCTCACGTTCTTGAAGTGAATCCCCTATCCTAGGGATCATCATCTTTTGTCTGGATTGCTACAATGCTTCCTAAGTAAGCTCTTCCCTCCATCCTTACATCTCTTTAGTTCGGTGGCCACACTGCTGTTCAAGTGACTTTTCCATATGCAAATCTTACTCTGCTTATTTTAGGATAAAGGCTGATTTCCTTCTCAATGTCTCCTTAAGATTTTCCCTTGTCTCTTCCCCCAGCCTCTTCTCTAGTTATTTCCCTTACAGCCTAGTTTCTCATCTTTACTTCATTCAGTCCCTGACACTACAGTGTGGTTGCCTCTCACTTCTTCCTCCAGCCAGAAAATTCTTAACTGCCTCCTGGCTAAATCCTAACTCATATTCAGAATTTGGCTCCTATGTAACCTCCTACTTAAAAACTCGCTGGTCTCCCAGGATTCCCATGTTGATAAATGCTTTATTTGATTCTGGCCTTATGTCTTACTCCTATAATCATCAATCCACTTGTCATTTCCCACATTAGAGTATAATTAGAGTATAATCTTTAGGATTGGAGTTAGGCTTTTTCCTCAGGGTATTCTGAATCAGATATAAGTTAGGTGCTCAATAATTCGTTGTTGTATGAATGAAATAGTTGCTTTAATATGGGAAAAGTACTGCACCAGATATTATGGCCACAGAGAAGGAAGCACAAGTTATACACACAAATAACCAATCACCTGTGGTATTATACAGACATTATTACTTGTTGAGGAAGTAAATCTCATCAGTAAAGGATGCTAAAGCAGTTCTGAGAGGGGTGCCTAAACTGAGCTGCACCCTGGAATGAGGAAGGCTTCTTGGAGTTGGTATTTGTGCTTCATCTTCAAAGATGATTCAAACTTGGATAGGGAGTTACTATTGAAATAGATTTTAAAATATTTCAGTAATTAATCTCACCATTATGGCTCAGATGACTTGGGATTTCTTTTAACATTCCTTATCTTAACATTTTAAATCAAAATTTTATTTATTACATATAAAAGTTTAAGGAAGCCATGGATGTATGAAAAAGTTAATTAGGTAGTGCTAAGTTGATTAGATATAGTTTTATTTCTTCCCCTACTCTAGAGTTTATCAAGATTTTGGGGGAAGAGATTTATATAATACATTATTGTTTGTTTTATTTAGAGTTAGTAAAATTATAAATGTGTTCTTATAAAAAATGGAAAAAGGATTCTCAACCTTTGATATTTGGTGGATGTTGCAGATATTTGCTTGGGAAAATATCTGTAGATGTAAATATAATCAGTAAATTTAACCATATTGTTAATAACACAAGAATTTGTAATAATTTCTCAGACACACACAATCCAAGTAGCATTTATACAATTCAAACACAATTTTCTATCTTGGAAGAGGTAAGTTACACTAGAATCATGTGATGCAAAAGTGAGATGGATCATAGAATAAATAACTTTTTATTATTAACTATTTTTTAACTTTGGTTAAACACACATAACATTAGACCTGTCTTATTAACAAATTTCTAATTGTACAATACAGTACTGTTAACTATATACACATTGCTTTACAGCAGATCTCTAGAACCTTTCCAGCTTGCATGACTGAAACTGAAACTCTATACCTATTGAACAGCAGCTCCCTGTTCCTGTCCTCCCAAACTCTGACAACCACCATTTTACTTTCCACCTCTTTGAGTCTGACTACTTTAGAAACCTCCCGCAGCATTTGTCCTTCTGTGTGTGACTGGCTTATTGCACTTATAATAGTGTCCTCAGGGTTCATCCATGTTGTTAGCACATGACAGATTTCTTTCTGTTTTAAGGCTGAATAATATTCCATTATATGTATATAACACATTTTCTTTATTCATTCATCCAGTGATGGACATTTAGTTTGTTTCTATCTCTTGGCTACTCTGAATAATGCTTCAATGAATATGTGAGCGTGTGTATTTCTTCAAGATTCTGTTTTCAATTCTTTTGCATCAATATCCAGAAGTAGAATTGCTGGATAATTTGGTAGTTCTATTTATAATAGCTGAGGAAACTCATACTGTTTTCCACAGTGACTGCACCATTTTAATTTCCTACCAACAGTTAAAGTGGTTCCAATTTCTCCACATCCTCACCAACACTTGTTATTTCCTGTTTTTTGATAATGGCCATCTTAACAGATGTGAGGTGATATCTCATTGTGGTTTTGATTTGCATTCCCCTGATGATTAGTGATGTTGAGCATTTTTTTCATGTATCTATTGGCCATTTGTATGTCTTCTTTGAACTGTCTATTCAAGTCCTTTGTCCATTTTAAATTTGGTTATTTGGGGTTTGTTGTTCTTTGTTTTTTTTGCTATTGAGTTGTAAGAGTTCTTTATATGTTTTGGATAGTAACCCCTTATGAGATGCATGATTTGCATATGTTTTCTTCTATTCCGAAGACTGCTTTTCACTCTGTTGATTCTTTCCTTCACTGCACAGAAGCTTTTTAGTTTGATGTAGTCCCCCTTGTCTATTTTTGCTTTAAAAGCCTGTACTTTTAGTGCCAATATCTGAGGAATCATTGCCAAGATCACAGTTATGGAACTTTTCACATATGTCTTTTCTTCTAGGAATTTTACAATTTTGGGTCTTCCTTTTAACTCTTTAATCCACTTTGAGTTGATTTTTGTGTATAATGAAAGAAAAGGGTCCAATTTCATTCTTTTGTATGTGTATATCTAATTTCCCCAACACCATTGATGGAAGAGACTATCCTTTCCATGTTGTATAGTCTTAGCACCCTTGTTGAAGATCCCATTTACTGTTTGGGTGTGGGGTTTTTTTTTGGCTCTTTATTCTGTCCCAGTGGTCTATAAGTCTCTCTTATGCCAGTACCATACCCTTAATTACTGTAGATTTGTAATATGTTTTGAAGTCAAGAAGTGTGAGGCTTCCAGCTTTGTTCTTTTTTCTCAAGGTTGTTATGGCTATTTAGGGTTTGTGGTTTTATATGAATTTTAAGACACTTTTCGCCATTTCTGCAAAAAACACCACTGGGAATTTGATAGGGATTGCACTGAATCTGTAGATTGCTTTGGGTAGTAAGGATAACATTTTAACGATATTAAGTCTTCCAATCCATGAACACATTTCTTTGTCTCCTTAAATTTCTTTCAGCAATGTTTTGTAGTTTTCACCTTACATATCTTTTGCCTTATTGGTTAAGTTTATTCCTAAATATTTTATTCTTTTTGGTGTTCTTATAAATGGGGTTGTTTTCTTAATTTCCTTTTCATATTGTTTGTTGTTAGTTAATGCAACTGATTTTGTATGTTGATTTTGTGTTCTGTAATTTTGCTGAGTATTACCTCTAACAGTATTTTTTTGTCTGTGGAATATTTATAATTTTGTACATATAAGATAATGACATCTGCCTAGAGAGATAGAAGTTTAACTTCTGAATTATGTTTCATTTTAGAGTAATTTTGATTAGGAGAGTGATAATAATTTGCCTGTGTATATTTCTTTATGCCTTTTTTCTCTTAAATAAGACTGCATTTTGTAGCTCAAAGATACATTCTAACAATTAAGCGCACAGTCTTCCTACCTGTGTCAGAGGTATCTAAGGGTTAAAAAGAGAACTTTGGGCATTACAATACTTGACCTCTACAAAACAACTTTATGAAGTACATATTAATAAGATAGCCACTTTATAAAAGAGAAAACTGAAGTTGAAGCTTTTGAGCCTTGCTTGTATGACATAATTAACAAGGGGTAATGCCATGACTCAACTTCTCTTTTCTCATCCACATAGCTTTCTGAGTAAACGGACAGACTATGTATTTAACTTAGTAGTACCATCTTTCCCTTGCTAATTTTCCTTTAGTTTTTTTAATATTAAAGTTTTTTTTATATATCGTTGCATGAATCAACAAATGGCCAGGAAAATTGACGAAATTTTCTGAAATAGTGATCATGTAGCCTGGGACAGCCACATTTATTGAGGAAAATGCACAAATGATTATCACAACTTGACAATATGTGTTTGTACTTCTTGAATTATAAGCAGGTGCTATATAATAGATTTATTTAATTTTTGAATTATGTTCTTTTTTTTACATTTTAGAGAGTTTTTAAATCTTTTTTATCAGAACCGTAGTGTTTGTTTACCTTAGTGAGTCAAATATATTTAATTTTTAAAATTCTACTTTAGGAAATCCAGTACCAGCATTCTATGTGGCTTAGTGGAGTTTTCAATTATTTCAGAATTTATTTCTAAACTACTGTAAATTGCAGCTTTTTTTCATTGGAACACATTCAATTCCCTAAATGACTATTTAGCATCTAAACTGATCCTAGTTAGAAGCACATTGTTTGCACTAATAAATCTTAACAAATTTTCCTTTTTCTAAGGGTTCTTGTAATGTCACATTTACCAGTATCCTTAGATGATTATTGGAAAGGGTTGATTATATATTTTTTACCTTGAGCATTTTTGTTTAATTCTGAAGTTGCTTTTATCTGCCTATTCATCAGAATAAACACTGCTTGCTCTTATTTTAAATTTATTTTGTTGTGCAAACATAATATCTGTGTTTCTAAATAAATATTTATATCTTATCAGACTGTTTTTACAGCTCTATTTTATGTTTTCAAAGCCATCATCTTTGTTTCTTCATTTAAATCAAGATATGCAGAACCACTTATAATTTATTGATTTGATGAGACATGAGTTCACTTGCTGGGAGCTATGGTTCTATAACATGGTAGTATATCAGTTTTTATTTCAGTCTCCTTCAGAGGGAAGGAGCTGTTCTTTCAAATTGTTGAGTGAAGGTTATAAACATGTTTATATAAATCTTTATATAAACTGGCTGCAGTATAGGAATTATTCTTGAATTAAGGATACTTAAAGCAGCCTAGGTTCATGTGGCTCATACCATGTCTTGCAAAAACAACAAGAAAATCCATTATAGAATGCTTCTAACTACAAACCTTGGCTGAAACAGAGTTAATTATGCTCTCTTCTTGCCTTTGTTGAAATGGCCTATAGATATCAATCACACAGATCTTGAGGCTGTGTAGCTGATTATTATTTGCTATTTCAATGACTGGTAATCACTTCCAAGAAATTAGAAAGGCTTAGTAAGAGGAAAATATAATTGCTTTTCCAGTAATTTCTACTTATGATTGACAGAAGACAGAGAATAAATAAATGTCTACATCTTATTTGAAAATTTGAGTCTTCTGTGATGTTTTTATCTTTCAATTTTTTTCCAGTTTATTTGGAAAAAAAATTTTTGTTGCGTGTGACATTTTGGCACCTCTTATTGATTATTTATTCATTATTATATAAGATTTCTTTTTTCAACCTTGATATGGTATTCATTATTAAAATTAACCTCACTCTACGCCAAATATACTAATGGAATGTTTCGTGTGGTCCCAGAGCCACATCAACTAGGTATCCACTGGCCTGAAGCTGAATATGGGTGACGTATAAGTTGGCTACTGGCTCCTTGAGAATGAATGAGAAAGGGTTTCCATGAGGAAAAACTTTGTGGTTCTTCAGGTTATTTATCTCATAATCTTGTTATATAGTTAGCTATAGTAATCTGATTAAGTATACTGAAATTCTAGTAAGAAAGACATAAAGAGAAATTACTGAGAAAGGAAAAGTGTTTTATAACACACAAATATATATTCTTGTCTAACACCAAAAGACTGGAGATTTTATTTAAGAGGCCAATGTCTTTCATAAAAATTAGAGAAAAATCTTATCTTTTTCATCTTTTAAAAAAATCAAACTTTTTTTTTCTTTCAGCATGTGGAGAAACCCTACAAGAATCCAATGGCAACCTTTCCTCCCCAGGATTTCCAAATGGCTACCCATCTTATACACACTGCATCTGGAGAGTTTCTGTGACCCCAGGAGAGAAGGTAGTTCATCCCATCAAGAGTTCTCCTTTAATCTCAGATGCAAAGGTTCATTTTCTTTCAAATATAATTCACTTTGTTTTTTATTCTTGTTTGATTAATAAAATAACTCAGAAATTTTATAATGGAAATTACTCAAACTCCAGGAATTTTTTGAAAGATGTAATTTTAAAAGAAATGGTAAACGGTCTAAAAGGGTTGACATAATACAAATTACGTACTCAGACACACTGAAATTAAGTTAAAAGTCAGTATCAGATGGATAACTAGAAAAATCCCACACATTTTAAAATTGAGAAATATACATCAAATATCCAATTCATTCAAGAAGATACTGTGATGAAAATTAGAAATTATTTTCAATTATAACAAAAATACTGAGAATACTAAACCTGTAAGATGCACCTAAAACAGTACTTAGAAGGAAATTCACAGACTTAAATGCTCATATTAGGAAATAAGAAATATCCAAAACTAATGAGATGGACATCCACATAAAGAGACTAGAAAAAGAGCAATAAAATAAATGAAAAAGTACATAAAGGAGGAAGTAATAAATAAAAGATAAAGAAAATATCATGGTATTGTACAAAGTATGGACAAAGTTGGTACTTGAAACAATTTAGAAAAATAGAGAAATGGGTGAAAAGAAATCAAGAGAAAAAAGAATAACAGAGGGCTTCCCTGGTGGCGCAGTGGTTGAGAGTCCGCCTGCCGATGCAGGGGACACGGGCTCGTGCCCCGGTCCGGGAAGATCCCACGTGCCGCGGAGCGGCCGGGCCCGTGAGCCATGGCCACTGAGCCTGCGCGTCCGGAGCCTGTGCTCCGCAACGGGAGAGGCCACAACAGTGAGAGGCCCACGTACCGCAAAAAAAAAAAAAAAAAAAAAAAAAAAAAAAAAAAAAAAAAAAGAATAACAGAGAAAGCACAATTAGCTAATATTTAGAATAAAAAGATTATTATAACCATAGATACTTTAGGAACCAAAAGAACATTTTGAACATTATGCCAATAACTTTAAAAATGTAAAAGAAATGGGCAAATTACTACAAAATATTACTAAGTTCTTATTTGAGAAGAAATAAAAAGCTTGAATGCTCCTATAACCACTAAAGAAATCAAATTACTATTTAATTGAATTATTAGTCAAATTTTTTTCAACAATGAAATCCAGGCTCAGATGGCTTCATCAGTGAGTTCTACCCAACAATCAAATAAGAACTAAGTGTAATCTAATATAAAGTCTTCCAGAGAATAAAATAAAAGATACACTTTCCTATTTATATGGCTAGCAAAACCTTAATAGCCATCCTGATGACAAGAACAGTGTAAGAAAGGAAAATTTTAACCCAGACTCACACTTGAATATGTATGTAAAATCCTCCCAACATTACCAAACCAAATGCAAATATATATGCCTGTGTATGTATATATGTATCTATCTATCAATCTGTAAACATATAAATTATATATATATATATATATATATATATATATATATATATATATATTTCAAGGGCAGATATATGCATGGATATGTGTATATATGTATGATATATTATGTACATATGTTTGTGTGTATATGTATGTGTACATATATACAAGCACCATTAGACGAGTATCTCAATTAAATCAACAAAAAAATCTGTTAATGATTTAACAACAACAACAAAGCCTGGGCAAACTAGGGATAGAAGAGTATTAATCTTATAAAGAGAAGCAACAAATATTAGTTCAAATACCATTATCATTAGGGTAATTCTGAAAGTATTTCCTTTGAGATTGGTAAAAAACCAAGTATGTTCACCAGTCCTCTTCTTTTTTTAACATTTTGGTGGAAATAGTAACATGTTAAGGAAAGAAAATGAAATTACACATGTAAGGATTTAAAAGGAAGACATAAAATTCCTTTTATCATATTGTTTGTTTGGTTGTAGAATTTAAAATTATTAAGAAGTGAAATGAATAAATCTATTAATTTCTGGATTATGTCTGGAATGCTAACCTTAAAAGTCTTCCCAGACCAAGATTGTAATTATATCAATTTTTGTCTTTTACTAGTTATTATATGATTTTTGTCCTTCACCTTTGACTAATTCATATGGAATGACTCATACACACTTTGAGTTTTGGTGGAAAAGCAAATGCAGTTAAGAAAGTTCAGAAAGAGAACAACAAATACCATATGGTAACACATATATATGGAATGTAAAAAAAATGGAATAAAAATGCAGATGTAGAGAATGGACTTGAGGACACGAGGAGGGGAAGGGTAAGCTGGGATGAAGTGAGAGAGTGATATGGAGATATATACACTATCAAATGTAAAATAGCTAGTAGGAAGCAGCCACATAACACAGGAAGATGAGCTCGGTGCTTTATGTCCACCTAGAGGGGTGGGATAGGGAGTGTGGGCGGGAGATGCAAGAGGGAGGGGCTATGGGGATATATGTATACATATAGCTGATTCACTGTGTTATACAGCAGAAACTAATGCAACATTGTAAAGCAATTATACTCCAATAAAGATGTTAAAAAAAAAAAAAAAGAAAGTTTCAACTCCCTGATAGTTGAGTGTTGTTACGAGTATCATGGGTATGGAGTTGTCCAGGATGTTGCAATACTCACAATGAAAACTAAATGAAACTCTTGTGTAGCATAAACAGATTTTATACATAAAAAGTTACAACTGATTTGTAATACATGAATGTATACATAATTCTTTATATAGTTATTTTTAAGCATTATGAGTCTATGTTGTAATATGGTTATAGGTGTTGATCAATTTCTGTTTAGATCCTTTGAACAAGCCCCTGAAAACATATTATGAAAATCATTAAAAAGGTACTGAAGAGCAAGATATAAAAGATGATAAAGCTTCAGAGAAAGTTTAAAACTGTACATGATATATTTTTTCAGTTTTTCTTAGTTTTTTTAAACATTTTTTATTGGAGTCTAGTTGGTTTACAATGTTGTGTTAGTTTCAGGTGTATAGCAAAGTGAATCAGTTTTACATATACATATATCCACTCTTTTTTAGATTCTTTTCCCATATAGGCCATTACAGAGTATTGAGTAGAGTTCCCTGTGCTATAGAGCAGACCCTTATTAGTTATTTATTTTATATATAGTAATGTGTGTATGTCAATCCCAATCTCCCACTTTATCCCTTCCCCCCCCCTTACCCCCTGGTAGCCATAAGTTTGCTTTCTACATCTGTAACTCTATTTTTTGTAGATAACTCTATGTTTTGTAGATAAGTTCATTTGTACCATTTTTTAAGATTCTACATATAAGTTATATCATATGACATTTGTCTTTCTCTGTCTGACTTACTTTACTCAATATGACAATCTCTAGATCCATCCATGTTGCTGCGATATACATGAATTTTTAAAATAAAGCATTGTAGAATATGGAAAGTTTTGGCATAATATTAATCAAATTAAATCAGTTTGTAAGAGCAAGATAATACCTGGAAAAAAAGTTTCTCCTATCTAATTGCAGCACCCATACCATCAGCATTCAAAGTTTACTCAGTTTTCTTGTATGTAAGATTACTAATAAAATGGTATTTTCCAAAATGTTGCAAATAGGAAGAAATAAACAGATCTATCATTTTTTCTCCTATATTTTAATATTGAGTACAATGATGAGCAAATAAATTTATTGTTATAAGTGGCCAATGAACAATATTAACTTTTTTTATTCTTATATTTTTATTATTTTCTTTCAACATTTAAGTTCATTCTGCTCTTCTTTTTTATTTTATTGAAGTATTGTTGATCTACAGTTTTATATTAGTTTCAGGTGTACAGCATAGTGATTCAGTATTTTTACAGATTATACTCCATTAAAATAATTACAAGATAATGGCTATAGTTATCTGTGCTGTACAATATATCTGTTTTGCTTACTTATTTTATACATAGTAGTTTTTATCTTTTATTCCTATGCCATGATTTGTCCCTCCTCCTTTCCCTCTCCCTTCTGGTAACTACAAGTTTGTTTTCTATATCTGTGAGTCTGTTTCTGTTTTGTATATACATTCATTTGTATTATAGTTTAGAATCCACGTATAAGAGATTTCATACAGTATCTGTCTTTCTCCATCTGACTTTGTCTCACTAAGCATAATATTCTCTGGATCCATCTATGTCGCTGCAAATGGCAGAATTTCATTCTTTATATGACTAATACTGCTATGTATATAGGAATATATATATATGGCACATCTTCTATATCTATTCATCTGTAGATTGACACTTGGGTGCTTCCATATCTTGGCTATTGTAAGTAGAGCTGCTGTGAACGTTGGGGTGTGTGTATCCTTTTGAATTAGGGTTTTCATTTTTTCCAGACATATACCCAGGGATCAAATTGCTGGATCGTATGATAGTTCAATTTTTAGTTTTTTGAGGAACCTCCATACTGTATTCCAGAGTGGCTGCACCAATTTACTTTCCCACCAATAGTGTAGGAGGGTTCTCTTTTCTCTACATCCTCTCCAACATTTGCTATTTGTACATTTTTTGATTATAGCCATTCTGACAGGTGTGAGGTGATATCCCCCTGTGGGTTTGATTTTCATTTCTCTAATAATTAGCCATATTGAGCATCTCTTCATGTGCCTGTTGCCCATCTGTATGTCTTTTTTAAGAAAAATGTCTGTCAGAAGCTTCTTTCCAGTTTTTGATTGGATTGCCTTTTTTTTATATTGAGTTGTATGAGCTGTTTATGTATTTTGGATATTAACCCCTTGTCGATCATATCATTTACAAACATTTTCTCTCATTCAGTAAGTTGTCTTTTTGTTTTTTTGTTGGTTTCCTTTCTGTGCAAAAGCTTTTAAGTTTAATTAGGTCCCATTTGTTTACTTTTGCTCTTATTTCTTTTGCCTTAGGAGACAGATCAAAAAAATATTGCTACTATTTATGTCAAAGAGTGCTCTGCCTATGTTCTCTTCTAGCATTTTTATGGTTTCAGGTCCTTCATTTAGGTCTTTAATACATTTTGAGTTTATTTTTGTATAAGGTATGAGGAAATGTTCTAATTTCATTCTTGTAAATGTAGCTGTCCCATTTTCTTAGCACCATTTATTGAAAATGCTGTCTTTTCTCCATTGTATATTCTTGCTTCCTTTGTCTCAGATTAACTGACTATAAGTGTGTGGGTTTATTTCCGAGCAATCCATTCTGTTCCATTGTTCTATATATCTGTTGTTGTGCCAATACCATACTGTAGTTTTGTGTCTAGCCTGAAGTCTAAGAGTGTGATATATTCAGTTTTGTTGTTTTTTCTCATGATCGCTTTGGCACTTTGGTGTCTTTTGTGGTTCTACATGATTTTAGGATTATTTGTTCTAGTTCTCTGAAAAATACCATGGATATTTGATAGAGATTGCATTAAATCTAGAGATTTAATGGGTCTTTTTTACTTATTTTGTCGAGTTTATATCACTAATTTCAACCATCTTTTCTTTTATCATACAAACATTTAAAGCTATAAATATTCCTTTAAAAACTACTTTATCTGAATTTCCCCAGCTTGACACATAGTATTTTTGCTATTTTTCAGTTTTAATTATCTTCTTCATCTTTTATCATTTCTTCTAAGCCCACGTATTTTTCAGGAACATATTTTTTTATTTGCAAACATATGTTATTTTTCCAATCTTTCTTTTCTTATTAATTTCTCCCTTAATCACTTTTTGGAGAAAGACTGTAGTCTGTATGATATCACACTTTGAAATAGCTTGAGGCTGGTGGTATGAACTTGGAATTGACCAATATTCATTAAAAAAAAATCTTTGCTTGAAAATGTGTTTTGTCCAACAGTTGGCTGCAAAGTTTTCTATATTCATGTTAATCTTCTTAATTGTGCTTTTTATATATTCTCTATATTATTGTTTTTGCTCATCTATCAAATAGTAGAAAAGTATGTTTATATATAATAATATTAAAATATTATTTGTCACTATTTGGTAGATTTATTAAATGATCTTTACAGTGTTAAAATATTTTTACACTACATTATTATATAATGTATACATATAGGTTTAGAATATTACATCTTCCTGATAAATTAAACTGTTATCATTATTTAGGAAATCTCTTTATGGTTTAAGTTAGGTTTATGGTTATGGTTTAGTAATGGTTTAAGTTAAAATTCTATTTTTTTTCTGATATTAATAAATCTACACTTTCTTTTGACTAATATTTCTGCCTGGTATATCTTTATCTTACTTTGCACATTTACGCATTCAAGATATACGTCTCAGGTGTGTTACTTTTAGACAAAAAACAGTTTTGTTTTATTTTTTTAATGAATCCATGATGGTAAGTTTTGTCTTTAACTAGAGTGCTTATTGCAGGTACATCTATTATGGTTACTGATGTATTATTGCTCCTTATTTGCATTCTCTTTGTCCCACTTGGTTTCTTTTCTTCTATATTTTGCCATCTCATGTATTGAATTATGGTTTAGATTTCCACATTTCATTTTTTTCCCTCTACTGGTGTGGAAATTTTAAATGTATATTCTATTATTTGGTATCTTCTTCTACCAGCCTATACTTTTTTTTTTAACATCTTTATGGGAGTATAACTGCTTTACAATGGTGTGTTAGTTTCTGCTTTATAACAAAGTGAATCACTTATACATACACATATATCCCCATATCTACTCCCTCTTGCGTCTCCCTCCAACTCTCCATATCCCAACCCTCTAGGTGGTCACATAGCACCAAGCTGATCTCCCTGTGCTATGCAGCTGCTTCCCACTACCTATCTATTTTACATTTGAAAGTGTATATATGTCCATGCCACACTCTCACTTTGTCCCAGCTTACGCTTCCCCATCCCTGTGTCTTCAGTCCATTCTCTAAGTCTCCATCTTTATTCCTGTCCTGTCTCTAGGTTCTTTGCATCCATTTCTTATTTTTTTCTTAATTCCATAAATATGTGTTAGCATACAGTATTTGTTTTTCTCTTTCTGACTTAACTTCACTCTGTATGACAGTCTAGATGTCCATCCACCTCACTACAAATAACTCAGTTACGTTCCTTTTTATGGTTGAGTAATATTCCATTGTATATATGTGCCACATATTCTTTACCCATTCATCTGTTGATGGACACTTAGGTTGTTTCCTGTCCTGCCTATTGTAAATAGAGTTGCAAAGAATATTTTGGTACATAACTCTTTATGAATTATGGTTTTCTCAGGGTATATGCCCAGTAGTGGGATTCCTGGGTTGTATGGTAGTTCTATTATTACTTATTTAAGGAACGTCCATACTGTTCTCCATAAGGTCTGTATCAGTGTACATTCACACCAACAGTGCAAGAGGGTCCCTTTTTCTCCACACACTCTCCAGCAGTTATTGTTTTTATATTTTTTCATGATGGCCATTCTGAGCAGTGTGAGATGATATCTCATTGTAGTTTTGATTTGCATTTCTCTAATGATTAATGATGAGCATTCTTTCATGTCTCTGTTGGCAATCTGTATATCTTCTTTGGAGAAATGTCTATTTAGGTCTTCTGCCCATTTTTGGATTCAGTTGTTTCTTTTTTAATGTTGATCAGCTTGTAAATTTTGGAGATTAATCCTTTGTCAGTTGCTTCATTTGCAAATATTTTCTCCCATTCTGAAGGTTTTCTTTTGGTCTTGTTTATGGTTTCCTTTGCTGACAAAAGCTTTTAGGTTTCATTAGGTCCCATTTGTTTATTTTTGGTTTTTTTTCCATTTCTCTAGGAGGTGAGTCAAAAAGGATCTTGCTGTGATTTATGTCATAGAGTGTTCTACCTATGTTTTCCTCTAAGAGTTTGATGAGGTCTGGCCTTAATTTAGGTCTTTAATCTACTTTGAGTTTATTTTTGTGTAGGGTGTTAAGGAGTGCTCTAATTTCATTCTTTTATATGTAGCTGTCCAAGTTTTCCCAGCACCACTTATTGAAGAGGTTGTCTTTTCTTCACTGTATATTCTTGCCTCCTTTATCAAAGATAAGCTGACCATAAGTGTGTGGGTTTATCTCTGGTATTTCTATCCAGTTCCATTGATCTATATTTCTATTTCTGTGCCAGTACCATACTATCTTGATTACTGTAGCTTTGTAGTATAGTCTCTGAAGTCAGGCAGCCTGATTCGTCCAGCTCCGTTTTTCTTTCTCAAGATTGCTTTGGCAGTTTGGGGTCTTTAGTGTTTCCATAAAAATTATGAAATTTTTTGTTCTAGTTCTGTGAAAAATGCCAGTGGTAGTTTCATAGGGATTGCATTGAATCTGTAGATTGCTATGGGTAGTACAGTCATTTTCACAATGTTGATTCTTCCAGTCCAAGAACATGGTATATCTCTCCATCTATTTGTATCATCTTATTTTCTTTCATCGGTGTCTTATAATTTTCTGCATACAGGCCTTTGTCACCTAAGGTAGGTTTATTCCTATATATTTTATTCTTTTTCTTGCAATGCTAAATGGGAGTATTTTCTTAAATTCACTTTCAGATTTTTCATCATTAATATATAGGAATGCAAGAGATTTCTGTGCACTAATTTTGTGTCCTGCTACGCTACCATATTCGTTGATTAGCTCTAGTAGTTTTCTGGTAGCACCTTTATGAGTCCCTATGTATAGTACCATGTCATCTGCAAACAGTGACAGCTTTACTTCTTCTTTTCCAATTTGGATTCCTTTTATTTCTTTTTCTTCTCTAATTGCTGTGGGTAAAACTTCCAAAACTATGTTGAATAATAGTGGTTAGAGTGGGCAACCTTGTCTTGTTCTGGTCTTAGTTGAAATGGTTTCAGTTTTTCACCATTGTAGATGATGTTGGCTGTGGGTTTGTCATATATGGCCTTTATTATGTTGAGGAAAGTTCCCTCTATGCCTACTTTCTGGTGGGTTTTTATCAAAAATGGGTGTTGAATTTTCTCAAAAGCTTTCTCTGCATCTATCGAGATGATTATATGGTTTTTCTCCTTCAGTTTGTTAATATGGTGTATTCTGTTGCTTGATTTGCCTATATTGAAGTATCCTTGCATTCCTGGGATAAACCCCAATTGATCATACTGTATGATCCTTTTAATGTGCTGTTGGATTCTGATTGATAGTGTTTTGTTAAGGATTTTTCCATCTATGTTCATCAGTGATATTGGACACTAGTTTTCTTTCTTTCTGACACCTTTGTCTGGTTTTGGTATCAGAGTGATGGTGGCCTTGTAGGATGAGTTTCGGAGTGTTCCTCCCTCTGCTATATTTGGGAACAGTTTGAGAAAGGTAGGTGTTAGCTCATCTCTAAATGTTTGATAGAATTCGCCGGTGAAACCATCTGGTCCTGGTCTTTGGTTTGTTGGAAGATTTTTAATCACAGTTTCAATTTCAGTGCTTGTAATTGGTCTGTTCAAATCTTCTATTTCTTCCTGGTTAAGTCTCCAAACGTTGTGCATTTCTAAGAATTTGTCCATTTCTTCCAGGTTGTCCATTTTTTTGGCAAACAGTTGCTTGTAGTAATCTCTCATGATCATTTGTATTTCTGCAGTGCAGTTGTTACTTCTCCTTTTTCATTTATAATTTTATTGATTTGAGTCTTCTCCCTTTTTTCCTTCATAAGTCTGGCTAATGGTTTATCAATTTTGTTTATCTTTTCAAAGAACCATCTTTTAGATATATTGATCTTTGCTACCATTTCCTTCATTTCTTTTTCATTTATTTCTCATCTGATCTTTATGATTTCTTTCCATCTGCTAACTTTGGGGTTCTTTTGTTCTTCTTTCTCTAATTGCTTTAGGTGTAAGGTTACATTGTTTATTTGAGATGTTTCTTGTTTCTTAAGGTAGGATTGTATTGCTATAAAATTCCCTCTTAGAACTGCTTTTGCTGCATCCAATAGGTTTTGGGTAACGTGTTTTCATTGTCATTTATTTCTAGGTATTTTTTTTTTATTTCCTCTTTGATTTCTTCAGTGTTCTCTTGGTTATGAAGTAGTGTGTTGTTTACCCTCCATGTGTTTGTATTTCTTACAAATATTTTTCCTGTAATTGATATCTAGTCTCATAGTGCTTTGGTCAGAAAAGATACTTGATACGATTTCAATTTTCTTAAATTTACCAAGGCTTGATTTGTGACTGAAGATATGGTCTATCCTGGAGAATGTTCCATGAGCACTTGAGAAGAATGTGTTTCCTATTGTTTTGGGATGAAATCTCCTATAAATATCCATTAAATCTATCTTGTTTAATGTATAATTTACAGTTTTTGTTTCTTTATTTATTTTCATTTTGGATGATCTTTCCATTAATGAAAATGGCGTGTTAAAGTCCCCTACTATGATTCTGTTACTGTCGATTTCCCCTTTTATGGCTGTTAGTGTTTGTCTTCTGTATTGAGGTGTTCTTATGTTGGGCGCATAAATATTTACAATTGTTATACCTTCTTCTTGAATCGATCCCTTGATCATTATGCAGTGTCCTTCTTTGTCTCTTGTAACAGCCTTTATTTTAAAGTCTACTTTGTCTGATATGAGAATTGCTACTCCAGCTTTCTTTTTATTTCCATTTGCATGGCATATCTTTTTCCATCCCCACACTTTCAGTTTGTATGTGTCCCTAGGTCTGAAATGTGTCTCTTGTAGACAGCATATATATGGGTCTTGTTTTTGTATCCATTCAACCAGTCTATGTATTTTAGTTGGAGCACTTAATCCATTTACATTATAGTAATTATCAATATGTATGTTCCTATTACCATTTTCTTAACTGCTTTGTGTTTCCTGCCTAGAGAAGATCCTTTACCATTTTTTGTAAAGCTGGTTTGGTGGTGCTGAATTCTCTTAGTTTTTGCTTGTCTGTAAAGATTTTAATTTCTCCATCAAATCTCAATGAGATTCTTGCTGGGTAGAGTAATCTTGGTTGTAGGTTTTTCTCCTTCATCACTTTAAATATGTTCTGCCACTTCCTTCTGGTTTTCAAAGTTTCTGCTGAATGATCAGCTGTTAACCTTATGGGGTTTCTCTTATGTGTTGTTTTTCCCTTGCTGCTATTAATATTTGTTCTTAGTATTTAATTTTTGATAGTTTGATTAATATATGTCTTGGCATGTTTCTCCTTGGATTTTTCTTGTATGGGACTCTCTGTGCTTTCTGGACTTGACTAACTATTTCCTTTCCCATATTAGGGAAGTTTTCAAATCTAAACTCTTCAAATAATTTCTCAGTCCCTTTCTTTTTCTCTTATTCTTCTGTAACCCCTTTAATTCGAATGTTGGTGTGTTTAATGTTGTCCCAGAGGTCTCTAAGACTGTCCACAATTCTTTTCATTCATTTTTCTTTATTCTGCTCTGCAATAGTTATTTCCACTCCTTTATCTTCCAGGTTACTTATCCATTCTTCTGCCTCAGTTATTCTGCTATTGATCCCTTCTAGAGAATATTTAATTTCATTTATTGTGTTGTTCATCACTGTTTGTTTGCTCTTTAGTCCTTCTAGGTCCTTGTTAAACGTTTCCTGTATTTTATCCATTCTATTTCCAAGATTTTGGATCATCTTCACTATCATTATTCTGAATTCTTTTTCAGGTAGATTGCCTATTTCCTCTTCATTTGTTAAGTCTGCTGGGTTTTTGCCTTGCTCCTTCATCTGTGTGTTTCTCTGTCTTCTCATTTTGATTAATTTACTGTGTTTGTGGTCTCCTTTTCACAGGTTGCAGGTTCATAGTGCCCATTGTTTTTGGTGTCTGTGCCCAGTGGCTAAGTTTGGTTCAGTGATTTGTGTAGGTTTCCTGGTGGAGGGGACGAGTGCCTGTGTTCTAGTGGATGAGGCTGGATCTTGTCTTTCTGATGGGAAGGTCCACGTCTAGTGGTGTGTTTTGGGGTGTCTGTGGACTTATTATGACTTTAGACAGCCTCTCTGCTAATGGGTGGGGTTGTGTTCCTGTCTTGCTTGTTGTTTGGCATAGTGTGTCCTGCACTGTAGCTTGCTGGTCATTGATTGGAGCTGGGTCTTACCTTTGAGATGGAGATCTCTGGGAGATTTTCACTGTTTGATATTACTTGGAGCTGGGAGGTCTCTTGTGGACAATGTCCTGAACTTGGCTCTCCCACCTCACTGGCACAACCCTGACTCCTGGCTGGAGCTCCAAGAGCTTGTCCTCCACACAACTCAGAATAAAAGGGAGAAAGAAAACAAGCAAGCAAGGAAGCAAGCAAGAAAGAAAGAAGATAAAATAAAATAAAGTTATTAAAATAAAAAATAAAAAACAATGATTAAGAAAAAAAATTTTTAAAAGTAATTTAAAAAAACTGGGCAGAGAGACCCCTAGGAAAAATGGTAAAAGCAAAGCTGTACAGACAAACACAGACAGAAGCAAACACATATACACTCATAAAAAGAGAAAAAGGCAAAAAAGTATATATATATATCCTTGTCCCAAAGTCTAACTCCTCAATTTGGGGTGATTCATTGTCTATTCAGGTATTCCACAGATGCAGGGTACATCAAGTTGATTGTGGAGATTTAATCCACTGCTCCTGAGGCTGCTGGGAGAAATTTCCCTTTCTCTTCTTTGTTCACACAGCTCCAGGTGTTCAGATTTGGATGTGGTCCTGACTCTGCGTGTAGGTCGCCTGAGCGCGTCTGTTCTTTGCTCAGACAGGACAGGGTTAAAGAAGCAGCTGATTCGGGGGCTCTGGCTCATGAGGCCAAGGGAGGGGGGTCCGGGTGCAGGGTGAGCCTGCGGCAGCAGAGGCCATCCTGACATTACACCAGCCTCAGGCACACTGTGTGTTCTCGCGGGGAAGTTGTCCCTGGATCACGGGACCCTGGCAGTGGCGGGCTGCACAGGCTCCCAGCAGGAGACGTGTGGAGAGGGACCTGTGCTTGCTCACAGGCTTCTTGGTGGTGGCAGCAGCAGCCTTAGCGTCTCAGGCCCGTCGCTGGGGTCAGTACTGATAGCTGCGGCATGCGCCCATCTCTGGAGCTCCTTTAAGCAGCGCTCTTAATCCTGTCTCCTTGCGCACCAGGAAACAAAGAGGGAAGAAAAAGTCTCTTGCCTCTTCAGCAGCTCCAGACTTTTTGCCACACTCCACCCTGGCTAGTCGTGGTGCACTAGCTCCCTTCAGGCTGTGTTCACAAAGCCGACCCCAGTCCTCTCCCTGGGATCCGACCTCCGAAGCTCGAACCTCAGCTCCCAGCCCCACGTACCTTGGCGGGTGAGCACACAAACCTCTCAGGCTGCTGAGTGCTGGTCGGCACTGATCCTCTGTGCGGGAATCTCTCCGCTTTGCCCTCCACACCCTTGTTGCTGTGCTCTCCTCCTTGGCTCCGAAGCTTTCCCCCTCTGCAGCCCCCCATCTTCTCCCGCAATGGGGCTTCCTAGTGTGTGGAAACCTTTCCTCCTTCACAGCTCTCTCCCACTGGTGCAGGTCCCATCGCTATTTTTTTGCCTCTGCTTTTTCTTTTTTCTTTTGCCCTCCCCAGGTACGTGTGGAGTTTCTTTCCCTTTGGGAGGTCTGAGGTCCTCTGCCAGCGTTCAGTAGGTGTGCTGTACGAGTTGTTCCACATGTAGATGTATTTCTGATGTATTTGTGGGGAGGAAGGTGGTCTCTGCCTCTTACTCTTTGGCCATCTTGAAGCTCCAGGCTACTCTTTTAATGGAGTCATATATAATTAGTATCTTTATCCTCCTCTGAAACCATAAAAGATGCCAAAAATGGATTATGATTCACACTGTCACATGTTATTGTTTTGATTTGTTTTCAACCTTGTTTTCTTCCAGAAACAAATGAGATATTATTATTGTTTTTTGCACTTAACATTGATCTATGTGCAGATATTTACCTAACATTTTTGTGATAAAAATACATACAACATAAAATTGCTGTCTTAACAATTTTTTCAAAACTTGATTGACTGATTGATTTAGGCTGCCACGTGACTTCGTTGCAGCACACGGGATCTTAGTTGTGGCATTCAGATCCTTAGTTGCGGTATGCGGACTTCTTTTTTTTTTTTGCGGTATGTGGGCTTATCACTGTTGTGGCCTCTCACGTTGTGGAGCACAGGCTCCGGACGTGCAGGCTCAGTGGCCGTGGCTCACGGGCCCAGCCACTCCGCGGCATGTGGGATCCTCCCAGACTGGGGCATGAACCCATGTCCCCTGCATCGGCCGGTGGACTCTCAACCACTGCGCCACCAGGGAAGCCCTGCGGACTTCTTAGTTGTGGCATGTGGACTCCTTAGTTGTGGCATGAAAACTCTTACTTGTGGCATGCATGTGGATCTTGTTCCCCAACCAGGGATTGAACCTTGGCCCCCTGCTTTGGGAGTGCAGATTCTTACCCACTGGACCACTAGGGAAGTCCTTTAATCATTCTTAAATATACAATTTAATAGTGTTAAATACATTCACACTTTATGAAACAGATCTCCAGAACTTTTTAATCTTGTAAAACTGAAACTCTATATTTGTTAAACAACTGTCATTTTCCCCCCTCCCCTCAGATCTGGTAAGCACCATTTACTTTCTGTTTCTTATGAATTTGACTGCTTTAGATACCTCATATAAGTGAAGTCACACAGTATTTGTCCTTTTGTAACTGATTTATTTTACTTTGCATAATGGCCTCAAGGCTTATTCATTTTGTAGCATGCATAATTTCTCGGGGATTTCTGGATCATATTGCAGTTCTATTTTTAATTTTTTGTGGAACCTTCATACTGTCTTCCATAGTGGCTGCACTATTCAGAATCTCTCCAACACCACACATGGGGTCCAATTTCTTGACATCTTCACCAACATGTGTTATTTTCGAATGTTTTGATACTCACCATTCTAATGGTTGTGAAGTGATAATTGCTTATGGGTTTCATTTGCATTTCTCTCATGATTAGTTATGTTGAGCATTTTTTTCATATGATTATTGGCCATTTGTATATCATCCACAGAGAAATGTCTATTCAAGCCTTTTGCCCATTTTTTAAATAGGATTATTTAATTTTTTCTTGTTGTGTTGTAGGGGTCCTTTATATATTCTGGATACTTACCCCTGATGAGATATATGACTTGCAAATATTATGTCCTTTTCTGTAGATGCCTTTTGACAATGTGGATCATTTCCTTTGCTTCACAAAAGCTTTTTAGTTGATGCAGTACTAATTATCTAATTTTTGTTTTTGTTTCCTTTGCTTTTGGAGCAATAACCAAGAAATCATTGCCAGATCCAATATAATGAAGATTTTCCCTTATGTTTTCTCTTCAGAGGTTTATAGTTTTGAGTTTTATGTATAGGTCTTTAATCAATTGTTGAGTTAATTTTTATATATGGCTTAAGATAAGCATCTAAATTCATTCTCTTCCACATGGAGATCCATTTTTCTCAACAAAATTTGTTGAAGATTTACCAAATATTTTTATTCAGTATTCCTTCTCCCTTCTCAGACTTCCATCAAAGCTCATTTTGTCCTGTTTATACTTATGTTTTAGATTCATTCTTTAGCTTAGCTGGTTTTGGTGGTATTTTTACTATTTGAAATGTGGATTTTAATAATTATAGTTGATTTATAATATTATATTGGTTTCACATGCACAGCATAGTGATTCAATATTTTTATATATTTTACTCCATTTAAAGATTTTTACTTGAATTAATGATAATATAGTTTCATTAGATACAATTAGCTATATATTCAACTTGTTAAAAATCAAAATTTGAAGAAATACTTTAAAAAATATTTCTTAATGTAGAATCCTGGAAATTCAAGTTATCAAAACTGATTTAATGAGCATGAAAAATTTAATAAGTTAATAACTATATAAAATAAGGTGGCAAGTTATTTAGAGTGGTCCTGAGTGCTGATGATTTCTCAAAGAAGTTTTTCCCAATTGTACAATTTTGGATACTTCCCATAAAATAAAATGTATTTCAAGTGTACTATAAAATAATATGTAGCCTCTTCATTTATTTTATTAAACTAGTAAAATTCTGATAGGCATACTCCATACAACACATATGAAAAGATTATGAAGTGCTTCACATACAAATATAAACACATAGTTGTTATATAAATATAATCAAATCAAATCAATCTATAATTTATAAAATTAAAAATATTTGATTTAGTAATTTGAGAGTAGTTCAGTGTTATAAAATCTGTTTGTCAAATAATATCAAAATGGAAAATAAAAATCTAAGTTTTCCCATAAATGCTAGTAACATTAGAATTCAGTATGCATATTTAATAATAATGAGTTGAATTAGGACTAGAATGTCTTATTTTCAATTCAATAAATAGAAGAAACAAATTCTTATTGAGTGCTTACATTTACAAGGTGTTTTGCTGGCTTTCTCTAACCTACTCACACCCGACTGAGTTTAGTATTAAAATTATCTCTTTTTAAACGTAAAGAAAATTAAACTTAAGAAAGGATTGAGTCATTTGCCTAACATCACACAGATTACATTTGGCAGAGATAATCATTCCATTTTGTTTTGTTGCTGTTGTAGAGAATATCACTTTACTCTTTTCAAAAATTCAAAAGAATCAACTAGAAAACAAGTGCACAGGTGATCAAATAAAAAAATATATTAAAATGTAATAGATTTTAGAAAACTGAAGACTTTACTGTGGGACTAACAGAACGATATATTGTGTAGCGGGATGTAATATGAATTGTCAGTTTTTCCAAAATTAATGTATGGTTTTAATGTAATTACATACAAATTTCCAATAGATTTTAGTTTTATACCAGACCAAATTTTTCTAGAGTTTATTTCTAAAGTAAAGGATTTGGAATAACCAAGACAAAAAAAACATTTAACATCTTTATTGGAGTATAGTTTCTTTACAATGGTGTGTTAGCTTCTGCTTTATAACAAAGTGATTCAACTATACATATACATATGTCCCCATATCTCTTCCCTCTAGCATCTCCCTCCCTCCCACCCTCACAATCACACCCCTCTAGGTGGTCACAAAGCAACAAGCTGATCTCCCTGTGCTATCCAGCTGCTTCCCACTAGCTGTCTATTTTATGTTTGGTAGAGTATATATGTCCATGCCACTCTCTCACTTTATCCAAGCTTACATTCCCCCTCCCCATATCCTAAAGTCCATTCTCTAGTAGGTCTGTGACTTTATTCCTCTCTTGCCCCTAGGTTCTTCATGACTTTTTTTTTTTCATTTTCAGATTCCATATATATGTGTTAGCATACGGTATTTGTCTTTCTCTTTCTGACTTACTTCACTCTGTATGACACACTCTAGGTCTATCCACCTCATTACAAATAGCTCAATTTCGTTTCTTTTTATGGTTGAGTAATATTCCATTGTATATATGTGCCACATCTTCTTTCTCTATTCATCCGATGATGGACACTTGGGTTGTTTCCATCTCCAGGCTATTGTGAATAGAGCTGCAATGAACATTTTGGTACATGTCTCTTTTTGAATTATGGTTTTCTCAGGGTATATACCTAGTAGTGGGATTGCTGGGTCATATGATAGTTCTATTTTTAGTTTTTTAAGGAACGTCCATACTGTTCTCCATAGTGGTTGTATCAGTGTACATTCGTACCAACAATGCAAGAGGGTCCCCTTTTCTCCACACCCTATCCACCATTTATCCTTTGTAGATTTTTGATGATGGACCTTCTGACAGGTGTGAGATGATATCTCATTGTAGTTTTGATTTGCATTTCTCCAATGATTAATGATGTTGAGCATTCTCTCATGGGTCAGTTGGCAATCTGTATATCTTCTTTGGAGAAATGTCTTTTTATGTCTTCTGCCCATTTTTGGATTTGTTTTTTGTTTTTTTAATGTTGAGCGGCTTGTAAATTTTGGAGATTAATCCTTTGTCAGTTGCTTCATTGGCAAATATTTTCTCACATTCTGAAGGTTGTCTTTTCATCTTGTTTATGGTTTCCTTTGCTGAGCAAAAGCTTTGGAGTTTCATTAGGTCCCATTTGTTTATTTTTGTTTTTCTTTCCATTTCCCTAGGAGGTGGGTCAAAAAGGATCTTGCTGTGATTTATGTCATAGTGTTCTGCCTATGTTTTCCTATAAGAGTTTGATGGTGTCTGCTTTTCATTTACCTTTAATCCATTTTGAGTTTATTTTTGTGTATGGTGTTAGAGAGTGTTCTAACTTCATTCTTTTACATGTAGCTGTCCAGTTTTCCCAGTACCACTTATTGAAGAGGTTGTCTTTTCTCCACTGAATATTCTTGGCTCCTTTATCAAAGATAAGGTGACCATATGTATGTGGGTTTATCTCTGGACTTTTTCTCCTGTTCCATTAATCTACATTTCTCTTTCTATGCCAGTTCCATACTGTTTGATCACTGTAGCTTTGTAGTATACTCTGAAGTCTAACAACCTCATTACAAATAGCTCAACTTCGTTTCTTTTTATGGCTGAGTAATATTCCATTGTATATATGTGCCACATCTTCTTTATCCATTCATCCGATGATGGACACTTGGGTTGTTTCCATCTCCGGGCTATTGTGAATAGAGCTGCAATGAACATTTTAGTACATGTCTCTTTTTTAATTATGGTTTTCTCAGGGTATATACCTAGTAGTGGGATTACTGGGTCACATGGTAGTTCTATTTTAAGTTTTTTAAGGAACCTCCATACTGTTCTCCATAGTGGCTGTACCAATTCACATTCCCACCAGCAGTGCAAGAGTGTGCCCTTTTGTCCACACCCTCTCCAGAATTTATTGTTTCTAGATTTCTTGATGATGGCCATTCTGACTGGTGTGAGATGATATCTCATTGTAGTTTTGATTTGTATTTCTCTAATAATTAACGATGTTGGGCATTCTTTCAAGTGTTTGTTGGCAGTGTGTATAACTTATTTGGAGAAATGCTTATTTAAGTCTTCTGCCCATTTTTGGATTGGGTTGTTTGATTTTTTGCTATTGAGCTGCATGAGCTGCTTATAAATTTTGGAGATTAATCCTTTGTCAGTTGCTTCATTTGGAAATATTTTCTCCCATTCTGAGGGTTGTCTTTTGGTCTTGTTTATGGTTTCCTTTGCTGTGCAAAAGCTTTGAAGTTTCATTAGGTCCCATTTGTTTATCTTTGTTTTTATTTCCATTTCTCTAGGAGGTGGGTCCAAAAGGATCTTGCTGTGATTTATGTCATAGAGTGTTCTGCCTATGTTTTCCTCTAAGAGTTTGATAGTTTGTGGCCTTACATTTAGGTCTTTAATCCATTTTGAGCTTATTTTTGTGTATGGTGTTAGGGAATGATCTAATCTCATACTTTTACATGTCCCTGTCCAGTTTTCCCAGCATCACTTATTGAAGAGGCTGTCCTTTCTCCACTGTACATTCCTGTCTCCTTTATCAAAGATAAGTTGACCCTATGTGTGTGGGTTTATCTCTGGGCTTTCTATCCTGTTCCATTGATCTATCTTTCTGTTTTTGTGCCAGTACCACACTGTCTTGATTACTGTAGCTTTGAAGTATAGTCTGAAGACAGGGAGCCTGATTCCTCCAGCTCCGTTTTTCATTCTCAAGATTGCTTTGGGTATTCGGGGTCTTTTGTTTTTCCAAACAAATTTTGAAATTTTTTGTTCTAGTTCTGTGAAAAATGCCAGTGGTAGTTTCATAGGGATTGCATCGAATGTGTAGATTACTTGGGGTAGTACAGTCATTTTCACAATATTGATTCTTCCAATCCAGGAGCATGGTATATCTCTCCATCTATTTGTATCATCTTTAATTTCTTTCATCAGTGTCTTATAATTTTCTGCATACAGGTCTTTTGTCTCCTTAGGTAGGTTTATTCCTAGATACTTTATTCTTTTTGTTGCAATGGTAAATGGGAGTGTTTCCTTGATTTCACTTTCAGATTTTTCATCATTAGTATATAGGAATGCCAGAGATTTCTGTGCATTAATTTTGTATCCTGCTACTTTACCAAATTCATTGATTGGCTCTAGTAGTTTTCTGGTAGCATCTTTAGGATTCTCTATGTATAGTATCATGTCATCTGCAAACAGTGACAGCTTTACTTCTTCTTTTCCAATTTGGATTCCTTTTATTTCCTTTTCTTCTCTGATTGCTGTGGCTAAAACTTCCAAAACTAAGTTGAATAAGAGTGATGAGAGTGGGCAGCCTTGTCTTGTTCCTGATCTTGGTGGAAATGGTTTCAGTTTTTCACCATTGAGGACAATGTTGGCTGTGGGTTTGTCATATATGGCCTTTATTATGTTGAGGAAAGTTCCCTCTATGCCTACTTTCTGCAGGCTTTTTATCATAAATGGGTGTTGAATTTTGTCAAAAGCTTTCTCTGCATCTATTGAGATGATCATATGGTTTTTCTTCTTCAATTTGTTAATATGTTGTATCACATTGATTGATTTGCATATATTGAAGAATCCTTGCATTCCTGGAATAAACCCCACTTGATCATGGTGTATGATCCTTTTAATGTGCTGTTGGATTCTGTTTGCTAGTATTTTGTTGAGGATTTTTGCATCTATGTTCATCAGTGATATTGGCCTCTAGTTTTGTTTCTTTGTGACATCCTTGCCTGGTTTTGGTATCAAGGTGATGTTGGCCTTGTAGAATGAGTTTGGGAATGCTCCTCCCTCTGCTATATTTTGGAAGATTTTGAGAAGGATAGGTGTTAGCTCTTCTCTAAATGTTTGAGAGAATTTGCCTGTGAAGCCATCTGGTCCTGGGCTTTTGTTTGTTGGAAGATTTTTAATCACAGTTTCCATTTCAGTGCTTGTGATTGGTCTGTTCATATTTTCTATTTCTTCCTGGTTCAGTCTCGGAAGGTTGTGCGTTTCTAATAATTTGTCCATTTCTTCCAGGTTGTCCATTTTATTGGCATACAGTTGCTTGTAGTAATCTCTCATGATCCTTTGTATTTCTGCAGTGTCAGTTGTTACTTCTCCTTTTTCATTTCTAATTCTATTGATTTGAGTCTTCTCCCTTTTTTTCTTCATAAATGTGGCTAATGGTTTATCAGTTTTGTTTATCTTCTCAAAGAACCAGCTTTTAGTTTTATTGATCTTTGCTATCGTTTCCTTCATTTCTTTTTCATTTATTTCTCATCTGATCTTTATGGTTTCTTTCCTTCTGATAACTCTTTTGTTCTTCTTTCTCTAATTGCTTTAGGTGTCAGGTTAGGTTGTTTCTTATTTCTTAAGGTAGGATTTTATTGCCATAAACTTCACTCTTATAACTACTTTCACTGTATCCCATAGGTTTTGTGTTATTGTGTTTTCATTGTCATTTGTTTCTAGTTTTTTTTGTTTGTTTCTTGGTGGTATACAGGCCTCTCACTGTTGTGGCCTCTCCCACTGTGGAGCACAGGCTCTGTGCATGCAGGCTCAGCAGCCATAGCTCACGGGCCCAGCCGCTCAGCTGAATGTAGGATCTTCCCAAACTGGGGCACAAACCCGTGTCCCCTTCATCGGCAGGTGGACTCTCAACCACTGTGCCACCAGGGAAGCCCTGTTTCTAGGTATTTTTTAATTTCCTCTTTGATTTCTTCAGTGATCTCTTGGTTATTAAGTAGTGTGTTGCTTAGCCTCCATGTGTTTGTATTTCTTACAGATATTTTCCTGTAATTGATATCTAGTCTCATAGCTCTGTAGTCAGAAAAGATACTTGATACAATTTCAATATTCTTAAATTTAACAAGGCTTGATTTGTGACCGAATATATGATTTATCCTGGAGCATGTTCCATGAGCACTTGAGAAGAATGGCTATTCTGTTGTTTTGGGATGGAATCTCCTATAAAAATCCATTAAGTCCATCTTGTTTAATGTATCATTTAAAGCTTGTGTTTCCTTATTTATTTTCATTTTGGAAGATCTGTCCATTGGTGAAAGTGGGGTGTTAAAGTCCCCTACTATGATTGTCTTACTGTCGATTTCCCCTTTTATGGCCGTTAGTATTTGCCTTATGTATTGAGGTGCTCCTATGTTGGGTGCATAAATATTTACAATTGTTATGTCTTCTTCTTGGATCGATCCCTTGATCATTATGTAGTGTCCTTCTTTGTCTCTTGTAATAGTGTTTATTTTAAAGTCTATTTTGTCTGATATGAGAATGGCTACTCCAGCTTTCTTTTGATTTCCATTTGCATGGAATATCATTTTGCATCCCCTCACTTTCTGTCTGTATGTGTCCCTGGTCTGAAATGGGTCTCTTGTAGACAGCATATATATGGGTCTTGTCTTTATATCCATTCAGCCAGTCTGTGTCTTTTGGTTGGAGCATTAATCCATTTACATTTAAGGTAATTATCGATATGTATATTCCTATTACCATTTTCTTAATTGCTTTGGGTTTATTCTTGTAGGTCCTTTCCTTCCCTTGTGTTTCCCGCCTAGAGAATTTCCTTTAGCATTTGTTGTAATGCTGGTTTGGTAGTGCTGAATTCTCTTAGCTTTTGCTTGTCTATAAAGCTTTTAATTTCTCCATCAAATCTGAATGAGTGGGCTTCCCTGTTGGTGCAGTAGTTAAGAATCTGCCTTCCAGTTCGGGGGACACGTTTTCGAGCCCTGGTCTGGGAATATTCCACATGCCATGGAGGAACTAAGCCCATGTGCCACAAGTACTGAGTCTGAAGCCTAAAGCCCATGATCCACAGCTACTGAAGTCTGCATACCTAGAACCCATGCTCCACAGCAAGAGAAGCCACTGCAATGTGTAGCCCCCACTCGCTGCAACTAGAGAAAGCCCAGGAGCAGCAACAAAGATCCAATAAAAATAAATACAAAATAAACACATTTAAAAAAAAAAAGAAAAGAAAAAAATCTGAATGAGATCCTTGTTGGGTAGAGTAATCTTGGTTGTAGTTTTTTCTTCTTCATCATGTTAAATATGTCCTGCCACTCCCTTCTGGCTTACAAAGTTCCTGCTGAAAGACCAGCATTTAACCTTATGGGTATTTCCTTATGTGTTGTTTGTTGTTTTCCCCTTGCTGCTTTTAATATTAGATCTTTTTATTTAATTTTTGATAGTTTGATTAATATGTGTCTTGGCATGTTTCTCCTTGGCTTTATCCTGTTTGGGACTCTCTGTGCTTCCTGGACATGATTAACTATTTCCTTTCCCATAATAGGGAAGTATTCATCTCTAATCTCTTCAAATATTTTCTCAGTCCCTTTCTTTTCCTCTTCTTCTTCTGGGACCCCCATAATTCAAATGTTGGTGCATTTAATGTTGTCCCGGAGGTCTTTGAGACTGTCCTCAATTCTTTTCATTCTTTTTTTCTTTATTCTGCTCTGCATTAGTTATTTCCACTATTTTATCTTCCAGGTTACTTATCCATTCTGCTGCTTCAGTTATTCTGCTATTGATCCCTTCTAGAGAATCTTTAATTTCATTTTTTGTGTTGTTCATCACTGTTTGTTTGCTCTTTAGTTCTTCTAGGTCCTTGTTTAACGTTTCCTGTATTTTCTCCATTCTATTTCCAAGATTCTAGATCATCTTCACTATCATTATTCTGAATTCTTTTTCAGATAGTTTGCCTATTTCCTCTTCATTTGTCAGATCTCGTGGGGTTTTGCCTTGCTCCTTCAACTGTTTATTTCTCTGTCTTCTCGTTTTTCTTAACTTACTGCGTTTGGGGTCTCCTTTTTGCAGGCTGCAGGTTCTTAGTTCCCGTTCTTTTTGGTGTCTGTGCCCAGTGGCTAAGGTTGGTTCAGTGGGTTGTGTAGGCTTCCTGGTGGAGGGGACTAGTACCTGTGTTCCAGTGGATGAGCCTGAATCTTTTCTTTCTGGTGGGCAGGTCCACGTCTGGTGGTGTTTTTTGGGGTGTCTGTGGCCTTATTTTGATTTTAGTCAGCCTCTGTGGTAATGGATGGGGTTTTGTTCCTGTCTTGCTAGTTTTTTGGCATAGGGTGTGCAGCACTGTATCTTGCTGGTTTTTGAGTGGAGCTGGTCCTTGGTGTTGAGATGGAGTTCTCTGGGGATTTTTGTCATTTGATATTACATGGAGCTGGGAGATCTCTTGTGGATCAGTGTCCTCAACTTGGTTCTCCCACTTCAGTAGCACAGCCCTGATGCCTGGCTGGAGCACCAAGAGCCTGTCCTCCACAAGGCTCAGAATAAAAGGGAGGAAACAAAGAAAGAAAGAAAGAAGAATATAAAATAAAATTTAAAAATTATTAAAATAAAATATAATTTTTAAGAAAAAATACATTATGTGATAAAAAAAGATAGCCAGACAGAACCTTAGGACACATGGTAAAAGCAAAGCTCTACAGACAAAATCACAGACAGAAGCATACACATATACACTCCCAAAAAGAGAAAGAGGGGGAAAATATATATATATATATATCATTGCTCCCAAAGTCCACGTCCTCAATTTGGGTAATTTCGTTGTCTATTCACGTATTCCACAGATGCAGGGCACATCAAGTTGACTGTGGAGATTTAATCCGCTCCTCCTGAGGCTGCTGGGAGTGATTTACCTTTCTCTTCTTTGTTTGCACAGCTCCTGGGGTTCAGCTTTGGATGTGGACCCGCCTCTGTGTGAAGGTCGCCTGATGGCGTCTGTTCCTGCTCAGACAGGGCGGGGTTAATGGAGCAGCTGCTTCTGGTGTCTGGCTCACTCAGGCCGGGAGGAGGGAGGGGTACGGATGCGGGGCAATTCTGCAGCGGCAAAGGCCAGCATGACGTTGCACCAGCCCCAGGTGTGCCATGTGTTCTCCCAGGGAAGTTGTCCCTGGATCCCGGGACCCTGGCAGTGGCAGGCTGCACAGGCTCCCAGAGGGGAGGTGTGGAGAGTGACCTGTGCTCGCACACAGGCTTCTTGGTGGCGGCAGCAGCAGCCTTAGAGTCTCGTGCCCAGCTCTGGGGTCCGCGCTGATAGCCGCAGCTCACACCTGTGTGTGGAGCTCCTTTAAGCAGGGCTCTTAATCCCCTCTCCTCACACACCAGGAAACAAAGGCAAGAAAAAGTCTCTTGCCTCTTCAGCAGCTCCAGACTTCTTCCGGGACTGCTCCCCATCTAGCTGTGACACACTAGCCCCCTTCAGGCTGTGTTCACTCAGCAGACCCCAGTCCTCTCCCTGGGATCCGACCTCTGAAACCCAAGCCTCAGCTCCCAGCCCCCACCCGCCCTGGCAGGTGAGCAGACAAGCCTCTTGGGCTGGTGAGTGCTGGTCGGCACTGATTCTCTGTGTGGGAATCTCTCTGCCTTGCCCTCCGCACCCCTGTTGCTGTGCTCTCCTCCTTGGCTCCGAAGCTTCTCCCCTCCACCACCCACAGTCTCCACCCACGACGGGTCTTCCTAGTGTGTGGAAACCTTTCCTCCTTCACAGCTCCCTCCAACTGGTGCAGGTCCCGTCCCTATTCTTTTGTCTCTGTTTTTTTCTTTTTTCTTTTGCCCTACCCAGGTATGTGGGGAGTTTCTTGCATTTTGGGAAGTCTGAGGTCTTCTGCCAGTGTTCAGTTGGTGTTCTGTAGGAGTTGCTCCACATGTAGATGTATTTCTGATGTATTTGTGGGGAGGAAGGTGATCTCCACGTCTTGCTCTTCCACCATCTTGAAGCTTTCTCCCCCAAGACAAATTTTAAAATAATTAACAAAAGGGAGTGAATTGCACTGTAAGATTATGAAGTTTCAATAATTCAAATTCTGTGGTAATGTAAAATAGGCTTCTGGATTAATCTAAGAAAGTCAGAATTATGCCTCAGGGAGGAGAAGACTTCACATATTCATTTATAAAGATGATGTCTCAAATAAACTGGGAAAATATTTTTTCAATAAATAATAATGAAATCATTTAAAAATATTTTTGAAAAAATTAAACTTTTATTTTATAAATTTATTTATTTATTTATGCATGTGTTGGGTCTTTGTTGCTGCATGCAGGCTTTCTCTAGTTCTTTGTTGTGGTGCCTGGGGTTCTCACTGCAGCAGCTTCTCTTGTTGCAGAGCACAGGCTCTAGGTGTATGGTTGTCAGTAGCTCTGGCTTGTGGGCTCTAGTGCACAGGCTCAGTAGTTGTGGCACATGGGCTTAGTTGCTCCGCAGCATGTGGGACGTCCTGGACCAGGGCTTGAGCCCATGTCCCTTGCATTGGCAGGCAGATTCTTAACCATTGCTCGACCAGGGAAGTCCCTAAACTTTTATTTTATATTGCATATTTTTTTCTAAAGAAAGCATAAGTGATTTGTTTTTTATTTTGAAAGAGATGTCGGGTACATAAATTGAAAATAAGAAAATGTAATAAACTAATTTTTAGAGCTATTTACATAAACTAAATCTCTTTTATAAAAATGCAAATATACATATTAAAATCAAAATGAAATATATTATAGCACAAATGGATAAGACAACATTGATATTATACATATATGAAGAGCTGTTATAAATTAATAAATAAAGATTTACACCATAATAGAAAATGACTGAAGAAGCAGAGTATTTATTGAAGTATCAGGGTAAATAGATATTTAATCAATGTATGAAATTGTTTACTGTCATTTTTTATCAAAGTAATGCTTCAACAATGTGCTGTATTGCATTCATCAAATTGGCAAAGAAGGAATAGAATGATAATATCAAGTGATGGTGGGAGTACCCAGCTCCTGAAAGTAAACATTGAGATAACATTTCTGAAGAACACTGTTAATCTGTATCACATTTTGCAAAACACTTTATCCTAGAAATTTATCCTACAGCAATTATCTGTTTATATGCAAAGATAGCTATTTAGAAAAATGAAAAATTGAAAACAAAATAAAATTTGAAAACCGAAAGAAAACACTGATGGGTTTTTTAAGTACTAAATATTCTATTTTACAAAAATATACATAATGGCCAATGCAAAAGTGAAATGTTTATTTGATACTTTCCTTTTCAAATTATTTTTATTAAGAAGGAATAAAACATGGTATAAATGAGAAGACTGTGGCAAAATTTGTCTCTCTGAAGATAATCACATGAGTTATTATTTTAAAATATCATCGTACCCTTATTACAAACTTTTTTTTTAAAGGCTGTATTTCCTGGAACTAGAGACTATGTTTTCAAATTATTGGTAAGTTTAATAAGCAGGTTAAAAATCATAGGCATGAAAAGATCTAATTTTTAAATTACATATGTTAGAGACAAGATTATAGAAGAATATAAGCATTGTGTTGGTATATACCAACACAATGCTTATTTCTCCCTGGTAGGTTTACAGATAGGTTTTGATTTCTTCTTCCTTTCCTTTTCTACAATAAACGTATATTATTTTATCTAGGAAACAATATTTTTTAAATAAGAGTGTTGTTGTGCAATAACGTGGATGTACTTAATGCCACAGAACTGTATACTTAAAATGGTTAAAATGTTAAATTTTATGTTTATTTTTACCACAGTTAAAAATAATAAGATTGAAAATAATCATAATCATAATAAGATTGTCAATGTACAATGTCAATTGTCAATGTCAGTCTTCCTAAGACTGAGCTTCCTATGGTAAAGGCAGTCCTGTTCAATCCCAGGCCGTCTTGACAATGCACAGCAAATGCTGGGAACAGCCCAGAATGTGCCTCTGGGAACGTAGCTGTACTGAGCTGACAGAAGAAAATAATATCGATTTTTTCATTCCTTGGAGTTGATTGACCTTTCAACAAGGGCATATTGCTTATGTCTTGACTAGAGTTAATATTTTTTCTTTTCCTATATAGCCCATTTAAAAACTATCATTTGACCTCTTTCATTTTGCAAAACTTTCTTTTTACGAAATCTAATGACTTACATATATGGGGTCAATTTACAATATAATATTTAGATTGCCAAAGGCCGCTGCTTAAATTTAGCAATTACTATGTAGAAAAATCTTTGATTTTATTAAAATAAATGCATCTGCTTGTTTGTGAAAGAAATATTTGCCATCAAGAATCTTACAAACATATAACAAGGACAAGGCCTAGTAATATAATAGGCAAACTGAAAAATAGCTGAAGAAAGCAAGAGAGAACTTGTCATGGATTTGCAGAGATAAGAGAGTTCAGATCTTGTTGGGAGATCTAGACATTACTGAAGAGAGGGCAGTATTTATTTCAAACTTTGAGAGATATGAAGAGTTTCTAGAAATAGGAAAGGGGAAAGTAGGATCCCAGGTAGAATTATGTATACCTTCAATAAAGGAATACTAAAATTGGGGTACTTTGTCAGGACGCAATAGCAAGAGTCAGGGATGAGTGGGATGAAGGTTCTTTGTTTGAGATAGTGAAAGTGAGGCAGTAAAGGTAGGTTATCACATAGAATCTTTGATGCCCAGGCTTTATAAAGATGGATGTAAAGCCACCAATACCATGATGGGAACCCAACTTTACTGGGATTAAAATGATCATGAGTGTAGGATGAATTGGAGAAGAGTTCAACTAAAAAAACACACACACACACATCTTGTGAAGCTCTTACATTAATTCAGAGAAGCATGGAGAGCACTGACAGTGACATAGAAGGAGGAGAACATTTTCAGGGGCATTGCAGAGTATCTATAAAATTGGCAACTGATTAGATATAGGGATGGAGTAAGGATTAAGGAAAGGCAGGTATAAAAATGTTCCAGTGAATAGTTGGTGATGACAAATAAAAATTTCAAAATCCAGATATTATCATATATACTTAAGCAGAAAAATTATTTTCATAGCCTAATCCAGCTCCTGGTCTTCACCTGCCATCTAATGAATTCCTGATGGAATTATGATCTGACTCATACAACTAGTCTGTTGTAAGGCAGGGGCTTAAACCAAGGCCCCAAGTTCTGCTGCCCATTCTTCTTTAGAATTTAAATTAAGAATCCCTTATTTTAACATGTTCATTTTCCTGGGACACTTTAATGTTTTTATGTCTCCCAGCAGAGTTAGATTAAGTAAATTGGATTAATAATTTTATTTATTTCATAACTGTTTAGGATTCTTTTTTAACATCATTATTGGAGCATAATTGCTTTACAATGGTGTGTTGGTTTCTGATTTATAACAAAGTGAATCAGTTACACACATATATATATATATATGTTCCCATATCTCTTCGCTCTTGCATCTCCCTCCCTCCCACCCTCCCTATCCCACCCCTCTAGGTGGTCACAAACCACCGAGCTGATCTCCCTGTGCTATACGGCTGCTTCCCACCAGCTATCTATTTTACGTTTGCTAGTGTATATAAGTCCAAGCCACTCTCTCACTTTGTCATAGCTTAACCTTCCCCCTTCCCATATCCTCAAGTCCATTCTCTAGTAGGTCTGTGTCTTTATTCCTGTCTTATCCCTACGTTCTTCATGACCTTTTTTTTCTTAGATTCCATATATATGTGTTAGAATATGGTATTTGTCTTTCTCTTTCTGACTTACTTCACTCTGTATGACAGACTTGAGGTCTATCCACATCACTACAAATATCTCAATATCATTTCTTTTTATGGCGGAGTAATATTCCATTGTATATATGTGCCACATCTTCTTTATCCACTCATCCGGTGCTGGACACTTAGGTTGCTTCCATGTCCTGGCTATTGTAAATAGAGCTGCATTGAACATTTTAGTACATGACTCTTTTTGAATTACGGTTTTCTCAGGGTATATTCCCATTAGTGGGATTGCTGGGTCTTATGGTAGTTCTATTTGTTTTTTTTTTTTTTTTCCTGGTATGCGGGCCTCTCACTGGTGTGGCCTCTCCCATTGCAGAGCACAGGCTCTGGACGCACAGGCTCAGTGGCCATGGCTGACGGGCCTAGGTGCTCTACGGCATGCTGAATCTTCCCGGACCAGGGCAAAAACCCGTGTCCCCTGTATCGGCAGGAGGACTCTCAACAACTGCACCACCAGGGAAGCCCCTATTTATTGTTTTTTAAGGAACCTCCATACTGTTCTCCATAGTGGCTGTATCAATTTACCTTACCACCAACAGTGCAAGAGGGTTCCCTTTTCTCCACAACCTCTCCAGCATTTATTGTTTGCAGATTTTCTGATGATGCCCATTCTGACCAGAGTGAGGTGATACCACAATGTAGTTTTGATTTGCATTTCTCTAATGATTAGTGATGGTGAGCATTCTTCATGTGTTTGTTGGTAATCTGTATATCTTCTTTGGAGAAATACCTATTTAAGTCTTCTGCTCATTTTTCGATTGGGTTGTTTTTTAGTTGTTATTGAGCTGCATTAGCTGCTTGTAAATCTTGGAGATTAATCCTTTGTCAGTTGCTCCATTTGCAAATATTTCCTCCCATTCTGAGGGTTATCTTTTGGTCTTGTTTATGGTTTCCTTTGCTGTGCAAAAGCTTTGAAGTTTCATTAGGTCCCATTTGTTTATCTTTGTTTTTATTTCTATTTCTCTAGGAGGTGGGTCAAAAAGGATCTTGCTGTGATTTATGTCATAGAGTGTTCTGCCTATGTTTTCCTCTAAGAGTTTGATAGGGTCTGGCCTTACATTTAGGTCTTTAATCCATTTTGAGTTTATTTTTGTGTAAGGTGTTATGGAATGTTCTACTTTCATACTTTTACATGTACCTGTCCAGTTTTCCCAGCACCACTTATTGAAGGGGCTGTCTTTTCTCCACTGTATTTTCTTGCCTCCTTTATCAAAGATAAGGTGACCATATGTGCGTGGCTTTATCTCTGGGCTTTCTAATCAGATCAATATTTCTGTTTTTGTGCCAGTACCTTACTCTGTTGATTATGGTAGTTTTGTAGTATAGTCTGAAGTCAGGGAGCCTGATTCCTCCAGCTCCGTTTTTTGTTCTCATGATGGCTTTGGGTATTCGGAGTCTTTTTTATATCCAAACAAATTGTGAAATTTTTTGTTCTAGTTCTGTGAAAAATGCCACTGGTAGTTTGATTGAGATTGCATTGAATGTGTAGATTGCTTTGGGTAGTAGAGTCATTTTCACAATGTTGATCCTTCCAATCCAAGAGCATGGTATATCTCTCTATCTAATTGTATCATCTTTAGTTTCTTTCATCAGTGTCTTATAATTTTCTTCATACAGCTCTTTTGTCTCCTTAGGTAGGTTTATTCCTAGACATTTAATTGTTTCTCTTGCAAAGGTAAATGGGAGTGTTTACTTAATTTCACTTTCAGATTTTCATCATTAGTGTATAGGAATGCAAGAGATATCTGTGCATTAATTTTTTATACTTCTACTTTACCAAATTCATTGACTAGCTCTACTAGTTTTCTGGTAGCATCTTTAGGATTCTCTATGTATAGTACCATGTCATCTGCAAACACTGACAGCTTTACTTCTTTTCTGATTTGGATTCCTTTTATTTCTTTTCTTCTCTGATTGCTGTGGCTAAAATTTCCAAAACTATGTTGAATAAGAGTGGTGAGAGTGGGCAACCTTGTCTTGTTCCTGATCTTAGTGGAAATGGTTTCAATTTTTCACCATTAGGGACAATGTTGGCTGTGTGTTTGTCATATATGGCCTTTATTATGTGGAGGAAATTTCCCTCTATGCCTCTTTCGGCAGGGTTTTTATAAGAAATGGGTGTTGAATTTTGTCGAAAGTTTTCTCTGCATCTATTGATATGATCATATAGTTTTTCTCCTTCGGTTTTTTAATATGGTGTAACACATTAATTGATTTGCATATATTGAAGAATCCTTGCATTCCTGGAATAAACCCCACTTGAACATGGTATATGATCCTTCCAGGAGACTGTTCCATGACCACTTGAGAAAATGTGTATTCTGTTGGTTTTGGATGGAATGTCCTATAATTATCCATTAAGTCCATCTTGTTTAATGTATCATTTAAAGCTTGTGTTTCCTTATTTATTTTCATTTTGGATGATCTGTCCATTGGTGAAAGTGGGGTGTTAAAGTCCCCTACTATGATTGTCTTACTGTTGATTTCCGCTTTTATGGCTGTTAGAGTTTTCCTTATGTATTGTGGTGCTCTTATGTTGGGTGTATAAATATTTATAATTGTTATATCTTCTTCTTGGATAGATCTCTTGATCATTATGTAGTGTCCTTCTTTGTCTCTTGTAATAGTGTTTATTTTAAAGTCTATTTTGTCTGATATGAGAATGGCTACTCCAGCTTTCTTTTGATTTCCATTTGCATGGAATATCATTTTGCATCCCCTCACTTTCTGTCTGTATGTGTCCCTGGTCTGAAATGGGTCTCTGGTAGACAACATATATAAGGGTCTTGTTTCTGTATCCATTCAGCCAGTCTGTGTCTTTTGGTGGGAGCATTTAATCAATTTACATTTAAGGTAATTATCAATATGTATGTTTTTATTCCCATTTTCTTAAATGTTTTGGGTTTGTTATTGTATGTTTTTTCATTCTCTTGTGTTTCTTGCCTAGAGAAATTCCCTTAGCATTTGTTGTAAAGCTGGTTTTGTGGTGCTGAACTCTCTCAGCTTTTGCTTGTCTGTGAAGGTTTCAATTTCTCCATCAACTCTGAATGAGATCCTTGCTGGGTAGAGTAATCTTGATTGTAGGTTTTTCTCCCTCATCACTTTAAATATGTCCTGCCACTCCCTTCTGGCTTGCAGAGTTTCTGCTGAAAGATCAGCTGTTATCCGTATGGGGATTCCCTTGTGTGTTAGTTGTATTTTTTCCCTTGCTGCTTTTAATATGTTTTCTTTGTATTTAATTTTTGGTAGTTTGATTAATATGTGTCGTGGCATTTTTCTCCTTGGATTTATCCTGTATGGGACTCTCTGTGCTTCCTGGACTTGATTAACTATTTCCTTTCACATATTAGGGAAGTTTTCAACTATAATCTCTTCAAATATTTTCTCAGTCCCTTTCTTTTTCTCTTCTTCTTCTGGGACCCCTATAATTCGAATGTTCTTGCATTTAATATTGCCCCAGAGGTCTCTGAGACCTTCCTCAGTTCTTTTCATTCTTTTTTCTTTTTTCTGCTCTGCAGTAGTTATTTCCACTACTTTATTTTCCAGGTCACTTATCCATTCTTCTGCCTCAGTTATTCTGCTATTGATCCCTTCTAGAGTATTTTTAATTTCATTTATTGTGTTGTTCATCATTACTTGTTTCCTCTTTAGTTCTTCTAGGTCCTTGTTAAATGTTTCTTGCATTTTCCCTATTGTATTTCCAAGATTTTGGATCAGCTTTATTATCAGTATTCAGAATTCTTTTTCAGGTAGACTGCCTATTTCCTCTTCATTTGTTAGGTCTGGTTGTTTGCTGCCTTGCTCCTTCATCTGCTATGTGTTTTTCTGTCTTCTCATTTTACTTATCTTACTGTGTTTTGGGTCTCCTTTTTGCAGGCTGCAGGTTCGTTGTTCCCATTGTTTTTGGTGTCTCTCCCCAGTGGCTAATGTTGGTTCAGTGGGTTGTGTCAGCTTCCTGGTGGTTAGGACTATTGCCTGTGCTCTGTGGATGAGGCTGTATCTTGTCTTTCTTGTGGGCAGCTCCACATATGGTCGTGTGTTTTTGGGTGTCTGTGGTCTTATTATGGTTTTAAGCAGCCTCTCTGATAATGGATGGGGTTGTGTTCCTCTCTTGCTAGTTGTTTGGCATAAGGTGTCCAACACTTTAGCTTGCTCTTCGTTGAGTGAATCTGGGTCTTCGTGTTGAGATGGATATCTCTCGGAGGTTTTCACCGTTTGATATTATGCTGAGCTGGGAGGTCTCTTGTGGACCAGTGTCCTGACGTTGGCTCTCCCACCTCAGTGGCACTGCCCTGATGCCTGGTTGGAGCACCAAGAGGCTTTCATCCACATGGCTCAGAGTAAAAGGGAGGAAAAATAGAAAGAAAGAAAGAGCACAAAATAAAATAAAATAAAGTTATTAAAATAAAACATAATTATTAAGAAAAAACATTTTTAAGTAAAAAAAAAAAAGGACATACAGAACTCTAGGACAAATGGTGAAAGCAAAGCTATACAGACAAAATCTCACACAGAAGCATACACATACACACTCACAAAAAGAGGAAAAGGGGAAAAAATAATATATCTTGCTCCCAAAGTCCACCTCCTCAATTTGGGATGATTCGTTGTCTATTCTGGTATTCCACAGATGCAGGGTACATCAAGTTGATTGTGGAGATTTAATCCAGTGCTTCTGAGGCTGCTGGGAGAAATTTCCCTTTCTCTTCTTTGCTTACACAGCTCCCCGGGTTCAGCTTTGGATTTGTCCCTGCCTCTGTGTGTAGGTCGACTGAGGGCATCTGTTCTTTGCTCAGACAGGACAGCGTTAAAGGAGCAGCTAATTTGGGGGCTCTGGCTCACTCAGGCCGGGGAGAGGGCTGGGTACGGATACAGGGCAAGCCTGCAGTGGCAGAGGCCAGCGTGACGTTGCAGCAGCCTCAGGCGTGCCATGTGTTCTCCTGGGGAAGTTGTTGTTGTATCACGGGACCCTGGCAGTGGTGGGCTGCACAGGCTCCCCGGGAGTGGAAGTGTGGATAGTGACCTGTGCTCACACACAGGCTTCTTGGTGGCGGCAGCAGCAGCCCCAGCATCCCACGCCCGTCTCTGGGGTCCACGCTGTTAGCCGCGTCTCACACCCGTCTCTGGAGCTCCTTTAAGCAGCGCTCTTAATCCCCTCTCCTCGCGCACCCGAAAACAGTGGGGAAAAAAAGTCTCTTGCCTCTTCAGCAGCTCCAGACTTTTTCCCGGGCTCCCTCCCGGCTAGCCGTGGTGCACCAGCCCCCTTCAGGCTGTGTTCACAACGCCAACCCCAGTCCTCTCCTTGGGATCCAACCTCCGAAACCCAAGCCTCAGTTCCCAGCCCCGCCTGCCCCGGTGGGTGAGCAGACAAGCCTCTCGGGTTGGTGAGTGCTGGTTGGCACCGATCCTTTGTGCGGGAATCTCTCCGCTTTGCCCTCCACACCCCTGTTGCTGTGCTCTCCCCTGTGGCTCTGAAGCTTCCCCCCTCTGCCACCCGCAGTCTCTGCCTGCAAAGGGGCTTCCTAGTGTGTGGAAACCTTTCCTCCTTCACAGCTCCCACCCACTGGTGCAGGCCCCATCCCTATTCTTTTGTCTCTGTTTTTTCTTTTGCCCTACCCTGGTATGTGAAGTGTTTCTTGCCTTTTGGGAGGTCTGAGGTCTTCTGCCAGTGTTCAGTGGGTGTTGTATAGGAGCAGTTCCACGTGTAGATGTATTTCTGATGTATCTGTGGGGTGGAAGGTGATCTCCGTGTCTTACTCTTCTGCCATTTTCCTCAACTCCTGTTTAGGATTTATATTGTAAGGGGGCTCAAATATGTACCATGAAAATAATAATACATGAGAATCTTAACATTGTATTTAGATTACTTTAGTGTTTTTCTACACATTATCCAATTAAATCTCTCTGATTTAATTCTGCTGAGATCAGCCTGATATGATGATCTCCATTTTATAGCAAGAACATTCATTCAAACTCAGAAAGTTTAAGTAAACTAGCAAACTGAGAAGCTAGAACTTGAACCTACACTTTTTGACTCACAGTCACAAACAACTCCTAGTTGTGAAAATAAATGCAAATTTTCCCTTTAATATGATATAGGGCAGCACTGAACAAAACCTTAATTATCAATTATTCTCAGATTTGGCAAATCTTTCTGGAGAGGATATACAGTAAATATTTTTGGCTCTGCCAGATATACAGTTTGTTCAAATGCCCAATGCTACCATTGTTTTGCAGAAGCAGTCATAGACAATATGTAAAAGAATGTGTATAACAAAACGTTCTTTACAAAAACTGGCTACAGGCTGGATTTGGCCCATGGGTTATAGTTTGCTGGTCCCTGATTTTGCCCCTAGTGTTATTTCTGAGAAGAAAACTGTTGTCTGCCTAGAGAGTTTATCAGACTTGTCCAAGCTGCTTCTGGATGGAGCCCTGAAATCTATTTTGTTTTACTGCTTTTAATTCTAATATCTCTTTCTAAAGAACTATTTAATAATATCAGTCTAGTTGACAAGATTTCTATCTTCCCCATCCCCAGCACTATAAGGTATAAATATTACTTTAATTGGTCTTTTTATGGTGTTCATGGAATTAGTTTAGGTAGTCAGTAATGTCTTAATTGTGCTGACGAAAGTTCACTGCTTATATCATTCTCTGGAGACTTCCAGACATCTAGTCCCTTGACTGTTGATTTGCCTTTCTTCAAGATTGTTCACTCTGTAAGATTGTAAAACAAAGTCTTTAATAAGCAAGCTCCACAGCTATTGAATCTATTTAATTTGCAGAATAGCTACTAAGATGCTGAACAGATCACAGGAAATCTTAGAATTGTTCCTTGTATCTCCCTCAATCCCATGTTCCAGAGGAACTATGATTAATTTTAAATTGAGAAATGGTAAACTGATACTTAACATAAGAAATAAAACATCTATATAATTGTGCTAGGTAGTTTTTATTTCATCATTCTTTGAAAAAAAATGCAATTTATTTATATAGAATAACATAATATAATATAAAACAATCAAATATTTTTCATGTGCTTTTGATTTGTAATTCAATTATGGATTCTGCTAGCAACCTTAGTCAAAGGCCAACATTTTACTTCTACATCAGAGCCCTAAGATTTGATTTTCGAAAACCTATCTTTATTACATTTTCTGCTTCTAAAGGACGCTATGTTTTACATTAAAGTAGGCCAGTTTTGTTCCTTCACAGTGCTTGGAGTTTAAAATAGAAGATTAAAAACAAGATAGGAAACTTTTCTGTTTAGAGTTACCCCCCTTCCAACTCTGTGTGTGTGTATGTGTGTGTGTTCCGGACTTCAAATATTAACTATTTGTTAGCAATCCAACCACATCGTTTCAAGTTTGAATAAATTTTGATGACACGCATCCTTCCAATTTAGCTGATTTTTTCCTCATTGAGGAGGAAGTTGCATACCATTATACAACTCCTTTATACCCCAGAGGGAAACCGCAAATGAGCCTTGAGGTCTACTGTTTGTGTCTGTATTCTAGTTTTGCCGTCTCTGCTATAATAAATAAGTTCTCATATGATCATATAGAGTTGAAACCCTGGTTGTTGCTATAGGGAGAATACAAATGAAGAATGAAACTTAGTAACAGACAGTGGTAGTATTCCCCATTTGTAGCAGACTTAAAGTAAATATAAAGTTAAGGGGGAAAACCAGAAATTATTTCCCAATTATGTCCTAAGAATAACCTAATGTTGCATTGGTATTCAGAGATGGAAGAGCAAGCATATTGGTAACTACAGGAGAATAGTTTAGAAACTATGTGTTTTGGTAATCAAGTATGGAGGGTTATTGAAAAAGAAAGGGAAAAAAAGGATTAGTCCTTTGTCCTTTGATATTTTGGAAATTCTTGTAAAACGTTTTTTAGAATATTTAGAATGATAAAATCAGATGAATAAAAAAAACCAAAGGAAAAAGAAAAAACGATAAATAAGGTAGAAAGAAATAAATGAAGTTTTATTAAACCGAAGCAAATTATGCCATGCCCACTGCATTACAGTTAAGCAACATCTTGTCTCTATTTTCACATCTTTGATAGATTTCATCCTCTTGTAATTAAGAAAGTACATGTTTAAAGAAACTGATAAATGTTGAATTTAACGGTGAAATGTTAACACCATTATAAGGTACAACTGACTTTCATTATAGTTAGACAAATTCTTAGTTTCCATCTCTGTGAAATGGTTATTTATATGGGCAATTAAAACCAACTTTGGCATACAATTTCATCAATGATCATCACGGTGCTGAGATATAAGATGCCATGAGAAATATTTATTGTTATGCTGTATCTTCATCCTAGGAAGAAGTAAGCTAGTTGAGTGAAGATTGATTTCCCATAATGAGTACTTACCTTTCTGTTAAATACTATGCTGAAGAAAGGGGAGAAGTATATGTTTTCTAACACAAAAAAGGTAGTACTTTTAGGGAATATGGATTCAAAATTGATTATACTTATTCTTTTCTTTTTTTCTTCATTCCTTGAGAGTCTTCCTACATTCGAATTTTTATAATGACACAAAAGGATTCTGTAAATACCGTTACAACCTACAGTTTTATATTAGAAGTATGTCAAATATTCATAATTTGTTGCATTTGGCCAAAGTCCATTTCAATTTCTAGATTAAAGAACAGGTTCATTGTACACCTTAAGCATCTTAGATGTTTTAAGCAGAATAGAGTTCGAATGAGTTTTTGAATATAAAAAAGTATTTTCCAAGTGAATTTTACCTTAGCAGATACATGCATTTTTATGTTAGTTTGGCTCTACTTTTTGGTGTAATCAACTAAAAAAAAAGTTAATTATATGAAAAGTAAAGTCTTTTTATAAAGCAGTAAGAAAACTGTCTTTTCTAAAGTTGCTCTTGAATATCTTAAAAAGCAGCATCATTTCAAAACAAAGTACAGAATAAAGGGTCATGTACAAGATCTTCTAACTTAAAAGGTCTTCGAATACATATTCTTGGATCTGGAGAAACATAGTGACATCTGTCTTTGATTATAGTTACATGGACAAATTTGAATTCTAGAGCTGTATTTAAAACATTTCAACATACACAATGATATTATGTTCCTGGAATATGGCACATGGTGGTTATTTTTAACGTAATTATAGATGTCTGAAATAAATTATTAAAAAGAAGACACTCATAGTAAAATCAGAAGTTCTCATGGTTTGTCATGTTTATCTAAGAAAATTCAAAATAAACTATTTGAATAAAGATTTCTGTTTGTTTCACAATTGTTCAAATTAACTTTACAGAAACTTTGGTTTAATTGCTGAAATGTTTAGTTTCTTTATTGACATTGTGCTTCTAAATTGTTAGACATTAAAGTGAATGAGAAAATGAGTGGTTTTTTGAGGTGTTTATTTTAAAAATATTAGAGGGATACTAATACAGGAAAAAAATTGCTATTAATCTCTTTTCACAGTAGTCCTGGGTTCCTAGACATGTGAAGTTACAATCATTTTTAATCTGTGTATTCTTTTGTTACATTTTGAAGATTGTCTTAAACTTTACTACGATGGACCTATACAAAAGTAGTTTGTGCTGGTATGATTACATTGAAGTAAGAGATGGGTACTGGAGGAAATCACCTCTCCTTGGTAAGAGATTTTTTTGCCTCTTATGTGGCTATGCATGTAGTCTGTCTTGTCCAGAGACAATTCTTTCAAGAGTTATCTTAGGATTTAAAATATATGAGACCAACATTTTAATTTTTCTTATACTTTTTTCAATCACAGCAAAAATACTCACAGACAGATAGATAAATAGACAATTCATTGATTTAAACCAGCTTCAATTATGAGGTGGTATTTGGACCTGAACATAATGATTTAGAATAGTTTATACTGAATAATCATCACATATTCTGTATTTTTAATTTTAAAATCAGAGTTTTAACAAGTAAACCAGATAAATTGTGTATTTGTGTGTGTATGTTGTTTTGCTTTGTTTGCTAAGGCAGTAGAGCATGAGCTGTTAGGTACACATTTGTTTTCTGGCTTCCTGCACCAAGGATATTGGTTCTTATTGTAGACGTCACAGTTTTGCTACTCAGGTTTTTGTGGCTGAGAAGGTGCATCTGTAGTTTGTGTCATAAATTGTAGCTCAGATTTGGTGCTCATGAAAGTATGCTACCAACATTTAACCACAGACCACATCACTAACTTACATGAGGCACTTTCTGTTGCCCTCTATTTTACTTAAAGGTGAGAGCTGCTGTGAGCACGTGAGCATCTACTCTATTGATTTTTTTTTTGAGATTGTACTTCTATTTTTAGAAATAGCTTTACTCAGCTGTGTTTATGTGCTTACATATCTTTTCTTCTTAACATCTAAAACCTGCTGAATGGACACTGTTGTACTAAAAGTGACAGCAGCATTAGTAAGTCCAAGAGATCTGTAGAAATGCTTAAAAATAAGGAAAAATTAAGATTTGAGCTAATTTGATAAGTCAGGATGAAGAAAACATTGTCTTGAACATTTAGTTCCTTAGCCTAGATGAAGCAATTTGTAATATATTTATGTGTGTTCCAAAGAAAACATTTCATTAAACTCATATTGAAAAACCAGTTCTAAAACTGAAATATTGAGAACACTTTTTAGAGCACCATCAGCATTACACACTGCAGGGTGTAATGGCCTAAAAGACTGGCTTAGTTTGACTACAATGTTCATGTGGAAAGCTTTCCCCACTAGTTCCTCTGAGACCTTGTTCCTCAGTGTGTAGCTGTCACACTGGCAGCATCAGAATCAGTTAGAAGGTTAGAAGTGTGGAAATGCAGGTCCCATTCCGTACCTTCTGAACCGGAGACTGCATTTTGACAGACTCCCTGGCAATTCATATGCACATTATAGCATTTTCTCTTTTAGTCAGGTTACTTTCTTCCAGTTTCCTTTTTTAAAGAATTGAAGTATAGTTGATTTACAGTGTTGTGTAAGTTTCAGGTGTACAGCAAAGTGGTTCAGATATAGATATAGATATATATTCTTTTTTCAGATTATATTCCATTACAGGTTATTACAAAGTTTTGAATATGGTTTCCTGTGTTTACAGTAAATCCTTTTTGTTTATCTATTTTATAGATAGTAGTTTGTATCTGTTAATCTCATACTCCTAATTATCCCTCTCCCCTTCCCTTTCCCACACATTACAGTTTAAGGGACATTGCTCTATTTTACATGCCCCTAATTTACTTTGCCATTTAGGGAGACCTTTTTTCACCTGCTATCTGTTAGTATGAATTTGTTTTAAGTTGACTGACATTTTTCATATACTAAAACTATGTATGACATCATTACCAAGGGCACACAAAAATGGATGACAATATATTATTCTTTGTGGAATTATTTCATGTGCATTGTCATATTTAACTTTCTGTCATCATATAAAATCTTAGAGCACAGTAGCAGATATACAGTAAGCAACGAATATTTGTGGAAAGTTGAAGGAGGGAAGAAGGAATGACAGGCAATAATATATTTGCTCAGTATTATACTTGCCTGTGGATAAACAATCAGAAAAAAATTAGAATTCATTATCAAGTCTTCTGATACTGTTTGCCATTCTGCCTACTACACTACATACTACAGCTTTATAGATGAGATGTATGTAGTAACATAATTCCTTGGGCAGCCTGTGGGTTTCCCTGACAAGTCGCCATTGAACATGGCTAAACAAAGAACTATACTTTGAGCTGTCACTTCCTTATTACTGACTAAACTGAAAATTTGAAGCAGTTTTTCAGGATCACTTGTACTTTTTTCTGTTTTCCATAGAATAATATTCCCCACCTTGATATATCATGTGTCATTTTACAAATAGGACATGTTTTGAGCTAGCTGTTTCTTAATTTTACAGATAATGATACTGACATCAGTCATTTAATCTGAGAGTATGTTCCAATATTCCATAAATAAATATGAAGAGATTGATTTATCCACCTTTATTAAGTAAATATTAAGGAATAATTATGGCTCTAGTTCCTAGGGGTAGATACAGGAACCAAATCAGGTTTCATGCATGCAATTTGTAGCTAGTGTGAAAAGCAATTAGAATATAAAGTCATATTTAGGAGTCTCTTTATTCTTTTATTTCTTTTAGGTAGATTCTGTGGGGACAAATTGCCTGAAGTTCTTACCTCTACAGACAGCAGAATGTGGATTGAGTTTCGTAGCAGCAGTAATTGGGTGGGAAAGGGCTTTGCAGCGATCTATGAAGGTAAGTCACATTGAGTTTAGAGATGGCTTCTTCTTAGACCTCTAAACAGAAATATCCTTTCTCTCAATTTCATTAGAATGATATTGTAACTGTATTTTAATTACAAAATTTTCTAAACCTGTATTATAATGTTCATTATGATGATTTTAATAAAAATACCTGGTAAATTTAAACTGAAGAAACAACCTGCTTTCTGGTACCAGTAATGTGGTAACATGTAAATGTACTCATCAGGGATGTGTGGGGAAAAAAAAACTCATTATAGAGATGTGTGGAAAACAACAGCAACCACAAATGGCGAAAGAGTTCTTAAACTTCGGTTGTTTTTTCATGACAACATTAAAATGTTATGAAGAAATTACCACTTCTCTTTGTGCTGAGTTTGTGTGTATTTGATGCCTGTACTGCGGAAATGCCTTGATAAAGGAAACTGCACAGAAAGTAATTGTGCACAGTTCTGGAGCTTGCTTTGTCTAAATCAGAGAGTCAGCATTCAAGAAGAATTTACTAGAGGCTTTGTTCTATATGTATCTAAAACAGTAAACTGGCATTGTGCTTCCTGGCTTTAAAAACCTTCTTGCCAGATCGTGGGTAGAGAAGATTCTTCTTGCTCCTGCCTCTGCCAGCGCAGGAGTTTAGGCTATTTAGAAGACAGAAGATTTCTTCTTCTCTTAGACTTTTAAGAGAATGGAAGCATTTGTTTTAGAGATTGTGTGGTTGTGAAGAGTATGGTTTGGATGGAGCCACAGATGTTGAGCACGAGGCTCGCTCACAGCCAGAGGCCCAGGGAGTTTTGTGGAGCTTCTCTCCTGATCAGCTCCTCCACTGAGGTAAAAGACTTAAAGAAGCAGTTCAGAGAGTCAAAGAGGAAACTCACATAGAATAAATTACAAAATCTCAAAAGGTTTTTAAAGTTTTTTTTAAATGCTTGTTTTTGTAAAAATGTGAATTAACAGTCATAAAAAATCATATATTCCTCTGCTGACTGTTATCTAATATTTATAGTTAAGTGACTAGGTTTTCTTTTAACCAATTAAATATTTACAACCAGCCAACCTTGATTTTTATAACCTGGTTTTTATGTACTCAGCTCCAGGCACCAAACTAAAATGTTATCTTAGAAGAAAATGAAAACGAAATGGTATGTCTAGGTTTATTTATTTGTTTATTTTTGCTTTCCTCAGCTATCTGTGGAGGTGAGATACGTAAAAATGAAGGACAGATTCAGTCTCCTAATTATCCTGATGACTACAGGCCGATGAAAGAATGTGTATGGAAAATAGCAGTGTCAGAAGACTGCTATGTCGGGCTGACCTTTCAGGCCTTTGAGGTAAAGTCCTTCAGGCAGCCTTTGTGGGGCACATCCTCCATAAATGACAGTGCATTTAATGGGATCCTCATTAAAAAAGCAAAGAACTAGAGAATCAGCTTTTTCATCAACAAAGAAGCAAAGGATTGCCTATAAAATGCAACATCAAGAGCAAAAGAGGTTTTTTTTTTTCTTCTTTCCTCTTACTGCAGACATTTTCAAGAAGATTAAAGTGAGTTTACATTATCTGTGCTTTTTGAATTAGAATGTTTGAAGTACTGTCAATAGTTTCTTTTGACAAATTCCCAGGCTTGTTTCACAAGAATGCTTGAAGAGTCCATTAAATAAAAAACTTTTATTTCTCTTCTAAACTAAGACGTTAAAGGTAGATTATCTTTTTGTTGTTGTTGTTGCAGTGTAAATCCATTTTTCACCTTTTTATCATTATGCAGAAAATTATTTATATCAAAAACAGGGATTTAAATATTCTTAGGAGCTTTTGATTTCATCAAAAATATTTATTGGGGAAGAGATCAGCACCGACATTGTATTATTAGATGAGGGCAGAATAAACCAAAGGCCAGTCAGAATCCTGGAGCAAAGTCTGCATCTAAAACTACTGCACTAGCTAATGAGTCATTTTTGTGTAGTGGGGAGAACTGAGTGAGGGATTAGAAGCTAAGAGATATGGGAATTTGTCAAGAACTCCTGAGCATGTTTAAATTACAGAATCAGGCTAGAAATTGAGAGCCCAAGGTGGAGTAGGAAGGAATGATGAGGTGCTGGCAGTAGGTCCAGGAAAGAGTTAGAGATCCAGATGCCATTACTGGAGATTATTTCTTTACTGAAATTAGAAGGCTTACTTACTGTCCAAGTGATCAGAAGGCCGGTGTAGAGAACCCCATTCATTGCCAGGATGTGCTGGCCACTGAGTGTGGTGACTGTGTGGTGTCCCAGTCCCCATAGCAGGAGCCCCAGGGGAATCCAGGTATTACTCAAAAGCCCAGAGAAACTCATACCCCGACCTGTAAACTGTGTAGCATATTTTTTGGTATTGTCTCTACCCCTTTGCTTGTACCTTTTAATTTTCAAGACATATTTCTTTTTAATCATGAAAAAACTCTCTTTTATGCCGTGATCATGATGTTTATGCCCCTGACCCCTTTGCATTTTTGGAAACCTTGGTTCCGAGATTATCTGATTCACATTTATTTTTAAATTTTATTGGATTGCAAACATTATTCAAATAGAACACTTTATTGTAAAGAGTAAACTAAAATTGGGTAGGATTCACTTTTTAGACCAAAACAACTGGTTCGCTGAAAAATTATCTAATGACCACATTACATGTGTTAATATTTTGTGCTATTGCAAAAATTAAGAGATGAACTGCCTTTCAATATATAATTCAATGTTTTATAGAATTCTATTTTAGTAGTGATGTCAGCAAATACATTCATTCCATGCATCTAAAAACTGAGATGCAGAAATTGCTGGCTTAGCTGGTTTGCAGGGTTTTTTTTTTTTGGTTTTCTGGGGTTTGTTTGTTTGTTTGTTTGTTTTGATATATCAATATAGTAAGAGTGATATTCTTCAAAAATAGGATAATGTAAGGACAAATAAGAAAGATTTACACCTCAGGCACTTAAAACCATGCCTGACACAGAGTAGTCATTTAATAAATACTTGTTGATTAAGTGAATGAATAAATTATTGCTAAGCTTTGGAAATGAGGTAGAGTCATGTCACAGTTTGGCTGATAGTACATTTTATTTATTATCTCTAGTTTCCTGTCCTTTCTTCATTTTGCTTTATTTCCTTATGTTTTTCCTCCTTTATTTATATGCTGGACATATTTGAATGTCTAGTAGGCCTCTCATCTTTAAGTGACTAACATCAAGCCTTTGATTGTCTTGTTTTACTCACACTAACCCACTCACCTTCAGTCTTCTCTATTTCAATATTTAGTGTTTCAGTATGTCACTATTTACTCAAGGAATATCCCTATTCCACTTTTTGTCTTAAACCCCAAGGCTAATTAATCAGCATATTCCATTTGCTTTGTCTTCAAAATATACCACATACATGACCACTTTATATCTACTTTCTGGCCACCACTGTTCTAATCACTGCCTCTTGCTTTGGAACTTTGGTGAGCTCTTCACATCTCTACACTTGCCCTACATATCCTGATATCCACACAACAGCTGGGATGATACTTTCAATGTAATTTATATCAAACACTCCTCTGCTTAAAGTTTTATCAAACACTACTCCCCATGTGCCTCATGGAGAAAATCTTTGTGTTAGACTTTCAGGCATGCGTTATAATGCTGTTGGCCATGAAGTCACTGTTAATGAATTGGAATATCTGTGAAGGTACCTTTAAACAGAAACACACATAAAGCAAGGATAAATATTGATTTGATGACAAAAATTTTGTGACCAGAAGCTCTCAGAAACCTAACTCTGTATTTCTCCAGGAGCCATGAATCAGTATTCACTAACTCAGTGTTTTCAGTGACTGACTTTGTTGAACTCAACTACTGCTAATACTGAGAATCAACTGTATATATTTTTAATTTGGTCTAGTGGTCATTAGGTGGTTTGTTTCAGTTACTCAGTTATCTGTTTATATCAATTTGTTTTTGTTTACATAACATATTTTCAATATACAGCTTATGTGTTTTATATTTAAAATGTATAATTTAAAAAAGATCTTCACTATTTCTCAGTGTTTTGTGTCTTTCTCTGACAAAACTGTTTTTATTCACTGATATCAGTCTTTGACTTTTTCAAAAACTTTCTATTTTTGTAACTCTTATTCCCTATGTCACTCTCTCCCTTTTCAGATAAAAGGGTCCTTAAGATAAGCTAGTTCTGTTGAAATCTACTATAAAGAACTTACTGGCTGTTCATTATTTATGCCTTTCTGTGAATTTATGTCATGAATATTCACCTCTCCTAATGCTACTTAGATTTTAATGTAAGTACAGAAAGAAATCTGAACAAGTGCTTTTGTTAATGAGGGTAATAGACTACTAATATTTCTGTAATCATCACCTTTGGGAAGATTTTTCTTCTCTAACAGTTACTGGTATGTTGACTCTTAAGACCAATACTGAAGTGAGTTTCTACATGAATGTAGATAATGTCTAAAATCATTTTGAAGAACTCATCTTCTCTTCAGCAGTGGTATTTGTAAAAGCCTCTATACTACTATTTCACTTGAGAACTTTCAGTATGCAGAAATACATAAGAGAAAAAGTTGGGAAGACTTTATAGTACAACTTCAAAGAAATGTCAGTAAAGCAGGAAATAAGTGAAATAAACCCAGAGCTTAATTATGTTTAATTAAAATCCCTACATACATTTATTTAAGTGGGATTACATTTGAGGTACTTATCAATATTTCTACACACTGTGATTTGGTTATACTTTCCTTTTGAAAACCATAGTATATAATAGTCTTTCCCATTATTACTAGCAACATTCTAAACTACATACAGAAGTTTTTTATCTTAGCACAGTTGACCCTTGAACAACACAGGTTTGAACTGCAGGGCTCCACTTATATGTAGACTTTTAAAAATAAATATAGTGCCTGTTACTTTCACTTTACAGATCTTTAAGCATGGGGGAAAGTTTGTGTTTGATTAGAGATCACAATATATGGAATCAGAAGAATTAGGGTTTAAGTGGTGAACCTCTCCAAACTATTTCAGCCTCCTTCCCTTGGGTGACTCATTTATCAGTTGCTTTGTTTTTGAGGCAGAGATAGCAGTTGGCGGTTTTTCAACTGTGCTGGGTTGGCACCCCTAACCCCTACATTGTTCAAGGGTCAACTGTACTTTGTGAATTACCTGATTAAGAGTAATCCTTTAATTCCTTTAAATATTTTATATTAGTTTCAGTTAAGTAGACTAGTCTTTGTGAATGAAGTAGGAAACCAAGACAAGATCTTAATTAGTTAATATTTTAATGCTTGCCCTGCACTATTTTTGGATATTTGGCTAAGAATTTATATTGGTTAATGACTATATAAGAGAATATGACTATATAAGGGCTACTATATAAGGTAGCTCTTCAGAATTATAGTTTAGGTTATCATTCTGCTCTGAAAGATTAGATTAAACAAACTTGCCCAAGGTCACACATTTCTTAATTGGTAGACTGTGAGTGATACCAATTCCTTGGCCTGGCACTCTTACACCAAGGTCTTGGTAGCAAAAAGAGGCATCTAATTCTCCTATGGCAACAAATCCTTTCCTATCATAACTATTGTCATTTGTACATTTGAGTTGTTTAATCAATAAAAGCCTGTCAGTCAGGGACATGTCTGTTTATTCATCACTGTTTATATACTATCAAGTATATATTTATTATCTGGTCATCATAGGTTTTTAGCAAATATTTATTAAATTTACGAGTTAAAAAGAATTGTGGGGGCTTCCCTGGTGGCACAGTGGTTGAGAGTCCGCCTGCCGATGCAGGGGACACGGGTTCGTGCCCTGGTCCGGGAAGATCCCACATGCTGCAGAGCGGCTGGGCCCATGAGCCATGGCCGCTGAGCCTGCGTGTCCAAAGCCTGTGCTCCACAACGAGAGAGGCCACGACAGTGAGAGGCATGTGTACCGCAAAAAACAAACAAACAAAAATTGTGTCATGAAGGAAAAAAAAATCAAATGGCAACATTGAGAAACCTGAATCATATAAAAATAGACCTAACCCAGCCTTATGGTTTTGATTTTCACATGGTTGAGCATTTTTTTCTCCTCCATTTTTCAGCTCTAATTGCATACGTATCAATATTCATTAAGTATTAAATAGTAATAATAAAACTAATACTAATTAATAAAATATTAAAGATGACAGTGGTACATTTTAAAATAATCATCTATTAACCTTTTATCCTTTTTATTTAAAATTCCTTTTGTCATAGCATTTATTACTTAAATTTACTGTATTTTTCTCATTATTAAAATTAATTTATTTTTAATAATAAATGCTAATCTTGATTGTTTTTGTTAGTCATACTTTTCTTTAACATTTTACCCCAAAGCAAAAAATAATGACTTAACATTGTTCCAAATGTATAGAATTTTAAGTTATATTATCTATAAAAGTTAAATCATTTATGGTGCTGATAGTATGAATTATATTTTGAAATTACATTCTAACACTCATAGAAGACTATTTTTATTATGGTAAAATAGAAATAACATAAAATTTACCATCTTAACTATTTTTTAAGTGTATAACACAGTAGTGTTAAGTACATTCACATTGTTGTGTAATCAACCTCCAGAACACTTTTCATCCTGCAAGACTGAAACTCTTTACCCAGTAAGCAACAACTTCCCACTTCCCCCGCCCCCCAGCCCCTGGCAATCACTCTTCTGCTTTATATCTCTTTGAATTTGACTATTCTAGGTACCTCATGTAAGTGAAATCATACAATGTTTGACTTTTCGTGTGACTTATTTTTTATTTCACTTAGTGTAATATCCTCAAGGTTCATCCATGTTATAGCACTTGAAAGGATTTCCTTCCTTTTTATAGCTAATATCCCATTTTATGTATAGACCACATTTTGCTTATCCATTCATCCACTGATGGACATTTGGATTGCTTCCACCCCTTGGCTATTATGGATAATGCTGATATGAACATGGATGTACAAGTATCTCTCCAAGACCCTGCTTTCAATTTTCCAAATATAATACCCAGAAGTGGAATTGCTGAATCATATGGTAATTTTATTTTCAATTTTTCAGAGAGTATGGGAGAGCTTTTACTGACACTATTACCTAGAAACTTTGGAGTTTTCAGAGGTTTTTACAAATAAGTACGTATTGCAGTAGATGTTTTTGCAATGTTATATTTATTTGGAAATTTGATTGTAAAATGAAAGCAAAGTGTGTGAATGGCCCCTGAGCCTGGGTATGGTATCTTGCTCCAGGGCTGGCATTCCTTCAGTCTTATAGCTCTCCCACATGCAGTGACCACAAAGCTCTACACTGGTTGGCAGTGTTAGAATGAGAGGCTGACTACTTTAGGTTACTTTTAATTGGTTTTAGTTCTTGCTAAGTAAAATAACTCAGTTTTCTGATGCTTTCTCTCTAACCTGCCAGTAAAGACATGGACACCCCCCCCAACTTAGTAATGAAATGTAATATTAATCCCTTCTGGCTAAGCTTTGTATTTATTCTTCCTTCTTTGTGTATTTGGATTTACTTCCAATATCATTTATATATCAGTTTTCTAAAAAAATCTTCAGAGCTTAATGTCACTTTCACTGTTTTCTCTATATACATATTAGGTCTCTTTACGTTATGATAAACTTGCCACATTCCTATATGGTTTGTGTTCTGATTACCTTAAAGTCTGTAATAAATCAGCATTATCATTACCAAACATATTTATTACATGTCCACGCTTTAAATCTAGAAGACACTGTTTTTCCTTTTCTTTTTTTTATGAATTACTGACTTTGGTGTTCTTTTTCTCATGGTACCTAAGGTTACTGGCATAACATCAATTAACTTATCCACTTTTTAGCTTCAACCGTATTTATTTCTTCAACTATATTTATACTAATTGATAAAGTAATTGATACTGCTGGAGAAAATATTACACAAATAACATAAATAAAATAACTCAAACTCTAATTTGTGCTCACCATCATTACTGTCATGTGGATGTAGTTGAAGAGGTATAATTATAATTAACACCAACAGAGAATGTTTATTGCTGGTATTGCAGATTTAGTGCTGGTATTGCAATTAGGATTAATATAATTAAACTGGAAATACTTGTAAACAAAGATCATGGAGGTCATTGATATGATATGTAGGTCAACAACCATGGCATTTACCGTGTGAGACTACAGTGACTACAGTGTATATTTCTATTGTTTTATCCCTAATACCAGGTGCATAATACTTAATATATAAGTAATATGTAATTCATAAATAGGTACTGGTGGAATCAATCCAAGAATTGGTCATTTTTATTCATTTTACCCATGAGATATTTACACTTTGTGTACCATATAAAATATTTAATTTTTACTAAGTAACCAGTGAATATACTATAAATTAAAATTTAAAGAGATCTTTAAAGATTTAAAGAGATCTATTGTTTAACTGTTAAAGGAACAGAGTGAGTTTTATATACAGGGAAATACCCATTATCCTATATCCTTTTAATCACTGATCATATGTAATTTTTTTCAACAGTGTCTCTCTTGTTTTCTTCACACTGTAATTTTCAAAAGCAAAAATTTCTTCAAAATAGTAATTAAAAACCCATTTTAATTAACCTTCTTATTTTTTACTCTGGTATGGCTTCTGATATGAAGCAACATGATGTTTTTTCTATTAATTAACTTTCTAGGGCAAGCAACTACTTTCTTCATTGTGTGTTCTCACTCCCTTTCCTCTTCTAACTTAGCCTTTCCCCCACTTCCAAAATAATTCATGAGTTGCAAGCATTTCATTCTGTGCTGCTCAAGCAGGTGAAGATAGATAGGTTGACTTGCTGAAACCTTTGGTTATTTTTCCTACAGTTTTGTTGTTTGTTCAGTTTTGCTTACCCTTTTATCAAGTTGTACAACTTGAGAGTTTTAGATGTTATTTTATATGTCCCCTTAACCAATGAATAGATTTTGGCCATCTGGAAATGTTCTCATATTTATAGAGAACTCTGATTTTGAAGGGACTGTATTAAAGACTGAGAGAAGAAGGTATGTTATAGCTAGTCAGATTGGCCTTGTCACCCCAGTGACTAATTTTGTTCCTAGTGAGACTGCTAGCTCTCCCTCACCCCTCTATTTAACAGCTACTGTCTCAAAAGTATGCTTTAAATAATGAGATATTTTTAATGTTAAATATTTTCCAATTCTTTACCATAATTCCACACACGTAGAGAATACATTTTTAGGGGAAAAAAATCTGGATTTATGAGTCACAGTGAGCTCCTACTAATAGTAGGAGCAATTTAAAATTGAAACCGGGCTTCCCTGGTGGGGCGGTGGTTGAGAGTCCGCCTGCCGATGCAGGGGACACAGGTTCGTGCCCCGGTCCAGGAGGATCCCACATGCCGCAGAGCGGCTGGGCCCGTGAGCCATTGCCGCTGAGCCTGCGCGTCCGGAGCATGTGCTCCGCAACGGGAGAGGCCACAACAGTGAGAGGCCCGCATACCCCACCAATAAATAAATAAATAAATAAATAAATAATATAATATATAAATAAATAAAATTGCAACCTTCACTCCCGCTACCCCCACTGCTCATACTTCCTATCTTGTTTCACTCTGTATTCTTCCATAGAATGTATTACTTTCTAATATTTTATGATTATTATTTACCTTGTTTATTGTTCCTTTGCTCTCTACCCACCAGTATAAGCTCCAGCAGGGTGAGGCTCTGTTATTTTGATGAATGATGCATACTAAGCAGTGAGAAGAGTGCACAGCACAGAACCAGCACTGAATATTTATTGAAGAAATGAATGAATCCTGATTTGTGATTGGGAAAAGGGCAGCAGCAAATGCAGTACTTAGTTCTAGCCAAATCTGCTTCAAAATCTATTTTTTTCTGTTTGTCCTTATGAAGACTATCATTGTTAATGTGTTGACAAATCAGGAAATGCCTTCTTCAACCAACTATACCAGAAGTTTCATGCATACAGGTTGTAGTTCATACAATGAATGTGTTCCCTGACATTCGTTCTGTAATAGGAGAATTCCATAAATTGGTGAATTGTATATTGAATGATGGTTGACAACATGTGATACTTTTCATGGTTTATAATTATAGATGTCAGTGCTTTCCAGCTTCAAATACCTAATAAGTAGTTGACTCTATTAAGACTTCAGAGTTAGGACTCATTTTCTATGAAAAAAAAAAGCAAGAATTTATTTAGAAATTGTCTTATAATTTATAAAACACTTTGTAAATTTTGTTTTGTTGTTTGTAGAAGTTTAGGGCTAAAACAAAGGTCTACAAACATTCACTTCTTCATAAAGCCAATAGTTTGAGCTAATATTTGCATTTAGTTGTTTATGAAAAAGTTTGAGTACATCCAAGGTGCACAGGCGAGAATAATGTGTTAAGGTAAAAGGCTCATCTAAACATGCCTGTTACCCTGAGAGGGGCAGCCAGTGCTAGTTCTACAATGGAGTAGTCTTCCCACACAAAGCTCTGCAAACTATGGATAAAGGATTTCATAGACTAGGAAGAAATGTAATCCCATGTTATCATATTTTGCTTCAAAAAGATATGTATAACCTAAAATAGTGCATTTGTCAATAATATGAATTCAGCTGCTCTATTGATAAAATAATGATTTTTTGATCAACTATGAGCAATTTTTATAACTATGTTTCAGAACAAATTATGCATTGCTTATAGCATATTTAGCTCAGATTTCTAATGAATATTATTAGTCTGGATTCTCTTAAATTCTATTTTCCAAAGAATTACTACTCATATTTTTATTTTATTTTAAAAAGCAGTTAACTTCTATTGATCCTAGTGCATGTGGATGCACTTTTTCATAGATTTTTTCCTCTGTCTCTCTACCAGATTAATACATCATTTACTCATGGACAGTGTAGATATTACCATACACACTCAACAGAAATGCTCTCTTTTGGTATAAGTAATATGGCCATGTTAGTACTATGGCACTGAGAATACATGATACATTTTTATAGAAATTGTTTTGTCTATTAATGAGATAGATCACATATTTTTACTATTACAGATTGAGAGACATGACAACTGTGCCTATGACTACCTAGAAGTTCGAGATGGAACCAGTGAAAATAGTCCTTTAATAGGGCGTTTTTGTGGTTATGATAAACCTGAAGATATCAGATCTACCTCCAATACCTTGTGGATGAAGTTTGTTTCTGATGGAACTGTGAACAAAGCAGGGTTCGCTGCCAATTTTTTTAAAGGTAATTTGAAATCATTTAAAGTGGAAGCTTTTCTCTGTCAAGGATAAATGTGGTATTTAGCTTTGAGTTAGGGGAGAAATAAAGTAATATTGAAGATTGAAGTATGCACTATTCATAAAGATATTTTGATGGTTTTTGATGGAATAGTTTACTGGTTAAAAAACTGGAATTTGGAGATTTGTAGCACGGGGTAGGAACTCCATTAGGATATTCTACCACCTGTTTTTTAGGAAATAGTCAAAACAGCAAAATCCAGAAATATACAGACAAGAGGAAAATATTTGCAATATAATCAACAAAGGGTTCATAACCAGAAGGGGATTACTGATATATAGTTTATCAATTTATTTCCAGGTGGCAGCATTTCTAAACCATCCCTTAGAGAATAGAATTCTACCACATTAGAAATAATTTATGGCCTCCTTAGTAGAACATTCTGATCCCTAAAATGTCTTTTTGACATTATTATTGATCAGCTTTAATTTTGAATTATATAACCAAATTTTAGTTTATTTTCATGTCCCATGTTTGGTGCGTATTCCTCAGGTAAAAAGAAAGCTATTTTAGTGCAAATAATAACATCAGATTTGTATTTTGAAAATTCATAGGCACTTAGGTTAAGTGTGTTATTATAGAATAAAATTCTTTTATGGGAAGAGAAAATAAATTTTCTCTATAATAATTTTTAAAGAATAAGTGATGGATTCAGTAATGTATGTCAAAATTTAGTGTGAATAATATCTAGATATTTTCATTATTCAAAGAGCAATAATATAATGGATTTTTCCTGACCATTACTTAGATGCTCACCATTTGAACTGAAAGGCAGAGAACTTTGGCACTTCTACTATATGTATTCCAAGTATTCATTAAAATGTTCATTTACATGCTTTAAATCTTCTCTATGTTGTATTTTACAGTAGAAGAAACATACTATAAGAGTCTCTCATGTGATGTTTGTGTATTTGCTTAACAAAATGCCTAGTCTTTGGATGATGCATAATTTCTCCAGAGAATATTGTTTGCTGTTTTCCTAACTCACAGTAGGTTATTCCTAAAGAGTGAGATTATGGAGTACCTTGTCATATGTGTTTTTTTTTAATAGTATATATTTTCATATGTCTATTTCATATATATTTTCATGTTACCATATACAATTAAAATAGTTTCTGTTTACAAAAATATGGAATTATTGTATTTTCTGGATCAACATATCTATATAAAAACAGTGAATGTTTTCAATTTAAAGAGGTGTAGTAAGTGTCATAGTTTTCCTTCTTTTTAATTTTTAGTCACCATATTTTATTTCTTAATAATGATATTACTTTAAAAGCATTTCTTCAGGCTACCTAGCAAACTATACAATGAAATGAACAGTGAATCCATGTTTTTTCAGTAAGTTTTTCTATTCCATTCTGAAAAATCTCTAGGTTTTAATAATCCTCTTTAACTTTAAAGTCAGAAAAAAACATACTGTGTCTGAGATGAGGTGATCTTCAGTTGGACCAGTCCTTCTGGTTCTTACACGATTCTTAGATTGCAGTGACATGGGTTCTTGTATGTCATCAGTCAAGAGCTTGCAAATTGTTCCTGTTCCTTCGTTGAAGAAATCAATTGTCTAATTGTCGCCATTTTTATAGAGGAAGACGAGTGTGCCAAGCCTGACCGTGGAGGCTGTGAGCAGCGTTGTTTGAACACACTGGGCAGTTACCAGTGCTCCTGTGAGCCTGGCCATGAGCTGGGACCTGACAAAAGGACCTGCGAAGGTGGGACCGGAATTGCACATGGGGTTCCCTGCCTGAAACCCCTACCCATTTCCTTCTATCATGTAGTCTCATTCTCTTTCTATTTTTATGCCTCCTTCTTATACTAGAATAAAATAGACACAGTTATGAAGAAAATACAGTATCTTTAAAACACAGGACATTGTATTCCAGATAATAATGAAGTTATGTGGCTGTTACTTCCACGTGACTACTAAAAATAAATACACTTTAGAAACTTACCAAATATGGTAAACCTGAGATTACAGGTAGTTTAAAAATATATTTATAAATATAGTAATATTTATATTAGTTAACATACATATCCACATATACATACATACACATATATACACAAAGGCAATTCAAGAGACCATTTTAGCTAACTCTTGACTCCCTAGGAATTAATTAGGAAGTGTGTACAATATGTTCATTTCACTTAACTTGCTTTTGAAACCCTAATTTTCCTAATTTCACCCTAATTTCATTCCTAATAGCAATAAGAAAGAGAGGTAACGTAAATAGTACCTCTTTTAAATAGATCATCCAAAAGAGAAAGAAAACCAGTTGTTAAATGGAGTTTTTGGAATAACAAATATGCTCTATTTACTATAGTTTACCTTGCCGGCTAGCTCAAGCAACTCTTTCCTTGTCTTGGAAACAAGTAACAAGTTCCTTGTCTTGGAAAAAAAACAGAGTTTGGAGAAATAAATAATTGATTTTGGTCTTACTACATCATGCTGTATTGTACTTTACATATATCTTTTTATTAATTCTCACAACAATCGTGTGGTGTAGATATTATTATACACATTTAAAATATAAGAAATCTGACCTCCAGTTTTCTTTATATTGCTCGCCCAAATTTGAGGTGATCTAAAATGTAAAGCCATCATTTTCTTCGCACTAAAGCTACAAAATAACACTTTATAAATTGGATTAGATGATTAAAATAGTTGTACTAAAGACTAAGGAATAGAGACTGCAGCTTTCTAGGTTTTGAAAAATCCAGAAGATGGTTGAAATTTAATGCTGAGACGTTTGATTATCAATGGAAAGGTGCTAAGAAGGGGATAGATTTATTAGGGGAAACCTTTCCCTTTTCTTTCTTTCTAGCGGCTTGTGGAGGACTTCTTACAAAACTGAATGGCACCATAACCACTCCAGGCTGGCCTAAGGAGTACCCTCCCAACAAACACTGCGTGTGGCAAGTGGTGGCACCAACACAGTACAGAATTTCTATGAAGTTTGAGTTTTTTGAATTGGAGGGCAATGAAGTAAGTGAATAATAAATATATTTTTTTATAAAGTGCTTTAGGGATCCCTAAAGGCAATCTGGTAAACAAAAAAAAAAAAAAAAAAAGAGAGAGAGAGATAGAGAAGAAGAAAGAAAGAAAGAAAAGAAGGAAGAAGGGAAGGAGGGAGGGAGGAAGGAAGGAAGGAAGGAAGGAAAAAAGGAAGGGAGGAAGGAAAATTGCAGTAGTACAATAGTATAAACGTGGTAGTCTTTCTTAGCTCTATTTCTCATTTCTGCAACTGCTTATAATTCCTGTTGGCATTGGATGGTATTTTAGACTGTCTCTGGGAGATTGAAAATTACCCCCCGGCATTTTCCTGATTTATTAAAGTACTATGAAAATATTAAGGTAATGTCACATAGATTTTTCTAGAAAAAATAAACCAAAATTCACTTGTTGAGTCATAACAAGAATACCTTTTTGGGAAAACCTGGTATACTTCCCTTGTGGAAATGGGTATATTTTCATTATATAAGTAGCTTTTCATTATGAGTATGCTTATGGTTCACAGATAAAGTGAGAAAGAGAAGAAGAAAGAAAATTTTTTAACCTCAATAAAACATGTATTTAGATGACACTATCTTTCCTTTGTCTTTATAGCTTACCATAGTAAAGTCCAGTTTTCTGTCTGGTGATCACTTTTAAACAAGTGAAATCATTTTTTTGAGAATTCCTATGTGCTGGTACACACACACCAAATTCAAATGGAATGTCAGGCCTAGAGATGACAACTTTTAGAACTGTGTCTTGTGTGATTGGTCAACATTAAGTTCAGAGAAAATGTAATAAATGTTTGTTCTGTTTCAGCTTTTCTACTTTCTTTTCTTTTCTCTAACTCCCACATCCTTTCTCCCAACAACTTCTTTTTCCTGTGTTTATTTTAAAATGAACGAGATCCAAAGGTATGATAAAATTCACTCAAAAATTATTTTGTCTTTGATGTATATCTGTTGAACACTCACAAAGAACTGAGAGAACAAAGAACAGAAATATAATATATCTGTGCTCCTGGACAATAATTGTTGGTAATATTTGTGGGTTTTATACCGTAATTTTGTCTTTGTGTATGTATCTTTCCTTCTTCTTTTTTCCCCTCTTACTTATCCTTCTTTCTTTTAATCATTTTTAAAAAATTCTATTTGTAGTAGTCAAGGCACTTCTATGGTTTTGAGTTAAAAAGAAATGCAGACTTTTGTGTTGCCTTAAAGGAAATTAAAATATGAAATGTAATGCACTGATATTTCAGAGAATTGTACAATTTTAGAGCTCAATGGACCTTTTGAGATCTTCTTTACATCATGTAAGCTTTATGATGGAAAAGACTGCAATTTATATTTCTTACATAATTTATCCACATGAAACATCATTTTTCTTTGATAATTATCTTAAATTTGGGAAATATTAAAATTAAGAACGTATTTTTATAGTAATCTTAGAACAGCTTTCATATGAGCAACACGTTTTGAAAATGGGAATCTCCCTGTCAGTTCTTCAATGTAATGTGAGCTTAGTATTGAATGGCTTCTACTTTCTCAGTTTCCCTAAAGCTGTTGGTTGTGGCAGAAATGGCATTTTGATTCACTAATTGATAGATGTTCCTAAGAAGGATAAACGTTTATGTTTACAAGGAAGAAGGGTAGATGGTTTAAAATAAATGGGGCATTGTGTTTGAAAGCATTTTTCTCATGATAGCAGTCTTTATTCATGGAAGGAGCCTTTACAAACTCTGTAACATATCCTGGAATTCTTAAACTTATGATGAGGTTACTGTGTGGAATGCTATTAATAAAATTCTGTGCATTTTCATAGTTTAAAGTCTTGAATATTTAAAATAAAAGCATGAGCAAAATCTTGAATTATAGAATACTGGGTTAAGTTATAACTTCATTGTTTTATTTATTTTATTGATATCTAAAAGGAAAGTCAGTATCAAACAACTTTAGCTTCGGTAACATTATCCCATCTTGTGTCAGAGCCCTCTCTAAATAAAAGTTGCAGATGTAACAAAGTAGATAGAAAACTTATTTCATTTTTCCTAGCAACATTTTGCTTATTTATCACCTAATTAATATCACAAGAGCCAGTAATTTGAGTTGACATATTGCAAAGTACACATCATGCCCAGAGTTCAATCATACGCTTTGTTAAACAATTATTCATCACAGTTTTCCTTAAGTCTGTATCTTTTGGAAAACATGTATGCTGTACATACATATATACAAGCATACATTTGTATATACATCTCTTGGAGCTATTCGGAGTAAAATTCTTCTCTCATCTGTCTATCATGGCTTCTGCTTCATATTTGGACACTTTTCTTGATTTTTGGACCTGTTAAATCCACTTTGACTACCACAGGAGTAAAGAGGGGAAAACATAATAAATTAATAAAAAATAAATGTCAATCATCTGATTCTCTCAAATCTGGTGATTACAGTAACCATGTTTATTTCTAGGTTTGCAAATACGATTATGTGGAGATTTGGAGTGGTCTTTCTTCTGAGTCTAAATTGCATGGCAAATTTTGTGGTGCTGAAGTGCCTGAAGTGATCACATCTCAGTTCAACAATATGAGAATTGAATTCAAATCTGACAATACTGTATCCAAGAAGGGTTTCAAAGCACATTTCTTCTCAGGTATCAGTATTCTCATTCTACATGTGTATATTACAGATTTTAAAGGTGGATTGGCTTAAATTGTATGCTATCCATTCTTCCCAGTTTTCTGTAAATGAACTTGCAGGTGTCATAGAATGCATGAACATTTATCCTAGTTTAATACTTTTTTAAAATTAGGATATTAATAAGAATGGCCCTGATGAAATGCAGCTCTCAAACACTTAGATCTTACATAAATTCTAATCAAATATTTCAAAGGCTAGTAAAAACAACACAAAATTATTATGGTAATATTTTCACACAGTGACTTTATAAGTGGATAGTGATAATGATAACAGACTTCCAAAAAGTGGCAGACTTTTTCAAAATTATCTTTGCCTTTGGACTATGTGGTCTCATTTTAGCAACATATTTTTTATTCTTACTGCTTAGCAACATGTGTATTATTCCTCTTCTTACTATTATATATTCATTCTTTTTATTAAGCAGACATTAAAAATCATACTTTACCTCATCATTATAGAAATGATTGCAGTAAGAGGCCTAGAAATATGGAAATTATAATTTTACTGAAAATAATATATTATCAGATACATTTAGCAGTTGACAAGTCTACATTTGGAATTTAATGTTTAGTTGAACCAACTCACATTAAAAATTCCCTCTTAAAGAGCTGAAATTTGATTAAAGCTCCCTAAATTTTAAGAAACTAGATAGAAACATCAGTGAAATGCCCTTATTTTCCCAATTTCAAAATTGTTCCTTTTAAAAATATTACTCTGAAACTTCAAAAATAGATAAAATTGTAATAAGCCTTGCTAGATATAGCAATCTATTCTGCCTGAAAGACTGGCAAGCAATGTGAAGCAACTGAATTCCAATTATGTTTTAATATCACATAATTTAGATTGAGTTAATTCAAAGTCTATTTATTCTAGTCCCCATGTATTTAAGATTAATGAGATTTACAGCGCCTGGGGTTTGTTTGGGGCTTTCAGTTTAATTGAAATTAATGGTTCACAAGTTCCATTGAGGTCCAAGTCATATATGAAAGTACATTCAAAATACAATGGATCTTGGCTCCTTTTTCTCATTCCCTTCCTTCCCTCAGATTTAATTGTCTTTTAAAAGTTCTTCTCAGATATAGAAAACAAACTAGTGGTTATTAGTAAGGAGAGGGAAGGGGGAGAGAGGCAAGAAAAGGGGAGGGGATTAAGAGGTAAAAACTATTATGTATAAAATAAATAAGCTGCAAGGATGTAATGTACAGCACAGGGAATATAGCCAATATTTTATAATAACTTTAAATGGAGTATAATCTATAAAAATATTGAATCACAATGTTGTTTACTTGAAACTAATACAACATTGTAAATCAACTATACCACAATATAAATAAATAAATAATAAAAATTATTCTCGGGCATTCATTTAAGATTTGTTATTCAAAGTAGCATTTTAATATACTATTTCAATGAAAGGAAGATTTCCTTAGACTTTACTATTCTCTAAATATTATGTAGTTTGCATATTTTAGGTGATCCAGTGTTTAGAGATAAGGCTTCTTATCTTAGAACCACTTAAATATTTATTTTAAAAATTAAAATTATAAGGTGAATAGATTTTATTATATTATTAATATTCAGGATCTTATACTTTAATCACTCATTTTATTTAATAAAACTTTTTTTTAAAGATGCATGCTACATATACTGGGACAAAGTATAAGTAAATTTAAAGTTCCCCAGAGTATTTAAAATTCGTTATCTGATGTTTCTGTTCAGGCAAAACTTCCCAAATTCTAAAGACAGGTTATTTGTCTGTGTCTCTAGGACAATAATATTGTTAAGTAAACTGAACAATGAAGTTCAGGGAAAATTAAACCCCAAACTCTCATGTTGTAGCTATCATTCTGAGGACCTATTATGCAGGCATACATTATCTCTTTAATAATCAAAGTAAAACTGTAATATTCTAAGTGTTCAGTGTCACAAAGTATTTAACCTCAGTTCATCTTGAGTTCTCTTAACCATAGGAGACGATCACATGCTTTGCAAATAGCATTAGTTTTGTGTTATGTTCAACATATCTGTGACCTGGAAAACAACAGATATACTTTTCACTTCTTTATTAGATTATTATTTTGTAAAGTCCAAGATAATTAAGTATAAACATTCAGTGTTTTCTTTTTGATTCATTGAAAAGTCTTGGCAGTTTGTCAGATTCATATTTAAAATACTATAGTCCTGGATAAGTAATTAGATCTATTTCACATTTAAATTCATAGGAGTTTCCGCTAGTGGGGAAGATGTTTGCTCAGGAAAAGGGAAGATAAAAACATATTTGATTTGTACAATAAAGAGATGGCAGTGTTACTTAATGTCCTGATTATGATCATCTTACCAAAACATAATTTAATTTACTAAAGATCACCCATTGTAATATATAGATTCTATTCACATTGAAAATATCATTTTAGAGTTCTAATAATGCTATAAGTGTAATTGTGTGGTAAAAGTCAAATAACTCATCCTATCTATTAGAAAGTAGGCGTATAAACCATGGGGATATTGTATTTCACAAACAAAATTGAAGGATTTTTTATGCTAAAATTCACTCTTGGGGATTTGATAAAACACATTACTGCATTAATTGTGACAAATTCTTTAGAAATAAATTTAGCATAGGAATCAAGAATTATTACAATGACTAATCTGTTTGCTCAGAAATTCAATTCTTGGGACTCTTTCATAAAGAAATATTTCAAAATCTGGAAGAAGGATTTTCAATATACTGTGATAGTGACAGAAATTTTAAACAACCTTCAAATGCACTGTGTGAGCTCTTCCATACCATAAGGATGGTTTAATGATTTCATGGTGTAAAAAGTTGTATATGATAAAATATTAATGGAAATCTAGGTATAAAGCTATATGTGCACTGTGCATACAGCTAAGCACGTAGGTGGGAACAGATCTGAACGATGCTATTTAAAAATCCCAAGACTGTTTGTGTTAAGGTGAAAAGATGGTGCAGTGTACTTTCTCCACAATTTTTCTCAGTTTTCATCTGATTTAAATATAAAAGTAATTTTAAAAGGAAAACACACATCATATTTCTACCTATCTTTTACCCTAAATATTTTCTAGATTTGAAAATATTACCTAATAGACTTTGATCTTTGAGAGTGAAATTTTTAAATCCATCTCTTTGTTAATTAGTTAATAAATATTAATGCAAATTAATAATATTAATGCAAATGTTTTGAATTGAGTTAAAGCTTCTAATTTTTATTTTTATAGTTAATTCATAATATCTTAGAGACAATTGAATAAATGTTTGCTGTATTGTGTATGTTAATCCAGAAACATTTGATGGAGACAAACTTTTTTTTTGACATCTTTATTAGAGTATAATTGCTTTACAATGGTGTGTTAGTTTCTGCTGTATAACAAAGTGAATCAGCTATACATATACATATATCCCCATATCTCCTCCCTCTTGCATCTCCCTCCCACCCTGTCTGGAAACTTAATCTTAAGTGGTTCTGTTTATAACCAGTTTTCTAAAAAGTTTAGAAGTGATTATGAATTTATGAAAACATAATGAGAAATATACCATGTTTAGCTATTTTTTCAGCATACTTTTTCCCAGAAATATTATCAAGAAATTCAATTTAAAAAGAAACAATATTTATTATAAGTGATTTCATATATTTTGTAAAGAAAGCTATTTAAAAATAACTTCTAGCTGTCTTGCAACTAAGTGATACGTCAAGGAAGAAAAAACACAAGGAAATGTATTTAGATTTTTAATGAATATAATGAAATAAACTGTAGCATTATTTTAAAAAATACAATTATTTAATGAAATAATCATACTGAGATTTTACTTATTTTTGCACATATCCTCTGATTTTAAATAAGCACTTTATAGACCTAAGAAATGGAATTGGAAGAATGACACTACGAACTTATTAGCAAAATAATTAATACATATTTCTGTCACTTCCATGCTCATCAAAGTAAGAAACCATCACATAAATTCTTATTTAATGTCTTAAATTAGTCATGAAAAATGCTGTAGCTTGAAACTCTAGAAGTGATTGGTTTATACAGCAGAATATCCACAAGCTCCTCTATAAAAATTAGTGTCATAGAGTTCTGATATTAAGGGTATGTTATAAAGCAATATAATGAAATAATATCAAAGTAAATAAGGAAATTACAACTATAAAAGTAAGGCTATTTGAACATGATGTAAAATTACATGTCTATTAAATTTTTTATATAATTCAGACTATAATGACATAGGCATTTTCTAGAAGAGATCTGGTTCAACAATATAATACTGCTATTTTCCTGGAATGAATAAGGTTTGTTTTTAGATTAACAATAATTACTTTACTTTTATGATAGTAAAACCAAACTTAATCACACTTAATGTGATGTTATATTTGAACACAAGTATACAAATCTGCATAAGTATACATGATATAGTTTACTTATTTTAAGTGATTAAGCAAAATTAACTGTATTCTATTCAGAGCAAAATTATTTTTCTTTAAATAGGTTAAACTTAAAGGAAATATTAGTAAGATTTTATGCATGTAAAAGCAGCAACATTTGGGAAACTGGACTTTTAATTTAATCACACTGTTCATTATTTGGGGATAATGTAACAAATAACTTCAGGCAGTGAGAGCTGCACGTAGACATCCCATCTTCTTTAGGCAACCTGGTAGTGGTGAAAAGACTCAATGATGACTTGAAGGATAACCTCATTAAATGGCAGTCCCCCTCACAGGTAACTTAATGGGAATGTGATCCTTTCCTGATGGACCCAATGACCTGCACAGTAGCAGAAATGCAGTAAAACCCAGATTTCTTGATTCCCAGTTTATTTCTGTCTGTAACAAATATAGGAGTCAGATAAAACGATCTGTCTGATATTTCTACAGCTGTATTCAAGTGATTTCAACTGACCTGCTCCTCATCTTATCTACCTTTCAGTGTTTATAGATATTTCTTTACATTGTTCCTCCTGTACACCATTTCTTTCATGGAATAGTCATAAATATTTTTAGAATAAATTCAACCTGATATTATTCTAACAAAACTTTAAATATTAGTGTGATTAATTTCAAATAAACACAGATAAAACTCTCCTATGATTCTGAATCCTGTTGCAAGTTTCATGATTAATGATATTTAAATATTTGCATGTTTTAGAAAGAGCAAATTGTCTGTCGTTGCTCTCAGTAGTGCTTATCAGAGCTCTTTTGAAGGTGATTATATTTTCAACAGTTTTGTGTTGAAACCTGTGTGTGTCTTATATGCGTGCACACATGCATGGGGTGTATGTGTGTATGCACGAGTGTGTGATCTGTTTATTTTATATTTGAGCATTTATTGTAAGTATATCTGCTAATGTGCTTCTGTTCTGGTGTGTGGACCCTTTACTTTTTTTTCCTACAGAAAAGGAAGCTTTCTGCAAAGAGAAAATTTTTATTTTTGAACCTTGCAAGAACTTGATACAGGTTGCCACTTCAGTCCCATCCAGTATGTATTATTCATAGACTGATGGCCTCTGATAGTCTCAAGGATAGTCTGCAGGCCTCTGATGGGAAAATGCCACTTCCTTTTTCCATAATAATGGACCCTTCCTTCATCTAGCATGAAGGAATGGAAATCAGATATATCCATTCCAAAGAAGGAGGCTAATTTCCACCTGCAAAAATTAAATGTTTTGATTTCTACTCAATAAAATGTTTGTTTCTCTTACTAATAAAAAGTATTTTTTAAATTCCATGCCTATAGTATGAAAATGTTAGAAAATTTCAAATGAATCATTGATAGAATTCTCAATTATTGAATTTTTTATGCAGACTTTCTGAGAAATTTTTAAAACTCTGCATCCTCCTTCCTTCTCTCTTTCTTTGGATTTTCATTGTTCAAAATGTTAGTAGTTTGTGTCCTAAGAGGAGAAAAGGAAAGAAAGTGAAAACAGAATTATATTTGCTAATAGTTTTTTTTTTCTCAAGTTTGATGACCTTTTATAATAAGTTCAGAATATATTTGTGGAACTCATCTTTTATGATATTAAGTTAAATAAATAGCTTTCTTTGTTTGCATGATATTAAAAAGTCTGGATAATTCCAAGTATTCCGATGTTTACTAAAATTTTGTCTTTTCATATTGACTATTTGGCATATGCCAGCACAATTTTATATGCTGTTTTGCTGGGGATGATGACTTTTATCTGTTGCTTTTAATTTCTATTTTGATTTGTCCAATTTTGAATTTTAGCTAAGCTTTAGATTAACCTATACATATATTCTAGCAGTGTATTTGATAACTCAATTTTCACGTGACATCACTTGTATTAAGCAATGTTTGTATTAAAAGTGTAATGGAAATGTTAAGGATAGGTAGAGAACACATAAATTGCAGATATATTGATCCTGATATATTCTTTAGAACTTTGGGACTGCCTGTATGTATATGGAATATTCTGATATTGCCAATGCATGAATTGGCAATATAAGACATAGCATATATGTGCTATGTCGTGTTATCAGTCTACAAAATGGGAAAAATAGTTGCATTCATAAAAATTACTATCAGATCCTTAGATAAAAATGCCTTTCCTAAACCCATCTCCATAGGGGGAATATTGATTTGATTATAAAAGCAAAAATAACATTTGCTATTTGTATGCCACCATGAGCTCACAAATTCTCACTAGAAAAATCAGTTCACAGTGTAAATTTTGAATTCAGCCTGACCTTTGATGTGACTGTTGTGTGTCCTTTTTGCTCTCTGTGCTATGGGAGTGGGGAAGGTCTGAGTGATGTGTCATCATATGTATGTGTCAGGAGCAGAGGCCAGTATTTACTTTAGAGGACAAGCCAGTCATGGAATGACAGCTAAGCAACATAATATGCTGACTGATGCTGCTCACTGAATTGACTGCCTGCTAATATAGTTGGGAGTTTTTCCCTGTAGTGAATTTGTTGGCTATTTCTTAAAGCTCATATTTCCTCTTCTAACCTTTACTTCTAGAACACTAAAAGCCCTTTTACAGAATTACTTATTAATAAACTGGTCTGCTAGAGGAGATTAGTTTAAAATATATAAATTGTTTCTTCTTCAGGATAGTCTAATGATGCCTTATTCTGTATTGAAATATTATAAAATGTTCAGATTTATTAATGCTAAGCATAACTACAAAGTTAATGAAAAAAATCAACTACAGTAATTATACTAAGTGATTCTTTAAAAAACGATTACACACAAATCTTGGAAATGTGTTTAGCCTCTGACTATACACTATGGTTAATACAGTGAAGGATTTCCCTCCAATTAAATGTCATTATTTGCATTTAATCAAACTACTCACAATTTTTAATTTATTTTAAAAATTCACTATAAATGTTTAGCATTAGTTGGAAAAAGATTCTTTCATTTCCTTTGCCTTACTCAAAACTTCTCCAGCATAAGAATGAAAGAGGACTACATGTTGTCACCCTAGTGCAAATGATCTTGGAAACAATTCATGGCACAAGGCTCCAAGCTAAACAAGGAGTGGGTAGAACTAAGATACTATAAATTGTTTGTTTGTTTGTTTGTTTGTTTTATGTTGGGAACATGGAAAACTGAGACTTAATTTACCCTTTGCCAGTGTTAACCACAACTAAATGATCCTCCTTTGATATCCTTTGTTTTTAAAGCTACTTACTAACCTATGGGGTTATCTCTTTGCTAGACAAAGATGAGTGCTCTAAGGATAATGGCGGGTGCCAACATGAGTGTGTCAACACAATGGGAAGCTACATGTGTCAGTGCCGTAATGGATTTGTGCTGCATGAAAATAAACACGATTGCAAGGAAGGTATGAAAGAAGTGTTCTTTTTTTTGACAACATCTAGAATTTCATGCAGTTTGGGTAAAGCAGTCCTTCCAGGTAGAGTTAATCATATCAGTTAGTGATAAATGTTAACTGTTCAAATGTCAAAAATAAAAATACATGCAGTGTTCAAAGATCCAAGTCATATTATTGGAAACCTTGTATTACCTAAAGGTACTGCACTTCATATATGGTTGGAATTAGAATAACTTTGTATAACAGACATAGAAGCTGCTGTGATGCCATCTGGCAGCCAGAAAGGCACTACGTTATCCCTCAGTCTTCACAGAACAGACCCTATAACTATCTCCATATTTAAACTTAACTTCTGCTAAATGTTTTACATTTGGTTCAATTTCCCTCCCCAAAATATCTCATATATGTGCTACATGAGTGATGTCACTTTAAATACCAGGAGTATCAAATTCAAATGCCTACCAGAAGAAAGACATTTGAAAATACTGTGCCATTTAGAGTTTTAAGTCATGGTTTTCCCCCTCCCGAGCACAGACACACACAGAAGCATCCTAGTAACTCAATATTAGCTTACCAGTTTTTCGTCCCAAAGTCTTACCATATTGCAAGGTTTTATAAAGATAATTATCTTAATCTCCTGAGCCAATATGAGCTACATGGGAATAAGAAGTAGTTATTCAGGCCTTATTTCTTCCTTTATGGGTCTGCTCCTGAATTTTCCATTTAACTTGGATTTATTACTAAGGCAGGTTTCATAACTAGTCATTAGCACATGTAGAGTGGTGGGTGCCTGACTAGAACCACAGGTAGATAGCACTTCTTTGTATGCACATTCCAATAGTACAGAATACCCTGAATTGACCCTTGTTCCATTCAGTTCCATTCAACTATGGTCATCTGTCACATTTTTTCCTCTTTATTTCACAGAGTTAATGACATTGCCCAGAATCATATGCAAGTAGCATTTTTTTTCTCTTTTTACTTGCATGTATGAGCATAAACCAATGAGACTGTGATATGTGTAACTTGGTAAAGTATTCTGTTAAATCAATAGGCTGGGGAATAGGCCCAGTTATTTTGAAATATGGAAGGTAATTCAGAAAAAAAAAGAGACAGCTTTTCAGAGTATGCATGTCGCCTGTGACTCACAGGTAGCAAATAAATTAAGATATCCAAAGTCTCTCTTCATTACAGTAAGTATTTTCAAGAAGGGACTTCTTTTTAAATGGAACTGTATCCAGGCACCCCTAATAAATTTCATCTTTACTGTTAGTAAAGGGGCTGGATTTTCTTTCACCACTGCTATAGTACAGGTGCCTTATACAGGTTAGCTGTGAGCCTCTTGGCTTTGTCTTATAAACTAAACTATTTGCCAGATCTGGGAGATTCCACACTTCATATGGCCAAGGCAAGGACAGGGATAATGGAATTTAGGAAAGCTTGTCAAGACAGGATCCAGACTTTAAGACTACTGTCTTGCTGCATGACCCTATATTCTTTGAAAGGAGCTGAATTTCACCCTTTTTTGTGTGTGTTCCTTGGTTAAGAATCCAAATCTCCCTATGGAAACCCGGCACAGTTAAAGCAAAGGTCTAGTCGGAGACCATGTGCCAACAGCACAGTAACGTCAGTCATTTTATCCTTACTGTGCAGCCCTGTAGCGCAACAAGTGTTTTCTCCATATAATAAAGTATTTCCCCAGAGATTTCTTGGAAAATTTCACAGAACTTATTGTATTTTAGAATGGGTCACACAATACATAACAAATAATTTCCAGCCTAAGCCAGGATATGCAGGGTGACACTTCATAAATTATACAGATAGAATACAGTCTGAGCATATTACATGTTTTGGAAGTTTGAAATAAAGAATATTGGATGGTCCCCTCCAAGATGAAGTTGTTTAAACTGTAAGACCTAAAAGAAATTTCATGTTAATTGAATGACATTTTTAAAAATTAACTCAGAAGCTAGTAGTTGTTTACATATTTTTCCTCTTAGTGCTTCATTTCACTGTGGTGAAATGACAGATAATTTACTTTAGCCGCTAAAATTATGGTTTAAGTATTCAAGTGTATACTTTAACAAAGAGAGAGAGAAAATGTAAAGACATGTTTCATAAAGTGGCTTAGTGATACTAGTTAGCTATAAATGATGTTTCTGTTAATAGGGAAAAAAATAACTGAAAACGACACAATCATTTTTGTTGTGGCATAGCATTAAATATTTTGCACATACCAAGAGTTGATATCTTTGTTTTTTTGTCTGTTTTTGTTTTGTTTTTGTGGTATGCGGGCCTTTCATTGCTGTGGCCTCTCCCGTTGCGGAGCACAGGCTCCGGATGCGCAGGCTCAGCGGCCATGGCTCACGGGCCCAGCCGCTCCGCGGCATGTGGGATCTTCCCAGACCGGGGCACGAACCCGTGTCCCCTGCATCGGCAGGTGGACTCTCAACCACTGCGCCACCAGGGAAGCCCAAGAGTTGATATCTTTGATTGTCAATAATGTTACTCTGTTAAAATCTAAACTTACAGATCCAGCAGTTAAAAATAGTTCATTTTCTTGTAGACATTTATCTAATTCATTGTAAACACAATTTCATGTGAACCCAAAAACAAACATTTTCTGATTATGATAATGATTATGCAACAGGTTTACCAAAGCAGATGAATATGATACTGAAGACTAGAGTGATGATTATTTATTGAGGAAAATCTTTCATTAGGATAATGTGTAAACAGGCTACTTCCTTGCTGGTCCAATCCTGGGCTAGATTTCCACACTAATTGATTTTATCACTATTGGCACAGCTGAGTGTGAACAGAAGATTCACAGTCCAAGTGGCTTCATCACTAGTCCCAACTGGCCAGACAAGTACCCAAGCAGGAAAGAATGCACGTGGGAAATCAGTGCAACTCCTGGTCATCGAATCAAATTAGTAAGTGAGCACATTGTTCTTTTTTCTGTTAAGCTGCCTGCCCATGTCTTGCACAGCTAGTACATGGAAATAAAATAAATAAAATGAATGTTTATTTAATTGAATTGAATTAGTAGGCAGATGGGAAAGACTTTCTTTCTTATGTTTTCCCACTAACACTAAATAAATTCCTGATTTCCTAGATCAAGGTGATAGTAATGGTAGCCATGTAGTTCTTGTACAGTCTTCTTATCCTAGATGGGATGCTTTAAAAGGCATTACCAAAATTACTACAAAACAGTATGTTCTACTTCCTAATATTTTATTGAAATAATGTTTCCAAATGGAGATATAAATGAAGGAACAAAAATATCAGAAATTCAGCAAGAAAGCAATAAGTATTCACTTCAATGTAACATAGTAAATTCTATCGGTTGTGTTAATTCTATATGACTCATATACAAAGCATATGTATTTTTATAATAAAACTAATTTTGTCTTATGGTTTACAGAATATTATTTTTGCATAACGTAGTTGCCCTCTTTAGATGAGTACCATTATTGTTAGACTTCTTCCAAATTCAAATATGAATGTAATATATGTCCTCTCTCCTGTATTCTATGAATCTTGCATTCTGTCCTGGTCATCTGATAGTACATCTTAAATTTCATTATAGGCTACAGAATACTTGAAGAGTATAATTTAAAGAAATAGAATCATAGGAATATAGAAATTTTAGCAATTTTCTGAAATATGCTGTTGTCAAAAGCAGGAAGGAATGCCAACTAGCAAAGTTCAGGACAGTCTAACAAGAACCATAATAAATGACAAGAAATTGTCTTGAGAATGAGGCTACCAGTCCACTGTAGCTTACTGGACCAGTCCAGTTAATTTTGAATGTCTGTTTCAACCCTTTCCTTCAGTGGGTGTTTTTGGCCAATAAAGACATCTTATTCCTATGCAACATAATAATAATGTTATTAGAGACTGTCACTGAGATATTCATATTCCTATTATGGAGTTCCTTCCAATCAACGTATTTGTAAGATATCAGTAAATGACTTTTTGAACAGAGATATCAATTCATTTCAGCCACTCTTTGGAAGGATGCTAGGTGCTAAGATAACAGCACTGTAGGATTTGATTGCTTTCCAGTCCTGTTGAAGACCCTGACTGAGATGATCACTCTCTGAAGCTTATGAGCTGAGATGAAAAGGCTGCATTCTTTTCAGCAGTGCAATAGCTAAGGCAGTTGGGAAAATGGATTTTCCTGAAGACTTTTTTTGTGTGTGTGTGCATCCAAGTTTCATCTGGTATCATATTCCTTCTCCCTGAAGAATTTTTTTTATATTGTGTGTAGAGTATGTCTGTGCAGAGTATGTCTTTTATACCCAAAGATATTTTCATTGGATATAAAATTCTAAGATAGCAATTTTGTTTTCCCAGCTGCATTTTAAATACCTGACTCCACTATTATCTGTCCTTCATGGTTTTTAATGTCTGTGGTAAATCTTAATTTTATTCCTATGGAAATAATGATACTTTTCTCTGATGGCTGCCTTCAGCTTTTTTTTTTTTTGGCTGTACGCGGGCCTCTCACTGTTGTGACCTCTCCCGTTGCGAAGCACAGGCTCCAGACGCGCAGGCTCAGTGGCCATGGCTTACGGGCCCAGCCGCTCCGCGGCATGTGGGATCTTCCCGGACTGGGGCACAAACCCGTGTCCCCTGTATCGGCAGGCAGACTCTCAACCACTGTGCCACTGGCGAAGCCCTGCCTTCAACATTTTTTTATCAGCACTTTGAATATAATGTATCTGGGAGTGTGTGTATGTGTGTGTGTGTGTGTCCATCTGTCTATCTGTTTAGTAATTTATCCTTCTGAGAAGTCTTTGAATTTCTTGCATCTATGTTGTGATGTCTGCCATGAATTTTTGACAACTCTTGACCATTATTTCTTGACAAAATCCTCCTGCATTATTGTCTCTCTTCTTCTGGGATTCAAATTACACATATGTGAGATTGTTTCATATTATCCCATAACTCTTGAAATCTGTTTTTTTTCTTTTTGCCACTCTTTTTGTTTTTAAGCTTGGGTTATTTCTATGGACTGATCTTCAAGTTCAATGATTGTCTATTCAGCTGTCTTGAGTCTACTTATGAATTTGACAGAGGTATTCTTTATCTCCCTTATCATGTTTTTTTTATTTCTTGAATTTCCATTTGATTTTTTAGTAGAGTTCACGTGTATTCGTCTGCTTAGGTGGCCATAACAAAATACCACAAACTGAGTGGCTAAAACAACAAAAGTGTATTTTCTCACAGATCTGGAGGCTAGATGTTCAAGATCAAGGAGCTGTGGGGACTGGTGTCTGGTGAGGCCTCTTTTCCTGACTTGTAGATGGCTGCTTTATCACTGTGTCCTCACTTGGTCTTTCCTCTGTGTGCACATATGGAGAGAGAGAGACAGAGAGAGAGAGAGTGCATGCTCTGGTGTCTCTTCATCTTCTTATAAGGACATTAGCCCTGTGGGATCTGGCCTCACCTTTATGACCTCATTTAACCTTGATTACCTCCCTAAAGGACTTGTCTCCTAATGCAATCACATTGGGTTTAGGGTTTCAATGCATGAGCTTGGCCAGGATGCACAATTCAATTCATAACACCATCTCTGCTGAAATATCTCATTTGATAGATTAAACATAGGGGTCATATTTGAGTCTGCTCTGTTGATTATTTTCTCTCTTACCACTGTGCTTTTATTCTTGCCTTTTTGTGTGCCATGTAATTTTTTTTTTTTTTTTGTGGTACATGGGCCTCTCACTGTTGTGGCCTCTCCCATTGCAGAGCACAGGCTCCAGACACGCAGGCTCAGTGGTCATGGCTCACGGGCCCAGCTGCTCTGCAGCATGTGGGATCTTCCCGGACCAGGGCACGAACCCGCATCCCCTGCATTGGCAGGCAGACTCTCAACCACTGTGCCACCAGGGAAGCCCCTGTCATGTAATTTTTGACTAAACATCAGACATTTTGTGTTTAACAGTAGAGACTTTATGTCTGGAAATGGTTACGTCTCTTCTGTTAGGCTGTTAGTGAATGTGTGTATATGGGAAGGGATGTTGTTGAGTGAATATAGTCAGTAATTAGCTGAATTTGGGTTGTCTTCTTCCTATGATTACCTTCAGTGAACCATTGGCTTTTAATTTCTGTCTCTTAGATTGAAGGCTGGAATTTCAGATGCATTTTCTCAATGTTTCTCCTTTACCTTTAGCTTCTGCTTTCATCTCTACCACAAATTGTATCCCTCTTCAAACTTTTTTGCCTCAACCAGTGATAGACTGCAGTTACACACTGCTTGGTGCTTGGTAGTCTGGTGGTGAGGACAAGGGGTTCTCTACCTTAGACAGGATCTGTTTCTAGGTCTTAGAAATAGCCTTTCTCAGTGGTCCTGCCTCTTCTCTTCCTGGCAGCCAAACTCCATCTATCTCTTGTTGGTCTTCCATGGGAGAGTTTCTTTTCCCTCTCCCAGTTGTAGCAGGTCTCTGATATTATTGGTGTAGGCTCCTGAGTCCGAGACTTCCCCAGGGTTGGAAGTGTTATTTGTTTGTTTGTTTGTTTAAGCTTTCCTGTGGCTACAGTGGGTCTGCATGTTTGCCCTGGTGGTGACAGGTTTTCTGCTCCTCCCCCAGAGGCTTTTTTTCTTTTCCAGTGAAGGGTTGCAACAGGACTTCATGCTTTTCTCCCAGCAGTGACCATTTCCCCCTCCATGCCTGCAACACCAAGAAAGGTACTTGCCTAACTCCTACTCTTCCCACAGTCTTTCTCATGAGCAGGAGATTGAAGTCCATGGAGAAGAGCCTGCAAGTGGATGCAAACTCCTCTGTCTACAGCTCCTAGTGTGCTATACTTTACTCCACAGCTGACCTTTACAATACATTACAATTGTAGCTGAATGCATCTAACCTAGTTATATGGCACCCAGCATCTCTTCTAACTGTAGTCTGTCACTGGTGACATGCTCGTGTCTCATCTCTCCTTGGCAGGGGCTGAAAGTCAGTGGATTTGATACTATTTGGTTGACTAGTGACTTTGGCTCTTTGATATCTTCAGCAAAATTGTGATTTTTTTACTTTACATAGGTTTTCTTGCTAGGGTAGAAGGAACACTAGTCCCAGCTTTCTATATCCAAGGGGAAATAGAACTCCTAATATACCTTAACTTGAAAAAATGTCAATAATTTATTTTTTCTCAATTATATACCTTTCAGCTTATTGAGCATCCCTTTCAACTCTAGGACAGTCTGCTTCTTTACAAATTACAGGCAAATATTCCACTTGAAGATCAGGAGAGTCTGTTCAACAATGGTCATACATGCTAGTATCCTAAGAAGATAATTTTTAGAAGGAAAGGAGCTTTAATGCAACTATTGATCTTTGCTTTAAGTATTTGACTTTGTGATCTTTGTAGAAGTGGTTACAGTTTAAGCCAGAATATTAACATGCATCAGAATTAACCTGGAAGACTTGTTAAAACACATTTTTGCCACTCTAAGGTTTCTGAATCAGGGCGTAATATTGATTCCACTCTCTCTTATTTCATTAATCATGTTTATATAAAGCCTAACTCACAATATCACTCTAACAATCAGGATCAGTAGAAAGTGTGTTGTAACAGATTAGCTACCAACTTCAAGTGATATTTTAGTTCTATACTTTTTAACTCTTACTATTTTGACATTATTGTTACTTATGTTTACTATTTTTGTCTCCCTGCTTGTAATACAACTGTTAATGAATCTTATCTACTTTAAAACTGAAACCACTATCTGTTATGGATCTCAGCCAATGGACATTTGGCCAGCACTGTTTGTAATATTCAAACCATTCAATTACCTATCTTTATGTTTTGACATTTATTATACAAGAGATTTGATCAAGAAGATATATTGTTTAAAATAAATGCATTTTGTTTGGTTTCTTTAGGATCCTTAATTTTCATGGAGGAACTTGAAACCAAACTAAATTTGGAAAATAGATTCCAAGGAAACTTGGAAAATGCTGAAATCTATTAATCCTGTTAGGTCAAGAGCTGCTGATAGATACTCAGTTCCAAGCTAGTTTCTTTATAGGCCAAGGCAAAAAAGAAAAGACTTGGTGGTCCTGTGTGTGCCATGGAGCTTTCTTTACAACTCATATTTACTCCTCTTACCTTAGGCTGTGTGGAAAAATAAGAAAACATTTCTAAATATTTTGCCTATTCATACAGAAGCAAAGAAAAGGAAATCGCTCCTGAAGACAATTCTATGACATATTTTTTTAAAACACCTTGTTTATGAATTTTGAGAGTCTTGTTGTTCTTTCTAACCCAGATATTCCTTTAACTTAACATAGAGTTGTATTGAGTGACGTGCAAGTAGTGGCTTATGGGTATAAGCAAGCCTCTTTCACTGCATCTGAGATAACCATTATTTTAGTTAATTTGGTTTATTTGTAAGACTACAAATTAATATTATTTAGGTTATTTAGATAATCTTGCCATTATGGAATATAAGAGGAATTACAATAAAATTCAGTGCCCTTTGTGAGATACAAGCATTCTTGTGCATAGTATTTATTTACCATAGTGTGCTTATCTATATCTAGTGTACAATAATTATGTGTAAGGACTGAACTATCAGTAGTGGTAGTTTATTACTGATTTATGGAAATTTAAGACTTCTGGCATTAATATGCAGTTATTACCTTTTATGCACAGTTCTAGTTATCTACTGCTTCATAATAAGCTACCCCAAAACTTCATGACTTAAAACAAGAAGTATTTTATAATATCCCATGGTTCTGTGGGGAAGAGGTCATGATTTGAGTAATGCTTTGCTGGCAATTCTTCAGTTGCCCATGACGTTGATTGAGGTCAGTAAGTGATATTCACCTGGGGCATGGTCTGGTTGGGAGGGTCAAGTTGGCTTTAATTTTATGTCTGTCACCTTGGTAGGGAGGGCTAGAAGGCTGACTTAGCTGGGACAACCAGAGCACCTACACATGACCATTCTAGCATGGTGGTATCAGGGGAACCACACCCTTTACATGGAAGTTCTGGATCCCCAAAAAGAGTGTTCCAAGAAGCCCAGGGGAATGCCTAAGTAGCTCCTGAACATTACCTCTATGCATTCTATGGTAAAGCAAGTCAAAAGAGCTAACCAGTATTGAAGGGAAGAATATTAGACTTCATGACTCAATGGGAGAAGTAGCAAAGAATGTGTAGCCATCTTTAAGCCCACACATGCTTTTAAGTGTATGAGACAGTATATATTTGGGAAAGTAAAGATGACACAAATGAGTTACTGCCTATACTCTCCTGAGTAGTTTTCTCTAGGCAAAGTCCAGAATGTGCAGTCAGAATACTGTTAGGTTGTAATATACAACCTAGTATACAAACAGGAAATATTTAAAGGTATTTTTTTTCTAATTCAATACGAAATTCTATCCAATAATATAAAATAGCAATTTGAATACAATAATAACATAATGTCTATATGTAATGAACATACTCATTAATTTTTGTCTTTAAGTCATGAATTCCCTATTATAAAGCAAAATATGAAAATCAAGTAGAATTTGTGTATGAGTCAATATAGCGGTTCTTGAGGATTTTTTCTATTCTTGTATATACCTTCCCTTATGTTTATAAGACCCTGGAATATTATCTTCATATAAATGCAGTAAGCTAGGGAGCTGGGATCCAGAGACCCTGGGAGAGTCATTTTTTTTTTTTTTTTTTAGTTTCTGCTTTATAACAAAGTGAATCAGTTATACATATACATCTGTTCCCATATCCCTTCCCTCTTGCGTCTCCCTCCCTCCCACCTTCTCTTTCCCACCCCTGCAGGCGGTCACAAAGCACCGAGCTGATTTCCCTGTGCTATGCGGCTGCTTCCCACTAGCTATCTGCCTTAATTTGGTAGTGTATATATGTCCATGCCTCTCTCTCGCTTTGTCACAGCTTACCCTTCGCCCTCCCCATATCCTCAAGTAGGTCTGTGTCTTTATTCCTGTTTTGACCCTAGGTTCTTCATGACATTTTTTTTTCTTAAATTCCATATATATGTGTTAGCATACAGTATTTGTCTTTCTCTTTCTGACTTACTTCACTCTGTATAACACACGCTAGGTCTATCCACCTCATTACAAATAGCTCAATTTCATTTCTTTTTATGGCTGAGTAATATTCCATTGTATATATGCTCCATATCTTCTTTATCCATTCATCCGATGATGGACACTTAGGTTGTTTCCATCTCCGGACTTTTGTGAATAGAGCTCCAATGAACATTTTGGTACATGTCTCTTTTTGAATTACGGTTCTCTCAGGGTATATGCCTAGTACTGGGATTGCTGGGTCATATGGTAGTTCTATTTGTAGTTTTTTAAGGAACCTCCATACTGTTCATAGTGGCTGTACCAATTCACATTCCCACCAGCAGTGCAAGAGTGTTCCCTTTTCTCCACACCCTCTCCAGCATTTATTGTTTCTAGATTTTTTGATGATGGCCATTCTGACTGGTGTGAGATAATATCTCACTGTAGTTTTGATTTGAATTTCGCTAATGATTAATGATGTTGAGCATTCTTTCATGTGTTTGTTGGCAGTCTGTATATCTTCTTTGGAGAAATGTCTATTTAGGTCTTCTGCCCATTTTTGGATTGGGTTTTTTGTTTTTTTGCTATTGAGCTGCATGAGCTGTTTATAAATTTTGGAGATTAATCCTTTGTCAGTTGCTTCATTTGCAAATATTTTCTCCCATTCTGAGGGTTGTCTTTTGGTCTTGTTTATGGTTTCCTTTGCTGTGCAAAAGCTTTGCAGTTTCATTAGGTCTCATTTGTTTATTTTTGTTTTTATTTCCATTTCTCTAGGAGATGGTCAAAAAGGATCTTGCTGTGATTTAGGTCACAGAGTGTTCTGCCTATGTTTTCCTCTAAGAATTTGATAGGGTCTGGCCTTAAATTTAGGTCTTTTATCCATTTTGAGTTTATTTTTGTATATGGTGTTAGGCAGTGTTCTAATTTCATACTTTTACATGTAGCTATCCAGTTTTCCCAGCACCACTTATTGAAGAGGTTGTCCATTCTCCACTGTACATTCCTGCCTCCTTTATCAAAGATAAGGTGACCATATGTGTGTGGGTTTATCTCTGGCCTTTCTATCCTGTTCCATTGAACTATCTTTCTGTTTTTGTGCCAGTACCACACTGTCTTGATTACTGTATCTTTGTAGTATAGTCTGAAGTCAGGGAGCCTGATTCCTCCAGCTCCATTATTTGTTCTCAAGATTGCTTTGGCTATTCTGTGTCTTTTGTTTTTCCAAACAAATTTTGAAATTGTTTGTTCTAGTTCTGTGAAAAATGCCTGTGGTCGTTTGATAAGGATTGCATTGAATCTGTAGATTGCTTTGGGTAATACAGTCATTTTCACAATATTGATTCTTCCAATCCAGGAACATGGTATATCTCTCCATCTTTTTGTATCATCTTTAATTTCTTTCATCAGTGTCTTATAATTTTATGCTTACTGGTCTTTTTTCTCCTTAGGTAGGTTTATTCCTAGATACTTTATTCTTTTTGTTGCAACGGTAAATGGGAGTGTTTCCTTGATTTCACTTTCAGATTTATCATCATTAGTGTATAGGAACGCCAGAGATTTCTGTGCATTAATTTTGTATCCTGCTACTTTACCAAATTCATTGATTAACTCTAGTAGATTTCTGGTAGCATCTTTAGGATTCTCTATGTATAGTATCATGTCATCTGCAAACAGTGACAGCTTTACTTCTTCTTTTCCAATTTGAATTCCTATTATTTCCTTTTCTTCTTTCATTGTTGTGGCTAAAACTTCCAAAAGTATGTTGAATAAGAGTGGTGAGAGTGGGCAGCCTTGTCTTGTTCCTGATCTTAGTAGAAATGCTTTCAGTTTTTCACCATTGAGGATGATGTTGGCTGTGCGTTTGTCATATATGGCCTTTATTATGTTGAGGAAAATTCCCTCTATGCCTGCTTTCTGCAGGGTTTTTATCAGAAATGGGTGTTGAATTTTGTCAAAAGTTTTTTCTGCATCTATTGAGATGATCATATGGTTTTTCTCCTTCAATTTTTTAATATGATGTATCACATTGATTGATTTGCATATATTGAAGAATCCTTGCATTCCTGGAATAAACCCCACTTGATCATGGTGTATGATCCTTTTAATGTTCTGTTGGATTCTGTTTGCTAGTATTTTGTTGAGGATTTTTGCATCTATGTTCAGCAGTGATATTGGCCTGTAATTTTCTTTCTTTGTGACATCCTTGCCTAGTTTTGGTATCAAGGTGATGGTGGCCTCGTAGAATGAGTTTGGGAGTGCTCCTCCCTCTGCAATATTTTGGAAGAGTTTGAGAAAGATAGGTGTTATCTCTTCTCTAAATGTTTGATAGAATTCTCCTTTGAAGCCATCTGGTCCTGGGCTTTTGTTGGATGGAAGATTTTTAATCACAGTTTCAATTTCAGTGCTTGTGATTGTCTATTCATATTTTCTATTTCTTCCTGATTCAGTCTTGGCATATTGTGCATTTCTAAGAATTTGTCCATTTCTTCCAGGTTGTCCATTTTATTGGCATAGAGTTGCTTGTAGTAATCTCTCATGATCTTTTGTATTTCTGCAGTGTCAGTTGTTACTTCTTTTTCATTTCTAATTCTATTGATTTGAGTCTTCTCCCTTCTTTTCTTGATGAGTCTGGCTAATGGTTTATCAACTTTGTTTATCTTTGCAAAGAACCAGCTTTTAGTTTTATTGATCTTTGCTATTGTTTCCTTCATTTCTTTTTCATTTATTTCTGATCTGATCTTTATGATTTCTTTCCTTCTGCTAACTTTGGTGAATTTTTGTTCTTCTTTCTCTAATTACTTTAGGTGCAAGTTTAGGTTGTTTGTTCGAGATGTTTCCTGTTTCTTAAGGTGGGATTGTATTGCTATAAACTTCCCCCTTAGAACTGCTTTTGCTGCATCCCATAGGTTTTGGGTCATCGTGTCTCCGTTGTCTTTTGTTTCTAGGTATTTTTTTATTTCCTCTTTGATTTCTTCAGTGATCACTTCGTTATTAAGTAGTGTATTGTTTAGCCTCCATGTGTTTGTATTTTTTATAGATCTTTTCCTGTAATTGATATCTAGTCTCATAGCATTGTGGTTGGAAAAGATACTTGGTACTATTTTAATTTACTTAAATTTACCAAAGCTTGGAGAATGTTCCATGAGCACTTGAGAAAAATGTGTATTCTGTTGTTTTTGGATGGAATGTCCTATAAATATCAGTTAAGTCCATCTTGTTTAATGTATCATTTAAAGCTTGTGTTTCCTTATGTATTTTCATTTTGGATGATCTGTCCATTGGTGAAAGTGGGGTGTTGAAATCCCCTATTATTAGTGTGTTACTGTCAATTTCCCCTTTTATGGCTGTTAGTATTTGCCTTATGTATTGAGGTGCTCCTATGTTGGGTGCATAAATATTTACAATTGTTATATCTTCTTCTTGGATCCATCGCTTGATCATTATGTAGTGTCCTTCTTTGTCTCTTCTAGTAGTCTTTATTTTAAAGTCTATTTTGTCTGATATGAGAATTGTTACTCCAGCTTTCTTTTGATTTCCATTTGCATGTAATATCTTTTTCCATCCCCTTACTTTCAATCTGTATGTGTCTTTAGGTCTGAAACGGTCTCTTGTAGACAGCATATATATGAGTCTTGTTTTTGTATCCATTCAGCCAATCTGTGTCTTTTGGTGGGAGCATTTAGTCCATTTACATTTAAGGTAATTATCAATTCGTATGTTCCTGTTCCCATTTTCTTAATTGTTTTGGGTTCGTTATTGTAGGTCTTTTCCTTCTATTGTGTTTCTTGCCTAGAGAAGTTTCTTTAGCATTTGTTGTAAAGCTGGTTTCGTGGTGCTGAACTCTCTCAGCTTTTGCTTGTCTGTAAACGTTTTAATTTCTCCCTCAAATCTGAATGAGATCCTTCCTGGGTAGAGTAATCTTGGTTGCAGGTTTTTCTCCTTCATCACTTTAAATATGTCCTGCCATTCGCTTCTGGCTTGTAGAGTTTCTGCTGAGAGATCAGCTGTTAACCTGATGGGGATTCCCTTCTGTGTTATTTGTTGTTTTTCCCTTGCTGCTTTTAATATGATTTCTTTGTGTTTAATTTTTGACAGTTTGATTAATATGTGTCTTGGTGTATTTCTCCTTGGATTTATTCTGTATGGGACTCTCTGTGCCTCCTGGACTTGATTAACTATTTCCTTTCCCATATTAAGGAAGTTTTCAACTCTAATCTCTTCAAATATTTTCTCAGTCCCTTTCTTTTTCTCTTCTTCTTCTGGAACCACTATAATTTGAATGTTAGTGTGTTTAATGTTGTCCCAGAGGTCTCTGAGACTGTCCTCAGTTCTTTTCATTCTTTTTTCTTTATTCTGCTCTTCAGCAGTTATTTCCACTATTTTATCTTCCATGTCACTTATCCGTTCTTCTGCCTCAGTTATTCTGCTATTGATCCCATCTAGAGTATTTTTTATTTCATTTACTGTGTTTCTAATCATTGCTTGATTCATCTTTAGTTCTTCTAGGTCCTTGTTAACTGTTTCTTGCATTTTGTTTATTCTATTTCCAAGATTTTGGATCATCTTTACTATCATTATTCTAAATTCTTTTTCAGGTAGACTGCCTGTCTCCTCTTCATTTGTTAGGTCTGGTGGGTTTTTATCTTGCTCTTTCACCTGCTGTGTGTTTTTCTGTCTTCTCATTTTGCTTATCTTACTGTGTTTGGGGTCTCCTTTTTGCAGGCTGCAGGTTCGTAGTTCCTGTTGTCTTTGGTGTCTGTCCCCAGTGGGTAAGGTTGTTTCAGTGGGTTGTGTAGGCTTCTTGTTGGAGGGGACTGGTGCCTGTGTTCTGGTGGATGAGGCTCGATCTTTTCTTTTTTGTGGACAGTTCCACATCTGGTGGTGTTGTCTGTGGCCTAATTATATTTTTAGGCAGCCTCTCTGCTAATGAGTGGGGTTGTGTTCCTGTCTTGCTAGTTGCTTGGTATAGGTTGACCAGCACTGTAGCTTGCTTGTCGTTGAGTGAAGCTGGGTGCTGGTGTTGAGATGGATATCTCTGGGAGATTTTCGCCATTTGATGTTATGTGGAACTGGGAGTTCTCTTGTGGACCAGTGTCCTAAAGTTGGCTCTCCCACCTCAGAAGCACATCACTGACTCCTGGCTGCAGCGCCAAGAGCCTTTCATCCACCCGGCTCAGAATAAAAGAGAGAAAAATTAGAAAGAAAAAATTAGTAGAAATAGAAAGAAAGAAAGAAAGAAGGAAGGAAAGAAGGAAGGAAGGGAGGGAGGGAGCGAGGAAGGAGGGAAGGTAGGAAAAAGAGAAAGAGAGAACATGAAGTAAATAGAATAAAGTATGGTAAAATACAATAGCATTAAAATAAAATTATTAAAAAAAATTTTAATTGAAAAAAAAAAAACAGACGGATAGAACCCTGGGACAAATGGTGGAAGCAAAGCTATACAGACAAAATCTCACACAGGAACATACGCATGCACATTCACAAAAAGAGAAAAAGGGGATAAAATCGTAAATCTTGCTCTCAAATTCCACCTCTGAAATTTGGGATAATTCATTTTAAAAAGAGTAAAAGTGGAAAATGTCATAAATCTTGTTCTCAAAGTCCACCTCCTCAATTTGGGATGATTTGTTGTCTATTCATGTATTCCACAGATGCAGGGTACATCAAGTTGATTGTGGAGCTTTAATCCGCTGCTCCTGAGACTGCTGGGAGAGACCTCCCTTTCTCTTTATTCTCACAGCTCCCAGGTCTCAGCTTTGTATTTGGCCCCGCCTCTGCCTGTAGGTCGCCGGAGGGCGTCTGTTCTTCGCTCAGACAGGACGGGTTTAAAGGAGCAGCTGATTTGGGGACTCTGGCTCACTCAGGCCGGGGGGAGGGAGGGGTATGCAGTGCGGGGCGAGCCTGCAGCGGCAGAGGCTGGCGTGACGTTTCACCAGCACGAGGCACGCCCTTGCGTTCTCCTGGGGAAGTTGTCCCTGTATCCTGGGACCCTGGCAGTGGCGGGCTGCACAGTCTCCCCAGAGAGGGGGCATGGACAGTGACCTGTTTTCGCACACAGGCTTCTTGGTGGCGGCAGTAGCAGCCCCGGCGTCCCACGCCCGTCTCTGGGGTCCACACTTTTAGCCACGGCTCGCGCCCATCTCTGGAGCTCCTTTAAGCAGTGCTCTTAATCCCCTCTCCTCGCGCACCAGGAAACAAAGAGGGAAGAAAAAGTCTCTTGCCTCTTCGGCAGCTCCAGACTTTTTTCTGAACTCCCTCCAGGCTAGCCGTGGTGCACTAACCCCTTCAGGCTGTGTTCACGCCACCAACCCCAGTCCTCTCCCTGTGCTCCGACCGAAACCCAAAACCTGAGCCTCAGCTCCCAGCCCCGCCCACCCCGGAGGCCGAGCAGACAATCCTCTTGGGCTGCTGAGTGCCGGTCGGCACCGATCCTCTGTGCGGGAATCTCTCTGCTTTGCCCTCCGCACTCCTGATGCTGTGCTCTCCTCAGTGGCTCCGAAGCTTTCCCCCTCCACCACCCACAGTCTCCGCCCACAAAGGGGCTTCTAGTGTGTGGAAACCTTTCCTCCTTCATGGCTCCCTCCCACTGGTGCAGGTCCCGTCCCTATTCTTTTGTCTCTGTTTATTCTTTGTTTCTTTTGCCCTACCCAGTTACGTGGGGAGTTTCTTGCCTTTTGGGAAGTCTGAGGTCTTCTGCCAGTGTTCAGTAGGTGTTCTGTAGGAGTTATTCCACGTGTAGATGAATTTCTGGTGTATCTGTTGGGAGGAAGGTGATCTCCACGTCTTACTCTTCCACCATCTTCCCCCAGGTGTCTGGGAGTGTCATTTTTTAAAATTCTAAAATAGTCACTCTCTTATATGAAATTCTACAAATAAAAATATGAATGTTCTTAAGTTTTCCATTTCTTGAAAATGCTCTCCAAATTGTAAAATGTAGCTTGGGCACATTTGTATCTCTTAAAACTCTACTTAGGCTAAGACTGTGTGTATAGTTCCCAATGGTTTCAAAGTGGTATCTTGTATATTACCTGAAGTTGATGTCATAAATGACACTTACAGGTAAGGAAGCAGTCCCAGGCAGTTTAGATGACTTGGAAAGTTTATAAAGGTAGTAGGAATCTAACTATCTTCAAGCCCAAGCATTCTGTCTCTACAGAAAAGTCTTATTTTTCCTTATAGCATCCTGCATCAGAGAAGAAAGAGATCCATAATTGCTGTGTATACTTATGCAATAATTTAAATGGAAAATAATCATATGTCCTAATATGATTAGGAACATTTGTTAGGAAAACATCCTAAAAAAATTACAATGATTAAATAAATGATTAAACAAATATACAGCAGAGACTTGTGTCTAGATCCTAGCACTTCTACTTACTAGTTGTGTTATCTTGAGAAGATACTTATCATTTTAAAACAATGATTTCTTCATCTGGAAATTGAAGCTGCTGTTTATGAATTTTGTGTGTATACAAAATGAACTTTTATACAACGTATTTGGCACAGTGTTTTATTAAGTGCCAATAAATGCTGCTGTATGATATCATAATAATAATCATAATTATGATAATAATCTAAATTTTTTTTATTTTTATTGAAAATTCAACCATGATCAAGTTTTTGTGTAGCCTTATGAATTTGAAATTCAATCCTTAGTGATCCACTGATTGTTTAGTAGCATATTGTTTATCCTCCATGTGTTTGTGTTTTTTGTAGTTTTTTTCTTATAATTCATTTCTAGTCTCAAAGTGTTGTGATCTGAAAACATGCTTGACATGATTTCAGTTTTCTCAAATTTACTGAGACTTGTTTTGTAGGCTAGCATGTGACCTATCCTGGAGAATGTTCCATGTGCACTTGAAAAGAATGTGTTCTGTGGCTTTCAGATAGAGTGTTCTCTACATATCTATTAAGTCCATCTGCTCTAATGGGTCATTTAAGACCAGCGTTGCCAGATTCATTTTCTGTCTGGATGATCTGTCCATTGATGTAAGTGAGGTGTTAAAGTCCCCTACTATTATTGGGTTACTGTCAATTTCTCCCTTTATGTCTGTTCATATTTGATTTATATATTCAATATTTAGGTGCTCCTATGCTGGGTGCATATATATTCACAATTGTTATATCTTTTTCTTTGACTGATCCCTTCATCATTATGTAGTGTCTTTGTCTCTTGTAACAGTCTTTATCTTAAAGTCTATTTTGTCTGCTATATGTATTGTTACTCTGGCTTTCTTTTGTTTGTTTGTTTGTTTTTGCAGTACGTGGGCCTCTCACTGTTGTGGCCTCTCCTGTTGCAGAACACAGGCTCTGGAGGCACAGGCTCAGCAGCCATGGCTCACGGGCCCAGCTGCTCCACGGCATGTGGGATCTTCCCGGACTGGCGCATGAACCCGTGTCCCTTGCATCAGCAGGCGGACTCTCAACCACTGCGCCACCAGGGAAGCCCAGTCCAGCTTTCTTTTGATTTCCATTTGCATGGAATACTTTTTTCCATCCCCTCACTTTCAGTCTATGTGTGCCTTTTTGCTGTTGTTGTTTTGTTTTTGGCCATGCCACATGGCTCTGAGGAACTTAATTCTTCAACCCAGGCCCCCTTCGCTGGCAGCACAGAGAGTCCTAGCCACTGAACCACCAGGGAATTCCCAGTATATGTGTGTCTTTAGATCTGAAGTGAGTCTCCTGTAAGCAGCAAATATATGGGTCCTATTTTGATATCCATTCAGCGACTCTGTGTCTTTTGGCTGGAGCAATTAGTCCATTTACATTTAAGGTAATTATTGATATGCATGTTTTGTTGCCACTTTGTTAATGGTTTTGGGGTTGTTTTTGTAGGTCTTTTTTCTTCTTCTTTTTTCCCTTCTCTTGTTATTTGATGACTGTGTTTAGTATTATGTCTTTAGAGAACTTTTCCTTTTTTGTGTGCATATCTATTATAGATTTTTGGTTTGCAGTTACCACATTTTTTATAGCAGTCTATGTATATATGTGATAGTTTTAATTTGCTGATCTCTTAATTTCAAATGCATTTTAAAATCCCTGCATTTGTACTCTCCTCCCATCATGATTACTGTTTTGGGTATCATATTTTACATCTAATTCTTTTGTGTATCCCTTAACTGCTTACTCTGAATACAGATGATTTTACTAGTTTTGTCTTTTAAACTCCTTACTAGCTTGTATGTGTATGATTTCCTAACTTTGCTGTATGTTTGCCTTTACTGGTGAACTTTTTCATTTTGTAATTTTCTTGTTGCTAATTGTGACCTTTTCTTTTTTGCCTAGACAGGTTCCTTTAACATTTATTGTAAAGCTGGTTTGGTGGTGCTGAATTCTTTTAGCTTGTGCTTGTCTGTAAAGTTTCTGATTTCTCCATCAAATCTGAACAAGAACCTTGCTGGGTAGAGTATTCTTGGGTGGAAATTTTTCTCTTTCATCACTTTAAATATATTGTGCCACACCCTTCTGGTCTGCAGAGTTTCTGCTGAAAAAATCAGCTGATAGTCTTATGGGAGTTCCCTTGTATGTTATTTGTTGCTTTCCCCTTGCAACTTTTAATATTCTCTCTTTATCTTTTTGTCATTTTTTAACAGCTTTATTGGAGTATAATTGCTTTACAATGGTGTGTTAGTTTCTGCTTTATAGCAAAGTGAATCAGTTATACATATACATATGTTCCCATATCTCTTCCCTCTTGCATCTCCCTCCCTCCCACCCTCCCTATCTCACCCCTCTAGGTGGTCACAAACCACCAAGCTGATCACCATGTGCTATGTGGCTGCTTCCCGCTGGCTATCTATTTTACGTTTGGTAGTGTATATATGTCCATGCCACTCTCTCACTTTCTCATGGCTTACCCTTCCCCCTCCCCATATCCTCAAGTCCATTCTCTAGTAGGTCTGTGTCTTTATTCCCGTTTTACCCCTAGGTTCTTCATGACTTTTTTTTTTCTTAGATTCCATATATATGTGTTAGCATACGGTATTTGTCTTTCTCTTTCTGACTTAATTCACTCTGTATGACAGACTCTAGGTCCATCCACCTCATTACAAATAGCTCAATTTCGTTGCTTTTTATGGCTGAGTAATATACTACAACCCAATCCAAAAATGGGCAGAAGACTTAAATAGACATTTCTCCAAAGAAGACATACAGACTGCCAACAAACACATGAAAGAATGCTCAACATCATTAATCATTAGAGAAATGCATATCAAAACTAAAATGAGATATCATCTCACACCAGTCAGAATGGCCATCGTCAAAAAAATCTAGAAACAATAAATGCTGGAGAGGGTGTGGAGAAAAAGGAACACTCTTGCACTGCTAATGGGAGTGTGAGTTGGTACAGCCACTATGGAGAACAGTATGGAGGTTCCTTAAAATACTACAAATAGAACTACAATATACCCAGCAATCCCACTACTGGGCATATACCCTGAGAAAACCATAATTCAAAAAGAGTCATGTACCATAATGTTCATACCAGCTCTATTTACAATAGCCAGGAGATGTAAACAACCTAAGTGTCCATGACACTTTTTAAATTATGGTTTTCTCAGGGCATATGCCCAGTAGTGGGATTGCTGGGTCGTATGGTAGTTCTACTTTTAGTTTCTTAAGAATGTCCATACTGTTCTCCATAGTGGCTGTATCAATGTACATTCCCACCAGCAGTGCAAGAGTGTTCCCTTTTCCCCACACCCTCTCCAGCATTTATTGTTTCTAGATATTTTCATGATGGCCATTCTCACCAGTGTGAGATGATATCTCATTGTAGTTTTGATTTGCATTTCTCTAATGATTAATGATATTGAGCATTCTTTCATGTGTCTGTTGGCAATCTGTCTATCTTCTTTGGAGAAATGTCTATTTAGGTCTTCTGCCCATTTTGGGGTTGAGTTGTTTGTTATTTTGTTACTGAGCTTTATGAGCTGCTTGTAAAACTTGGAGATTAATCTTTGTCAGTTGCTTCATTTGCAAATATTTTCTCCAATTCTGAGGGTTGCCTTTTGGTCCTCTTTATGGTTTCCTTTGCTGTGCAAAAGCTTTGAAGTTTCATTAGGTCCCATTTGTTTATTTTTGTTTTTACCTCCATTTCTCTAGGAGATGGGTCAAAAAGGATCTTGCTGTGATTTATGTCATAGAGTGTTCTGCCTATATTTTCCTCTAAGAATTTGATAATTTCTGGCCTTAAATTTAGGTCTTTAATCCATTTTGAGCTTATTTTTGTATATGGTGTTAGGCAGTGTTCTAATTTCATACTTTTACATGTAGCTATCCAGTTTTCCAAGCACCACTTATTGAAGAGGCTGTCTTTTCTCCACTGTATTTTCTTGCCTCCTTTATCAAAGATAAGGTGACCATAAGTGTGTGGGTTTATCTCTGGGCTTTCTATCCTGTTCCATTGATCTATATTTCTGTTTTTGTCCCAGTACTATACTGTCTTCATTACTGTAGCTTTGTAGTATAGTCTGAAGTCAGGGAGCCTGATTCCTCCAGCTCCCATTTTGGTCCTCAAAATTGCTTTGACTCTTCGGGTTCTTTTGTGTTTCCATACAAATTTTGAAATTTTTTTGTACTGGTTCTGTGAAAAATGCCAGTGGTAATTTCATAGGGATTGCATTGAATCTGTAGATTGCTTTGGGTAGTAGAGTCATTTTCACAATGTTGATTCTTCCAATCCAAGAACATGGTACATCTCTCGATCGATTTGTATCATTTTTAATTTCTTTCATCAGTGTCTTATAATTTTCTGCATACAGGTCTTTTGTCTCCTTAGGTAGGTTTATTCCTAGATATATTATTCTTTTTGTTGCAATGGTAAATGGGAGTGTTTTCTTAATTTCACTTTCAGATTTTTCAACATTAGAGTATAGGATTGCCAGAGATTTCTGTGCATTAATTTTGTATCCTGCTACTGTACCAAATTCAATTGGCTCCAGTAGTTTTCTGGTATCATCTTTAGGATTCTCTATGTATAATATCATGTCATCTGCAAACAGTGACATCTTTATTTCTTCTTTTCCAATTTGGATTCCTTTTATTTCTTTTTCTTCTCTGAGTGCTGTGGCTAAAACTTCCAAAACTATGTTGAATAAGAGTGGTGAGAGTGGGCAAGCTTTTCTTGTTCCTGCTCTTAGTGGAAATGGTCTCAATTTTTCACCATTGAGGATGATATTGGCTGTGGGTTTATCATATATGGCCTGATTATGTTGAGGAAAGTTCCCTCTATGCCTACTTTCTCCAGGGTTTTTTATCATAAATCCATGTTGAATTTTGTCAAAATCTTTCTCTGCATCTATTGAGATGATCATATGCTTTTTCTCCTTCACTTTGTTAATATGGTGTATCACGTTGATTGATTTGCGTATATTGAAGAATCCTTGCATTCCTGGAATAAACCCCACTCGATCATGCTGTATGATCCTTCTAATGTGCTGTTGGATTCTGTTTGCTAGTATTTGATTGAGGATTTTTGCATCTATGTTCATCAGTGATATTGGCCTGTAGTTTTCTTTCTTTGTGTCATCTTTGTCTGGTTTTGGCATCAGGGTGATGGTGGCCTCGTAGAATGAGTTTCAGAGTGTGCCTCCCTCTGCTATATTTTGGAGGAGTTTGAGAAGGATAGGTATCAGCTCTTTTCTAAATGTTTGATAGAATTCGCCTGTGAAGCCATCTGGTCCTGGGTTTTTGTTTGTTGGAAGATTCTTAATCACAGTTTTAATTTCAGTGCTTGTGATTGGTCTGCTCATATTTTCTATTTCTTCCTGATTCAGTCTTGACAGGTTGTGCATTTCTAGGAATTTGTCCATTTTTTCTGGGTTGTCCATTTTATTGGCATAGAGCTGCTTGTAGTAATCTCTTATGATCTTTTGTATTTTTGCAGTGTCACTTGTTACTTCTTTTTCATTTCTAATTCTATTGATTTGAGTCTTCTCCCTTTTTTTCTTGATGAGTCTGGCTAATGGTTTATCAATTTTGCTTATCTTCTCAAAGGACCAGCTTTTAGTTTTATCAGTCTCTGTTATCATTTCCTTCATTTCTTTTTCATTTATTTCTGATCTGATCTTTATGACATCTTTCCTTCTGCTAACTTTGGGGGGTTTTTGTTCTTCTTTCTCTAATTGCTTTAGGTGCAAGGTTAGGTTGTTTATTTGAGATGTTTCCTGTTTCTTAAGGTAGGATTGTATTGCTATAAACTTCCCTCTTAGAATTGCTTTTGCTGCATCCCATAGGTTTTGGGTCATCGTGTCTCCATTGTTATTTGTTTCTAGGTATTTTTTGATTTCCTCTTTGATTTCTTCAGTGATCACTTGATTATTTAAGTAGTGTATTGTTTAGCCGACATGTGTTTGTATTTTTTACAGATCTTTTCCTGGAATTGATATCTGGTCTCATAGCATTGTGGTTGGAAAAGATACTTGATACAATTTCAATTTTCTTAAATTTACCAAGGCTTGATTTGTGACCCAAGATATGATCTATCCAGGAGACTGTTCCATGACCACTTGAGAAAAATATGTATTCTGTAGTTTTTGAATGGAATGTCCTATAAATATCAATTAAGTCCATCTTGTTTAATGTACCATTTAAAGCTTGTGTTTCCTTATTTATTTTCATTTTGGATGTTCTGTCCATTGGTGAAAGTGGGGTGTTAAAGTCCCCTACTCTGATCGTGTTTCTGTCGATTTCCCCTTTTATGGCTGTTATTATTTGCCTTATGTATTGGGGTGCTCCTATGTTGGGTGCTTAAATATTTACAATTGTTATATCTTCTTCTTGGATCGATCCCTTGATCATTATGTAGTGTCCTTCTTTGTCTCTTATAATAGTCTTTATTTTAAAGTCTATTTTGTGTGATATGAGAATTGTTACTCCAGCTTTCTTTTGTTTTCCATTTATGTGGAATATCTTTTTCCATCCCGTCACTTTCAGTCTATATGTGTCCCTAGGTCTGAAGTCGTCTCTTGTAGAGAGCATATATATTGGTCTTTTTCTTGCTTGCATTCAGCCAGTTTGTGTCTTTTGGTGGGAACATTTATGCATTTACATTTAAGGTAATTATCGATATGTATCTTCCTATTCCCATTTTCTTAATTGTTTTGGGTTTGTTATTGCAGCTCTTTTCCTTCTCTTGTGTTTCTTGCCTAGAGAAGTTCCTTAGCATTTGTTGTAAAGCTGGTTTGGGGGTGCTGAACTCTCTCAGCTTTTGCTTGTCTGTAAAGATTTTAATATTTCCATCAAATCTGAATGAGATCCTTGCTGGGTAGAGTAATCTTGTTTGTATGTTTTTCTCCTTCATCACTTTAAATATGTCTTGCCACTCCCTCTGGCTTGCAGAATTTCTCCTGAAAGATCAGCTGTTAACCTTATGGGGATTCCCTTGTGTGTTATTTGTTGTTTTTCCCTTGCTGCTTTTAATATGTTTTCTTTGTACTTAATTTTTGACAGTTTGATTAATATGTGTCGTGGCGTGTTTCTCCTTGTGTTTATCCTGTATGGGACTCTCTGTGCTTTCTGGACTTGATTAACTATTTCTTTTCCCATATTAAGGAAGTTTTCAACTCTAATCTCTTTGAAAATTTTCTCAGTCCCTTTCTTTTTCTCTTCTTCTTCTGGGACCCCTATTATCCGAATGTTGGTGCATTTAATGTTGTCCCAGAGGTCTCTGAGACTGTCCTCTTTTCTTTTATTCTTTTTTATTTATTTTGTTCTGCAGTAGTTATTTCCACTATTTTATTTCCAGGTCACTTACCCATTATTCTGCCTCAGTTATTCTTCTATTGATCCCTTCTAGAGTATTTTCAATTTCACTTATTGTGTTGTTCATCGTTGCTTGTTTCCTCTTTAGTTCTTCTAGATCCTTGTTTATTGTTTCTTGCATTTTCTCTATTCTATTTCCAAGATTTTGTATCATATTTAGTATCATTATTCTGGATTCTTTTTCAGGTAGACTGCCTATTTCCTCTTCATTTTTTAGGTTTTGTGGTTTTTTGCCTTGCTCCTTCATCTGCTGTGTTTTTTTCTGCCTTCTCATTTTGCTTATCTTACTTTTTTGGGGTCTCCTTTTTGCAGGCTGCAGGTTTGTTGTTCCCGTTGTTTTGGGTGTCTGTCCCCAGTGGCTAAGGTTCGTTCAGTGGGTTGTGTAGGCTTCCTGGTGAAGGGGACTAGTGCCTGTGTTCTGGTGGATGAGGCTCTATCTTGTCTTTCTGGTGGGCAGGTCTACAAATGGTGGTATGTTTTGGGGTGTCTGTGGCCTTATTATGATTTCAGGCAGCCTCTCTGCTAATGTGTGGGGTTGTGTTCCTGTCTTGCTAGTTGTTTGTCATAGGGTGTCCAGCACTGTAGCTTGCTGGTCGTTGAGTGACTTTGTGTCTTGGTGTTGAGATCGTGATCCCTGCGAGATTTTCACCATTTGTTATTACGTGGAGCTGGGAGGTCTCTTGTGAACCAGTGTCTTGAAGGTGGCTTTCCCACCTCAGTGACACAGCCCTGATGCCTGACTGGAACACCAAGAACCTTTCATCCACACAGCTCTGAATAAAAGGGAGAAAATATAGAAAGAAAGAAAGAAGATAGGAAGAAAGAAAGAAAGAAAGAAAGGATAAATTAAAATAAACTAAGATAAAATGAAATAAAGTTATTAAAATAAAAAATAATTATTAAGAATTAAAAAAAATTTTAATAAAAAAAACGGTCAGACAGAACTCTAGAACAAATGGTGAAAACAAAGCTATACAGACAAAATCTCACACAGAAGCATACACATACACACTCACAAAAAGAGGAAAAGGGGAAAAAATTATATATCTTGCTCTCAAAGTCCACTTCCTCAATTTGGGATTATTCGTTCTCTATTCAGGTATTCCACGGATGCAGGGCACATCAAGCTGATTTTGGAGATTTAATCCAGTGCTCCTGAGGCTGCTGGGAGAAATTTCCCTTTCTCTTCTTTGTTTGCACAGCTTTCCATGTTCAGCTTTGATTTTGGCCCCGCTTCTGTGTGTAGGTTGCCTGAGGGCGCCTGTTCTTCACTCAGACAGGACAGGTTTAAAGGAGCAGCTGATTAGGGGTCTCTGGCTCACTCAGGCTGGGTGGAGGGAGGGGTACGGATGCAGGGTGAGCCTGAAGTGGCAGAGGCTGGCATGACGTTGCCGCAGCCTGAGGCACACCTTGCGTTCTCCAGGGGAAGTTTTCCCTGGATCACGGGACACTGGCAGTGACAGGCTGCACAGGCCCCTGGGAGGGGAGGTGTGGAGAGTGACCTGTGCTCGCACACAGGCTTCTTGATGGTGGCAGCATCAGCCTTAGCGTCTCATGCCCATCTCTGGGGTCTGTGATGATAGCCACGGCTCGCGCTTATCTCTGGAGCTCCTTTAAGCAGCGCTCTTAATCCCCTCTCCTTGCGCACCAGGAAACAAAGGGGGAAGAAAAAGTCTCTTGTCTCTTAGGCAAGTCCAGACTTTTTCCCGGACTCCCTCCCGGCCAGCTGTGGCGTACTAGCCCCCTTCAAGCTGTGTTCACGCCACCATTCCTCTCCCTGCTTTCTGACTGAAGCCCAAACTTCAGCCCCCAGCCCCCGCCTGCCCCAGGGGGTGAGCAGACAAGCCTCTCAGGCTGGTGAATGCTGGTCGGCACCGTTTCTCTGTGCAGGAATCTCTCCACTTTGCCCTCTGCCCCGCTGTGGCTGAGCTCTTCTCTGTGGCTCTGAAGCTCCCCCCTCCACCACTGGCATTCTCCACCCACGTAGGAGCTTCCTAGTGTGTGTAAACCTTTCCTCCTTCACAGTTCCGTCCCACTGGTGCAGGTCCCGTCCCTATTCTTTTGTATCTGTTTATTCTTTTTTCTTTTGCCCTATCCAGGTACGTGGGGAGTTTCTTGCCTTTTGGAAGGTCTGAGGTCTTCTGCCAGCGTTCAGTAGGTGTTCTATAGGAGTTGTTCCACGTGTAGATGAATTTCTGATGTATCTGTGGGGAGGAAGGTGATCTCCGCGTCTTACTCTTCCGCCATCTTCCCCCTCACCTCAAGTTATAACATTTTAATTTATGTTTTTAAGTAGGGCACAGTGGAATGGGACATGAGAGATCAACCCTCTTCCTTTTCTTTTGTCTCTTCACTCTTTTCTCCTACTCCCTAAGTAATATAAATTGCTTCCTTCATTTTTTCCCTTACTCCTCTAAAGTCAGAAATGAGAGCAGATGATAGTGTGGTTGGAATTGATAAATGTGATCAACAGTGAGGGAGAACCAGTCTTAGTCACTTTTTTCTTTCAAAAATACAAAATGTATGCTTTAAATTGAGAATTATAATCACATCACAAAACTGCATTAAAGAAAACATGTATGGGCTTCCCTGGTGGTGCCGTGGTTGAGAGTCCGCCTGCTGATGCAGGGGACATGGGTTCGTGCGCCGGTCCGGGAAGATTCCACATGCCGCGGAGCTGCTGGGCCCGTGAGCCATGACCGCTGGGCCTGCGCGTCTGGAGCCTGTGCTCTGCAATGGGAGAGGCCACAACAGGGAAAGGCCACAACATTGAGAGGCCCGCGTACCATGAAAAAAAAAAAGAAAAAGAAAACATGTATGTAGAAAGTTTATCTACAAATATTTATGCTGTATGGATTGTAGCAAAATTATTACATTTTCAAGCATATTTTATATTTCCTCCAATTAATTTTAATTTTTTTTAGCTGTGCTCTACAGACTTAAGTAGGAGTGATGGTTTATTTCTTGAATGTATGATCCTTTTATGAGGAATGGAAAAAGCCTTAATTGGCAATGGCAATTAACCTAGAATCCCTGGAATTATTAATAGTTTGGACAATTACTATTTTCAGTCAGTCTCAGTTAAACTTTCCATTGTTATATTTAATGAGTTAAATATTTAATAAACTTTTATTTTAAGAATTTGCTACACATAAAAAAGCATACTGAAGTTTGCAAGACTCCAAATATTAAAATAAGTCTACCATCTCTCTGAAAAGTTAATTAAAAATAATCTAGCTTAAAGTCATATTAGTGTTTTCTAATAATATGGGTTGTAAGATCTAAATAAAGAAATGTATAATGAAAAATCCCTTTGTGTTATGTATTCTATTAAGATTTACTACATTTAATTTTTGTGAAAATAATTACTTGTTTAATTATTTTATGGGGTTTTCTTTTTAGTTTAAGTGCTCAGTGGTATGATGATGTTCAGTAGTTTATGATCATTAACACCAGAAGGAATCATTTTTTAAATATAATTGTTTAAAATTTTCTGATGCATTAAGAATAAAATCAGAATAAAATATAAATTGTTATTATAATCTAAATTCTGGAGTAGACTTAATTGCAATAGTAGAATTAGTTGCAATAGTCAAATAGTACAATAGAATTTCACGTGAAGTTATTACATTGTTTTCTTCATTATAAAGTCTTCCTAGAGACTTTATATTCTATTGATTTCACGCCCCTTTCAATAATGTGCTAGATGGACTGAATGATTTGCATGGTCTGGACATATTATTGTTCTGTATTTCTGCTCCAAAGAAAAGAACCCATTTTGAGTGATATGTGGCTTTTTAATTTTTTTCCTCTTTCTTTCTTTTTTAATAGATCTTTAGTGAATTTGAGATTGAGCAGCATCAAGAATGTGCTTATGATCATTTGGAAGTATTTGATGGAGAAACGGAAAAATCACCAATTCTTGGACGACTGTGTGGCAACAAGATACCAGAGCCCCTTGTGGCTACTGGAAATAAAATGTTTGTTCGGTTTGTTTCTGATGCATCTGTTCAGAGAAAAGGCTTTCAAGCCACACATTCTACAGGTCAGTAAATTAGGAGATGCTTCTCTTTTCTGAGTAAGATCCAAGTTTCTCTTCTAGTGTGTGCAGGGGATCTATAACAGGATTATAAATGAATCAGAAGAAGTCTCATTGAAGCACTGTGTGAAATATTTGAGAACCACATAGCATCCTAACTAAATATCTTTGTAGCTGTTGAACTAATTAAAAGAAACACAATAGTTTGATTTGATTCATGTTCAGTGTGGTATGATCAAGAAGAACTATCTCTAAATATTTATATGGTGTATTCCATGTTACCGTTAGCTGTTTGATTTATATGTTATATTTAACAGATAGAAATCTATAGCAATTCAAAAAATTTTGTTTTTGCTAAAATCCTACTTGTTTAGCTAACTTTCACATTAATATATTTTTGTAAACCAGATTTGGAATTTAACTCTCTGTTTTACAGACCCTTATTTTTTTCCCTTTTATTTGGTAGGCAACATAATCTTTTCCCTAATCCTAATCCCTAATTTGATTCTTACAGATTCCAGCTGTAATGGAAGTCTTTAAGAAATAAAATACAATTTAGAAAAATATGGAAAATTTTAAGCAAAAATGTCAAATAACTTTTTTATAATTTGGAGCGAATTTATAATATATTCCATAAATGTCCAGTAAATATCCTTTTTTTTATTCAGTTAAAAGAAAAAAAAAAATCAATCATATTTACTGAAATCATTTAGCTTATAGTGACACCTAGTGGCAGTTCTAATGCCAAAACTATTGAGACAAATTTATCTTGTAAAATGCAGTATAATAGGCTACAAATTCATCAATGGAACAATTTTAGTGCAGTAATTTTTGTCATGGTTTCCTGATTATTGTTTTCTCCTTTTACTTCCCTTTTATTTTAGAAATCATAACTTTATTCCATTGTCCAATATTATTTTCCACTCTAGTATATTCTATTATGAACATTAGATTTATATTGAAGTCTATTTGTGAGAAAGTCAATATTGTCTGATTCATGCTAGTAATGACTGGCCTCATAAATAATACAAAGTAGTTATTTCTCATTATTAATATATTCTGGTTTGAGAAAAATCTTTCATGGATTAAAATTTTCATACTAATGAAGGATTTTTTTATACACTTGACGTTTGTTCTTTAAATATTTTCCTGATAACTTGTCACACATTGAAGGAATGGAAAAACTGGAATCCTATGACTTGATCAATATTTTTCTGAAGCACAGAGTTAATGGCACAATTTTTTAAATAATCGTGGCTGTCACAGGTTCTAAGAATGAAGTGTAAAAGTATGTTATCAAAATTCTTGAAATAGCTGATACACTATTTTTAAATTACTTACCTATAAATTCCTCTTAGTTTAAAACCTACTTTTATAGTTTCTCTTTTTATCTTTACCTTTACCTTAAATCTCAAGTTTTCTTGCAGCTATATAACTCCATGACTCCTTAATTTGCACAGCCTCTGATCTGGACCCTATTTCAGTGTTTGTATTACCATTTAGAATCCACTCTTAGGATCTAATTGTCTTATCATAGAGATCATATATTGAAATCCAGTTGTATATATAGCATGCATTTGATATTTCAGGCACATACATATACTTAATATAAATTACATACATTGAGTTCTCAAAAGAGCCATATGATGTATGAATTATTACTTTTATCTTCAGATAAAGAAATTTAAAATCTGAAGGATTAATTAATTTGCAGAGACTTCTAAAATAATATCAAAGCCTGGATTTTATCCTAATTCTGTTTCCAATTCTCATGTACTTTCTACTATGGTATATTTTCTTTTAACATAAACATTTTGAATTAGGAAGAAAACCAATACAAAACTGGATCACTGTTAATTGAAACAATAGAGACTGAATGCTTCCTTATTTGTCTTAATCAAATCTTCTGTTCCAACTATCCAACTGAATAGGCTCATTTTTTCTCCCTGTTCAGTTCAAATCCATTCAAATACCCACGTGAGCAGCCTCGATCATAATTTGTAGGCAAAACATGATTCGGTCCTGTCATCTCAGAAATGAGGATTTTGAGACTAAGACTCAAATGAAACCGAAGTATCACAAAAAATAAGTTAGAATTAGAGTCCTATTTTTTTTTATTAGTTTCTGCTTTATAACAAAGTGAATCAGTTATACATATACATCTGTTCCCATATCCCTTCCCTCTTGCGTCTCCCTCCCTCCCACCCTTCTTATCCCACCCCTCTAGGTGGTCACAAAGCACGGAGCTGATCTCCCTCTGCTATGCGGCTACTTCCCACTACCTATCTACCTTACGTTTGTTAGTGTATATATGTCCATGCCTCTCTCTCGCTTTGTCACAGCTTACCCTTCCCCCTCCCCATATCCTCAAGTCCATTCTCTAGTAGGTCTCTGTCGTTATTCCTGTCTTACCCCTAGGTTCTTCATGACATCTTTTTTTCTTAAATTCCTTATATATGTGTTAGCATAGTTTGACTTACTTCAGAAAGAGAAAGACAAATACCGTATGCTAACACATATATATGGAATTTAAGGGAAAAATGTCATGAAGAACCTAAGGGTAAGACAGGAATAAAGACACAGACCTACTTGAGAATGGACTTGAGGATATGGGGAGGGGGAAGGGTAAGCTGTGACAAAGCGAGAGAGAGGCATGGACATATATACACTACCAAACGTAAGGTAGATAGATAGTGGGAAGCAGCCGCATAGCACAGGGAGATCAGCTCGGTGCTTTGTGACCGCCTGGAGGGGTGGCCTCCCAACTCCTGCTCATTTGTGCTCGGCAAAACTTTTGGCATTACCTGTTTGTGTGTTTGCTTGTCTATTTCACATGTAAATTTTTGCTCTCACTTAAGCAGCTGTCTTTGAATTTTCTGGGTAGATTTTATTTACACTGTTACTTTCAAGTAGCCATACATGCTGAAATATTCTTAGGTACTGCTTACTATTTATTTCTTTTGAAAGCTTTCTCTTTAACAAGTTTATTCCACAGTCTTTCATGAAATATTTATTTGGTACCTGCTTTGAATAGACACTGTAAAGTATTAGTAATTCATAGCAAAAAATTAGGAATTTTGTGGGAACTTATGAGAAAACAGAAGGAATTCCTGCCTTTTGACAGCTATAGTCTGATAAGTTAAACTTATGATTTTCAGTCAGTTTTTACCACCAAGACAGCCAAGTCCAGTACCACATCTGTCAATTTATGCTAAATGTATAAAGCATTTATTCATTATTTAATGTTTTCTAGAATACATGTAACTTTTATTAAGGGGCCCTGAAGTATACATTTTAATTTGCTTGAGTAAATTTATATTTCTATATACAATTTTAATTTTATCCATAAGGAAAGCTTCTAATACTATGAAGTTTGAAATTAGGTGAAGAGAAATATTAATATTGCTTTATAGGTTTTTTTTTACAAGTAATACTATCCAAATCATTGGGAAATGGACTTTATTGGAAAAAGTCCCTTTTTCCTCTAAAGGTAGGTCCAAATTCTAAAAGTCCCAATTTATTTTAATCAGGTAACAAATGTTGTTAGGCCAGCCTTAGATAAACTATTGAAGAAAAAAACTCAGTAAAAAAAGTAATAACCTATATATTCTCTCAGAGGATAAGGCTATAATACAGAAAAAGAGGGGGAGTGTGGAGAGAAAATATTTTAAAACATGGCATGTCAGGTAGGACTTTATTCTGCAGCAGAAAGCATCATCCTAATTTTAAAATCTAATAATATATTATTAGGCTCCTTAGAAATTATTTTGATAGAACTTAATTAAATTATAGTGCCTACTAAAAGCATTTATTGCTCAAATTACAGGCCCTCACAGGGATTTAACACTTTACCAGGAAATGAACAAAAGTCTTTCCAAATTAAAACGAGGACCACCCTTTCTGAAACATTTTAAGTCACTTAATTGTAGTTTAAGTCATTTGTTTGGAGTATTGTCATTTTCTAGAAGTTTTCAATAAAATCAAATAATGATGCCTCACATTTCAGATTCACAAAGGCTTTGTGAAATCTCTTTTTTGTTTAAATACTTCATTTCTTTCTTGATTTCTGTTCTGATCTGGGGTTGACAGAGAATTGTCTCCTCTGGATCCAATTTGTTTTGCTACTTTGTTTCTCTAAAGTAGGCACACAGAAGCCAGTGCCTCTCCCACAGTCCGCCCCTTCCTGGGTTGTGGAATAAAAGTAATACAAGTGCTAACAGTTGTAAACAAATCACTCAATTATATCAAACTTTGAGAATAAGTCGAATTTTTAAAATATCTGTAAATAAGATTACACTGGTTTATATATTTATATATTGAATTCAGAAATACTTTCACAAAATATTTTACTGGCCTTCAAAAATATAATCCTTCCTTTCTGAAAACAGATTAATAGTGCTTTAAATTGTTTTTCAACTTTTCTGGCTTTTCTTTTCATGCCTGAGTGGATCTCTAGGAGTATAGATGGTGGCATTTAGATATTCTGACTAGAAAATAATAACAAAATGATGATTGTGTATACTTATATGGCTTTTCCTATGTGCAAGTTATCCTTCAATTATTTTACATATATTAACCTATCACTCTTCATCTAGACCCTATCATTTGAGTACTATGTATGATCCCCAATTTAGGAATGAAGTGGGGGACAAAATCCCACAGCTGATGAAGCACAGAGCTCAGATTTGTACCCAGGCCATTTAGCTGTGGAGTTCTGTCACAGGGAGAGGACAATAATTCTTGGAATTACTGGAATAAGAGAAGCACCGTCGTGGGAAAGGAAGGATGCTTGGCTTCCAGTCTGTGACACTTAAGAGATGATTCCTAAGACTGATCAGATTTGCAGCTTTCCAGGGTGGTTCTAAGCACATGTGTTTCTTCACATGTTTACATTTGTAATTGTGGCACCTACATCAATAGATTGTGCAAGACACCCCACCTACCATCTGGAAGACAAAGGAACATCATTTAACATGATGGGGAAGCCATTCTCATGATTGAAACCATAGTTGGACGTGTGACAATGCCCATAGTTTTGGTTGAGCCTACTTGTATTCAGACACATCTAGATGGGGTTTCATCCTGGGAATTCAGAAATATTTTGTTACTTAAAATCACCAAACCACAATGTGGGTAAATCATATACAAATCTGAAAAATCTAAGAATTTTAGCTGTCCTAATTCACATTCACTGGGTGCTGCCAAGGACAATCTGGTCACAGATGACCACACCAGGGTTACAATTGTGTTTTGATAACCAGAGGCTTAGATGTCCAAATCTTTCCTCATTGGATTTTTGTTTTTGTTCCCTCCCAACTCATACCAGTTTTCTTGGGACTTTCCTGGTTTTAGTACTGAAATTACTGTTTCCCAGGAACCTCTCAGTCATTGGCAAATAAGGGCAGAAAAAACTCTACTTTCCCCTGACACTTTTCATATCCCTTTCTTTTTCTCCCTATCCCCAGCCATATGTTTGTATGTGTACTTGGTTGGAGGAGACATTGTAGACTGCCTCTACAATTTATTCTCTAGTCATTGTAAAATCTGAGGGCTCAGACTACAAAGAGTTCCTGAGAAAATTTTGAAAATTTTGATTCTCTAAATTACATTAACCGTAAATTTTATGCAGGCTTATATATTTCTTTGGTATGTTTACCTCTAATGACAAAAGTAGTAACTAGTAAAGCCTATATTTATTAATATCTCTCTGAAAAAGCCATAAAAAGAGCATTTAAAATTCCTTTGTTTATTAAAAACACAAAATATAACTGACAATGTTCTGGAACTACAAAAATAACTACAATTAATGATGTGTGTATGCTTTTCCCAACCAAGTTAGATAAATATTTCTACCTAAGTAAAGTAATACTGGTCTGTATATTCTATGCAGAGAGTTCTATATGACACACATACACATACAGGAGTTTCATATATTTTATTGATCTTTAAGTTATTTCTTATTCCTTTGGATTCTGGGTTCTTAAATTATTAAGATTAAACTCAAATTAAGACACTGACCTTTTTTCCATGAAAACAGTTATTCAAGACTGAAAACAACATGAGATATAACAATAAAAAATGCATTGAGAGCTACTATATGGCAGGTAATATTTTAAGTGATTTTCGTGTGTTAATTAAATCCTCAAAACCCACTAAGATTGGTACTATTATTATCATCTGCACTTTACTCTTGACCATTTTACCCTATGGATCAGAGAAGTGATGTCACTTATCCAAAGTCACTGAGCTAGTAGGTATGGAGCTGAAATTCCAACCCAACAGTGTCTTTAGGGTCTATAACAGTACCCACTATGCCATCTGAATCTTCAAATATAGGTAACATAACTGATGGTTGAAATGAATACAGAAGTTAGAGAGTGATCCGACTATATTAAAAGAGAAATTTGAATTGTTAAAGCTCATTGAGCTCACTTATTTCATTTTTCTTTCCGGAGCAGAGTGTGGTGGCAGACTGAAAGTGGAATCAAAACCCAGAGATCTGTACTCACATGCTCAGTTTGGTGATAACAACTACCCAGGACAAGTTGACTGTGAATGGCTGTTAGTGTCAGAACGGGGCTCTCGACTCGAGTTATCCTTCCAGATTTTTGAAGTGGAAGAAGAAGCCGACTGTGGCTATGACTATGTTGAGCTCTTTGACGGTCTCGATTCAACAGCGGTGGGGCTTGGTCGATTCTGTGGATCAGGGGTAAATACAGTACGAGCAGGATAGCATAGACATGATAAAAATGCCTATAAATTGGTGAATGATATGTGTAACATATGCAAACCAGCAGTGCTTTTACAAAATGGCTTGACAAGTTATAACATGCCTCTTCTTCCCTTACTTCTCCATCTCTAATGAATTTGCTCAATAATATTGAATAAGACAGATGAACTCAATAGCTATAATTTCTTGTTACTGTCCACATTCTAAATTTTTTAATTCATTTTTATTGTGCAATAAATATTTAAATGTTTAATTATCTAAAAGCAATATGCCTAAATACACACATTTGACAATTTTCTAAGCTTCATAAATTAAAGCATAAAGCAAAAAGAATATGCACATCATTGGCATTCCTCTCTCAACAATATATTTGATAAGTGACAGTATCTACCATTGGTGTGGGGGGTTAGCCGGTACTATTGAATGTTGCTCCATTGCAGTGGGCACAGGATGGAGTACCAAACATAGGTCAGAGGGTGTCAACATGAGAAATAAGAAACAGGAAAGCTTAAGGTTTTCTCAATGCTTTTCCCCCAGGATTCACTGCATTAATATCAAATGTTCTTCTGAATACATATTTTGTTCTGAAGATATTAGTCCCATTTTTCAAATGTCTACCAGTGACTATTTCTTAAATAATATTGAACTCCTGTCCAAATAGCTACTGAAATGAAACAAAAATTATTCTTGGTACTTAGATTATTAAAGCAAGAAAGAATGGACGATTTGGATTCTGGAAGTGGCTCTGCCTCAGAGCACCTTCTGAAATAGATTTAATGTCCCTTTATCCTCTGTGAACCTCACTTTAATTACTTGTAAATCAAAGGAAATTGGCTTAAAATTTTGGGAAAATTTTAAAATCCAAGTTCCATAACTTGGAAATAGACTTAATTATGTTCAAAGCTCAGCTATATCACTGATCAGCCTTGTGATCTTGAGCATGTCATCTGTTCTCTGAAACTCAAGTTTTCTCATCTGTAAAATAAAGTCACTCTTATCCACTTTTCAATGTTGTTGGGAGGTTTAAATTATATACCAAAAAAATTCCCAAACATGAATTACATTGAAGAAAAAATAATTCATTCTTGTTGTTTGTTTATTTGTTTTGTTTGTTTTTGTCTTCAGCCACCAGAAGAGCTCTATTCAATTGGTGATACAGTTTTAATTCATTTTCACACTGATGACACAATCAGCAAGAAAGGATTTCATATAAGATACAAAAGCATCAGATATCCAGATACCACGCATACCAAAAAATAACACCAAAACCTCCATCAAAACATAAAGGAATGGGCATAATGGAAAGAAGATGTATTCTTTTTTAAATGAAGATTTTAGCACAAAGTTTTATATAATGAGTTTGAGCAGAAGAAAACTGCAAGACCAGAATTATCTCTATACTAAAAGAGAAGTTTCCAAGCTAACCCTGATCAACATTACCAGGATATCTGAACTTCATTCTTGACAGGATAAATATAAATAAAGTTGGTGAAAGGGCATCTCATGCTTCAAAGAAGACTTCACAATCCTTTGTTCACAGCTCACCATAGCTGCTTCACAATTCAGACAGTCTCATTCAGGGTCTGTGACCCTGCAGAGTGTCCTTTTTGACAATTTTTCAATATATGGGAAAAGTAAAATGAACTCGCAGGTCATAAACTGGAACAGTCTCTCCTTGTATCTTAGGATAATTGCTTTGACTTTGCATCTTGAAGACAGTGTAAACCAGACCCATATAAGTTGTTGTGAAGTGGGAGTCTCTTGAGGGTGGTTTATACTTTAAATGTGGGTATGACCAATGCTTGGAAACTGGAATATTTCAGCTTCATTATTTTCACTTGCAGGCTAAATTTACCTCTTTGAAACATAAATGATCTCGAGACCACTTCATTTTTGTGACATTCTGACAAGTTTGAAATGTCAATACTGTCTATCATTGCAGTTAATTCTAGATATCATTTATTTAAGTGCTGGAAAATGCCCAGTTGATTGGTAAACTCAGTTCTTTCAGTGAAAGTGCTGTCTTTTCATACCAAATTCAAGAAGCCTTGTGAGGTCTTATGAACTTGATGAGACAACTCCCAACAGGTGTGAACAAGATTCTTCTAAGTGACTGCCTGGATGGTTCATACTCAAGTTCCACTGCTGCTATTGTCTTTCTTTTGTTGTTGATCTGTTGTAGTTGTTAACGTTGATGTTGTCATGGTTAATGTATTTTTTTTTTAATGAAATGAAATGAAGTGGAAGTAGGCCTTGTTAGAATTGAAAGGTCTCTTTCTTTCTCTTCCTTGAAATCAGTTTTTTTTAAATGCAATGTTGAAAAAAAAGGATTTGTTTCTGAAAGACTTTCCATGGTGCTATTCCATAAACATTTTTTTAAACAAAGTTTTTGACCTTTGAGCCAACCACCTGTAGACTATGAATGTCTCTGGCTGGCTGGTAGCACTTGAAGACTAAAGACTTAATGTATCAAGAGTATATCATTGCAAGGGCAACACTTGTCCTGTGGAACAACTGCTTATATTGCCTTAGAATTCTTTCACATGATCGAGCAGATCCTCCTAAGAGACACAACTTTTGAAAAGTTGAACATAACAGTGTATGTTAATTAGCATTTCTATGAGGAAAATCTATTTCTGTGACTGAGAGCATTGGATATAAGTATGGTGACCTGCTTTTACTGTAGAAAATGAATTTTCTGCTTTAAAGGCAGGTTTTTTAAAAAATATTAATGTATGTATATGTGAGGTTGTCTGAATGAGTGGAGTTACGAGGAGATGAATAGTAGTGGGTGGTTGAAAAGTTTAAATTTACGTGCCAAGTTCTACTAAAATCCTATTTAAAGTAGCACCTTTCATAGAACGTTTCATGGACAAATAATGGGAACTCCTAATTATTATCAACCCCATTTAAAAAAGGCTCCTTCCTTCAGAGAAACTCTATTTTCATATTTTTTGATGTTGATATAGATTGCTATATGAAGTAGCTTTTGTTCTGTTACCTGTCCATGAACATTCAACATTTAATAAAATTGAGAATTTTTCTTCATTTTACAAAATTAAACTATACACACAGATTTAGCTTATTTGTTTTTTTTTTTTTTGTCATTGTTGCCTTGGAAATCTTTTCTTGCATATGAATTTTATTATGTAAATACATTTTTTAAACCAATCTTTTGATCTTACTGAATGTTACTTTGGAAATGTATAGCTAACGCCTGCAATATAATGAGCTTTTTAGTGGAGCTGATTTATTCCAGTAACTCTTCTATATTTTTTTTCACTAATCTCCAGTTAGCCAAAATATAGGAAATGGGAATTAGAGGAGAAAAAAAGCATTAACACCTAATATACTACACTGTGCCCAGCCCAGTACTAGGCACATACACTAGCTCTTCTTAACATTTATGCTACCCTTTGAGAACAGTGGTGATGTTCTCATTTTGTGGTTTATGAACTGAGACTCAAAGAAGGCATATAATTTTCCCAGGGTCACAGTGTAAAGTTAGATGTTAAAACCCAGATTGTCTGATATAAAAATCTGTGTTTGTTCTACAAAATGTAATAGAATCAATTTTGACCTATATAAATAGTAGATATATTTTATGATGAAACTTCTCCACATAAAGTCAATTTTAGAGGTGAATTACAGTAAAACTTTCAGGATAAGCATTGTTCCTTTCAGTAATAGCATGACAATTCAAATATCAACTGTAGATATCTTTAAGAACCACAGGTAGTACTAGAAATGTGAAAAACAAAAAAACTACTATATAGTTTGGAGTTAGTAACTATGGGCCTTTTGTTGAAATAAATATTTTAAATTATTTTATCTGGTGTGGTAGGAGAAATGTAGTGTTCTACTTTAAGAAATATTGTTGATATTCTGACTGACATCTTATTAGGCCACAATGAGCTGCCTTTGACACAACTGAGAAATAAAGTATTTAGAAGGCACACCACAGAGATATTGTCATAACTTAGGTCTTCAATGGGAACATTCATTTTTTATTGTACCTTATGTCAGATATCAGCTCATTGAATATTATTTTTATATTAATTCGACTTTGGCTTAAGTGTGTTGTTAAATTGAAACACAAACAGCTTCATTGTTATTGTGTTAATAATTGTTAATTACTGTTCCAGGCATTTTATTAGTTTTGTAAATTTATTTTCAACCTCTACTCTCTATTTGCCAAAGTTCTAATTCCTATACAATCTTCACTAACTATACATAGAAAAAAACTGCTCCCACTTTATATGATTTTACTAAATTATTTTTAAATTCAATTTTGAATATTAATCTAGTTTATTTAGGAAATCTTGACAACTGAACAAAACAACATTTTAAATGGAATATATGAGAAACAGCAATTCTATTTCCAAAGTCTCCAAATGTCCCCTGCCTGTATTGGTTGAATTTTTGCTATCTTGGATTCATTTTAGTATACCACAGTTATCAGATTCAAATTCTGTTCAATTTTGTTTTTAAATATCTTAGTCTCTTTTGTTTGGTTTCTATTACTATATTTTTATAGTAAGCCTCAAATAATGAAATTTTATTCTCACATATAGAAAATCTCTAAAAGCATCTAATTACTCTTCACAAGACTAAAATTTTTTTAAAGAAACATTAAATTACATATTTCTTTAGATTTAGTAAACTATAGCCATGTGTGACATTAAAAATAACTTTTCTTAAAGCAATTAACAAAATGTTTGGAAATTTTATTTAACAATAATTTTATTTAGCAAGAATATTTTGGATAAAGGAAAACCTTAATACCACTTATTAAATCCTGCATGAGTGGAAGAAAACAGGAAAAATAATTACCATATAAAAATCTATAACTTGAGCTGCAGTGATGCCTTCTGTTTTACTAGAAAAAATGTGTAATATGAGCTCATAAAAAAGAAAGAAAAGATGGTCTATGGATGCATTTTTACATCAATGCATAATAAATGGTTACCAATGAACATTTAACTTTTAGTCTTTTAGTGCTATTATTATAAAATTGAGAAATTTTGTCATTAGCTTAGGAAATGATGGAAAGGCTGGCTCTTATACAATGTGAAATATTATTATTAGTCTCCAAACTTTCTTTGACATGTACTTTTTAAATTGTTCAGCTTTCAACCTACCTACATTTCACTCCCCACCAGTGTACTCAAACTGAATTCAGGCTTACCATGTAATTCTAGTCAATACCATGACACCTACTTGGTGCAGAGGTCAACACAAGGTGATTCCAAGCAGTGTATAGGGCCCTGAGCATGTCTCATATATATAATCTCCCTCTCATCCAATATTTTGAATATTCAGTGCAATAAATCTCAACTTCTAACTTTAGAAGACTTGTAGGTAAAATATTGCTTGGGTTAAAGCCTATAAAAAGAGAAGACCTAAGCACCAACATGTAGTGTAAGACATGTAGATAGAAGGCCCTGGCAGCTGGGTCTTCTCTTGCATTTGCTGCCAGAGCAGAGGTGGTTGAAGTGGCAAGGAGAGGTCCATTTCAAGGAATGCCCTTAAAATTATTTAAACAGGAGAACACCCAGAAATGACAAATAAAGTGAAAGGATTATAGATAATAAGGCTTAAATATGTAAATCTATCCTAAAACAGTATTTAATGAACATTCCATAGAGGGGTATAATTAAAAATTAAATTGCAGGAAAATTTTCCACAGGGATGTAATAAATTTGTTAAAGTCATTTTTACACCATTGTACATCTATTAGTTGTGTTTGAATTTCATGGAAATAGAGTCTTCCCTATTAATTTTTGTCATTTTTTAAGCCAAAAGACATAGACATTTATTTATTCAACAAATATTTGCTTAATGCCTATAATATGCTAAGCACTATGTTAAATATTAAGAATTTAGTGAGACTTTAAAAAGAAAAACAATCACAATCTTTTCTTTCTTGAAAGTTAAATTCTAGTTGGAGAGAGAAATATTAATGTTAATTAAAAGCAAATCACAAAAAGGTATAACTGCAATATAAAATGCATGTGCAGAATTCCCTGGCAGTTCCGTGGTTAGGATTCCATGCTTCCACTTCAGGGGGCACAGGTTTGATCCCTCATCAGGGAACTAAGATCCCACATGCCACTGTGGTGTAGCCAAAAAAAAAAAATGCACATGCATTTTACTACAATTTTGGGGGCACTCTTCCAAACAGCATTGTTTGGATTTTGAGACAAGTATTAACATAAGCATCCTTTATTTATCCTTGATTTTCCACTGTCTTCTTACTTACATTTGTGCTTTCTAAAATTTCAACTTTTGTATAAAATAACTTATTGTTGCATCAATCACATATTCTCAGCTTATAAATGAAATTATTTATTCTCATGATGAGCAATGAGAGTGGGATAACATATCAAAATTCTGATATTTATTTATGTAATTATTTAACAAACAAAACTAAACAATGTAATTTTATAAAAAGCATTACCTAGGGAGGTGGCCAAGATGGAGAATCCTAACTTCACCTCCTCCCATGGACACATCAAAATTACAACTACTCACAGAGCAACTCTCTATGAGAACAACCTGAAAACTAGTAGAAAAGAATTTCCACAAAGACATAAGGAAGAAACCAAAACGAGAAGGGTTGGAGGGGTAGAGACAAGACATAGTCAGACCCACAACCCACCAGTCAGCAAACCACAAAAGTATAGAATATCACAATTGTAGATGTAGTCCTCAAAGAGCAAGGAGTCCAAGCCCCACATCAGGCCACCCAACCTGGGGGTCATGTGCCAGGAAGATGAGCCCCCAGATTATCTGTTTTTGAAAATCATCGGGGCTTGTGTTCAGGAGAGCCAGAGGGACATAGGAAACAGAGCTCCACTCTTACAGGGCACACACAAAATCTCACATGCTATGAGACCCAGTGCAGAGGCAGTAGTTTCAAAGAAGCCTTGGTCAGACCCATTTCCTGATCTTGGAGAGCTTCCCAGAGGGGTAGGAGGCAAATGGAACTCCCGCTTATGATATAGACACTAGCAGCAGATATTATTGTGAGCTCACTCCAATGGAAAAACTGGCGAGCACAATTTTGGAAATCTCCTTCTAGCTTATTAGGGCCATGGACCCAGCCCTGCTCACCAACAAGCCCCACCCTACCCCCAGATCACACACAGATTATCATATTAAAATATCATATTAAAATAATCAAATATATGGGGTTATATATGACCTCTTGGTAACGACATCCAAATTATAATAGATACACATGCAAAAAAGTGAAGAGAATCCAAACATAATGCTAAATAAAAATTGTCCTCAAATCACAAGGGAAGAGAGCAAAAGAAGAAGAAAGGAACAAATAAAAATTAGAAAAACAGCCTGAAAACAATTAGCAGAGGGCAACAAGTACATACCTATAATTAATTACTTTAAATGTAAATGGACTAAATGCTCCAGTCAAAAGACATAGAGTGGCTGAAATAATTTTTTAAACGATCCATATATATGCTACCTATAAGAGACTCACTTCAGATCTAAAAACACACACAGACTGAAAGTGAGGAGATGGAAATAGGTATTCCATGCAAACGGAAATGAAAGGAAGCTGGTGTGGCAATATTTATATTAGACAAAATAGACTTTAAAACAAAGACTATAATAGGAGACAAAGAAAGACAGTTCCTAAAAATCAGGGATCAATTCAACCAGAAGACATAACAATTCTATATTTATATGCACCCAACATAGGAGCACCTAAACACATAAAGCAAATATTAACAAACATTAAAACAGTAATTGACAGTAACACAATAATAGCAGGGGACTTTAAGACATCACTTACATCCAGCAAGAGCCCCTGCAGCTGCGCCTGACGCCATATTCTCTGCCCCGTCAGCAATCTCGGGCTGTGCTGGTGGGAGGCAATGAGGGGCCACGGCTTTGTGGGAGGCCCGGTGTCAGTGGGGCTCTGCTGGACTTTCTGCAGGAGTTTCCAGGCTGCCACCTGCTAAAGAAGAGGATGTGTCACCCATACCTTCCGCTGGAATTTCTCCCCGGGCAGAGGTGAGGAAGGAAAAAAGCAGTGGGAGCCGGAACAGGCGGGGTATCCCAGGCAGGGAAATGGAAAGCTTCCAGAAGAGCGCCTGGGGCCAGGACCATCCTGGCTGGCCTGCAGGCACCAAGTCGGGCTGCGTGCTGTCTCTGGTGTGGCTCGACGGCCCTTCCTCTAGGCTTTCAAGTCCTTGTACATATTCAGGTGTTTTACTTGGGAAGGGTGGGAGCAGTTCAGCAGCAGCTGGCCTGGGGCTCAGCTCACATTTACTCACAGACGCTTCGGCACGGTCCCCCAGCTTTGCAATGAGGACGCTCCTTGTGGGGGTGCTGCTGGCTGTATGGGAGATGATTCCCCACTTCTTACCAAGTTCACAATTGTTTACCACTGGAGCAAGTGCTCTGATAGGGTTTTCCTCTGTCTAACTGGTGGGTTCTGTTTTTTTTTTTCTTTTTTGGTTGAAGGTAGATTTTATTCCTCTTTTATGTATTTATAGATATAAGCATGGAAATAATTCATTCATATAAATACATCTGTGTGAAGGGAAGTACTTTTTTCTGTTTTATTTTTTAAATTTATTTATTTTTTAAAATTTGGAAATTTATTTATTTATACAGCAGGTTATTATTAGTTATCTATTTTATACATATACATGTATACAGGTCAATCCCAATCTCCCAACCCATCCCACCACCACCACCCCCATGGCTTCCACACATTGATTTCCATCCGCTTGTTCTCTACCTCTGTGTCTCTATTTCTGCCCTGCAAACCGGTTCATCTGTACCATTTTTCTAGGTTCCACATATATGCATTAATATACAATATTTGTTTTTCACTTTCTGACTTACTTCACTCTGTATGACAGTCTCTAGATCCATCGACGTCTCTACAAATGACCCAGTTTCATTCCTTTGTATGGCTGAGTAATATTCCATTTTATATATGTACCACGACTTTATCCATTCCTCTGTCTGTGGGCATTTAGGTTGCTTCAATTACCTGGCTATTGTAAATAGTGCCGCAATGAACATTGTGGTGAATGTGTCTTTTTGATTTATGCTTTTCTCTGGGTATATGCCCAGAAGTGGGATTGCTGGATCATATGGTAATTCTATTTTTAGTTTTTTAAGGAACCTCCATAGTGTTCTCCATACTGACTGTATCAATTTACATTCCCACCAATAGTGGAAGAGGGTTCCTTTTGTCCACACCCCCCCCAGCATTTGTTGTTTGTAGATTTTCTGATGATGCCCAATGAAAGAGGTGTGAGGTGATACCTCATTGTAGTTTTGATTTGCATTTCTCTAATAATTAGTGATGTTGAGCAGCTTTTCATGTGCATCTTGGCCATCTCTGTGTCTTCTTTGAAGAAATGTCTATTTAGATCTTCTACCCATTTTTGTATTGGGTTGTTTCTTTTTTGTAATATTAAGCTGCATGAGCTGTTTATATATATTGGAGATTTAACCTTTGTCCATTGATTCGTTTGCAAATATTTTCTCCCATTCTGAGGGTTGCCTTTTTCCATTCCCGTTTTTTTAACAAAAAAAAGAAAGAAAAAGAAGCAGAACACAAATTGTGCAAAATATGCCTCTTGAAACTTTCGTTTTGAAATATGGACGTCTTTTGAATTTTTGGGTCAATATACGACCCCAGGATTTGTTTTCAGGGCAGGTGTCATTTACAGGCCTGCAATTATTTTGAATATCAACTGACCATTAGCCCTGGGATGAAAGCTGCTGTTGTGTGAAACGGCCACAAGGTGGCAGCAGTTCTCCTTTACCATATCTGGTTACTAGGGCAACAGAACCTCAATGGAAGACGTGTTCTAGGTTGTAATTTAGAATGGAATGTGCCAGGAAAAAGCCCCTTAAGTTTGTCTCACTACTTCTTGTTCGTTTTTTAAATTTAATTTTTATTTTTTATCACAGCAAGTTTGATTCCAATGTTTGGCTTGTTGTAGGTGTGCAAGATATGGTTCTTTTACACATATACATATGTCTCTTCTTCCTGGGATCCTTTTACCATGTACCTTATGACAGAATGTTGAGTAGTCTTCTCTTGGTATTTCATAGGTCTTGGTGATTATATATTTCACCTGTGTTTCTATATGTCTGTTAACACCAGTATCCTAATGTATCTAATCTTCACACCCTTCCATTGGTGAACCATAAGTTTGTTTAATGAATCTGTGATTGCCCTTCTCTGTGGAAATATCTTCACTGGTATCAATTTTTAGGTAACACCTATAAGTGACATCATACGATATGTGTCTTTCTCTTTCTGACTTACTACAAGTCACGTGATTACCTCTAGACTCATCTACGGTGCTGCAAATGGCACTGTGTCCTGTTTTTCCTTGGCTAATATTCTGTCTGTACATGCACCAGTTCTTCTTTGTCCACTCATCTGGTGATGGACTTTTTGGTTGCTTCCATGTCATGGCTATTGTAATGCTGCGGCAATGCACATTTGCCTGCCTGTGTCTTTCCAATTCTGTCTTCTTAGGTTATAGGCCCAGGAGTGGGCCTGCTGGATGATATGGTAGCAAAATGTTTACCTTGTAGAGGCACCTCCATTCTGTTCTCATTAGTGGCTCTTACCAGGTTACGTCCCACTTAAAGTTGAGGGTATGCATTTCTCCACAACACCTTCAGCATTTATTGTTTGTAGTTTTTTTTGCTGATGATTTTTCTGACTAGTGTGAGCTGATACCACTTTGTGGTTGGATTTGCATGCGTCTCATAATCCCTTGAAATTGAGCTTTCTGGCATGTCCTTTTTTTCTTCAAACTGTGAGTACAGCTTACCTCTTCAAATTGCTTTCCTGAAGTATGTGTGACATTTAGAAATCTTTTGGCCATTACCTCCCTCAAGACATTTTGAGGGCAGGTTTCATTTACAGCCCTCCAGTACTGGTGCATATGAAGTGACCCTTAGCACACGTTTTGAAGCTGCTGTTGCAGGTAACGGCCAGAGGGCAGCAGCATTTCTGCTTTTCCCAATCTGTTAACTAGGGAAACAGAGCTTCCTGGCAGTGGTGTTCCTTGGTTATATATTGGAGTGGAATGTGCCCCCAAAAGGTGATGTCTCCTTACTTATGTTTGTTTTATAAATTGAATTTATATATTTTTTAATAGGAGTCATACTCCATTGTGTACATGGACCACTTCTTCTTTGTGCATTCCTCTGTTGATGGACATTTTCATAGCTTCCAAGTGTTGGCTATGGTAAATATTGCTGGAGTGCAGGATTGCCAGCCTGTGTCTTTTTTTTTTTTTTTTCCACTACGTGGGCCCCTCACTTCCGTGGACACTCCCATTGCAGAGCACATGCTCCGGACATGCAGGCCCAGCAGCCATAGCTCACGGGACCAGCCGCCCCGCGGCATGTGGGATCTTCCTGAACCGGGGCATGAACCCGTGTCCCCTGCATTGGCAGGCGGACTCTCAACCACTGCGCCACCAGTGAAGCCCAGCCTGTTTCTTTTTGATTCTCATCCCCTCAGGTGATAGGCCCAGCAGTGGGTATGTTTGATTGAATGGTAGCTCAGTATTTACCTTTACAAGGCGCCTCATTTTTGTTTTCATTACTGGCTCTTACCATGTCCCACGTTGAACCAAGGGTAGGCATTTCTCCAAAACCCCTTCAGCATTTATTGTTTGCAGAATTTTTGTTGATGACCATTCTGACTGGTGTGAGCTGATAGGTTTTTGTAATTTGGATTTGCATATCTTTAATTATTCCTAATGTTCAGCATTTTTCCATGCCTTTTTAAATTTCTGGTACAGAAAAACAGAAAAAAACGGAGAGTACAATTAACCTCTTGAAATTGTCTTCTTGGACGGTTGCCCTCTTTTGAATTTTTTGGTCAATTTTCGACCCCAGGTTTGTTTTTGAGGGCAGGTGTCATTCACAGGACTGCAGTGAGTGTGAATATTTAGTGACCATTAGCACTGGGTTTAAAGCTGCAGTTGTGAGAAATGGCCACAAGGCGGCAGCATTTCTCCATTCCCAAATCTGGTTACTAGGACAGCAGAGCCTTTCTGGGACCAATGGAATACAGAAGAATGCATCATTGAAGTCTAATACAGAATACCATGTCCTGGTGGATGGTAGAATGACCAGCAGGGTGTAGGAATTAGGAACTACTGGATGTATATCCTCGGTGGCTTCACTGAGTGTCCTGACATCCTTTACCAGGTCCCCAGCAGCCCACGGGGCTCTCGTGGTCAGGGCAATGCCGGGTTATGGAGCTCACCTGTGCAACTTCCCATCAGCCCACGGGGCTCTCATGGTCACGCCACTCCCAGGTTATAGAGCTCACCTGTGCAACTACTCAGCAGCCCATGGGGTCTCGTGATCAGGCCCCTCCCAGGATATGGAGCTCCCCTGAGCAAATACCACAGCAGGGCTGGGCACCCAGGAACCGTGCACATAACCCTCATTTCAGAGCACCCCAGATCACCTGTCTCTCAGAGCTGACACAGAGCACCTCAGAGCAGGACTTGAACTAAGAAACAGCAGCTCCGAAAGGTCTGTGACCCTGGGCATCACTCTGTGTGGCCTCCCTCTGCCTGGTCTTCCAGAAACTTCCACTGCAGCCGGGGCACCAGGCCTCTGTCTCCAACCATCACCCCTCCTCTCCCTGACTCCTGGGTTCCTCTCATTAGGAGAGGGTCTTCTTGAAGTCGTCTCCCACTCATGGGCCAGATAAAATGATTAGAAAACAAGCGGGTGCGGCAGCCCCTTATCTATCCTGACTCTCAGGAGCCCACACCTGTTCCTTGGACCTGGCCAGTTCAGCGAGGTCCATTTTCTGCAATGTGAGCCCCTGAGGGGTGAGGATTGGCTGACCTGGGCAGCCTGACCATGCCGGCCAGCCCTCCCCAGGTGTGCCTGGGTTGAGGTCAAAATAAACACCGCTCCAGGCAGAAAGAGCCCCTGCAGCTGTGCCTGACGCCATATTCTCTGCCCCATCAGCAGTCTCGGGGCTGTGCTGGTGGGAGGGAATAAGGGGCCACGGCTTTGTTGGAGGCCCCGTGTCAGTGGGGCTCTCCTGGACTTTCGGCAGGAATTGCCAGGCTGCCACCTGCTAAAGAAGAGGATTTGTCACCTATAACTTAAGCTGGAATTTCTCCCCGGGCTGAGGTGAGGAAGGAAAAAAGCAGTGGGGGCCTTGACAGGAGGGATATCTCAGGCAGGGTAATGGAATGCTTCCAGAAGAGCGCCTGGGGCCGGGACCAACCTGGCTGGCCTGCGGGCACCAAGTCGGCCTGCGTGCTGTCGCTGGTGTGGCTCGAAGGCCCTTCCTCTAGGCTTTCAAGTCCTTGTACATATTCAGGTGTTGTACCTGGGAAGGGTGGGAACAGCTCAGCAGCAGCTGGCCTGGGGCTCAGCTCACGTTTACTCAGAGACGCTTCGACACGGTCCCCCAGCTTTGCAATGAGGACGCTCCTTGCGGGGGCACTGCTGGCTGCATGGGATATAATTCCCCACCTCTGACCAACTTCAGAATTGTTTACCACTGGAGCAAGTGCCCTGATAGGGTTTTCCTCTGTATAACTGGTGAGTTCTGTTTTTTTTTTTTTTTCTTCTTCTTTTTTGGTTCAAAGTAGATTTTATTTCTCTTTTATATATTTATAGATATAAGCATGGAAAAAATTCATTCATATAAATACATCTGTGTGAAAGGAAGTACCTTTTCCTGTTTTATTTTTAACTTTTATTTATTTTTAAAAATTTTGAAATGTAGTATTATTTTTTTTTTACACAGCAGGTTATTATTAGTTATCTATTTTATACATATACATATATACAGGTCAATGCCAATCTACCAACTCATCCCACCACCACCACCCCATGGCTTGCCCCCCTTGGTGTCCATACATTTGTTCTCTACCTCTGTGTCTCTATTTCTGCCCTGCAAACCGGTTCATCTGTACCATTTTTCTAGGTTCCACATATATGCATTAATATACAATATTTGTTTTTCTCTTTCTGACTTATTTCACTCTGTATGACAGTCTCTAGATCCATCGACGTCTCTACAAATGACCCAGTTTCATTCCTTTATATTGCTGCGTAATATTCCACTTTATATATGTACCATGAACTTATCCATTCCTCTCTCTGTGGGCATTTACATTGCTTCCACTACCTGGCTATTGTAAATAGTGCTGCAATGAACATTGTGGTGAATGTGTCCTTTTGATTTATGCTTTTCTCTGGGTATATGCCCAGAAGTGGGATTGCTGGATCATATGGTAATTCTATTTTTAGTTTTTTAAGGAACCTCCATAGTGTTCTCCATACTGACTGTATCAATTTACATTCCCACCAATAGTGGAAGAAGGTTCCTTTTGTCCACACCCTCCCCAGAATTTGTTGTTTGTAGATTTTCTGATGATGCCCATTCTAACAGGCGTGAGGTGATACCTCATTGTAGTTTTGATTTGCATTTCTCTAATAATTAGTGATGTTGAGCAGCTTTTCATGTGCGTCTTGGCCATCTCTGTGTCTTCTTTGAAGGAATGTCTATTTAGATCTTCTACCCATTTTTGTATTGGGTTGTTTCTTTTTTTAATATTAAGCTGCATGAGCTGTTTATATATATTGGAGATTAAACCTTTGTCCATTGATTCATTTGCAAATATTTTCTCCCATTCTGAGGGTTGCCTTTTTCCATTCCCGTTTTTTAAGAAAAAAAGAAAGAAAAAGCAGCAGAACACAAATGTGTGCAAAATATGCCTCTTGAAACTTTCGTTTTGAAATATGGACGTCTTTTGAATTCTTTGGTCGATATTCGACCCCAGGATTTGTTTTCAGGGCAGGTGTCATTTACAGGCCTGCAATTATTTTGAATATCAAGTGACCATTAGCGCTGGGATTAAAGCTGCTGTTGTGTGAAACGGCCACAAGGTGGCAGCAGTTCTCCTTTACCATATCTGGTTACTAGGGCAACAGAGACTCAATGGAAGTCGTGTTCTAGGTTGTAATTTAGAATGGAATGTGCCAGGAGAAAGCCCCTTAAGTTTGTCTCATTACTTTTTGATCGTTTTTTTAATTGAATTTTTATTTTTTATCACAGCAAGTTTGATTCCAATGTTTGGCTTGTTGTAGGTGTGCAAGATATGGTTCTTTTACACATATACATATGTCTCTTCTTCCTGGGATCCTTTTACCATGTACCTTATGACAGAATGTTGAGTAGTCTTCTCTTGGTATTTCATAGGTCTTGGTGATTATATATTTCACCTGTGTTTCTATATGTCTGTTAACACCAGTATCCTAATGTATCCAATCCTCACAGCTTTCCATTGGGGAAACATAAGTTTGTTTAATGAATCTGTGATTGCCCTTCTCTGTGGAAATATCTTCACTGGAATCAATTTCTAGGTAACACCTATAAGTGATATCATAAGATATGTGTCTTTCTCTTTCTGACTTACTACAAGTCACGTGATTACCTCTAGACTCATCTACGGTGCTGCAAATGGCACTGTGTCCTGTTTTTCCTTGGCTAATATTCTGTCTGTACATGCACCAGTTCTTCTTTGTCCACTCATCTGGTGATGGACTTTTTGGTTGCTTTCATGTCATGGCTATTGTAATGCTGCGGCAATGCACATTTGCCTGCCTGTGTCTTTCCAATTCTGTCTTCTTAGGTTATAGGCCCAGGAGTGGGCCTGCTGGATGATATGGTAGCAAAATGTTTACCTTGTAGAGGCACCTCCATTCTATTCTCATTAGTGGCTCTTACCAGGTTACATCCCACTTAAAGTTGAGGGTATGCATTTCTCCACAACACCTTCAGCATTTATTGTTTGTAGTTTTTTTTGCCAAAGTTTATTCTGAATAGTGTGAGCTGATACCACTTTGTGATTGGGTTTGCATGCGTCTCATAATCTCTTGAAATTGAGCTGTCTGGCATGTCCTTTTTTTCTTCAAATTATGTGTGACATTTAGAAATCTTTTGGCCATTACCTCCCTCAAGACATTTTGGGGGCAGGTTTCATTTACAGCCCTCCAGTACTGGTGCATATGAAATGACCCTTAGCACACGTTTTGAAGCTGCTGTTGCAGCTACGAAAATGTCCATCAAGCTACAAAAATGTCCATCAACAGAGGAATGCACAAAGAAGAAGTGGTCCATGTACACAATGGAATATGACTCCAATAAAAAAAATATAAATTCAATTTATAAAACAAACATAAGAAAGGAGACATCAGATTTGGGGGCACATTCCACTCCAATATATAACCGAGGAACACCACTGCCAGGAAGCTCTGTTTCCCTAGTTAACAGATTGGGAAAAGCAGAAATGCTGCCGCCCTCTGGCCGTTACCTGCAACAGCAGCTTCAAAACGTGTGCTAAGGGTCACTTCATATGCACCAGTACTGGAGGGCTGTAAATGAAACCTGCCCTCAAAATGTCTTGAGGGAGGTAATGGCCAAAAGATTTCTAAATGTCACACATACTTCATGAAAACAATTTGAAGAGGTAAGCTGTACTCACAGTTTGAAGGAAAAAAGGACGTGCTAGAGAGCTCAATTTCAAGGTATTATGAGACGCATGCAAATCCAACCACAAAGTGGTATCAGCTCACACTAGTCAGAATAAACATCAGCAAAAATACTATAAACAATAAACGCTGAAGGTGTTGTGGAGAAGAGCGTATCCTCAACTTTAATTGGGACGTAACCTGGTAAGAGCCACTAATGAGAACAGAATGGAGGTGCCTCTACAAGGTAAACATTTTGCTACCATATCATCCAGCAGGCCCACTCCTGGGCCTATAACCTAAGAAGACAGAATTGGAAAGACACAGGCAGGCAAATGTGCATTGCCGCAGCATTACAATAGCCATGACATGGAAGCAACCAAAAAGTCCATCACCAGATGAGTGGACAAAGAAGAACTGGTGCATGTACAGACAGAATATTAGCCAAGGAAAAACAGGACACAGTGCCATTTGCAGCACCGTAGATGAGTCTAGAGGTAATCACGTGACTTGTAGTAACTCAGAAAGAGAAGGACACATATCGTATGATGTCACTTATAGGTGTTACCTAAAAATTGATACCAGTGAAGATATTTCCACAGAGAAGGGCAATCATAGATTCATTAAACAAAGTTATGTTTCCCCAATGGAAAGCTGTGAGGATTGGATACATTAGGATACTGGTGTTAACAGACATATAGAAACACAGGTGAAATATATAATCACCAAGACCTATGAAATACCAAGAGAAGACTACTCAACATTCTGTCATAAGGTACATGGTAAAAGGATCCCAGGAAGAAGAGACATATGTATATGTGTAAAAGAACCATATCTTGCACACCTACAACAAGCCAAACATTGGAATCAAACTTGCTGTGATAAAAAATAAAAATTAAATTAAAAAAACGAACAAGAAGTAGTGAGACAAACTTAAGGGGCTTTTTCCTGGCACATTCCATTCTAAATTACAACCTAGAACACGTCTTCCATTGAGGTTCTGTTGCCCTAGTAACCAGATTTGGTAAAGGAGAACTGCTGCCACCTTGTGGCCGTTTCACACAACAGCAGCTGTAATCTCAGTGCTAATGGTCACTTGATATTCAAAATAATTGCAGGCCTGTAAATGACACCTGCCCTGAAAACAAATCCTGGGGTCGTATATCGACCAAAAAATTCAAAAGGCTTCCATATTTCAAAACGAAAGTTTCAAGAGGCATATTTTACACACATTTGTGTTCTGCTTCTTTTTGTTTCTTTTTTTGTTGTTGTTAAAAAATGGGAATGGAAAAAGGCAACCCTCAGAATGGGAGAAAATACTTGCAAACGAATCAACAGACAAAGGTTTAATCTCCAATATATATAAACAGCTCATGCAGCTTAATATTAAAAAAAACAAACAACCCAATACAAAAATGGGTAGAAGATCTAAATAGACATTTCTTCAAAGAAGATGCAGTGATGGCCAAGACGCACATGAAAAGCTGCTCAACATCACTAATTATTAGAGAAATGCAATTCAAAACTACAAGGAGGTATCACCTCACACCTCTTTCATTGGGCATCATCAGAAAATCTACAAACAACAAATTCTGGGGAGGGTGTGGACAAAAGGAACCCTCTTCCACTATTGGTGGGAATGTAAATTGATACAGTCAGTATGGAGAACACTATGGAGGTTCCTTAAAAAACTAAAAATAGAATTACCATATGATCCAGCAATCCCACTTCTGGGCATATACCCAGAGAAAAGCATAAATCAAAAAGACACATTCACCACAATGTTCATTGCGGCACTATTTACAATAGCCAGGTAATTGAAGCAACCTAAATGCCCACAGGCAGACGAATGGATAAGTTTTAGTATATATATAAAATGGAATATTACTCAGCCATACAAAGGAATGAAACTGGGTCATTTGTGAATGAAACTGGATGAGACGTCGATGGATCTAGAGACTGTCATACAGAGTGAAGTAAGTCAGAAAGAGAAAAACAAATATTGTATATTAATGCATATATGTGGAACCTAGAAAAATGGTACAGATGAACCGGTTTGCAGGGCAGAAATAGAGACACAGAGGTAGAGAACAAACGTATGGACACCAAGGGGGGCAAGCCATGGGGTGGTGGTGGTGGGATGAGTTGGGAGATTGGGATTGACCTGTATACATGTATATGTATAAAATAGATAACTAATAATAACCTGCTGTATAGAAAAATAAATTAAATTAAATTCCAAATTTTTAAAAATAAATAAAATTTAAAAATAAAACAGAAAAAAGTTCTTCACTTCACACAGATGTATTTATATGAATGAATTATTTCCATGCTTTTATCTATAAATACATAAAAGAGGAATAAAATCTACCTTCAACCAAAAAAGAAAAAAAAAAACCCAGAACCGACCAGTTATACAGAGGAAAACACTATCAGGGCATTTGCTCCAGTGGTAAACAATTCTGAAGTTGGTCAGAGGTGGGGAATCATCTCCCATGCAGCCAGCAGCACCCCTGCAAGGAGCGTCCTCATTGCAAAGCTGGGGGACCGTGCCGAGGCATCTGTGAGTAAACGTGTGCTGAGTCCCAGGCCAGCTGCTGCTGAACTGCTCCCACCCTTCCCGGGTAAAACACCTGAATATGTACAAGGACTTGAAAGCCTAGAGGAAGGGCCGTCGAGCCACACCAGCAACAGCACGCAGGCCGACTTGGTGCTTGCAGGCCAGCCAGGATGGTCCTGGCCCCGGGCGCTCTTCTGGAAGCTTTGCATTTCCCTGACTGAGATACCCCTCCTGTCCCGGCCCCCACTGCTTTTTTCCTTCCTCACCTCTGCCCGGGGAGAAATTCCAGCAGAAGTTATGGGTGACACATCCTCTTCTTTAGCAGGTGGCAGCCTGGAAACTACTGCAGAAAGTCCAGGAGAGCCCCACTCACACTGGGCCACCCACAAAGCCGTGGCCCCTCACTCCCTCCCACCACCACAGGCCCGAGACTGCTGACGGGGCAGAGAATATGGCGTCAGGCACATCTGCAGGGGCTCTTGCTGCCTGGAGCCGTCCTCACCCAGGCACACCTGGGGAGGGTTGGCCAGCACGTCAGGCTGCCCAGGTCAGCCAATCCTCACCCCTCAGGGGCTCACATTGCAGAAAATGGACCTCGCTGAACCGGCCAGGTCCAAGGAACAGGTAGGGCTCCTGAGAGGATAGACAAGGAGCTGCAGCTCCGTCTGGTATTCTAATCATTTTATCTGGCCCATGAGTGGGAGACGACTTCAAGAAGACCCTCTCCTAATGAGAGGAACCCAGGAGTCAGGGAGAGGAGGGGTGATGGTTGGAGACAGAGGCCTGGTGCCCCGGCTGCAGTGGAATTCTCTGGAAGATCAGGCAGAGGGAGGCCACACAGAGTGAGCCCAGGGTCACAGAACTGTCCGAGCTGCTGTTTCTTAGTTCAAGTCCTGCTCTGAGGTGCTCTGTGTCAGCTCTGAGAGACAGGTGATCTGGGGTGCTCTGAAATGAGGGCTATGTGCACGGTTCCTGTGTGCCCAGCCCTGCCGGGGTACCTGCCCAGGTGAGCCCCATATCTTGGGAGGGGCCTGATTACGAGAGCCCCATGGGCTGCTGGGTAGTTGCCAGGTGAGCTCAATATCCTGGGATTGCCCTGACCACGAGAGCCCCGTGGGCTCCTGGGGACCTGGTAAAGGATGTCAGGACCGTCAGTGAAGCCACCGAGGATATACATCCAGTAGTTCCTAACTCCTACACCCTGCTGGTCATTCTACCATCCACCAGGACATGGTATTCTGTATTAGACTTCAATGATGCCATCCTCTGTATTCCATTAGTCCCAGAGTCACAAGAAATTTTGGCTTGTGAGTGGCAGGACCCAACATAAAACTAAATCAATACTGCTGACCCGTCCTGCCCCAAGGGTTCAAAAATTCCCACACCATCTTTGGGGAATCGTTAGCTAAAGACCTAAAAGTTCTACCTCTGGAAAAAGGAACCCTCCTTCAATATGCAGATGACATTCTGATCGCCAGCCCTACTATGGAGGCCTCTGAATTGCCTAGCCACAAAAGGATATAAGGTGTCCAAGAAAAAGGCTCATATATCACAGGCTATGGTGACCTGCTTGGGCTTCATTCTCACAGAAGGTCGGAGAAGCCCATCCCAGGAAAGGGAAGAAGCCATTTGCAGCCTTACTTCTTCTAAAACTAGAGGACAGCTTAGGGGTTTCTGGGGAGACCGGGGCTTGCTGCATCTGGATCCCTAACTACAGTCTAATACCTGGGCCTTTATATGAAACACTGAAAGGAAAAATGTTGATCCTTTTGAATAGAATCCAGAAGTAGCCTTTCAAGAATGGAAAGAGCAGTCACTTCAGACCCTTGCCTTGGAACTCCCTAATTTAGCTAAACCCTTTGACCTTTACATTCCCGGTCAAAGGTGAATCTCCCTTGGAGCATTAGTGCAAAAACTGGGCAACGCAACAATGCCCTCCAGGTACGATAAACTATGGTCACCAAGGGCTTTGCCCACTGCCCCATCAGGCCAGGATACTGGTGGTATCTAAAAACCTGGAAATCAGCAGCACACAAGGCCAGCTCACTCCTAAGGGAAAAGGACCCCACGTGGTGATCCTAACCACCCACCATGCCCTGAAGTTGCAGGGGTCGCTCCGTAGACACACTGACCTTGAGTGAGGAGGCCCTCCAACTCCAACCTCCAGAGAGACAACCAGAGGCAACGGGCCCCCATGACGACTCGTGTGACCATCACTTGACCTGGAGTTTCTCTCAGAAAACAAAAAGAGTGTGCACCGAACGAGCAGACTACTGCTTGCAGGACTTACTGCACCCAGAGGGGAGCTAATAAGCTTGGCGGGGGAACCGTATATCACACTTTCACCGTAGAAAAGCCTACAGACACCACGGTGACAGCGGCCAATAAGACCGGCTGGACTCCTGGCTACTTCAAAAGGCCATTGACTCAGTGGCCGTCATGGTCCTGGATCACCACTGACCCTGGACTATCTGGGAGTTGAGCGGGCAGGGCTCTGACACATGGTGCTGTTTGTACGTGAATTCAGGGGCCTAATTGAAGAAAACAAAGACTACTGGTCAGAGCATGTAGGCTGGCAGGAACCATCAGCCTAAGGTGGCCGAACAAATGTGGGACGGGGTGAAACCTGCCCCCCCAGCGTCTCTGCGCATCTCTTTCCTGGACCCTTAAAGGTCATTAGAATCTATAACACTTCCAATGCTGGTGCTCAGGCGGACGAGCAGTGAGGCAGGAGGCCTGGGGACAATCAACCTCACCTGGAGGCTGCTGGGGAGAAGTTCTGCCCCTCCCCCCCGGGTATGAGGACTCCCAGCTCAGCACGAAGCAGTTACAGAAGAGGGGTCTGCACCCTCAGCACCCCAAGAATGAGAAACGGGACAAAAAGCAGAGGAGGTGTTTGTCACCGGCAAAGCCCATGAAAAATTCCTGGGATATAAAAATAGACTCTGGGCAATAAAATAAAGTCTAACTTTTTTTTTCCTTTGTGCTTTGTCTAATTTCACGTGCTCCTAGGGTTCCGCATGCAGAGGTCCCACACCCGGCACGTCAGACCAGATTTCCTAGTGCAGAATGGCTGGGTCGACACCTCAGCTCGCGGGGCCCCATGCAGACTCCGTGACATAGAGCCTGAGCTGCAGCCAACACGGCCCTCGAGAGCTCCGTCCCCTCCCTCCTGCTGACATTGCTGGGATCCCTACACAGCAGCCCAGCCCAGAGCCCGCGGGGGAGCGCACGCTCTCACCTCTCCATTCTCTGATCAAAATATAAAGTTTCCTTTGTTTCTGAACCAAACTCAGTCTTCATCTGTTGGCTCCAATGACACGGGGCAGGAGGACCCTTGTTGGGGCCCACTCTGGAGGATCAGTAACAGAAATTGAGAACATTGTAACTTCAATGAACGGATGTGTGAGCCAAACTGTAATTAACATAGAGCAGTGTATAAGGCTCAGGTAAAATAAGATGTTTCTAAGACTTCCATTTGATATTTCCATCACTTTATTATAAGCAAGTTCAGTGAAGACGTTTGTCTTATTTGTCAGGTCAACATTAGAGAAATGAAGTGATTTCTTTCCAAGAATGTACATCTAATACTCTTGGCTGAAGCTTCAACCTTGTTTTGAATGCTTTTCCATTGAAAATGATACCTCTCTTTCAGCTCCCCCATATCTTAGAAGTATAAAATCTTATAATTTATTATTACCAAAGGGGAAAGGTGGGAGGAGGGATAAATTAACAGTTTGGGATTAACACATACACACTGCTATGTATAAAAGAGATCATCAACAAGGAACTACTGTATAGCACAGGGAACTACACTCAATATTTTTCAATAACCTATAAGGGGAAATAATCTGAAAAAGAATAGATATTTTTATCGACATCATCTATCAATGACAGATAAAATGTAACCTAAGGGAAGCCGATGTTGAGTGCTTCTGACCCTGAAGACTTCAATCATCTAAAGTTCGGACTCTGCCTACTTCCCAAGGCCCTTAATGAACATATGTGTAGCCGTAGCTTAAAAATTCCCCAGTTTGGGGTTCAGGGAGACACTGATTTGGAAAAATCCCTGGTGTTCTCCTTACATGCACGGGACCATTCCTACTGCTAAAATATGCCTGTCACACCCAGAAGATGGTACACCGTTTGATCGGGAAGAGTTTGGAAAAGGCATCTCATCTCCTCATCTCCTGGTACTCATTTCACCCCTCCAGCATCTTTCCTAACAATCTCCTCACTTGGGGATGTCAGCACCGTCAACATCCTGTTGTGCACAGTTTGGAATTTGTCCATAGGATGAAGCGGAAGGATGAGAAACAATGAGAGACAAGTCCTAGGTGTTTGGACAGGCACATGGCACTCTAATTTCCAATCAGGAAGACGAATTCACCAAAGGCTAGGATTGCCCACGGAAACAGAATAGGGCTTGAGGAAATCCCACTGTTTTGTGGTCAGTTTCCAGAAACACAATTTGAAAAATGGAACTCAGGGGCACTGCAATTCACAATCCTGCAGGATTGTAAAAGATACCTAACGTTGAAAAATGGCTTGAGGTAAGCCATAAAAAAGGACTTGAAAGCAAGGCAGAATTGCAGGAAGGGGATTTCAAGAGGTAGATGGAATCTCCACTAAAGCACATGGAAAGGGGAATAACTTCTCCAACAATGCCATTGGCCAAAACACACGTATGCGTGTTTCTTGAATATATTAAGGAAAAACGTATAAGCCCTTTTTGGCCAACCAAACAGGTGCGCAGTGCAAATCAACACTCCACAGAGGTGTCACTTTGCAGCAATCAGAAGGGCCATCCTCACAAAGTGTAAAAACCAGAAATTCAGGATAGACTGTGGAGAAAAGGGAGCCCTGTTACGCTGACTGTGGGAATACAAATTGCCAAGGGCACTCTGGAGAAGTGTACTGTGTTTCCTAAAAATCGAAGAAACAGAGCTACATAGCATACGGCACTTCCAACCATGGGCGTATATCTTGGGAAAACCAAAATTCGACAGGACATAAGCAACCCAACGTTTAGTGCTGCTCTGTTTACAAGATCCTCGACTTGGGTACAACTTAAATGTCCTTGGAAGGAAAAAATGGATAAAGAAGATTTGGTACTTTTGTAGAATGGAATATTACTCAGCCCTGAAATCAATGAAATAAGCCCAGTTGCAGCAACTCGGGGGACGTACATATGGTCGTTGACGGTCAAATAAGTCAGTCAGAAAAAGAAACTTATCATAAGATATCACTTATAGGGGGAATCTAAAAATCGCCACACATGAACTGAATTACAAAATGGAACACAGTCACACATTTACAAAACACACTTATGGCTACTTAAGGGGAAAGGTGCGGTGGGGTGATGCACAAACCAAGAGGTTGAAATTGGCACAGATACTGATCCATAAACCAATAATGTAATCGACAAGACGTATTCATTGCTCAAAGAACTGGACTCAGCAAACTCTATTCACAAGAAAAGAATATATCTGACTAGTAGAAACTGGAAAATAATTTTTTGGTGTCTCTCTGTAAGTGAATTAATTGGATGTACAGCAACAAGAATGACAGCATTGAAAATCAGCCATACCCCATTATAAAAATAAATTACGTTTGGTAGCGTATATATGTCCATGCCACTCCCTCACTTTGTCACAGCTTACCCTTCCCCCTCCCCATATCCTCAAGTACATTCTCTAGTTGGTCTGTGTCTTTATTCCCGTCTTACCCCTAAGTTCTTCATGACCTTTTTTTTTCTCTTAGATTTCATATATATGTGTTAGCATACAGTATTTGTTTTACTCTTTCTGACTTACTTCACTCTGTATGACAGACTCTAGGTCCATCCACCTCACTACAAATATCTCAGTTCCATTTCTTTTTATGGCTGAGTAATATTCCACTGTATATATGTGCCACATCTTCTTTATCCATTCATCTGATGATGGACACTTAGGTTGCTTCCATGTAGTGGCTATTGTAAATAGAGTTGCAATGAACATTTTGGTACATGGGCATATATACACTACCAAATGTAAAATAGATAGCTAGTGGGAAGCAGCCGCATAGCACAGGGAGATCAGCTCGGTGGTTTGTGACCACCTAGAGGGGTGAGATAGGGAGGGTGGAAGGGAGGGAGATGCAAGAGGGAAGAGATATGGGAGCATATGTATAAGTATAACTGATTCACTTTGTTATAAAGCAGAAACTAACACACCATTGTAAAGCAATTATACTCTGATAAAGAGCTTTTAAAAAATAAAACAAATTACACACACACACACACACACACACACAAAACAAAGACAGTGAGAGAGACAGGAATTCTTACAAAGTTCGATCAAGGGCTGTGATGAACCCTGGATTGACCACATCTAGACCCACACCTGGATGGGACCTAAGGCTGAGAGGGGGGCTAAGAAGCATGGTGAGGATGAGTCAGCAAAGGCAGACCCTTTTGAGTAATACTGCCTTGTCTCCATTCCATGGGTTTCAAACCCCCAGGTGCAGGGGTATCTTCCTACAGCTAAAACATGCATGGGACACCCAGAGGATGGTACACCATCTGATCGGGAAGAGTTTGGAAAAGGCACCTCATCTCCTCATGTCCTGGTGCTTGGGTCCCCCCGACCAGCCTCTCTCCTAACAATCTCCCCACTTGGGGAAGTCAGCACCTTCAACATCCTGTTTCGAACAGTGTGGAATTTGTCCGGAGGATGAAGAGGAAGCGGTGTGGGGGGGGGGGGAACCAATGAGACACAAGCTGTAGGTGTTGCACAGGTACATGTCACTATAATTTCCAATCAGGAAGACAAATTGACCAAAGGTTACCTTGCCCCCAGAACCAGAATAGGGCTTGAAGAAATCCTGCTGTTTTGTGGCCAGTTCCCAAAAAGCAAGTTGAAAAATGGAGCTCAAGGGCACTGCCATTCACAAACCTGTAGGGTTGTAAATGATACATATCGTTGAAAAATATCTTGAGGTAAGCCAAAGAAAAGGATTTGCAAGCAAGGCAGAATTGCAGGAAAGGGATTTCAAGAGGTAGAATGGACTCGCCCTTAAAGCACATGAAAAGCGGCTGAGCTTCACCAAGGACGCAGTTGCCCAAAGAGGGTGTATGCGTTTTTCCGAATATATTCGGAAAATCGCATACGCTCTTTTTGGCCAACCAAACAAGCAGGCAATGCAAATCAACACTACAAAGAGGTATCACTTCGCATCTGAAAGAAGGGCCATTCTCACAATGGGTAAAAACTAGAAATGTAGGACAGGGCGGGGAGAAAAGGGAGCCCTGTTATGCTGATGGGGGGAATGTAAATTGCCAATGTCCATTCTGGAGAAGGGTATTGTGTTTCCTAAAACATCTAAAAAACAGAGCTACAAAGCATACGGCAGTTCCACTCATAGGCCTATATCTTGGAAAAACCAAAAATCGACAGGACACAGGCTCCCCAAGGATTAGTGTTGCTCTGTTTACAAGAGTGTCAACTTGGGTACAACTTCAATGTCCTTGGAAGGAAAAAATGGATAAAGAAGAGTTGGTACTTTTGTAGAATGGAATATTACTCAGCCCTGAAATCAATGAAATAAGGCCAGTTGCAGCAACTTGGGGGGACGTACATAGTCATTGACAGTCAAATAAGTCAGACAGAAAAAGAAATGTATCATAAGATATCACTTATAGGGGGAATCTAAAAATCGCCACACATGAACTGAATTATAAAATGGAACACAGTCACACACTTACAAAACAAACTTATGGCTACTTAAGGGGAAAGGTGCGGTGGGGTGATGCATAAACCAGGAAGTTGGAATTGGCACAGATACTGTTCCATAAAGCAATAATGTAATCGACAAGACCTACTCATTGCTCAAAGAACTGGACTCAGAACACTTTTTCACCAGAAAAGAATATATCTGACAAGTAGAAACTGGAAAATAATTTATTGATGTCTCTCTGTAAGTGAATCAAGTGGATGCACAGCAACAAGGAACACAGATTTGAAAATCAGCTATACACCATTTTAAAAGTATATTAAAAAAAAAAAAGACAGTGAGAGAGAGAGGAGTTCTTACAAAATTCGATCAGGGGCTGTGATGCAACAAGGATTGACCACATCTAGACATACAGCTGTTTGGGACCTAAGCCTGGACATTCGTGGGGCTGAGAGGATTAGTGAGGATAGGCCAGCAAATGCACCCCATTTAGAGTAATACTGCCTGGTGACCATTCCATGGGTCCCAAATATCCAGGTGCAGGGAAATCTTCTTACAGCTAAAACATGCATGGGACAACCAAAGGATGGTACAACCTCTGATCAGGAAGAGATTGGAGAAGGCACCTCATCTCCTCATCTCCTGGTGCTCGGGTTTCCCCACCAGCCTCCTTCCTAACAATCTCCCCACTTGGGGAATCAGCACCTTTAACAACCTGTTTTGAACAGTTTGGAATTTATTCGGAGGATGAATAGGAAGGAGGGGAACCAAAGAAAGACAAGCCCTAGGTATTTGGACAGGCACATGTCACTCTAATTCCCAATCAGGAAGACGCATTGACCAAAGGCTCAGCTTTCCCCAGAGCCAGAAAAGGGTTTGAAGCAATCCTGCTGTGTTGTGGCCAGCTCCCAAAAAAGCAAGTTGAAAAATAGGGCTCAGGGGCACAGCAATTCACAATCCTGCAGGGTTTTAAATGATACCTATCTTCGAAAAATATCTTGAGGTAAGTCAATAAAAAGGATTGAAAGCAAGGCAGAATTGCAGGAAAGGGATTTCAAGAGGTAGATTGGACTCGCCATTAAAGCACATGAAAAGCAGCTGAACTTCCCCAAGGATGCAGTTGGCCAAAAAGGGTGTATGCGTTTTTCCTGAATATATTCAGGAAAAACGCATACGCCCTTTTTGGTCAACCAAACAAGCAGGCAATGCAAATCACCACTACAAAGAGGTGTAACTTCGCATCCAAAAGAAGGGCCATCCTCACAATGGGTAAGAACCATAAATGCAGGACAGGGCAGGGAGAAAAGGGAGCCCTGTTAGGCTGAAGGGGGAATGTAAACTGCTAATGGCCACTCTGGAGAAGTGTATTGTGTTTCCTAAAACATCTAACAAACAGAGCTACAGAACATATGGCACTTCCACTCATGGGCGTATAGCTTGGAAAAACCAAAAATTGACAGTAAGTTGGCATGCCAACATTTAGTGCTGCTCTGTTTACAAGAGCTTCGACTTGGGTACAACTTCAATGTCCTTGGAAGGAAAAAATGGATAAAGAAGATTTGGTACTTATGTACAATGGAATATTACTCAGCCCTGAAATCTATGAAATAAGGCCAGTTGCAGCAACTCGGGGGGATGTACATAGGTCAATAACAGTCAAATAAGTCAGACAGAAAAAGAAACATCATAAGATATCACTTATAGGGGGAATCTAAAAATCACTACACATGAACTGAATAACAAAACAGAACACAGTCACACATTTACAAAACACACTTATGGCTGCTTAATGGGAAAGGTGTGGTGTGGTGATGCATAAACCAGGAGGTTGAAATTGGCACAGATACCTTTCCATAAAGCAATAATGTAATCGACAAGACCTACTCATTGCTCAAGGAACTGGACTCAGCACCCTTTTCACAGGGAAAGGACATATCTGACCAGTAGAAACTGGAAAATAATTTATTGATGTCTCTCTGTAAGTGAATCAAGTGGCTGTACAGCAGCTAGAAACACAGCATTGAAAACCAGCTATACCCCATTTTAAAGTAAATAAAATAAAATAAAATAAAAACACAGGGAGAGAGAGAGGAATTCTTACAAAATTCGATCAGGGGCTGTGATGCAACCTGGATTGACCACATCTTGACCCACAACTGGATAGACATAAGGTGGACGCTCATGGTGCTGAGAGTCTTGGTGAGGATGAGTCAGCAAATGCAGCCCCTTTAGAGTAATACTGCCTGGTCCTGATTCCATGGGTCCCAAATCTCCAGATGCAGGCAACCCTTCGTACAGCTAAAACATGCATGCGACACCCACAGAATGGTACACCATAGGATCGGGAAGAGTTTGGAAAAGGCACCTCACCTCCTCATCTCCTGGTGCTCAGGTGCCCCCCTCCAGCCTCTTTCATAACAATCTCCCCACTTGGGAAGTCGACACCTTCAACACCCTGTTTCCCACAGTTTGGAATTTGTCCGCAGGATGAACTGGAATGGGGGGAACAATGAGAGACAAGCCCTAGGTGTTTGGACAGGCACATGACACTCTAAGTTCCAATTAGGAAGAGGAATTGACCAAAGGCTTATCTTGCCCTCAGAAACAGAATAGGGCTTGAAGCAATCCTGCTGTTTTGTGGCCCGTTCCCGAAGAAACAAGTTTAAAAGTGGAGCTCAGGGGCACTGCAATTCACAATCCTGCAGGATTATAAAACATACCTAACGTGGAAAAATGCCTTGAGGTAAGTCACAAAAAAGGACTTGAAAGCAAGGCAGAATTGCAGGAAGGGATTTCAAGAGGTAGATTGGACTCACCATGAAAACACATGGAAAGGGGCAGAACTTCTTCAGTGATGCCATTGGCCGAAAAGGCACCCAGTACAAGTCAACACTACAAAGAGGTATCACTTCGCATCAGTCCAAAAGGCCATCCTCACAAAGTGTAAAAACCAGAAATGGAGGATAGGGCATGGAGAAAAGGGAGTCCTGTACGCTGACTGTGGGAATATGAATTGCCAAGGTCACTCTGGAGAAGTGTGTTGTGATTCCTAAATAAAGCTAAGAAACAAAGCTACAGAGCATACGGCACTTCCGCTCATGGGCGTTTATCTTCGGAAAACCAAAACTCAACAGGACACAGGCAACCCAACGTTTAGTGCTGCTCTGTTTACAAAAGCCTCGACTTGGATACAACCGAAATTTCCTTGGAAGGAAAACATGGATAAAGAAGATGTGATACTTATGTACAATGAGCTATTACTCAGCCATGAAATCAATGAAATAAGGCCAGTTGCAGGAACTCGGGTGGACTTAGGCACGATTGTTCTAAGTGAAATAAGTCAGACAGAAAAAGAGACTTCTCATAAGATATCACTAACAGGTGGAATCTAAAAATGGCTACACATGAACTACATTACAAAACAGAGACAAAGTCACACGTTTAGAAAACACACTTACTGCAGCTAAAGGGAAAGGTTGGGTAGGGTGAGGCAGAAACCAGAAGGTTGAAATGAGCATAGATACCATTCCATAAACCAAATAGGTAATCAACAAGACCTACTCTATAACTCAAAGAACTGAACTCAGCACACCCTAGTCACAGGAAAAGAATATATACGACTGGAAAGAATCTGAAAAAGAATTTGATTTCTCTGTAAGTGAGTCAAGTCAATGTACAGAAGCAAGAAACACAACAATGAAAATCAGCTACACCCCATTATAAAAATAAATTACAAAAAAAAAAAGCAAAGACACTGAGAGAGAGAGAAATTCTTACAGAATTCATTCAGGGGCTGTGTTGCAACCTGGCTTGACCACATCCAAATCCACAGCTGGATGGGACCTAAGGTTGGACACTCGTGGGGCTTAGAGGCTTGGTGAAGATTGGCCAGCAAATGCAGTCCCTTTACAGTAATATGCTTGGTTCCCCTTCCATGGGTCCCAAATCTCAAGGGGCAGGGGACCCGTCCTACAGGTAAAACATGCATTGGACACCCAGAGCATGGTACACCATCTGATCGGGAAGAGTTTGGAAAAGGCACCTCATCTCCTCATCTCTTGGTGGTTGTCTTCCCTCCTGGAGCCTCTTTCCTAACAATCTCCCCACTTGGGAAATTAGCACCTTCAACATCCTGTTTCTCACAGTTTGGGATTTGTCCAGAGAATGAAGCAGAATGGGAGGAACCAATAAGAGACAAGCCCTAGGTTTTTCAACAGACACATGCCACTCTAATTTCCAATAAGGAAGAGGATTTGACCAAAGGCTCACCTTGCCCCTGGAATCAGAATAGGGCTTGAAGCAATGCTGCTCTTTTGTGGCCAGTTCCCCCACACACACACAAAAAAAAGTTGAAAAATCCACCTCAGGGGTACTGCAATTTTCAAACCTGCAGGGTTGTAAAAGATATCTATCATCGAAAAATGTCTTCCGGTAAATCATCGAAAAGGACTTGAAAGCAAGGCAGAATTGAAGGAGAGGGATTTCAAGAGGTAGATTGGACTCGCAATTAAAGCACATGAAAAGCGGCTGAACTTCCCCAATGATCCAGTTGGCCAAAAAGGGCTTATGCGTTTTTCTTGAATATATTCAGGAAAAATGTATACGCCCTTTTTGGCCAACCAAACAGGTGGACAATGAAAATCAACACTTCGCATCGGTCAGATGGGCCATCCTCACAAAGTGTAAAAACCAGAAAAACAGGACAAGGCATGGAGAAAAGGGAGCCTGTTTCGCTGATGGTGGGAATGTAAATTGCCAACGGCCACTCTGGAGAAGTGTATTGTGTTTCCTAAAAAATCTAAACACACAGAGCTACAGAGCATACGGCACTTGCACTCATGGGTGTATATCTTGGGAAAAACAAAGTTCGACAGGACACAGGGAACCCAACTTTTAGTGCATCTCTGTTTACAAGAGCCTCAACTTGGATACGACCTAAATGTACTTGGAAGTAAACATGGATAAAGAAGATGTGGTACTTATGTACAATGGAATATTACTCAGCCATGAAATCAATGAAATAAGGCCAGTTGCAGCAACTCGGGTGGACTGATGTATGATCATTTTAAGTGACATAAGTCAGACAGAAAAAGAGACTTATCATAAGATATCACTTAGAGGTGGAATCTAAAAATGGCTACACATGAACTAATTAAAGAAGAGAAACAGAGTCACACATTTAGGGCTTCCCTGGTGGTGCAGTGGTTAAGAATTCACCAGCCAATCAGGGGAAACAGGTTCGAGCCCTGGTCCAAAAAGATCCCACATGCCACAGAGCCACTATGCCCGTGCGCCACAAATACTGAGCCAGTGCTCTAGAGCTGGCAAGCCACAACTACTGAGCCCATGTGCCACAACTACTGAAGCCTGCAAGCCTAGCGCCCGTGCTCCACAAGAGAAGCCACTCAATGAGTAGCCTGCACACTGCAACCAAGACCCAATGCAGCCAATTAATTAATTAATAATTAATTAATTTAAAAAAACAAAAAGTTACCAGCTGACTTACTGTCTTGTGGGGGCCAAATTTCTGGTTCATAATGTGGGTCTTCTGGTTCTGCAATTAAATGATGTAATGGGCATAGGATCTTTTGTGTGCTACATTTATTAGGTCACTAATCCCATATTTGAGGTCTCTGGCCTCATGACCTAATCACCTCCCAAAAGCCCCACCACCTAATGCCATCAACATGGGAGCTGGGTTTCAAAATTTGAAAATTAGAGGTACAAAATGTTTATACCATAACAGGGACCACAGAGTTAATTTATTTTTCCTTTCATGTTAAAGGTTTTGCAAATATATATTTATTATATAATCCTCAAACCCTTGTTTCTTTTTAAGATTCTTTTCCCATATAGGCCAGTACAGAACATTGAGTAGAATTCCCTGTGCTATACAGCAGGTCCATACCAATACTTATCTATTTTATATATAGTAGTGTGTATATGTCAGTCCCATATTCCCAATTTATCCCTCCCCCACTTATCCCCTGGTAACCATAAGTTTGTTTTCTATATACATGACTCTATTTCTGTTTTGTAAATAAGTTCTTTTCTACCATTATTTTTTTAGATTATGCATGTAAGCAATATCGTATGATATCTGTCTTCCTGTGTCTGACTTGGTTCACTCAGTATAACAATCTCTAAGTCCATCCGTGTTGCTGAAAAACACTTAATTGTTGAGGATAACTCTCAATGTTTTCCAATATCATCAGCAATTCTTTCTGGCAGACATGTGATAACACTTTTTAAACAGGGATATTGAGACCAAGGCTCCTGACCTGCAAACAAACAAAACATCATTCATATAGTGAAAACTTTGCACATCAAAGGATGAAAGCACTTGGTCTCTACCTTTTTTCACCCACTGCTGACAGAGGGCAGAGGAGTTTGACTCACTAACCTTCCTTACGTGCACTTCTTCCTAATGGGGTATTCCACCTAAAACTTATAAGAAGCAGGACTGCATCATGGAACACACCAATCTCTACTACAGGTTCTGAAGCAGCAAAAAAAATATAAAAATAAAAACATGATGAAATCATCCAAAGGGCTCTGTCTACATTGTTACAGTAGTTCCCTCCCACTGTGAACCCTTTTCAAACCCTGTCACTTGAACCTGTTTTTATTTTTTCAACAACAATAAGGTTAATCTGGAGTCACATGCTCCAGTAATATTACACTATCCCTTGTGCAAGTATATAGGGATTCAAGGAGCTATGGGAGGCTATCATGAGAGGTTGCCTAGAGTAATTAGGACATTTCATTTAATGTTGGCTCTTCTCCCTAAGATGTCTGCTGTCCTCTTCTTTTTGTAGCTACTAGCATCGAGAAAGTGAATAAGATAAGGCCCTTCTCTTTTCCTGCCCATGAATGCAGCCATGATTAACCCCACAGACCTTGGTGCTTCCAGAATCCCCTGAAGCTACTGACCCTCCATGCATGGCATGACATAGGTAAGGATGGTGACCTGTATATTTGTATAGAGCATGCTATAAAATTTTCGACTCTTCCCTTCCTCATAATTCCAAAGAATAGATTTCTTTGGATTTCTGCTTAATGCTGCTGGAGTTGGTACATAAGTTGAGGGATGTATAAGCGCACACCAAAAGAGAGGGTAACTGCACAGAAAATACAAGCAGGTACATTTCTGTGTAGTTTCAAGCAGCTTATTTGCTATAAAAGCCATGGTGATATGTTGACCCTTCCTCTTTCTACTAGTAGTACAACAAACAATATAAAGGATATTTAGGCTGCTTGTTTTATCCCCACCTCTCACAATTGGTCTGCATTCACATATAGGACAATGAAGGGCCCTTACTACCATCTTACCCAATACTGGAGAACTAGAGAATGTCCAAATTTTTCCAGGGATTATTTTCATATTCCCCAATCAGGCCTATGAAGGAATCTTACCTATTCTGTTTAATGAAGTCATATCTCGCATGACACCCTGTCATCACCAATACTGGAAAGAAATTTGAAGAGTCTTAGATTTTACCATATTTGAAATTCCAATATTTTACCCTGACACATTTTTGGATTTTAGAAAAAAATGTTTTAAATGAGACAAAAAATCATTTTTATGACACAGACAGCAATAGTTTTATATTTTTATCTGTTCCACTTGCACACAAAAGTCTCATGGGGTGATGTAAAGTAGTCCTGTTGGACGTTGTGCATGTGTAAGTACGGATTAAAGCTTAGGAATCTTAAGCTTCAGTCACCTGAAACTTTTAAAGTAGGATGCAAGCAATACTGTCCAACATTTGAACAGAGCAAGACACTGTCTTTATTTTATTTGTCAGGTAATTAATCTGTCTTTTGCTCCAAGGAGAGAAACAACCGCCACCTTCCGTCAATGTGTTCTACAAAAATCTTTGAACAGAGATTGCAAGCAGAGGCTGATACAAGATGTGAGAAAAAAAATGAGAGACCCTTGTGGCATTTTCTCCTAACTTACTGCAATCTCTCATTTAAAATGTGGGAATAATCAATCTTCTGAGGAAAAAGGCCCAAAGAAGGTTTTTGCTTTTGTGGAATAATGAGATTGCTAAAGATTTCAGGAGGTAAGAAGAATTGGTGAGAATGACCACACAACTAGAGAAAGCCCTGTGCAGCAACGAAGACCCAACACAATGAAAAATAAATAAAGTTAGATCTTTTGACTTCTGAGATGACTCATTCACGTGGCTGTAGTTGGAGGCCTCAGTTCCTTGCCACATGAATCTGTCCTTAGGGCTGCTTGAGTGTCCTCATGACATGGAAGCTGGCTTACCCCAGGATGAGTGATCTAGCAGAAAACAAATCAGAAGCTTCAATGTCTTTTATGACCCACCTTTGGAAGCTACACTTTGTCATGTCTGCAATGTCTTATTGGTTAAACACTCAGCCCTTTTCAAGTGCAAGGGGCCACATAGGTGCATGAAGACTGGGAGATAATTAGGGGATGATTAGGGCCATCTTGGAGGCTGGTTAACAAAGTGACCGGCTCATTGAAGACTGAATTTTGTTTTCTTCACTTCTGGAGAGAAAATGGTCAGTGAATCCCATTGGTGGTCTTTGAGATGTACCAAAGCTACCTCGTGCTCTCACCTCCCACCGTGTGGCTGAAGGGTCTTAGTGCTCCACCCGGGTGTCAGGCCTATGTCTCTGAGGTGGGAGAGCCGAGTTCAGGACATAGGTGTACCAGAGACCTCTGACGCCATGAAATATCAAAAGGCAAAGGCTCTCCCAGAGATCTCCATCTCAAAGCTAAAACCCAGCTCCCCTCAAAGACCAGCAAGCTCCTATGGTGGACACCCTATGGCAAACAACTAGCAAGACAGGAACACAGCCCCACTCATTATCAGAGAGGCTGCCTAAAATCATAATAAGGTCACAGACAACCCAAAACACACCACCAGATGTGGACCTTCCCACCAGAAAGACAAGATCCAGCCCAACCCACCAGAACACAGGCACTAGTTCCCTCCACCAGGAAGCCTACACAACCCACTGAACCAAACTTAGCCACTGGGGGCAGACACCAAAAACAACGGGAACTATGAACCTGCAGCCTGCGAACAGAAGATCCCAAACACAGTAAGTTAAGCAAAATGAGAAGACAGAGAAACACACGGCAGATGAAGGAGCAAGGTAAAAACCCACCAGACCTAACAAATGAAGAGGAAATAGGCAGTCTACCTGAAAAAGAATTCAGAGTAATGATAGTAAAGATCTCAAATCTTGGAGCTAGAATGGAGAAGATATAAGAAACATTTAACAAGGACCTAGAAGAATGAAAGAGCAAACAACGATGAACAGCACGATAAGTGGAATTAAGAGTTCTCCAGAAGGAACCAATACCAGAATACCTGAGGCAGAGGAATGGATAAATGACCTGGGAGATAAAGTAGTGGAAATAAATACCACAGAGCAGAATAAAGAAAAAAGAATGAAAAGAATTGAGGACAATCTGAGACACCTCTGAGACAACATTAAATGAAACAACATTCGAATTATAGGGGTGCCAGAAGAAGAAGAGGAAAAGAAAGGGATTGAGAAAGCATTTGAAGAGATTATAGTTGAAAACTTCCCTAATATGGGAAAGGAAAGAGTTAATCAAGTCCAGGAAGCACAGAGAGTCCCATACAGGATAAATCGGAGGAGAAACCTGCCAAGACACATATTAATCAAACTATCAAAAAATAAATACAAAGAAAAAATATTAAAAGCAGCAAGGGAAAAACAACAAATAACATAAAAGGGAATCCCCATAAGGCTAACAGCTGATCTTTCAGCAGAAACTCTGCAAGCCAGAAGCGTGTGGCAGGACATCTGTAAAGTGATGAAAGGGAAGAACCTACAGCCAGGATTACTCTACCCATCAAGGATCTCATTCAGATTCGACAGAGAAATTAAAAACTTTACAGACAAGCAAAAGCTTAGAGAATTCAGCACCACCAAACCAGTTATACAACAAATGCTAAAGGAAATTATCTAGGCAGAAAACACAAGAGAAGGAAAAGACCTACAATAACAGACACAAAACAATTAAGAAAATGGTAATAGGAACATACATATTGATAATTACCTTAAATGTAAATGGATTAAATGCTCCAACCAAAAGACATAGACTGGCTGAATGGATCCAGAAACATGACTTGTATATACGCTGTCTACAAGAGACCCACTTCAGACTGAGGGACATGTACAGTCTGAAAGTGAGGGGATGGAAAAAGATACTCCATGTAAATGGAAACCAAAAGAAAGCTGGAGTGGCAAATCTCATATCAGACAAAATAGACTTTAAAATAAAGACTATTACAGGAGACAAAGAAGGACACTATGTAATGATCAAGGAACCACTCCAAGAAGAAGATATAAAAATTGTAAATATTTACGCACCCAATATAGGAGTACCTCAATACATAAGGCAAATGCTAACAGCCATAAAAGGGGAAATTGACAGTAACACAATCATAGTAGGGGACTTAGCACCCCACTTTCACCAATTGACAGATCATCCAAACTGAAAATAAATAAGGAAAAACAAGCTTTAAATGATACATTAAATAAGATGGACTTAATTGATATTTATAGAACATTCCATCCGAAAACAACAGAATACACTTTCTTCTGAAGTGCTCGTGGAACATTTTCCAGGATAGATCATACCTTGAGTCACAAATCAACCCTTGGTAAATTTATGAAAATTGAAATCATATCAAGTATCTTTTCCGACCACAATGCTATGAGACTAGATATCAATTACAGGAAAAAGTCTTTTTTTCAGCACACCACCATCCCCACCCCACTGCGGTTTTCCCCCCTTGGTGTCCATACGTTTGTTCTCTACATCTGTGTCTCAAATTCTGCCCTGCAAACCGGTTCATCTGTACCATTTTTCTAGGTTCCACATACATGCGTTAATATACGATATTTGTTTTTCTCTTTCTGATTTACTTCACTCTGTATGACAGTCTCTAGATCCATCCACGTCTCAACAAATGACTCAATTACGTTCTTTTTTATGGCTGAGTAATATTCCATTGTATATATGTACCACAACTTCTTTATCCATTCGTCTGTTGAGGGGCATTTAGGTTGCTTCCATGACCTGGCTATTGTAAATAATGCTGCAATGAACATTGGGGTGCATGTGTCTTTTGAATTATGGTTTTCTCTGGGTATATGCCCAGTAGTGGGATTGCTGGATCATATGGTAATTCTACTTTTAGTTTTTTAAGGAACCTCCATACTGTTCTCCATAGTGGCTGTATCAATTTACATTCCCACCAACTGTGCAAGAGGGTTCCCTTTTCTCCACACCCTCTCCAGCATTTGTTGTTTGTAGATTTTCTGATGATGCCCATTCTAACTGGTGTGAGGTGATACCTCATTGTAGTTTTGATTTGCATTTCTCTAATAATTATTGATGTTCAGCAGCTTTTCATGTGCTTCGTGGCCATCTGTATGTCTTCTTTGGAGAAATGTCTATTTAGGTCTTCTGCCCAGTTTTGGATTTGATTGTTTGTTTCTTTAATATTAAGCTTCATGAGCTGTTTATATATTTTGGAGATTAATCTTTTGTCCGTTATTCGTTTGCAAATATTTTCTCCCATTCTGAGGGTTGCCTTTTCGTCTTGTCTATGGTCTCCTTTGCTGTGCAAAAGCTTTGAAGTTTCATTAGGTCCCTTTTGTTTATTTTTGTTTTTATTTCCATTACTCTAGGAGGTGGATCAAAAAAGATCTTGCTGTGATTTATGTCAAAGAGTGTTCTTCCTATGTTTTCCTCTAAGAGTTTTATAGTGTCCAGTCTTACATTTAGATCTCAGATCCATTTTGAGTTTATTTTTGTGTATGGTGTTAGGAAGTGTTCTAATTTCATTCTTTTACATGTAGCTGTCCAGTTTTCCCAGCACCACTTATTGAAGAGACTGTCTTTTCTCCATTGTATATCTTTGCCTCCTTTGTCATAGATTAGTTGAACATAGGTGCGTGGGTTTATCTCTGGGTTTTCTATCTTGTTCCATTGATCTATGTTTCTGTTTTTGTGCCAGTACCATATTGTCTTGATTACTGTAGCTTTGTAGTAGAGTCTGAAGTCAGGGAGTCTGATTTCTCCAGCTCTGTTTTTTTCCCTCAATACTGCTTTGACTATTCAGGGTCTTTTGTGTCTCCATACAAATTTTAAGATGATTTGTTCTAGTTCCATAAAAAATGTCATTGGTAATTTGATAGGGATTGCATTGAATCTGTAGACTGCTTTGGGTAGTATAGTCATTTTCACAATGCTGATTCTTCCAATCTGAGAACATGGTATACCTCTCCATCTGTTGGTATCATCTTTAATTTCTTTCATCAGTGTCTTATAGTTTTCTGCATACAGGTCTTTTGTTTCCCTAGGTAGGTTTATTCCTAGGTATTTTATTCTTTTTGTTGCAGTGGTGAATGGGAGTGTTTCCATAATTTTTCTTTCAGATTTCTCATCATTAGTGTATAGGAATGCAAGAGATTCCTGTGCATTAATTTTGTATCCTGCAACTTTACCAAATTCATTGATTAGCTCTAGTAGTTTTCTGGTGACATTTTTAGGATTCTCTATGTATAGTATCATGTCATATTCAAACAGTGACAGTTTTACTTCTTCTTTTCCAATTTGTATTCCTTTTATTTCTTTTTCTTCTCTGATTGCCATAGCTAGGACTTCCAAAACTATGTTGAATAATAGTGTTGAGAGCAGACATCCTTGTCTCGTTCCTGATCTTAGAAAAAATGCTTTTAGTTTTTCACCATTGAGAATGATGTTTGTTGTGGGTTTGTCGTATATGACCTTTATTATTTTGAGGTAGTTTCCCTCTAGGCTCACTTTCCAGAGAGTTTTTATCATAAATTGGTGTTGAATTTTGTCAAAAGCTTTTTCTGCATCTATTGAGATGATCATATGGTTTTTATTCTTCAATTTGTTAATATGGTGTATCACATTGATTGATTTGCATATACTGAAGAATCCTTGCATCCCTGGGATAAATCCCACTTGATCATGGTATATGATCATTTTAATGTATTGTTGGATTATGTTTGCTAGTACTTTGTTGAGGATTTTTGCATGTATATTCATCAGTGATATTGTTCTGTAATTTTCTTTTTTTGTAGTATCTTTGTCTGGTTTTGGTATCAGGGTGATGGTGACCTCATAGCATGAATTTGGGAGTGTTCAACAGCAAACAGGGAGGGAAATAGAAGGCATACTCCAAAAAAAAAATAAAAAGAATTCACTGAAGAGAGTTTAATGAAGAGAATGCACAGATAGGGTTAAGGAAACCAATAAGAGATGAAGCAGGCAGAATTCAAGGCAGTAGGAAGCCAGTGTTTCTCCTCAGCCTGAGGTTGTGAGGGGAGGGTGCAGAGCTTTCAGATCCCCAGTTGGACCTGTAGGATTGGGAGAGGGGCTGCCCAATGTGAGATGTGATCTCTGCCAAAAGCACGGCTTGGTAAGAAGGGAGCAGGGAGTAAATAACCTGATCCCTCTTCTTACCCTCTGGTGTTTGCAGTGTCACCCATGGGTACTCTCAGCTAGAAGCAGCTAGAACACAGCTGGGATGACCTAGTCCTTAAGGATGAGCATTTTGGGGGCACAGAAGAAGGAAGAGAAGGGCAACCACTGGATCTAGATGGACACATGGAAGGTAACCAGCAGAGACTTAGCTCATTTAAGTCCCTCCACACCCTTACCAATTTGTGTGTCTAAGGGTACATGTTTCCCCCTAAGTACTATTTTAGCCACATCTCATAAATTGTAAAATGAGGTATATTCATTAATGTTCATTGTTATCTATTTTGTAGATTCTGTTAAGATTTCTTCTTTAACTTGTAAATTATTTAGGTGTGTGTTTCTTTATTGCCAAATATAAGGGGCTTTGGTGGTTAGCTTTTTGGTATTGACCTCTAAGTTAATCACATTGTGATCTGAGACTGTGGTCTGTTTGACACTATTTTTCGGAAATGTTTTGAGTCTTGCTTTCTGGCTTAGTACATAGTGTTCTCTGTGAGCTCGAAAAGATTGTGTATTTTGAAGTGTTTGGTTGTAGTAGTCTATACACAGTTGGCCCTCTGCATCTGTAGGTCCTGCATCCATGGATTCCATCAACCTTGATCAAAAATATTTGAAAAAAAGTTCCAAAAAGAAAAAGTTGAATTTGCCACACCCCAGAAACTATTTACATTATATTAGATATTATAAGTAATGTAGGGATGATTTAAAATATATAGGAAGATGTACCTAGGCTAAATGCAAATACAGTACCATTTTATATAAGGGACTTGAGCATCCATGGATTTGGGTATGCTTGAGGGTCCTGGAACCATTCACCCACCGATACCAAGGGATGACTGTATGCGTATTAGTCCTCATTATATCAAGTGTCTTCTTTATTCAAATCTTCTGTGTCCTTGCTTATTTTTGTCTTCTTGGTCTATCAATTACTGAGAGCAGTGTCTTAAAATCTGTCATCATGGTAGATTTTTTTTTCTATTTCTCTATTCGTTCTGTCAGTTTTGTTAATACATTTGAAAAACATATTAAAAAGATAGAATTTAGAGTCATTGTTTCTTCCTGGAGAATCCCACTCTTTGTAATATGCGTGACCAGCTTCACCACCTGTTTCACTTTTTGTCTAAAAGTCTGCTTTGTATGTGTTCCTCGCTCCTTCGGGAACAGCTTTCTCCTCTTCCTTCCACCTTATCAGTTCCTGCTCACCCTCGAGTCTCTGCTCCTCTGTCACTTCCTCAAGAAATCTTTCTCCACACCCCCGACTAAGTCAGTCTTCTGTTTATGTGAAGGATATAACATCTTCTTTGTCTCTTTTCAGGTGTTTTCATGGTCTGTGATTCTGCATTTAAATGACTGGTTTCACACTGTGTCCCTCAGTAGACCGTAAGGTCTGTGATGGCAGGGACGGTGTCTGCCTAGTTCACTGCTGTGTCTCCAGCACCTGTGACAGTCCTGGAAATTAGTAAGTTCTCACTGAGTATTTGATGAATACATACATACATAGAGAGAAAGCTGATTGTAGAGGTAGTGCATTCGTTTGTTAAGGCTGCGGTAACAAAGTACCACAAACAACAGACATGTATTCCTTCACAGTCTGGAGGCTACAAGTCCAAGGTCACAAGTTGGTTCCTTTGAGGGCTGTGAGGGAGGGTCTGTCCCAGGCCTCCCTCCTCGGCTTGTAGGTGGCCATCTTCTCTGTGTGTCTCATCACATGGTCTTTCCTTCATGCAGATTTGTGTCCCAATTTCCCCTTTTCACAAGGACACTGGTCATAAGCCCCCCACCCCCCGCCTTGTGATTTTATTTCAACTTGATTTCCTCTGTAAAGACCCCGTCTCCAAGTAAGGTCACATCCTGAGGTGTTTGGGATTAGGATTCCAACCCATGGCACATAATTATAGGCTACTTCCTTTCCTGGCCACTGGAGTTTGAGGCTGAAAGGGAAGGTGAGTTTGTGATGTATGTGTGTGCATGGGGGAATGTGTTTTAAAGGAACAGGAGCAGGGGAGAGACCAGTGAGCAAGTGGTAGGTCCAGAACACAAACGTTTCCACCTAAGAGAGGTTTGATTCTTTCTATATCTGGATATTTACTTTTTGCTCTTGTGAGATAATGTAAAACATGGGATTTTGAAATGAAATATAGATCTAGGGAAGACCTCCCATTTTCTTACATAATCTGTGAATAAAAGATTTCACTGTAAAACATGTTTGGGAAACACTTCAGACACTCTTCATCCTCTTAGAGTTACAAGGCACAGGAACATGTAAAAGGCCCTGAGAAGTCTTGGGGTGATGTGGCCTGATTACTTTTTTTTGCCGGGGGAGGAGGGTTATTTATTTATTTATTTATTTATTTATTTATTTATTTATTTATTTATTATTTGGTTGTGCCAGGTCTTAGTTGCAGCAGGCGGGCTCCTTTAGTTTTGGCTTGAGGGATCCTCAGTTGCGAATCGCCAGCACCTTAGTTGTGGCATGTGAACTCTTAGTTGTGGCATACACATGGGATCTAGTTCCCTGAGCAGGAATCAAACCTTCGTCCCCTGTCTTGGGAGCACAGAGTCTTAACCACTGTGCCACCAGGGAAGTCCCATGATTATATTTTTTAATTCAACATTTTTTGAAATTATTTTTACCAAGGAATCCCTTAGTTTTTGCCTAATAATTTACTAACGTACTGTATCATTTGATGCAGATAGGTTTGGGAAATGCTGGCCTGGCTGCATCCTTGGGTGGGAGAGAGATGCTCTCCTTGGTGACTTCCTTTCTGCTTTCTTCTCCTTATAATAATAGGACAACTACCTCTCACTTTCTCTTCCCATTTACATTTCATCAGTGCTTAGACCCATCACATTTAGGTTTTGTACAAATGGCAAATGCCCTGGTTGTGGTTCATAGTTTTGGCTGCTGTCACGAGAAGAGAAGGTGATTGTATTTATTGGTGTAAGTTTGTTTACAAGGAGGTGGGACTTCCCTGGTGGCACAGTGTTTAAGAATTCTCCTGGGGCTTCCCTGGTGGCGCAGTGGTTGAGAGTCTGCCTGCCGATGCAGGGGACACGGGTTCGTGCCCTGGTCCAGGAAGATCCCACATGCCGAGGAGCGGCTGGGCCCGTGATCCATGGCTGCTGAGCCTGCACGTCCGGAGCCTGTGCTCCGCAACGGGAGAGGCCACAACAGTGACAGGCCCACATACCTCAAAAAAAAAAAAAAAAAAAAAAAAGAATTCGCCTGCCAATGCAGGGGACACAGGTATGAACCCTGGTCTGGGAAGATACCACATGCCATGGATCAACTAAGCCATGTGCCACAACTACTGAGCCTGTGCTCTAGAGCCCACGAGCCACAACTACTGAGCCCACATGCCACAGAGACTGAAGCCTGTGCACCTAGGGCCCGTGAGCCACAACTACTGAGCCTGTGCTCTAGAGCCCGTGTGCCACAACTACTGAGTCCACGAGCCACAACTACTGAGCCCGTGAGCCACAACTGCTGAGCCCACGTGCCACAACGACTGAAGCGCATGTGCCTAGAGCCCATGCTCCGCAACAAGAGAAGCCACTGCAGTGAGAAGCCTGCTCACCACAATGAAGAGTAGCACTTGCTCGCTGCAACTAGAGAAAGCCTGTGCACAGCAACAAAGACCCAACGCAGCCAAAAATACATAAATAAGATAAAAAAAACAAGGAGCTTTACAGGAAATTTGTAAAGAAACCCTCCTTCATTCCACTGCTCTTAGAGACTCTGTGAGCTCAACACGCAGGATCTTTTCTGGGTCTCTAAGCGCCTCAGCCATTATATGCATAGGAGTCATGCGTCTGTTGCAGGCCTTTCTTTGTTAAAATCACAATTTTAAGAGAATCAACAGTATAAAATGTCACTCCTGAGTGGGAGGTTGATTTGAAAATGACAGATGAGAGAATAAAATTTGACAGATGTGACTTCCCTTACGGCTACTGTCACAGGTTTTTGTGAGAACCGAGAGCAGACTTATTCTAAAGCCTCCGCTCCTTCCTACCTTCCTCCCACTTAAGAGTAAAGAGGCGAATTGCTCGGGGAAACCCCCAGGCAGGCAGCTTCCTGGAGATGGAAGGTCAACATCTGGGTGCAATTAGGAAGCAAGTGAATCACTGCATATTGACATCAGCCCCTCACCACCTGTGACAGAGCAGCAGTAGTCACTCCCTTTGGCAGTACCCGGACGTGACTCTTGAAATGATCTACGGGATACCAAGAAGACCGAGGGAAAAATGGGAATTCCCTGGACTTCAGCACAGGAGCTCAGTTTTCCTTTGTTTTAGGTCCAGAAGTATGGTTCTGACCAGGACATCCCTCCAAGCAGATGAGGACTGGTCCACAGCCAATATCCAAGGGGCCGGCTGAGAAGTTGAGGGAAGCTCTGGGGTGAATTTGATCCAGGAAAGAGATGGGACCTTGTGTGAGCAGCCCTAAAGGGTTCTCTTAGGAAGGATTCTCTGGAAACCCCTTGATTTCTTCGATTCTAGGTTCCTTCCACTTAGAAATGAAGTGATAAGAGTAGGAACAGCTGCTGTAGACTGATGGCTTACTATGAGTCAAGCTTGCTGCTAAGTGCTTTACATGCATGTTGTCTTTTAAGCTGTTAAATCACCTTATGATGTGGGTTCTCTAATTATCTTTATTTTGTAGATGTTGAAACTGAGGATCAGAAGGTAAAGCCACCTGCCCATGGTCACACAGAGCTAGAACTCACACCCAGATCTGCCTGACACCTGAGAGCCCCTGCTCTGGACCACCCTGCTGCTGCCTGCCCCCATGTGTGCACGCAGCACCCTGTGAAGGGACGCGCCCTTTCCCGTTCATCCCTTGTCTCTGCTGTGATGGTATGAGGTCTGGCGGGCAGGTGCCAGGTGCGATAACCCCCTGCTGCAGAGGAGGGAACCGAGGCAAAGAGAGGCTGAGCGACCTGCTCAGGGTCCCGAGGGTAGGTGATGGGACCAAGGCTGGATTTGCCCCACCGTCCCGTCCGCTGCTCCTGGAAATCTGTTGTTTTCCAGCCTCTGCTGCTTTTCTAGATGAAGGTGTGATGGGGGGAGAGCGAAACTGTCCGAACACAATTAATTAGGAAGAGCACATAGTAAAGCCCTTAGTATGGAAAATCGTTATTTTTGTTGTGTTTAAACAACACCTGGAAACATGCCATAAACAAAGCCTATAGTTTTAGTCTGAAACACAGCTGTCTCACTGACCTGCTCCTTTAACGCTCTTCGATGTGATAACAGACTTGATGCAGTAAAACTCTACTGTAAGTTGCCTAAACAAAGTCAGTCAGTGTTTCCTTTATGGTCACTCGTGATAACAGAGTGGACACAGGTGGACAGGGAGGGAAGCAAGGAGGGAGAGCAGCGTGCAGTGAGGGCCAGAAAGCAGAGAGCTGAGAGCCTCTGACCTGGAGCCGTGGAGCGAATGACCGCATTTCCAACACGCTTTGCGACTAAACATTAGAGGTTTAAAACACAAAAACAAAAAACCTGATCCATGGCAGCCTGGCCCAGGTGCTCGTCTTGCCTTTACCTTTTATTGATACACACTGAATAGTTATAGATGAAATGATACACCTGAGATTTCATTCTGAAGCATCCAGAGGGTGGGGTAAATGGATGGGTTGGGTAACCAAGATTGGCCACTTGTTGAAACTGTCGACACTGGGTGATGATGTGTGCCTGGGGTTCCTTATAACATCAGCTCTACTTTGTGTGTGTTTAACGAATTCCATGGTCAGAGGTTTTACATTTTCAAGATCCTCTGTTTCATTGTAGCCAACTAGTGCCATCCATGGGTGATCTGGGGGACTGTCCCTCCGGGGAGGAGACCCTGAAAGGCTGAGAGCTGCAGAGTGACTCAGAAATGAACCACCGGCCACTCGGCTACTCCAGAGGACTGAGCAGTGGGCAGCCATGGGCCTGCTCCTAATTTTGGAGTCAGAGGCTTGGGAAGAGCATGAACTATAAACTTCCATGTCTAATTCATAGGCACAGAGCTTAACACGAGATCTTGGCAGGGGTGAGTAATGCTCACGAGTAAATGAGTGTGTGATTCCCTAGACAAAGCAGTGTTTGCAGAAATTGAATTGGTCATGCTGCAAAATTCATGGGGTTGGGGTCCAGAGTGTTGGTTCAGACACACCAGTTACGTCAAAAGTTAAGATTTCTTCAACTGCAGAAACAAATCGCCTACTTGCACTTTTTCTTTTCTTTCCTTCTTTCTTTCCTCCTTCCTTCTTTTTTCTGACAACCTTAGCAAATCAAGTTTGGAGGTCACACAAATTCACTAGAAATAACTTCTGACATTAGGAGATAATTTTCCTGAAATCATCTCCACACTACTTTTTTCCTAATCCTTTGTAGGCTACTCAGGATCTGTAACAGCAGTAGTTTTCTGGGGTTCAGTGGCTCAGGGTCAGTGTGCCTGCTTCCCTCTCATTCTGTTGACGGTCTTCGGCCCAAATAGCCCACTTTCAGGTTAAGCGTCATTTTTAATCAGGAAGACAACCATTTAGGTATCTGTTTTCTCCTGCCTCTTTACCTTTTCTCATTTTATCCTCACAAACACACTGTCATGTTGGTGTTTGTATTAGTTTGCTAGGGCTGCCAGAGCAAATACCACAGACTGGGCAGCTTAAACAACAGACGTTTATTTCCGTTCTTTCCTCACAGGCCTGGAGGCTGGAAGTCCAAGGTCAGGTTGTCTGCAGAGTTCGTTTCTTCTGAGGCCTCTTTCTTGTCTGAATTTTCTTGACTTTGAATCCTCCCACAGGGGGACTGGGAAATAGGCAGGGAGGGGAATGACTTTCCCTAGATCCCAGAGCAGACCCAGGCCTGTTTCAGTTGTGTTCTGTGCTATGCCGGCCCTTTATGGAACCCTTCCTTTGCTAAGTCTGGGCATGAGCTCCCTGTGATACTGGCCCACGGGCTTTACAGGTACTGTAGGTGTTTCTAGGTCTATACACCTGAGGGCTTCCCTTGGAAGTCGGTGCCAGAATGACCCCCACTGTGCAGATGGGGAGACTGGGAGGCCCTGAGAGGCCCATGGCTTGTCCAGGGCCGCATCCCAGAGGAGAAAGAGAGCCGGGTGTCAAACCAGCTGTGTCCTCAGAGCTGGGGCCCTGGCAGCGCCGAGGCCTCCCCACGGCTGTAGGGTGGTGGCACGCATTGGTGTCACTGTGCATGGACATGGCAGGGGGGAGGGGGGAACAGTCAGTAGCCCAGAGGTGCCCTGGGGGAGCTTTGTGGAAGGAAGGCACCCGGGCACGGGGACCCCAGGAAGGGACCTCACTTCCCTGCTAATAGAGCGCAACAGAACCTGGCACCTGGGGTACCCGGCATCCACGTCCTACAGGAGCCCCTACCCGGCTCACTTGCTTGGAAACATCTTCTGCTGGGTGCACAGATCCAGAGGCTGTGGCCTCAGGAAAGGTCAGCGCCAGAGTGTCTGGAAACGCTGTCGCCAGCACTGGGGCAGGTCTCACCTGAGGGGCCTTCGGACATTCTTGCGGAGGAACGCACAGGTAACACAGGGAGCCCCGGGCCAGGCCAGCCCAGGCCACCACTCTGATCCCACCGGTAGCCCTACAGCCCCTCCCTGGATGTGTGGAGGTCGGGGCTTCTGTGGGGCGGGTCCCCCTCAAGAAAGAGCAGGCTGATGAGGGGTAAGAGTCCGGGGGGGCCGGTCATGTCCACACCCCAGGCTCCAGCCCCGGGCTTCCACGGAGCTCAGCACACCCGGCTCTGATCTGGAGCACCGTGTCCACCTTCCCCTGAGTCAGCTGGAGCCCACCCAGGCAGAGCACAAGGGTGAGAAGGCCGGGAGTGGGGGGCATGTGAGTATGCAGGGAGGGGTGAGTGCTGTGTCACACAGGGCGGGGAGTCCCCAGAGGCTGGGGTTGGGCCCGGAGCCAAGGTTGGCCCGAGGCCACCCATCTCATGGACTGTCTTCAGAGAGCACATCCTGCTGTGAATTCCTGGACTGGGAATTCTCTGGGAAGCTCTGGGAAGAGTTCTGTCCTCGGAAGGCACATGGAAAGGCAGGCGTTTGGGTCATCTTTCCTCCTCTCTCAGCTCCACCACTTCCCCGGAACTTAAACCTGGCTCCAACTCCCAGACCTGTCTACCCGGAGGCGTTAGCCACAGGTGCAGGACCCAGGGACCAACGAAAGGGAAATCCCAGCCTAAGGAACAGCCTGCCAAAGACGCCGCGTCAGGCGAGGATTTACCAGCCCAGCAGGGAGAGCCAGCACGTGCGCCTGAAGGAGACCCAGAGCCAGGTCCCGATTCACCACCCACCCAGGGAGAACCTGCAGCCACCCTGGTAGGACACCCAGAGCCAGAGGCTGATTTACCACCTCTGTGGGGAGAACATGCCCTGGCTCCTGCAAATGCCCCAGAGCTGCACGATGATCACTCACCCCTGTGGGGAGCATGTGCACCTGCTTTGGCAGGAGACCCAGAGCCATTTCTAGAAACACCACCCCCAGGGGCAGGGCTGGCCCTGCAGCCACCATGCCTGTGGACTCCTGATGTCCAGCATCGACACACACCCCCACCCTAAACTGACTTCCCTTCCCCTGAGGCGGTTTTTACTTGGTTTGTTTGTAATTTTGTTGCTTTCTTTCACATTGTTTATGGCATTCTCTCTACTTTGTTTTTTAAGCTTAACATAGTACAATGTAGGTTCTTTCCATTGTAAGTTGATTGTGCAATTCAGGAAGATTAAGGACATTTGCCGTGCTGTGCAACCATCACCGCTGTCTACTTTCTTACCCTTTCATTCCCCACCCCCACCCCCAGTAAAACCCTGTATTGAAATCATGCCCTCCCCAGCCCCTGAAAACCCCCAATCCTCTTTCTTTCTCTGTCCCTTTACCTATTATGGATGTCTCCTGTCAATGAAATCATACAAAAGGTGGCTTTTGGTGACTGCCCACATGTTCTACAAGAGGACTGGGGAATTCCTGTTTTGGTTTTCCATTGAAATAGCATTTTGTCATTTGAAAGGCCAGTCCAGGTGGACTAAAGATGTCCAAAACGAAGCCCTTAAGGTAAATATGTGCATAACCTCACGGTAGACACTGCTGTTGTGTGGCAGACCCCAGCCAGAAGACAGAAGGGAGATGCTGGGGTCTTCCTCTGGCACAAAAATAACCAACCAACCAACCAACCAACAGAACTCAACCAAGAAACACAGCTGGAAAGACAAAGCACACCACCAGCTGGGAAAGCATTGCTCATAACCCATTCACGCAAGAGGCCTTTACGTTCTAGTCCTTTAGAAAGGAATGTATTCAGGAGAAGACTTGGACACTCATTATCTATTGCCAGGGACCAGGGCTGGCCTCACCGTCGGTTTGCTGTTAGCTTGCTGCTGCTGCCGCGTGCGGAGAGAACTCAGCAGAGGCCTGGCGCTCGGTAGGCGGTGCCCTGTCCTTCTCCTTCCTTCCCTAGGGGCGGCCCGTTGGCGATGAACTCTGCCAGAGTGGTGATGGATGCTCACTTGGCTTTGTGAAGAAACGCTGTCGAGTCTACTCACCTTCAGACTCCAGCACGTTCCACCTGTTCCACCGCCTGCCCAAGCCGTTGCGACGGCCTCCTGATCGCGCCCTCGTCTGCGCTCCAGTCTGCGGCCTCCTGCATCCTCCGAGGGGCCACGCATCTGCTCCGCAGGTTCTCAGCACCGGCCGCGCTCTCTCTTAAACCCCCGCTGCAGGTACCCGCACGGCTTGCCTACCCGCTCTCTCCATCTCTCCAGTCAATGGAAAGCGTCTCAGCAAAGCTGGCCCAGGCGCCCTCCTGTTAACTCGCCGGCAGACACCTCCTCTCACTGACAGCCCGTTCCTCTTACAGTGTTCTGCGTTGTCCCCTAAGAATTCCATCTTCTTACATGCTACACTGTTTATCTATTTATCAGATTTATTGTTAATTTTGTCTCCCCCTCACAAAGACAGAAATCTTCTGCTTCTTCTCCCCCGGATGTGTCCCAGGGGCCTAGTATCCCAACACTACCAGGGACGTAATAATCTCTGAGTACGTGTGTACAGAAGGAATGAAAGACACAAAGATATCTTCTGTATTAAAAAAGTTATGAAGAGGTGATTTCAGTTTCTGACACACAAACTGGTTCCTTTTTTATTATCTCATTATGCTTAGTTCTATATTGGAATTAATTTATGGGAAAGTGAATTTCCACCAGTGGGATTGCTAGCAGAGAATGGAGTGGTCACACTCAGGTTCATGACATCTCTCTTGACTTTGGGTTCTTTTTGCTCTCATCCTCTCTTCTCAGGGTTAATGTGATTCTGTTTGTGGGCTGTGATCAAATCTACTCATTCCACTTAGATATAAAATTGATCTTGGTGGTCTGATAAAGTTTGTAAACCAGTATTTTCCTGAGTAAAAGAGCCACTGAAAGTTAACTTTAAAAAAGACAATTCCTAAAGCATTTATCACATAATCGGGAAAGAATGTTTTATGTGAAATAAAGTTCTGTTGAATTTCATTTATTTTTTATTTTGCTGCATATAAAACAATTTGAAGATAAAACATGCCTTAGACATAGGAATGTTTGACTGTGGAAAGTTAAACCATTCTGTAAGATTTCCCAAACAAGCTTAAGTTTGCTAGGAGGAGAAAATGACCATTTGGTAGAAATTGTGAAATACTAAAGGTATGAGTGTGGGTGGATTTGGAAGAGATTTGACTCACTGATCCAGGACCTCTTTGAATAAATCTGTCTTATAGACCAAAACTCTAGAATGTTTGCGATGTAAAAATATATGCTTGATTTGGGGAAGATGGATATGACAGGCTCTTACCTTTGTTTCTTGGGTATGGGGTACGGGGCCTTGAGGTTTTAGTCCACTGCAAAAATATATCCAGTTTACAAGGTAAAGAAATGGAAGTTTGAAATAATCTGAGAATTTTTTTTATTTTCTGTATAAAAACATGCATGATAATTACTTATTAATATATTTTAAATAGAAGAAGATTGCCACTAAATTCCCCAAGAAAATAAGACAAGTTATAATTAGATATCATCTTGTCTAGCTTATTAGAAAGGGGGACAAGGGGTCAAGTTTCTGCCCCTCTTTGGGGAAGTGCTACCATATCTTATCAGTGGAACTTGGCCATGGCCACACCTCTCCTTTCCTCCACCTTCTCTAAGATAAGAGTAATGAGGCACTGCTCAGAATTCTGAAATTAAATTGAGTCTCACCATAAAATAACTGAGAAGTTAGAGTGAATGATATTTATCATATGGTGTGCTGTACGAATTCAGTAGAAATTTAGAAAAACATCACAGCTTGGTTGATTTCTATTTGTTTGAGTTGTGAACATTTATTTTACTGTTCTTGAAAAGATTCAATTAGTTAATAGGGCCTGCTAAAAAGAAGAGCTTTCCTGATTTTGTCAAAGATTTCTAAAGAGCAACTTTAGTGTATAAGCACTAGGATAATGTGGATATATTATAAATGACATATGATTCATAATGTTTTTAATATTTATAGTTAGTTGATTACATCGACCAAGAATTGGAAGTAAGAATGATAAACAACTGTCCTATTTATAGATCTAATACATAGATTTTTTGGTGGGGGGGAATTGAATATGTAATACATTATTGAGTAACTTCCACTATTGGTGTCTATTATGTTTAATCTTTATTCTAGTAATTATCTCCAAGGAGACACACTGTGCAACCTCATCATAATTGTAAAGGCAGTCAGCATGAAAGGAAACACATGTTATTTAAAAAATTTTAATTCAATATTAGAGTCTCATATTTTGAATGAAAACAAAAAAATCTTGTTTTTCTTCTGCTTCCCTTTAGGCACCATTCAAGTTGATTTGGCCAAATGTCAGACAAATAGAAATGAAAGTTAAGACTGAAGGTGGGAAGAGCAGAGGAAAATGGATGGAAAACAAAACATTCAAAAGAAGCATGACTAAGTTTGCATAACCTCAGTGTAAATAGGTCACACATCTGGCAGCTACAAAGTCTCAAAAGGCAACAACAGAAAGGGCTTCAAATGGTCCTTTTTCTCTTTTCTCTGACCCCTATGGGAGGAGGGGTGAGAGAATGTGTATCTTTTTTTTTTAAAATATGTCCACGAATTGAACTTTTCTTTCTTCCTTCCTTCCTTCCCTCCCTCCCTCCCTTCCTTCCTTCCTTCCTTCCTTTTGCCAGATCTTAGTTGCAGCAGGCGGTCTCCTTAGTTGCAGCTCACTAGCTCCTTTAGTTTCAGCACATGTGCTCCTTAGTTGTGGCATGCGAACTCTTAGTTGCAGCATGCATATGGGATCCAGTTCCCAGATCAGGGCTCCAACCCCTCATCCCCTGCATTGGGAGGTGGATTCTTAACCAATGCATCACCAGTGAAGTCCCGAGAATGTGTATGTTAAATAGAGGAAACAGGGTGTCCCTTCTGTGAGGACACACACTCTAGTAAAAAGGACCAGGATGGAGAGGGAAACTATTTCCACTCCAGGTTTGGTTACTTTGGCAAACCAGCTCTCGCATACCCTAGATGAGTCACCTCAAAGGGAGACCACTGAAGTTCTTAATCTTCAACTCCATTAAATGAAGGCTCCTAAAGGAAACCAATGCCCCACCCCAGTTTCTTGGGGGATCTTACTGCAAAGATCCAGGACATTGAAAAGATATTGTCACAAACTAAATACTTTGGGTGGCTTTAGCTCTCTGACCAGCCTTTTCAGTGTCCTCCCAATTCTCAATGATGGGGCTCTGAGGAACTATGGGCCTTTCCCAGTCACCCCTTTTAATTGGTCTGGAGAAACATTTATCCCATTTGGGATGAATTACTTCCAGTCTTAACTGACAGCAGAGCCACACTTTGCGTGCCCAACTGCACTACTCTAAAGCAGCCCCTAGAACAGTTCAAATAGTAGGGATCTCTAAGGAACCTCAAGATGTTCCTGTCTCTGAACCTATTCCCTTTTGTTTAGGCCGTTTAAGAGACATCAATTCTTTTTTCCTTAGTTCTTCTGCCCTGTCCATTTATTAGGCTGAGACTTCTTAGAGAAGTATCATGCCAGAATTTATTTCTCCCAACAGGGGGAAATAATTCTAGAATTTGTCAGTAGTCATCTAAGTTATCTACCAGGTGAATTAAATGAAACTTTGACATGTTTTATTTGTTTTGTCTTTGATGGTAATAGAACTGATTCTGGAAACACTGATCATTTGTCCCTATTGAATCAACTACCATTTTTCTTATGACAAAATCTCCAACTAATATTGGCAAAATTCACAGCACACTTCCCATCAAAATTCAAAAAGACCCCTCAAGACCTCTTCCCAGAATTAATCAATACCCTGTAAGTAAAGATGTCCTTCAAGGCATAAATCCTGTAATAGAAGATTACAAGGCTCAAGCCCTCATTATCCCCTGTACTATCTCTGTAACACTCCCATTTGACCAGTGAGAAAATCTAAGGCCCAAGGATGGAGGTTTGTCCAGGACCTCTGGGCAATAAACATTGTTATCCTAGACCCTCTTGTTCCAAACCCTCATGCATTACTAACATCTATTCCCACCAGACATAATTGATTTACCCAGTCCTTTCTTTAGTATCCCAATTGAAGGAGCTTTCCAATACTTTTCTGCCTTCACTTTGGAAGAAAAGTGATTTATCTAGGTGGTAATGCCTCAGGGCTATATTAAGAGTCTTTATTTCTCAAAAACCCTGAAGGCTGATCTGGATAACATAAAGTTCCCTACAGGTTCTACTTTCTTGCAATATGTGGATGATTTGTTTCTTTGCTCTCCTTCTCAAGCCTTCTCATAGAAAGATACCATGTACTTGCTAAAGCTTTTAGCCTTAAAGGGAAATAAGGTTGTCAATGAAAAATTGCACTAGGCCCCAACTCAGGTTTGATATTTAGAGGATCTGATGTCAGGACAAAGGCTAAACCTAGATCCAGATAGATTTCATGGTGTCCTAAATTTTCCAAAACCCACAACTAAGCACCAACTGTGTGTTTTTCTTGGGCTAGTTAGTAATTGCTGAAATTTGATTCCAAAATTCCCACTTATGGCCAAACCTCTATGAGTTTTACTCCACAACCCCAGCCCAATTTTATAAGAAGAACCAAATGACTTAGCTTTCAAGGACTTAAAGGAGAGTTTGAAGAAATTATCTGCCCTTGGGCATCCCAATTGTTAGATTTCCTTTTCCTTTTTGTATGTAAAAATGAAGTGATTCACCCTTGGGGTACTCACCCAAAAACACAGAGACCACCATGGACCTATATTACAGCCAGCAACTGGACCCTGTGGCACAAAGATACTCCCCCTGCCTTAGAGCCATTGTAGCCACTGCCCTTTTTGTTAAGGCCACCAAGAAAATTTTTGTGGGATACCTTTTAACCACTTTTGTACCTCATGCAGTAGAATCTCTCCTGAGTTCTCATCACACTCAAACTTTCTCAGCCAGCCACCTCACCTCCTGTGAAATCTTTTTGTTAACTGTCCCTCACATAATTCTTTTACATTGTAATAACCTTAACCCAACTACTCTTCTCTCCATCACCAACAAAGTCCTGCATGACTGTTTATTGCTGATGGGCCACCTCCTGTCTCCTTGTAATGATCTGCAGGAAATTCCATTGAGTAAGGTGACTTCTCATGGTTCACTCGTGGTTCTTATTTAAAAGGTGACAATGGCAAGTATTGTGCTGGATATGCTACTACAACTCCTTTTGATGCTGTTGAGGCAGCATCTTTACCTATGGCTACTTCAGCCCACTAGGCTGCTCTTACATGGGTTTATACTTTAGCCAAGGACAAAACTGCCAATATTTATATGGATACCAGATTTACTTTCAGAGTAGCTCATGATTTTGGAATGTTGTGGAAACGTGGCTTTCTTACTTCCAGTGGAAATAAAATTAAAAATTGTCTCTAAGTTCAGGAATTATTGAATGCAATACTTTTACCTGCCACTTTAGCTGTTAATATTCCAGGGTACTCTAAACCTGACTCTCTGGAAGCTAAGGAAAGTCACCTTGTTGATATTTTCACAAGGAATTATACCTTTAAAGAGACCAACAGCAGTGAAAACTCTGCCATGGTCCAAAGGGATATTTCCCCAAATGGTAATTTAGAAAGACTGCCTAGGGAGGCCCAAAAATTGGCCTCAGAAAAGAAAAAAGATTGGAAATTCAACAATCATTGGTTTGATAAAAAGAGAAAGCTCTAGTTTGAACCACATAACAACCTATTCCTGTTGGAGACTCTAAAATTCTTACTCCTCTCCTCACCACTGTACATGTACTAAACGATTTTCTACTGAAAAACAATGATAGCATTCATGAATCTATATTGGTGGGAAAATATTAACAAGGTTGCAAGAAGTGCCTCACTTTTCCCACTTGTCCAAAACACAACCCATGGAAGCCTGTTCACTCTGCTCCTGGACATTTTAAACTGCTTAATAGAGTATTCAAGGTCTAGAAGTGAATTCCATACACTTTCCTCTGTCTAATGGATAAAAATATCTTTTAGTCATGATCTGTATGTTTTCACATTTTCTTATAGACAGGCCACTGCCTCTTCTGAGGCTAAAGTCCTTTTGGAAAAGACTATCCCTACCTACCTGAGGAACTCCTCTCAAACTTCATAGTGATCAAGGAACCCATTTTACTGGCCAGGTGCTTTAATAAGTCTGTGCTGTTGGCCAGTTTTACGACACTTCCACTGTGCTTACCACTAGTAGCATTAAGACTCAAAATTTGTAGAGGCCACCCAAATACCTTGGCCAAAAGCATTGCTTTTGGTCTTTTTTAAAAATTAATTAACTAATTTTTAAAATAAATTTATTTTATCTATTTATTTTTGGCTGCGTTGTGTCTTTGTTGCTGTGCGCGGGCTACTCTTCGCTGCGGTGCGCGGGCTTCTCATTGTGGTGGCTTCTCTTGTTGTGGAGCATGGGCTCTAGGTGCGTGGGCTTCAGTCACTGTGGCATGGGAGCTCAGTAGTTGTGGCTCACGGGCTCTAGAGCACAGGCTCATTAGTTGTGGTGCACGGGTTTTGTTGCTCCACAGCATGTGGGATCTTCCTGGACCAGGGCTCGAACCCATGTCCCTTGCATTGGCAGGCAGATTCTTAGCCATTGCACTACCAGGGAAGTCCCTGTTGGTTCTTCTAGAGTTCAGATCCACCCCTTTTGGAACTCACAAATTCTCACCCTTGAGATGCCCAATGCACTTGACTCCTGCTTCTTTTGACACCAACTGATAAAAGGAGAGATACTCCACTATTGCAAATGCCTAATTCCTTCTATTAAAATTGCCATGTTTTGGTAGAGCAATCTTCTCACAGCTCATCCTCAGAGACAACAAAGACCTTAAGCATCACACCATGCAACCTGGAGATTTTGACTCTTGGAAAAGACACTTCCAGAAGTATTCTCTCCAACCTCACTGGAAAGACCCCTATCAAGTACTGCTAACCAATTCTTGTGCCACCAAACTCCAAGGAATAGGTTCTTAGATTCGCATGACAGACCTAAAGAAAGCATGAACCCTCACTGGACCTGCACCCTCATCTGTTGCCTGAAAATAAAGACTTCTCAGAATTGAAGCAGATGACATGATGAGGCAGTTTTACCAAGATACTTGGGCCAGGCTTGTTGGAAGTTTGTTGCCAAACTTTGATGATGATATAATGCTTCAAATGATCTCCATAGCATATGGACTTTAGATAAAAAGTGCCTGTGAGTTCTCCCTACTATCCCTCCTTGTTACTTGAATGTGACCCTAATAGGTTCCTTATCTGTGCATTTTCCCTCCAATGTGAGACAATACACCCAGGAATGGTCTTTCCTGACATTGAGAGCAAAAATCCACTGCACCTAGAAAACCTGATTCCTGATCAGTGATGCTTTCAGAGAAAGATCTTGATCAAAAGGGGGAAATGTAAAAAATTAATAAACAGAAACCCCACTTAAGTAGAGTTGGGAGATCAGAAGGGGAGTTCTCATGCCCTGTGATGATATCAGAGACCAAAAGGAGAAGAACGACTCCTCTCCTTTTCTGGCAAGGACTCAGCCAATGAAAATCCATAGACTATTTACTATAGCCCCCACCTTCCTTTTTCTCTCTATGAAAGTGCTTTCCTTCCCTTGCTATGCAGGGACTTGCATGTGACTCACCATGATTGCAGACCTTGAACTGCAGTTCTCTACTGATCCCAGATAAACCCATCTTTGCTGTAGAAATATCTGTCAGTCTATTTGTTTCAGGTCAACACAAGTATTGGGGTCAAAATTTTTCAAGTAAAATGAGATTAAAAAAAAATAGAGTAGGCCCGTAGTGTTCTGGAAATGCTTCTCCCCCCTTAGGATTTATAGTGAATTAAACTAAATTATTTTTGAATATCAGAGGAAAGATTAGCTACTTGAAATCTTTTTTTTAAATAAATGTATTTATTTATGTTATTTTTGGCTGCATTGGGTCTTTGTTGCTGCGCACAGGCTTTCTCTAGTTGAGGCGAGTGGGGGCTACTCTTTCTTGTGGTGCACGGGCTTCTCATTGCAGTGGCTTCTCTTGTTGCGGAGCACAGGCTCTAGGTAAGTGGGCTTCAGTAGTTGTGGCACACGGGCTCAGTAGCTGTGGCACACAGGCTTAGTCACTCCACGGCATGTGGGATCTTCCCGGACCAGGGCTCAAACCCGTGTCCTCTGCATTGGCAGGTGGGTTCTTAACCACTGTGCCACCAGTGAAGCCCATTGTGGGAAGACCTCTAAGAAGAGGTTTTATAATTTAATAAAATTTCTTGGTAACCAAAGTAACTTTCAGAAATTCACTTTGGAAAATATATGAGTAAAATCTGTCTCAGTTTATTAAAAAACAATGAGTGTGTTTTCCAACAAATTTTTCCATTTTTACCAACATTCATTGGTAAATCTTGTCTCTCTGCACCTTTGGCTGTGAAAATAAAATAGTGCAACAAGTTTGATGGTAACAGTGCTATCTTCAAATTTACTTAGAATTGAAAATATCATAACAAGCAACTGACTGGAATTTATAACTCAGCTGTTTTGAGTAAAAATAAAACAATGAATATTAAAATAATGTTTTATTTTTATAATTATCATTGCTCTGTGTCTAGATTATTCTGAAACTTTAAAATAGCATTAAAGGAGAGCAATGTATTTTTGACTCTACTAAAATATTATTTTAAAAGTAAGAAATAAAGTGACATAGAAAATTATTACCTTTTAACTCAAATTCCTTCTGCTTCACTTGCTACTGAGAGTAAAGGTATACTTACAGCAGAATCCCAAATCTAGAGGTGCTCTGAACCACTGTGTACTTGGCATGCAGAAAATTGTGTGTTTCTTTTTTGAGACCCTCTCCATTACTCAGTACTCATCCTATGTGCATTTCCTGGGAGGGGGCAAATGTGAGAGTCTGTCTGAAGAGCTTTACTTCCTCTGTTGTGGCATCCATGGTTTTTGCTATTCTCCTGAGCTGCCCCCCAACTCCAGCTGGCTGCCCGCCCTTTTGCTATGTCCTCCAGAGATTTTCTCTCTGCCTTGCAGTATGACTCCTGCTTTTCTTCCACCAGCTCTTAGATAGGGCTCTTACAGCACAGCTGGTAGACACAGTTCTTTCCCTTATAATACAGTCTTCCCCTTCCCAGAGCATGTAGAGATGGAAACAGGGGACACGAGAGGCTGAGGTGAGACAGGGTCGCCAAGGGAGCAGGCTGCATAGGGTGTTGGCCAGGTTGGGCAAGCACAGTCCAAGTCTGTACCGGAAATGAGTCCCCTTCTCCCCCTGACCCCACAAGATTTATGCCTTGCATCTCAGACTGGCCACTTCATATGGTAAGTTGCCCTCCCTCTCTTCCTTCCTTCCTTCCTCCCTCCCTTCCTTCCTTCCTTCTTTCCCTCCTTCTTTTTTTCCTTCCTTCAATATATTCTAAGCACTTATGTGCCAGGCATTATGCAAAACCTTTCATGGATAAATAAAAGCCCTGTTACAATACATGGTCCCCAATCTAAACATATCTGCATCCGAGTAATAATAGCATTCATGTTCTTTTCCACAAGATTTCTGTGTCATCCAGAGCTCTAAACTCACTCTAAATTTTAGTAAGAGGAAGCCTCTTATTTTCTCAAACAGCAGAAAATTCCCTTTTGCAATCCCAACAGGACTTGAAAGCAAGAACACAAATCTTTCAAACTGAGGGTCGTGTCTCAGCAAATCTTTCAGTATATCTGAAACACACAGAACCTTTTATTTCAGTGACCCAGCCAGTCTGGTCAGTGCCCACAAAAGATCTCTAGGGGGCAGTATGGCTCAATGCTGCAACCCTCATGGATGTTAAACATTCAAAACCTCAGGATGATTTTTATGGATTGGTTTCTCTCTATCTGGCGAATGAAGCGTTTCTAGGGAAAAGGTCACTAGAGGAGAAAGCAAGTGGTGTCATTTTATCTTTCCCTCTTTGTCCTGCTTTTCTGGCAGATGCTAAAACATAAAGACAGACTTCAAGACACAGAGTTCTACTTAGTTTGGGGAGTAGAAGGAGAGGAATTAGGACTGATAGCAGAGGGTGTTGACTTCAGAGGAGACTCGTTTTTTGTTGTCAAGTCCCCTTGGGGAAGGAAGAGAAAGAAGGACCAAGATTCCTGGTGTTGGTTGAGAGGATGGCTGGGTTCCTTCCCCTAGATTTCAGAGTGAGTTAAAAGCATAGCCTGACTTCGAAAGGTTCTCAGGTGTGCGAGTATTTGCTGTGAGGCATCTGTGAGTCTACCCTGAGGAAAAGGGACTAGTTAGAGGGGATGAGGATCCTGAGCAGAACCAGGCTACTCTCACTGCCGAGACCCAGCACAGAAGGATCTAACGCCTTGTGATGATCTCTGTGGAAACTCAAACACTGTGGGGCATTGTTGCACTGTTATTACAATATGGATATTGTAGATCACAAAATTTTGGTTGATATTGTATTATTTAAGAAATCTCAGACGTTTTTGGAAATAAAGTATAGGCAATTTATAGATAATGTGACTCCTCATAATTCAAGGATTTTCACGCAGTCTCTTTAACTAAGTGTTATATTGGCATTTAGTGAATGATATTTTTTAAAATATAAGAATAGGAATTGTGAAAGAGCTTTTTAGACAAACTGACACATTTGGTATATGTGTTGGTGTGATATATATATACACACACACACATACCTATATGCCTCCATAATGTATTCTAGTATAATCTGAAAGCAGGTGAAATTAATTAATTCTCAGGTATTTAGAACAAAAGGTCTGAAATTTGACGGTGTTTGGAGTTAAAAGTAGTGAAAGGGCTAGCAGTCCTCCAGGTAACAGGAGTAGAAACCATGTCCTCAAGTATGTCGTATTGTCAAGAGACATCAATTACTAAAAACTTGAAGACAGTCGGCAAAATCACTTTGCCTGTGTGGTAAAGATCCCTTTATCTCAGGAGGGCGTTGCTGGTTTGAGTGACCACTAGGCATCATGGTCTCAGGTCCCTGTGTCTCTCATCTTGGTTCCTGGTGGACCTGAGGGACTGTTGTTCTGTGTGAGGATTTGCTCAGTGATGGAGCCAAAGGCAGGTTTATGATGAAGCTAATGAAACTCAAGTTCCAGCATCCACAGCCCCCTCCCCCAAGCCCCTGTGAGAGCTGGGAGCTGCTGGGGGGTTAAGGTGTTCCAGGTGGGATGGTAATCCAGGCCACAAACCAGGAAGCAGTTTTGTGTAAGGAATCCTGGTAATTGCCTATAAAGATTTGAGGAAGAAAGCACCTAAATTTCTCACTCTTCTCTAATTTATTGGGATTAAAAAAAATCTCATTCTAAAAAATTCACTTCTGTGTATTTTGTATTTGTAATCTGTATTCCTTTTCACAAAGCTTGCCTCTAAAAATGTATAAACCTGAGGCTGACAAACCTGGATTGATCCCTGACCGTAACAAGTAGATGCAAAATTGTGCAGAAGCTCAAACACTGTGCAAATGTTTTCTTGCTCATGTAATACTACAGGCTAGCTGAATAGGTTGGGGGGAAGCCTTTCTCCATGTCGTCACTCAGAGACCCAGGGTGATGGATATTCTGCATCCACAGTATGGCTTCCAAGGGAGCAGTGGTGTCATCAACATTCCAGGCAGTCGGAGGAGAAGAAACACGCAGAGTGGCGGATTCTGTGGACCAGACTGGGGAGTGATGTCCTTCACTTTTGTTCACAGTCCATTGGGTCAGTCAGGTGCCCTAAGGAAATTTAAGTGAGACAGGAACATGTCATCCAGTGCGGTGCTCAGGAAGGAGACGGGTAAGTCTCTGCAACAAACACATTCACTTAATGCTCTTTATGGACTGTGTACATAGTTTGTACAGATGTCCTGTTTTATACACAACCATTTTGCTGAAGCATGAAAAAGTCTTCTAAAAAAGACATGGCATGAGATTTAAAATCTTATTCTAGCACTGTATTTACCTAGCAATTATTTAATAAACACACATAAGTGTAATACTGACTTACACTCTAAGGTGGACTAGTAATTGAGTCTCCCAAACAGGAGCTGTATATTCTAGACTTTAGAACCTAAAGAGATTGTCCACATTGTGTCACCAGGAACAGGAAGATTCCAGCCTCCTGGCCTCCTTCAGTCACTGAGGTTAGGTGCACACCCAGAACAATAGCAGCACTGTGGTTACTTAGTCACCCATGTACCACTGAACAAGCAGACACCCTATGAAATAGAAATTAATCGTGTGGTTCCTCTTAAATGTTTTGCCTTAAAATAGATGTGCAAATATAAGGATAGATGGTGTATATGATGAAATCATCTCAAATGGAATGGGCATTTAGAACACACAGAAAATCCACTGATTAGCAAAGAAAGTGATTTTCAAAGTGAATGTTGAAGTTTCTAAAATAACTGTAATGCTTAACATATAGAATTTTTTGAAAATCAAATTAAATGAAATAATGTAGGTAGATGACCACTAATTACAAAGCACTATAGAAATGCAAGGAATTCTTATTGGTGTTTTTAAGTACTGTTCTAATTTTTTTGTTGTTGAGTCATAGTTGATTTACAGTGTTGTGTTAGCTTCAGGTGTACAGCACAGTGATGCAGTCACACATTTATATATATGTGTGTGTGTGTGTGTGTGTGTGTGTGTATTCTTTTCAAATTATTTTCCATTATAGGTTATTACAAGATAATGTGTAGAGTTCTCTGTGCTATAAGTAGGTCCTTGTCGATTATCTATTTTATATATAGTAGTGTGTATATGTTCCTCCCAAACTCCTAATTTAGCTCTCTCCCTCTGCCTAAAATTTTCTTTATAATCTCCTCCTAACCTAAACAGTACATGGTGGATGTCCAAAAATGTATTTATCTGAAAATACTTTTATAACTTGGATTTTTTTTTGCAGCAATAACCTCTGTAAATTATAACTGTCAATGGAAAATATGATTTGATATGTGTTTGCTTTACACATGTCTTCCATAAAGGGAACCAATGTTTAAGAGCAGAGCAAGCTGACTGAAAGCTATGTTTACTCTTGAGGTATAAAGTACTTCTTGTACCTCAAGTCTTTTTTTCTTTCTCCTTTAAAACTTCTCATCAAAATCAGAGAATCAGTTTCATAAATTAGTCTGGTTCCTATTTTCACTGTTGCAAATTTTCTACTAGATAAAAGTAAGTAATCCTTAAATGTTTTTATTACCACAACCTGAAAGAATGCTCAAAATTCATAAAAGATGGGCAATAACATGAAATTTTAAACAATAAATCATCAGATATTCAAAGCAGCAAATATAAGAAACAGCTTAATAATTACAAAGTCATTACTAAGAATTATATGTAGATAGAAGCTAATAATATGCTGCCTTAAGAGAGTTTGGTTGTATATTTCAATCACTGGTTATTGGTTTGGTTAAGGTGATAATATATGATCAATGTAATTTATAGCTGATTAACAATCCCTGATCCTTTTCCTTTCTAGCTGATTTTATCTAAAGCTTCAAATTCTCATGTATAAAATACAAACAGTAACTCAAAGGCAGTTGTTACTGTTTTTTTTAGTGTTCACAAAATTTATTAAGTAAACTACCTAATGGATTTCTTTAAGTGATCAGATATATTAGGAAGTTCTGTGCATTATGCTAATCTTATCCTGAAAATTCCAGATTTATTTTTAAGAAGCTTCTATATAGTTAGAAATTTATTTACAGTATAGTTCAGAAACTACTCATTTATATATGTAAGTAAATAGGGATTTAAGGAAGTATTTTTAGTAAAATAAAAAGTAAAAGTGACACAGAAGACTGTAAAAACAAAATCTCTATGAGGTCAAGGAGGTGGTGGGAAAGTCATTAAATAACAAAAGTCACTAGACAACAAGAGGTGTATTAAAGGACAAAATGCGTAGTGCAGACAAAACTGCTACAGGAATAGTGAGAGGCCGGCAAGGGGTGGGGTGGGAAGGCAGGCATCTGGGATGGAGTCGGTTCCTGCTGGCATCGACACACCTAGTATAGAGAGGAGGAGCACGGAAAGATTTCACATTAAGGCTCAAAAAAGCAAAAGAAAAGTTCAAAAATAAGAATTATTCATTATTTTTAAGAGTAAGATAAAGATTCCTCTACTGTGAAGCAATGAGAAGTGTGTGATATGTAAACTGAGCCATGCTTGCATGCCAGACAGAGCAAAAATTCCTTATTCCTTAAAAAATATAAGCTGGACTTCTGCTTCTAGAGGGATGAAGTAAACATGTTTTTCCTGAGTTCTCCCATCAAGTAAAACTAAAAGCCTGTACCTTTATCTGTAAGACAAACATAAGTAGACTCTGAAAAGTACAGAGAAGAGACTGCCCAGCCAAGAACCTAAAGACCAGGGAAGAACACAGCCATGAGTGGCTTGGACTTTCTTTTTACCTCGTTATCCCAGAGTTGGAGCTGAAGAAACCAGCCCTGGCAACACCAACAGACAGATAAATATCTAGATAAATCTCCAACAGAAGCCTGCGGTCTCCAGCCGGAGGACCACGAGAGCAGAAGCTTGAAGGACAGAAAGCTTTTAGATGGCAACAGGTCTGCTCCAGCCACTCACATACAGGAGGGCTGTGACTCTGCCAAGAGGGGGTCTACCCCAGCCAGCCTGTGACAAAACACCCATCGCCCTTTCAGGGTGATGTCACAGAGATCTGGGAGGGGACCTGGGCCTGTGATCTCACCAGGCGGTGAGGGGCCCACGTGGTGCTGGCAGTTAGTGGTATTGGCGGGGTTGTTAGCAGAGACCACATAGGGAGCAGTAACAAAGCCCTCTTGTCAGTCCCGATGGGGATTGCCCTGGAAGCCTAATGAGTGTGGAGGTGGCCCTCAACTTGAGAGTCCACAGGGACCAAGAGGAAAACCCGGACATCAGGCCATTTATCCCAGAGAAACAAAGATGTAGAGTCACCCCCAAAACCTTTACACAAATACAGCAGCTTTATTTGAAGCAGCTAATAACTGAAAGCCACCCAGACACCTTTCAACAGGTGAGTGGCTAAACGTACTGGTACATCCAAATGTTAGAATATTACTCTGCAAAAAAGCAAAAGAACTGTTGATACACGGAGCAACCTGGATGGATCTCCAGAGCTTTATTCCGAGGGAAAAATAGCCAATCCCAGAAGGTTCTAGCCTGTAATTCCATTTAAATATCACTACTGAGATGACAGAACTCCATACATGGAGAACAAATTAGTGGTTATCAGGTGTTAAGGAGAGTGTGGAGGTACAAGGAGAATGTATTTGGCTACTAAGGGCAACGTGAGAGATGTCCCTGGCCAGCATGTTCATTATATCAACACCAACAGGCTGTCGGTGACATCACTTTGCTTTGTGTTTCTGCATCACTATAGCTTCCTGTTGGGGACCTTAGATAAATGTCACATGGGATCTCTCTGATTATTTCTTACAGTTCCATGTGAGTCTACAATTATTTCAGACTTAACATGATTTTAAAGATGTGTGGGATTAACAGAGGCAAACTATTATATACCAGATGGATAAACAACGAGCGCCTACTGTAAAGCACAGGGAACTATATCCTGTGATATCCTGTGATAAACCATCCTGTGATAAAACATCATGGAAAAGAATATGAAAAAGAATGTATATACATGTATAACTGAGTCACTTTGCTGTACAGAGAAATTAACACAATGCTATAAATCAACTATACTTCAATAAAACCTTTAAAAATAATAAAAAATGTGGAACGAATTAAGTGGTTTTTCTGCTTTTCAAAAAGACCAAAATTAACTTATCCATTAGTCCCCTTTGAGGAAAACCAGCTCATCATACATGTTTCAGTATTGATTCCCTCGCCATCATAGTATTTCATAAGAATAGTTGACTGGTGTTAGTGGTATAGGGTTGTAGCTACTACATCCCAAGATACTGCTGTCCTTTACCAAAAAGAGCTCAATCTCCCCTAAGGTATGGTCTCCTGATCTGTGGTATGCAAAACCCAGCGGAATGGGAACACCAATTAAAACACACAGAGCATATTTAGCTGTAGGTCCTTTTATTAACTGCAGCAAGAGCAGAAATGGGATAGTCATTAGAATGATTTTACCATAAAGATATTCTTTTTAACCAACAGCAAGAATATATGAAGTATCTGTATGTCAAATGCCACAAATGTACTTTAAACACTACAGTCTTGATCTAATCTTAAAGTGTGCCAAGATGGTTAATATTTGGTAATTATCTGTGAATTAAAGGAAGAGATAAGGGAAGATGTGAGAAAGGTTTGTGATATTTCAGATGCATAGTATATTTCTGGTATACGTGTATAATTTATACTTGAAAGACAAATTGCTTTGCTATTTGCCTGTATTTGCAACATTCATTATAGTATTAGACATGTGAGTAGTGGATCCAAAGGATTGGCAGAGATGATGGCTTAATAACACCAGGTTACATATGTGTTTACTTGGACATAACAGCTACACATGAAAACAACACAGTTTTCAATTTCACTTAATGGCACTGAGTGGAACACGTAGCATCAAATGTAGGAGATGGGCCATTTCACCTTTGATGTTCAGAAGTCTTCAAGGAGACCAAGTAGAGAATAGAGAAACAAATTAAAATAAAGTACACTTAGCCCTGGTAACTTAAGAAAAACACTATCAAACTGTGGCATGTTTCCTTCTCCAAGCACTTTTCAAGTGCAAATATTTTTGCTTTTTTTTTAAATATATTTTTTATAAATTTATTTATTTATTTATTTTAGGCTGTGTCGGGTCTTCGTTGCTGCACACGGGCTTTAGTTGCGGCGAGCGGGGGCTGCTCTTTGTTGTGGTGGCTTCTCTTGTTTCAGAGCTCAGGCTTTAGGTGCCTGGGCTTCAGTAGCTGTGGCACATGGACTTAGTTGCTCCGTGGCATGTGAGATCTTCCTGGCCCAGGGCTCGAACCTGTGTCCCCTGCATTGGCAGGAGGATTCTTAACCACTGCGCCACCAGGGAAGTCCCTTTTTGCTTTATTTTAAAAATTGATTTATGACTACACATTTTGTATAGTGTTGTATTTTTTGCATATAACATTTTGTGACAGATCCAATTCCACCTTCCTTGCCCATCTTCACATTAGTTCTGTGCAGAGGAGCTGACTCTGGGGCCCAGTTCTGCTTGTTGAGATGTCAGGAGAGGTTATTGTAGGCAGCAGGGAAGATACATTTATTCTGTGTGAAGAGTCAAGCACACAAGGAGAAAATCTTTTGCCACCAAAGTTTACTGCTTTGCCCCCTGCCTTGGCATTTGGTTTTGATGCCTGCTGTAGAAGCCAAATTGTGATCATGTGGTGATAAGTCAAAAAATGAACTGTATGTAACAGAGCAGAAAAATGGAGAGCTTGGGTTTTGGATGTATTTACTGAGCAGCTGAACCAAAGCCAGCCAGCAGCCCCCCTACCTGGGACAAATTGTTAGATGGGAAAAACAAACCACAGTCTGTGGAAGTCACTAGTAATTCGGTATCTGTTACCTGGTACTTGAAACAAGTGTGGCCCCGAGTGTGATGCATGATGCACCCTACTGGTTAATCCTCACATAGGTAAGTATAAATGCTATGGAATATTTCACAGCAGATTCACCACAGGTTTTTTTTTTTTTTTTTTTGTAAATTATTGTTCTGGCTTATCTGCTTTTAACAGACTGGAGGTCTTTACATTTTATAGAGAACAGGGAACACCTCTGTGCATACCAGTTTCCTGGCCTTATATCTTTAGGTAACTTCACTGAAGTGAATTTACTAGTTCAAGAGATAGGATAAACTGTAAGGCTTTCCATACATTTAAGGTAGTTAAGTTAGATAATTTTATTCACATGTTACTGAAGAAAGAATGAACACTTTCAGGGGTATTAAATGATTTGCCTAAATCCACAAAGAAAACCCAGGATTTAAAACCAAGCTTTCAGGTTCTGATTATTTCATCTTTCAAATATCCTGCAGCCCATCACATTGAGATCTAGGGAATAGCACACAGAAACACTCAACTATAGAAGATATCAACTATGAAATGCTTTTAGGACTCTCCACTGCCCTTTTCTGTAACCGCGTCTCCATTTTGCTTATCTCTTGGCCTCCATCTGTCAAGCATTTTCTGCTCAGGCCTCCAGGGTGTCCAACCAGGACCTCTCTGCTCAGGGTCATCTGATAAATTGCATCTCTTTGAGAGTACTAATCTTCTGGAGTAGTTCTCAAACTTTGACCACAGAATTCTAGGACCACAGGTCCCTGAGATCATTTTAAGGGACCCATGAGGTCAAAACTATTCCTATAGTTCATTTGCCTTTTCCACTATGTTTTATCTACAGCGATGGTATAAAAGCAATGAGAGATAAACTGCTGACATCTTAGTGTAAAACAAAGCATTTACACCAAAATATACTAGTAATCACTGTACATTTTACAGTCACAAATTAACTATTTTTTTAAAAAAAGTCAGTTTCATTTGAGTGTTTTTTTTTTTAATTTTAATTTTTGGCTGCGTTAGGTCTTTGTTGCTGCATGAGGGCTTTCTCTAGTTGCAGCGAGTGGGGGCTACTCCTCGTTGCAGTCCGTCCTCTTCTCATTGCGGTGGCTTCTCTTGTTGCAGAGCACGGAGCACTGGCTTCAGTATTTGTGGCACGTGGGCTCAGTTGTTGTGGCTCGTAAGCTCTAGAGCGCAGGCTCAGTAGCTGTGGCTCACGGGCTTAGTTGCTTTGAGTCATGTGGGATCTTCCGGGACAAGGGCTCGAACCCATGGCCCCTGCATTGGCATGCAGATTCTTAACCACTGTACCAGTGAGGAAGCCCTCATTTGAGTGTTCTTGATGAAGCAATAAACATTTATTTTATTAAATTCCGATCCTTGAGGGCAAGTCTTTTTAACATTCTGTGTGACAAAATGGGAAGGTCCCATAAAAAACTTCTGCTTGCATTCCAAAGTAGAATGGTTGTCTTTAGAAAAAGCTCTTTGTGATTAAGTTGTAAGCTGAACTAGCTGATTCTTTATTAGAAACACATTTTTACTTGAAAGAATAACCGACAAACTATGGTTATTCACACTTGGGTACTTGACAGATATTTTTGTGAAAATGAGCAGAGTGAACCAAACAGTATTTTTGTCAATGATACAATACAAGATTTTAAGCAAAAATTAGAGTTTTAGAAAACTCGGCACCTGAGAGCTTGGTGCCCTCTTAATTGTTAAGGACTTTCCTGATGAGATTGATGGTGATGTTAGCAAATATGGTGTTCTGATATTGTATATTGAATTTGGAAGATCTTTATAATTTAGCAAACCAATGTTTTTCAAATGATCAGTATGTAGGGTTACAAAATAAAGCACAGGAGAAGACCTGTTCAAATTGCAAGGTAGAACGATGGATTTTGATGTATCAAAATACAAAAAGTTATTAATATGACTGACTCCATATTGCACTAGCCTGTAAAAAAATACAAGTTGTTAAGTTTTGGTATAGTATCAAAAAAAAAAAGACCCACAATTATCTTTCCAACTATGTCTGGGGGAGGTCAAATTGTCATCAAATGCTTCAATCAAAGCAGCACATTAAAATGGATGGAACACAGAAGTAAATACAAGAACTTAGCTGTAATCAATCCAGCCAGACACTGAAGATATTTATGAAATATAAAACAATGCCACCCTTCTCAACAATTTTTTGTTTGGAAAAATATGCTTTTCAAAAAATATGTTATTTCTTAATATCTAACAGGTTTTTTATTATTTAAAACACATTAAGAAATATTTTTTAAATTGCCTCATTTTAAATTTCTAACATTGTATCTATGTATATATCCTACAAAAACAAATGTCTTTGGGGTCCTCAAAAAATTTTAAGAGTATAAAATATTCCTGGGATCAAAAAACTTTAAAAACTTGGTCTAGCATATTTGCTTTCCAGGTAGCATTTGTGTTTTTACTACCTCCTTTACTTTTTAAAAATATCCAAAGTAGAGAATTTCAGCCGTCTTTCAAATGTCATGACTGCGAACATGAGGGAAGTAGCTTTTATTAAAGAAAAGTTTAATGGCTCGCTGAAGTGTCTTCTTCTGCAGAAGCATAAAGTGATTCTTCGGGGCAAGAACACCCACAACCCCCTTTTTGAACTAAACCTCAGGTGGCTAAAGGATCTGACAGGATTGGCCTGTTCCTCTTAGAATTTCCAAAAAGAGGTGATAGAAAAGCTACAGATGGACTTATATCTACAAATAGAAATGCCGCAAATAGAAGGAGACTTAGCGAATTCAGTCCCACTCATTTGCTATGTAAATAAGGGAACTGAAGCCCAGAAGCGCTATGTGATGGCTATGCAGGCACACAACAAGGTGGCGCATCTCGAACTGGAGACTCTTTGTCTCTTTCTGTGGTATCGCATATTTGGAAAATAACTTTTTAAAAAACTGTATTTTTGCTTTTTGACATTATGATGGGGTTGACCGTAATCTCATTTCAGTTAATGACTTCATCTTTCACATGATTTCTTGTGGGTAGACTACTACACAATTACTGGTAGTACAGCATAACTTCCAGAGCTATTGTTAACGTGAAATGATGAGTCAGTGCAGGATGACCTTTGCTTATCAAATATAGAAACAGAAGTTCCTCCAGATATTCATGCATTCTACATGCCTGCAGGTCTGCACAAGTTTCGGGAGTCCCCGTGAGTTTGCATCAATGCTTAACTCAAGCAACTTTTGTCTTGTAACTTTTCTATGTCCTTACTTCTTTCTGCCCCATGACGCGGTTGAGACTAAAATGTATTTTCTCTATAGAAGCTATGTCACATAAGGAAAGCATATTACGTTTTTCAAAGTCATGCAGTCTTTTATTACTGAGAATATTTAATGTGCTGAAAAATAAACTAATTTAATTAAAATAAGAATAATCATGCCAGTTGGATTCCTTCCTATATGAATTTCTTTCATTTTTGTTGTCTTGTGACCATATATTAGACCCATAACCTGGAACAAATTCTCACAGAGGCCTGTAACTGATCATAAAGTAAATAAACAAGAAAGTGTGAACAAAAATAAAATAAATATAATGCCACAAGTGGGGAAAAGCAACTCAGAAGAATGTCTCCCAGTGTTTATGTGGCCTTAGCAGCAGCTGTGCGCACATGTAACTGAGTATAACCACCAGGGCGGTAAGTATGCAGCACTATGTGATGTGAACATTTGACAATCACATTTTTAGTTTTATTAGTGTGGACTATCCAATAGTTTAATTCATGAGACAGATTTACTTTGAAACTTAAAAATACCAGTATCTTATGAGTGTGGGTGAAGGTGGTAGTGGGGTATGTGGTATATATACTAGAAAATAGCCAGTGTTTCACCATATGTTCTCAAAACTCAGTTATTTTGAAGAGTTGGAAAAAAAATTCTTGGAACGTTCAGGTAGTCAAATGATTTTCTTGCATTGCATCTGATAAATCACTTGGTGCTATTGTGGGCATAACTATATAAAAAATAACTGGCGCCCCTCCTACCTTTCCTTGCCAACACACAAATGCCCATAGAAACTCAATATTATCCTAGGATGAAAACCAACATATTTTCTGGAAGATTATTTGTATTACTTATATGGCCAAAATTTTTTTTTTGATAAATATCCTTGGTTATTTTTAGTGATAGGCAAGCTCATTCTGTTCTCTGAAAGAATTCTCTCTTCAGAGCTCTGCTATCTCTGTTTGATGGATTCCTCATACATTGGAAAGGGGCAGTAACATTTTTTCCCCAAAGTGGAGTTTAATAAAGTTAGAATATCTGGACCTATTGTAAAGGTATCAATTATCCAAAGGATGAATCTGACTTTTTATAAGGGAGTCTCACCCACAGAGTTATAACTAAAGATAGAATTATAGAAACACTTTGAGTACAAGTTAATGTGTGTCTGTCTTTTTTTTTTTTTTTTTTTTTGGCTGTGTTGGGTCTTTGTTGCTGCACGTGTGCTTTCTCTTGTTGCGGAGCACAGGCTCTAAGCACACGGGCTTCAGTAGTTGTGGCTCGTGGGCTTTAGAGCACAGGCTCAGTAGTTGTGACGCACGGGCTTAGTTGCTCTGGGGCATGTGGGATCTTCCTGGACCAGGGCTCGAACCCATGTCCCCTGTGTTAGCAGTTGGATTCTTAACTTCTGCGCCACCTGAGAAGTCCCTGTCTGTCTTTTAAAAATCAAAATTTTAAAGCCATGAGGATCTTGGCGAACACATTTGTTTTATTATTTAGGACAAAGATGTTAAATAAAAAAGCCTACTCTGACAATAGATCCTTTCCAAGCTTAGTTATCTGAATACCTCAGCATCATTGCCAATTATTATGTATGTTTATATTTAATATTAATGAAGATGCCTGATATTTGGGCCAGAAAATGATGTAGCTGCTCCACTGGGCTGCTGTTTTGAAGAATGTGTTCTTTCAAGCAATGATAGTATTGTCTTAGGTCTTTGAAACGCTCACTTTAATAAACTCGAAGGTGAAAACAACATTAAATTTATAAAATTTATATTCTTTGTCACTCATTCATTTGAGCATTTATTGCCCACTTACTCTGTGATAATTACTCTTTTAAACACTGGAGATCAAATATTGATATCTATCTATGTTTCTATCTATCTATGTATCTATGTGTCTATGTCTCTATGTATCTATCTATCTGTCGACTGCACCTCCTGGCTTGCAGGATCGTTGTTCCCCAACCAGGGATCGAACCCGGTCCCCGGAAGTGAAAGCACAAAGCCCTAACCACTGGACCTCCAGGGAATTCCCTCGATACCTATATATGAAAAAAAACAAAGTATGGCCTCTGCCTTTGAGGAGCTTACAGTCCAATAAAATCCAGAGACCATTATGGCTAGGGCGTTAGCTCATCAGACGTCTTTGTTAACGTCTGAGTGTGTGTTACTGTGAATTCTGCTTGGAATGTGTCAAGGTTAGTTGGGAAAATCAGGTTGAAGGAAGGGTAAGGAGGACTGAATGCAGTACATTTATTTCACATTTTTAGAAAGTCTGGCCCTAGCAATAGTCCCTCCACTTTCTTTGCCTTAAAGTTGGTTAGAAAAAGTCAAAAGCCAGAGAATAAAAGCACACTTTAAAAAAACGTATAGCTACGAGAAAGAAATGTATAGCACAACTGCTGGAAGATATATTGTCAGGGCACAATTTGAGAGGATATAATTTCAGTCCTGAAACTATTGCCTTTTAGGAGAGCAAGAAAACCCACCCATTAATGATCTTTCTTTTTAAATTTTATTTATTTATTTATTTTTGGCCGTGTTGGTTCTTCGTTGCTGCCCACAGGCTTTCTCTAGTTGCGGCGAGCGGGGGCTACTCTTTATTGTGGAGTACGGGCTCTAGGTGAGCAGGCTTCAGTAGTTGTGGCACACGGGCTTAGTGGCTCTGCGGCATGTGGAATCTTCCCAGACCAGGGATCGAATCCCCATCCCCTGTATTGTCATGTGGATTCTTAACCACTGCGCCACCAGGGAAGTCCCAAGATCTTTGGTATGAGAAAAATTTAAGTCCTCTGAGGAGAGTCTGATGATCCCTGATAGTTTGGTTTACTGTCTGAAAGCTGTTTAGCAGTGCCAAACAGGCCCCAAAGAAGGGGGGCCAAGGACTTAACTGTGATGATTGTGATGTCTGAATACCAGTCACAGACACGATCTCACTCTGAGCCTCTGCTGCGATGCAGCCTCAAGAACCTGGCGTGTGTGTTTCTTCCCTCCCAGCCTCCACCCTGGTCACCCCTCCCCTGTGGCTGTCAGTCATCCTTAAAGCAACCGTTTAGGTAAAATGAGCTGCTTGGAAGCTCTCTCAAAGGATTCTGGTTGTGATAATACCTCTGCCTGGGTAGACACTGATGATCTTGAAGAAAATAGTAAACTTCTGAGGGAAATCCATCAGGTATATGCTAAAATCTTGGTGCAGTGACATCACTGGACGAGAAGCAAGTAAACACCAAGACTCCCTATTAAGCCCTTGCCTAAAATTAAGAGGGTAGTGATAGCAGTAGTGGTGACCAAGAGGAAGGGAAAAAGGAAGGATCAGACAATGTTTAAAAAAGAAGAAAACCTTGCATGGAGAACACACGTTTATTCAAGGGGGGTTCAGTTTTCAGTTTAGATTCCAAGCAAAAAATTTCTCATCCTTCCAAAAGATTATGGGATAATCCTAATCAACCTGACCTCTTACTTCATCACAGTGTGGAAGCCCTGTTCTTAGGGGCCTGGGGAGTTTGTAATCTGGGATTCCCATCTACTGTACTTCAGGGGATACAGCACCCTTTGAAATGTGCATACTGTGTGTGTATATTTGCATTTTCTACTGAAAAGGCTTATAGCTTTTATTAACTACTCAAGGGACCCTCTGACTCCAAAAAATTTAAAGTCACTCTTGCTTATAAAACACTCAATCAGAAAATACAAAGGATTCATTACAGATCGAGAGTGTGACAAAATCACCCAACCCACTTGTATTCTGAATTGTATTTTCAGAATACAATTTCCACAGAAATGTCTGGATACAGAGAAATTGTCTAGAAGCTGCCCTATAAACAACACATGAGCAACTTCCTAGACTCATGAGCTCCCAAGCAGGAAGTAGTTACCTACCAGCAATGCACATGAGACTAGAGCCATGTGGAACCCAGAAAGGTAGATAAAAGGTGATCAGATCAAGTCCCTTAGTCACCCTACACTTGGGAGTTTTAAGCTACTATCTACCAGGCATCTACTACATGACAGTTACTGAACTAGACACTATGTATACATTAATTTACACATGTCATTTTCATATAGAACAACAGATTCAGTAACTTTCTTCTTGCTGTTTGGGTGTTTTCTGTGGGTCCCTGGGGCTCAGACCATAAAATACAGCATTGCTATATGAGTCAGCTCAGGCTGCCATAACAGAGTACCCCAGGCTGGGTGGACCTAAAAGCTGAGAACAGCAAGCACTTCCACCCCCCAAAGCAAAGTGTTGGATCACTTATATAAGATGGACTAGGAAACAGTGAATCCAAACCTGTCAGCACTAGCCAATCACTCCCCTCTAACCTATAAAGGGAGCTATGGAGCCCAGGGATGTCAGTGGGCTTATTTTGGAGAGGGTGGCTGATGTGCGGTGGACTTCCCCTGCCTCACCACCACCACTCTCCCTCTCACCAAGTGACAGAGATTCAAGAACATTCCTAAGAGGGCTGGCATGCATTCCCTAGGACTGGGGAGACCCAGGCAGGGGCTGTTCTTCCTAGGAGAGATCTAATGGTAAGAGGCTGCCTGGAGCTGGAAGATCAAGACAGCAAGTTATACTTCCATCCATGGCAGAGCAAAAATGGGTCTTTGCTATGGACCAATTATGGACTTCATGGAAGGGACACAGACTGGAATCATTTTGGAAGGGACCCTACCCAAGAGGACTATCTAGATGTAAGATGGATCCCACAAAGGCAGGAACCACCAGAAGTTCAAGTGCTGAGTGGGGAGTCATAAATCCCCTGATGGATGGACACATGGCCTGCTGCACCGGCACTGCAGTAATCAGTGTGGAATCAATAAAGTCTGCTTGGACTCTGTTTTGTTTAAGGGATACCAACACCATGTTGCAACTATATCAATCAAGAGGGATATTTTCCCCTCTTTCGTGTCTTCTACACTCCACCTTAGAATATACCAAAGCAGTATCACATAAGTGGAAAAGGTGGAGAAAGGGGGAAAAAAAGAAGCCAACCATCTCCCCCCACTGCCCCACCCACCATAAGCTTCCTGAAGCAGGTGTTAGTTGGTGGAGGGAGAAGAGGAATTGGGCAAGAATTAAAATGTTATTATGGTGGATGGAACTGAACTCAACTTTTATATAACATAAAGGTAGTGTGACTATACATCTTATTTGCATGTGACAGCCCTAATTTTCACCTCATGCCCTCGTGTAGATAAGAGCCATCCTTTTCACTTTCAACAAGGACATGTTTTGGATGATAAATTATATGGTACCCAATCCAAGAATGACACAAAAATATATGGTATCTAGTTTGGAAATTTCATCCACAGTTGAGAAGAACAAGTGAATCTTTCAGACACAAAGCAGAGGTGGTAAGAAGGGTGCTTTGTTTCTTACATATGAAGTAAATGTAACAGAACGCTAGGAGAAAAAAGAGGAATTTTGTTCGTGGTATATTTTATACAGATAGTTATAGTAAACTTTGTAATTAGCATTCTAGATTGTATCTTTCTTTCTAAATGCAGTCATACTTAAGAGATTGTTTTACAGTTTTGATCTTGTTTCCAGGTAAATGGGACCTTTTTTTATTGTTACATAGAGTTATCAAGATCTGTATGAAACCTGCTTAACTATTACAATCAAGATTCTGGTTACCAGGGACTTCCTTGGTGGCACAGTGGTTAAGAATCTGCCTGCCAATTCAGGGGACACGGGTTCAAGCCCTGGTCCGGGAAGATCCCTCATGGAGCAGCTAAGCCCATGAGCCACAACTACTGAGCCTGCACTCTACAGCCTGCGAGCCACAACTACTGAAGCTCACATGTCACAACTACTGAAGCCTGCGCGCCTAGAGCCCGGGCTCCACAACAAGAGGAGCCACCGCAATGAGAAGTCCGTGCACCACAACAAAGAGTAGCCCCCGCTCGCCACAACTAGGGAAAGCCCGCGCACAGCAGCAAAGACCCAATGCAGCCAAAAATAAATAAATTTATATATAAAAAACTCTGGTTACCACAATGGACAAAGTAATGTAAGCAGATTGTGTTACACAATTTTTTATCTAAAGGTTATTTCTACCTGGGTGCATTTCTCATTACATAAGGGACAAGAAAACCGGGAAAATTCTACAAAATTCTTGACCTAAATAATTATACCTAGAAAATATTTCTGTCATTTCAACTGAAAATATCTCACTTTGTATGTATGGCTGTTTTGCAGAAAATTACTTTCAATTAACTGGTTTTAAAATGAAAATATTCGGGCTTCTCTGGTGGCGCAGTGGTTGAGAGTCTGCCTGCCGATGCAGGGGACACGGGTTCGTGCCCCGGTCTGGGAAGATCCCACATGCCGCGGAGCGGCTAGGCCCGTGAGCCATGGCCGCTGAGCCTGCGCATCCGGAGCCTGTGCTCCGCAACGGGAGAGGCCACAGCAGTGAGAGGCCCGCGTATCGCAAAAAAATAATAATAATAAAAAATAAAAAGTAATTTTAAAAATTTAATATTCATGTAAAGAGAGAGACATGTAAATATTTTAGCTGTGGGTTACATTGTAGAAGCATAATTTATCGTAGAGACCATCCTCTTCCATCAAAACAGTCTGAGGAAACAGGTGTAGAACAGATTATACTCCATTTAAAACATTTCTTGCTTTACTGTTTTTAAATAGGCTTATGTGAAACTTTGCCCGCTGGGAAAAAATGAAATCAGAATGAATCATACACCCAAAGGTCATTGATCTAAAAATACAGGTCCTGTGAAAGGGGTAAACATGTTCAAGTTAGTGGAAGTCATCAAGTGAGAGGACTTTAGAATCCTTCCAAACCGTTTAAGCCTCCGAGGTTGTTAATTAATTTATCAGGAACAGAGAAGGCAGCCACTGCCTGGTGCCCTGTGTCGGCGGGGGGCAGAGCAGATGCAAAGTGCCCCTGCCAAGGAGGGACCGAGATCAAGGGGCTCCGCTCCGCACGGCAGGGAGGGAGAAGCATCTGTGCGAACACCCGGAGAGCTGCGCCTAGGTCCCCAGGCTTCTCGTGGAAGGCAGACCTGAATGGTGCGCAGGAAGTGCTGTGGATGGTGGCGCTGGGCGGCTGCACTTCCGCAGCAGAAAACTAACCGGTGGAAGCAGGCCAGCGCTGTTGTCATCAGGGCAGCGAACAGAACCCCCAAAGCGAGGAGAGTCCGGCGTCCCTCCTGTAGATGCTGCTACAGTTGTTCTGGACAGAGAGGATACTGCTAAAGGAGCAGGGAGGGGTCTGCTGGTGCGGAAAGAGGTGGCAGGAGTTGCTAGTTTGTCTTTTTTTTTTTTAATTGTATTTTTGTAACTACCAAGACGACGTTCTCTGATAAGTATGAGAGAGAATATTAGGTATGATTTCAGAGTTGTGATAGCTTGGTGTAAACAGTTGCCTTGCCTCACAGAAAGCTAACGGGGTAGATCTCTCTTTTACAGATGCTTCGGTAATAGAAAACTGTCTTTGGATGATACTGCTTCTTGGTGAATAAGTGTACACAAATAAGGTGGGTTTACCAATGGTGGGGCAGTGAGATCTGTTTACTCTGGGTGCAGGCTGTTTAGGGACATGTCGTTAGAGAGTGAAAAATAATAATAAAATCAATAAAAGTCAGGGTGACGTTTATTATCACTGTGCTGGTGATTATTAACATTATTGGTAATAAAATACTCTTCCCTGTCAGAAAGAACCCTGCCATCCACTGACTTCCTGGTGCTCCAGTTCTTCCTCGGTATCCACAGGGCACCGGTTCTAGGACACCCGCAGATACCAGAATATAAGTCCTTTGCATAAAATGACCCCCCGGTATCCACGGTTCCACATCCGCGGATTCAACACATGAAGGACCGCGGATATGGAGGGCCGACTGTACGTATATGTCTGTCCTGTACAGAAAAATCTGCAGACACACACACTCACATACAAAGGACCACATGGAGATCTAACTTTATTGAGAAGTTTATTCACATTTAAATTGGCAAAATGACCTTCTCAAGTTCAAATATAACCCGGTCCAGGGCTCAACACTAGTCTGCCACTAAATCCTATTGTCTCATTGAAAGGATAACAAATATATATATATATATATATATATATATATATATATATATATATATATCTTTTTAAATTTAATTTATTTTTTTTTGTAATAGAATCTCTCCATAGGGTTGGTCCCTTAAGTCTGTGAGGTAAATCTCCAATTAGTAGATGAGAATATCACAGATTGTGGTTAATAATTTTCCCAATGTCATACAATTAGTAAACTGTAAGGTAGGAAATTTAATTCAGGTCTTCTGAATCTAATACTTTACTATGATTATAATAAAATATTATTTTAGTAAAGTATTTTCATAAATTCAGTGATTTTTAAATTAAAATTTTCTCTCTTAATATAAGTAGATATTTAAAATTCAACTCATTTTCTTTGACACATAGAATCAAGGGAAAAAACTAATTTTATTTAAATTCTAATCAAAGTTTTCTTTGCTCTAAGACATGTGAAGTCTATGAAATTGCAGATGCCGCAAAATAATTTTTTATTTATGAAGACATAAATATAAAATACTTACAATCACAAGTGTATATATATCCTCACATGTGTGGTTGTGTGTGTGTGCATATGTTTTTGCTCCCTACTACACACTTAATCAGTCAATAGCACATGGGCTCTGAGCTGTTAATATTTAGATCTTGTAATGAGTAGAACTCAAGAAATGCATTTTCACAGAGACTACCAGAGGATAATTTCTGAAACACCTACCTGACAAATACAAATCTCTAAAATATTCAGTAATAGTGAATTTGTCTTCAATAGTGAATTCTTTTTTTTTAAATTTATTTTATTATTATTTTATTTATTTTTATTTTTGGGTGTGTTGGGTCTTCATTGCTATGTGCAGACTTTCTTTAGTTTCGGTGAGCAGAGGCTACTCTTCGTTATGGTGAACAGGCTTCTCACTGCGGTGGCTTCTCTTGTTGCGGAGCATGGGCTCTAGGTGTGTGGGCTTCAGTAGTTGTGGCTCGCGGTCTCTAGGGCGCAGGCTCAGTAATTGTGGTGCACGGGCTTACTTGCTCCGCGGCATGTGGCATCTTCCCAGACCAGGGCTCGAACCCATGTCCCCTGCATTGGCAGGTGGATTCTTAAGCACTGTGCCACCAGGGAAGCCCAATAGTGAATTCTTTTCGTCTAAAAAATGAGTCTAATTTAATTAGTTTTAGAATAAGCATAGAGATAATTTTGGATGTATTAAAAGAAGCATTACATAATCACTGCAGAACTGCAGAACTCCATCAGTGTATACAGTAAATGGGGAAAATGGACAAGTAAACCTACATCTACTTATCATTTTGTTCAGTGCTCTGTTCAAGGAGCTTTGGCAACATGGGAGAAGGTCGTCCACATCCAATCAGGTGTCATGGAAAGTGGTCTGATCTGGGTTATGAAGGGGAGAGTTTCCTTTCTAAAGGGGGGAAGGGGGAGTAAGACAACTGGTGACAGAGACAGAGGGGACTGTCATAGATGTCATGAAGGTGTCGTGGAACATGGTAAGCCTGGGGAAGCAAGTTGGTCATGGTCATATCACAGGTTAATCAATGTAGAGGAGCTGGCACTGGGTGGTGGAAAGTAGACAGATCCAGAGTGTTAAGAAAAGGAATTTGAATTTATTTTCTATCTGTGGGGAAGAAAGGCAAAAGCTGACAATTCTCCAAAATCCTTCTTTCTGGGTCATTGCCTCTCTCAGGACAGGGTGTCGCCACGTGACTGAGTTCCAGTGAATGGAAAGAGTCTGCTCTTTCCATTTCCATCCAGATGTCCCTCCTGTGGGTGTGTCCATTCTCTTTCCTCTGCTGGCCCCCTGGGATGGTGATGCTCTGAGCATTGTTGGATGCTATGTGTTGAAAGTTCCAGAACCTCTATTGGCCTGATTGATGCCACTAACACCTGACCTAGACTATTGCATTACCAATGTGCGGTTATTACGACCAGGCCTAGTTATTAAAGAAGTTTGGACAACCTAACTAAATTGGGAATACACTGGAATATTTCAATCTGGGTTGTGTTATAATCAGACTGTATTTTGGAATTATATCTTTAGCAGCAATGATAAGGATGGGAGGGCATCAATTAGGAGGCAACTGTGATAGATTCCATGAGGACCTGGACTCAGAAAGACAGAGGGTTTTATCTGATGGACAGAAAGTTTCCCACCCTAGCCCCCTCCTCCTCCCTCCTTCCCTCCCTCCTTCCTTCCTTCCCTCCTTCCCTCCCTTCCATCCTTCACTTCTTTTTAACTCTGAGAGATATGGTGATATATATCTGCCAAATAAAAAGGCAATGGCAATTAATATAAATGGAAAACTTGCAAACCCAAGATCTTTAGCAGGTGAATCTGTAAGAGCTGGTGATTGACTGGATGTGGTAGATGAATGACACAAAGAAGTCTAGAGTGACCCACAGTATGGCTTGTGTAAGTGATTAGATACTGTGTAGGAAATTTAGAGAAGGACCGTGATTGAGATGCACAGTGAAAAACTTAAGTATTGAGCACATTGACTTTGATTTGGCTCTAAACCACTGAAGAACTGAGGAAGACATGTCTAAAAGATAAGTCGATTTGGAGTCTAGGCAAGAGGTCTGGGCTGTTGATAACTTTGCACTGTTATTTTCGTGTGAAGCAATGAAAACTGGCTGAGGGAATGGCACAGGCCCTCAAACTGGTGATGGGAAATACTGATTTAAAGATGGACAGAAGGAAAACAGATGACCTCAGAGAGTGAAAGGAGTGACCAGAAGGATGGGAGAAAAAGCAAAATAGCAGGGTATGAATCACCAAAGCTAAAGAAAAAGAGAATTCATGGTCCAAAATTCCACAAAGAAATTCAGATAAGGACTAAAAATAGTTCATTAGATAATACATCTCAAAGGTTGACCTTACAAAGAGCAGTTGGCATGCAGTGGTGGTGACAGAAGTCCCAGTGGACTAAGCCGCGGTGGATGAAGGGCTCTACAGGACAGACAGCGACCTCAAACAGCGGATGATTGGATCACAGCCGCAGCGGGATGTTGAGTCAAGGCAGAGATGAGAAGTTTTCTTTTGAATTGAGAACCCTTTACCATACTGACACTGTGAAAGATAAAAACAGTTCTGTAGATCTGGAGGGGGAGGTGCTATCGAGTGGGTTAAGTCTCTAAAGCCAGGGAGGAGAAGGGTGTGTACATTTCCCTTGGGCAGGAAGTGATGCCTCTTCCTCACTGAGAGCAAGGAAAGTAAGAGCTGAAGTTTACACAGATTACGTAGCAAGACATTCAGGAGAGACCTCCTTTGAAGGTTTCTCTTTCTGTGATAAAGAAAAAGAAACAAGTGAAGGGAAAATGAAATGATATAGAGAATGAAACTGTAAATGAGGGAGAAGGTGATGGGATGGTAGATTTGGACATTTGTGGGAAAGCACACCGACCAGGGCATAAATGGATTTGCTGGGTTGCACTGAGCACCCAGATGGGGCTGGATACCACGTCTTTGCAGGGCCACCTATGTCCACTTGTGTGATTTTCTCCAGCCCGGCAGGATAGTTGGGGAAACACTACCAGAACACCCAGGTGATGGTTTCAATCCAGGCTGAGGCTTGCAGGGCTTTTTACGTGAATGAACAAGGCAGCAAAAGAGGTAAGTCATGGTGAGTGGAATCTCCGCTAAAATGTCCTGTATGAATGTGGTTCATAATGTCAGCCACTAAATTGCTTTAGATTGTGTTATACACAGTGTGGACATAATGAGTTGGCACACAGGGTGGAAATGCAGTACCAGAGGGACAAAAATAAAAGCCTGCTTTAATGACTGACATTTAGTCCATAAAACTTTATTTGGGTTGTATTTTACTGTCGTCTTTAAGTGGGCATTTGGTACTGCCCTAAACTAACATTTATATTTCTAACAGCTCTTCCAAAAGATGACAGCTAATTCCATCCTGATGTGCTGGCTCACCTTTCTATAAAAACAGCCTAAGTTCTTGAACTTGAAATGGTGATAACATAGTTTTGCTTTTTACATGTCATGGGTTTTCTTTAGCTCTATCTTGCTCTCAGGAAAGGACAGAGTACCAGAGGAAATACATACCTTTTTGAAAATTGTTCTCTTGGCTTTCTTAGCTAACCTACTGCTCGTGATGCAAAATCATTCTATCTGATATAAAATCGTCAGCGTGCAAAATTTCATAATCAAAAAGAGCATGGTGCTAAATTTAAACTGGGAAAGGACTTTACCATGGAAGAGAGATTCTATTTTGTGCTCTTAGTAAGAAGGAGAGTGACACGTCTTTGCCACTAGCTGGCTTTTCCGTGTCGCTTCTGTTGCCAATAGCCACACTGCTCTATGGTGAGCTTAATGGATGGTGACACGTATTGCTGCTTATGTTAACATGAATTCTTTTGACTCCCCCCCCCCCCACTTAGGAGTATGGGATGGGATGCAGGTGTTTCTTGTAGTTTTAACTGTGTGCCAAACCAAATATCACTTATGTTCTTACTGATTTATGTGAGAGTCTGTTCACTTGTGTGTTGTGACTGTTTAGTGTTTTGCATGTTTATAAATGTCTTTGTGGACATACATGTGTGTATATGTAGGTCAGTTTATATGCTTTGGGGCTAAAGGCCTAACATTAATTACTGCAGCTGATAAAAATAACTGAGCAGTTATTGAGCATTACTGTGCCAGTTGCAGTGCTAAGTCAGCTGCATATGATAGAAACCCAACATTTCACCTTTACTGATGTGGAAGCTAGGAGTCAGAGGTAAGGTCACAAAACCATACACTATTGGGTATATTAGAGCCAGAACTGACCCTAAAGTCCAGGTTTTAAACATACACTCAATTATTCTTCTTAAATTATTCTCAAACTAGCTTTTAAGATTGACTGCAGATGATCAAAGCAAAGAAAATGAATCCCACTTCCCAAGCTGGATATATTTGAATTTTGTAATCTGTGATATCAGAGAGCAAAGGCTTGTTAACACTTGTCTGCACCAAGTTATACCATTAACCTTTCCGTGGGAAAAATAGCTATAAATGTAAGCATAATTTAAAGCTATGTTCTTCTCATTTTTAGATAGATTAATTAATTTAGTTATATGTATCACCTTCATTTGCCTTTTATTTATAAGACTCATGCTCAAAGGTTAGGAAAATGTACATGAGAATCAAAAGTCAACAACAGTTGGATTATCTAGTCAATTTAACTGTTATGTTGAAGACTATTGTGTGGAGTTCTAAGACCTTCAAAAGAAAGCTACTTTCTGAAAGGGAAATAAGAAGAAGAAATAATACTTAATCCTTCAAATTGATCAGTAGGGAAATGTCCCCCATAAACTATGATTTATAACTATACTGATGATTAAGATTTGAAAATATAGAAAAATAAGGTGATATGGTTTACGGCCTTCTGACTGGAATGCATGTGGATATCAGTCAGAAACAATGTTCTGCAAAAAAGGAGAAAAACACTTTTATATGTTTTGTTTCGTTGTTGAATTTCATGATCAAAGCTCTGTGAACAAGATATTATTGCTCCCATTTGAGGTGAGGAAACTGAGATTTGAAGAGATTTTCCTCAAGATCACAGAGCAATAATTTGACTCTAAGGTCATGATGTTAATCCCATATCCATGCCACCTTCCATGGATTATATAAAAAAGAGCATTTGTCAGTAAGGGTGTTTTAATATGTCTTCAGTGCTGTCCACCAAAAGTATTCTAGTTTGCTTGGTAGTTGTACACTTATCACATTAAAAATGCTTGCGTATTGTTTGATGAACTTGATAAAATTGCCTTTTCATAACTTCCCAATCCCATGATGACAAAGTAATTTTTAGATGGTAATTTCACTATATACTTTCCTATTAGGTGAAGGATGCATGAACCATTTACAAAAGTAAGAATTGGAATTGGCTTTATATAACAATGTTTTATAAAATGTCTCCATTTTCCTTTGCCTCATTGCCCCTATGTTAGGTGACAATATGTCTCTTTACCTTCAGAGCTAAGCACCACCTTCTGAACCACCGTGACCATCAAGGGACCACACCTCTGTAAAGGCTGACTTGCACTTGTCCTTCTACTTTTAATTAACTTCTCTGCTTTTTTAACTCAATGGGTCACACAAATTAATAATGAAAATAGATTCTCATTCATTTTTGTTGGTCAAAACCAAATCAAAGGTGTGTGAGAAAGAAGGATTATGGAGAATTATGCCTGAAGTCAGAGGAGCAGGAATTAAAATGTGCAGGACCTACTCCTCTTCAGATCCAGTTATTTGAAACATCAGCTCCTCCAGACCAGAATTTCCCAGGGCAGTGGGAGAAGCTCTTGGTGATAACATACCTAAGCATGTTATTATGGACAGTGAGTATCCTTTAAAAATGGTCATTTAATTTCTTGTTGAAAGCTGACAAATTCCATAGAAAATATTACACACTCTTGTTTATCAAAATGCCTGTCCCTCTGCTAGACAAAATAAGTCTCCAACTAAAAGTACAGTTCAAGATGACATTGAAAAGAATTTTTCTTAAAGAGGTTGATGATGCGTGGTATTGATTTACTTTTCATTCTCCAATTATAAATAAATTATAAACAATTTGCATTTATTTTTTCCTGATAGTGGAAGGAAGATAGTAAAGAAAACTAATTGAGTCATATGTGCTGGTCCATTTTGATTTCAATTAAGCTAACAGAGGGCAGGTTAGCTGGAGAGCAGGGTGGGGTTTCCTAGAATTACCATCCCTAAAGTGAATGGTCAGATTCTTTTAACCCTTATCCTCATTATCCTCTCTCCACCAGGAAAACCAAATTCAGCTACGTTGCAGGGGACGCAGTGGTGCAGAGTGGTGAATCATCCCGGACTAAGTTTCTTCTAACATCTCTGTGCCTCAGCTTCCTCGTCTGTCGGTAGAAATAATACTAGAGGTGTTGTGATTTTTATGTGAATAAATGTTTGTGTTACTTATATATTGGAACCCTACCCCCCCAGTGTGACAGTCTTAGGATATGGGGTATCCGGCATTGGTCAGGGTTAGGCGGGGTTGCCAGGATGAAGCCCTCGGGAATGGCATCAGTGCGCTTCAGTGCACTTCTGTTAGGAGAGTCGAGAGAGAGCTGAAGACCTATAGCCCTCTGTCGTGGGAGGGTAGGAGAGGTTGGCAGTCTGCGGTGTGGACGAGTGCCCTCACCACAATCCAACCGCGCTGCGTCAGTAACCGCTGTGTAGAAGGCACACAGTCTATGCACTTGGTTAGGGCAGCGACACTGACTAAGACAAAGGGTTATAACGCGCTTTGAACGGTGCTTGGTCCAGAGGCATTTTACCCCTGAATGTGGGATTTTAGCAGCTTCTCTTCACTGAGAAAAGGACAGAATTTTCCTTGTGTTTCCATTTGTCTGATCACAGCACTCTCCCGGAATCAGCTGAGATAAGGAATACAGACTTTCACCGGCGTCCCCTCCTCTGCCGCCCCCTCCCTCTGCGATCACTTTGCTCTTTCCACGGACCGCTTCAAATGCTCTTCCCGGGGCCTTCTCACTACCTATTGCTTATTCCAAGGTGGTACTAGTTTCCAAGCTGCTGTAACAAGTCGCTACCAAGTTGGTGGCTTAAAAGAGCAGAAATCTATCTTCTCACAGTTCTGGAGGCCAGAAGTTCAAACTGAGGTGTCAGCACAGCCATGATCCTTCTAGAAGCTCCAGGGGAGAAGCGTCCCTGGATTCTTGCAGCTTCGGGTGGGTCCCGGCATTCTGTGGATTGTGGCAGCATCACCCCAGTCTTCGAGGCCGGCGTCTTCAAGACCAGCGTCTGTGTTGGTCTTCACGTTAGTTAACCCTCTCTTCTCCTGTCTGTGTAATCTCCCTCTGCTTCTCTCCTATAACACTTGCGACTAGATTGAGGACCCACTCACTTAGTGCAGGATAATCTCCCCAAATCGAGATTGTTAACTTAATCACATCTGCAAAGGCCCTTTTTCCTGGTAAGGCAAGATTTACACATTCCATTGATTAGTATCTGATACCTTTGCTTTTGCGTGGCCATTATTCGGACCCCTACATAGGTGACCTCTTCTTTAAATCCACAAATGTGTTGATACTTTTCTAATGGCACTAATCTCATTTCTTAAAATAATGATGTGTCTAAACTAAACATGTGTAACTGCCTGTTACACTGTGCATTGGATGAAAGGAAATAAGCGTGTCCTTTTTTATATCTGTTTTCTATTTACCCTCCTTAATAACAAGTTCAGAAACTTGCATATGGCTATCAATTTTTATTTAATTACATTTAATAAGCTTTACAATTATAAATATTCCTTAGGGTGACTGATATCGAAAATATAATTTACTCATTTTTGATGTATTCCAAATCTGCTTTTGTTATATTCAAGTGCGAAGCCTTAGGTTTACCAAAACAAGAAGACCAGGTTCTTATATGCAAAGAGCCCACAGCCTAGTTGGAGAGATGGACCAATGAGGAAATAATCGCAAACAAATGTGAGGATGCTAAATATGCAGAGAAATCGGAGAGAGAGGCCCTCCCCTGGGGTCACATATCAACTCAGAGCACAGGTGGGCCTAAAATTGCTTCTAATATACCCTATAGAGGTTACATCCAATTTGCATATTTCTGATCACTAAATACTAGAATCTTGATTGACAGCCTGAATATTATTCATCTGAAATGTGTATGACGTGTAATTCAAATCTAACATTTTAGTGACTGTGATCCTAGTTCTTTGACGTATTATGCAGAATAAAGGCCTCCTCCCTTTCTCTTTCCTTCTAAAAACATAATTCCATTTGGCTGCAGTGTCTTGTTCTTTGCTGAGATGATAAACAAGCATCTTATATCTTGGTTTACTGACTTATTTATCTGCCTCCATTGTAAAAATAATTGTGTCCTCACAGGAGGGTAGGATTTTCTTACAATGTCTGTTCAACCTTCTGAACTCACCCTCAAGTGAAAATCCAAGGGGGATGAAAGAGCCTTGATCTCTTTCCTTCTGATCCTCTGGTAATTGGCCCTCTGATGTGGGGAATAACAGTAGCTACTCCTCTCGTGATAGGCCTTTTAGAATTTTTTCTCCAAGGGGCCTAAAGGGCATTGACTTTAGTTCAGAGGGATTGCAGAGGTATGGGAATTACATTCTGGTTACTACTATATTTTCATATATGACCATTTTCTCTTCCAATAATTTATTCCCAAATATATAAACAACAAGGATAATCTTTTTATTTGTGGCTTTCAAACTTAATAGAATTATTATATCCTGATTTTTACTACATTTTATAATACATTTGCTCCCTTCACTCAAAAACATCTTCCATTCTGCATGTCTCTCCCTGGTAAAAAGTTCTCACTTGGGTCTAGATAACAATAAATACAATAAACCCGATTGTTTTGAACATTTTTGTTAAAGAAAAATTTTCCTTGACACTTCATAAAGACAGTAAGGAAGGCTTTATTCAAGAGGGACTCCTGAGCTAGAGATCAGGCTCAGTTCCCGATGAAGGAAACGTGAGGACTTAGGCCAGGGCCAGGTAGGGGTCAGTGGGGAGATTACTAAGAGAAGCACAAAGACTGCAGGGCTTCTGGCTAAGCAGCCTGGTGGGATTCTTGTTGAAGGCGGCTCAGAGATCAGATATCCAGGGTGGGGCATGAGGGATCCGATCAGATATCAAGAGTGGATGATTCTGGTTAAACTGACTTAGCAGGATTCTTGCTAAAATTGGACCTTACAAGGCCGGAGCCCCCGGGAGGCTTTGGGTGAAGACAGGTCTCAGAGGAGCAGAACGAGAGTTTGATCTAGAAGAGAATCTGTCTCTTTTCTGAACAGTTAAGAGGGCATTTAAAATATCTGGTAAAATCCTTCATCATCCCATCCTGGAAGGTAACCTATGCTTACAGACACTAGATGTTTTGTGTGTACTGCAGGCAGTAGTTGTTGCTCTTCTTATGTTAAAGATAAGAACACAGAAGCTCAGAGAAGCTAGGTAACCTGTCCAAGGTCCCATAGCTAGGAAGTGCTGAAATGAACTAGTTTAGGGTCACCTGGGATCACCAATGCATTCTTACAATGGAAGAAGCTGGGAGCTGGAGAAGGTGGCCACCTGGAGCAGGTCAGGAGAGAGGATGCCAAGCCCCCCCTCCTACTGGGTGGGAGGGGATCCTGGGGCTGCAGAGATCTGGCTCCACCCTCCCCCCACCCCCACTTTCCTGCAACAACGCCCATTGGCCTAATGCATCAGGAAGCCAGGGGACAAGGGAGTTTTTTGATGCAGCCCACACAGGACACAGCACAACTCGGAGGAGAGGGGAGATGGTCTAGGGGAGCAAACAGGAGTTATCCGGTGGGGGGGCAATGGTTGGGGTTAGGGTAATCTGTGTCGTGGGCTCAATTGTGTCTCCCCCAGTGTTCACAGGTTAAAGTCCTAATATCCGGTAGCTCAGAATGTGGCCATATTTGGAGACGAGATGGGGTCTTTATAGGGGTGAATAAGTTGAAATATGCTCATCAGGTTGGGCCTAATCTAATACGGCTGGTATCCTTAGAAGAAGAGCTTTGGACACAGACAGGAAGAGAGGGAAGATGATGTGAAGATATGGGGGGAAGACAGCCATCTACACACCAAGAGGAGACGCCTGGACTAGGTCCTTCCCTCGTGGCCCAAAGAAGGAACCCACCCTCTGATACCTCAGTCTCAGACTTCAGACTCCAGAACTGTGACAAAGTGAAGTTCTGTTCTTTAAGCCCCCCAGTCTGTGGTACTTTGTTACATCAGTCCAAGAAAACTAAAATATTTAAGGGTCTGACCATGGAAATTATTGGCTGGGGTGGGATGGAGGACAAGTAAAGGTCAAGAACTGAAAAGGTTCTTTAAAGGGTTCCAACCATCATATACGTGGATATTGAAATCACCAAGAATTGGGATGAGTAGGGTCAAAGACACTGCCAGTGAGCCAGGAGCTAAAACGCAGTAGGACAGACTTATGGGGTGGGGGGGGCGACGTGGGTGCCCCCGGGGGTGTAGGGGACAGATGATGGTAACAGGTAAATATGGTGATTTTATAGTAGAGGAAGAGAGAATGGTGTGGAAGAGGAGAAGCAGTGGCCCCTGGGAGGGAGGGAACAGCCACTGCTGGAAATGACCACAGAGGAAGCATCCATTTATTCACTAACTTAAAAGACTCTCTGAGCACCTGGTCCTTGCTCAGCACTCCTCTAACTCCAGCAATATATCAACGAAGGAAAATTAAAACTCCGGCCCTTGTACGGGAAAGATATCATAATACATTCACTTGATAAATAGCAGACATAAACAACAAGAAATTATATGGCCCCTAGAACATGATAAGTATCATTGGGAAAAGTAGCACAGAATACGGTGAGCTGGGAACACGAGGACAGGGTAAGATTATATATTATTTAAGACTGAAATTTTAAGCAATAATTCAGAATGTTAAGGTGCCGAGAGAAGGCTAATTTTGGGTGAAATGCTTTCCGTTGTGTGGTCAGCTGCCGTCTTAGGTGGCTGTGAGCTTGCGGGGCAGGTTCTCATGGGCCAGGATTCTCTCCTTGGCCAGATTCCCTGCATTTCCTATAGGCAGTACCCCCGGGCTTCACCTACTGACTATATTCTTATGACTCCAGAATTTACATTTTTATCTCTTTCTTAAAATATTTTAATGCTGCTTTGTACTTTTTTAGCCATTTCAACTGAAAGTTGAGTTCATTGTTTTTCCCCCAAACCAGTTTCCACTTCTTTGTTATCTATCTATTGGCTTGCTATCTATCCAGGTACCCAAGCTAGATGCTATCGTGTCATCCCAAATCCCCTCCTTTTTTTTTTTTTTTTTTTTTTTTTTGTGGTACACGGGCCTCTCACCGTTGTGGCCTCTCCTGCCGCGGAGCACAGGCTCTGGACGCGCAGGCTCAGTGGTCATGGCCCACGGGCCCAGCCGCTCCGTGGCATGTGGGATCTTCCCGGACCGGGGCATGAACCCGCGTCCCCTGCATCGGCAGGCGGACCCTCAACCACTGCGCCACCAGGGAAGCCCCTCTCCTTTTTTCACTGACATCCATTTGCCTTCAAATAACTGACTTATTAGCTTTAGAAACATGACTGTCATCACTCTCCTCTGCTGTCTCTCTCCATTCTTACTGACAATCTTCTGTCAGAGCTCTAAGCAGCTTTTGGATGCACCTCCTACATGCAAAGGCAAACTTTCAAAGGCAGATGGTCGATTCAAATATGTTACTGTAATTACTTTCTTCTTCCACCGTGAACTGGCCACCCAAGAACAGAGCTACAGTTTATTAAACACTAAAGAATTCAAAGCAATATTATTATATATTTTTAATATAGAAATAATAAAAATGACATATTCCTCTTACTGGCAAGTCCTTTGTTTGGTAAATATGAGGACAAAGAAGAGCACAATTTTGAGACCTCGTATCTAGCATTTAATACCTTGCTTACACAAACACTCTTTAGAAATTTATCTTTCCGTGAAGTCATCAGTTCCAGATTTAGAGTTAAGGGAAGTAAACTGACATAGGTATTATGACTGGAAACTAGGTGATTTATAATCTTACTATTTAGAAATGCTCTCTGTTCTAAACTCATTTTTTAATCTGATGCTTTGCAAAGATTAAATAAGAGAGGCACTCACATTGATACGCACCAGAGGAGAACTGTGCAAACATTTCCCTGGTGCTGGCACTGGGAGCATTTACTTCATTCTAAACACTCAAGTTTGGCATCTCTGAGGATGGCTGGAAAGGCTAGAAGTTCTCAGAACATGGCTTCAGATTTCACTTCTCTTTTACCTTGAAATGAAATCAAACATTGGGGAAAATGCTCCCACAAATAGACTTTTTAACATTTTGAATTAAAAGCATACATCCTGAGGCTAGAAACTGGTTTTGAAATTTATCCCAGGAAAACCATTTGCTTATTTTCAGGACAAGTCTAGAACCAGTTTAAAGTGGAAAAAAAAATTAAACTTCATTACAATAATCAAAGTTTTCTATGTAATTAATTGTTAATCTTTACTACTACATTAATGAAAGCATGTCCCTAAGGTATAGATTTCTATCCAATGGATGTCGAGAAACCTGACCACTTTTAGACCAGTATAAGTCCCAAATGAAAAATAAAATATATACAACTATCATTTAATGCAGGAGAATGTCAGTCCCTCTCAAACTTGTCATTTTCATTTGAGATATCACAAAGAAATACTACTCATAATTTTTTATCTATTGAATACCTTTATAGAGACCACAATATCATCAGCTTAGTAATCAGAAATTGCTGTCAATGTTACAATTATTATTTCAACATTTAGTCCTACATGCTTTTGAAATTTACACGTATGACTTCAAATTGTTTAAAAAACTAAAACTATTTTTTTTTCAGTTTAAAAGAAAAACTCAGGAGGAAAACTGGAGACATCAAATATAAATGACCTTTTGAGAAGTTTTGGCCCCAAAGGAGGAACTAGAAAAAGGAGCGGTGGTTGATGCAGAAAGCGGGGTCAAAAGAAGATTTTACTCTTTCTAACGAGAGAGAGACAACTGCATGCTTGTGTGCTGCTGGAGATCACCCAGGAGCGGGACAAAATTTGATGAAACAGGAACAGAGGGAAGATGGCTGGCGAGCAAGCTCTAGTGCACACGTGGAGGAATGAGCTTTAGATAAAAACACCAGTAGTTCCATAAAGGCTGAGTTCATGGGACAAACGCTGGTGAGTTGGAGATAGAAAAGGGGAATCTGGACTTTCTTTTCTGACAGCTTGGGCTTTCTCAGTTACAGAGAAAGAAGGCTCTCGACCGGGAGTGATGAAGGCGGAGGTGTGAGAAGTCCGAGGCAGGGGGCAGAGAGGGTCCAGCTTGCGGCTCCTGGGGGTCCACGGGCAGCCTGGCTTCGTGTTTGCCGTCAACCTCGTTCACGAGCTCTGCTGTAGGTGTGAACTGCGCGCAGAGCTGGATTCACTGCTCTTATAATGTGCCAAGTGGGCGAAAGCAAGAGAGCTGAGGAAGATTTCATGGGAGTGACTGTAATGACAGTGGAATTTAAGCTGACTAAGGAGCAAAAAGGAAATGAAGAAGATGAAAGGGCGTGAAAAGTGGTCGGACCACAGGATTAGACACTTCGGTGGGCTTTGGAGTCAGAGAACTAATGAGACGTGTAGAAGGAAAGGAAGCTGGTGGTCAAAGAGCTGGGTAAAGGGAAATGAGGTCACAGGAGGGCTGGTTTATTAGTGGTGACCCAGCCGGAGTGCTTGAGACACGTAGAGGGTGAGAGCTTCCGAGGACAGAAGTGAGGGAACGGAGAGCTCAGGGGTTGGGAAGAAGTGCCTGTGCGCAGGTGGACAGCCAAGAACTCGGGCAGGGTCGGGAATCAGGTGCACGTGTCTGAGATACGCAGGCTTGAGACCGGGTTTCCACACATGACGGTGAAGGGTGAGGTTCAACCCAGAGAAGGGAGGATGGATGATCTGAGCCACAGCAAGGGGCAAGTAGAACACCTGTGCCAGCTCCCAGCGGTGGTAAGAGGCTGCAGGGAAACAAACACAAGCCGTCACGCCTGGAGAGGTTTCTCAGCGGAGGACACCTAGGAGCCGTAATGCAACCACGATCCTCAGTGATACTGTTAACTCTTATTTTATTTATTTATTTTTATTTATTTATTTTTTTGCGGTACGCGGGCCTCTCACTGTTGTGGCCTCTCCCGTTGCGGAGCACAGGCTCCGGACGCGCAGGCTCAGCGGCCATGGCTCACAGGCCCAGCCGCTCCGCGGCATGTGGGATCTTCCCGGACTGGGGCACGAACCCGTGTCCTCTGCATCGGCAGGCGGACTCTCAACCACTGCGCCACCAGGGAAGCCCTGTTAACTCTTATAAACTGGGACCAGGGTCCTATAGATTCTATTTTCCTCATAGCAGGTAGCACCGTGCTTTGCGCTTGGTAGGAAGTCTTTGTTGAATGGATTTTAGTTTTACTATGCTATCACTTTGCTCTGCTGCTCAGGCAATAACTCGTTACACTGGAATCAAAAACAAAATGTGAAACTCTAGGATAGGTAGACCTTTCATTTCACTCTGTTGGAAAGACTTAGTAAGCACTGGAGATCCAAAAGGAAGTAGAAAACATGCATCTGAGGAATTTACAGTGACCAATATGGCCGGAACCATTAAAATGGCAAAGCGAGAAGAAACCCCTTGCACAGAAGGACATCTGAAAAGTGTTGTAGGTGGTAGGTGAGTAGGGTGGAGATAAAGATTGACGGAGAATAAACTCCTCCATGACATGCAAGCTAATTTAGAACTGAATTACAATTTTATGAATCCCAAGGATATTATTACAAGGGGTCAGGTCAAGCAGTGATTCTGATGAATTTGCAAAGGCAAATGCAGCCAAGAACAATCCTCTTCATTTTTGTCTACTGTCCTCCTCCTTACATATTCTTACTAAGTGAATTGAGCAAATCCATGTTATTGTGAAACATCAGTGAGAAATATTTAAATACATGTAATTACATTTTTCTTTTTTTGGATCTTCTTGGAAAATTGGGTGGAGTTTCTGTCCATTCCAATGCTCTAGAGGGTAGCTTCAGTGGCAGCTATTATTGAATGATGGAATGAAGAGGATGCAAATACAGAGGCACAATAAAAAACCATTTGTGTATAAACTTAGGAAAGAATGAGAAAGTAAAGAATATGATATTTTTAACTTGTTTTTCTGCTTCTTTGTTTTCTCTGTTTTCTTTTCACTAGGATGATCAGAAATACAATATAACTTTTTGTCTTTGTGGATTTAATTGTAACAACTTCATGCTCTCTAAAGGTTTTCTTTTTTATGAAGACATGTGGTGGATTAAATAATGGTCTAAACATTTCCATGTCCTAATCCCCAGAGCCTGTGAATGTTACCTTATATGGCAAAAGGTCTTTGCAGATGTGATCTAGGGTAATCTAAATTAGATTATCATGAATTATCTGGGTGGGTGATATAATCACAGTGGTCCTTATAAGAGGGAACAGGAGAGTCAGTCAAGGAAGGTTATGTGAGAACAGGAGCAGAGATTGGAGGGCGGCAACCTCTGGACCTGGAAGAGGCAAAGAACAGAGTCTTCCTAGGGTCTCCAGAAGGTGCCAGCCCAGCCATCACCTTGACTTTAGGTCCAGAAGTATTTATTTCTGACTTCTGACCCCAATAACTATAATGTGCTGTTATAGGCAGCTAAAATTGTGGCAATTTGTTAAGGAAACCAATACAGTATATATTACTTTTAAATCAGAAAAAGTTATTAAAATAAATAAAAGGGTCAAAAGTTTTCTATTCTTTTAAAGTACATAAATTAGGAGTTTGGGATTAATATATAAATACACACTATTATATATAAAATAGGTAACTAACAAGGAATTAGTGTATAACACAGGAAACTATATGCAATATCTTGTAATAACCTATGATGGAAAAAAATATGAAAAAGACTATGTGTGTGTGTGTATGTATATATATGTATATTATATATATATATATGTATATATATATATATATATATATATAAATCACTGCACTGTACACCAGAAACTAACACAAAATTATAAGTTAACTGCACTTCAATTTAAAAATCTATAAAAAGCAAAGTAGTTTATATTAAAGTGCAACATTTATGGAAAATCTCTCTACGCATGTTTGCATCTATTGCCAATTTGACCTACAATTTAAGATTCACTGAATAAAAGGACCAAGATGTCCACCTTTTTGCTCCCATACAAATTGCTAAGCTATTTATTTTGAATAGCTTTCTAAAATAATTGCAATAGGAACAGATTGTGTCATTTGGAAAGAGTTTTATCATTAATCAGTTGCTTTTGTAATTTGTTTTCTAAACCAGATTTTGCATGCAAACATCACATCAAGAAAATCTAGAAGATACTAAAGCTAATTAATTGCCAATTCTTGAGGAGGTGATATCTGTCTGAGCTTAAAAATGACAGTGGTAATTACAAAAGAAAAGGACAGATTTGACTCCTTCAAAACTGAAAAATTTTGTGTGTCACAAAGCTCATAATCAAACATATCCTAAAGCAACAAAAAGAAAACAAAAGAATGATTAAAAAAATCATATGATGAAGAGTTAATATACTTGAAATATAAAAATGGGAAAGTATAAAATTTATATATTTTATATTTAAAATATAAAAATTTAAAGCATGGATAGGTAATCATGTTTATATATTCATTAAGGATACATAGAACTAGTAAAGAAGCATTATTTGCTAGTACTATGATACTAATCAAAAAAGACATACAAATTAAAACATAAATGTGAGAGCATTTTCACCAATTAAATTAACCAGATATACAGAATAAAAAAGAACTAATGCTAGTTATTAGTGACAGTTACATTTTCTAAAATTAATGGTACCTAGCTGGTATAACCATTGTTTGGAAATCAACATTATAATATCAAGAACAATAAAAAAGAAATACTTGACATAGTAATACCACTTCTAGAAATCTGTCCTAAGGAAATAATTACAAACAAGGAAAGTTATACCCACAATAATGCTCATTTTGCATTCTTGACCTACTGTAAATTGTACGTACGTGTGTGCATGCATGTGTATGTATGTGTGTTGTATGTGTGTGTACATGGAAAGGACAATATGTAAGAGAAAGAGAAGAGGGATAAATGAAAGATAGTTAAAAAATAAATTTGCAACTTTACCATCAATGGGCTAAATTAGGTAAAACATGTATTCATGAAAAAATCAATATGCTTTTTTAAACTTATGTGCAGGTAAGGAACTATAATTTAACTTAAATTGTTTTGTCAGAATACAAAATAATGTATTAAAATTGGAAACCTGAAACATCAGATTCCTTATTTGGATAATTATGTAAATTATGACAAAGCACAGAATAGAAAAGTAAATTTTGAGTCTTATAAGTAACACATTTGTGAGAGAAATATGAAAAAAAATTGATAAGATAAAAGGCTTATGTGGCTAGTATAATGAATTTATATTTTGTAAAACCAGAACCAATGAAGTCAAGGGAATTAATTCATTTTTAAAATGGCATAAGAAGGTAGAAGGCTATCAGGATTTTTTTTTAAATGCATGTATGATAAATACTAAAAAAATGTGACATCAGATTTGATAAAACAGATGAGAATAAAAGATATATAATGCCCATTGGTGGGAGTGTGGTGAAATTAGGACTCTTCTGTTGGTAAGAGTACAACTTTGGGAGCAATCTGACAAAATCATATTAAAATCTACATACTCTTCAACGTAACAAGTTCAGTTTTAGAGATTCAGTCTAGTGTTATATACCAACCAGTGTAAAGAATTTATGTATAAGGATATTGTTTTTTGGTGCATTCTGAATAGTTTAATTTCATAATCAGGTGCCTGTATCACCTTAATGATTATTTTACATTATTTTAAATTTCATAGAACCATACAAATTAATATATCTATGTGTATGTCGGTGTTGTTTTGCATTTTATAGTTTTATTGATAAACATTTCATGTACCATAAAATCCACTTATTTAAAGTTTACAGTTCAGTGCTTTTTGGTAAATTCACATAGTTATTTATCCATCACCACAGTATAATTTTAGAACATTTCCAACACTCACCTAAAACATCCTGTGCACATTAGCTGTCATTGCCCAGGTCCCCATATCCTTGCCCCTGGCCTGAGGCTGAGCAACCACTAAACTACTTTCTATCTCTGTCAATTTGCCTAGTCTGAATATTTCATATAACTGAAACCATAGAATATGTTGCCCTTTGTGACTGACTTCTTTCATTTAGCATAATATTTTCAAGCTTTACTCATGCTATAGCATGTATCAGGACTTCATTCCTTTTTATTGATACATCGTATTCACTGTACAGATATACTATATTCTGTTTATTGGTTTAGCTGGATTTTAGTATATAATAGAGCACATAGTAAGTTGTCTTCAGCTAATTTAAACAAAGATCTTTTTTATCTATCATACTCACATGTGAAAGGAACATATTTTAAGAAAATCCTTTAAAATAAACAGCTCCCAGAATTTTCTAGATGCCTGAGCTTTTATGAAAACTGATGGGGATAATTTGTGATGACTGGGAAGAAAAGAAGTAAGGAACATGTTGATAACAAGAAGAGAAAGAAATGAAGAAATGATTTTCTCTTATATCTTGTGAAATTTCCATAAAACTACTTCTGGGATATATTGTGATAGAAATTTACATTTTAATGAAACTATAGTTTTCCCCTCTCCATTATTTCTTTAAGATAATAAAGGAAAAATTTAACATAAATGACATTTTCCAAATAATCCCTAAACTTCTTGGTACACATTTAACCTCCTTCATTGTTGCTAACAAGTTAACTTCTAGCCTCCTTTCCAGCTTACTTTTCAGGAGAGAATTTTAGGAACAATGTAAAAGCCAAACTATAGTAAAGCTTATATGAAAAATGTAAGCTAGGCGGATTCATTTCAAAGGGAATATGTCATTGAATATATTCTCCTTTCAAGTCTTACTTAATGTTTGTAATCCACTAAGTAAATCTAGACTGTATCGTATTATTGACAATTAATTTTCAGTTGGAAACAATGTACTGCCCTGTGCTTGGATTTAGGGAGTAGTATCTGAAGTTCTGCACCCAGTGGGGCGGGTTTTCCTGCACCACCGAGCAACCCTCTGGCACCGGTCCCTCAAGACTGCCCCACTCCTCACTGCAGATGCCAATTGCAAGCCCAGGTTGTATTAATGTATTATAGGGTAATAAGCAAGGTAAAAGGGAAATAAATAATTTATGGAAGATAAAGGAAACAATATGGCTGAATAATTTGTGGTCAAAAGTAGCCAGAACCAAAGAACACTCACTTTTTATATTTTAAAACTTCATCATCATCAATAACAACAAAAGTATCAGGTTGTAGACCATGTTTAGAAACAGGCTGAGTATTTGCCAGTTCTCAAAGGCTGTGTTTAATGTGGTAGAACTTACGTTATTCTTCCTTTCTGGCACACACCACTTTATATGTTAGAAAGGCTCTTCATATGGCATCCTCTTCCTATAGTATATGTCTTTTGGGTGAAGATTCATCTTTAGATGCTCCTGTCTCCAGCTGCCACCCGTGTTTTAGTCCCTTAATAAGTGCTTACAGAATAGAATGTTTGTTGTTGTGGAAAGAACTCTGAATGAGTCCTCAAGAGATCCAAGGTTCGGTGTGAAATTTTGAATTTTGTGTCTTTGTTTCATTCTCATCATTTCTTTAGTTCCATATCTGAAAAATAGAAGTGTGGACTGAATAATTTTAAGATGCCTTCAGGTTCTAAATTTGAAGCCCTCTTTTTACACTGCTTACATTCTTCTGGAAGCCTTTCTGGACAGACTATTTCTCTTGCTAGCTTTCCCATTGCTTTGGGTACACATATCTTTAAACAAAGAAATGGATTCTGTGTATATATTTTTATCATTTGTAATTGTCTGTGTTTAGTCTCTCATGTGGGGAGCTGGTACCAAAATTATAAGCTTTTATTCTCAGCCTAGCATTTGTGCAACCTATAAGTATGCATAAGTGTCAGTTTCCTTGACGATCTAATTTGTTAGTTACTTTTTTTTTTTTTCCAACTAAGGGTAGGTTTGTCTTACTCATTCCCAGGAGAATTTAGTATTTTGGATGGCAACTTTTCTGAGAGCAATTTCTCTCCTTTATCACAGACTTCATTTCAGAAAGTCACTGTCCTCAGAGCTTGTTTTAATACTGTTTTAATACTCATTTAATAGCTGTTTTAACACTGTTTTATATTGACAGGGAGGAGGGTGTGATCCTTAGGGTGGCACTGAGCAGGTAACCTGATGTTCCTATCTGGCATTGTGATAATCCGTGTAGTGGGCATGTGTGGCCGGAGCATGCTAAGAGCTGGAAACTGCCACCAGGCTTTTCTTTCCACTGATGAAAAAATAAACAATGCTTTCTAGCCTGGTGAAAGCCAAAACTTTTTTTGCATAAACCGTATTCCCTAATTTTTATTCCACTTTTAGTTATAAAATGTGTGTGAATTATTGAAAGATTTAGCTTACAGTTTAAAAATATAATCACTTTGAATTAGACAAAGGATCAAATTTATATATTTCTTCATCTTCTCCAGGACCTTTGAATGGGTTGGGGAGAAAAAAAATTTCCTCTACTCTTCTAGATCCTTCTGGCTGATAATTAAATTGACATGACCCAGATTAACAGGAGAAATTTTAATTTTAATTTCATACACACAAGAGTTTACAGAAATATGAGCCTCAAAGAGATGAACAAAGCAAGTGGTGTTTATAACCTTTTAGATAAAAGAACAATAAATTTGTGAAGAACTGAGAAGACAGAGACTTGGGCTTGGGTCTAATTGGTGAAGAAGCTACACAGAGATGTTTACATAGCTTTCCTGCCCTCAACTCCTCCTGATATCCAGCAATAAGGCTGTCTCTCTACCTCCTGGTGCAAGGAGAGTATCTTTCACTTAGTAGATGTATTTCCTGCTTCCAGGGGGACAGAGAGGAGGGTCAGAGTATCCTCCTTGCTGTTTCCCTAACACTAACCCTATACTTAAAAGTTGAGCTGGTGGCTGTGAAACAAGAATTAGGTTAGTAGCTGAGTTAGTAAATTGTTCCATACCTCATTGAACCGGTCTCAGTCCTGAGAATAGGTTAGTTCAGTTAAACAGTTGTAATTCATAACATTTATTTCTGGCAGGTTAACTCTTAGGCAACCAACCTAATAAATTATTTCATAACATGGCACATTTTAAGGCAGTATTATACAAATAACTCAATCTCACTGCTATGTTTGTGAGCCCCAAGAGCAAAAATTACAGCAAAGATAATCTTAAGGGACCAGGGAATATGTTTTCAACCTTTAATGTGTGCTTGGCATAACTTTACCAACTGCTTAGATGGCAAGTTGAGGCAACTGAGTGATAAGAGCAGTCCAAGTAAAACTTGTTTTCTTAGCAGTTGAAAGAAAATTAAGATGCAGTTTTATATGAGTACACTATTGACATTAAAGCTTATTTCAAAAACCCTTATAATAAATTTATTCAATCTTATCCAGCTTGATCACATATAAAACTACTTTCCCAAGATTTCGTTTTCACAAACCTTCTATCAATTTTTTTTTTTGACTTATGGCTGTGTTTGCTCTTTGTTGCTGAGTGTGGGCTTTCTCTATTTGTGGCGAGCGGGGGTACTCTTCGCTGCGGTGAGCGGGCTTTGCATTGCAGTGGCTTCTCTTGTTGCGGAACACGGGCTCTAGGCGCACAGGCTTCAGTAGCTGTGGCACGTGGGCTCAGTAGTTGTGGCTTGTGGGCTCTAGAGCGCAGGCTCAGTGGTTGTGGTGCACGGGCTCAGTAGTTGTAGCTCACGGGCTTAGTTGCTCTGCAGCATGTGGGATCTTCCCAGACCAGGGCTCGAACCCATGTCCCCTGCATTGGCAGGTGGATTCTCAACCACTGCATCACCAGGGAAGCCCCTTCTATAAATTTTTATGTCCATTTTGGTTTGTCCCTTGTTTTTTGCCTATTCAGAAAGAATAATCTTTACTTTAAGACAAACTTACTTTCTCTTTCCTCAAAAAAAATGTATCTCCATTCTTCACACCTTTTCTTACCAAAAAATATATTCTACTTTTTTTGGTATACACAGTTGTTTCCTTTATTAATTCTAATAATTATAATTACATGTATTCATTAGAATTCTTTGATCTTAAAAACTAATTTCTAGTGATATCTAAGAAGGAAGCAATTGTGAACTGTCAATTTTTTCTATACCAGCATTCTTTATATTGGCAAATTTATGAGTACATTTCATAATTTTGGGAGACATATGCTTCCTTATAGTACAATTTCTCAATGTGGGATAAATTATTTTTACTAAGAGATGCAAATATCTTTAGTCTCTATAATAAGAGGTCAAAAGTTGGTAAACTTAGTTGTATTTAGCAACTAAGGTTTCAGCATCTTATCTTATCTGGAAATAACCTGGACTCTCAATGACCCCCATCATTTAATTTAACTTGCAAAATTCCAAGGTGGAAGTGACCAAAGAGATTTGGGAAACTATTTAAGTAGATATATTATTAAAAAAATCATCACTAAAAATTCACTTTAAAACTCTCATCTTGGGCTTCCTTGGTGGCGCAGTGGTTGAGAGTCCGCCTGCTGATGCAGGGGACACGGGTTCGTGCCCCGGTCTGGGAAGAGCCCACATGCCGCGGAGCGGCTAGGCCCGTGAGCCATTGCCGCTGAGCCTGCACGTCCGGAGCCTGTGCTCCGCAACAGGAGAGGCCACAACAGTGGGAGGCCCGCATACCGCAAAAACAAAAACAAAAAACAAAACAAAAAAAAAAACTCTCATCTTACTTGCATCTATTAAATTCATTTATTTTTAACAATTATGCTTATGAACATTTTATAAGATATTAAAGCACTTAGCAATCATCTTATATTATTTTTCTTGCTGACAAATTTTGTAAGAGATAACATGAGCTTACTTGACTTTTAGTAAATCTAGGTAGGATAGTGTCAATTACTCTAAATGTGTGCCTGTATGAATTAAACCAAAAAACTTAAGCTTCTTTTTACTTACTAAAAATTATACTACATAATGTGAACTTCAAAAACAGTTGAGTTCATTTCTATTATATCTTTGAAATTTCGAAATGCTTAATTCATAAGTGCTTTTTTTTTTTTTTTTTTTTTTGCTGTACGCGGGCCTCTCACTGTTGTGGCCTCTCCTGCCGCGGAGCACAGGCTTCGGACGCGCAGGCTCAGCGGCCATGGCTCACGGGCCCAGCTGCTCCGCAGCATGTGGGATCCTCCCGGACCGGGGCACGAACCCGTGTCCCCTGCATCAGCAGACGGACTCTCAACCACTGCGCCACCAGGGAAGCCCCATAAGTGCTTATTTTTAAGCCAATTAGAGTTCTTTTACAAATTAATATTGACAATACCATCCAGAGGTAGAGAAATACCATAACTGTAATGTCCATAGGTAAACATACATACGAACGCAAAGATCTTATAGCTTTCATTTAAAAATTTTAGCCACGAGTCAAGTATAACAATAAAAAACTCACAAGTTTATAAATAACAGTTGGAATAAATTAAGTATATCCATTCAGATGGCTACAGCTTTTTACTATTTGTGGAGAATACATTTAAGATTTGTATTGGTCTTTGACATGTAATCTTAATGAGGCTGTGAACTAGATTTTGGGAAAAGAGCTTTTCCAGCAGTTTGTATTTTAAAAAAGCTAGTTTTCTTCTTTTCCTTTTCGTTTCTTTTTTCCCCTCACACTTTGTTGATTGAATTAGCCAGGCTCAGTCTCCGGCAACTGTGAGCCAGGGTGTTTATATTTTAAAAACATGGTAAAACTTACAACTTCAAGGGACAGAAAAAAAATGAAATTTTGTGGGGTATTTTTTTTTTCTTAACCGCTCTAGATTTGGTAGAATCTTCTGAAGTGAAGGTAAAAGGGCTATATAATTTAAAGGATCTGTTGCTGTCCAGTGGACATAAATTCTTTGTGGTTAGGGTCTAAGGCATATCCTCAAGGGACATTGCATAGGAAGGTCTGAAGCTGCCAGGGCCTGATTATAGAGCCCAGAAAAACAAATCTTATGTTTGAGACTTACTGCCTGTTCTGAGTGCTTGTGTTAAATCTATTTCCTGACTTCTAGTATTTACATGAGTGACCTGTATATCATAGGTTTAAAGATTAGGCTGAGTGCTCTCTGTAAATCTTGTAGGAAAGGAAACTTAAAACAAGCAGCTGGGTGTTTACTGAATTTTCTGGGGAAAATGGAGGGGCTTTGAAAGTTAAGTGGTTCTCCTGATGAGATGTGTTCCGATTTCGAGAAGAGGAACTTATGTTGGATGGGGACTTTAATTTTGTTCTAAGTTTAATTTCTGTTGTTTCATCTTGTTAAGAGAGTTCCTAAGGCTAGCCATTACATTTCTTTGTGTCCTCTTTTCAATTTGGCCTTTCCATATGTACCAATAAGACAATTTTTGAGGATCAGAGCTCTCTAAAAATGTTTTTATTTCTTTCTTTTAAATATAATCCATTCAAAGGATCTATCATCTGGCCATTGACAAGTAGGATCTATTAATCTCAATAGTGACTCAAACTAATAAGCCTTTTTATGGCTAAACCAAGGGCTCAAGAGGGGTCCACAAGAGACTGCGAGATGTAACCCTCACAAGATCCATGAATTTCACTCCCAAAGAGAGCCTATGAAATCAGAGGCCTTGGTCATACAGGTGGTAAGGATGGTGTAGAGAAAAGAGTATCTGCAGCCTCTCATGGGAACTTGAAAAGCCTCCAGCTACAGACCAGCTAATCTCTGACCTGGGCAGGTACTATTGGAATGGGGATTTTCTAGCCTTACAGGGTGGTCTCTTATGGACTGAGGCACTTTAAGACAAATTCCCCCCAAGAGCTGGCATGGCCAAACAGAGTGCTGCTTGTGACTGTGTCTCAGAACTACAGTCTATTTGACTGGCTGCCACCAGTATGTGCATCTTCTGACTTGAGGAGACCAGAGAGAATGTTTTCACAGACACAAAGCCAAACTCTCAAGACAAAGAACAAGGCAAAAGGAAAATTGCATCCTATGGTTTTCCTCCTTATGACAAATGACACAACAGACAGAGACAGAGAAACACAGTGACTATCTCTGGGAGGAAAGCGATCAATAGAAAACAAGAGTACTCAAACCAATTTTTTACCAGAGTTCCTATGCCAAGGAAACTAGTTCCACAAACATTTTCTCCTGCTAATCTAAATTTTTTAAATAATTTTTTTAAAATAAATGTATTTATTTACTTTATTTTTGCGTTGGGTCTTTGTTGCTGCATGCGGGCTTTCTCTAGTTGTGGTGAGCGGGGGCTACTCTTCGTTGTGGTGTGCGGGCTTCTCATTGCTGTGGCTTCTCTTGTTGTGGAGCACGGGCTCTTGGTGCGTGGGTTTCAGTAGTTGTGGCACGCGGGCTCAGTAGTTGTGGTTCGCTGGCTTAGTTGCTCCATGACATGTGGGATCTTCCCAGATCAGGGCTCGAACCCGTGTCCCCTGCATTTGCAGGCGGATTCTTAACCCCTGTGCCACCAGGGAAGCCTCATGCTAATCTCAATTTAGCAAAAGGAAAAAACAGCGTTCTAAGTACTCTCATTTCCATCAGGCCCTGAAGGCAGAGACTTAGGAGGCTGACTGGTAAGAAGCGTTACCTTCAGGTGGTGCTGTCACAGATCCCGGGATTTCTCAGCTGCAGCAGCCGCAGGGCAAAGAGAGTTCAGCCAGTGAAGCTTATCCTGCTCACTGTGCCAACTGTTGGGGAAGAAGCTCTTACTTTCCTAGGTGCTCCTAGCTGGCCGAATAATTAAACTGACATGACACAGATTACAGAGGAAAATCAAATTTGAATTTTGTACTTACAGTTGTTTATAGAAATATGAAACTCAGAGAAATGACCAAAGCGGGCAGCTTTTATACAGTTGATCGAGAGCAACACAAGTTTTATGTATAGGTCCACTTATACACTGATTTTTTTCAATAAGCATACTCTTGGCCCTCCTTATTCACAGGTTTCGCATCCATGGATTCAACAAACCATAGATCAAAATTTCGAGCCAGGGTTTGTTGAATCCATGGATAAGAAACCTGCAGACGTGGAAGGCTGTCCCATTTTATATAAGGGACTTGAGCATCCGTGGATTTTGGTATCTGCAGGGGGCTCCTGGAACCAATCCCCATGTGAACAGCAAGGGATACCTCTACCTTTTAGACAAAGAAGTAATAAATTTGTGAAGAACTGACAAGACAAAGAAATTTAGGCTTGGGTACTAATTAGTGAAAGGGCTACGCAGAGTTTATTTACGTAGCCTTCCTAGACCTGCACTCCGGATCTCTAGGAATAATGATGTTTCTCTATTTCCTGGTACGGGGAGAGTACCTTACACATGGGAGTTATTCCTTCTCTCAGGAGGATAGAGGAGGGTCAGAATATCCTTCTTTCACTGGCTGTTTCTTCAGTAACTTTAATTCAAAATAACCAATATGCTAAAGTGTCATATTTTGGGGTGGCCTGCTCCGAACCCCATAAAATGTCACTCATTTTCTAGAGATAAGTGGGTCTAATTCTCTTATGTTACTACACAGATGGACGAAAGAGAAGCCAAAGAAATCGCCCTTGATTGCCCTTGAGGGAAATGATGATGAAAGATGGACAGGAAGAGAGAAAAATAGAGACAAGAAGGTGAGGAAAGAAGGGAAAGATTTATAACTATTTAAGAATATGTGGTAAAAAGGATGCAAGGGAGACATAGCCCTGGGGAAATAACTGCATTCTGGAAGTCTCATTATGGGTAGGCATATATTTATATTCTTCAATCTTAGGGAAATAAGATAATTGCAGAAAACTACTTCTTTCTAAAAGTTTCCTGTATCCTTATGTATAGATGACTTATAGCGTTCATACAATATATTTTTGACTGATGATGTCTATAATCATGCTTCTTTCACGAATGCACCTATAACTCCAATTCTGACACTGCTCAAAATAAAGGTTTGTCATTATTTAAAGCTCACAAAGTGCATACCCACAGTAAGCTTTTAGGTAATACAGAATTGCATGATTTAGTTTAGAAGTACATTTAACTTCCCCCCAAAAGGCCATTTTGATGGCATTATGTTGATATCAATTAGCGTTTCAAGGGTGAGGAAATGATACCTTTAATCTCTATTCCTAAAATGTCAGTCAGTGGGCTTCCCTCGTGGCGCAGTGGTTGAGAGTCCGCCTGCCGATGCAGGGGACAGGGGTTCGTGCCCAGGTCCGGGAGGATCCCACATGACGCGGAGCAGCTAGGCCCGTGAGCCATAGCCGCTGAGCCTACGCATCTGGAGCCTGTGCTCCGCAACGGGAGAAGCCACGGCAGTGAGAGGCCCGCGTAACGCAAAGTCAATCAGTGACCTAGACTGATGGAGGTTTGAGAAGATTGGCTTGTAGATATCATAAAATCTTTTATCAGAGATAAAAATCCAGAGTGATATGGGATTGCTCAGTTTTAAAGGGTTTGGTGCTATAGTATGTGTTGAAAGAGAGATCATGGTTGTTTGAAGAATACTAACCACTACGTTGTAGAAACTTACCAAGCAAAAAACAATGAGCAGAAGCTTCACTTCATTGTTTCAGAATTTTTATATTCAAAAAGAGCATGAAAGTACATTAAAAATACAAATGAACAAACATGGGACCAAAGAGAATTTTCAATATACCCTTAAGACATGTGTCATAGGGTATTTGTATTATGGTTAAGAACTTATACCTGTTCCTAGATTGTTGTTTTTAAGTTTCATTTGTAAATTAGTATCATCTTCTCCCTTTAGTTTGTTCTTCTGAAGACACCTGACTCAGCGTTTTCCACAGTCTAGAACACAGAGGCCATTTAGAAGCACATGCCTATCAGACATAAACATCTTTTTTAGCCATATCTCCTCCTTTAGCACCAGAAATCTAAGACAATACTTTGGGGGCAATTGGGTTACTTGTATGACTAACATTAAAGATATTTCCATATTTTAAGTCAAAAGGGGCCTAATTATAATTTCTACCCTTAGGTCTTCATTTTGCTTGCCAAAGTCATGGAAAATAATTTTAATCCTTCTTCTAGATGACTGTCTTTTAAATATTTGAGGGTAATGGTCCTCTATTTTTATGTTCTATCCACTTATATAGATTAGAGTAATCCTTATTTCTTTTGATCATTCCCCGTATGGAAATTTTCCAAATTTTTACTGTGTCCATCTGGAAAACAGCCCCCTTAGCAGGTGGGGCAGTCAGCACAGATAGAATGTCAGTTACTCTCAGCCTATATGTTTATTAATAAAGCCTGCAATAGTATTTGCTTTTTTGAAAGCTTCTTTATTACAGTAATTTATTTTAAACCTAAAATAAAAGTCTCTAAATCTTTGTCATAAGCCCTACTCTTAGACTACTTTTCCTCACTCTGTATTTATCTCTAAGATTTTGTGATGTAAATTTAGGGCTATATATTTATCCATGCATTTCCCCCCAGTTTCATCTTCTTTCTTTCGGCTATCATTTCAAGCTGTTTGTTCAGTGATGGTGAATCTGCAATTTACTTCCTACAGTAAAAACTGCAAACCTCCCTGTGGATTAACAGTAGGAGATCATTACCCTTGACTTCTTCGGCCCTCTATGGAGATTAGTGCACTGTTGGTGCCGGCAAGTGTTAGGCAACATGAAAAAATATGAGTTAATTATTTAAAATGTTTGGATACACACGAAAAGTTTCCTGTACCGTGTTATAATTGAATCCACTGATGCTGATAAACATAATAAGAATTTATGAGTTTTTAAGTCTTATCTTTTTCAAGAGATTTTAGAAGAATTTTTATTTCTCATTATTTTTATGAATTTGTCTTGCTAGTCTAATACCCAAAGCTGAATTTTCCACTGTAGAATTATAGGATGGCTTTGCTCGTTTCTGACTCATACCCTAAATTAAGGGATGGCTCCGAATGTTTTCTCAAGGGTAAATTCTGCTTCTGCATTTGAGCTACAAATTAAGAGACAGACTTTGAAAAAGAAGCTGGGGCTTGAAGAATATTTTCAAGGACAGAAGTGTAAAAAGACAAGCTGTTGTTGATAGATTCAAAATGAGATGTAAATACCGGCTTGCAGACAAGTTGTCCTTCACAGGTAAAATGTACAGGAAAAAAAAAAATCCTCTCTGATTCAAGCAGACCCTAGGGAAAGTTGCAGCATTTTTTTTCCTATCTCACTTTCAGCATTTCTTAAATGTCTCCTGGTCCTGATTTTAGTCATATTAATTAAAGCATCTTACCTGTAGTCTTGATTCAGTTTCCTCTGCTTTTGTCTGAGAATTCAAAAGCTATTGTGTGGGAGCAGAGGTTTGGCACACTGTTTTTATATTCAAGCATCTCTGTGTTTAAATCCTTTCTTCAAAACCCAGCAATGGAGGCTTTGGCTACGTTGTTAAATGTAGTCCCAGAAATTTAGTTTTCTCTATGTAAAATGGGTTTTTCTGTGAGTAGAAAAATAACATAACACATATTAGACACCTGAAAAAGTGTCTTATTCATTGCAAGTATTTGCAAATTTTTGTCCTTCTTTTCTAGGTTCAAGAATTCTCACAACATTTTCTCTTGCTATTTTAACCCGACCCAGATGAATAGAAGAGACTTGTTTAAAAGGGCTTGTTGAAAAATGTTAGCAGCCTTACTGTGATAACAGCGAAGACTCCGTTTAAAGTAGCAACAGCATTCCAGTCCATATTTGTTAGATGTTTTTATTTGTTTTGTTATTGTTGTTTTTATTGAATGATTTTGTTTCTCAATGACCAGAAGAAAATTCATCTGTCCCTTTTAAAAATAAAAAGAACATTTTGTCTGACTAGAGGTCTACTTATATTGAAATGATTTAGAAACTGTTTTAGAATATTTGATGGAAGAAAAATACCATCTCCTTGGAGGGAGGAAAACAATAGGATTAATGAAAGGGATTAATAGCAAGGACAATGGCTGCTCATTGATGATGGAAGATGTGGACCGATCATTGATGTGACTCTACGTGGGAAATAAAAATGACCATGGGTTTCTGACACTGTTTAGCAGAATAAAAAAGAGAAAAGGGCTACTGGGTTGAAGTCCAGAAAGGGTAGTCCCAGTAACTGCCTTCCCAATGAGGTACCTACACAAAAGTTTAAAAATAAACTAAAAGTTACTTCTTTCTGAGTCTTGAAATATAAAGTTAAGGTAAAATTAGATGCTGATCGGTGACAAGTGACATTTTGTAAATGGTACTTAATTTGATGGTATAAGTTCTAAGACCAATTACCAAGTCACCTCTATTTTTCTCCTAATATTTTTCATCACCAAAAATGCTTCTTCCCTTGCTATATTTTCTGTCCATATTCTGAAAGCAAGATGAGGCAGCAGTGTATATACTCTGATCTCAACCCATTCAGACTTGTCCTATCCAGGTTCCCAGAAGAAAGTTTCTGTCCATGACTAAGAAGTAAATGAAGTTCTTTACACATCCTCACTCTATGCACAAAAATAAACTCAAAATGGCTTAGAGACTTAAACATAAGACATGATACCATAAAACTCCTAGAAGAGAACATAAGCAAAACATTCTTGACATAAACTGTACCGGTGTTTTCTTAGGTCAGTCTCCCAAGGCAATAGAAATACAAACAAACAAACAAACAAAAACCTAAATGGGACCTAATCAAACTTACAAGCTTTTGCACAACAAGGGAAACCATACACAAAATGAAAAGACAACTTACTGAATGGAAGAAATACTTGCAAGTGATGTGACTAACAAACACTTATCTCCAAAATATACAAACAGTTCACATTGCTCAATAACAACAACAAAAAGAAAACAACCCAATTGAAAAATGGACAGAAGACCTTAATAGACATTTCTCCAAAGAAGACATACAGATGGCCAGTAGGCACATGAAAAGATGCTCAGCATCACTAATTATTACAGAAATGTAAATCAAAACTGAAATGAGGTATCACCTCATAGTGGTCAGAATGGCCATCATTAAAACGTCTACAAATAACAAAGTGCTGGAGAGAGTGTGGAGAAAAGGGAACACTCATACACTCTTGGTGGGAATGTAAGTTGGTGCAGCCTATATGGAAAACAGTTGGAGGCTCCTCAGAAAACTAAAAATAGAATTACCATATGATCCAGCAATCCCACCTTGGGCATATACCCAGACAAAACTATAATTCAAAAAGATACATGCACCCCTATGTTCATATGTTCACTATTTACAATGTTCACTATTTACAATAGCCAAGAAATGGAAACACTAAAATGTCCATCAACAGAGGAATGGATAAAGAAGAGGTGGTATATCTATACAATGGAATATTACTCATCCATAACAAAGAACGAAGTAATGCCTTTTGCAGCAACATGGATGCAGCTAGAGATGATCATACTAAGTGAAATCAGTCAGAAAGAGAAAGAAAATTACCGTATGATATTACTTATATGTGGAATCTAAAATATGGCGCAAATGAACTTATCTACAAAACAGAAACAGACTCACAGACATAGAGAACAGACTTCTGGTTGCCAAGGGGGAGGGGGGAGTGGAAAAGGATGGACTGGGAGTTGGGGGTTAACAGATGCAAACTATGACATTTAGAAAGGGTAAACAACAAGGTCCTACTGTATAACACAGGAAACTGTATCCAAGCTCCTGGGATAAACCATAATGGAAAAGAATATTCAAAAAAGAATGTATGTGGACCAGTCCTTCCCATCAGGAAGCTTGAACAAGCCTCTTAGATAGCCTCATCCACCAAAGGGCAGACAGTAGAAGCAAGAAGAACTACAATCCTGCAGCTGGTGGAGCAAAAACCACAATCACAGAAAGATAGACAAAATGAAAAGGCAGAGGACTATGTTCCAGATGAAGGAACAAGATAAAGCCCCAGAAAAACAACTAAATGAAGTGGAGATAGGCAACCTTCCAGAAAAAGAATTCAGAATAATGATAGTGAAGATGATCCAGGACCTTGGAAAAAGAATGGAGGCAAGCATAAAAAGAAACAAATTGAGTTATTCATAGTGAGGTGGATGGACATAGAGTCTGTCATACAGAGTGAAGTAAGTCAGAAAGAGAAAAGCAAATACCGTATGCTAATACATATATATGGAATTAAAAAATTTAAAAAAAAGGTTCTGAAGAACCTAGGGGCAGAACAGGAATAAAGATGCAGACATAGAGGATGGACCTGAGGACACGAGGAGGGGGAAGGGTAAGCTGGGAGGAAGTGAGAGTGGCATGGACATATATACACTACCAAATGTAAAATAGATAGTTAGTGGGAAGCAGCCGTATAGCACAGGGAGATCAGCTCGGGGCTTTGTGTCCACCTAGAGGGGTGGGCTAGGGAGGGTGAGAGGGAGATGCAAGAAGGAGGAGATATGGGGATGTATGTATATTTATAGCTGATTCACTTTGTTATACAGCAGAAACTAACACACCATTGTAAAGCAATTAGACTGCAATAAAGATGTTAAAAAAAAAGAATGGAGGCAAGGATTGAGAAGATGCAAGAAATGTCTAACAAAGACAAAGAAGAATTAAAGAACAAACACCTAGAAGAATTAAACAACAAACAAACAGAGATGAACAATACAATAACTGAAATGAAAACTGCACTAGAAGGAATCGATATCAGAATAACTGAGGCAGAAGAACGTATAAGTGACCTGGAAGACAGAATGGTGGAATTCACTCCCCAGAGAGCAGAATAAAGAAAAAAGAATGAAAAGAAATGAAGACAGCCTAAGAGACTTCTGGGGCAACATTAAATGCAATGACATTTGCATTATAGGGATTGTGGAAGGAGAAGAGAGAGAGAAAGGACCCGAGAAAATATTTGAAGAGATTATAGTTGAAAACTTCCCTAACATGGGAAAGGAAATAGCTACCCAAGTCCAGCATGCACAGAGTCCCAGGCAGGATAAACCCAAGGAGAAACATGCCGAGACACATAGTAATCAAATTGACAAAAATTAAAGACAAAGAAAAATTATTAAAATGAACAAGGAAAAATGACAAATAACATACAAGGGAACTCCTATAAGGTTAACAACTGATTTCTCAGCAGAAACTCTACAAGCCAGAAGGGAGTGGCATGATATATTTAAAGTGATGAAAAGGAAGAACCTACAACCAAGATTACTCTACCCAGCAGGGATCTCATTCAGATTCGATGGAGAAATCAACAGCTCTACAGACAAGCAAAAGCTAAGACAATTCAGCACCACTAAACCAGTTACACAACAAATGCTAAAGGAACTTCTCTAGGCAGAAAACACAAGAGAAGGAAAAGACCTACAATAACAAACCCAAAACAATTAAGAAAATGGGAATAGGAACATACATATTGATAACTACCTTAAATGTAAATGGATTAAATGTTCCAACCAAAAGACACAGGCTCACTGACTGGATACAAAAACAAGACCCGTATAAATGTTGTCTACAGGAGACCCACTTCAGAACTAGGGATGCATACAGACTGAAATTGAGGGGATGGAGAAAGATATTCCATGCAAATGGATATCAAAAGAATATTGCTATATGAGTAGCAATACTCATAACAGATAAAATAGACTTTAAAATAAAGAATGTTACAAGAGAAAAGGAAGGACAGTACATAATGATCAAGGGATCAATCCAAGAAGAAGATATAACAATTGTAAATATTTATGCACACAAGATAGGAGCACCTCAATACATAAGGCAAATGCTAACAGCTATAAAAAAGGAAATTGACAGTAACACAATAATAGTGGGGGACTTTAACACCTCACTTACACCAACGGACAGATCATCCAGACAGAAAATTAATAAGGAAACACAAGTTTTAAATGACACAATAGACAAGATAGATTTAATTGACATTTACAGGACATTCCATCCGAAAACAGCAGATTACATTTTCTTCTCAAGTGCACATGGAACATTCTCTAGGATAGATCACATCTTGGGTCACAAATCAAGCCTTGGTAAATTTAACAAAATTGAAATCATATCAAGCATATTTTCCAACCACAATGCTATGAGATTAGAAATCAATTACAGGGAAAAAATGTAAAAAACACAAACACATGGAGGCTAAACAATACTTTACTAAATAACCAAGAGATCACTGAGAAATCAAAGAGGAAATAAAAAAATACCTAGAAACAAATGACAATGAAAACATGATGATCCAAAACCTATGGGATGTAACGAAAGCAGTTCTAAGAACAAAGTTTAGAGCAATACAATCCTACCTCAAGAAACAAGAAAAATCTCAAATAAAAAACCTTGCACTGAAAGGAACTGGAGAAAGAAGAACAAACAAATCCAAAGTTAGTAGAAGGAAAGAAATAATAAAGATCAGAGCGGAAATAACTGAAATAGAAACAAAGAAAAGAATAGCAAAGATCAATAAAACTAAAAGCTGGTTCTTTGAGAAGATAAGCAATATTGATACACCTTTAGCCAGAATCATCAAGAAAAAGAGGGAGAGGACTCAAATCAATAAAATTAGAAATGAAAAAGGAGAAATCACAACTGACACTGCAGAAATACAAAGGATCATAAGAGACTACTACAAGCAACTGTATGCCAATAAAATGGACAACCTGGAAGAAATGGACAACTTCTTAGAAAGGTATAACCTTCCAAGACTGAACCAGGAGGAAATAGAAAATATGAGCAGACCAATCACACGTAATGAAAGTGAAACTGTGATTTAAAATCTTCCAACAAACAAAAGTCCAGGACCAGATGGCTTCATAGGTGAATTCTATCAAACATTTAGAGAAGAGCTAGCACCCATCCTTCTCAAACTCTTCCAAAAAATTACAAAGGAAGGAACACCCTCAAACTAATTCTACGAGGCCACCATCACCCTGATACCGAAACCAGACAGATACTACAAAAAAAAAAAAGAAAATTAGAGCCCAATATCACTGATGAATATAGATGCAAAAATCCTCAACAAAATACTAGCAAACAGAATCCAACAACACATTAAAAGAAACATACATGATGATCAAGTGGGATTTATCCCAGGGATGCAAGGATTCTTCAATATACACAAATCAATCAATGTGATACACCATATTAATAAATAGAAGAATAAAAACCATATGATCATCTCAATAGATGCAGAAAAACTTTTGACAAAATTCAACACCCATGTATGATAAAAACTCTCCAGAAAGTGTGCATAGAGGGAACCTAACTCAAAATAATAAAGGCCATAGATGACAAACCCACAGTAAACATCATTCTCAATGGTGAAAAACTGAAAGCATTTCCTCTAAGATCAGGAATAAGACAAGGATGTCCACTCTCACCACTGTTATTCAACATAGGTTTGGAAGTCCTAGCCATGGCAATCAGAGAAGAAAAAGAAATAAAAGTAATATAAATTGGAAAAGAAGAACTGTCACTGTTCACAGAAGACATGATACTATACAAAGAAAATCCTAAAGATGGCACCAGAAAACTCCTAGAGCTAATCAATGAACTTGGTAAAGTTGTATGATGCAAAATTAATGCACAGAAATCTCTTGCATTCCTATACACTGACAATGAAAGATCAGAAAGCGAAATTAAGGAATCAATCCCATTCACCATTGCAACGAAAAGAATAAAATACCTAGGACTAAACCTACCCAAGGAGGTCAAAGACCTGTACTCAGAAAACTATAAGACACTGATGAAAGAAATCAAAGATGACACAAACAGATGGAGAGATATACCATGTTCTTGGCTTGGAAGAATCAATATTTTGAAAATGACTATACTACCCAAAGCAATCTACAGATTCAATGCAATCCCTAACAAATTACCAATGGCATTTTTTACAGAACTAGAACAAAAAATCTTAAAATTTGTATGGAAACACAAAAGACCCCGAATAGCCAAAGCAATCTTGAGAAAGAAAAACGGAGCTAGAGGAATCAGACTCCCTGACTTCAGACTATACTACAAAGCCACAGAAAATATGGTACTGACACAAAAACAGAAATATAGATCAATGGAACAGGATAGAAAGCCCAGAGATAAACCTATGCACATATGGTCACCTTATCTTTGATAAAGGAGGCAAGAATATACTGTGGAGAAAAGACAGCCTCTTCAATAAGTGGTGCGGGGAAAACTGGACAGCTACAAGTAAAAGAATGAAATTAGAACACTCCCTAACAGCATACAGAAAAATAAACTCAAAATGGATTAGAGACCTAAATGTAAGACCGCACACTATAAAACTCTTAGAGGAAAACATAGGAAGAACACCCTTTGACATAAATCCCAGCAAGGTCTTTTTTGACCCACCTCCTAGAGAAATGGAAATAAAGACAAAAATAAAAAAATGGGACCTACCTAATGAAACTTAAAAGCTTTTGCACAGCAAAGGAAACTATAAACAAGATGGAAAGATAACCCTCAGAATGAGAGAATATATTTGCAAATGAATTAGCAGACGAAGGATTAATCTCCAAAATATATAAATAACTCATGCAGCTCAATATTAAAAAAAAAAAAACCCAAACAACACAATCTAAAAATGGGCAGAAAATCTAAACAGACATTTCTCCAAAGAAGACATACAGATGGCCAAGAGGCACATGAAAAGCTGCTCAACATCACTAATCATCAGAGAAATGCAAATCAAAACTATAATGAGGTGTCACCTCACACCGGTTAGATTGGGCATCATCAGAAAATCTACAAACAACAAATGCTGGAGAGGGTGTGGAGAAAAGGGAACCCTCTTGTGCTGTTGTTGGGAATGTAAATTGATACAGCCACTATGGAGAACAGTATGGAGGTTCCTTAACAAACTAAAAATAGAATTACCATATGACCCAGCAACCCCACTATGGGGCATATACCCAGAGAAATCCATAATTCAAAAAGTCACATGTACCCCAATGTCCATTGCAACACTATCTACAATAGCCAGCACCAGGAAGCAACTTAAGTCCATCAACAGATGAATGGATAAAGAAGATGTGCCACATATACACAATGGAATATTACTGAGCCATAAAAAGGAACGAAATTGGGTCATTTGTAGAGATGTGGATGGACATAGAGACTGTCATATAGAGTGAAATAAATCAGCAAGAGAAAAACAAATATCGTATCTTAACACATATATGTGGAATCTAGCAATTCCGGTTTGCAAGGCAGAAATAGAGACAGATGTGGAGAACAAATGTATGGACACCAAGGGGGGAAAGCCAGGGGTGGGTGGTGGTAGGACGAATTGGGAGACTGGGATAGACACTAATAGGTATAGAACAGATAACTAATGAGAACCTGCCGTAGAGCACAGGGAAGTACACTTCACTTTGCTGTACCATAGAAACTAACACAACCTTGTAAAACAACTATACCCCAATTAAAAAAAAAAAAAGAATGTATGTGCCTAGAGGCTGCTCCCCTTGTTCCTGAAGATGCCCTTAAGCTGCATCAACTACCTAACTTTTCAAGGAATTTTCAAGTGCTGTTTTGAAGAGTGAAGTTTACTCTGCTCACTAGTATTTAATATGATGATTTATTTATTGGCTTAACCCAAATAAGTAGTGGTTCTTAACTTTTCTGAGTCATGGACTCTTGTTTAAGGATACAGTGGAAATTATAGACCTTTTCTTAAGAAAAATACACACATATACAAAGACAGTATTGTACTGAATTTCACATTCTCAATGGACTATATAGACTATGTCCAAGAGACTCAAAAGAAAGGCCTCACAGAGGCCTGGGGAGCCTGGGTCTGTGACAGGCGGTTTGACCAGCTTCCCCCGCGGGAGATGCAGGGCTGATGTGCAGACATAGAACAGGGCCCACCGTTCACCGTCAGTGTCTGATTTGATTGCCGGGTGTCCGTTCTGATACTGCCTGATTCTGACAGTGCCTGTGACTTTCTATTTTGGGGTGTGTTAATTCTGCCTTTGTATGAGGGAAACATCTTTGCATGAAGGAGGTCAGGGAGAAAGGCCAAAGATGAGAGAGTGTGGGCACCGCGGGGGCTGAGGAGGAATTTGAGAGCGTGTCTCTACTCTCGCCGGCTGGGAATCGCCCCGAGACCCAGCTTGGCCGTGTGCGTTACGCGTTGGGCTTCAGGTCCCCAGGTGGCTATACTGACTGTGAAAAGAGACCTCATTTCCCACTCTAGCCCCACTCCCTGCCATATCCATATTCTTTGCAATGTGATTTTTCTGCTTTTCCAATCATGCAATGGAATCTATTTTTATACTCCTAGAATCTGGCCTGAATTTATGACTTGCTTTGGCCAAGTGCATATGGCAGAAATGCCCGTGTGCCAGTTTTGAGGCTAACCCTCAAGCTATCTCCCCATCTCCCCCTCTCTCTTTCGCTCTTGCTCTCTCTTTCTTCCATCCATCCTGCCAGGAAAATATCCTCAGACGAGCTGGCTGGAGGACGTAACCAGGTCAGGTATCCCAGAGCCACTTCATGAAAGAATGCCCACCTGTGATGCGAAAAGCTACCTAGCTAGCCTGCTGCTGACCTCGGATACATGAATGAGCTTTGTTGAATCTAGTTTAGATCCCTTGAGCCACCCAGACAAGTTACAGATGCATGACCTTAAATAAATATTTATAGTGGCTAGTGCCCCTGAGGCTTACTGGTTGTGTGCCATGTGGCATTATTACAGAATTAGATAGCTCATACACCCAGGCTGGTTGGATGTAGATCTAAACACCCAAGAGGATCTTAAAATGGACTCATCTTCTTCATAAATCTGGATGTCATGATCATGTTCCATGGAAAATAAGGAATAGACTTGGCAAGCTCCAGCAGAGCATCCATTCAACACCATCATGCCAAGAATCTCATGGACCTTGAAGATACAGGTGTTGGGGACATGGCTAGTTCTGGGTTATCTCTGGTGGGGCTAGGGCTTGAATTTACTTCAGGCCTGTAGTCCTACTTTATGGAAACCAATTGTCACACTGTGGACATCTGTGTAACCTCTATTCCCAACCAAAACTGTACTTCACTGGCATTTCTGGAAGATTCTATTGGCAGTAGTTCTGGGTGGGAACAAAATTGGATGAGTGTAACCTCTTCAGAAGCTTTATGCTTAACCTGAAAGTGAACTCCAGCAAGAAAATCCCTAAAAGTAAAGAAAGGGCTGCCAACTATTTGATGGTTTGACAAAGTTGTGGCTATATTTCTGGGCTTATGATTTATTTACATTTTGTTAGCCCTTATCTTCTTCCAGGTTTTAAGCACTTTGGTGGTGATTCATTTGAGGTCAAATGTTGTTTCTTCCAAAACACAAAACTCTTGGGTGGAAGATGAGGGAAGACTCAGCGCCGGGTTCTCTGATCTTTGATCCAATGTTCTGCCTCAGAGTTGTGTGATTCAGGAGGAACTATTTGACCTCTTTGATCTGGTTTCCTCATCAGAGACATTTCTTTGATGATGATTTGATTGCCTCATGCTATTAAGAACTTTGAGAGTTCTGTCTCACTCTAAACAATAATGCTGCTTTCTCTTAAATTAAATTGAGACTTTTTTCCATCTGCAGAAGTAAATGTCATGACAGCTGGATTGACCACCCAGCTCTCATTAGGTAGGGATGGCAAACACACCACACACACATACACACACACCTCTGCTTGCCACTAAGCACATCTACATTCATTTAAATGTTATGTTTATTTTCTTTTATTGGTACTAAGTGTTCTTTTGTGAGTATGAGAAGAAATGTGGAGGGCTTGAGTTTCCTAGTATCCCTCAGTATAAGATAAAAACAGAAGGGGCATGTGTGCCCATCAAAGCAGCACCCCACAACCACTGCTAACGCTTTAAAAAGCAGGATGCTTTGGCTTATCACTGTTCTGAATTTCTTAAATATATAATAAAGTTCATTTAAAATGACACAAATGAACAATGAGTATGCTAAAATGTTGCTTTGTCACTAGTTAACATGCAAACAGCAAAAATAGTAAATCTGGTTTATTACATGTGTTAGTCAGGGTTCTCCAGAAAAGCAGAAGCTATAGGCTATACAGAGATATACACACAACAGAAGATTTGTTATAGAAATTTGCTCACTCGATTACAGAAGCTACAAAGGCCCCAGATCTGCAGTCTGCAAGCTGGAGAACCAGGAAAGCCGTTGGTGCAATTCAGTCCAAGTTCAAAGACATGAGAACAGGGAATCCATGTCCAAGGTCAGGAGAAGGTGAATGTCTGAGTGCAAGCAGATAGAGAATCTGCTCCTGTTCTGCCTCTTCCTTCTGTTCAAGCCCTCGGTGTACTGCATGGTGTCCTCTCACATGGGTGAGGGTCATCTTCTTAGTCTACTGTTCAAATGCTAATCTCCTCTGGAAGCAGCCTCATAGCCACACCCAGGAAAGTTTTACCAGCTCTCTGGACACCCCTTAGCCCAGTCAAGGTGGCACATAAAATTAGGCCTCATACTATGTTTTGTCTTGGTCCTAGGAAATGAAAAGCCATTCTTAGCCCAAATTTCTCATCTACAATATGGACTTTGGGCAGGGCATGACTGTTTTTGCCTTGGCTCTGTTTTGAACTCAGTAGCCATGCATTGCTAGAAAATGTCAGGCTTTTTGGTCTTCTTGTGGTAATTCTTTTCTTTTTTTTTTAATGAATGCACAAAACTCCATTTGTTTATTTTTACAGATTATTACCAAGTCAGCTATAGGATTAATGGATCTGCCATCGCTCAGACGTTCCCGAGCGCCCAGCTTCAGTGAAACCCTTCATGTATAAAACCCAATTCACTCCCTGCATCATAAAAGAAACTTCTCATTTCCACACATCCAAGATCATGTGCAGTTTCACAATTTTAAAATTTAAAAAGATAGCCCAGATTATAAAAATTGAGAAAGTAAAAGCAAATAATATTCATTGAGCCTCCTAAATGTCAAGAAATTTGCTAGGATCTATACATTTATTTAATTTGTGCACTCTTTGAGGCTGATGGCAAAGTTTATTCAAATTGCTTCCTGTAACCCTAGTACCTGGTGCTATGCTTGTAGTAGTAAGGGCAGTGTAAATATTTGTTAAATGGAGGAAAAGGAGAATAAATGAGTTTTGCCCATCTCACAACATAATGTTCAAGATAAACCTGTGAATAAGATACTACACTCCCAAACATTTTCAGGAAAACATCGCCTTGAACACTTCTCAAGATTGCCCAGTCTTGGAGATATAGTTGCTCTGTGATCAATTAGTGCTCCTAAATTCTTTTATTTTATTTTATTTAAAAAAATTATTGGAGTATAGTTGATTTACAATGTTGTGTTTGTTTCTGCTGTACAGCAAAGTGAATCAGTTATACATACACATATATCAGCTCTTTTTTTTAGATCCTTTCCCCATATAGGTCATTAGAGAGAATTGAGTAGAGTTCCTTGTGCTATACAGTAGGTCATTATTAGTTATCTGTTTTATATATAGGAGTGTGAATATGTCAATCCCAATCTCCCAATTTATCCCTCCCCCTTTTTCCCCCTTGGTAACCATAAGTTTGCTTTCTACATCTGTAACTCTATTTCTGTTTTATAGAGAAGTTCATTCATACCCTTTTTTTAGATTCCACATATAAGCAATATCATATGATATTTGTCTTTCTCTGTCTGACTTACTTCACTCAGCATGAGAATCTCTAGGTCCATCCATGTTGAGAAAATGGCATTATTTCATTCTTTTTTATGGCTGAGTAATATTCCATTGCATTTAAGTACCACATCTTCTTTATCCATTCCTCTGTTGATGGACACTTATGTTGCTTCTATGCCTTAGCTATTTGTAAATAGTGCTGCTATGAACATTGGGGTGAATGTATCTTTTTTTAACATCTTTATTGGAGTATAATTGCTTTATAATAGTGTGTTAGTTTCTGCTTTATAACAAAGTGAATCATTTATACATATACATATATCCCCAGTGAATGTATCTTTTTGAATTATGGTTTTCTCCAGATATATGCCCAGGAGTAGGATTTCAGGATCATATGGTAGCTCTATTTTTAGTTCTTTAAGGAACCTGCATACTGTTCTCCATAGTGGGTGTACCAATTTACATTCCCACCAATAGAGTAAGAGGGTTCCCTTTTCTCCACACCCTCTCCAGCATTTATTTTTTGTAGATTTTTTGATGATGGGCATTCTGACTAGTGTGAAGTGATACCTCACTGTAGTTTTAATTTGCATTCCTCTAATAATTAGTGATGTTGAGCATCCTTTCATGTGTTTTTTTTTTTTGACCATCTGTTTGTCTTCTTTGGAGAAATGTCTATTTAGATTTTCTGCCCATTTTTTGATGGGGTTTTGTTTTGTTTTGATTTGTTTTGTTTTGTTTTGATATTGAGTTGTATGAGCTGTTTGTATATTTGGGAGATTCTTAATATTTGACATTAATTGAACTTAAAGAATGTTATATAAATTTTTCGCCATCTGGGTACTTTACCATTAAGAATAAAGGGGAAAATAAAGGGAAAGCAAGAGACTATGTGAAGTCGTTACTTAATCTGGATAAACTCAGTGTCATGTCAAATGTCATTCTCATATGACCTTTCTTATTGAACAGATAAACCAATTAAAATTTTACCAGATATGATTGATATTTGATTTCATATTAACTATGAACCATTGGTTTCTGGGTGCTGGGTTCTTTAGCATTTAGGTTTCACACTGTTTTTCTGATCATGAATCAGTTGATTTTCACACTATATCATAACATGTGTAGACCCCATGGTCAAATATCAGAATTTGTGTTTTCTGAACAGAGCAGCATTAAATTCCACAGCTCCACATAATTTATAATCTTCAGACTCAGCTGAGCACTTAGGACTACTTATCAATTATGGCGACTGGGAAGAATATTTGAAATCTGGATGAAGGTTACTTCCTAGAATATCTGGGAAGAAGGTCAAGGTTCAGTGTAGGGTGTGAAGAAGAGACAGCTGTCAAGAATTCTGGGCTGAGTAACTGAGAGGCCGCCAGAAATCAGGTCTTTTCAGAGAGAGGGTGATGAGTCAATTTGAAACACATTGAATGAGAACGGCTTATGGACACTTACATGGAGATGACCATTGAGAGTTAAATATATAAATATGAAACTCAGAGGAGGGTCTGGGCAACCCTCAGAGAATGAACTTGCCTGCTGCCACCTGAGGATGATAATGGTCACAATCCAGCAGATACACTGAACATGATTTTTCTGTGGGGATAAAATTAGAACCAAAATCACGCGAAATTATTCCCTATCTAGCACAACCTACAATTAGAGCCTGTTTTCTGCATTCTCTCTTTTACTCTGGACCCTGAATGGAACAGGAGCTCGGGGAGGGGGCAGGTCTGCTCATCTCCCCTCGGGCTGGAGGGGGCAGAGTTACATCATTCTAGAAGCAAGGAGTAGCTTCCTTACTGTCAAGAAATTTCTGAGTTTCTGGTTGCTCATGTAAAGAATGGATTTAAGTGTTCTGAAAACAATAACAACAATGCTTTGGCTTGAAAAAGAAGTAAAACCCTCCAAAATTAGAGCGCTTTTTATATAGATCTTGCGAAGCAGAGGAAAACTATAGCACGGACAGTAGTGATGACTGATATTTTTGAGTGTTACCAGGTCCAGGTGCTAGTCTAAGTGTTTAACATATATTAACTCATTTAATCCTCACTACAGCTTTGAGGAGGAGGTACATCATCACTTTATGGAAAGCAAAACAGAGCCAGAAAATCTAAATATTTTACCCAGAGTTAAACAGCTGGTAAGTGATCAAGAAAGATTTGAATTTAGTCTGTCTGAGTTCACAGATTATGCTAGTATTAAGTATTTGCTGTATTAATAAAAAAACAAACAACTTTGACTTCAACATACCATATAGAAGTTACATATTAGCACAATGTATATAATAAATAGAGTGATAAAATACTACAGAAAAGGCTAATGGAATAAAGAAATACTTAGTGTCTTTTCTTCATTTAATCTAGGTTTTTACTCCACACTTTCTGAGGACAAATCTTGAAATACTCATAGAGAATTTCCATCAGTGTTTTGTTTTGTTTTATTCTGTTTCAGCTGTTTCTTCACCATAACTCTGTGCTAGTGATAGAATTTCAGTGAGGCTCACTATTAACACACACACACACACACACACACACCTGTTGAAAATGACCTGGTACAGATATGTCTTCTTTGTATATTAAGGATCGTTGTTACCAAGAAAGCTGGATTCTTGTGAGAAATCTACTCATAAGAGGTAGTTGAATAAAGAAGAGCTGTGAGGCAGTTATTTCACAGAGTCAGGGAAAGTTCTTTGAAAATAAGATTAAAAAATATATACATTCATTATGATCACATTTATCAAAAAAACTTCTAGGAAAAAACAGGGGGAAAGCTTTGTGGTCTTGGCAATGATTTCATGGATATGAAAAAAAACACAGGTAACAAAAGCACAACACACCAATGGGACTATATAAAATAAAAGAAAAAACTTCTGCACAGCAAAGGAAATATTTCCAAACAATATACCTGATAAAAAGTTAATCTTCAAAATATATAAGGAACTTCTACAACTCAACAGTAAAAATAAAACTAATAGAAAACAAAGTATTCTCATTTTTTCAATCGGCAAAGGACTTTTATGGACATTTCTCCCAAATAGTCGTAAAAGTGGCCAATAGGTATATGAAAGATGCTTAACATCATTAATCTTAAAAAAATTTAACTTAAATGCACAATAAAATATAATTTCACATTTGTTAGAATGGCCATTACAAAAAAATCCAAAACCAAACAAAAAAAGACCCACAAAAAAACAAATCTAACAAGTGATGACGAGCGTGTGGAGAAATTGGAACACGTGCACTGTTGTTGGGATGTAAGATGGTGCAGCTCCTTTTGAAAAGAGTACAAAGGTTCCTCAAAAAATTAAAAATAAAGCCACCATATAATCAAGCAATTCCATTTCTGGGTTTTTACCCAAAAGAATTGAAATAAGGATCTTGGAGAGATACATGCACTGCTATGTTCCTTGCAGCATTATTCAAGATAGCCAAGATGTGGGTTTGCAAAGTTATTAGTATATCAAGCAAATTCTACAAAAGCACCTTTGCTAGGTAAAGACCTCATGAAAGGAAGTTGTGTTTCTCAAACTATGTCAACCAATTTTTACTAGTATACAAGTTTTAGAATTTCTCCAATGTAAACGTATTAAACAGATGTATGACAGCAAGCTAGTTTGGCTGGGATTTAACCAACTTTAACTTCAAAGCATCATTTTCAGTTGCATTCTTCAGTATTCTTTCTATTGACCTAGATGTTTTATATATTATACAAAGAGATCATTTAGTACGAAAAAACTACAAACTATTCAAATAGCTCTTGTTTACTTAAAAGTCAGGCTTCAAAATCATAATTTTTCAAATTAAATGTCAGTGTCCTAAATCATACTCCAGTTCTGTTCAAAAATGAGAGAAGGACTAACCATGTAATGGAGAAAACTACTGGTCCTGTCTAGATGGTCAAAGGAAATTGAAGATGGAGGCTGTATCACAAGCAGTATGCTAAAGAGATGAAAGCAATTTGGACAGAGACTTCCTATTGCTTCCCCAATATCTATGGCACCCTTCTTCCTCCTTAGTTTGAGAAATCAATTTCCAACTGGGCTTATTTTCAGCGTGTAATCATATGACTAAGTTCTGGCCAATGAGACATGAATAGACATAAATGAGATTTCTGGAAAACCTGCTTATAGAGATTCTACTTCTAGAAGGGATACTTCTCCAGTTCTCTTAGCTTTCCCATTCCATCTGATCTGCAACCCAGACATGGAAGCTCAAGTTACAGCAATCCTCCTGAATCATGAGGGGGATTTGAAGGGTGCGAACTAAATGGTAGGACAGGAGTGGAAAATGATTGGCACTAACACTCTGGCCAACTTACTTCCAGGCTTACTGTGCTGTTATCTGCCATCTTTACCTGCACAGCAGTGTTCATGCAATTATTTCAACATTTTATTGGTTTCTACTCTCCTTACATATACAAACAGCTCATGCAGCTCAATATCAAAAAAACAAACAACCTAATCAAAAAATGGGCAGAAGGTCTAAATAGGCATTTCTCCAAAGAAGACATCATGGCCAACAGGCATGGAAAAGATGCTCAATACTGCTAATTATTAGATAAATGCAAACCAAGCTACAATGAGGTATCACCTCACACTGGTCAGAATGGCCATCATCAAAAAGTCTACAAATAATAAATGCAGAGAGGGTGTGGAGAAAAGGGAACCCTCTTGCACTGTTGGTGGGCATGTAAATTGCTACAGCCACTATGGAGAACAGTATGGAGGTTCCTTATAAAACTAAAAATAGAGCTACCATATGATCCAGCACTCTCACTGCTGGATCTATATCTGGAGAAAACTGTAATTCGAAAAGGTACGTGCACCCCTATGTTCACAGCACTATTTGCAATAGCCAAGACATGGAAGCAGCCTAAGTGTCCATCAACAGATGAATGGATAAAGAAGATGTGGTGTATATATATACATTGTCATTAGCCTTTTGCAGCAACATGGATGGACCTGGAGATTACCATACTGGTTTGTTTTCAAACCAGCTTATAAGGGACTGTTTATTTTTTGACTTTTGTGTATTATAGTTTTCAAATGAATTTTCAAAAATTCATTATAGATGAAAGCAAAAAACATTCTGTAGTTGCTTTGGAATCCCATGCTTTATAACAGTGTTATGCTCAAAACAAGTTTGAAAATGCCTTCAAACTTAAAAGAACATTTTTTTTGACATTGAGCTGCATGAGCTGCTTGTATATTTTGGACATTAATCCCTTGTCAGTTGTTTCATTTGCAAATATTTTCTCCCATTCTGTGGGTTGTCTTTTTATGTTGTTTATGGTTTCCTTTGCTGTGCAAAAGCTTTTAAGTTCAGTTAGGTCTCATTTGTTTATTTCTGTTTTTATTTTTATTATTCTAGGAGGTGGATCAAAAAATATCTTGCTGTGATTTATGTCAGAGAGTGTTCTGCTTATGTTTTCCTCTAAGAGTTTTATAGTATCCGGACTTATATTTAGGTCTTTAATCTATTTTGAGTTTATTTTTGTGTATGGTGTTAGGGAGTGTTCTAATTTCATTCTCTTACATGTAGTTGTCCAGTTTTCCCAACACCATTTATTGAAGAGGCTGTCTTTTCTCCATTGTATATTCTTGCCTCCTTTATCAAAAATAAGGTGACCATATGTGCATGGGTTTATCTCTGGGCTTTCTATCCTGTTCCTTTATCTATATTTCTGTTTTTGTGCTGGTACCATACTCTCTTGATCACTGTAGCTTTGCAGTATAGTCTGATGTCAGGGAGCCTGATTCCTCTGGCTCTGTTTTTCTTTCTTGAGAAAAATGGGCAGAAGATCTAAATAGATATTTCTCCAAAGAAGACATGCAGATGACCAAGAGACACATGAAAAGATGCTCAACATCACTAATTATTAGACAAATGTAAATCAAAACTACAGTGAGGTATCACTTCACACCAGTCAGGATGCCCATTATCAAAAAAATCTACAAATGATAAATGCTGGAGAGGGCATGAAGAAAAGGGAACCCTCTTACAGTGTTGGTGGGAATGTAAATTGGTGCAACCAATATGGAGAACAGTATGGAGGTTCCTTAAAAAAATAAAAATAAAGCTACTATATGATCCTGCAATCCCACTCCTGGGCATATATCTGGAGAAAACCATAATTCAAGAAGATACATGTACCCCAATGTTCATTGCAGCACTATTTACAAATAGCCAAACATGGAAGCAAACTAAATGTCCATTGACAGAGAAGTGGATAAAGAAGATGTGGTGTATATATACAATGGAATATTACTCAGCCATAAAAACAAACAAAATAATGCCATTTGCAGCAACATGGATGGACCTAGAGATTCTCATGCTGAGTGAAGTAAGTCAGACAGAGAAAGACAAATATCGTATGATACGTGGAATCTAAAAAAATTGGTACAAATGAACCTATTTACAAAACAGAAATAGAGTCACAGATGTAGAAAACAAACTTATGGTTACCTAGAGGGAAAGGAGAGGTGAAGGTAAACTGGGACATTGGGATTGACATATACACACTACTATATATAAAATAGATAACTAATAAGGACCTACTGTATAGCACAGGGAACTCTCCTCAATACTCTGTAATGACCTACATGGGAATAGAATCTGAAAAAGAGGGGATATATGTATAACTGATTCACTTTTCTGTACAACTGAAACTAACACAACATTGTAAATCAACTATCAACTCCAATAAAAATTAATTTTAAAAAACTGGAAAAAGTAAAATCTTCCAATTGCAAAGAGAACAAAAAAGAATTTTTTTGAAAGATCTTAAGTGGTATCAAATATTTATTCTTTTGAGTAGGTTTGGCTTGAGAACCAGCCTTCAGTCATAGATCAAAGACAGAGAAATATTACTCAGGAAATCAGACAGGTCTGTTCATGTAGGTATGTACATGGATGTGTCTTGTAAAAGAGCTCTGAAGTTGCCACGAGGAATGAAGGCATTTCTGGAGTTAGTGTCTGGCTCCTAAGATTATTCTTTTGAAGAAATGTTCATTTGGTTGTACAATTTACAAATATGGTAGTTGAGTACATTTCATTTCTTTTAAAAAATGCTTTATAGTGCAGCCTTTTTGTCTGCTCTACTTCAATGTCTGATTACAGGTCCCCAAGCCTCAGAGACTTTCCTACCTGTGGCCTTCGTTCCTTCCCAGTTACATAAGAAGGGTCAGCATCACAAATCTGTGAAACCTTCAAAATACCATTGGTTAGTCTACCCTTCTGCTCTTCACCTTTTGTCTTTCAGAATCAACCTGACCCAGGATCCTGGATTTCAGAGTTAGCCACCAAAGAGCATATTGTCTGCATTTATGGCTCTGTTGTCCCTCCCAAATGTTGACTTGTTCAACGGATTACACATCATCTTAGTTCCTATTTCTAAAATCTACAACTTTTCATGCACTCCTCTGTATCTGAAGTTCTTCCTTGACTTCTCTGTGAATAAAAGTTCACTGCCCCATTGTATTCATGGCCCTCCTGAAGACCAGAGTCCTGTTCCCACAGCCAAGATGAATGCTGATCATGTGGTTCAAAACCCTAATGGCATTTATTCCTAGAAATAATTGAAGCTCTTGTTTCATCTTCCTTGTCTTTCTAGTTCTCTCTGTTTCCATGATGGTTTGAGGTAAAGAGTGTGTGTCTCATACCATCTATACTGTCTTCTCCTCACTGCTAGTTGCTTAGGCCAGAAAGTCTATGGCTTCCTTTAGAAACAAAATAAGATCCAAGTTCCTTACTAAACTCTACAATCCCTACATAACGGTTCCTCCTTTCTCTTCAACCTGTCTCCCTCCATCCTTCCCCTTATTCACTTTGCTCCAGCCACTGGGACCCTCTCTCCTGCTGCAGGAACAGACTAAGCTTGTTCTCAATTTCAGGATTCTCCATTTGTATGTCTTCTTTTGGAAATGGTTGATTTTCAAGTTTCCACACGGTTGCCTCTTCTCAACATTCCAATCCCAACTCTTGCTTTCTCTAACCACTGTGGGTAACCAGTGTGCCCCTCATCACTGGTTTTCCTTTTTCACATAAATCAGAGGCAAGCCAGATACTTTCCTTAACATTTTTTTTGGAGTTTTTGTGGCCTCATCCTTTCTTAGAATTCTGATAATGACAACCTAGCTTGTTTGCTTCCTGTATTTGGAGTTGCCTTGGTTTTTAAAATCTTTCTTGGCTTCGTAAGATGAACTGAAGTGTCTGGTTCATAGAATTTAGACAATTTTGTTGAATTCTGAACTTCTTTGCTTATAAACACTATGTGGGTTTGTTTACTTGGTTGGTGTGAGCAATCAGGCTATACTATAGCTTCAGGAGCCATGCCTCTTTCCCTCCATCCCACTCTAGGCCCTGGCATCTAGCTCCTCAGCTAGGAAGCATGATGAGTCAAATCCTTAGGTGTCATCCACAACCTCTTACTCAGTGCAGGAAATGTCTCTGCCACTTCCTGCTAAGGGGCCATCCAGCTTCTTTGAGCATAACTCTGGTGATCTGAAATTCTCTGTTTCACCAGCCAAGCCACAATTTCATAAAACTCTATGACTTCCTAGAGACTCCGTTCTTGTAGTTTTCTCCAACTGTTTCCTGGAAACCTCTACAGGATGATTCCAATTCTGCATCTTAGATCACATAGAATAAATTCTTGTCACATGCTGGCCATCTGGCTCTGTGGTTAAGTGTGAACAGGATAAATTTATAACAGGGATAAGATCATAAGTAGATAAAGGCATGGTATTGAGAGGGAAGGGGTAAACTTAGATAAACAAGAACAAGCAACTATGACAAGGCCCCAAGTGTCATGGTGCAGTGATCCAGGGGCCCCAGTCTCTTTCCTCACCCTGTCTGCTGCTGCCATTTATTTCCCCCTGAAAGGAGACAGGATTCCAAGAAGCATTGAAGGGTGAAGTGAGAAACACAAAACTTTAAATCTTTCTACACAAAACTTTAAATCTTTCTATAGCCTGAACACCTGCTCTCTTGTTCAGAAAACCAATTACAGTTTAATTTTTCTGTTTCCTACAGGTGGAGCCATACCACCTTGAGCCTCAGTTGTCTCTGATCACTGTCCCCAAAGATTCCCCAATAAATTTCCTCTGTGAGTTCTCACAACGCAGCTTTTGAATATCTTTCAAAAAATCACATCTGTACCTCTCCACCCTTATTCCACTGCTGTGATATTTATTGAAGTTAAAATGTCAAGTTTATGTCTGTCCCTTGTGGTGTTAGTGTCCAGATGTTTGTCGTCTCTTTCCTTCTCTTCCCTCGTGGCATCTCTCCTGGTATGCAGGACTATTTTTCCCTCAAACAGAGGGGGTCTCGAGATACAACTTACTCAAGAAATAAATGCTAGCACACAGCCTCTGGTCACTCGCTCAGCTTAAAGGGTTTGCACGTAGGAGAGAATCTCTTCTAGGCTAACACTTCTTCCCCCTCCAATGGTTGGTTCCCTGACTTCATTGTCTTGTTAGTTAATCTGTACTTCCACACTGTAGCAAAAGACTCAATTTTTTTTTTTTTTTTTTTTTTTTTTTTTTTTTTTTGTCTCTTGAAGTCCCCAGAAGAATAAAGTTCTGTCAGGGAGCTTGAAACCCAGGGCAGGTCCTTGAGGTCAAAATGACCTGCCTTCCACAGTCACCTAAATAGTGACGGAGGATAGAATGCCTGAGAGCATGTCTTTGGCAGTTTTGTTATTAATCTTCTCTCTGCTTTAAGAACAACAGTCTAATCAGTCCAATTTGTAAAATATTTCTAATCTCAGTCATCACATCCTGGATATCTTCTGTCTCATATTTTATTTCCATTCTTCTTCCCACCTTTCTTCACCACAAAACTTCTAGCTCCTTGGAGCAGTGATTTTGCTTTATTATTTTTGAGTTCCAATGTGCATCCCGGGGAGAAGGTGAATGAATGCACTTCTCAGAGCTCTCAATTGCTTGAACGTCAGCCCCTTCCCGCGTCAGCATATTCTTTCAACATCCCCCTGGGATCTTTCAGCCTCCTTTTCTGTAAAGCACTTGCATTTTATCAAGCTATAAGCACACGTATCAATAGTCAGTAGACTCTGTTTTGTCTGGTTTGATGAGACCTACTTATACCTACACACCTCTACTTCGTTATAATTCCGATCACGTGGATCCAGCCAGAAGGAAGAGCTTCCCCTTCCGTCTCTTCCTCCTATACATCTCGCCTTCACCGTGCACACAGTTCCAAAGTCAAAAACACTGAAAGACTAGGGAACAAATTCCATGTAAGTAATGTTTTCCTTCAAGAGTCTAAAGAACTGGAGCAATGTCCTAAGAAACTCACAAAAGATTAGACCCAGGTTGTCCTAACAAAACTCTTTATCCTCTGGGAATTACAAATCAGTGGTTAAATTTATGATACACCTAAGGCCTGCATCTTGTCACATGAGACATTTCACAAGGAGAAGAGAAATTTTAAAGAAGAAAGTCTCTGAAGCCAGAAGACTTCTGCCAGATGTGAACATGTTACCCTGTCTGTCAGTTCCCAGCTCGGGGTCCCTTAGTTTGCATCCTCTCCATCTTTTCATACTCCCCTTCTTCAGACACCAAGACAAAACTAAACACAGTTACTAAAGCAGCTTTTATTTTGACAGCTTTATTATTTCATGATTATGCCTTCGTTTCAATGGGAAAATGTCCTCCATGCCCTTAACTGAAGACACCTTTCTCATTAAGCCAAAGTGTTTGCCTCTTCTTACATAACACACATGTACACATCCCACCTGCTTCTGTGTTACTGTCCATCTGTTCTCCAAGAAGAACCCTGTTGCATATAAAAACAACTTTTTTTTTCTTTTTATGGACACTATGTCTCCATGTGAATGGAATTTCTAATCAACTTGGGTTGTCTTTTTAGACAAAAAAAGAGCTTCAGGAACTTCATGACAACTGATTCACAGAATATCCTTGTTATAAAAGGATAATTATTCTATTTATTTATAAGGAAGTATTTCCAATGGAAAATAGACAATTTAGAGTTTACAATATATAATCACTTGGAACGTAAGCTCAATAAAAAAGGGGAGATTTTTCCTTAATCAGAACTCAGGTGGAGTTGGAAGTCATACAGCCCATAGGTTGTCAGAGCAGTGGGGACTTTGGGAGCACATGGCATATTCCTAGCCTCGGGGCCCTTTGACGGTCCAAAAAGGAAGCCGTGGACCTATTCCTAGCAAATGCACACGCATCCAGAATTCCTCATTCTCTGTCAGGGGCTCTTGTTTCCTCTGAGACTGCAAATCATAACCTAGGTAAAGAACACTTGATTTAGTCCAACTCTTTTCATTTTCGATGACAAGGAAACTGAAGCTCATAGAAGCTCATTGATTTACTTAGGATTCTAGTTGTTTAAGCCACACTGTTGGTGCTTCCTACCCAGGTTTAAAAGCCTAGAAATCATGTTGGCTATTAACAGAACAACTGCTCCTTACTCTAATAGATTGTGTTTCCTTATTTAAAGAATATGTTTGGCTATTCCTTCTGCTTCTTTTTTTGATGCATACATTTATGACATTAAATTCAATCATTTTTATAGTAAAGGAAACCTTATCCCCAGGGGTTAACTGGTCTTCTAAAAGTCAGTTACTTATGGAGAAATATTCAGAATAGTTTTCAAATAGTCTCTTTTATTATCTTTCCCTTCGTGTTTCAATGATCTTGGAATTTAAGCAGGTGTTCATCATTATTATAATTTTTTTATTTTTATATTTTTTTAGATTTTGGTGGCACCCTGAGGCGTGTGGGATCCCAGCTCCCTGACCAGGAGTCAAACCCACGGCCACCACATTGGAAGGCAGAGTCTTAACCACTGGACCACCAAGGAAGCCCTATAACTATTATTATCATTGTTACATTTACAATTTTGTCATCTTTTAAAATTTTATTATTTTTTTTAATTTAAGTGTAGTTGATTTACAATGTTGTGTTAGTTCCAGGTGTGCCGCACAGTGGCTCAGTTATATCTATTCTTTTTCCGATTTTTTTCCCTTATAAGTTATTATAAAATATTGAGTATAGTGTATTACTCAGCCATAAAAAGAATGAAATAATGCCATTTGCAGCAACATGGATGGACCTAGAGATTATCATACGAAGTGAAGTAAGTCAGACAGAGAAACACAAATATCGTATGATGTCACTTATATGTGGACTCTAAAAAAAAATACAAATGAACTTATTTACAAAACAGAAATAGATCCACAGACATAAAAAACAAACTTATGGTTACCAAAGGGGAAAGGGGGGAAGGACATAATTTTATTTTATAATAATGAATTTAAAGAGACCACAAGGCCTTCAGATTGATTTCTCCACAGGCAGCGTTGATTTCAATCATCTCTGAAATTGTCTGCTCTACTTTTCACTATTGGATCACATAAAGTATTAGAGGAAAAAATTGTTTGGAAAAGTACTCTAAGAAAAATTAGGTGAAAATTAGAATTTCACAGTCTTTCTCTGTTCCATTATATACATAGTCTAATTCCTGTCTTTCTAACATGTGATTTAGGACCACTTTAATCATTTTAATGCTCTTGCTCAGTTGTAGGGGAAAATGAAAGAGCTAAATTTATGCTAAAAATAAACCTCACGTATTTGCTGGATTGCACAACCTTCAGTGTAAACAACTGTCCTCCCTCTTGGAAAGTTAATCCTGCCTGGCTTTTGACTTTCCCGAGAGATTGTTCTAATAGATTTTTTAAGCTGCATGTTGAATAATTGTTTCCACAACTAGCACAGATTGGTTTTCTCAAAAGAAAAAATGAAAATGAAAGTTCTATCCAATTAAAAAAGAGCTATTAATACTCTGCTGGGCTGGAAAGGAAAAGTCTGCTCTTCAAAAGCCTGTGCAGTTTATCACAGAAACAAATTTTCACAGCAGCTGAAAGAGATGGGTGAAAACTTAAAAGATTTATGAAGAACTAGAAAACAGACACTTTAGATATTTTTAGTTGGCACAAAGGAGAATATTAACATCCCTGGCAGAGGGGAGTAGATGCCTTCATAACGGCTCCACCAAGTTTCCACCACAAGGAAGACGGCTCAGCAGGGAATGGCCCAAGTTCACCCTGTCTCTTGGTTATTACACCATATACATACAGTCAGCCGTATGACTAGGTGTCTAGATTTAGAATATTCTTTATGTCCTGATCTGGTAGATCTTCCTTTCATTCAAATAATTTCTTGCTTTGTGAACAATATGCTTTGGAATTTCTCAGTATTAGATAATCTAACCATTTAGTATTATTAAACCCAAATCAAGGAAAATGCCTATGTGAATCTATATTCAAACTTCAAGAGTTGGGGTTGCAGTCAAATGGCTATTGGTGTTCCTGTGAGTCAGTGCACTTCTATTCCTCAGGCCACTTCTTATACCCTTCGGTGCAAACAGACCCAGAGTCCAAGAAGGACAAACACATCCATATCAGTATAAAAATCAGGATGTGTGAGGACATTGTGTCTCACATGTGGTCCCCCAACCACCCGCATGAGACTCTTCTTGGTCTTTGTTTGTTTTTAATGCTAATTCCTGGACTCCATCAAAATCCAAAGAATCAGAATATATGAAAGCAGGTACCAAGAATATGTAATTTTAACAAACACACTGTGGGAATCTCATAAAGAAAGGGAGGAATACCACACTCAGGGAAAAGGCAGGAGGGCAAATTTGAGAAAGTACATCAATGTGGACATGCTTTTGTGACCTGCCCTGAGATGGCAGAGGTTTCTGGTGAGCGAGGGTCACTAAATGGACCCTGCAGCTCCTGTGTTGTGGTTCTATCATCAGTAGGAATTTTGAATGTGGTAGAAAATAAAACAAAATTGTTTTACCCATTTGGATCTTTATGAGCATTTCATTTTAAATTTATTAAAAAGAATGGAGTGCCTTTCTGATAACTATATCCTTCAAGGAGTCTAAAATACTTTTCAAATTTGAATGTAGGCCTTCTTTTCCTTCAAATTTAGACATTATAAATGAGATCTTTAAATAAATAGTCTATTGAAACATAAATAATCATTGTACAAAGTTCAAACGCACAGAGAGTGTTCACCAAGATACTTCAAAGGCTGGACCATGAAACAAGTCGTAGCACATTTTAAGTGCCTGAGCTCTTAAGAGTATGTTCTAAAAGGACAGGTGTCTCCTTTATACCACAAGCCTAAAAAAAAAAAAAAATATATATATATATATATATATATATATATATATGAAAAATGTCGTTATAAAACCATCAGTGAATACTCAAAAAAGGTGGGAGAGAAACAAGATATTTACACAGACTTATCTCCTTGAATGACTTGTTAGTTATGAAGGGAAACTACTGAATGAAAAGTGATGGATCTTGGCAGATACCACACTAATCAGTCACCAAAGTCAACATGTCCAATTAAAGGGCAAAAGATGTGCCTTTTGTTGTGAGGCACAGATAAGGACACAGTCATACCATGAGTCGGTGAGGGAAGGGAGGGAGTGGAATTGTTTGCTGTGGGTCTGAAAGTAAATGGTTATCATGACGACCTTGGAAAATTGCATGGTGCTGTCAATTAAAGTTGAACTAGGAATTCTGACACCCCAGCAGCTTCACTCCTCTGGAAATAGCCCAAACGTACAAGTGGATAAATACATTTAGACAACATTAAAACTGTTATACCATGAAGTGGTTAATTACTATTACATAAATCAGCATCAGTGCATCTCACCAACATAATGGTAAGTGATAAAAGACACAAAAAACTGTGTTCTATACAATTCAATTGTCATAGGATCTAAAAATCAGCAAAGTTAAGCTAGAATACCAGAAATAAAATTGGCATCTGCTCCGGGGAGAAGGACGCTTTCTTGGGGGTGGGGGATGAGGGAAGTTTCTGGGGTTCTGGTAATATTTCTATTTTTTTTTGATGGTGATTACATGGATGTGGTCTCTTTGTAATAATTTATTGAACTATTCACACAAGATGCGCACACTTCTCTGTTGTATGTTACCACAGATAATAAACAAATAGGTAAGCAAATCCATGTTAAAGATTCTATGAAAAGACAAAAAGTCCTCAATAACAGTAGAGATAAACACTGTTTATGATTTGCATAATTTAACATTGTAAAGATGTCATTCTTCTCAAACCAGGTTATAAATTCAGTGTCTTTCCTGGAAATATTTCAGCAGAATTTTTGAAAGAGCTGAACAAACTGATTAAGAAACCACATGGATAAAAATGAATCCATGAATAATAAAGATTATGGGTAAGAAGAACAAAGAGGGAAGCTCACCCAAAGACGTATGAAGACATTTCGCAACGCCATTGCGGTAAAACAAAATAAAACAAAGCAAAATAAACTAAAATAGTATGTTTTTGGCATGGGAACAAAAAGATCAATGGAATGCAATATAAACACCAGAGTCTCGTTTGTTTAGAAAGCTTTATGGAGGCAATCTCTACTGTCATCATTAACAACAAAATAGTATTTAGTAGATAAGTTTATGGGATTTCATTATATGGAGAAAAGTAAAATGGCAAAACATATAAACAAAAGTAATCTCCAGATGGATTAAAGTCCTAAATTTGGCAGCTAAAATGAAAGAATACTAGAAGACAATAAAGGAGAATCAATTTATGATATTACAGTGGGGAAATGTTTCACTGAGAAAAAGAGGACACCCAGTAGAAAAATGAGTGAATTCACTACACAGATGGTTGCAAAGGGGACTCTTGGAAGGGTCGCCAGTGTATGGGGTGAGGAGCCCAAACACCAGGAGTCGAAACAGTGAAAGAAGTCTAGTCGACTCACCAAATGAGACAAATGTGGAAGTTTAAATAATAAAGAAGATGTGGCACATATATACAATGGAATATTACTCAGCAATAAAAAGAAACGAAATTGAGTTATTTGTAGTGAGGTGGGAAGACCTAGAGTCTGCCATACAGAGTGAAGTAAGTCAGAAAGAGAAAGACAAATACCATATGCTAACACATATATATGAAATCTAAAAAAAAAAAATAATAATAAGGTTCTGAAGAACCTAGGGTCAGGACAGGAATAAAGACGCAGATGTAGAGAATGGACTTGAGGACACGGGGAGGGGAGAAGGGTAAGCTGGGACGAAGTGAGAGAGTAGCACTGACATATATACACTACCAAACGTAAAACAGATAGCTAGTGGGAAGCAGCCACATAGCACGGGGAGATCAGCTCGGTGCTTTGTGACCACCTAGAGGGGTGGGATAGGGAGGGTGGGAGGGAGACGCAAGAGGGAGGGGATATGGGGATATAAGTACACGTATAACTGATTCACTTAGTTATAAAGCAGAAACTAACACACCATTGTACTGCAATTATACTCCTATAAAGATGTTAAAAAAACAAATATCCCTGTGAACTGGTAGTTTTCCCCACACATCCAAAGCTGCAAAAATTTTAAAGGTGTTAGTTGCAGCTCTTCAGATCTGGCTCTGGACATCCTGTTGCCAGCTGATCCTGTAGAACGTTGGTTTCCTAAGTCATGGTCATTTAGGCAAATTACCCTATTCCTTAATTTAATAGTTATGAAATAAGCACAATAGTAGTGTCCACTTTAAAAAACTGGAGGGAGGTTCAATCAAATAATTAGTGCACAGGACTTGGCATATAATAACCTCTCAATAAATATCAGCTGCTATTTGTGGATTCTGTTAAGCATATCCTTATTTACCGCTTTCCTCTTAGTACCCTTCCCGTATCTGAGATGAATTTATTTATGGTTACCTCTGTGAATCATGCAGCCCTCCAAGCTTCTCCCCCCACCTGAAACAATCTTTCCTAATCAACTCACCCAAGACTTTTTTTTTTTTTTGGCATTCTGTCCCTCAGAGTTCTTGGAATTTACTTTTCCCAGGCAGACTTTTTGAAAAGCAAATACAGGGAAACTTTGCAATGTTTGGTCAGTTTTTAGGAAAAAAAAACAAAACAAAACAGTTTTCTGATCATAGTCAGTGTATTTTTATTAGTAGTGAAAGAATATAGCAGGGGTTGAATAAAAGCAGCTCTTCCTAGGAAAGGTGACAGTTCCCATAAACACTTTATTACAAAAACTTCCGCACATACGCTTTAATCTGGAAAGTAGCCACATGAAACGGCTGACTAGATTCTTTCTGTCACCTCGTACAGTTGCTTAATGTTCCAGAATCAGAGTAGGAAATGCAAAGTCTTAAGTAACCTGAATCAGAAAGAACTCATTCCATGAAGAGCTTTCTTTTATTTATGGAAATAAACTTGATAGGTGTTCTTGTGGGACAGGAGAATTGCACTATTTTCAGAAACAGAAGGAGTTAAGCATTTTTAGAAGATTTAATAGGGCAAGGAGTATGAGTGTGTTTTAACCTTTTAAAACAAGAATTAGAAGATTGATGCGTATCACCAGAGAGAATTATCACAGCCCGCTCACCCAACCACCCAGGGTGGCTTTGTCCCAGTGACTCTGAGCTCCTCTGGTGCTATTGAAATCTCTCTGTTTGAGGTGTGTCATTGGTACAAGCTTTGTCCTTCTGGGGCATTGTATTTGCGCATGGAAGGACACACTGGAAATACCTGTTCTGGGACAGGGTTTGTGTTGAATGGCCCATTGTGGGTGTTTATGTGGACTCGTTTCCCTGAAAAGGCCGTCTGGATAGGGCGTCTGCTGGAAAAGCAACAATGAGCTACATTTTCAAAAGAAACCAACTCCTTGTTCTGAAACACCACAAGTAACACGTCGTGCTAGGATATTTAAACAGGGGATATGCATTCCCTTTAAAAATGGGAAAGATAAAACTGCATTTGTGTACTCTGAATATATGTACCTCCTGGACTTCAACCCTGTCCCTTCCGAAGTAGCCAACCGGGAAAGCCTGGTGCCAGAGGCTTGGCACAGGTTCAAGAAGTTCTCTGATTTGGAAGATCTTGACGGTAGGTCCCTGAGACCCAGGTCCTGCCCTGGTGGAGTCACAGGTGAGAAATCACAGTGACTGTATTTTGTGCACAGAAGTGTCCAGAGAGGGAGCTGAGAGCAGCACTCCCAGGTCAGGACAAGATGACCTCGTTTGAAGATGGCCACCCGTCAGGAACCAGAGAACTAGAGTTACAGATGTCCACCTCCAGCTCACATCACTCAAAAACTCTTTATCCCTTCTTCCTTTCTCTTTATGTCTCATTACTTTCTGCAGGTGTGTGATTACCCCACTCCTACAATCATCACTCTTCGCTAAGTGCTCCATGTCATGGGTTAACTGTGTCCTCCGGGAAGATAAGTTGAAGCCCTAATCCCCAGCACCTCCACCTATGGCCCCATTTGGAAACAGGGTCACTGCTGATGTAGCCGGTTGAGAAGAGGTGATCCTGAAGGAGGGTGGCCCTAACCCAACATGGCTGGTGTCCCTGTGATCAGAGGATGTGAGGACAGGGACACAGAGGGGAACGGAGGCAGAGCCTGGAGCTGTGCTGCCACAACTCAAAGAGCGCCTGGGCCCCGAGGACCTGTCTGGAGAGGAGGGACCCTCCACGGGGAACTTCGGAGGGGGGCAGGGCCCTGCCAGCCCCTTCTCCAGCCTCCGGCCTCCTGACTGGGAGAGAATGAACATCCACTGCTGTGAGTCGCCCAGATCGTGGTGCTTTGTTAAGGCAGCTGCAGGAAACAAACACAGTCCCTAGGGAGGGGGCCCGTTAGGACGTTTGCCCTTGGACCTCACTGCCCAGCCTGAGGATTAGGGCAAAGTGATGTTCTGTGCCTGCCTCTCTTTCGCTTCTACTAGACTGTAAGTTTCACGAGGCCAGAGATTACGCCCAATTCATCCCAGTCATCCCTGGGGAAGGTGTGCCCCCCAGATGGGCCCTGAAGTTCTGGTTGAATGAAGATATAAAGGGTCTTAAGTTTTATATTTTTCATAATAGTCCATTTTTTTCCAAATAAAGTCCTGGGTAAGTAATGGAAACAGTCATGCCCAGGAAATCCAATTTAAGTCTATTTACACAACTCCCGTCGTTCTATCCCAGACAGTGGAGAACTTCGTGTTTATTACTGTTCCCAGAATACTGAAAAAAATAGGACAGTTCACGCCTGAGCTGCTCATATCTGTGAGGACATACAGTGTTCTCACGGTCCTCAGCTGGGTCATCACTGGTTAGTGTCTAAACCCTGAAAAGAAACATCCAAGTTTGGTTTACGTTACGAACCCATTGCTTCCTGAACACCTCTCTTGTCTGCATTAGCCACTTTCCAACAGGAAAGACAACAAATAGCCCTTTTATTGCCATAATGGCTAGCAATCTCAGTGGCACAAGAAGTTTACTCTAAAGAGTTTACTACTCACAAATAATAATAATAAAAAGAACAAAAGAAAACCCCCAAGGATGAGGCCATGCTGCCAATGTCTGTATTATTATTATTCAGAGGACAGAAGCCACAGCTATGCCATTACCATAAACATGTCTCCTTCTTATTGGAAGATGTTTCCCTTAAATAAGCATAATCAGGATTTGGGAAGATTCACCTTGGCAGCAGCTGAAACACATGAATATTCACTAATCTCCTTGTGTCCCAGTTGTTACTCCAGCTGCTCTGGAAAATACATTTTTTTGGCAGGGGTAAGTGGTGCTGGGGAAGCAAGGCCAGCCCAAGGCTCACGGCACATACAAGCTGTTCACAGCTCCACACGTAGGAGGAAGACGTTCGTGTTCTTTTTAGTTCCCTCCTAATGTACGTACGTATCTCTTTATTTCATAGTACTCCACAACCTCTCCAAAAAGTGCTGGTACTAAGAGGTAATAGCAATTTTATGGTCCAATCACCTTAACTTTGAGTTCCTTGTGCACACACGATGAGTGTAAGGTGATATCATCCTTTAAGTTATCAAAAACTATCATAGGAAGACAGAGAAGCTCACACATTCTCACTGTGTACAGAGTCAGTGGAGTGCATGCATCCCACCCTGATGTTCATTGCAGCACTATTTACAATAACCAGGACATGGAAGACACCTAAATGTCCATCAACAGACGAATGGATAAAGAAGATGTCGTACATATATACCATGGAATATTACTCAGCCATAAAAATGAATGAAATTGGGTCATTTGCAGAGACATGGATGGACATAGGGACTGTCATACAGAGTCAGAAAGAGAAAAACAAATATCGTATATTAACACATATATGTGGAATCTAGAAAAATGATAGAGCTGAACTTATTTGCAAAGCAGAAATAGAGTCACAGATGTAGAGAACAAATTTATGGTTACCAAGGGGAGAAGGGGGGGATGGGGTGATTTAGGAGATTGGGATGGACATATACACACTACTATGTATAAAATAGACAACTAGTGGGAACCTACTGTAGAGCACAGGGAACTCTACTCAGTGCTCTGTGGTGACCTAAATGGGAAGGAAATCTAAAAAAGAGGTGATGTATGTATATGTATAACTGATTCACTTTGCTGTATAGTAGAAACTAACACAACACTGTAAAGCAACTCTACTCCAATAACAATTAATAATAATAATAATAAAGAGTCAGTGTGCTGTAGGTGAGGGCAGGGTCTGACCTCAAGGGCAGGGTCTGGAGATAATCCATAAAGAGCCTCAGCACCTCCTCTCTCGGCCCCTCATCCCTGCCTACGCTTCTCTTCTCGGCAGACCACCCCTCTGTGCTCTCTCTTCACAACAGCCCCCAGTGACTTCCCTTATTCCCGAGTCTCTGTACTTCCTGTGTCCAGGGACCACCACAGACTGATGCTGACCTTCTGTGCATCTTAGTCCAGTTTTTGAGTGAACCAATCCCAGCAGCTCAGCTCAAGGACCAGACGGCCACCCTGTCCAAGCAGCGGAGCCCCAAAGCATTCGCTGGCCTGTGGAGGAGAGGCAGGGGTAGGGGAGAAAGGAGGCGTCTGGAGTGAACTTCAGAAAGTGCTCTGAAGATGTTTAGCAAGTCTAATCCTTTCTGGTTGCAAAGTGTTGCAGACATAAGGTGCACATTGACCTGATCACACCATTTGGTTTATCCAGAAATTCTTCATAATTCTGATATAATGCTTCTAAACCCTGGGGAAAAAATTTACATTTTGTATTGATTTATAAATCAGTGAGTAGAATGCTGTTTCCTTTAGTATTATTTCACTTGGTAATTAGCAGTTATATGCCAGTGGTGAGGTTATCTCTGTAAAAACAGATTAGGCATTTCTCGTGATGCTTGACTATTAGGATTTGTCTGGTAGAATTTTCCTGGTCTTACTTCTATAAAAGTCGTAAATTCATAAGTTACTTTACAGTTCCTGAAAAAATTGAAGTTACTCCCCTTAGAAAACTGATTTTTTTTTTTTTTTGCGGTACGCGGGCCTCTCACTGTTGTGGCCTCTCCCGTTGCGGAGCACAGGCTCCGGACACGCAGGCTCAGCGGCCATGGTTCACGGGCCTAGCCGCTCCGCGGCATGTGGGATCTTCCCGGACCGGGGCACGAACCTGTGTCCCCTGCATCGGCAGGCAGACTCTCAACCGCTGCGCCACCAGAGAAGCCCTGGTTTCTTACCCTTTTAATGTTAGTATCACTCTTTATGTTAGTATGAGAAACATATTTGCTTGTACAATCAAGAAAAGAAGTTGTAATTGGATTTCACAGCAAGCCAATAATTTCTCACTGGAGCAAGTTAATAAATTCTCATATCCTGTCGCATCACTGGAGTGTCCTCAGTAATTCCTAAAGGGTCAGGCAGCGTTCTGCTGGAGATCCCGTGCTGTGCACCTTCCAGACCCCGAGGATGCAGCATCCTCTGCCCTGTGGGCTCGTCACAGTCCACAGATTGAAGTTTCCCTCCCTCAGGCAGAGGGTGGAAGGAGTGCTAGTAATTTCTAGATTTTTTTTTTTGACATTACACTTGACAGGAAACAAAAGCTATGTGGATCCCTTGGAAAATTATGGAAATTAGAGTTTTGGTTACAGAGTGTTCACCTCAAGTTCTGTGTATTAATCACTGTCACTTAAAAGAGCTTGAAACGGTAGTACAGCCTCAGTCAAGGGCACGCTAGATATTTATGTTTAGGATGGAGTCAGACATCAGGGCAAACCTGTGCTTCTCAACTGGGGGCAACACCGGCCCAGGGATGTTTTGGAGGGAAAACTTGCAGGCAGGTAGGGCATGGTCGTGAAGTTGGGAGGAGAGAGACTGCTGGCATTTAGGGGGCAGGATTTATCAATAGTATGTCCTATAACATATAGGACAGTCTTGTTGAGAATACAAACTTGGACTAATATCTCCTCTAGCCACATGATGGTTGGCATTCTTTCTGTACTGAACCTCGGCACAGTCCAAGGAACTAGAACAAGGAGATGCTGACGGAGATCCTTTAGGTCTTTCCAAGTCTTGGCAAACATGGAATGTGAATGGCGCAGGACAGTGCACCATTATATAGTGTATAAAATAGGAATGGAAGAAGGCTGATGCTATCAAAGTATTATTTTCTAACAAGCTGGGTACAGTTACACTGACACTTGGGTAACCCACATCCCTGTATAGCATTTTTTTTTTCAGTGAAAGTTTTTAGGCAGATTCAATGAGTTGTTTTATGAAAATGACTGCTTAAAATCATGTTTGATACTTCTTAGCTACTTTAAAAATCTGGTTTTTAATTTTTATTGTTCATCCCTTACGTGTGGCCCTTGGTCTTTGGGCAGTAGGTGGTGGACATAAAGCCCTAGAAAAGGTTCTCCAAGCCCAGCATAAAGAGGCCAGAGTACATTTTACCATGAGGGAGTCTGACAATCTATGGAAGGTGAACATCTTGTGGATAAAGAGTGTATACTGTTGATATGAACAGGGGACAATGCCGTTTAGGAAATAAAATGTACCCTTTACGTGTAAGTGTCGGGAATAGTAATGTTCTAAGTACCAGAGTAATCAAAGACAGTATCCTGCAGAGACACGGTGGGAACCCCTCAGATCCTGCCCGTCAGTCTCTATCTGGATGCAAAGGTCAAAACTGGTGCTGGCAGCTTCCCTGGTGGCTCAGTGGTTCAGAGTCCGCCTGCCGATGCAGGCGACACGGGTTCATGCCCAGGTCTGGGAGGACCCCACATGCCACGGAGCGGCTGGGCCCGTGAGCCATGGCCGCTGAGCCTGCGCGTCTGGAGCCTGTGCTCCGCAACGGGAGAGGCCACAACAGTGAGAGGCCGGTGTACCGCAAAAAAAAAAAAAAAAAAAAAATGAATGCCACTTAAGTCAAGACAATTATTCACATTTTCTTAGGAAATTGATTTCTAACCCTTTTCAACCATTTTTCTTCTCTCTATTTCCACTTTTTTCCATTTCTGTGCATACTTAAAATGTAAAACTTCCAAGACCATTGTGAAGTCTGATAATAACCCCCACCCCGGGGAAGATTCTTTAATGAGCTTTCCTGTTTCATCTTATGTTTATTTTTTATTATTTGTTTATTGAAGTATAGTTGATTTTCAATGTTGTGTTAGTTTTAGCTGTACAGCAAAGTGATTTAGTTATACACACACACACACAGACACATATACACATGTATTTTTTTCAGATTCTTTTCCCTTATACGTTATTACAAAACATTGAGTATATTACTTTATGTTTAACTTACATTTTTTAAAAATCATGTATCCTATCTGTATCCCATGCTTACCCTCAGGACAATGTTAGGTCTTGTTCAAGTAGTGGTCAAATAGAGTCAATATTTTTATTTATGAAGCAGTGGAACCTCTTGCCCTGCTCTGTGACCAGCCGTGTGAACTTTTTTTGGCCAATAAAATATGGCAGAGGTGACATTGCACCAGTGCAGACACCTGAATTCAGGGGCTTCCTGGGTGCGTCCACTCGTTTCTCCAAAGGCTGTTGCATGTCCAGCTGCCCAGCTGTCCTGCTGGCAGAGAAGAGCCCGCATGAAGAGGGATGAGTCATTTGGCTCAGGCCATCCTGGACCAGCCAGCTGACTCCAGATGAATGTACAAGCAAGGCCTCTGAGATCAGCTAAGCCCTGCCCAGGTCAGCAGGACCACCCAATCCACTTACACAATTACGAGCTAACACAGGCTCATAGTTTTAAGTCACCGTAGTTTGGGGTAGTTAATTACAAAGTGACTGCTAACTGATAGTCTGCTATCTGATCAATCATGACTCTACGTCACGACTGTGCACTAGTCAATAGGCTATAAAGATGAAGGAAAAATGGGTTTGACTCCTGATCACAATCAGTTCACAATTTAACTGGTTTGTGGACACCTACACATTGCAGCATCTATGCCACAAATATGCTTAGATAGTCTAATCCAAAATTGTCAGCTGGATTCCCAAAACAAGCACATGCTTTTCTAGCAGCTGCAAGGACAGCATTGTTCTCAGGACAGAGAGTAAGAGATGGAAACAGAGATAGAGACAGAAAAACAGAGACACAAATGACTAATTGCACTAAGGGATCTGGACACAGGTCCACACAGTTGGACACAGACACAGAAAAGAAGTGGGAGTTCATTGAGAAGCAGACTGGAGAGTGTGGGCACCAAGTCACTGAAGACCTTTTATGTGCCTTACTAAGCAGTTATTCCTTAAGACAGTTCTTTCTTCCTTTTCTTTTTTTTTTTTTTTTTTTTTTGGCTGTGTTGGGTCTTCATTGCTGCATGCGGGGCTACTATTCGTTGAGGTTCACAGGCTTCTCATTGCAGTGGTTTCTCTTGTTGTGGAGCACAGGCTCCAGTGCATGGGCTTCAGTAGTTTTGGCATGAGGGCTCAGCAGTTGCGGCTCACAGGCTCTAGAGTGCAGGCTCAGTAGCTGTGGCACAGGCCTGGTTGTTGCTTGGCATGAAGGACCTTCCCGGACCAGGGCTCGAACCCGTGTCCCCTGCATTGGCAGGCAGATTCCTAACCACTGTGCCACCAGGGAAGTCCAAGACAGTTATTTCTAAACCACCTTCTGTGGCACCTTGGGGTCTGCAGAAATGCTTCAAAGGAATGGGATGTAAAAGGAGGTGGAGCTTGTAACACTGGTCATCCCAGTTACACTCCTTTCCACATTTGCCAATAATCCCAAGCCCCAGACAATTCCCATTCAAAGTCGCTTTTTCCTGTTTCAGATATGGTGGTGAAATATTTGTGGGGTGTGGCTGGGAAGAAGGATTCTTTCCATCTCCCCGGAGTTATCTCCGTGGCATCTATTGTCCCTTCTAACTTCTGTATAAGCTGCTCTGAGTACCATCCTCTAAAAGGGCCCTGATCCTTTGGCCACATATCACTGGATTGTTGAAACTCTGTCATGCCACACTGCTCTTCTTGACATCCCTTTTTCTACTTTGTAACACAATCACAGAGGCTATATGAGATCCACTTTTCCTGAAAAGATGGGGTAAAGGGAATTCCAAGGTAAGGCTCCTACAGTTTGCCTGGAGTACTGGAGTCCTCTTTGATCACTTTTGCCCTTCTTTCATCCATTCTTTAGAGCAAAATTACATTTCTCAAAATGAATATCATATCATGTCACTTTCCTAATAAAAACCTTTCCATGACTTTTTGTTACACTTAGAACAAGGTCTATGTTCATTTACTGTCATATAGCAACTCCTTCTCATCCCTTAAAGTTCACGGCAGCTTTCCTGCCTACCCTGTTCAAAGTAAATCACCACTTGGTCTGATTCATCTCAGCTTCTGTTTGTTTTCTTATTGAGACTTATCATTCAAAATTATTTTGTTTCCATTTCCTTTAGGTTTAACCTCACACCTCCAGACGATATAAGTACCACAACATCTTTTTTGCTATTGTAGCCTTAGACCCTCTCATCATTATAGCATAGAATAGGTGCTTAATAAATATTAGTTCAAGGAATGAATGAAGAAATTCACAGCAAAGTCTTTGAAGAAGGTACTTGTATTCATTAGCTACTCCTACTGTCACGCTGTGTAAAAAACGATCCCCCAAACTCAATGGTATAAAGCAAGCATTCATTCACATAATCTGTAGGTTGGCAGGTGCAGCTGAGCTCCATGCTGCAATGGCAGGGGCTCCACTTACACTGAGCCCCCTTAGATCAGGGGCTCCTGGGATGTATCCAAGATTGTGACAGAGGCCTCTGACATAAAACCCATCGCAGAGGCACTTGGAAAATTATGGTTATATCATGTCAAAGAAATGAGTCACACCACACAATCAAAAGTCAAGGGGTGAAGAATCACAGCTCACCTATTCTCCAATATAATGTCAAAGCTAGGATAAAAATCCATGTTATTCTCATTTTGAAACCCCATTCTTTTTACTATATTACACTTTGTTTTGATTGGAGCAATGTTCTGAGGTAACATTGCCTTCACCATATTGATAACTATTATTATTATTATTATCATTGTCATATTCATTAAACCCAAGAAGTTGATAATAATGTCTTCTACTAAAATTATACATTACTGTTGATATGGAAGTTCCACTTGATCTAGTAAAATAAGAAAAATAAAACAAAAGGTTTAAAACCAGAGGCAAAGAAAAATCTTTCAAATCAGTCAGAGAGAAAAGACACATAAGCACAGAAGAACAAAGATAAAAAATGACAGGATACTTTCTGTTGGAAACTTTGCAACCCAGAAAACAATGGAACAGCATTTAAAGTACTGAAAGATGATGAAGAAACAAAATTGCCAATCTGGAATTCTATGCACAGAAGGAAAAAAAAAACCAACAACTCAACAATTGAAGGTGAAATAAGGACTTTTTAAGCCATAAAAAAAATGGAACAAATATTAACCAGTGGACTTACCAGACATGTTAAGGAAGTCCTTCAGGCAGAAGGAAAACAGTACCAGATGGAAATTTGGATGTGCACAAAGGAGTAAAGAGCTAGGGAAATGGTAAATGTATGCGTAGATATAAAATATGTATTTTTAGATCTCTTTAAAGAGTAATTGTTTAAAGCAAAACTAATAACGATATATTTTGAGGTTGTTTTAAACATATGTAGAAGAAAATACATGACAACAGAAGAAAAAGACTTGGTGGGAATCAGTGGAAGCGTCCTGATATAAGGTCCCTTTACTGTTGATGTGGTGGAAAAATATTACATAAATTAAGCAAGAAGACACGCCCCACCAGAGATTCAGATATATTATCAATAAAAAAATTTTAATAACAGTATGGCAATGATACAATATTAAATTAAATAAATGGAATGAAAGTAGAAAGAAATAGATCAAAGTACCTACAAGAATTTAGTATATAATAAATAGTTCATTCTAAGTTAGTGGGGAAATAATGCATTATCCAACAGATGTGTTGATAACTAGATAATAATTTTGGAATAAAATAATATTTCGGCTTCTTTTCTAAAGCTGTTATTCCAGATAAAGAGTAATGATTAAACATTAAAAAATTAAATCATGTATGGGGTAAAGAAAAATATGGACAAGATTTATATGATTGTATTATGGGCAATATCTTACTGAAGCATCCCACTAAAGAAAGAATCTGTAAAGAAAAATATTTTTAATGTAAATTTTATAAATGAACAAATTGAAAGACCAATTTTAAGCTGAGAATTGTTTGAGTCATGAATGTCTGACAGTTGAATTCTTAACATGTTGATTCCTTAGAAAATAATGAGAAAGAGAAACATACCACTGGAAAAATAGGCAAATAATAATTTGCATACACATGTACACACACACACACACACACACACACATATATATATACAGATCATCCTAACTTATTATGGGGTTACATCCCAATAAAGCCATTGTAAATTGAAAATACTGTAAGTCAAAAATGCATTTAATCCCTAAACTGGAAACAATGCAAACATCCATAACAGGAGAATGGGTAAATAAATGATGATGTATCCATAAAATGGAGACTTACTCAGCAATTAAAAAAAAAATACATGTTGATACATGCAACATGAGTGAATCTCACAGATATTAAGTTGTATGAATGAAGAGAGATTAAAAAAAAAGCTCATATTAAAAAAAATGCCTCTCATACACTTAACCTATAAGACATCATACCTTAATCTCAGCCTAAATTGGGGACTGCCTGTGTGTATGTGTGTATGTGTGTGTGTGTGTGTGTTTGTTTTATATGTGTATTTGTGTATATATATGTATGTAAAACAGATGAAATACTTATAAAAATATTTCACCAGTATGTTTATTGAAATACATCTTGGAAATAAATATAAATAAATATTTAATGATGTGACAGTATGTTTAAAGTGGATTAATAAATGACAAAAATCAGATTACAAAGCAATACATATAATATTACCTTGTTAACAAATACATGTACATTTATGTGCAAGGAAAAAAACAGAATAACATTTTAAGAGTTATCTGTGAATGGTGGAATTGTGGATGATTTTTTTCTTCTTTTTATTTACTTTATAAAGTTCTATCATTAATGTAATTTTATTTTATATTTATAAAAATAAAAAAACACAAAGTAAGTATATATTTTTTCTCATTAGCCCTAGGACAAAGGGACTGAGGTTTTGGTAGCAAGAAGAATCTGCTATAATTCATGAGGTGAGGATGTTTTCATTTTCGATGTGATAGGTCCAACAGATGTTGCTACTTACAAGATTCCTCTTCATGACACTAAGCAGATTGGTTTCAACATAACTACTTTCCCAGCATGATTTTCCCCTAAGAAAACTCTACCTACAGCTGTATGCACTACTCTGACCCTCCTTGAACAAAATATTAACCTCACTTGGGCATTTTAAAATTACTCAATACTAATGTCACCAAAAAAATTGTGTAAAAATCAGTTCACTAGATATAAAAATAAAATGACAACATCGTTATTGCTAAGGCATTTAATATCAAAAAATGAGACCACTGGGCTTCCCTGGTGGCACAGTGGTTAAAGAGTCTGCCTGCCAATGCAGGGGACACAGGTTCGTGCCCAGGTCCGGGAAGATCCCACATGCCACGGAGCGGCTGGGCCAGTGAGCCACGGCCAGTGAGCCTGTGCGTCCGGAGCCTGTGCTCCCCAATGGGAGAGGCCACAACAGTGAGAGGCCCATGTACAGCAAAAAAAAAAAAAAAAAAAAAAAATGAGACCACTGAATATTTAGTATTATATTCTCTGCTGACTTAAGATTCTCTTCCTAAGATTTTTTTAGATTAACACCATGTTTTCATGTCTAAATAATTCCATTTTTGTTGTTCTGAGAAGGAAAAGGGAGAGTTCTTTTTTAAAAAAAATTTTATTGAAGTATAGTTGATTTACAATGTTGTGTTAATTTCTGCCATACAGCAAAGTGATTCAGCTATGCATATATATAAATTGTTTTTTTAATATTCTTTTCCATGATGGTTTATCACAGGCTACTGAATATAGTTCCCTGCACTGTACAGTAGGACCTGGTTGTTTAGAGAGAGTTCTTCAGATTCTCCCCTTTTCTTAGCGACATACACACTACAGAAAATTCATATGAGCCTGAAGACATAAGCTATGAACTTGAATCCTACTTGTCAGGATGAGAGGACAGAGTGGCTCCATCTTGCTTTCAGGACAGCTCGTGATGTGCCAGCTTGAAAACTTCCATCTTTCCATCTGTACAGTGGCAGCCCCCATAGCTGCTTCAAGATGAGTTTCATCTGCAGACGTTTAGAAACGCCATGAAGAAATGAAGACTCCACTTGCAATAGCATAGATGAACCTGGAAAACATTACACTAAGTGAAACAAGCCAGACACAAAGAGACAAGTAGTTCATGATCTCACTGATATGTGTAATTTAAAAAGTCAACCTCATAGAGCAAGAAAGTAGAGGGGTGGGTGCCAGGGGCTGGGGGTGGGCACTATGGGGAATTGCTGGTCCCAGGGCACAAAGCTTCAGTTACAAGATGAATAATTTCTGGGCAGTGAACAGCATGCTGACTAGAGTAAAGAATACTGCATGGTACACTTGACGTTGGTGAAGAGAGTAGATCCTAAGTATTCTCACCACACACACACACTCACACACATACAAAGGTAACTATGTGAGGCAACAGATGCATTAATTAACTTGATGGCATCCTCATTTCACAGTGTACACGTATATTACATCTTCACTACATACACCTAAAAAGAATCACGTTGTACAACCTAAATATTTGCAATTTTTATTTGCCAATTATACCTCAATAAAGGTGGAAGAAATAATAAAACAAAAAAATGAAGGGGCTTCCCTGGTGGCGCAGTTGTTGGGAGTCCGCCTGCCGATGCGGGGGACGCGGGTCTGTGCCCCGGTCTGGGAGGATCCCACATGCCGCGGAGCAGCTGGGCCCGTGAGCCGTGGCTGCTGAGCCTGCACGTCCGGAGCCTGTGCTCGGCAATGGGGGAGGCCACAGCAGTGAGAGGCCCGCGTACCACAAAAAAAAAAAAAAAAAAAAAGAAGAAGAATCACGTCTCAGGACTTCCCTGGTGGCACAGTGGTTAAGAATCTGCCTGCCAATGCAGGGGACACAGGTTCGAGTCCTCGTCTGGGAAGATCCCACGTGCCATGGAGCAACTAAGTCCGTGCACCGCAACTACAGAGCCTGCGCTCTGGAGCCCGTGAGCCACAACTACTGAGCCCATGTGCCACAACTTCTGAAGCCTGTGCGCCTAGAGCCCGTGCTCTGCAACAAGAGAAGCCACAGCAATGAGAAGCCTGGGCACTGCAACGAAGAGTAGCCCCCGCTCGTTGTAACTAGAGAAAGCTACAGCGTGCAGCAATGAAGAGGCAAAGCAGCCAAAAATAAATGAATAAAATGAATTGTTTTTTTTAAAAAAAGAATCACTTCTCTAAGAGTAATGAGGACCCTAGAGGCGGGAGGGGAGCTGTGTGCGGCACTGTAGTGATAGAAGGGACTGGAATGCCAGGGCAGCATCTGTTAGTTCTGCTTCTTTGTCTGGATGTCAGTTACACAGGTGTGTTAGCGTTAGTTAATAAAAATTCAGCAAGCTGTACACTTCTGATAGGTGCCACAAGTTTTATACAGTGATAGTCACATTAATATTTCAGGAGCTATGAAAACTAACCATTTGCTCAGTTTGCAGCCTAATGTTTTCTTAAGAATGACTTTTGTTAAAACCCATGGATAAAAACACATTCACTTTACCTGTTGAGTTTACCCCATTTTTATCATTGTAAAACCAAAGTGTTTTGAGATATATCGATACAACTTTGTTAGATACAAGCTTTATTTATTTGGGAAAAAAATCCTACAAACACTAAAAGAATGCCTAGATCATGTTGGCAATTAAATTAGAATAGATTTCAAAATATCTTATTTAAATGTCTCTGAAGTTGGCATCGTTCATCAGACTAGGTTTGCCATAATCTTGAGACTCATAATTTTTCCTTTCCTGTGTGAAATAATGAAATGCAAATAAAATTATCATACCGTGAAGCATCAAAGTGACGGAAGCTATTGGCAAAATACCTGCAAAATGGCTTGAGCTGTGTTAAATTTGTACACCCAAACTGCTTTAGATGAGGCTGAATGAACATGAATCAGAGACAGCTGATGAATCAGGAGTAGGGAAGGCAGATGTAAGGAAACAGTCCCAGAGGTGTTAAGGTACCTGCGGGTCCCTGTGCTGAGCTCCTGGAACACAGAAGGTCGAGTCGCTGCCAGGTCTTTGGCATCATCAGGAAAGATGTTGCGTGACTAGAGTCTTAAATTAACTGAATAAGCGAGGGCAAAACTCCTAATATTCCCTGAGCCTCAGTCTTCTTGTCTGTTGAATGATAACACTAATGCTAACTTTTTGGTTTGTCTGGGGTTAGAGAAAGAGTATATAACACACTTGGCGGAGAGCTTTCCCGTAAACCAGCCAAGGACAAGAACACTGCGGAGGGAAAGAAGAGCTCTGTACAAAGTACTACTGCTGTTCAAATGTTATTTATTACCCTCATTTTATTTAAATGGATAAGCAAGAAACCATTCTAAGCAGATGGATCATTTTAACGCGTATTCATGGGTTATGTCTTATTTCCTGTCATGAAATTTCTTAATCACATACACAATTGTGTGATCAGTTCAAAATGTTGTTGACATTGTTTCTAATCACTAGTCTTAATGTGCAAATTATTTATTCAATATATCATCATGATGTAGCCCCATTTCTTATGTCTTCAAATGAGCACAGTTCCTTTAAAAGTAAATATCACCCCAGCCCTGCAAGTGGTTTGACCTTTTATGCCATTGTCTATAATTCATTCATTCAACAAATATTTTTTGAGTAATAACTGTGTGCCAGATTGTTCTAGGTGCCCAGAATATAGTAGTGACCAACTCAGAGACCCCATTCCCCAGAAAGCTGACATTACAGTAGGGAGACTGAGTTACCAATAACTGTAATGAACAAATAGTTTAGTATAGTAGTTGGTGATGTGTTCTAAGAAAACACAATGGAGCAGGGTAAGGGAGATTCCAGGGGGATGGGTAGTTCTCATTGAGAAGGTGACAGTTGACACTTGAAGCAGGTTAGAGATTCAGCCCTGCCGTTATCGGGGGAAGAGCATCCCAGGCCGAGGAACAGCCAGTGCAAAGCCCAAAAGCTGCAGGAGGCTGTGTGACTCTGTAGCAGACTGAGCCAGGCTGTAGGTCGCTGGGAGGACCTCAGCTTCGCTTGCAGTGAAATGTAGTGTTTAAGCCCAGAAGAAGCATGATGGAATTTGCTGCTTTTTAAAAAATGCAGTTTAGATTTTAAAAGGATCAGAGGATCAGCTGAGGAGGCACCTGGGGAAGACCTGAGGGTAAAAGCAGAGAGAACAGTTGGGAGGTGAGTATCCAGGTGAGAGATTCTGGGGGCTCCAGCAAGACTGAAACAGTGGGCTTGGTCGGAAGTGGCTGGATTTGGGATGTATTCTAAAGGAAGAACCCACGGGAATTTCTGACAGATTGGCATGGGATGTAACAGGACATAAACATGTGCTTCTGGTTCACAGAAAACTGTTATGAAGGAAAATATCTCATTTTTAAATTAAAAATCGTGGGCTTCCCTGATGGCGCAGTGGTTGAGAATCTGCCTGCTAATGCAGGGGACACGGGTTCGAGCCCTGGTCTGGGAGGATCCCACATGCAGCGGAGCAACTGGGCCCGTGAGCCACAACTACTGAGCCTGCGCGTCTGGAGCCTGTGCTCCGCAACAAGAGAGGCCGCGACAGTGAGAGGCCCGCGCACCGCGATGAAGAGTGGCCCCCGCTTGCCACAACTAGAGAAAACCCTCGCACAGAAACAAAGACCCGGCACAGCCAAATATAAATAAATAAATAAATTAACTCCTACCCCCAACATCTTAAAAAAAAATATTAAAAAAAAATTAAAAATCGTATATACATTCGTTTGCTCAAAGTATACGCTTTCTCTCGAATTGTACATAATGAAGCTACATGTGAAACAATGAGAGCGTTGTTAACCTATGTTTCAAAATGCTACACTGAGTCTTAGGAAGAGAGGTCTCTGCAAGGGAGTCCTGGATGCCTGGTGGGCTTGCCCGCCGCACCCCTCTGCTTCAGAGGATGCCATGTGGTGGAAGCTGTCAATCTATTTCATTTCCGTCAACCAGAGTCGAAGTGGCATTTCATGATTTCATTAATTGAACTCTGCTGGCTTTTGACCTTGCGGTTTCCAGACTTGCGACCCCGTATTCTTTCTCCCTTGCGCTCTGCCAGGCTGTCTTCAGAAGAATTTCACGTGACTGTCAAGGGAAAATTACCTTTGGTGCCTTCATCTGTCAAAATCCTGTCATCGCTGCAGGTATGTCTCAGTGTGACTCAGGCTATGAGGTGAGGCTCTGATTTTATTGTCACTTTCTTTTCTTCTGACAGTCTGAGAGCACACTCCCTCCCCTTCATTGTGCACGTGTGTGCCACACTGCGTATTGTTACATAATTGCTGTTATGCAGAATGTGAGCTGTTTCATCCTCTCATCAAAAAGATAATTCTGCAGCAAAACCTTTTCAGTCCCTAGAGGTTTTATTTGACATTCTCATAAATGGTGGAATATTTGAAATACTTATTAAAAATAAATAAATGTTAAATGATTGATTGATTGATTGACTAATTGATTAGGGAGAAGCTCAGAAGCCTGGTCTCTTTTTCTTAGGCACTCCCAGGATGGTTAAAAAAAAAAAAAGCAACAACAACGACTGGTTCAGGGGGAAATTTATGAATCTTCCAGCCTTCAGTGAATATAAGATTATCTCTTGCTCGTTTGCATTGTTTATTTTTAACACTTTTTACTTGTTCTTCATAAAGGCAGTGCATCGTGCGTCCTTTGAGCACCATGGAAATCATTCCTAAATACTGCAGGGAATAAATGATGTGTTAGTTATTTAATTTCATGTGTTAAAATGTGGTTTGGGTTTGGACAAATGTATAATGAAATGCATCCATCATTATAATTACCATGCAGGGTATTTTCACTGCCCTAAAAACACTCTGTGCTCTGCCTGTTCATCTCCCCCAACACTAGCCCAGGCAACCACCTACCTTTTCACTTTCTCCACAGTTTTGCCTTTTCCAGAATGTCATATTATTTGAGTCATTAATTATGTAGCCTTTACAGATGGGCTTCTTTGCCTTGTAATATGTGTTTAGGATTTGTCCCTTTCTTTCCATGGCTTGATAGCTCATTTCTTTTTTAGTGCTGAGTAATATTCTTCATTGCTCCAAGTTTTGACAATTATCAATAAATGTTTACTCTATTAAAATTTTAAGTGTTTACACTATGAACATCTGTGTGCAGGTTTTTGTGTGGACATCAGGTTTCAACTGTTTTGGGTAAATACCAAGAAGTTCAGTTGCTGGGTCATGTGTTAAAGAATGTCTGGCTGTGTAAGAAACTACCAAACTCTCTTCCAAAGTGGCTGCACCATTTTGCATTCCCACCGGCATTGATGAGAATTCCTGTTGCCCCCCATCCTTGTCAGCATTTGTGGCTGTCAGTGTTCCAGACTGTGGCCATTCTAAGAGGTGTGTCGTGGTGTCTCATTGTTGTTTGAATTTGCATTTCCCTGACAGCACCTGATGCAGAGCGCCTTTCCACATGCATTTTTGCCATCTGCTTATCTTTTTTCGTGGGGTGTCTTTTAAAAATTTTGGCCCATTTACAAATTGCATTGCTTGTTTTCAATAAATAAAGTGTTAATAAATAAACTGATTTATCCAATGTGTCTTTTGCAACTTTCCCCCAGTCATATCTCCTAATTCTTGATGTTGTCTTTCACAGAGCAGAGTTTTTAATTTTAATGAAGTCCAGCTTATGGACTATTTCTTTCATGAATCACATCTTCAGTGTTGTATGGCATTAACATATTTTGATCTTCCCTCCTAGACTGAAATGACCATTCAGAGATTTGTGTCTCCTTCTCACTGCCAAGACTCACAGTTGTGGCTGGGATGTTCTATGAACATGCGCATCATGATGTCACAGTGACCAAACTCACTGGGTGTGCAAGAAACACTATACAAGACTAACAATCTTATATTCAGAAAAAAAACTTCAGCCAAAGCTTTAGATTTCCTGACTCCCTTTATACTCAGAAAGTCCAAGAAACATTGTTATCTACAGCAAAATGATTACATTCATCCAGAAAAAGAAGTCAATGTAATGACAACAGCAACAATTACATCCTTGTAAAAAACAAAAAGTAGAAAAAAAATTGTAGACTAAAATAAAGACAATGGAAGCAAAGTTCATTATTGCCAGAATACCAGGGAAGACATTCCCTGGAGGGGGAAGTGGATACCTTATATAACTGGGATTTTCCTAAATAATATGGTGAAACTATGGAGGGATAAACCTTCAAATTATTGTTCTCAGAGATTGTCTAGTTTCGGGGTGGAAAGATAACAAATGTGGTTTTGGTTCTGACCATTTCTTTCTACAAGGCAGATCTTGCTAGGGTTCTTTCTGGGCAGGATAAGAACAGTCATTTTTCCTTCTAAGCATTGTGTCCCTGACCCAGTGTTGTACCGGAGCTGGACTATACCAATTCCAGGTGGCCAACTAAGCTCATGCTCTACAAAATCCCTTTTCATTTCCATTATGTTGGTGGCTTAAGATCAGAGACGGTGTAGGAGCATTTACACAGCAGAAATTGGCAAACACTTAAACCAGGCCTGCCTACCAGAGTCCACTGTTAAATATTCACCAGCATACCATCGGCCTGATCCTGTGATTCTGACAGCCAGTTACCACTACTCACTCCATCTTCACACAGAGACATCATCTCCTTAGAGATGCTGCATGTACAGTGGATAAGCCACTAACCTTTTATAGGATCAGAATTGTAAAATCTTTCCTACAGTATAAGTACATTCCTTCCATAGAGTGAACTAGTTTGCATATTCTTGTACAGCTTACAAAATACATTAACCTTTAGTCTCATTTCCATTTTATTTTCACAGCATTCCCTGGTAGAGTAATTATTATTCCACCTAATGTATGAAGAAAATACGGATGAAAGAGATTGTCAGTTGCTCAGAATAACAGGGCTTAGTTAATTAATTGGCTTTTGATATCTTCTTTTTTCCTGCCTTGTCATTGCATAGAAGAATGGAAATATTATTCATATATGGATATTTTTGTTTTAATATGTTAAATATAATCTTAATCTTTATAACACTTTATCTTTTTTTAACATCTTTATTAGAATATAATTGCTTTACAATGGTGTGTTAGTTTCTGCTTTATAACAAAGTGAATCAGCTATACATATACGTATGTCCCCATATCTCTTCCCTCTTGCATCTCCCTCCCTCCCACCTTCCCTATCCCACCCCTCTAGGTGGTCACAAAGCACCGAGCTGATCTCCCTGTGCTGTGTGGCTGCTTCCCACTAGCTATCTATTTTACATTTGGTAGTGTATATATGTCAGTGCTACTCTCTCACTTTGTCACAGCTTACCCTTCCCCCTCCCCATGTCCTCAAGTCCATTCTCTAGTAGGTCTGTGTCTTTATTCCCGTCCTGCCCCATGTTCTTCATGATCATTTTTTTTTTAGATTCCATATATATGTGTCAGCATATGGTATTTGTTTTTCTCTTTCTGACTTACTTCACTCTGTATGACAGACTCTAGGTCCATCCACCTCACTATAAATAACTCAATTTCGTTTCTTTTTATGGCTGAGTAATAGTCCATTGTACATATATGCCATATCTTCTTTATCCATTCATCTGTCGATGAACACTTAGGTTGCTTCCATGTCCTGGCTATTGTAAATAGAGCTGCAATGAACATTGTGGTACATGACTCTTTTTGAATTATGGTTTTCTCAGGGTATTTGCCCAGGAGTGGGATTGCTGGGTTATATGGTAGTTCTATTTTTAGTTTTTTAAGGAACCTCCATACTGTTCTCCATAGTGGCTGTATCAATTTACATTCCCACCAACAGCGCAGGAGGGTTCCTTTTTCTCCACACCCTCTCCAGCATTTATTGTTTGTAGATTTTTTGATGATGGCCATTCTGACTGGTGTGAGATGATATCTCATTGTAGTTTTGATTTGCATTTCTCTAACGATTAGTGATGTTGAGCATCCTTTCATGCGTTTATTGTCAATCTGTATATGTTCTTTGGAGAAATGTCTATTTAGATCTTCTGCCCATTTTTGGATTGAGTTGTTTGTTTTTTTGATATTGAGCTGCATGGGCTTCTTGTAAATTTTGGAAATCAATCCTTTATCAGTTGCTTCATTTGCAAATATTTTCTCCCATTCTGAGGGTTGTCTTTTCATCTTGTTTATGGTTTCCTTTGCTGTGCAAAAACTTTTAAGTTTCATTAGGTCCCACTTGTTTATTTTTGTCTCCATTTCCATTTCTCTAGGAGGTGGGTCAGAAAGGATCCTGTTGTGATTTATGTCATAGAGTGTTCTGCCTATGTTTTCCTCTAAGAGTTTGATACTCTCTGGTCTTACATTTAGGTCTTTAATACATTTTGAGTTTATTTTTGTATAACACTTTACCTTGATAATGTTTTGAAATGCAAACTATTTACTATTATTTCTTACAGCATTTTTTTAAATTTGTGACATAATGATGATAATAGCTACCTTTGGATACTTACTATGTAGGTTTGCTGTGTTAAGCACTTTACCTATAATCTCACTGCACACTCCCAGGATAGCATAAACATCCATATTGGGCTTCCCTGGTGGCGCAGTGGTTGAGAGTCCGCCTGCCGATGCAGGGGACATGGGCTCGTGCCCTGGTCCGGGAAGATCCCACGTGCTGCGGAGCGGCTGGGCCCGTGAGCCATGGCCTCTGAGCCTGTGCATCCAGAGCCTGTGCTCCGCAACGGGAGAGGCCACAACAGTGAGAGGCCCGTGTACCGCAAAAAAAAAAAAAAAAAAAAAAATCCATATTTATATAAAGGAATGGAAGTTTACATCAGTAGAGAATCTGTCCCAGATCGCATAGTGGGAGGCTGGGATCTGAAGTGTAGCTCTGATGCTCCAGTCTGCAGGTTTCATCACAGTGCAAACATTGTGGCACCCACCACTTGGTGCTTGCCTTTCTCCTTCTCCATTTAAAGAGTTTTTTTCCTACACAAATTCACTTAAATGCATTTTAATTTACAATCAAATGTCTTTAAAACAATTTGTACGTCATTGTTTTAACTTTCATAATCTTCCTTTCTTCATGGATTTTGTCATTTATATATCAGTTCAATATTTATACAGTGAAAAAAGGCAAGGTCCAGTTTTTAAGTGCCCTGGCTCTGAAGTCAGACTTTATAAAGTGGGACTATTCATATTTAGTTCCAAGAATTGCCTAGAGGATGCCTTCTCGACCTTTGACAAGTCGGGACAAGTGCAGAAAACAATCCCATGTGAGCAGCTCACTGAGGTGCAGAGGCAAGGCTGCCTCAACCTCAGAGCCGTCTGGCTCTCAGTAACAAACACACCTGTCCCCACTCCTACGCCCCAGGGGGAAGTGCCGGCCTCAGGAGTCACAGGCAGCCTCGATGGATGCCAGGGAACCTGGCACACAGAAGACGCTGCGTTAGTTCCACTTGGTTAGCTCGAACTAATGAGACTTTTCTGCATTTGATGCAAACTCATGAAAGTGAGGGAGCCTGAATGGTGTCTGCTGTGGGTCACTTGGTCACTGTTGCATTCCAGCATGACTCTTTATCCCATTTCATACCATCTACCTTTCATTGCTGAGGGCCAGGAAATGCAATTATCAAGTGTTTGAAATGATGTCAGCAATCCTAGTGAAGCTAAGCGTGGTGCCCTCCCAGTAGGAACGTGCAGGAAACCAGTGGCGTGAAGAAGCGGGAATCACAGGGAAAAAAGAAAGTCGTGTCACTTCCTTTCCTTGTGCTGGATGCCCCTAGGGGTGGTCCTTCTCTCACACACTCCAAGACAGGCTCCATCCTTTTCTGGATGCTCTCACTGTGAAAAGGCCTGTGGCTTCTCTGCTCCCCAAAGCCAACTCTGTTTAGAAATCAAAACATCTCCTGCGGTGGGACCTCCTCAACTTGAGAGCTGATGCGCGGATAAAGGTCTCGTGTCAGCCTGGCGCTTCTCCAGCTGGAGACCTACAGGGGCAGGGGCTGCGGTCACCCTTCTCCCCCTGGCTTCACCTGGGTGCTGGCCCTTTCTCTCTTGGAGCCCGTACAGACACCCTCCACCTCCCACGACCAAGAACTGCAGTTTCCAGGACCCCTTTCTCAGGGCCCCCCAGGCGTGCTGAACATGTCTGGCCCCCTTATGGGGCATCTTCCTGCCCTTTAACACAAGATGCCAGACAACGCCTCCCATCCTCCTCAGGCATGGCCCACAGGTCCCTGGGAAACACACACCTCAGAACTGTCATCGTGCCCGTGGGTTTCCTTCCAAAACATAGGACTCTGCTATAAAAGGTCTCTTCAGGCAGCTTCTGATAGTTGAGATTTCTCAGCTATAAGCCATTTGTTGCCTTTGTCCTTCAAGTGCACGGAGTCCCTCGTGAGTTCTCTAGGAGGTGGTCTGGAAGTGAGTAAACAGCTCTCATCCTTCACTGTGGCTACAGGACGTGGCTTCACCTTTCCCACCCACTTCAGTTCCAAACCTTGCGCATTTTCAGTGAGTGCCCTAGGGTCACGCAATAGGTCCTGGGACCCCTCTTGGTAGGTTCTACATGGCTAGCTTAGGACCTTACTTGGGAATGCCAGACTGGTTTAATGGTTATCATCGTAAATCAACTACTAAACCAAATCAGAATTACTAGTTATATCTGAATAATTTGATTGTCTAGATATGTGACTTTGTGCAGGTGAAATAAAACTGTCTTAAAACCAGGAAAACTTCCTTTTTAAAAGTCATGGTTCATGTAGAAACTCTCCCAGGGCTGATACGATAATTGGGAGTAAATTCATCAATAGATTAAATCATTAGCACAGATTTTTAAATCATCCTGAAGAACATAGTTACATTTTAGATGATGTGAAATTAGAAATAATGTTTACAATTTTAGTATGTGAGACTGGCATTCAAGACAACCCTGAAAGGATATTAGAGGGCAGAAAAATAATTATTCCTGTTACTCTAATCCTGGGAGGTTTGCCAGATTCCAGGCGATTATGCTGCCATCAGGACATCCTGGTGCCTTGGCTGCCCAGCAGCCATGCTCCTCCCACTTTTTTCCTTCCAGAGGTACAGAACACCATGGCTTTTGGGATTGAAGTCGGCATATGAGAAATTCAATCTCATTACATCACCCAGGGTGTGTTTGCTGTGGACACAGACTGGGCTTTAATGTCAGACAAATCCAAATTCAAATACTGACCTTGGAAAAGATAATTAAGCTCTTTCGAATTTGCTTTGAAACTGAATACACGTTTCCCTTGCTCTCCTAAAGCAGATCACCCCCGCGAAACCTTTCACGAGCCAAAATGGTGTAAAGCGAAGAAGCAGTTACCTTAGGACACCTCTTGCTGACGGAGGCACAAAATGAATCCCGATAAAGCACAGATGCTGCCAGACACAGGTCAAGGTTCTGGAGGCTTGATGCTGAGATGCTGAGTGTGCTTCTAGGGAAGGGGCCTGGCGGGGCCCCTCTCACTGCTCGGGTTGTGCGCTGTGTCTGTAACAGCTCCACTCCCTACAAAACAAATGTTGAATGCTATTTTCACTTCCCGCCATTTTTTCATAAAAGGCAAAATCCTTTTCAGATTTCTTGCCGTGTGAAAACAGGTACTAGTGCAGATATTTTCTGAAAGCAAAGTGGCATAAAGCAAACTTTCGAAAAGCGGGGAGTATCCATAGTTAGCCAATTCATGGATTCATTTTTTTCATTCAAAAAATAGTTACAGAAGAAAAACAAAAACAAAAATAAAAACACTAGAGACTTCCGTGGTGGTCCAGTGGTTCAGACTCTGTGCTTCCACGGCAGTGGGCGCGGGTTCGATCCCTGGTTAGGGAACTAAGATCCCTCATGCCGCATAATAGTTCCAGAGTGCCTCTCCTATGTTCTGTACATTGTGCTGGGCAGTAGGGGCTTAACAGTGAAGGGGAATGTGATCACTGCCCTCATGCAGCTAACAGTCTAAAGGATGTGGTGACGATACATGAATAACTAGGAATGAACAAGAAGCTTACAGGCTGTGACTGTTGCCCGGGGGAGGAACAAACAGAGGGTTGCAGGTGGTTAGATAGACAATAACAAGAGGAGACCTACCCCAGGTAGTGAAATTAGAGCAGCTCTCTTGAAGAAGGGACATTTGAGATGAGACCCCAAGGAGCCTGCAAAGAAGAGGCTCTGAGTTGGGGAAGATGTCCGAATGGATCAAAGCCCGAGGCAGGAGTGGGTTATGCCTGAAGGGATTTTTCTATTGGGTGGATTCAGCTGGCTGAGGAGTTCCAGAACACCCAGTCCCCGAGAGGCCCCTTGGGGAGTGGCAGCTCAGGTCTCCAAAGCCCTGGTCTGAAGACGGGCTTGGTGGGGCGCTGGCAACCTGGGAAAATCCTGTCCTGTTCTAGTTCTTTGCAAAGCAAGCCATGTAAAACCCCATGAGAGTGTGCTAGGACCAAGAGTGTTAGCTTACAGTGCAAAACAGTTTAATGCAAACTGGAATCCTCAGTTCCTTAAGAACACAGCCTAAGAGTGATTGTTCTCTGCTAAAGCTCAACACACCTTTGGGAACATAGAGCAGGCGCTCAAGAAGTACGTGTAAAAGTCTGTGGGACATAAAAAACTGAACGGTCTGGGCACTAAAGAATGACCTAACACTAAACTGTTTATTACATCCACTGTAAATCTTAATTATGGTTTAAAATGATTGCATGAAGCCAGGAAAAAAGATTCTATGACGACAATAACTATTGTTGTTATAAAGTCCACAGACTATAACCACTTATTCGGTCTCCTCGCCTGAATGCCTGAAGTCTCCTTGTTGAACCATTCATTTTTTCATTGTTATTTCGAACTTATTTATAATAAGCAAAATATGACAGTTTATCATTGTTTGTAAAAAGCAAGAAAACTGCCTGTAAACCGAGCCCCATCATTAACTCTGTGACCTGTACGAAGAGAAGGGAATTCTCATGATAAATTAGCAATCATTTCATCTGGGGGCAGCAAATAAACTTATGCAGACTGTGTCACAGATTACTGCACACCCCGTCCCTTAGCTTCTAGGAAAGGATGGACTTTTCCCAGTGGACGCAGGTAGAGAGTATTTTTCAAACCTTGGTAACCCTTTTCTTTCTTATGACTTAGAGATCTTTTACCACAAACATCTGTCATCCCCATGTCACCTCCCCCCACCCAGAGTTATTGAACCTTCAGAACCATAATTAAATGTATCGACTGTATAGATCTTTTTCAAATTCTCCTGATAATAACATACCTTAATGCTTATGTTTTAAATTTAAAATTATTTCCAAAGCCACCCAAGCGAACCAAAATAACTATAGGATAATACTAATTGAATAAAAGAAAAACAATCGGCCCCCTCACTAAGAGATAAATACAGTCTTACCTTTGTGTAAATGTCTTAGACAAACTTCTTCCATTTTGTTTGTGTGCTTACATATTTCATATTTTTTAATGTGATATGCCATCCATGATTTTCATCAGCAATTTTTTAGCATAACTTATCCACATGTAGATAAAATTATTTTACATTATCTCACTAACCACATATATTTATACACAACACACATAATACATATATCGGAATTTAAATTTTTTTTTAATTTATTTATTTATTTTGCGCTGTCCTGGGTCTTCGTTTCTGTGCGAGGGCTTTCTCTAGTTGTGGCAAGCGGGGGCCACTCTTCATCGCGATGCGCAGGCCTCTCACTATCGTGGCCTCTCCTGTTGTGGAGCACAGGCTCCAGATGCGCAGGCTCAGAAGTTGTGGCTCACGGGCTCTAGAGCTCAGGCTCAGTAGTTGTGGCTCACGGGCCTAGATGCTCCGTGGCATGTGGGATCTTCCCAGACCAGGGCTCGAACCCGTGTCCCCTGCATTAGCAGGCAGATTCTCAACCACTGCGCCACCAGGGAAGCCCCCGGAATTTAATTTTATCAATCCCTATTTCTTGACATAGAACTAGTTTTCAACTTTCAATTCTTCTAAAAAAGGTCAAGATAACCCCCTTAAATAAATTTTGCACACACTTCTATTTCTTTTGTATATGGAAATGGAACTTATTAACCAAGATTTTATACATTTTTAGGCATGTAATACCATTGCAAGTTGCCCCCCAAAAATGTCAAAATTTATGCTCTCACTGAGACTGTATCACATAACCATGTTCCGAAACTAAACCAAGGAGAAAGTATCAGGTAATGTTCAAAATTAAACTGAGATGAAATTATGTGCTAATTTTAATTAATGTGCAAATAATAATAACTGAAGTATGTGCTAATTTTGAAGAAGGATGATGTCTCAGAATTGCCTTAGAAAAACAGCCACCTCCGCTTGGGCAAATGCACGCACTGTGGCAGGCGCTCAACTCTGACTTATTTGGAGGATGTCTGATTACAATGCAACAGGCCTCGGAGGCATGAATTGCCATGAAGGGCTTCCAGTGGCCATTAGAGAGCAAAGCACAGGCAGGAAATGACCCAGCACAGGAGGCCCTGTTTACTTACCACAGTCAGAGACGCAGGAGCTGCTATGATCAGCTCAGAGCTCGTCCAGGTGTGAGAGCGAATAGGAAAAGTGTAGGCGTGTTTCTTATCCTCCAGAATCGTTTTCATTTAAGGGGAAAGATGTGGACAATGGAAGAATTCCACAGCCATACAAGGCAGTATTTGAAAACTAACAGTTGAATTGCACAAGTCAGTATTAAGTTATAGTAGTCTGGGGTAAATGAAACTCTGGCATAGTTTAATTAGGAATTTATGGGAAAAGGTGAAATGGGAACTGGATACTGAAGGACAGGCAAGGGTGGGGTAGGAAGAAAAGCAATGTAATCCAAATAATCAGCAATGGACATGAACATGGCGTAACAAACTCTAACCAGGCCCTTTGGTTGCAAAAGGAGAAGGCTGGTGCCAACGGTACAGCGGGATGTAGAAAGATTTGTTAGATGAGATGTGAAAGCACTGGATTCTAGCATAAGAAAATTCTGCTCTAACCTATGAATTAGAGTGAGTCATTTGAAGACTTCTGTGCAAGGGCATAAAATGAAGTCCTGATTCATCTGTTCGTGCAGACGTGCATAACAAATATTTACTGAAGACCTACTATGAACCGCACATTAGGAAAGAGAATTAGATTCTTTTTTAAAGTTGCTGTAAGTATAAAGCCTACAGTTTGGGCAGAACTATTCATGGAAACAGTAACTTTACTTTGGCTTTGCTGCCATAGACAAATCAGGGAAAAAGAGCTCATGCTGGGAAGATACTATTCCCTTGTCATATGTTCCTGTATTCAGGGACTTGGGCTATAGAAACACTTCTGCTCCCCTATGTGGACTGCAGCTCACCAGGAGAGGAGAAGTCGTTTATCTGCAATGTGGGATCGAGCGCCTCTTGGCTCTGTCCTGTGGAAACAGCCTGTCACACCTCCGCTCATACACACTGTGACCTTTCTGAGTGGGCTTTGCCCCTGCTGAGGGGACCCGGAATGGTCCAACTCCATCAGTGACCAAGTGGGTAAGTGATCCCAGTAGGTGAAGTATTTATGAGCTCACTTGGCCGTACATCTGAAACCCCTGCCTCCGTCAGCTCTGCCAGTAATGAAGCTGGCCCTTTGATGTCTCTCGGTAATCTCTGATATCTACCTCTCAAAGGGTCCTGAAAATACACAAGAAAGAAAGGAACCATTTGCCCCTCCCCCCAATGGAGCTAAATTGTGATATGGGGCAAGAAGTAAGAAATACCTAAAGTCGTTTTCTTTCAGGCTTTTGTTTTCTGAAAGCCTGAATTCCGGAGGATATTTTGCAAGTAAGGGTGAAAGAACCCCACACTATGAAAAGAGTGGGGCTCAAGCTCAGTGGGAAATGATTGAGGCCCCTAAGTCTGAGGTGGGGACGGGTCCCCGGAACTTTCGGTTTTGCAGGTCTGTGTCCAGAACCCTGGTAGATTAGAACGACCTGAGGGGTGCATCTCATAAGTCTGGACACTCAGCCCAGAGTTCCCAGCTTCAGGGGACTCCAGCACCCAGGGCTGGCGTGAATGGGGCTGAGTTCCTGCATGTAAAGTGGGATAACCATGCATGTGAGTTTTCCCGGAACAGCCCTGGCTTATTTCTTGTTATCCTGGAGTAATTTTACGTGCTCCCCTTTCACTCTTCAGTGGGCCCCATTTGGGATGATAAATTGTAAAGTCACCCTTAACCTTTTTAAGAGACCAGGCGGGGTTGTGCAGTAAGGATTCTAGTGGTGAACAATGTGGGCAACAGTGAATTAATAAGAAATCCTCAACAAACGATTACACAGATGCAAGCACCTCCTGTGTAACCTAAACATGGCCCTTCGCAGGGGCTGGGGTTGGATCCCATCTTCTTCTTCCTCTGGCTTCCAAATCTTCACCCTCCCAGTCTGTGGCATAGGTCATGCTTCAGATGCTTCCAGAACATCACGGGCAGATTTCTCACCAGGACCCAATAAAATTGGGTAAATAAAATTCAATAAAACCTAGAAGTGCCTGGTATCAGGGACTGAATGTTTGTGTCCCTGCCAAATTCATATGTTGAAATCCTATGTCCAAAAGTGATGGGGTTAGGAGATGGGGCCCTTGAGGGATGCTTAGGCCGTAAGGGCGGAGCCCTGACAGATGGGGTTAGTGGCCTTACAAGAGGAGACACAGAGACTTGTGGCCTCTCTCTGCTCTCTGCCATGTGAGGGAGTCTGTAAACTAGGAGAAGGGCTTTCACCGGAGCCCTGACCTTGGACCACCGGCCAACCGTGGGCAATGTTTGCGCTGAAGCGGTGCTGGAGCAGATAAGGCAGCAGTGCTCATATTTTTCAGCAGCTATTTTCTGACATTGGTAGGTGCTAAATAAATATTTGTTGTGAATCAAATGTGCATGCATACCCTTTAATATTGTAATGACATGAAGAATGCTATTTAAGGTGGTAGGACAAAAATCCTGCTAGGTTTAATTGCCCTGCAAATATGTTTTCTTTAGCCTATGTTTACAGAGTTCCAAATGAATCAGTCAGTTGTCTGATTGGATGTTTCAAATAAAAAGTTTAGCTGGATAGGGGCTTCCCTGGTGGCGCAGTGCTCAACCACTGTGTCCGCCTGTCGATGCACAGGACGCGGGTTCGTGCGCCTGTCTGGGAAGATCCCACATGCCGCAGAGAGACTGGGCCCGTGAGCCATGGCCGCTGAGCCTGCGTGTCCGGAGCCTGTGCTTCGCAACAGGAGAGGTCACAACAGTGAGAGGCCCGCATATTGAAAAAAAAAAAAAAAGTTTAGCTGGATAATTCAGGTCTAATACCAAAACTGTAATGTCACTATTACCCAATTTGGCTATTTCCATGCATTCTATTAATAAGAATTTTCTAAAGTCTTCTCAACTTCTGATATTTATTGGTGAGAAATAAAAGAATGTACAGGAAAAGAACAATAATATTTATTGAATGCCTTTCTATAGGCCAACCTCCAGGCAAACACTCTATTCTTCCTACCTATTTATCTGTCTATCTATCTATCCATCCGTCCATCATCTATCTATCTACCTATCTCTCCATCTATCCATCCATCCATCTACCTATCATCTATCTCTCTATCTACCTACCTACCTACCAATCCATCCATCCATCTATCCATCCATCCACCCATCTATCTATCTATCCATCCATCCACCCATCTATCCATCTATCCATCCATCCACCCATCTATCCATCTATCTATCCATCCATCTAATCATCTATCTGTCTATATTAATACACACATTCACACATGACACATGTAAAATATCATCTAAAAGTATCTAGAGAATTAAGGAAAGATAATTTTTCTCTTGAATCATCCAGAGATTTGCCTCAGGTTGACTCCAATTTCTGCTAAGAGAAGCTCTTTGAATATATTCAATTAAGTGTTATTTAAAATAGCACCTAAATGAATTCCCTTAAAAGTACTAGTAGCCTATGTTTTGTGAAGCTTAATGATAAATCTGTCATCTTAATCTGCGTTTCTCTATCATTAGTTATAATGCAGTTATTAGGGTAACAATGCTACTGCTATATAGGGTACACTAATTTTACATTAAGATTAAATGTTAAGGAAAATTATATCTTCCTTCAAGAAAATTATTGAAGTATAAATATAGTATAATAGTGTCTGAATGCCTTTCAGAAAACATTAAGGGAACTGCTTTTTAAAGGGAAAGAGATCACTGAGGACACAGGCACTGAATAATCCAGGTTAGTATAATATGTTAAAGATGACCAATAATAGTATGGAAAATAGACAATTCTGAGTAATAAAACAACCCTGATGGGACTTCAGGAGTTGTTTACTTTAGAATTCTGCCAGATTTCAATTTCAACTGAAGGTCAGAGATCACTGGAGAATTCAAACACTTAAAGTACTTTGGAGGGGGTGGGATGGACAGGCAGCTGCAGTTCCCAAGCAAAGACGCTTCAGTCTCCTGCCCTTAGATTCCTTCTACTCTCCTAACATATAAGTGAAAACATTTCTTTAGATAACTGCTGGAATGTATGCCTATAACTTTGATCTAAGTCAGTGTCAGCAAACTAAGGTTTGCTCAACTCTGCTCTTGCAGATGAGAAGCTGCCTTGGACAATATACGCGAATGGGAGGGGCCGGGTCCCAATAACACTCTGACTCAAAACAAAACAAAAAAACTAACTAGCCACATTCGGCCCAGGCCATAGTTTGTGGATCACTACTCTGAATAGCAAGTAGTATACTTTAAAGACTTAACGGCAAATTCTTTAAGTGGTACTGTCTACTTCCTAGTAGAACTCATGTGTTTGAGATATTCTTAGGTTTTAGATTTTTTAATGCATTTTGAATAAGTTGTTCTTGTTTACACTTGCAGTTACCAAAATTAGGCAAATATTCATCTGCCCCTGAGTACAAGCCAGCCACTGCTCTAAGTGCTAATGATGCCCTAGTGAATTAAAGGACCAAAGACCTTTGCTTCATGCTACCTACATCCCAGTGGGAGAGAGGAGGAAGAGAAAAATAAACATATAAATAAATTATAGTATTTTCGAAGGTGACACATGCTTTGGAAGCAGAATAAAAGTGGGACAGAGTAAAAGGGGTGAAGAGGGTGAAGTGGGAGATGGTTGCAGTTTGCTTCATCAAGTAGCGTGGGCAGGGCTTCCCTGGTGGCGCAGTGGTTGAGAGTCCGCCTGCCGATGCAGGGGACACAGGTTCGTGCCCCGTTCCGGGAAGATCCCACATGCCGCGGAGCGGCTGGGCTCGTGAGCCATGGCCGCTGATCCTGCGCGTCCGGAGCCTGTGCTCCGCAGCGGGAGAGGCCACAACAGTGAGAGGCCCGCGTACCGCAAAAAAAATAAAAATAAAAAAATAAAAAGTAGCGTGGGCAGGGCAGAGTTCGTGCAAATGAATTCCAGCCGACTGGAAGAGGCCACGCAGATGCCTGGGGAGAGCAGCCCTGCGGAGGAGAGGCCAGAGCAAAGGATGCGAACAGACAGGGACCACGTGGTGAGAGCAGAGTGAGCACTGAGCGAGACAGACGGAGGCCGTGAAATGGAACTAAATCAGAGGCAAACGCCGGGGTTAGGGCCTTGAGACCCACTGGAAGTGCTTTACTTTTGCTTTGAAAGAAACACGGGACCTCGTCGAGATTTTCAGCAGAAGAGTGACTTTAGTCCCTAAACTGGTAGTAAAATGTGATGAAGGCTAAAGCTTGAGAGTGGGGCTCTAGTGACTCCAGGTATCAAAATATACCCATATTCTGCTTCTTGGATTTTGGAAGCCCACACTAGCTTTTTCCCAGAAACAGAATTGTCCATCTCTCAGAAAGCTCTGGGAGAGAACTCACCACCATTTCATGGGATACACTTTTGCTGAAGGGAAGTAAATTGTTTCCTCCTTATTTCTTCACGGCAGACCTAAGCGTGACCTGCCCACATCCCCACTGAGTAATGCGGGGCAGACCTTCGTGAGTCTTACACAAAGCTGTCTCTGTGACATGTGTTCACCAGCAGATCCCAGCCTTCACGCCTTCATTTACGCAGATCACTTTGTTTAGATAGTGCTTACTGGTAATACTAAGTAATCCTATTCTTGTGAATATTCTCCCCCGAACGCCAATTCATTTATAATGAAAACCACATTTTGAGCAGTGAAAAAGTCCAGCTGATTACCCTGGTAAGACCTTCTCATCTTCTTGAGCTCACTTCAGCGTTCGAAGTACTGCATATGCACGTGAGGCTTTGATTTCCGAGTTCAAGCTGAATGAAACATGAAGTCAATGACCTGCAAATGTCTCTCTCCTCTGCTACCTGAGAAGCTGTTGTCAAGAAAATGCTCTGCTCATTGGAAAAGTGCTCAGAGGCTCTGCTTAGCTATTAATATAATCTCTGATCAGATGAAGCTGCTCAACAGGAAGAAGATTGCAAAACTAACAGATGAGAAGAACTCAACCAGAGAAACACTACTCCAGAAGTGAGACACCCTAAGATACAATGAGCTGACTCCGAGCCAGCCCACCTACATGGCCACTGTTACCTTTCACCCCGCCCAAGCTCCTGCTTGTGGGCATAATGTCATTTGGTGCTGCCGTGTAAGAACCTTCACTCTGTAATTCCCCTAGGACACATGGTCTTCATGGTTTATGGACAATCTACACTTTTACTATTTCTGTTTATCCCCTCAGTAAAAGTACACCGGGACAGAGCTAATTTGGTTCCTCTATAAAATCTTCAAAAAAGGCATTTTGTTAAGGCTTTGTTTTTGTTGGAAGTTTTAGCAAAATCATGTTCAGTAAGAAAGCTATAACAATTTATATCTGGCTTCCCTGGTGGCGCAGTGGTTAGGAATCTGCCTGCCAATGCAGGGGACATGGGTTCAAGCCCTGGTCCAGGGAGATCCCACATGTCACAGAGCAGCTAAGCCCGTGCGCCACAACAACTGAGCCTGTGCTCTAGAGCCCGCGAACCACAACTACTGAGCCCACGTGCCACAACTACTGAAGCCCATGCGCCTAGAGCCCGTGCTCCACAGCAAGAGAAGCCACCACAGTGAGAAGCCTGCACACCACAATGAAGAGTAGCCCCCACTCGCTGCAGCTAGACAAAGCCCATGCACAGCAATGGAAAGCCAACACAGCCAAAAATTAATTAATTAATTAATTAATTAATTAATTTAAAAAAAAGATATCTTTGTGTTGGTGTGTACGTGTGCATTTTTTAAGACTTTAATTTTTAGAGCCCTTTTAGATTCCCAGCAAAACTGAGTAAAGTACAGAGATTTCCCATCTACCCCTCCCCCCACCCATGTCCAGCGTCCCCCCACCATCAACATCTCCACCAGATGGTACATTTGTTATAACGGATGCATCTACATGGACACATCAGCATCACCCAAACTCCCTAGTTGACATCAGGGTCACTTTTGCTGTTGTACAATTTATGCATCTGGACAAATGTCGAACGACGTGTATCCCTCATTGTTTTTTTTTTCCACAACTGTTTTTTAAGCTTGTTTCAGTTACTTTAGGTCCTTGCGTATCTGTCTGCAACTCTATCCCTCAGTCTACACACGTATATTGAAAACGATTCTCAAAGTTTACAATTTGTTCGAGCTTACCAAAATTGAAAAAGTAGTCACACTAATTACCTCTAATAGTCATTAAGAAACTCACATAATAAAGGGACTTAGTCTCTCTGGTTGCCTGGCAGAAACTCTAACAGGAGCAAAGGAAATGCAGACACAGTTAGGAGACAGCATAGTAAAAAGGATAATGTGGATTCAGCCTTGTTGGTGTTGGCTTCAAACCTCAGGTTTGCTTTATAATAGCTTTATTATTTAAAGCAAGTCGTTTTTCAAAATTTATTTTCAGTTCTTCACTTATAAAATGTAAGTATTTCACCTAGCCCTTGTAAATATAAACCAGTTTATATATTGATACTTGGCTTTTTGGTTATGTAGATCACAAAATATGTAATGAGAGTTCATATCTTTGTATGGGAATATCGCACAGTAGTGTTGCGTTCTGTAGATAAGCTACTATTTGTTTTTCTGTTCACTACTTGATGGATATTTGAGTTGGTTCTATTTGGGAGCTATTCCAAACAAAGACATAAAAGTCTTTGCGAGAACATGGGCTTCATTTCTAGGAGTTGAGTGATATTTTACTTTTTACGAAATGTCTAAATTATGTGTGAAAGTAATCATACCATTCTGTGTTACCACCAGCAATTTATGACAGTTCTAATTATTCCACACCCTCACCAATACTTGCTATGGTAAGTCTTCCTAATTTTAGACATTGTATTTTACATGCAGTGGTCTAATCAATGTGATTTTAATTTGCATTTACTAACAACTTTGAGAATCTTATTTTTTTCTTGTATATTTTGTGCCTTTTGTGTGTTTTTAAAGAGATTATTGTTAAACCCAAGGCCCATATATTTTTCCTCATGTAGTATTCTAGAAATGTTATAGTTTTAAACTCTTACATTTAAGTCTATTTCTCTTTTTAAAAATTTTATTGAAATATAGTTGATTTACAATGCTGTGTTAGTTTCAAGTATACAGCAAAGTGATTCAGTTATATATAAATATATATATATATATTCTTGTTAACATTCTCTTCCATTATAAGTTATTATAAGATATTGAGTCTATTTCCCTGTGATATACAGTAAGTCCTTGTTGGTTATTTATTTTATATATAGTAGTGTGTATATTTTAATCCCAAACTCCTAATTTATCCCTCCCCCTCTTCCCCTTTGGTAACCATAAGTTCATAGTTTGAAAATATACATAAACCCCTATGTTCATTGCAGCTCTATTTACAATAGCCAAGACATGGAAGCAACCTAAGTGTCCACTGACAGATGAATGGATAAAGAAGCTGTGGTACATATGCACAGTGGAATATTACTCAGCCATGAAAAAGAATGAAATTATGCCACTTACAGCAACATGGATGGACCTAGAGATTATCATACTAAGTGAAGGAAGTCAGACAGAGAAAGACAAATACCATGTGATCACTTATATGTGGACTCTAAAAAAAATGATACCAACAGACTTATTTAGATCTATTTCTTGTCTTCTCTTCTGTTCCACTGACCTGCTTATCTATTCTTGCACCAACATGACACTGTTTTGATCCCTGTATGCTTATAAGCCTTGAAATCACACAGTTTATATCCAATAATTTGCTTTTTATTTAAAAGTTGTTTCATACATTCTAGGTACATTACATATTTGTATAAATTTTAGAATCAGATTATAAATTTCTATTAAAAACTCTCCTATAATTTCAATTGGGATTCATGATGAACCTACAGATAAATTTGGGGAAAATGGACATCTTAACAATATTGATTCTTCTGGCTCATGTACACAGTATATCTCTCCATTAGTTTAGACCTTTAATTTTCTTCAGCAATATTTTTTTAGTTTTCGTGTTTCATTCTTCTACGCTTTTTCTTAAAGTTATCCCTAAACAATTTATACTTTGGAGGCTACTGTAAATAGTATTGCTGTTTTGTTCATTTAATTTTAATGAATGATTATCATTGCTACTATGTAGTAATGCAATTGACTATTACATACTGACTTGTAACCAACAAACTTCTTAACTCATTTTTTTTTAAGTAGATACTTTCGTGCCTGTATCAGGGGTCAGCAAACTATAGCACATAGGCCTAATTATCTGTCTTTGTGAGTAAAGTTTTGGTGGAGCACAGTCACAACTTACTCAGTATCATCTTTGCTGCAATAGCAGAGATGAGCAGTTGTAGCAGATGCTGGTCAGAAAGCCTGAGAGATTTGCTGTGTGGTCCTTTACAGAAAAAGTCTGTCAAACTATCTAGTCTATATTATACATCCTTATCACAGTCCACCTTTAAGTAATGACCTAACACTTCATTTAAAGTACAGTCTTGGCCTTCCCTGGTGGTGCAGTGGTTGAGAGTCCGCCTGCCGATGCAGGGGATACGGGTTCGTTCCCCAGTCCGGGAAGATCCTACATGCCGCAGAGCGGCTGGGCCCGTGAGCCATGGCCGCTGAGCCTGTGCGTCCGGAGCCTGTGCTCCGCAACGGGAGAGGCCAAAAAATCTTTATTGGTAAAGTACAGTCTTGTAACAAAATACTTCTCTTTCTCCTCCCAACTTGGGCTAATACTGTCATACATTTTATTTCTAAGTGTGTTATAAAGCTCCCAATGATGCATAACTATTATTTTTGCTTTAAATAGTCAATTATATTTTAAAGAGATTTAGAAATCGAAAAAATATTTTATTTTCATCCACATATTTACCATTTCCTCTGCTCTTTATTCCATTGTGTAGATCAAGATTCCATCTGATATCATTTTCCTTTTGCCTGAAGGACTTCTTTTAACATTTTAATTTATTATAGTTCATGTCTACTGGTGACAAATTTGTTCAACTTTTATATATCCGGAAAAGTCAGTTTGGGGGCATTCATTTCCTAAAGATATTTTTGCTGGATATAGAATTCTAGTCTGACAGTTTGGATTTTGTTCTTGGGTTGTTTTTTCTTCCCCCTTTAAGAACTTTAATGACTCTGTGCTACTTTTTCTGACTCACATGGTTTCCAACAGAAAGTTCTGCCATTCTTTGCTCCTCTGTACCTAATTTTCTTTTTTCACTGAAGGCTTTTAAGTTTTTCTTTTAATCACTGTTTTAAGCCATTTAATTATGATGTTCCTTGAGATAGTTTCTTTCATGTTTCTTGTACTTAGTACTTTGAACTTCTTAGATCTGCATTCCTATAGTTTTCATTAAATTTGGAAAATGATCTGTCCTTATTTCTGCTCCCCACCTATCTCCTCTCCTCTGGGGACTCCAACTAAATATATTTTAGACCAAGTATATTTTCATCTCTCATATTGTTTTTTCCTCTCTAGAAGTTCTATAAGGGTGTTTTTTTGTGGGTTTTAAAAATGTTTTTGGTTTCTCTTCAACATGTTTCCTCTACCTTCCTGAATATATGAAATAGAATTATAAGTTTACATCTACTAATTCCATCATCTGGGCATTTGTCAGTTTATTTATTTATTTATTTATTTTGCGGTACGCAGGCCTCTCCCGTTGCAGAGCACAGGCTCCGGACACGCAGGCTCAGCGGCCATGGCTCATGGGCCCAGCCGATCCGTGGCATGTGGGATCTTCCTGGACTGGGGCATGAACCTGTGTCCCCTGCATTGGCAGGTGGACTCTCAACCACTGCGCCACCAGGGAAGCCCCAGTTTATTTTTACTGATAGATTTTTGTCTTAGTTATGGATCTTATTTTTCTGTTACTTTGTATGTCTCTCACTTTTTTGGTGCCAAAAATTATTATTGATACTATTTTCTGTGCTAGATATTTTTGTATTTCTATCAATATTCTGGAGATGTGTTCTGCAGTGCAGATAAGGTCCTCCAAAACAATTTTAAACTTTCAGTTTTCTTACTTGGGCCCAGAGTAGCCTATAGTCTAAGGCTAATTTATCTTAGTATTGAGGCAATCCTCTCCTATGTAACATACCCTGTGGATGAAAAAGCCTCTCTGCTCTGGCAGCTGAGAACACAAGCTCTTCTCAGCAATTTGGGAGCTCTGAGGGTCAGAAGTGGTTATTTCCCCGTATCCAGTAAAGCCTTCAAGTGCATGACCTGATGAATATTCAGCCAAAAATGAGAAGGAGACGCCTCCAGCCTCTGTAATTCTCACTCCTTCCAAGGCATCCCCAGGTGCCCGCCTGTCTGCCCAACCCAGGGAGACCACAGAACCCTCTCCTTCTTCCAGAAATCACTCCCTGTGCTGCCTGATCTTAGCCTCTGATTGCCAGTATTTCATATATTCTCTTCTGTGTATTGGTCATTTCTGGTGGGAGAGTAAATCTGGACCATCTTATTTCAATTTGGCTGGACCATGTATGGTTTTCAGAGTGTGTTTTTAACACTTTGAAGTAATCTCTCCATATTTCACTTTATCCGACCTCTACAAGGTGTTTAAAGGGAGTATAATTATATTCACATTTAACCTTTGAGGAAATCCATACTATCTATGATCACCCCACTCCTTTGGTGGAAATTCCTGCTCTAGAACCCAGCTCCCTGCATCCAACCACATGTTTTCTCTAGACAACCATGTCAAAAAATAGCACTTGTACTTTGAAAGTAAATAACTTCGGATTTAAAAAAAATCACTTATATATGAGGTGGTTATATGCATAGCCTTTTCCTTAATGCTTTTGTTAAATTATTTCTTCTAAACACTGTTCCCATTTTCTTTTCACATCAAAGATTGAATCGTATTCATCTGGAGCTAAAAATTTCCAAATGAGTTGGAAGATATATGAATATAGAATTGACAGTATGTTATTAATGTCATCTTATCAAACACACCTTTCACTCTGAACTTTCTGCAGCTATTTTTTGGATTTTTGGTGTATAAATTTACTGCTATGGTTGATGTACAAAAATCAGACAAAATTTCCAAGGTCAATTTTAAAGGAGGAATTGAACAGTAAGTTTGCCAAAATATTATCCTCAGTAATGTTTCAGGAAAAGCAAGTGATTTTTTTCAACAAAATAAAAAAATATATTATTATAAATACAATGCATCTTGTTAAAAAGATTAGAAAATACAAAATAAAAAGGAGAAAAGACTAAAATTACCCATAATTTCAGAATCAGAAAACTATCACTAACATTTTGGTAAATTTCCTTCCAGTCTTTATTTTTCTCTAGCATATAGGTCTTTGTATATGTACTTTTATTATAAAATAATGTAATTAAATTGTACATATTTTGTAAACTTTCTTTTTTGTTTTAATTCAGTTAACAGGCTTCTAATAGCTTCGATTCTCCCTTTTTATAATTTAATATCAAAGTTATGCTTGCATAAACATCTTTTCTGTTTAAAAGCTAGATGTTTAACACTGGCAAATATTACTAAGCCTAACACTGAAAGGAACAAGTCAAAAGTTTATAAATAGAAAAGTAATTTTTATTTATAAAGAAAGGAACAGACACACTCAATATCCAAAATTTTAGTCTGCATTCCAAATAAAACATTCTGGATGAATATTTACCTTTGGTTAGTTATTTCTGGAACCTCTTTGTGGTGGACAATTTTTCTAAAGCTTTGTTTCAGGAACTTGCCCTTTTGGGCTTTTCACAAGGGGCTGGTAAATGTGTTAGGCCTGCCAGAGCCCTAGGAGATGTCACTCATAATGACAGCTCTCACTGTGCGTGCCAAGTGTCACAAGGGCTGAGGCAGGATCCAGGTGGCAGCAAAGCCTGTCAGAGCCCATAAGTGTCCCGACTTTACAAGAGTGAAGAAAACTCCTGTTACTCAGTGATGCATGAAAGAAGACAGTATTCACGACACACTTTCCAGCACAGATGGAGAATGAAGTATTCTCATAAAGAGAAACACACATTTTTTTTGCTTCTGTGTTTCCCAATCAGCCTGACCTAAGCAGTCAGCTGGGGCCCTTGTTAAAAATCCAGATCCTTCTCTGTAATCCAGAACCACTGAATCAAAGGCTCCAGGGAAGATCCTACCTTTAACAAATTCTTCCCCAGGCAATTCTAAAGATGTGGCCAGTTTTTTGGGGGGGTGGGGGGTGGGGGAAGCAGCACTCTATATGAATTTGCTTTTCTCAAAGTATTAAACTTCAGCAAATAATGTCATCCTAGAGCTGTATTGAATGCATGCATCTCTGCTGGTCCAGAAAAGGCATTTCACAAACCTGCTGGATTCCTAAGAGCAGCGTTAAGAATACACATTACAAAACTGTTGCAAGAATGTGTTTTATGTTACGTGTCTTTTGGCCACAATAAAAAGAAGAACATACATTATGATGGAATTTTGTAGGTTATAAGAAATAGAGTGTCCTGTTCACCAGATAATTTTTAATAGAAATTCCATGTAAAAATGCTGTTCAGGTGACTTCAGGGTGTCCTGTAGCTGTCACACTTGACTTGATGGTGAGCAAAGCACGGTTGTTACCAAACTCTAAGTTAGCTTGTGTACATTTATTTGCAGCAGTGACGTGAATCGTGCCTTTTGTTTTACCATCTCAATTATTCCTGCCATTTCTTATGAAATAACTCATTACTTTCTTGCTGACTGGAGTCAAAACTCCTTCAGGGAAAAGCCAGTTTCTCTATCAAATAAGGAAGCCCCTGAAGAGAGCACCATAATCAGATTTACCAAGGGATGGAGACAGTGGGAGGTAAAGTAAAAAGGGTTTGTCCATCAGAGTAAGGGAAAGGTACAGAAATACCTGTTGTGAGATAAACACCTCACAATAGTGAAGATGTACGATAAGAACACAGGGAAAAAAGTTCTCTCTCAGGAGAAATTTATCTTCTTCTAAGGCTCCCGAATGGTGGCCTTGGAATATCGTGCCCTGGCAGCCCAGAAATCTGGACCAACTTGTTGCTAGGTTGCCTGGTTACTAACAATTCAGGCAAGCCCAGTAATTCCCGATTGCAATTCACTACTTTTCCTGTTTGAGGATTTTTGGGGTTTCTTTGACCCTTTGATAACCTTACCTATTCCTACGTTTTCATCCTTTCATAAGATTGTTTTCCATTCCAGCCCTTTTAATAATTATATGTCTCTATACAATATAGTAATTAATAAGTAATTAGTAATAAGGGATTGGTAATGTTTTTGTTAAAATTTGCTCCCGTTTATTTTTTAAAGTGCATTTTACTTCGTAATACAAAGAGAGAAGAGCGTAGCCGATTTTTCTTCCAGCAAGGAAGTAGCCGTGTGGATCACAGCATTGGAGCAGGGCAGAGTCTAATCTGTGTAATGTGACATGAGTTGCCAAATTTGGGGACACACGCTTTGAGCTTTCCTTCCTTTAATCAGTAAATTGACTAAAAGCAAGCTGCATATATGGTCCTTGAGATAAGGCTTTGAAACACTGCAAAAGAACAAGGAAGACAAATTCATTAAATGTCATTCCTTGCAGTCTGGCAGCCAGATGATAAGACTTCTGTTTTCATGAATTGTAGAGCATGCGTCCTGCTCTTGGTTTTGGGAGCCTGAAACAGTCAAAGCTGCCGCTCCATGACATTTTATCCTCATCCTTAAATATCCATAGTTATTTTCATTACCTGTTTACTTTCTTTCATCAATGCTTTCAGTGTAATAGCATCAATGACCTCAGCAGCTGTTTTATATATATGCTACACCAGTAATTGTTACATTGTTATATTGATACTTAGTATATACACTGGTACATGGTCCATTCTCTCCCATTGCTTCGGGGTATATATTTGTGATATTGTGACTTATAAGGGGAAATATATATTTAGTATTTTGTCACAAAACCTTTGGGATTTCCTAAGTGGTAAGGGCAACAAAGTTGTCTTTTATTTGTTGATGAGGTGGGTTTTGGACCGACCTTAGGTAACCTAAGTGTGAGGACTGGTGGCCAAGAGAGCCCACCTTGTGCTTCGAGGGCTGGAACTTTCAGTCCTACACCCTGGCCTCCAGGGAGGAGGGAGGGCCCGGAGGTGGAGGGCACCAACAGCCAATGATCTAATCCATCATATCTATCTGACAAAGCCTCCTAAAAACTCAGAAGGACAGAGTTCAGAGAGCTTCCAGGCCAGTGAACATATGGAGATTCCAGGAGAGCGCATGCCTGGAGGGGTGTGGAAGCCCCATGCCCTTTCCTCGCGCCTCGCCCTGTGCCTCTCTCGCATTGGTTGTCCTAGGCTGTATCTGCTTATAACAAACTGGTAATCTAGTAAATTAAATGTTTCTCTGAGCTCTGTGAGCTGCTTTAGCAAATTAATTAAACCCCTGGGAAGCTCTAGGTTATAGACAGTCAGAAGTACAGGTAACAACCTGGGCTTGCGGCTGGCAACCTGAGTTGGATGGGGTTGTGGGAACCTCCAGTCTGTAGCCTGTTGGTCAGAAAACAGGTGATGATCTGGGCTTGCAGTTGATGTCTGAACTTTGTGTGTTTTGGGGGTGGGAGGCCTTGTAGGACTGAACCCTTAACCTGCGGAATTCGATGTTCTCTCTGGGTAGATAGTGCCTGAATTGAGCTGAATTGTAGGACACCCAGCTGATGTCCAGACCATTGCTTGTTGGAAGTTCCCCCTCACCCACATGTTGGAATTTGGGTGCAGAACCAATTTTAGTATTAGATTGTGCTCAAGCTTTCAAGAATTCTTATCTTGTCAGGTATAAGACAAACCCTCATATATCATTGTGACGGCACATTTTCTGTCAGGAAAGGACTACACAGGCATTGAATCCATTATTTCTACAAAGCTATTTTGCAGTATTATGCATCATAAATTTTGACAAAAAGTAACTCGCCAAACTCAAATGAAACTAACCACATTATTGACCCATACTGGTCCCCAAAGCCTTCCATTAGCGTGACTGGTGGCCAGGGTACGGGTGAGAGAAGTGAGAGCAGGGAGGGCTGGGTTCATACAGGATGAACCGTGAAAGGACCACTAGTTACGAATTCACCAGCAGACCCTGCCGAACACCGCCTCACCTGCGAAAGAAAACTCATTCTGAGAGATAGAGATCATTCCCACTTTACTGATAGAGTTTCCAAGGGTAAGCGAGGTCAGAAGACGTGGCAGTGCAGGTAACTCTTCTGTGAGAGGGACTGGATCACAAAACTCTCTGCCTTGCACTTACTTATTTTACCAGATCACATTTAGGACATTAAGAAACACTGTTTTCTTATCAAGCCACGGTTATTAATATCCAATACTGTCCCTCGGTCTACATTATGAAATATGGCCATTACCATTTAACTCTCAAAATGTAGGCTCATTAATTTACTTAATTAGGAAAGGGACTCATCCTATCACATCACGAATTACAAAACCACAAATTGGAGTTGGATTTGACATCTCCAGTAGCAGAAGTTGATACGGCCTGCCATGTTTTAAATAAAACATAAATTAATAATAATATTATATTCACTTCTCTATGTAAAACCAGTATTGTTACCTAGCAGACATTCACATTCAGTGGCATAGTAGAATTACATTATATTACGAATTGAAGTTTGTAATTTATTTCTATTAGGAATTTTTAGGCAGTACCCTTTTACCAAAAGCATCCAGGTTAAAAAAAAAAAAAAAAAGACTGCCTTGAATATAACTCTGATTTTCTTTACATGAATCATCCTTAAATAAAAGGCACTAGGGTGAATTTTGGATGTAAGTCTTCTGAAAAGTCAACCTAGCAGTGTATCACAGTATTGGAATTCTAGGACTGTTTTTGAAGATATTCCTGGTGAACTTTCCTCTAGATTTAAAGAAGCGACTTCTACCCTGGCTCAACTCACAGCTCCTGGAGGGGCCATCTCAAACACATCTGACCTAGCCCACCATGACCGCGGACCCTCCGTACCCCTCTCCTACTGTTGTCTCCATGTTACCAGGCTTCAGCCGGGGTTGGCCTTTTCCCTCTCCCACCTCCTTCTTCCTCAGAGCCTTTTCACAGGCTGTTTTCTCCGCCTCTAAGGCTCTCCCCAGGATCTCGGTAAGGCCGGCCCCATCTTGCCATGTGCACCTTGACATCACCTCCTCAGCAAAGCCATCCCCTGACCGCAAGCCAGAGAATCTCACCATTATTTATATTACATTGCCCAGTTTTTTTCCTTCATCACTCCTGACTTCTTAACAACCCTTTACGGCAATTTTTCACAATATTTCCCAGGAGTAGCAAAAGGTCATAACAGTGTCACAAAATGTAAGAGTTGGAAGACATTATCTATGTCAAAGACCTCAGTGTCAGGTCATGAACCTTAAAGTCCTAGATGCAGAAGTAAGTAGGTAATCAAACCTCACTTTGTTGGTCAGTGTCAGTGTCAGAACAGCAACCAGCCTGCTGCCTTGCCTTCGTAAAGAAAGAGCCAAAGAAACTGCAGCTGCCACCTAAAGGGAGAAAAGGAGAAACAGCCTCTGATGTAAACTCTGCTTTTTCTCCGGTGGTTGAGCACTTAGAACACCCACCGAAAACCCATCAGACCCTACTTATCCTATGAGGAATCCTCTAACCTGTACAACTAGGGGAAAGGGAGAGATTAAAACCCTCAGGAGTGTTAAAAACTGCAGATCATGCAAATGATATTAAAGAAAATATGAAAACTGGAAAACAACCAGCTGCTCCAGATCTGAGTGCTCACAGGCTTCAGGAGTTACAGAGATCTGTCAATGTCAGACCGAAAGAGGAAGGAGAGGGTCAGGACCTAGAGAGAGGGGAGAAGTTTCCTTCCTTGTCAATAACCAACCCAATACTATTTCTAATCAATAGAGTTATCAGGTCATGGAAAAAAGTATATTTTCAAATGTGTATTGTGTTTACAAGGTATATTGAGTATCACAATCACAAGTACAGCTTCAACCTTTCATGAAAATAAAAATAAAACTCAGAAGTGGTGCACCTGCTGATTCCTGTCATTCAAGACTTTTCTGTCTAATTAGACTACATTGGAATCGCTGGACCAGAGTCCACTCTCATGCTTTCGTCAGTTGGGTGATGGGTGAACAGACAGGTGATTCGAGGGGCAATGGGTGACTAAAAAGGAGCAGCTCAGGCCGAGGTAAAATGGGAGGTCCAGGTCCCAGGTCCAGGAGGTGCAGAAGGGCCAGACAGGAGGGCGTGAGCATGGAAGCTGTGTTTGGACTCCCTCCTGGGTGGAGGTGCAGAGGGGTGGGAAAGTCCTGAGCCCCCCGTTCTCCAGTGCTTGCTACCTGCCATGGTTATTCTAAGTGCTTTACAGTTCTCTCTCACTTATCCTCACAGCAACGCAGAGAAATAGAAAACTCAAGCTCAGAAGGCTTCAGTCTCCTGTGTGAGATCCCCCAGGCTGAAAGTGATGGAGCTGGTGTTCCAATCCAGTGGGTGTTCCAAGCTGGTCTTGTGCTTCTCTATTCAACACTGTCTCTCAAGAAAGGAACAAAGAGAGGAGGTTGGATTTTCATGTCCTCAGTGCGGACGCCAACATGGTCTCAGTCAGCAGCCACTAGAAGAGGAAGGAAGGAAGGAAGGAGGGATGGACGAGGAGTTGCAGCGAGGAGAGTTAGGGAGAGCCTGGGAGAGCCATTCGGGCAGCACAACCCAAGACAGGGCCACATGCAGGCCCGTCCGGACATAGCTGCTTTCTCATGATCAGGACTTCTCGTCTGGGCCTTAGCTTGCAGATATTTGTTGTTTCTTGCAACACTTATTTCATTACAAGTCTCAAACTCGTGATTTTCTAAGTATCTCATTCTTTTCACAATGATTAGTTGGAATACTTTAAAAAAAAAAAAAAGCAAACCATCAACTGGGACTATTTGGTAACTGAAACCTTTTGAAGGGGAAAAGCAGAAAAAGCTTAGAATTTCGTGCTTCCCAGGTGACTGGTCTGGGGCAGTGTGTGCTTCCTGGGTGCTTTGACTAAGAAGACCCCTATGGCCACCACTTCAGGGAAGCCACTGCAGCCCCCCCAGCAGCCCCAGGGAGTCACATCTCTGACTCAAGGCTTTGTGTTGTTAGAACACAAGCCACAGAAGCTGGACGTACCCCTAAATACGCCTGAGGTTTTGAGGCATGGCGGGAGGCGCCGTAACTTTGTGTAAAGCAGGCAGAATAGAGAATTATGGATTCGGCAAAAGCTATAGAAGAGCTGAGTAAACAGAGAGGGCTTAAACATGCTCACCTCCCCATGAGCCGCCCGCATTCTGTGACACATTCATCAGAGGAGCCCCGCACTCTGGTGGCCTCTTGGGAGGGCACCTCAGTCTAACCCTGAAGCCCAAATGGGACCCAGTGATGGGTATGATTTCTCCTTCTCCAAAATCTCCATGCCGACGGAGATGGGAAATGCAGGCCTCCCCTCATCTGTGGAAATACACTTCCATCATGCCTTAGCCCCAGCTGTCGGGAAAAGTGAGACTCATTTTGTCCTAACAGGACCCAGCGTCTCTTTCTGATGCAATCCCTGTCATTTATAACCACCAATTCACACGGACCTGGAACACCGTTTACGAGATGACAGCATTCTTTTCTGAGTAGCGCTTCCAACAGGAGAGAACGTAAATCCAACATCTCGCCACTGACGTTAGAGTCCTTAAGTCACGCCCTGCTCCCCCACCCGACTCTCACCGTCTACCTCTGTGTCCATCGCTGGCTATTTTGAAATAATGAACTTAATCCAATGGATCTGTTCTCAGAGGTGACACTTCTGGCCAGAGATGATACTTCTGGCCAGAGATGATTTTGAACATAGCTTCTGTGTCCTTGTATTAATAAAAAAATAAGCAATTCACAATATTTAAATATCATCCTAAGCTCTTAATTTGAATACAAATTTCAGATGTGGAATCATTAATAATCAAAAGAACGTGGGCTTCCCTGGTGGCGCAGTGGTTGAGAGTCCGCCTGCCGATGCAGGGGACACGGGTTCGTGCCCCGGTCCGGGAAGATCCCACATGCCGCTGAGCGGCTGGGCCCGTGAGCCGTGGCCGCTGAGCCTGCGCGTCCGGAGCCTGTGCTCCGTGGCGGGAGAGGCCGCGGCAGTGAGAAGCCCGCGTACCACACACACACAAAAAAAAGAATGTACAGGGATATATTTTTGGTGAACCATCCATCTGAATTTTTAGTAACTCCATGCACAATTTAAGGACCTAATCCAAAATCATGGAGCAATTGTGGTTCATAGACGTTTAGGTTATTTAACATCTTTAGTTCTCAGTTTCCTCACTTTTAAGATAAAGAAAGAGAATCCTTATTTCCCATGTAACCATGACTCTGTGATCCTCCTGCTTTTATGAAAAGCTTATCAGAAGCTGCATTTTGTATCTGAGCTTAGATGACTATCGTGAAGGAAATGTGAGGTATCCGTTTATGTGGTCTGTTCTCAGAATTAACGGGGAAGACTGAAGGTGCTCACGTTATTCGTTGGAAAGCAAAGGACACTTGGCCTCACTTTTCTGTGCTCGTAAGTCCATGCAGGAAAGAGGGCTGGTGCTTGCAGTACAGCGTATGCAGAAAGGACAAGAAGGCAGATCAGCACCTGTCAGTAAGAGGATTTGAAGGGAAATGAGTTTGGGAAGATTTGTAAGTCTTGGTAAACACCATATAGTTTAGGAGACACAAACAAAATTCATCCTAATATGAGTTGTCCATGAAATCCAGACGGCTATGCTTACGTGGGTGGTCGTCAATGTCTTGCTGAAGTTTGAACATGGGCACACACCGAATTCAACAGCTGCCATGCATATGAGCTGTTACCTTTTTCCTTTTTTAAATGTTATTTAATTTTATTTTTTTATTGATGTATAGTTGATTTGCAATGTTGTGTTAGTTTTAGGTGTACAGCAAAGAGATTCAGTTTTATATTTATATAGATAGATAGATAGATAGATTTTAGTTCATATTCTTTAAAAATGTACATGTTTACTTTTCCACATATTATTTGCTTACGATTTATTAATTTAAAAAAGGCCCCATGTAATGACTATAATTTAATGTCATTAAAAATTTTTTTTCCTTGCAAGAACTAATTACTGTGAGAAACTTTTGTTAATGCTTATCAGTAAATCAGACTAGAAGAGAATGTCATTTTTTTTGCTCGCCAGTGCCAAAATTCCAGATCGTAGATACACGACAACCATTATGTTCTTATGCCAGAGTTTGAAAATATTCTGTTTATTTTGTTTTCCCAGACTGATCAAGGCCAAGTTCTTCACACAAGAATAAAAGCAACTTGCCGATGATGAGTTTGGGATCTAATGTGTTTTCCTAAATTTGGAAAGACCTTTTACGGACACTGCAATGCCTACAGCATAGAAGTATAGATTATGGATATCCATAAGTGTGTTTTTAGTTCTTTACTGTTAAATCCTTTTAAGATGATTATGAATATTACACAAACCACAGTGAAAATGAGATACCTTTGCTGCTTGTTTGCAATTGCCTTCTCCTCTCCTTTTTTCCGGAAAGGGACACCTGACATGTGAGGGCAGACGGGAGGGCTCAGGTCTCAGCTCGCGCTCTCCTTGGCCATAAGAGAGGTTTCCCTCTCAGTCCAGCAAGCTTCCTGGCGACAGAGCACAATCTTTTAGCAGTGCTACAGCATACCTGTTCAGCTTGAAACATGCCTGTGAGGTAGGCGCCCAGACTTCAGGGCCCAGGACAGAAGGCCCCTGGGGAGGCAGCAGAGACAGAGACACCCAGTGGGCCAGGGAGCAGCCATGTCATCACAGGAAAGGACTGGCTCCCGGGGGAAAGAGCACAGCTTCAGCCCACAAACAGCTAACCGCTGGCGTCTAACCTCTGCTTCTTTATGCTTCTTCTTTCTTTCCTTTCTTTTTCTCCTTTCCTTTCTTCTTCTATGCATTTTCTTCTTTCGTTTCCCTTCCCTTTCTCCTGAGTACTCTTCCCTTTTCTCTGGCACATCTCCTGAGCTCTTCTTCTCTTTTTCTACTCCTGCTCCAGCTTATTTTCCTTCCTCACAGCCAATTTTCCCTTTCCTTTTCTTCTCTTCTCACTTCACCCACTGTGGAGAAGCTTATGCCTTTCCAGAGACCTGTGGTTCCTCCCAGCAGGTGCAACATGCCCAAAAGACATGCTTAGGGTGTCCTAATGTTTCAGTGTGGTTAGTGAAAGTTAAAGGTAGATGTCAGAGGATGTAAAGGGTAGGGTTCTAACTGCTATGTTCTGCTAGGAATTTGCTTAGTTCTTTTTTTTTTTTTAACATCTTTATTGGAGTGTAATTGCTTTACAATGGTGTGTTAGTTTCTGCTGTATAACAAAGTGAATCAGCTATACATATACATATATCCCCATATCCCCTCCCTCTTGCGTCTCCCTCCCACCCTCCCTATCCCACCCCTCTAGGTGGTCACAAAGCACCGAGCTGATCTCCCTGTGTTATGTCCTTCTTACTCCATTAGGATACTAAAGTTTTCTCCACCTGATGCTGTGGAACCTTCACCTTAGAAGCAAACCTGAAGGACATGGGCCACGACTGTTTCTGAGGGACTCTAGGTTTTCCACCAATAGGCAAGTCCTAGAGACCCATCCGTCAAAAGAAGAACTGACGAGGTCTGTTAACTTTAAATTATACATTGTCATTGATACCTTTGCTTAACAAGTCAAGGTATTTCCAACAACAATGCACTGAAAAATTAAACTACCGTTCATCCTTGAGCAACATGGGCTTGAACTGCAGGAGCCCGCTTATATGTGGATTTTTTTAAGTAAAACAGATCTTTATATTAACCAAGGAGGGGGGAGTTTGCATCTGATGAGAGATCACAGTATGTGGAATCAAAAGAACTAGGGTTTGAGTCCTGATTCTAATCAAACCGTTTCAGCTTCTTGCCCTGGGGAGAGTCCTTTATCAATTCCTTTGCTTTTGAGGCAGACGCAGAAGTTTGCACATTTGCACCTGTGAGGGGTCAGAGCCCCTCATCCCCCGTGTGTTCAAGGGACATCTGTATGGTAGTTCCATCTGGCACTGACGTTGGAAGAGGATCGGTGTGTATGGTCAGAAATGAGATTCAGAGACTGCAATTTCAAAGCTACTAAGTGAATAGTTTCCTTTACCTGCTTCTGTGTATTCAAGAAGGACAAGATAACAGCTTCATGTTTGTCTCAAATTTTCCATTTAAGGAATATCCTGTTTTAGCACTGTCACCTGCCTCAATATAACACCTACTCTGTGTTGTTATAAAGTTTTTTGGTTAAAGTTAATGTTCTTTAACTCTTTCTTGGCAAAGATTTTAATGAGGAATAGATATTACTCAGGTGGCAAAGAGTAGTTTATACTTCCTTCTAAAGAAATTATATTTTTCACAAAAACGAAGTAAGAATGTAAACCATATAGACTGATTTAATTTTCTTTGACTATCATTCAAAGTACACTTTGCCTTCTGAGGCTTAAATTCCTATACTGACTGAGGATTATTATTTCTTTCTATCTTTAAAAAAATGACAAAATTAGAAGTCAATTATCTTTTAAACCCTATGTATGAAGTGCATATAAATGAATTGTACAAAATCAACACACAAAAAGGAAATTGTCAGTCAGATTCTCTTATGAGTTTCACACCTGCTAGAAGAAGCAGCATTCTCGTTTTAGAATCAAAATAGTCCCACCTTCTGTACTTTTCTACTTGATAAGAGAAAAACAGATTCCAGACAGTTAACTACAGAATTCACCACATTACTTTTCTTCTCTCCACCTAACTAAAATTTTGTTTCTTCCATTTCTCTTAATTGAAGTTATTAATTTCATCTAAAAACATCTTTATACCAGAGTCAATTAGTCCAACCTGAAACTGCATTGTATGTATTTGAGGCTAATACATATTATAAAAATTCAGATCTTTTTGCACCTTTTCCAGAGCAGTGATATGTGAAGCCAAAATTAAACATACTAAAGGAAGATTTTTAGTATGAAAGTGCCTGGCATGTTCATTTGCATTAAATTGTTGACCTAGGGTCTAGTCGCAGCTCCACACTCACTGATATTTCTGTTTCCTAACTCATGGAGAACAAATGACAGGCACCCGTGCTTAGCAAGGAAAGAAAACATATCCAATCCTTTCCAGAAACATCCTGAACTTACTAAAGTAGGCTGAATGGTCCATGGGGAAAATTTATTTGCTCTTGGTCAAAGGAACAATTAATCCAAAACAGATTTAAATCAGGGCAGCTGTAAGGCATTGGGTTGGAAAGAGGAAAAGGAAAAGAAAAAATTGTTTTATGTTTCAAGAGAGTTTAGGAGATTTCTTTCGAGTCTAAATATCACAACCCAAAGAACACAAAGCTTAACCAAAAATAACAGCACTACAACTCTTGGCAAAGAATCAAGACTTTTTTCAATAAAATAATCAGTACATCTGAGTGATCTACTATACCAACAATCCAATAATATCTATATTGATGTTGCAATATGGAACAGTGTATATACTGGACCAAAGTTGTGCTAAAATGAGGCAACACAGCACATGTCTGACCACAGACAAGTTATTTTACAGTGAAAGCTTCCATTAATAACAACATTCATGCATATCATCAAACTGACCCTCGAAGTAGATGGAGCAATCGTTCCCACAGTTTGGTTTCAATAATTTCATATTAAGTGGTTCCATTTTAAGTCAATTTCCTACTACACAAAACTATCAAATTAATGTAATTTCATATTTCAAGTAGAGAACATATTACATATTTTATTTTATTTTTGAATCGTCTCTAAAGATTCAATGAAACCATGATATCGTGCATGTATAAAAATGCATTAGGGGATTTCCCTAGTGGTCCAGTGGTTAGGACTTCGCCTTCCAATGCAGGGGGTGAGGGTTCGACCCCTGGTCAGGGAGCTAAGATCCTACATGTCTCCACGCCAAAAAAAACAAAACATAAAACAGAAGCAATATTGTAACAAATTCAGTAAAGACTTTAAAAATGGTCCACGTCAGAAAAAAAAATCTTAAAAAAAATGAATTAGGGGCTCTTTGTGTAATGGATATCTTACGTTTTATCTGAAAAATATGATGATTATAAAAACCATACAAATGTTTGCAAAAATACCTTCTAATATTAACCTTTTTTACTTTGTAAATATCTAAACCATTTGTAAGAAAGAAAAAACTTCTTTGTGCTTTGATAATTATCTATATCAGAATTTCCAAATTAATAGAACAAAATAGGAAAAAAAACTTGAAGCCATAAGTTATATTTAGTTATTCGTCAAGAAGCCAGATTCCATTGGTTTTGAATATCTGACCCTTTGGCATCTTCCCACATAATCAACCCTTTAACCCAGACTTGGAGTAAAGGGAATAACAGTATTTTTTTCCCTTCTCTGTTTAACTTGGCTTAACTTTCTGTAGAAACTCCTCTTTCCCACAGCCTAATTCCAAACAAATTGTAATGTTCACAATACCCTTACCGTGGTTATTTCTGTCATTTTGCCAGTTAACCTGATGAAAGGCCAACATTACATCATTTCCTTTTTAGGTGAGAAAGTAATTGGGAATTTCAACCTACGATTGACTTGTATTCTTATTACTGAATTTCCTTTTTTTTCTTTCATTGCTTTTGAGCAAAAATTTCCAGTCATGGAGAGATCTTAACAAAAATAACATGAGGGAGATAATATCAAATGATCTAGAAAAATATACCTTTCCCTTCCCGAGTAACCAATAAGTAATAGAATGCTAGAAAATGGGCCACAGACAAACCTTTGAAATGGTCATTTTTCCAGGGTAAATTTGAGAGGGTCAAATGTCGTGTTGCTTTTTTGGTAGACTTTAGAGAGAAAATATACAGATTTGAGAAATAATTGTTTTCTAAATCAGGAGAGAACAAAGTAAAAAAAAAATCTGTGATGCTTTTGATAGAAATTAAATAGCTGGGGGCTGAAGAGTAAGCCAGTTTCACCCTATGTGAGGGGGTGGACGTGACTATAGGGACAGATTATTTCAGCTTTGTTCATTTGACAGAAAAGCAGAAACGAGGACATATGAAGAAAGTCTCCCTTGGGCTTCCCTGGTGGCGCAGTGGTTGAGAGTCTGCCTGCTGATGCAGGGGACACAGGTTCGTGTCCCGGTCCGGGAAGATCCCGCATGCCGTGGAGCAACTAAGCCCGTGAGCCATGGCCGCTGAGCCCGCGCATCCGGAGCCTGTGCTCCGCAACGGGAGAGGCCAAAACAGTGAGAGGCCCGCGTACTGCAAAAAAAGAAAAAAAAAACAAGTCCCCCTTCACGGGGCAAATTGGGGTCCAGGGGCTGCAGAGCTGCTGCACACGACACTGGGCCAGCAGCTGGCTGCTCTGCGTCCACGTTTTCTAGGCCAGGGGTCAGTGGGGCACTACAGCCCCAGCAAGCACTTACGTGATGGCCACAGTGGTAGGGACGGAAGGTCGGGGTAGCAGCGTTAGTGATTACATATGATTTAGAAATTCGACGAATGCATTCATGGTTTGAACATTTAGTGTTAAATAAATGCTTTAACTTTATCTAATACAGTGCTGCCCACCTTGATTTCAGTAAAGAACTTTCCCTTCTGTCCCTCGCAGCACACACACACACACATACACACACACACATACACGCATGCACACACATCATCTTTCACAAACCAGAGGACATAGGTGTCCTAAAAAAGTGCGTTTTAGTCAACGATGGTCTTCGCTGTTACCAGTTGTCTGAACAGAGGGTTGGGCATATTGGTGAAGGATGTTGGAAAATACCAAGGACTTTGGAACTCCCAGGACATATATTCAGCCCTCCTTGTCCATGGATTCCTTGTCCTCAGATTCAACCAACCATGGATAGGAAATATTTGGGGAAAAAAAATTCCAGAAAGTTCCAAAAAGCAAAACTTGAATTCACCTTGCACCTGGCAACTATTTACATAGCATTTACATTGTATTTGGTATTACAGGTAATTAGAGATGATTTAACGTGTACGGAGGTTGTGTGTAGGTCACATGCAAATACTACACTGTTTTATAGGAGGGACTTGAGCATCCATGGATTTGGGTATTTGATGGGGGTCCTGAAGTCAATTCCCTGTGTACGCCGAGGGAAGGCTGTATTCAGTGGTCTAATACTTGATGAAGGCTAAGCTCAAAGGACTGAAAAATGAGTCACGTCGGAGCTCCACATTCAATCATTTCGAGTAGTCTGTGCTGACCAGCAGGAAAATGAAATCTTTTTCTTCATTCTGTGTATCTAAAATAGGCATCTACCATTCTTACTCAAGGTTGAGTAGACATGGGGACCAGTCTTTAAAGACTTTTCTTCCTTCCTTTGTTTTTATAGTTAATTGACTTAAAGATCTCCTCAGGCATTAGACACTTTCTAGAACTGTAGTTCCCCTCCTTTCCCATAGAAAATTAATTTTTCTCATTTAGATAGGATCATAAGAGCAAATACTACCTAACCCTTATTTCAGTCATGAATATTCTTGAATGCAATTGATGTAAGTGGCATTTTTTGTTTAATAGAGGACATAAAAATGAAAACCCGGCCCTAGAAAGATTTATTGGATAAACCTTGCCTCTTCCTACACACTGTAGGAGGAATAAATGTCTGAAGAAGGAAGAATCGGAAAGATATTGAAGATATTATGATGTAAGGAAAAGTGTAACCCATGAAATCTTTTGAAGGACTCCTCTGACTTGGAATTAAAATATTTTATTGCTCAATCCTGTAGCTTCCAACAGTTATGAAATAGCACACTCATAAGCTATTGTTTGGGGTCATTTTATTTTTTATGTGATCCCTATACTCTGAAGATCTGCAATGTGTCTAGGAAATAGATGACCCTTTTACTAGTAACAAAAATATCCACTCTCTATTGGTGTTGGGGGAAACCAGGGGAAACATACTTAATGTCTTTCTGCACTTAGTATGATGACCTGAATACAGCAGTCACTTAATGATACTGTTATGATTGTATTCATGTCAAATTTAGGAGAATCCTCACCCCCATTGCTGGAAGGTGCTAGGAGGCTACACAGCATAAAAGAAGAAAATAAGGTGCATATAACGAACATTTATTTAGCAGGACTCTGAGTATTAGCCCCTGATTTGTTTCTCTATTAATTCTGTAACTGATATCGGGTCAATTAATCCTTCTGACATTCTGACATTTTCTTTCTGGACTAGAGATAATATCTCCCATCTTAGGACATGTGGTCTGTGGAAATTTCATCATGATGAAACATACTTTGAAAAATGCAAGTTTCTATATTTCTTAAGATAGTATTAAATCATGGCTCTTCCACAAGTTTAGAACCACACAAAATGGCACTTTTTCCTTTTCCTCCATTTTTCTCCACTATATCTCTTGACTTAGTTTGGTCAAATGATAGCACAATTTTAAAAATATTCAGTTCTCAGAACATAAAATCTTTTAAAGGATGTAAAGAAATGTGTTCAGTCTCAAAATCTTCAAAGTCACACATTTCTTTAGGTATAGCGTCCTGGGTCATTAAATGGTAATTGTCATGTACAAAAACAAGTCGCTATTATAAAAATTAGGCTTATTCTAAGATAAGCCTTGCTTTTTTTTGTGTGTGTGTGGTACACGGGCCTCTCACTGTTGTGGCCTCTCCCGTTGCAGAGCACAGGCTCCGGATGTGCGGGCTCAGTGGCCATGGCTCACGGGCTTAGTTGCTCCGCGGCATGTGGGATCTTCCCAGACCGGGGCACGAACCCATGTCCCCTGCATCAGCAGGCGGACTCTCAACCACTGTGCCACCAGGGAAGCCCTGAGATAAGCCTTTCTTAATCTAAAAAAAAAAAAAAAGCATGGCTAATTTTATTAAGAGCCTACAAGACACTTAAGCAAGTTTTTTTTAGCTTCAAATATATTTACAACAATTGTGTGTGTGTGATACTATATATATATATATATATATATATATATATATATATATATATGCACTAATGCCCAAAGCATCCTGCTAAAAGATTAGCAATCCATGCTAGATGCAGAGATTCTTAATGTTAGTCTGTTTGGTAAACAAATTTCACAGTTTTGTAGAGATAAAGAGATCATACTTATTCCATCCCTGGAATTTTTGTATAATGAGTTGAAATTACAGAAAAGAGGGCTTCCCTGGTGGTGCAGTGGTTAAGAATCTGCCTGCCAATGCAGGGGACACGGGTTCAAGCCCTTGTCCAAGAACATCCCACATGCCGTGGAGCAACCAAGCCTGTACACCGCAACTACTGAGCCTGCGCTCTAGAGCCCGCGAGCTACAACTACTGAGCCCATGTGCCACAACTACTGAAGCCCACATGCCTAGAGCCAGTGCTCTGAAACAAGAGAAGCCACCGCAATGAGAAGCCCGTGCACCACAATTAGAGAAAGCCCGCGTGCAGCAACGAAGAGCCAACACAGCCAAAAATAAATAAATAAAATAAATTTTAAAAAATACATTAAAAAATTATAGAAACTAATTACATATGTCATGTAATGAAGCTATTTTCTAAAGCTACCATCCACCCATTCATTTATTCACTTACTCACCAATATTTATTGAGAATTTCACGTGTGCTGAGGACAGAATGGTGAGCCTTTCAGAAAGACTAAGGCTCCACAAAGTCATGGAATCCACTCTCTGTCTATGTCCACATGTGTTAACCTTTCTTGTCCAGAAATTAGCTGAAAGAATTAATGTCCCCTTTTCGGATTTGCTTTCTTGTATACTCTACATTTGATAACTTAATTTTTTATCCTTGGACTTTAGAGTGTCCTTACTTCAAATTAATTCAAACTATATTTGAAACGTAAAACCGAGCAAGGCTCTTCATGGAATAGCTAACAGCAATGTTTCACAGATTTGTTGAAAACTGAAGTTTGCTCAAGATCCCACACACAATATGGCTGATTTAGCTGTGGTAACAGCAAAGGAAGAAGCTTAAAGCTATTCTATATGTAATCATATTGCCTCGAATGCTATATGTGACTAAAATATGATTTCTGATGGAAAAATAAATGAGGTCTGCTAAAATGTCAAGAAACCTAATCATTGCATTAAATAATGATTTTCATACACTAGATGGGCATATTTCCCTAATACCAGACAGGGGGTTTTCAGATGTCAAAAGTGTTTCACAATTTAGATATCTGGAAGAACTGGTAAAAATTACCCTCTTAAACAATAATTATCCTGCTTTCATTGATGTTTGGGTTATATCAAAAATAGGTTAATGGGAGCAATTAGTTGGCTTTTTTTCTGGTGTAATGTAATTTATCTCAGTTGTGGTATTGGTACAAATGAGGACGATGATAGTAAAACCCATCACATTAAAATTTAATATGTGTAACTTATTCTATTTGCTTCAGTGGCTATAATGCTTCTCTCTCCACCTTTGGTCACCCCACTCCCACCAACACACTTTGTTACGTGCTTGGTTGATTTACCCCAACTCCGCCGTGTTTGATTTTCTCACAGTGATGTTTGAACCCCACCACTCATACAAGCACACCCTCTCCATAACCAAATTTGAAGACAATGATAATTTCAGACTTCTCAAACTCATCTGTATTATGGCCTCCTTTAATTCACCAGCTACTCATTCCCTGACCCCTACAATGTAACATCTAACCTTCCACAGACCATTGAGTCTGACCCCCTTAAGATGTTCAAAGACCTCTTCATCTTTAAATATATCCCCTCCTCCATCCTTGCCACCCCCAGTGCTACTGGCAGAAACCTTACCTCTCTAGGCTCCTGGAAATAACAGGAAGTCACCTTGTGTGTCAGACAAGGTGCTTTGTTGCAACAAACTGGTGCCGGCCATCTTCAATAGAACAGAGAGGTCGTGCACCATGATCAAGTGAGATTCATCCCAGAGATGCTGGGGTGGGTTGACATCTGCAAAGTAGTCCATGTGATGCACTACATTAACAAAACAGAGTGTAAAAATTATACGATCATCACAAGAGATGCAGAAAAAGCATTTAACAAAATTGAGCATACATTGATGATAAAAACCCTTAATAAAGCAGGTGTAGAGAGCAGGTACCTCCACATCATAGAGGCCATGGCATGGCCAGGCCACTCACGAGGGCTGCTCTCTTGTTCTCTGTGCATCCCCTGCCCGACTAGTCCCTGCCTGATCCACACTCACTCACATGCCCCACCCTCCATCTTAATCATAGACCCCAATCAGTAACTGCCTGTATGCTCCCCCCGCTTCCTTCCAGCTAGTTATTGATCCACTGTGATAGTCTATCAAAGGGAAAATATCTGCCTATGTTGGTCCTTAGTGGGAGGGCTATGAGGGACATTTCCCTCTGCTGGTTTCCCTGGAAACACATGAGCCAACCTGATGTCAATTTCCCTTATAACTGGTAACCTCCCTCTCCCCCCAGTAGCAAAGACTGCTGCCATGTCCTGTCCTGCCAGCCCGTCCGCAGCACACTGGGGGGTGTCGCTCCAGGACCTTGCTTCATATGTGTAAGATTCCCTGTCCAATAAACCATTGATGTTTCTGTCGCTGACTCTGGACTCTTTCACTGGTCTCAAAGCTGTGCTTGCAGGCCTGCGGAGTGCAACCCAACTGTCATAAGTGACAAGTCCACCATTAACATCATTGAAAACTAAGTATCAGAGAAAAAAAGAAAACAATCCTCTTTACATTTACATCCAAAAAACAAAGCAAAATACCTACGAATAATTTTAAACAAGGAGGTGAAAGACATTTATATTGAAAACTAAAAGACATTAATAAAAGAAATTGAAGAAGACACAAATAAATGGAAAGATATTTCATGCTCATGGGTTTGAAAAATTAACATTGTTAAAATGTCCATACTACCCAAAGCAATCTACAGATTCAATACAATCCTTATCAAAATTCCAACGTTGCATTTTTAATGGAAAAAGAAGAAATAATTGGAAAAATTTGTATGAAACCAAAAAAAAAAAAACCCCAAATATCCAAATATCTAGTAACTTACATAGTATGTTACTGGCATAAAAAAAAGACACATAGATCAATGGAACAGAAAGAGATCCCCGAAATAAACCCGCTCATATGTGGTCAATTAATTTACAACAAAGAAGCCAGGAATATACAATGGAGAAAGGACAGTCTCTTCAATAAACTTTATTGGGAAAACTGGACAGCCACATGCAAAAGTATGGAGTTTGACCACTATCTTATGCTATATATAAAAATTAACTCAAAATAGATTAAAGACTTGAATATAAGCCCTGAAACCATAAATCTCCTAGAAGAAAACATAGGTGATAAACTGCTTGACATAGATCTTGAAATAATTCTTTTAATCTGATAGCAAAAGCAAAAGCAATAAGAGCAAAAATAAACAAGTGGGACTACATCAAACTAAAAAGCTTCTGCACAGCAAAGGAAGCAATCAAAAAAATGAAAAGGCAACCTACTGAATGGAGAAGATATATAAAGAACACATACAACTCAATAGCAAAAAAACAAACAATTTGATTTTAAAATGGGCAGGAGATACAAATAGACCTTTTTCCAAAGACCAACATACAGATGGCCAACAGGTACATGAAAAGATGCTCAACATCGTCAATCATCAGAGAAATGCAAATCAAAAGCACAATGAGATATAACCTCACACCTGTTAGAATGGCTCTTGTCAAAAAGACAAAAATAGGGCTTCCCTGGTGGCGCAGTGGTTGAGAGTCTGCCTGCCGATGCAGGGGACACGGGTTCATGCCCCGGTCTGGGAAGATCCCACATGCCACGGAGCGGCTGGGCCCGTGAGCCATGGCTGCTGAGCCTGCGCATCCGGAGCCTGTTGCTCTGCAACGGGAGAGGCCACAACAGTGAGAGGTCCGCGTACCACAAAAAAAAAAAAAAAAAAGACAAAAAATAACAAGTGTTGGCCAGGATGTGGAGAAAAGAGAGCCCTCATGCACTGTTGGTGGGAATGTGAATTGGTGCAGCAACTGTGGAAAACAGTATGGAGCCTCTTCAAACAATTACAAATAGAACTGCTGTGTGATTCAGCAAATCCACTTCTGGGTATTTATCTGAAGAAAATGAAAATACTAATTTGAAAAGATCTATGCACCCAATGTTCACTATAACACTATTTATAATATCCAACATATGGAAACAACCTAAGTGCCATTTGATGGATAAATGGATAAAGACGAGGTGTATATAGATATAATGAAATATTATTCAGACATAAAAAAGAATGAAAGCTTGCTATTTGTGACAACATGGATGAACATGGAGAACATTCTGCTAAGTGAAATAAACCAGACAGAGAGAGACAAACACCAATATCGTTAAGATCTCTCTTACATGTGGAATTTAAACCAAACGACACCAACAACAAACCCAGGGTCCTAGATACAGAGGACAGATTGGGGGCTGCCAGAGGTTGGGATGGGGATGGGAGAAGTAGGTGAAGGGGTTCAAAAGCTTATAAAAAAGTAATAATGATAAGATCAGATAAAATAAACAGATAAATCATTCATATACATTACTTGTAATCTGCCTTAGAAGTTACGGAGACACACCAGAATATTAAGTCCTACAGAAGTAAATAGAGAACTATTTAATACAAAACTCAGATTATTATCAGTCTTATCCTAAGGGGAAAAAGGTCAATCTTTAGCAGACGGGGGCCTCGTAGGCAATGGGAAGCTGATGAGCACGAGTCCTTGTGGCTAGAGCTGCTCTCATACTGCAGACACTGTGCACAGTTCCACCTCCAATCTTCTGCAGGAACACAGCAAAGTCTTCCTTCTTCAAATAAGAGCGAACCTCTCCCAGTCTACATCTTTTATCAATGTGGACATTTCTTCTTCTTCTCATCTTTTTTTTTTTTAAATCTCCACTGCTCGACAGATATTTCCACTTGGATGAATTACTGTCATCCCAAATTCAATATCTTTAAACCGAAATGCATACTCTTCCCTCTCCTCTTTCCTAAAAATCCTTAATGCCACATTATCCCAGGCACATCTGTACTGTCAGCCTTTTACCAGGCTGAAAACCTTGAGTTATTTTTAATTCTCAGTAAACTCCTACTCTGGTTCCTATGTTCCCATCCAACTTGTCCATCTGAAATATCAGTTTATTTAATTTATTCTCCACTAGTGATCCCATGTGCAGAAAGCCCAGGCTTTGCAACAGGTCCCCTGCTAGGCTTCACTTAAAATGTCAACAGCAGTAAGTCCAATGGGGCTCAGAAACTATATGAGAAATAGTCACTGTTAGTAGAAAGAACGGAAGGAGGAGGGAAGGAAGGAAGGAAGAGAAGAAAAGAAAAGATGAGATGGTGTAAATAATAGAGCACTCAATAAAAACTTAGGAGACCTGGGTTCTGCTTGCACACTTTCCACTGATTAGCTCCAGTAAACCAGTAAACCATTAAACATGCCTTGGTTTTCAGAGTCTTCATCTATGAGATGAGGAGGTATTTGTGTGGCATGAGATCTTTCCTACTCCTGACACTTTATGACTTTTCTTCAGAAATCCCTGTTTTCCAGGTTGTAACATTCAAGCTAAACTATCAGAAAGCCCTGGAGTCAAGTAGAGATCCCAGCAGGACTCCAGAGGTGCTCAAGGCTCCTGGAGGGGAGCCATGAGCATGTGATTCTCCAATTTCCCCTCCTAAGAAATCAGGACCTGAAATGTTGAGCCAGGTCCAGGTGTAGTATCTGGGGGCCTGATTCAAGTACAGTACAGGACATCTCTCACTTGTGGACTACAAGGTGTGGTACAGAAGAATAACCCAAGACATCATCTTAGGAAGACTAAATCAAAGTTGACTAGACTGCCCAACAAATCAACAATCTAAAGGGCTTAGGCACCAAGACATGGAAACAGCCTAAGTGTCTATGAATGGACAGAGAAGATGTGGTACATATATACAATGGAATACTACTCAGCCATAAAAAAAGAATGAAATAATGTCATTTGCAGCAACATGGATGGACCTAGAGATTATCATATTAAGTGAAGTTAGTCTGACAGAGAAAGACAAATATTGCATGATATCCCTTATATGTGGAATCTAAAAAAATGATACAAATGAGCTTATTTACAAAACAGACTCTCAGACATAGAAAACAAACTTATGGTTACCAAAGGGGGTGGGGAAAGGTTGGACTGGAAGTTTGGTGTTAGCAGATGCAAACTATTATATATAGGATAGATAAACAACAAGGTCTTACTGTATGGCACAGAGAACCATATTCAATACTCTGTGATAAACCATGATGGAAAAAAATATAAAAAAGGATGTATATAAATATATGGCTGAATCACTTTGCTGTACAGCAGAAGTTAACACTACATTGTAAATCAACTATTCAATTAAAAAAATAAAGGGCTTATGCAGACAAGAGAAAAATATATATGAGGCAGAGAGAGATTCTAGGAAATTTCTCTTAATAGAATTTTGTCATGGGATGATCATGACCTCATGTTAAAACTGTGACCTGGCTGTGTGTGTGTGTGTGTGTGTGTGTGTGTATCTGTCTCTGTGTGTCTGTGTGTGAGTGTCAGTTTGAATGGAGTATGAAAGGTAAAAGATAAAAAAAAAACAATGGGCTAAAATGTGAATGAGATATTAGAGAATGAATGTAAACATATGTAAATTATGCTGTTAATGCTTTCAAGACATTTGATAGGGTGAAGGAAAAATATAAGCAATAGCCAGATGAGAGTATAGACTGAAAATAAATATTTGTTGTGAACCTACTGCATGTATGTCACTAAAGAATCAGCAACATATAACACATATAAGGACCTCAAGCTATGCAGTGGTTTTAATGTAAAACTAAAATTATCACAATTCTAGACTAAAATTATACTGTCTAAAATTATCCATCTTGGATAAAAACACACATGATGAAGAAGGAAGTGTGTCCATCAGCCGAGGTAAGGAAGACTGATTTGCCGAGCCTCCTTGCGAAGCTCCTGCAGGTCTGCCTTGGCATTTGTGCTGGAGGATAAACTACCCTCCGAGGCCGTGGGGTCATCACGGGCGTGACTGCAACAGTGACATCGAGCACATTCAGGGGATTCATGGGACAAAAGCGTAGCTGAGCTATAATCTACGAATAAAACTTTCCTCCCAGCTCTGTACTCTGCAAATGTGTGAGAACAGAGAGAGAGGCTAGTGCAGGTGAGAGGTCAGTTATGACAGATTTTCTTTCAGCGTTCTATCTGTCACTGCAGCAAAAATCCCCAAGTATCATTGCTGCTCAGGCAGCTCTGAAGCTGATTTGCATGTGAGAACCAGTTTACTCTTTTTTTGTTGTTTTGGGTTTTTTTTTTTGAAGTATAGTCGATTTACAATATTGTGTTAGTTTCAGGTGTACAGCAAAGTGATTCAGTTATACATACATATATATCTATTTTTTTCAGATTCTTTTCCTTTATAGGTTATTACAAAATAGTAAGCAGAGTTCCCTTGGCTACACAGTAGGTCCTTGTTGGTTATCTATTTTATATTTAGTAGAGTGTATGTGTTAAACCCAAACTCCTAATTTATCCCTCCCCCCTTTCCCTTTGGTAACCATAATGATACCAATGAACTTATATACAAAACAGAAATAGACCCACAGAACTGGTTTCCTCTTGGCTACTTTTCCTCCATTTATTTATTTCTCATTCATTCATACAACATAGCTATTGTGGAACACTTATGCACTAGGTACTAAGAGATAGAAATAAAGTGGTGAAGAGCAAGAAGGGAGCTGTTCCCACAAAGAGGCTAGTGGGAAGCAGCCACATAGCACAGGGAGATCAGCTCGGTGTTTTGTGACCACCTAGAGGGGTGGGATAAGGAGGGTGGGAGGGAGACACAAGAGGGAGGAGATATGGGGATATATGTAAATGTATAGCTGATTCACTTTGTTATACAGCAGAAACCAACACACCATTGTAATGCAATTATACTCCAATAAAGATGTGACAAAAAAGGAGTCCACCATCTAGGAGCGGATACAAACAATGACCGAATAACTGCAACGCAGTGAGTGTTATTGTTATGGGGAGTATGGAGTGCTATGGAAACACAAAAGCTGTACCCCATCAGGACTTAGAAGTAGATTTGAAGAGAATGACATTTCACATGAGACAGTGAATGGGGGGAGTTAGCTGAGCCAAAAGGAAGAAGACTCTTGCAGATACATGCATCAGTCAAGGAGGCTAAATCATGCTGAAATAACAGAAAAGACCTCCAGGTCTCTGGGGTTTATGTGTCCATCATGGATTGGCTGTAGCTCTGAGATAGGCTGGGACCTGGGACTTGGGACCCTTTGCTGCAGTGCTGGCACCTGGACACACCTCTCCTGGAGCAACAAAACACAAAGAAGCCATAAGGGACTAAAAATAACTGCGTGCATGTGCACTTGGGGCAAATTATGGACAACAAGATACAAAAAGATCAAAAACCCAACGGCCACTTCTGAAGAGCCAGGAGCAAAAACAGGGCACTGCACACACACCCCTGCACTCAACACCACCTAAGGGTTTGCTGGACCACCTAAGCTCCGCCTTCGGCCCAACCCCTGGACACACCCCTGCCCTCACCCCACGTAAGGAAGCAGCTTGCCCCGCCTTAAGGAGTGAGCAAGGGCCCCTGTTGCTTGTTCTCGCTCCCCACTCCTGCAGCAGGGGCCCCAATGAAGCCTTGCCTGAATTTGTCTGGCCTCTAGTCAATTTCCTTCTTTCTTTTTTTTTTGTTTGCTTAATTAGAGTATAATTATTTTACAATGTTGTGTTAGTTTCTGCTGTTCGGTGAAGTGAATCACCTTTACATATACCTATATCCCCTCCCTCCTGTGTCTCCTTCCCTCCCCCCATCCCACCCCTCCTCCCATCCATCTAGGTCACCACAGAGCACAGACCTGAGCTCCATGCACTCTACAGCAGGTGCCCACTAGCTATTTGTTTTACACATGGCAGTGCACAGCTAGTCCATTTCTATTGATTAAGGAGGCCAAGTACCCCATTCGGTATCAGCTCTGCTGTGCTCCCTGCCTTCTTTTCTCCAGGACACAAGTTGACAGGTCATTCTTCATCTGGGACATCGCCTGTCTTGTGGCAGAAGGCAAACATCGTGTTGAAGCACAGAGCTGTCATCCCAAAGTGACACGTGCCACTTCTGCTTACATATCACCAGGCAAAGTAAACCATACGGCCAAGTCCACCAGGCAAGGGTGTGTAATTTCCAAAGGGCAGGGAGGGACACCACATTGTGAACTGGGCTTGGTAGCAGAAGAGTGAGACCACCCATCATTGTTGTAAACAAAGCGATAGAATGAGGATAGAGGTTGGAACAGCCTCAGACTTACACTGATTGCAGTGTTGAGTGATGTCACGTGGTGAAACAAAGGGACAAGGATGAAGCCAGGTCACGTAGGCTCTACAGGCCACTTTAAGGAGGGAGAATTTCATCACAGATGCGCCGGGTAAGATTTGCTGGGTGATTACAGTGTGGAAACTGGATTGGGGAGAAGCCAGATTGAAGGAAGTGTGGACATTAATCCAGGTGAAAATTTATGAGACCTAAATAAAGGCAGGAGGAAAAAGACAATAGAATTTAAGAGGTGTCTGGAAGATTGAATCAGCAGTGGTTGGAGAATTCTTGTATATGAGGGGTTAACAGGGAAAGATGTAAAGATGCAGCCAAGTTTTGGGGTTTTTTATAATATTTATTTATTTAGCTGCACTGGGTCTTTGTTGCTGCATGTGGGATTTTTCGTTGTGGTACGGGCTTCTCTCTAGTTGTGGCGTGTGGGTGTTCTCTCCTCTAATTGTGACTTGGGCTCCACAGCTCGTAGGCTCAGTATTTTGCAGCACGTGGGCTCTCCAGTTGAGGTGCATGAGCTCAGTAGCTGTGGCACGTGGGCTTAGTTTCCCTGAGGCATGAACGATTTTAGTTCCCCGACCAGGGACTGAACCCGCGTCCCCTGCATTGGAAGGCGGATTCTTTACCCCTGGACCACCAGGGAAGTCCCCCAAGTTTTGTTTAGTTCCGAGAAGAAAGGTGTCAATCCCAACCTAGAAATACAGAGCGGGGTCAGGTTGGGGAACAAGATGGTAAATTCCATCTGGGGAATTTTGAGTCTGACTCTCCTGAAAGCCATGCCAGCAGAGGCATCCAGTAGGTGAGTATATACTTAGGTCTAAAGTTATGAAGGAAGGGAAATCTGACCTAAAGTTGTATGTCTGGGACTTATCAGGATGTAGGTGCAGACTGAGCTGAACGAGTGATGTCAACTGGGCGATGTGTGAAAGAAGAGGGGAAAGGGTGAAAAGATAAGGCAGCACAACAGAACCATTTTTCCCACTGAGATTTTCTTCAGCCTTTATTAAGCGCATACCTCCCTATATTTTTATTACTCTGTCCTAGAGGAAGGGCAATCGTTCCCGAGGAAGAATCACAGGTTTTCCCACCACCCTCAACATAACATGGTGAGAAGAACAATTAAATCATGAGTCAGGCAGCTTGGGTTTCAATTTCCACCTTCACTCCTAGCAACCATGTGTCTGTGGAAAACCTCTTAATCAACCGTGTCTTAACTTTCTCACCCTGAAACAGGGGTGCTAACACCTTGACTCCCTCCCTTAGGAGATTGTCAGGGCTGGGAAAGCTGCATGCTATGGGTGAAAGCTCTTTGAAAACTGAAAGTATCTTTTAAACACAAGTTGGTATTACAGTGTTCACCCTAGGAGGGGAAATTCCAAAATCTATTTTGAGATCTCATAAAATATGAAGAAAATAGAAAGCCCTTTGCCAAATCTCATAAAAGCAAAATTGACAACATTTTTGACATGACTCATTCTTCCTTTGAAAACCAGCTATCAGATAAGGGTCAGCTCCTTTCAAAAAGAAACTTAAGGAAAATAGAACTTGTTGGAGTGAGACTGTTGTTTTTCATATTGATCATTTTCAAGGTGTCTATCATTATTAACATACGAGTTAGCCTGTGGCCTTAACTCTAACCCTAATACATGTATTTTTCCCTTCAGGCAGATACATTTAAATGGTGGAAAAATAGTTAAATTTTCCAATTGGATTTCAGTGATCTTTTTTATGGAGCTGTCGGTGTTAACCAAAAGTTCTGAACATCCACATACTTACAAGAACATTAATTCTAGAAGATTTGTCTAGAGGTGAGAAGCCAGGAATCAGAGCGTTTACACTTCCAATGGTCCAGTGACTCTGTTTTCTATACCTTACAATTTCAGACAGTAATTATGATCCCCTTTCAAACAGTTTTTACTTATTTAAGATCAGAGCCAAACTTCATTGTCACTGCTTATGTGCATTGTTCTTGTAAACTCCAATTTAAAATCACTCTAGTGCCCTCTATCCCAGCAGATTATGGGAAATTTTGGATTATTGGTTGTCGGTCAAGTGTTATTGTAAATACTTTGTCAAGAGTGGGGCTTGTGCTTTCAGCTTTACTACATTTGTTTCATTTTATCTTCCCAACCAAAAGGTGCCCCAAACATGAAAACGTTATAAAATTCATCATATACCACAGAAAGTACCAACTATGATTTAGAGATTAAAAGAACTTAAACCTTCACTGCACATTTAATAAATTTCTTTAAGTTTAAATGTTCAATATATGTTCAGAGATATATAAGTAATAAAATTAGTTTTGTCCTTGAATTAATTTCTAAGCTATACAACCTCTAGGGGTAATAACTATTAGGTATATGGGCCATCAATCACCACACTCACCCCAAGCATCACTATCATTATATACTTTCTCAGTCAGTCCTCAGAATCTTTCTCAACACAACGCCCCAGGAAGCCCCTTCAAATCACTTACTTATTTGCCACCCTGAGGCCAGCAGTCTACATAGGTGATAAATACCAATAATAAAATGTATTTCATCCTACTTTATCTAAAGTAGATGTACCTTGTCCATAAATTTTATCTTTGAATGTAAAAAATCTTCCTCAGAACTTAATTTGTGCTATAAGCACTAAAGCTATAGGCAACAACCTATTTTTTTACAGGTATTAACACTGCTTATGGAAAGATAAATTATTATTGTCCTACCAGTACTCTCTCTGTTACCCTTCACTACCATCCAAGAATAATGAAGTGTTTGTTAATTGTTAATCACTAAATGCTTTTTTAGCAATTATTCCTACACTCATTTCAAGTAAACTGTTAATTTAGGAAGGAAAGAGTAAGCTGATTTTAAATCTTATGCAAACTTTGTTTTATCACTTCCATGACTACAGCCTATTTTCTCATATCTCAGCTAATCTTTTCATCACTGTTTGTAAAGCAGTAATAAAATGGACATTTATTGTGCACTAATGTGGAAAGTTATCATTATTCTTCTAGAACACATCCTTTGCCTCTTACTGAAAGGCATTTTCCTCTTTTTCACATTCTTTTGGACTCTTCCAAATGAAACTTCACTAATTGTATCGTAAAATCGTACCATGTAGCTTTTGAGATCATGCAGATGTGTGTTGACAAAATAGCTATTTCAAACTTTGTACATGGCCTTGAAAAAAGTGTTTTAATGACTAGGAAAGGAGATTTGTTCAAGTCAACAAGTTGACAGTAAGCAGCTGTTTCTGTTTTATACATTCCATCTGTTGGACTACATTTTATATCTGTCCGCTTTTCAAATCAAATTTTCAACAGATTCATCTTAGTTATCATTTAATAGTCAGTGTCTGGTCGGCTACATTTCTGATACTTGTGATAAGCTGGTTGGTGAGTATTACACTGTATCCCCTGGCTGGGAGCATTTGGCAGCTTTACTGTAGTGCACAGTTCTTAGCAAACATCATGAAATCGATTTCCAACTGCCATGGAAAAATGCAGTAATGTCTCATTGTCTATAGCACTACAATGTGAGATCTTAAAACTACAGCTCCGGTGAAAACACATCTGAAGGACTTCTCTGGTGGTGCAGTGGTTAAGAATCCGCCTGCCAGTGCAGGGGACACGGGTTCGAGCCCTGGTCTGGGAAGATCCCACATGCCGCAGAGCAACTGAGCCTGTGTGCCACGATTACTGAGCCTGCTCTCTAGAGCCCGTGAGCCACAACTGCTGAGCCCACGTGCCACAACTACTGAAGCCTGCACGCCTAGAGCCCATGCTCGGCAACAAGAGAAGCCACCACAATGAGAAGCCCGTGCACCGGAACGAAGAGTAGCCCCCGCTCGCCGCAACTAGAGAAAGCCTGTGCGCAGCAATGAAGACCCAAAGCAGCCAAGTAAAATAAATAAATAAACAAACAAATAAATTTATTTATTTAAAAAAAAACCATCTGAAAATATTGGCTTCGGAAATGTGTTTGGTACCAGCACATAATATGTCTCTTTGCAGAGAGTCCACACTTAAAACTCACTTTGAATCAAGTTAATAAGTCTTTGATGGCTAATTATGTCTCTTTATGTTAAAAAAAAAACAAAACTAGCCTAAATTGTTATTTGTTGATTTTGTATTGTACACGTGGTATAATTGTGACTGTATAGTCATTAAAATATATTTAGACTACACAAATCACTGCTTACACACCTTGAATAACCTTGTAGTTTCTACCATAGAAAATATTCTGCTGGCCCAGAAAGGCTCCCAGGTCACGGGCTAGATCATAGCACTGTCAATCTCTCCTGAATAACCACATATTTCAAATGAGAATTAAAATGACTTATGCTATAACTGTGTGGCCTTGCTGACCACTGGAGAGCTTAAGAGTTCTAACTTCTGTGACTGAAGCACACTGGTCAGGGAGAATGAGAGTTCTGCTCCTGGAACCAGAAATCAATGATTTGAGGTTTTCTAAATTAATTATATGACATGCTGTTAAGATTTTACTAGGTAACAATAGAACTATTAAAATGTCACTCCACAGCAACCATTTAAACAAAGAACTATTTAAAATTTAAAAGTTTTAATATGTTCACAGATATATACAGGTAGACCATAGCTGACAATCTGATTTCCTCTCAATATTGTCATCAAAAGACCATAGAAAACTAATCTAATGAATGGACTTAGAAACATCTGGAATGCACTGTTGGTAAAGCAGTGATCAGTAACTTGGTATTGACACATCACATACTCCCCTAGGAAGAAGCCACAGAGACCCTGCAACCCTGAGTTAAACCGTACAGTTGAAGGTTACGTGTGACTGGGGTTCTGGAGCTGTGCAGGGTGCAACTCTCACGACGCTTGGAGCCCTGAGAGCCTGTAAAGGACTTAATATCAATCTTTGGATCAGTAGTTTTGAAGATAGAAAATGCAATAGTATGACTATGATATGACTCTCAATTTTATGTCAAGATTGTCCCTCAGTTTGTTAAGAGAAGATTTACTCAGTCTCATTCAGAGAACTTCTAAGTCACGGCTTGTCAAGATCAGCTTTTTATTTTTTTAAAAAATTTAAAGATATTTATTTTATTGAAGTATAGTTGATTGACAAAGTTGTGTTAATTTCTTCTGTACAGCCAAGTGATTCAGTTATACATATATATACACATTCCTTTTCATATTCTTTTCCATGATGGTTTATCACAGGATATTGACTATTCACATGCAAACTAACTATATACTGTGCTCTACAGTAGGACCTTGCTGTTTATCCATCCTATAGGTAATAGTTTGCATGTGAAGATCAGTCTTGAAGTGTGTTCAAAATTTTACTTTTTAGCAAAGCACTCAAGTATGTGCAAGATTTGCTTGAAAAATAAGTGACAGTAGATCCAAGAGTCAAGATTCTCCCTACAGCGGTGTCCCTTAATCCGCATGGCAGTGTTTCCTTGAGCGGGAGATGAGGAATGACAGCAGCGTGAGCACCATAAGGCTCTGTGAACCAGCGCCCTCTCTGGTCTGAACCTCATCCCTACTAGACCATGAGTGTGTGGCTTGGGGCACGTCATTCTCCGTGTGGGGCAGACAAGGAAAAGCATCTCTACTCCGAAGAATAAATTCGACGCTCAAATTCAGACCAGTCAAAGGGAGCTCAGACCTCAATGAACTTGTAGTCAAGTACTGCAGACAGGGGTAAACAAAATGCTGCAATAAAGCATCTAAGTCCTAAAAACTCATATGAGCAAAACAGACAAGACGCAGGCTCAACTTGTGTTCAGGTTTTGGGCGTCGAAAGGGAAGACCTCACACATGAGAGGAAGTGAGAGCGGGCGAGGTAGCTGGGATCCAGGACGGTGTCAACACCACTCTTGGTCTGTCTGATCTCTGGAGGGTGAGAAGAAACCTCCATGGAAGGGTCTGCAAGGTGCTGCGACTGGGGCTGCTCACAACACATCCAGGAGGTGGAGATGCCTTCTGGGGAGAAGTTCAGATGTATAAGAGAATGGAGTACAAGCAGGGTCCAAAACAGGTGTGGGAACAACAGAACGTGGTCTCTGACTTCTCCCTGGACCACAGATCAAAGTCAGAGGATGTTGTTCTCGTGCATTGCCTAGGCCACCATTTCTCCATTTGGTCTTTTGACTCTATTCTTTACTCCGTGCTAGTCTCGGTTCTTTATTCCTTTCAGCCTCCACACCAGCTACATTCATCTGTTTTCAGTTCTCTGACATGCTGCATTTCCTGTCGTCAGGGCGCTCGCATATACTTTTCCCTCTGTCAGAAACATTCTTCCTTCCCCGACACTCTGTTCGGTTCCCACACACCCTCCATATCTCAGCTCCAGCTTCACCCCCTCTGACCACTACTCCACCTTCCACCTGCACCTGCAAAGATCAGGTTCTCCTTTTCTCATATTTCTCTGCACTTTTTTTCCATAGCTTGGGCTGTTTTTAATTGTATGGCTGTTGCTTCCCATCTCACTAACTATGGAGCAATCAGCAAAGTATTAAACTGTTTTGCTCACCACTGTATTTTGTTAATGTGTATCTGGTCTCGACTTTATTTAATAAATAAAAATTATCACTGACTCAATCTGAAAAAGTTATCTTTGACACACTCTTCCCCTGTGTCTCCTGTGATATTCCCCGTTTCCGAATCTCAGCATGGAATGCTCAAACCAGATGTTTTAGTCCTTTTCCATTGCACCCTCTGTTCTATAATCGCAAATACCCAAAGGGAAACGATCTTGGCTTTTTCAAGAGCAAGACTTAAGGGAAAAATCCTTAGTGTCCACTTTTTCATCTTTGCTGTTCTTTTGATGTATCTAACTTGACAGTGATGACAAAAATTTTCTTCTGAGAAAGAAAAGCGCTCTGAACCGCAGGCCTTTCTAATGTGGGGCATAGGAAATGTCTGTCATAAACAGAGGAAGTCAGATGTTTCCTTTTCCATAACTTCTAAGAAAATTATTATTGTTAACATCTATTCTCACCTAGGAATAAAAGTAATTTAATACAAATCCAAGAAAATTCCTCATCACAGAAATTGGTTGGCTCCATCTAGAGAAGCAGATGTTAAACCACAGTCTCATCAGCTTGATGGGGATATTTGCAGTTTGCACACAAGACAGACAAGCATAATTTACTTATTGACAAGACTATGCCATTTTCTGATAACCCAAGGACATGATTTTATATTTATCAAATATTTGGATCTTGTAATGATAATAGATAGTGAGTCTCTGTAGATGAAATGAAGGCATTAAAGTCAAACACTTTTCCAGGGCTTTGTAACTGTAGGTGCTTGAGTCTTCTCATATAACTTATAGTCCAAACCAAGCAGTTTTGAAAGTGCAAGAGGATACTAAAAATAACTGAAATTATATAACTTTTGAAATGTTTGTTTTTTTCTAATAAGACAACTTTTGTATATTATGGAGATATGTATTTTTTCAAAATATGTTTATTTTCAAAACATTTTCTTCTTAAATTAAAAGTAACATATCTGGACAAACTAAATAAGAATGGTATTTTTTTCTTTTGTATATTGACTTATCTTAACTATAACATAAGCAGAACTTTCAGTCTCAGTTCTGACAGTTCTAAAGAACTTAGAAGTTACCACTCCCATCTTTTCAAGAAGAAAAAGCTGAACTGGACCAGGGTGAGTCCATGGTCTTCAAAGGATACCCAGGCTTTTGTGGATTTCACATCTAGGAATCCTGTGAAGTTCTAAGCGAAATGCCCTCCCAGCTGTGGTTGTGAAACATGTCTTCTCCAGGGAAAAGGGTTCACCTGATCCTTATCTTATCTGGAGGAAGGGCATTCCTCTGACTTCAACCTTCCTGCATAACCCAAGGGAGCAAACAAAAGCTGTACTACTGGAGACGCACTTGTGCAAGTCCCGTCCCACTACATGGCTGAGATTTCACCCTGAGATTATAGAACACTTCTCCTCTCCCCCACTTCACCACCACACCAACAGGGCTCTTGTACAGCAAGAGTGGATGACAGTTGAAATTTGCTGCAAAATGCAGCCCAGAATCAAGAGGAGATAAAAACAAGAACGCTCAAGGAATTTGAAGACTCTGGCACCTACAGCTAAAGCAAACACCAGGAAAACCCAATACTTCTCATAACATAAATCCTCACACTAAATGCCTATTATCTTCTGTTTCTATTACTCAGTATAACATGTCCAGCTTTCTCCAAAAAATTACAAGCCATGCCAAAGTCAAGAAAAAAGTCTGAAGAAACAAATGAAGTATGAGAAGCAGACTCAGATATGACACAGATGTTGGAATCATCAGAGCAGGAATTTAAAATAACTAAAATTAGTACGTTTAGTTGTCTAATGAAGAGGGGACAACATGTAAGAACAGGCGGGTAATGTAATCAGAGAAGTGGGAACTCTAAGAAAGAGTCAAACAGGGTACAAATGAACTTATCTATAAAACAGAAATAGAGTCACAGATGAAGCAAACAATCTTATGGTTACAAGGGGGAAAGACGGTGGGGAGGGATAAACTGGGAGATTGGGATGGACATATGCACACTACTACATATAAAATAGATAACTAATAAGGACCTACTGTAGAGCACAGGGAACTCTACTCAATACTCTGCGATAACCTATATGGGTAAAGAATCTAAAAAAGAGTGGATATATATGTAAGTATAACTGATTCATTTTGTTGTACACCTGAATCTAACACAACATTGTAAATCAACTATGCTCCAATAAAAATTTTAATGAAAGGAAATTATAGAAATCAAAAAGAGTGTACCAGAAATGAAGAATGCTTTTGACTGATTTATTAGTAGGATATGACTCAGCCAAGGAAAGAATCAGGGAATGTGAAGATTAGGTCAATGGGATCTTTACAATGTAAAGGCAAAGAAAGAATGAACAAAAAGAATAGAACTTTTAAGAACTGTGGGGAAATTTCAAAATGTGTAACGTATGTATAATTGGAACGCCAGAAGGAGAAGAAAGAGAGAACAGAGCAGAAGAAATATATGAAGTCATAATGGTGAAGAACATTCCAAAATTAATGACAGACACCAAATCACTGATACAGGAAGTTTGGGGAGCACCAAGTAGAATAAATTTCAAAAAACTGACACCCCGGGGCTTCCCTGGTGGCACAGTGGTTGAGAGTTCACCTGCTGATGCAGGGGACACGGGTTCGTGCCCCGGTCCGGGATGATCCCACATGCCGCGGAGCGGCTGGGCCCATGAGCCATGGCTGCTGAGCCTGTGCGTCTGGAGCCTGTGCTCCGCAATGGGAGAGGCCACAGCAGTGAGAGGCCCGCATACCAAAAAAATTAAAAAATAAGGTGAACATATGTGCATGGGTTTACCTCTGGGCTTTCTATCCTGTTCCATTTATCTATATTTCTATTTTTGTGCCAGTGTCTTGATTACTGTAGCATTGTAGTATAGTCTGAAGTCTAGGAGCCTGATTCCTCCAGCTCCATTTTTCTTTCTCAAGATTGCTTTGGCTATTCGGGGTCTTTTGTGTTTCCATACAAATTGTGAATCTTTTTGTTCTAGTTCTGTGAAAAATGCCATTGGTAGTTTGAAAGGGATTGCATTGAATCTGTAGATTGCTTTGAGTAGCATAGTCATTATCACAATTTTGATTCTTCCAATCCAAGAACGTGGTATATATCTCCATCTGTTTGTATCATCTTTAATTTCTTTCATCAGTGTCTTATAGTTTCCTGGAGATAGGTCTTTTGTCTCCTTAGGTAGGTTTATTCCTAGGTATTTTATTCTTTTTGTTGCAATGGTAAATGAGAGTGTTTCCTTAATTTCTCTTTCAGATTTTTCTTCATTAGTGTATAGGAATGCAAGTGATTTCTGTGCATTAATTTTGTGTCCTGCTAGTTTACTGAATTCATTGATTAGCTCTAGAAGTTTTCTGGTAGCATCTTTAGGATTCTTTATGTATAGTATCATGTAATCTACAAACAGTGACAGTTTTACTTCTTCTTTCCCAATTTGGATTCCTTTTATTTCTTTTTCTTCTCTGATTCATGTAGCTAAAACTTCCAAAACTATGTTGAATAATAAGGGTGAGTGTGGGCAACCTTGTCTTGTTCCTGATCTTAGAGGAAATGGCTTCAGTTTTTCACCATTGAGAACAATGTTGGCTGTGGGTTTGTCATATATGGCCTTTATTATGTTGAGGTAAGTTCCCTCTATGCCTACTTTCTGCAGAGTTTTTTTATCATAAATCGGTGTTGAATTTTGTCAAAAGCTTTTTCTGCATCTATTGAGATGATCTTATGGTTTTTCCTCCTTCAATTTGTTAATATGGTTTATCACATTGATTGATTTGCATATATTGAAGAATCCTTGCATTCCTGGGATAAACCCCACCTGATCATGGTTTATGATCCTTTTATGTGCTGTTGGATTCTGTTTGCTAGTATTTTGTTGAGGATTTTTGCATCTGTGTTCATCAGTGATATTGGACTGTAATTTTCTTTCTCTGTGACATCTTTGTCTGGTTTTGGTATTAGGGTGATGGTGGCCTCATAGAATGAGTTGGGGAGTGTTCCTCCCTCTGTTGTATTCTGGAAGAGTTTGAGAAGGATAGGTGTTAGCTCTTCTCTAAATGTTTGATAGAATTCGCCTGTGAAGCCATGTGGTGTTGGGCTTTTGTTTGTTGGAAGATTTTTAATCACAGTCTCAATTTCAGTGCTTGTGATTGGTGTGTTTATATTTTCTCTTTCTTCCTGGTTCAGTCTCAGAAGGTTGTGCTTTTCTATGAATTTGTCCATTTCTTCCAGGTTGTCCATTTTATTGGCATAGAGTTACTTGTAGTAATCTCTCATGATCCTTTGCATTTCTTCAGTGTCAGCTGTTACTTCTTCTTTTTCATTTCTAATTCTATTGATTTGAGTCTTCTTTTTTTTCTTGATGAGTCTGGCTAATGGTTTATCGATTTTGTTTATCTTCTCAAAGAACCAGCTTTTAGTTTTATTGATCTTTGCTATTCTTTCCTTCATTTCTTTTTCAATTATTTCTGATCTGATCTTTATGATTTCTTTCCTTCTGCTAACTTTGGGGTATTTTTGCTCTTCTTTCTCTAATTGCTTTAGATGTAAGGTTAGGTTGTTTACTTGAGACGTTTCTTGTTTCTTGAGGTAGGATTGTATTGCTATAAACTTCCCTCTTAGAAATGCTTTTGCTGCATCCCATAGGTTTTGGGTTCTCATGTTTTCATTGTCATTTGTTTGTAGGTATTTTTTTGATTTCCTCTTTGATTTCTGCAGTGATCTCTTGGTTATTTAGTAGTGTATTGTTTAGCCTCCATATATTTGTATTTTTTACAGATTTTTTCCTGTAGTTGATATCTCGTCTCATAGCGTTGTGGTCGGAAAAGATACCTGATACGATTTCAATTTCCTTAAATTTACCAAGGCTTGATTTGTGACCCAAGATATGATGTATCCTGGAGAGTATTCCATGAGCACTTGAGAAGAAAGTGTATTCTGTTGTTTTTGGATGGAATGTCCTATAAATATCAATTAAGTCCGTCTTGTTTAATGTATCATTTAAAGCTTGTGTTTCTTTTTTTATTTTCATTTTGGATGATCTGTCCATTGGTGAAAGTGGGGTGTTAAAGTCCCCTACTATAATTGTGTTACTGTTGATTTCCCCTTTTATGGCTGTTAGCATTTGCCTTATGTATTGAGGTGCTCCTATGTTGGGTGCATAAATATTTATAATTGTTCTATCTTCTACTTGGATTGATCCCTTGATCATTACGTAGTGTCCTTCCTTGTCTCTTGTAATAGTCTTTATTTTGAAGTCTATTTTGTCTGATATGAGAATTGTTACTCCAGCCTTCTTTCGATTTCAATTTGCATGGAATATCTTTTTCCATCCCCACATTTTCAGTCTGTATGCTTCCCTAGGTCTGAAATGGGTCTCTTGTAGACATCATATATGTGGGTCTTGTTTTTTTATCCATTCAGCCAGTCTATGTCTTTTTCTTGGAGCATTTAATCCATTTACATTTGAGGTAATTATCCATATGTACATTCCTATTACCATTTTCTTAATTGTTTGGGGTTTGTTATTGTAGGTCTTTTCCTTCTCTTGTGTTTCCTTCCTAGAGAAGTTCCTTTAGCGTTTGTTGTAAAGTGGATTTGGTGGTACTGAATTCTCTTAGCTTTTGCTTGTAAAGGTTTTAATTTCTCTGTTGAATCTGAATGAGATCCTTTCTGGGTAGAGTAATCTTGGTTGTAGGTTTTTCCCTTTCATCACTTTAAATATGTCCAGCCACTCCCTTTTGGCTAGCAGAGTTTCTGCTGAAAGATTAGCTGTTAATCTTATGGGGATTCCCTTGTATGTTATCTGTTGCTTTTCCCTTGTTGCTTTTAATAGTTTTTCTTGGTATTCAATTTTTGATAGTTTGATTAATATGTGTCTTGGAGTGTTTCTCCTTGGATTTATCTTGTATGGGACTCTCTGCACTTCCTGAACTTGATTGACTATTTCCTTTCCTATATTAGGGAAGTTTTCAACTATACTCTCTTCAAATACTTTTTTCAGTCCCTTTCTTTTTCTCTTCTTCTTCTGGGACCCCTATAATTTGAATGTTGGTGTGTTTAATGTTGTCCCAGAGGTTTCTGTGACTGTCTTCAATTCTTTTCATTCTTTTTTCTTTATTCTGCTCTGCAGTAGTTATTTCCACTATTTTATCTTCCAGGTCATTTATCCGTTCTTCTGCCTCAGTTATTCTTCTATTGATTCCTTCTAGAGAATGCTTAATTTCATGTATTGTGTTTTTCATCATTGTTTGTTTGCTCTGTAGTTTTCTAGGTCCTTGTTAAACGTTTCTTGTATTTTCTCCATTCTATTTCCAAGATTTTGGATCATCTTTACTATCATTACTCTGAATTCTTTTTCAGGTAGACTGCCTATTTCCTCTTCATTTGTTTGGTCTAATAGGTTTTTACCTTGCTCCTTTATCTGCTGTGTGTTTCTCTGTCTTCTCATTTTGCTTAACTTACTGTGTTTGGGGTCTCCTTTTCACAGGCTGCAGGTTCGTAGTTCCTGTTGTTTTTGGTGTCGCCCACAGTGGCTAAGGTTGATTCAGTGGGTTTTGTAGGCTTCCTGGTGGAGGGCATTGGTGCCTGTGTTCTGGTGGATGAGGCTGTATCTTGTCTTTCTGGTGGGCAGGTCCATTTCTGGTGGTGTGTTTTTGGGTGTCTGTGAACTTATTATGATTTTAGGCAGCCTCTCTGCTAATGGGTGTGGTTGTGTTCCTGTCTTTCTAGTTGTTTGGCACAGGGTGTCCAGCACTGGAGCTTGCTGGTTGTTGAGTGGAGCTGGGTCTTAGCGTTGAGATGGAGATCTCTGGGAGAGCTCTCACCATTTGATATTACATGGAGCCAGGAGGTCTCTGGTGGACCAATGTCCTGAACTCAACTCTCCCACCTCCGAGGCTCAGGCCTGACAATCGGCCGGAGCACCAAGACCCTGTCAGCCACACGGAGGTTCCTGTTTTTTCCCAGCTCTCCCAGGAATCATGAAGTCTGAGAAAGCCAGTTATGTAGAGCTGTGATCAAAATTAACAAGTAAAGCAGTGCCATTCGAATTGAGCTCCAGATACAAATGCTGGTCCAGGAACCGTTTGATTCTGGTCTTTAGATGGCTTGCATGAAATAGATTTTTGGTCAGTTACAATAAGGCAGAATGGAGGAGACTCCTTGCCTGACAGCAGTTTTCCAACAGCTAGATGGAGAAACACATAAGGTGGGGTCCTGAACGAAAGATCTCCTGTCCTAGTGGAGTTTGGGGACCTGCCCAATGGACCTAGGTAACACTTCTTAAAATTCACAGCAGTTAGGTTACTAGGCAACTAATACAATTTTATTGAATCAAGTGAAATAAGAATTAATTTGTTAATTAATGGAAGCATTAGCGTTAAATGGCATTAGTTGGTCTCATGAAATGGTAGAATAAATGTTTAAATGTGTGAACTTAATTAATTAATATGAAATGTAATTGATTGAACTAATGTTTCTATCACCCCTGTTGCCTTGAGATTTCCTCATCTACCACCAGTCCATAACGGGACAACCCCTGGCAGAGCTGCTTTTCCTCTCAGCCACCTCCCCACAGTGTTCTTCTCCAACCTGGTCTTTTCCTAATCCCGTCTCTCTGTGGCCAAACGTCTATTTAATTAACTCAAAACTGGTGGCTTTATTTACAACTTAGATGAGGAAATTTAATATCCTATAAAAAATAATATTGTATTTGGGAATGGGCCAAACATACTTGTGCAGTACCTGCAATAGTGTTTCAAGCTTGGCTCTATGCCAGATGGTCTGTCATCACCTGGGCATCAGCCCCGCCCCTTGCTATGGGCTCTTCCGCACCACAAGCAGGGAGCATGGAAACTACGGTTCCCAGAATCCTTCACCAACAGGGCTGAGACCGGCCTGTGGTCTCACTGAGGCTTAGATGGCAGAGAGAAGAAGCAGGCATCTGGCGTCACTGACATCTTCCTCCCATCACTACACTCCTCGTCAAGGCCTTCCAACAGCTCTGTTTAAAATGCATCAAGGGTCAAGTGATGTCTGTTTTCCTGCAGAAACACAATCTGACATGGGGTCATAATAAGACTGAGATATTAAAACAACATCCACGACTTATTGGTTAAGAGTCGGTTAACTCCCTCCCCTCCCACCTTCCCACCCCCGGCCCATCATCCTTCTCTGCTGTATTTTTCTCACATCCCATACCACCATCCGATGTCTTATAGTTTTGTTTGTTCATATTTTTAGTTGTCTGCCATAGTGGAAGCACCATGAAAACAAAAGTCTTTGTTTTACACACTGTTAAGTCTCCAGTTTCTAGAACAGTGCCTGCTGTGCGATTGGTATTCAATAAAAATATTTTAATGAATGAGTGATTCTAAGGGAACGTTATTTTTTTCTGGTGAGAATTTGTGTTTGCTTCTGCCAGGCTCCTGCAGTGCTCCCAACACAGGACCACTTTAAACTCAGGGTTCTGCCTGCAGAGTTTCAAGCCACTGAATGTCTGTGCGTTTCGGAGCCAAAACTATGCATGTGCAGGAATACTTGGGAGAGACTGTGTTCTCCCCATTCTGAGTCAACACTGAAGAGAGAAAACATGCCTGCAGGAATTCTATTGTGGTATCATCTCCTGTTCCTGCTGGTTCTCTCTTGTCCCCTTGTACCTGCTTCCACTGGCCCAGTCCTCTGTCCACCAGCTACAGGTGATGACAGCCGAGGAATTCCAGCTACTCTGCTTCCTACCAGTGAAGCCTTTTTTCCTCTTTATTCCTTGCTGCAGCTTGTTACCCTTTCTGGACATCCGGCCTGCTTAAGCCCTAAATTCGTGCTTAAATTTTATCCAGCACTGCCAAGTGTTCTGTACTAGGGAGGGTTTCTCTGTACATCTCCTGATGTGTTTGAAAGGGAAGCCCCTTTTATCACTTGCATCACTTTTATAATGAGACCAAAGTAGATCCTCTGGAAAGGAAGAAGAATTTGGTAAGACACTACTTCCCCTAGGTCATATTGTCGACCGTTTAAACACAGTATTTTATAAATATAAGAGAAGCACCCATAACTGTCATTCTCAGAAAGTGAGATTTCAACAAGTCTGCCTCTGCAAAATTTGCCTTTCCTTTAGGTCAAAACAGAGTTCTCTTTACATGGAAACTTGAGTCCGTTTCTTGTTTTGAACCAGGGCTCAGGATATGGTTTTGGGCCCCGTCTGGCAAGGTGATCCCTTAAGACCATCTTAGTCTCCTTGGCACTTTTGAGGTCTATGTGCTTCATGTTTGCCAGAAGGAGAAGCAAACCTGGAACACTTATGAGCAAGGATCAAAGGAAACATCTTGTCTTTGGAAGTAAAGAGAAAAACAAAAGCGACAGTGGCACCCATTGGTTAGATGTTTCTGGCACAGACTCTGGCTCACTAGTACAGCACATCATCAGGGCAAGGGAACAATGGAAATTATCAGGCCTTCCTCCCAGGGGACTGCTCAGTGAGAGGCATATTATTTTTCTCATACCATATTTTGCAGCTTTAAATTATGCAATATTATATCAGAAGCAGAAAAATGTTTATCTGTTAACAATATTTGAAAGGAGAGAGGGCACTTTATTGACTAGAGTATACCTTTCGTTCCTTTCACTGGTATCTGAAAAGTTGCAAACATGTCCTTCTACACAGCTGGCTCTTTCCCGTAGGTCAGTAGGTCGTGTGGCTTTGGAATGTTTCTCTTAAAACTTAAGGGCTCATAGATTTTCCCATATTTGTATTCACATATAAAAACTCTCCTCATTTGGATTAAATGCATTCTTCTAAAAGTGATATTCTTTTAAGGCTGTGATTTTTTTCACTCTGTTTCAATTCATCTAATGCAGGACCCCCCTGAAATAGGAGACTCGCACCAGGAAACTCGCATCCTGGCGAGGAAGATGCTTGGGAGCTTCACCTGCAGGAGCTCTGGGGTTACTTCCAAGTCCACTGACCAGACATGGCAGGTGCTAAGGGATTTTCAGCTCTTTGTAAAAGGCATACACGTAATGGATGCTTATTTTCTAATATGCTTTGCCATGAAGGGAAGCAGGGACCTGTCAAGCTTTATGACATTTGAAGAATTAGGATAAGTTTACCTGAGTGTGATTTACTTAATATTTTCTTTTATAAGCAGCTTTACGAATATACTTCCAATGCTTTGCCTACCTGCTTCAAGAATCTTCCTTCGCCCTTTCCTTCCTCTCTTCCTTCCTTCCTTCCTTCCTTCCCTCTCTCTGCCTCAGTCTCTCCCTCTCTTTCATTCTATAAATGCATAAATAAATGGAAATGCACTACGACAATTTAGTTAACCTTGACATTAGGAAATAAAGCTCTTGAAACTCATGTTCTCCACTGCTCACATGGAGCTTAAACTAAAGTCAGACAAGGAAATTAAAGGAGTATATAAACAGTTTGAAGTGCCAATGTTGAAAATCCTATTGCATAATGGTGTCGGGAATGTGTCCCCACCCAGGGACTTCTTCACTAAGACAGCTTTACTGCCAAGATATATTTAGTGTTTCTGATCATGATCCTCAAATATCAGAATGATCTACAGAGGCTTGTTAAAATGTAAGTTCCTGGGACCTGCCAGTACCCAAAGAATCTGATTTAATCAGCCTGAGCTGGGGCTTTTTGTTTTGCATAATTAGCAAGCTCTTTGCAGAATGACCAGAGGCATTCACACCCAGGGTTCCGAACCAGGCCACCTGAGTCTGAGCCCTGCTTTTGCTACTTGCTAGCTGTGTGATGTGGGGGAAATTGCTGAATTTCCCTATAGCTCAGTTTTCTTGTATGTAAAGCCAGATGTAGTAATAGTGCTCAGCTCAAAGGATTATTGGAGGAAAGGAGTGACCAAACACATACCGTGCTTGGAATAGTGTCTGACACATAATTACATCTTGCAGTGCTAACTACTATGGTTCTTTCCTGACAATTAACATTTTAGAACCCCAGAAAAGAATTCATTCATCCTTCTCTTAATAACTTTGCTTGTTGTTTTCAGCTCTCATTTTAATTTTTTTTTTTTTTTTTTTTTTTTTTTTGTGGTGAGTGGGCCTCTCACTGTTGTGGCCTCTCACGCTGCGGAGCACAGGCTCCGGACGCGCAGGCTCAGCGGCCATGGCTCACGGGCCCAGCCACTCCGCGGCACGTGGGACCTTCCCGGACCGGGGCACGAACCCGTGTCCCCTGCATCGGCAGGCGGACTCTCAACCCCTGCGCCACCAGGGAAGCCCTCAGCTCTCATTTTAAAGCCAACTTTATTGAGATACACGTACGTACGATAAAACATACACATTTTAAGTGTAAAATTTGATGAGTTTCGATAAATGCATACACCCTCATTGCACCTACCATAATCATAATGTAGAACATTCTCAGCACCAAGAAAGTCCCTTCTATCCCCACCCTGGGTCCAGGCAACCAGGGGTCTGCCCTCTGTCACTACCAGATTGGTCTTACCCTTTCTAGAATTTCATGTAAATGCAAACATTCCATATGTACTCTTTTGTGTCTGTTTTTTTTTTCCCCTCAGCACAGTGTTTCTGAGATTCATCTGTGTTGCTCTGTGGGTTAGTAGTTTCTTCTTTTCCTCTGCTGAGTTCTATTTCATTGTATGGATGTACCATAATTTGCTCAGCTACTCATTTGTTGCTGGATATTTGAGTTGCTTCCAATTTGGAGTTATTATAAATAACTCAGATAACTTCTGTGTTGGCAGCTAGTTTAGTTTTTCTATTTAAGAAAGAGTAAAGTCAAGGACTCAGAAAACAGAATCTGTCTTCATATGATCAATTTTGGAAAGCCTAGAAGTCTTGCAAGAGCAAGATGCAGGGGAAGAAAAAGCAACATTGAAAACTACGTGTATTTTTTAACTAAGTTAGAATGAGCGCTTAACCTTAGCTGTGGACTTTTTTTTTCTTCTCTCTTCACAGAAAACATCTTTGTGTGGCTGAACTGTTTTTTTTAAACTTGGCAGTTTTGCTCGTGTGAAATATCTTTTACTGGATAAACATAGTTACACTCAATAAATAACTTTGAACTAGTTTGTCAGATCTTTATTTTGCAGTATCCATTAACCCATTCATCTTCGGAACTTTTCATGTCACTGTTTCTACCTTATGCTTTCCTTTCAATTTCCTCTAATCAATGCAGTTGTAAGTTATTCCTATGGGGGGAGCACTTTAAAAGCAGCATTAAATATATTGAGGTCTATAGGATACCATTTTGGCTTCCTTTTTTTAAAATTTTTGTTTATTTATTTTTGGCTGCGTTGGGTGTTCGTTGTGGTGTGCGGGCTTCTCGTTGCAGTGGCTTCTTTTGTTGTGGAGCAAGGGCTTTAGGCACGCAGGCTCAGTAGTTGTGGCTCACGGGCTTCAGTAGTTGTGGCTCATGGGCTCAGTAGTTGTGAACACGGGCTCAGTAGTTGTGGCTCGCGGGCTCTAGAGCACAGGCTCAGTAGTTGTGGTGCACGGGCTTAGTTGCTCTGTGGCATGTGGGATCTTCCCGGACCAGGGCTCGAACCTGTGTCCCCTGCATTGGCAGGCGGATTCTTAACCACTGCATCACCAGGGAAGCCCCTTGGCCTCCTTTTGAAGCACAAACAATTTATGAATACCAGGGTTATGTAATGATATCAGGGCCAAAAGAGTTGCTATAATTATTACTCTAGGACATCAAATTAAAATATGGGGATCTGTTGAGTCAATATATTTAACAGATTTTTCAAATATGAGAATTAACAAAAACTCTCAGGATCGCCAAAGCACAAGGACGTTATGTTTACCCAGAAAAGGGTGGTACACCATGCTTAAGCATTCAGATAAGCTGAGGATTTCCCAACTCACCAAGTCCTGGTTCCTTTTTGCTTCCTATCACTTCCTTCAAGCTATCTCTCTCCTCTCACCTTTTACAATAAGCAGCAAGAGGAAACCAGCCTGTGTCTTCAACACATTGCTTAGAACTTGTCTCTGGTAAATATCTAAATATTCCCTGTTCCCGCATACCTGCGGACTACAGTTCTGCTGAGTTTCTGCCACTGTATAAGGATCTCCTTTCCCCCGTTTTCCAATAACGGGTTAATTTCCAGCTGTGCCTTCACTGGCAGTGCTTTTACCACCTCTGCTTCTGCCAGCTGACCACTTGTGACCTGTTAGGGATTCTCTAAGATGATGGAGGTTTTCTCTGCCGTGCTTCTGACTCGTTGAGGGCAGAGTGAACAGCCGTATGTTTACTAACAGTACACTCAAAGCAACCTAGGCTTTCTAAAAAATCATGCTCCACGAGATTCTTCCAGCCTGCCCCCTCCAAAGCTACTTTCACATTTTAAGGTATTTTTTAGAGCAACACCCCACTTCCCAGGACCAAAATCGGTATTAATTTCCTATCGCTGCTGTAACAAATTGCCCAAATCTAGTTACTTAAAACAACTTATGTGTATTGCTTCACATTTCTGGGAGTCAGAGGTCTGAAACGGGTCTCGCTGGACCAGAAGCAAAGTGCTCACGTGGCTGCCTCTCCTCTGGAGGCTCAGGAAGTAGGGCTTTCTAGCCTCACCCTTGTCCAGAGGCTGCGCACATCCCCGGCTACTCACCCCTGTCCACCTTCAAGCCAGTAATCGCTGGGCAAGTCTTCCTTACACTGCATCCCTGTGACTCTCTCTGTCTCGGACCCGGACTTTCTTGCCTTCATCTTTCATTTATAAGGACCCTGTGGTTGCGCCCACACAGGTAATATGGGGTAATCTTCCCACCTCAAGGTCCATCGGTTACAGTCCTAATTCTGTGTGCAACCTTAACTGCCGCTCGCCATGTGCCACGAAACATAAGCTATTCACAGGTTTCAGGGATTGGGACATGGCATCTTGGGGCCGGGGTGGAGGGCGTGAGGGCATTATTCTAACAACCACCCTACTGAACGCTGACAAACACCATCTGTTTTGAGAAAATATAATGAACTCTATTTCCGTCCCCACTGGAATCTCTTAAAGCCCACGTTGCTTTGTGAAAGTGTATATCAGGACCAGAAATTTAGGGACTCCGACCTCCTATGTTCTGCTTTCCTTAATTAAAACCTCACATTCCAAAAGAGACGTGGAATGCTAATGTGGTCCCAGTGATTGGTCACAGGTTACCAGGGCAAAAGACATCTAACTAGGTGCGGTTCAAACAAATTGAATGTAAATGACCTTAAGGAGGAAAAAATAATAATAAAGAGAAAAACAAAGATAATGAAGTTTGACAAGTTACCTTGATGTGATAAACAGTATGGGCAATTGTTTGTTTGCTAATAGGTAAAAAGAAGTTCTACCTCTGACATATTTTTAAAAAGTACATGTACACTAGCGTACAATTTCCTCACATTTCTTCCCTCCCACCCTCTCCCTTTTCTAAATTCCCTTGGTTTGTGAACTTGTGTTTTTTTGTTTATGAACTAGGCCAAGAAGCCAAAAGAATGAATCCATTAGTCCCATTAGTTGATTTGAACTGATATGGTAATAACATCCCAGAAAAAAAGAAAGAACCTTGCTCTAAAAATTAAACAGATTCATAAAACCCATTTCCAGGTGGAGCATGCTTAATGAGCCGACTGCAGACCAGTGGTTCCAAAACTGTAATATGCATACGAGTTAACCAGGATTTTGTTAAATCAAGTTCTGATTCGGTAGGTTTGGGGTGAGGCCTGAGGCCTGTATTTCTGACAAGATCACAGGTCATGCTGTTGCTGCAGATACACAGGCCACACTCTGAGTAGCAAGGAGTTAGATCGCACCTCTGATTGCCATTGTCATCGGCAAATGTGAAAAGAATACACAGCTGAATGATGAATGTTTGTGTGCTGTTGCCAATTGTGCATACAGGAAAAACAAAGCACCTTGAGAAGAAAAACTTGAGCTTTTCTGCCTGAGAGACAAAGTTACAGAAAGTCACTTTAAACTGAATACTTGTCCTTGTTAACATTTTGATGAAGTTGTCATGACAACTTTCCTATTCTCAACAAAGTGGAGGCAAGTAGTTTTATTTATTTATTTTTTTTGCGGTACGCGGGCCTCTCACCGTCGGGGCCTCTCCCGTTGCGGAGCACAGTCTCCGGACACGCAGGCTCAGCGGCCATGGCTCACAGGCCCAGCTGCTCCGCGGCATGTGGGATCTTTGCGGACCGGGGCACGAACCCATGTCCCCTGCATCGGCAGGCGGACTCTCAACCACTGCGCCACTAGGGAAGCGCGAGGCAAGTAGGTTTTAACCTACACATCATCTGTAAGACAGAACAGATCTCAAAGATAATGAAATATTCAGGTGTTCATTTATCCATTCAATGATTTTACCAAATCCCTCTACTGTGATCCACGTTCATCACTAAGCACTTAGGCTGGAAAGATTACTTCCCAACATCAAGGAACTCTTAGTAATTTTTCAGGGCATATCAATCATCCAGATTAGAGAATGTCTCTCACAATCACGCTTTGGTGGTTCCTGTACCCCAGGCTGGTTGCTTTTCCCACACACCCTATAGAGAACAGGGGAGGACCACAGGCAGACCTCCTTTTAGTACTTCCCTTTATCGCGTTTTTTTTTTTACAAATTGAAGGTTTGTGACAATCCTGCATCGAGTAAGTCTATCTGTGCCATTTTTCCCACAGCATTTGCTCACTTCATGCCTCTGTGTCACATTTTGGTAATTCTCACAATATTTCAAACGTTTTCATTATTATTGTATTTCGTTATGGTGACCTGTGATCAGTAATCTTTGACTTACTACTAAGACTCGCTGAAGGCTAATTGATGGTTAGGATTTTTTAGCAACAAAGTATTTTTTTAGTCAAGGCAGATAAATTGTTTTATAGACATAATGCTATTGCATACTTCATAGACAACAGTGTAGTGTAAACGTAACTTTTATATGCACTAGGAACAAAAAATTTGTGTGACTCGCTTTTTTGTGATATGTGCTTTATTTTGGTGGCCCGGAACTGAACTCACTATGTCTCTGAGGAGTTGCCTGCACAGGACACTCTCTACCTGAGAGCTACCCTTGGTGAAACTGGGTAGGTCCTGGGGGAAAGTACTGAGGTTAAATGTACTGCTTACCAAGGAGTCTGTGTGCCTTAGAATTTGAGGCTGGTAAAGGCAAGAATGAATGCGTCTAGCAAGTCATGATCCAGGGCGAAGGGTATGTTGACAAGAGTCATGACAGTACAGAAAAACAAAAAACAAAAAAACAGGTTTTATATGAGGCTGCAATGCATGACAACTAGAAGGCGGGCAGATGAGGCCATCTGGACTCAACTTACCTTTCTACCTCATCTGCTTATACTTTTTTTGGGTGTACTTTGCAAAAGACTCCTTTTTAAATTTATTTTATTGAAGTATAGTTGGTTTACAATATTGTGTGAATTTCTGCTATAAAGAAAAGTGATTCAGTTATGTATATACATATACATTCTTTCTTATATTCTTTTCCATGATGGTTTATCACAGGATATTGAATATAGTTCCCTGTGCTGTACAGTAGGACCTTGTTGTTTATCCATCCTGTATATAATAGTTTACATCTGCTAACCCCAAACTCCCAATTCATCCCTCTCCCACTCTCCTCCCCCTTGGCAGCCACAAGTCTGTTCTCTATGTCTATGAGTCTGTTTCTCTTTCATAGATAAGTTCATTTGTGTCATATTTTAGATTCCATATCACATGTGATATCACATGGTATCTGTCTTTTTCTTTCTGACTTACTCTTAGTATGATAATCTCTAGGTCCATCCACTGTTGCTGCAAATGCCATTACTTAATTCTTTTTGATGGCTGAGTAGTATTCCGCTGTGTACGTGCACCACATCTTCATTATTCATTCATCCGTTGATGGACATTTAAGTTGCTTCCATGTCTTGGCTATTATAAATAGTGCTGCTACAAACATAGGGGAGCATGTATCTTTTCGAATTATAGTTCACTCCGGATATATGCTCAGGAGTGGAATTGCTGGATCATATGGTAGTTCTATCAATATTTTTACTTTTTTAAGGAACCTCCATACTGTTCTCCACAGTGGCTGCACCAGTTTATATTCCCACCAACAGTGGAGGAGTGTCCCCTTCTCTCTACACCCCCTCAAGCGTCTGTTATTTGCAGACTTGATATTGATGGCCTTTCTGACCCCTGTGATCACCACTCCCTTTTTGAACATCAGGGTCCTGCCTTCCCACCTCCAAGCCTTTGCTCACAAGTTTGCCTCTGCCTGAAAAACACAGAAGACAAAAACTTCCTCTATTTTATCTTTTCCCAGATATGATCTGTGCTTTAAGGCCTGACTCTACTGCTATCCTGATATGAAATAGTCTCCAGTCAGACGGTATCTGTGCTTCCTCTGAGCTTTCAAATCATTAGCTTTATCTTTCTTAAAATACTATGAAATCCTCTTTCAACTATGCGATACCGGGTACTTCTTATTTGTTTCCTCTTAGGACTTAAATTCTCTGAAGACAAAAGCCCTTTTGACCTAAGAGATTATCATGCATCGGGTGTAGAGAAACAGATGGTTTCAGAGATGGCAGATCTGGACCAGTTGCCGGATACTAAGGCAAATTTTAGTTAAACGCCCTTTTTCTTATTTAAATGTCTTTTTTCTTATTTAAATGTCTGTTTATTCTGACTGATGTTTGCCTTGAAGACAGCATAGTTGTCAAGGCTGCGAGATGAGTCTAAAATAGAGAGATTATGTGGGTAACTGGGGAGAAATATACGAATTGGAGGTAACCACGAACAATGTATCTCAGAGTTCCTGGGTTTGAAGAAAGATCGCATAATTATCATGACTAATTATGAATTCAAAATGAAACAGCATAATGAGATTTTCTGAGGTCGGAAAGGTGACTCAAAACACTTATATAAGAACTTATTTTTCTGTTCTGGAATACACACATACACACACACACACACACTCACACACACACACACCGCACATCCAACAAACAGAACGAAATGTACCGAACCAAGCAGAATCAGGACCTTACTGGAAAGATGTAAATGCTCTGCAGCCATAGAACTGCATTTGCAAATGAGCAGATTGGCTTTAACCTGAGAACCAGGGCATGAAAACCTGAAAACCATCCATGCAGAGACATCAATTTCCCAGCAGAAATGCTGGAGTTTCTAACTACGGAGAACTGAGGTTTTTCCGGCCCAGTGCATAGTGGAAAACATTGTTTTTTAAGTCGGCCAAATTTTCCTTGCGTTCCCTCCCTCCTTCTCCTTTCTCTTCCTTTGTCCCTGTTCCCTGGTCTCCATCTCCACACAGGAACTGCTGGGAAGGCGACTGGGCGGCTGGAGTACTCAGTCCCCCTGCCCTAGTATGGTCGCAGTGGGTGACACTCAGCCCCGACTGGCTTTCCAGGAGCAGATTTCGGTGCAGTTTCCCTACAGTTTGGCTGCTAGAGTCCACGCAGAAAGCAGGGAGCCGCCGTGGGAGCCCCCCGCCCCCCAGGCGACCGACACTTGCGGGGAGGGCGCGCCGCGAGCGGACCGGGGCCCGGCGTAACCTCACCATGGTGCGTTTCAGCCGCTGCTTTTTCTCAGTCTTTTGGTGCAGGGAAGGGGAGGGGTTCCGAAAAGACCGCAGGGAGAGGCGCTGCGAGGGATCCTTGGGGCTGAGAGCGGGGGGAGGAGAGAGGGAGGGAGAGAGGGAGAGAGAGAGCTGCAGCCCGGGGCCGGGGCTGACTGAGCGTGGGCGCCGCGCGGGAACCGGGTTTGCTGCGCGCCGCGCCCGCCCCGCCTGTTGAGCGGCAGCCGGGAAGAAGCGCGGCCGCCGCCGGCGGTGGGGACACCGGTGCAGGGACCGGCAGGTGCCGCCGCCGGGCCCTCCTCTGCCGCCCGCCGCCCACTCTCCTCCTGCGCGGGCGGCGCGGATCTGCGAGGCGCGCCCCGGAGCTGCCGGCGAGCCGGAAACGCAGCCCGAGGTCGGGACGCCCCCGAGTAAGTGGTCGCCGCGCGCCCTCGCCGGCCTCGGTTCCCGGGGGGCGGCCCTCTCCGCGGCCCCCCGTCCGGGCCCTCGCGTGCCCCCCCGGAAGCCCTCCTGTGCTCCCGGGGTCGGGCCCGGTTCCCACGCCGGGGGCAGCTCCGCGCCCCGGGGCCCCGCGGCGGCCGAGGGCGGAGGGCCCGCGGGGAGTGAGGCCGCGCGGGCGTCACCGCAGCCTCGTCCGGCCGCGCTGCTCGTGAGCGGTTCGCGCTCCTGGGGGCCGGGCGGCTGCGACCCCGGGATCGCTCAGAGGGGCCGCCGCGAACTTCCAGGGGGGCTGCCGGGCTCCGCCGGGGAGTGTGCGTGTGTCTGCGTGCGTGTGCGCGTGCGTGTGTGCCTGTGCGCGCGCGTGTCTGTGTGTGCGCGCGCGTGTCTGTGCGTGTGTGTGTGTGCGCGCGCGTGTTAATTACTGCTTGGGGATCCGATGCCCACTGTGACCGCGGCGGCCTGGGGAGCGGTGGACGTCGGGCCGGTGCCCGCAGCCTGTCCTGGGTGGGCCGAGCAGCCTCGCGGTGGCACTTGTGTGGACGCTCCGCTGCGAGTGGTCATGTGATTTCAGGTTATGCATTCCGTGCGTCTTTCCTTTGCTCCCTCGTTTCCCAGGGTTGCGCCTTCATTTTGCACTTGGTGAACAGTGTGTATCTTCTGAAGTAAGCCAGAAGGTTGAACGTGTCGCTTAATTGTGACTGGGGCGTCTTGGTTTCCAACACACTGAAACCCCCTGGAATTTTAAGTAGAACAGGTCATATATATACAGTTTTAAATTAGAGCTTGATTTACATACCAGGGTCAGTCCTGTGATAGTGATTTCATCAAATGCTTACCTCCTAACCAGAACTGCTCTTGGGAGGAATATCGCTGACCCTCTGATGACACGTCGATAAGCGTTAGAGCCTTCAGTGATGGATGTAGATTTTTATACCTTGGTTCCTAGTGTGGAACTAATCTGTTGCTTTTCCTGAAACGGCTGTGTTGTTTTGTTTTCTTTGGGAGTTGTCATTTCAGGTACTATATTATGAAGAGTGACAAAAATCAATAATAACAGCAATTAACAGAAATATGATGTCTAAAATTTCGAAGCAAATCTTAATTTGTCAAAAAGCCGTGTTGGCAGTGTTATGCTTTTGGTGAAGTTTGCCGGTGTAGTCTGTGCTCTCTGTTCAGTTATTACACAGCTCGGTCTGTGAATTGCTTCCGGGGATCCTGAAATTGTATTTAAACGTTTGAGTCTCTGCATTTTTAGGGAGATAATCCAGAGTCCTCAGATATCTAAAGGGATCTATGACCCAACAGAAAAATAAGAAGCACGGAGTTAAAATAAATAAGCTATACTTTTCACGTCAAAACAGTAGGCTCTTTACATCAAGCCTGTAGACATAAAGTAGTAGGAAAAATTCTAGAATAATTATCGGTACAGTAATTAAACATCTCATATAAAACAGACCCACTTGTATGTTTTTAAATGTATCAGCGAGGAAACTTAAGTAGCTGAAGTTTATTGAATAGAAATTTGTAATGAATAGATGGGTATTCTGTTTTTTCTTGTTCTGTAGGATCTTTTTTCTAATGTATGACAGAAAATAAGAATTTTATTTTTCTCTCTTTGAGACCCAACACAAGTAGAAAGTACTTATGCTTGGTGTGGTGTTTCATAGTGTATGACTATACAAAGCCCCTTTAAGTCCCCCTACTAGGTATCTGGGTATAAAATAACATGTCCAAGATACTATTTTGTCATTTTTTTGTCATTCTTGAGAATGTAGAAGGAGACGTAGCTTCCCAAGGTTTGGTCCTCAAATCTCATATAACTATGGTTTATAAAATGTTCTTGTGTTAAAGCATTATTTTAAAAAAAACTTTTAAAATTAATATTGGACTAAAGACTAAAGAAGTAAGTGGTAACTCAAATTGTTATTTCCATTATGAATGTTAGATTTTCCAGGAAGTTGCTTAGCTTTCCTTTTATTTGCTAGGATATATAACTTTTGTATCATTGATTTTTTTTTTTTTTTTTTTTCTTTTTTTTTTGCGGTATGCGGGCCTCTCACTGCTGTGGCCTCTCCCGTTGCGGAGCACAGGCTCCGGACGCGCAGGCTCCGGATGCGCAGGCTCAGCGGCCATGGCTCACGGGCCCAGCCGCTCCGCGGCATATGGGATCCTCCCAGACCGGGGCACGAACCCGTATCCCCTGCATCGGCAGGCGGACTCTCAACCACTGCGCCACCAGGGAGGCCCTATCATTGATTTTTATACCACTTAATTATAAATATTTACCCAAGCAACTCTTCTGAAACATTACAGTTGATTACTTTTCTGCATATTTGTAGAAACAGTTGCTTTTCTTTCTAAAATATCAATAATTTCACTGGTTTTTAGTCTCTGGGCCATCTAGATGTTTTCAGTAAATAAATATTCGTTAGGTACCTGTGCAGCAGTTTTGGTTGGGGCTCTCCATCTTAATACAAGAAAATCTTTTGGCAAGTTTTAGGTCTTTAGATGAACCAACTTAGCCGCTCATAGATGAGTTGACTCATTCGGCATTGGAGTGATTTTGTGGCTATCCTGACTCACATTTGCTTCTTTTGTTTCTCTCAAACAGTTTGGAAGTGTCTGACCTAGTTCATCTATTTCTTGCTCCCCTGAGTGCAGGCCCACAGGCTTGTTCTTCCTGCAGCCTTCAGGCTTACAGGGTCTGAACAGAATTATTTGCCATGAGTGGGGATCTTTAGGCCAGTCCCCGCCCAGCAGCAGTAGAAGAGTGACTGCCTTATGAACCCTGAGGGGCTTTGGGCCATGATCCTCCCTCCCCCAGGCCCAGCCACAGAAATGTGATTATCAACTGCGTGTAGTTGCTTGCCTGGAATCCTTTCTGGCCGTTAATAATCTTTTTATTAAAAATAAACTCTCCCTTTCAGAAAATCAAAGGCAGCTTAAGTTAATTCACTCGGGTACCACTTCTTCCTTGTCACCACAGTAGGAATTAGCAAGAAGCCAACAGAAGACAGTGGCTTTGGGAGTGAACACCCCAGGAAAGGCACCCCCAGGAAAGCTTCTTAATCCTGAAGTTTTTCCAGGTCTGACATGACTATGTGTCCCCTTTCACTCTGCTACCTTACATTAAAAATACCTTTTTAGGGACTTCCCTGGTGGTCCGGTGGTTAAGACTCCACACTCCCAATGCAAGGGGCATGGGTTTGATCCCTGGTCAGGGAACCAAAATACTAATGCCATGCAGTGTGGCCAAAAAAATAAATTAATTAAAAATATAAATAAAAATACCAGTTCAGACAGGGAAGCCAGAGAAAGACAAATATCATACGGTATCACTTGCATGTGGAATTGGGAAAAAAAAGATACAAATGAACTTATTTACAAAACAGAAACAGACTCACAGACATAGAAAACAAACTTATGGTTACCAAGGGGAAAGGGACGGGGAGGGATAAATTAGGAGTTTGGGATTAACAGATACACACTGCTGTATATAAAGCAGATCATCATCAAGGACCTACTTTATAGCACAGGGAATATCTTGTAATAACCTATAAGGGAAAAGAATCTGAAAAGGTATATATATATATATATATGTGTGTGTGTGTGTGTGTGTGTGTGTGCGCACGCGTGTGTTTGTGTGTGTATATATATATATATATATATGAATCACTTTGCTGTACACCTGAAGCTAACACAACATTGTAAATCAACATACTTAAGTTGAAAAAGAAACACCTGTTCAGATGTCTGTATTGCTACCAAACTCAGATATCCCTCAGGATATTCATCCTTGGATTCGCAGTACCTGGCACATAGTGGGTGTCTTCCTAATTATTGATTTAAGTTTTTTGATGCCTTGATGCTGTAGGTATTCTGTTCGACAGTACCATCTCAGGAGTAGTATCTGTTTTTCAAGGAGGCTACATGGACTGTTGTGGTCTTGGTCCTACACACATGCCTGTGCTTTTCTCCCATGGGGCCTGCAGGCTGTTCAGAGCTGCTTCTAACTGTTAATTCTTTCACCATTGCCCAGCTACCCTTGGTCTTTCTAAATTTACACCGTTCACGGGTGTTACCCTCTCCCTGTGACCAGTGCTTATTGACTTCCTGAATATTCCACTTCCCTTGGGAATCTACGCTAACAGAGGATCTGCTTCCTACACTTTGATCAGCTGTCATTGCTCAGAAGTTCATTCAGCATCTACGCGCTGGATCCACAGGACCTCAGCCCGCGCTGCTTCGCTTTGGGAATCCACTGGTGTTCACCCCCCGCCCTCCGGACCTTCCCATCACTCAGGGCTGCCCAGCTGAAAAAGCTGAGCCTTCCATATTCTCTTTCTGACCCCACCTCCTGTCCTTCCAGTAAGCCCCTCACTCGGCACCGCGCACACCCTCCTGTCCTGTGACTGCTCCTTGGCCAGTCCCGATCTTCTCCGGTTTTCCTCTTTGCTCAGCGCACTGATGTTGAACAGCCATGTCAGCTGTGCTCCATTCCTTAATCTCTTGCCACTAGCCCTACCAGCACCTGATTCACTCCACCTTCAGCTTCAGGGATGGTTAACATTGCTTGGAAGTTATTCTATTCTTTCCTGGATAATTCCTATCAAATTCCCCATAAGACATGTTCCAGAGTCCTCCAGGTTCTCCAGTTCAAATTATCTTTATTTTTTCACTTTTAGCAGATGATCTTATTTCCAAATTCAAGGAGAATATGAAGATCAATTTAGGCGAGCTATTGATCAAGATTCATCTTGAAATTCAAGGAGAATATGAAGATCAGTTTAGGTGAGCTATCGATCAAGATTCATCTTGAACGCGGGAGGCATTCCTTTATTTGACCTGCTCTGAGCCTAAGAACTCTTTCCTTATAGTGAACTGTACTATTTGCCTCTGTAATATTCATATGCCAATTTTTACCTCTTAGAATACTTATACAGAAACCTTTTCTACATAACAGAGATATAATATGTCTATGATCTCTACGGTAATATTCATTTCCTTCGACTTGTCCTTAATTGGCATAGGTCGAGAATCCCATTATCATCAAGGAATTTCTCCTTCGGATGAATTCCTGTTTTTCTGAAAGTGTGGTCCTGAGAGCTGGGCAGACAGGAACGGACTAACATCAGTGGACTTGTCTGGCTATCTCCTCTGGGTACCACATGGTAAATCATCCTAAAGTCAAATTTGTCCTCTCCCCTTCTATATTTTTGGCATCCATACTGCACTGTCTAATTAGGCCTCTTTTTGCATACTTCTCTGCAAGTATACTTCTTTTCCTCAATTTGTACATTTGGCTACTAGATTTGGGACTTAAAAAAATACTTATTGCAATTAAATTTAACCTTTACCTTTCATTAGCCTGTTGTTCCAGAAGGTCAGGATATTTTTGGATGCTGATTCCATGATACAGATTAGCTATTCTTCCCCATTTAGAGACATGAGCAGATGTGATCAGGATGCAGTTAATATCTTCATCCAATAACTATGCAGAGTGGAGAACGGGCAGGACGTTTGGTCCTAGACGCCTTCCCTTGCTTTGCAGGAGCCCATGAATTAGTGGTCTTTATAAGGCCATTGGGGCAGCGTTATAGTCAAGTGATTCTCCTTCCTCAGCGTTTACATTCCTTCATGTGGGCGGGGCGCATGCATTCTGTGACAGACGCAGTCAGGTTCCTTGCTGGACTGCATTTCCACTTTCTGCAAAATAGCTATGAAGTAACCCTGTAAAAACAAAAGGAAATAGCCCTGGGCTCCTTTGTAATGATGGGTTCCTTTGACCTCTCCCTAGCTGGTAGGTAACAACACTGCACATTTTGGGCGCTTACAGATGGTAATGTTAAGAATCTCGTGGGAGGCGTGCCTGGAATCAGTGTCAAGCTCTCAAGGCTAAAGTTGGAATCTACCTTCTTTGTTTTGAAAATTGAGACCGTGGCTGGCTTCTTTGCTCCCTGTCACCCCTCCCTTCACATAACATTTTAAAAGATGATTGTATCTGTTCCCTTATCACATCCACACGTGCTTTCAGTACTTTGTGATGAAATTTTTCCAAATTAATGGATTTAAACTCATTTAGAATATTGAACATCATACTATGGCTTGGGCCTTAAACTTATTACTTGATTTTTATCTTGCTTTTGCCAGTATAATGATATTTTCTCGAGGAACTGAGATGGAAGCAAACCGGAATCGGGTAGTTATGCTGGTGCAGTCAGTCACCTTCGTCTGAATTTCTTCACCCCCAGCAGTTAGTGTGCTCTTCCTATAGCTAATAAACGCTGTTAGCACCACTGTGCCTGGCAATAATAACAAGAATTTTTTTTGAATTTGTAGTCTTTGAAAGCTTCAGCTTATGTTATGTTTTATGACACACTTTTCAGAGGTTAGTCACTTTTTTGTACCTCTCAGGATGAAGTGTTATTATGGATTATGCGTGTTACTGAGGAAGATGCAAAGTTTATGACATTCCTGCCTGAAGGGGCTTAAAGTCTGTGTGTGGAGATAACCACCCAGAAACAGCCTTGGAATTACACATGTCAGCACTTTACCAGGAGCTTAATATTTGTGCTGCAGTTTTAGAAACTTCTCAAGAACTTGAAAAGCCAGAGTCCCACAGGAGGGTAATGCTGAAGAAGGCTTTCTAGGGAAGGTCTGGCGCTGAGCAGAGATTCAACAACAGGATGAGGATGCTGGACTTTGCAGGACCTGTGGGATTTAAAGAGTGGGAAGAGCGGAGTGTGAGTGTGTGTGTGAGGGTGTGTGAGGTTGTCAGTGCCTGTGTGTGAGTGTGAGGGTGTGTGTGAGTGTGTCTGTGTGAGGGTGTGAGTGTATGTGTGTGTGTGAGGGTGTGTGTATGAGGGTGTATGTGAAGGTGAGTGTGTGTGAGAGTATGAGGTCAGTGTATGTGTGAGTGTATGAGGGTGTGAGTGTGCGTAGGAGAGTGTGTGAGTATGAGGGTGTGTGGGGTTGTCAGTGCGTGTGTGTGAGTGTGAGGGGTGTGTGAAGGAGTGTGTGAGTCTGTGTGTGTGTATGAGGGTGTGTGTGAAGGTGAGTGTGTGAGTTGTGTGAGTGTATGAGTGTGTGTGAGGGTGTGTGAGTGTGAGGTCAGTGTATGTGTGAGTGTGTGTGTGTGTGTGTGTGAGTGTGTGTGAGACAAACCTATGGATGGAGAACCGGCAATGCCACTTCTCACCCCATACTCTGCAGCATCCCTTTGTGGGAAACACTGTGACCTCCCCTCCTCTTCTGGATTCCCTGGCCCCTTGCTGGGTCTTTGAGGGGCCCGTGCCTACTCAACCTTTACATCTCAAACTAGGCTCTACTTCCTAGAAACTTGCCCTGCTCTTCCAGGTCTGAATCGAGGGCATTGTTTTGTTTCCTTGGACCTCCCTGTTCATCCCCTGTGCTATTATTTATCCTTGGCTATAATTTTTTTTATTGAAGTATAGTTGACTTACAGTGTCATGTTAGTTTCAGGTGTCCAGCAAAATGATTCACTTATATATATATATGCATATATATATATATATATATATATATATATATATATTCTTTCTGAGATTCTTTTCCATTACATGTTATTAAAAGATATTGAGTAGAGTTCCCTGTGCTATACAGTGGTCCTTGTTGATTGTCTGTTTTATATACAGTAGTGTGTATCTGTGAATCCCAAACTCCTAATTTATCCCTCCCCCATTTCCCCTTTGGTAACCATAAGTTTGCTCTCTGTGTCTGTGCGTCTGTTTCTGTTTTGTAGACAAGCTCATTTCTATCACTTTTCTAGATTCCCCTCTAAGCGATGTCATATGGTACTTGTCTTTCTCCATCTTATCCTCCGCTGTAATCACTTGCTGAATTGACTGTTCTCCCCAATGGGAGGAGATGCAATTTCAGTTTAGTTCCCATTCTGTTCACAGACACGTAATAAAAGTACTCCAGGGATCATGAGCGTTTGGTCAGAATGTGTGATGTGAAATGGGCATGTCAGAGCAGTCAGTGCTAGGAAATACCGACAAAAAGAGTTAAGGTTAAAAGGGGTTAGGTTACAACTAGACCAGGATGTCCACTGAACCTTTCTTTGTTAGGTTTTGCGGAACCATTTTGTTGTTCAGAGTTTTGGGGAAAGGATGTGTGGCATGTGCATTACTTTTCAGTAGACCTTCATAGTCAATTCCAACCCTTCAGAGTTTTAGATGCATCTCTAGACTTAGGGAGATTGTTTGAGTCCTCACATTGCATCAGGTGTTTCCATTCATGAGGTTGACAAACCCTAGAACTTTAATAATGTGTATTTTTATTAGAGGAGTCTGGTTATGTTACTAGTCTAATTTTATATGAATGCACTGAAATTGCTAGCGCTTCTCATTCATTTTGCAGCTTCAGATATCCTCTATTACAAGTAGTTAAATGATACATGGCTCATAGGATTAACTTAATTAAACACAGGACAAATAATTTCAACATTTCACTAGTACAATATGAACTTTTAATTTGTGTATTGGTGAATATAAAACTGAATCAGTATGGGTTAATTCGGAATTTAGAGGATTACAAATGTAATGTGGAAGATACTTGGATAAACACAGTCACATAGTCGAGACTTGATAGGTCAAGATTTGAGGCAAGAGATTCTTACCCTGGATCAACACTGTACGTTTCCAAATGTGCTTAGCAACAGGCAATCCTCCCAGTGAAAACTCGGGGTAAAATTTCATTTTTCAATGTCTTAAAATATTTGCAGTCACTAATGACTAATGACTCACATTCTTCTTTGTTCGTCTCTACTCCAAGTAACAATATGCCACAGCCTCTATATGTGGATCTTTTCTGTGGGGACGGTTTAGAGTAATATTCTTAAGCTCTTGTTGTGTCATCTTATGCTGAAAAGTGTTCCCCTGGTGGTGTGTGTGAGAGCTGTGATGTTTCTTGACAGAGCCTGTTGCATAGCAGGCTGTCCTAAGTGAAGTTGCTGTCTTCTGGTCCTCCTCTTTCCCCGCTCCCTCTGAAGCTCTAAGAGTTTATCCTGACTTAGGCTGGGTTGTCACCTGCAACTCACCTGCTGGCTCGGCCAGGAGCAAGAAGGTTGTGTATCACAGGTATCGTGAGGCCACATCCCACAAAGGTTTCTCTCCCATTGGCCCTGCCCTGTGGCCAGCTCATTTGGATTGATGCGGTCCTGTGGAGTGTATCTCTGGAGGCCACAGGGAACTGTTTTACCTAGAAAAGCAGCACAAGCTTGTTTGTCCAAGAACAGAAGTCACTTTTATTATGTTGCCTTCTGCCATCACTCAAGACCATGGTTTCTTGAATATAGTCTTTCAAAGTCAAGAGAAAAAGGAAAGTGGTAGACGTCGCATGTGGGGCTTAAGAAAGGCAGATGAGTCGGGTGCCTTGGGCAGCAGGGCGCTTAAGCAGCGAGGAGGAGACCCGGGGAAGCCCTGGGAAGAGCTCTTTGTTCACATGTTTTCTTCCCTGGTAGTCTTCTTTGTCGCTGATGAAGAACCATCCCCTTAACTGGGGATGGTTAGAACATTTTTGCTCACCAGCCTTGATCATCCGTCTAAATCCAACTGGAGTAAAATCTGTTTAGTTATTCCTGTCTTAATACTGGCTCTGTTTCAGTGCACAGTGGATGTTGGGAGCTGTGTGCCGTCAGTCTGTTTTACGCACAGTGAAATGGTGTTTGGCTGTGGTTGCCTGCATTAGCTGTCTTTGACAAATAAACGTTGGTCACTGCTTGAGTACCGAGAAGTGGTGCTGCATGCTGCGTGTCACACGCCGTGTAAAGTGGTGTAGAAACGGCGCAGTGCTCACAGCTTCCACTGGGTGATCTGACGGCCGCACTTCACCTCTAACTCTGCTCCCATGTCTCAGTCACCCTCCTGCTAGAATATTGTGTCACAGCCATGTTGTCATAGCTGCAGTTTGTCACCAAACTTTTTCTTGTTTTCTCTTTCTCTTTTGCGCATACTTTTCTGCTCCTTGGAATACCTTTTCTTGTTTGTTATGCCTTGTTATTTCTTACTCATTCAACAAGGCTCAGCTTAAGAGTCATTCATTTGAGAAAGCACTTACCAATGTACCGTGTCAGCGTTTGATGCAGATTTTCTGTGTCCCCATCACAACATGTCATGGTAGTTCACACTTCACTGAATTTGTGTGTTTTTATCCTGTTCACCCACCAGCCCCTACATGAGACCCTCCTTTAGGGTTTAATGTTGGCTTCTTTGTATTTGTTTGTTTTTGTTTTTAATTCATGAAACCTTATCCCTTAGAATGTAGTAATAGGTGCTTAATAAATAATTTGCAGGATGATGAACAAATGAATAAACGAATGGTTGGATGGATGGGTAAATTCAGGAATTCAGGTAGACAGAAAGATGAAAGATTTTACATAGGTAGAATAATTAGAAAGAAGGGTCTTAAAGAAAGCATTTGTGATGGAGTCCAGAGCAGAATATCACCTTTAAAGGAGAAAGCTATGGTCTTGTCCGGCATTGGAGAGAAGCATGCGTTGCCGGATGGAGAGTAGTGTGATGTGAAGGTAAAGTGGTGGTGTGTCCACACGGTTAGTGAGGTTGAAACTTAAAGTTTAATATCTGTGAGCAGTAACTATGCATTTGGTAAAAGAACCCACAGTCAATATACAATCGTTTGAAGTGAAAAGGAATATGTTTTCTATATTTAACACATTCAGGTTGCTGTAGTGGAAGTATGAAAAAACCCAGCCCTACACTGATGCATAGTTGAAAAGGGAGGAGGGGTTTAATATGTTTTAAGACAACTGTACATATTCTTTTGGTATAAAAAATTCAAAATTTGAGAAGTGATCATTTCATAAAGGTTACTTGCCACATGGGTTCTGAAACCATGAAAATCCATTGTTCTGTGAATGGAGCCTTTATTCCTTCATGAATTTGGAACACCATGGTCACTGGAAAATACTGGTTCCCCTTGTTTTGCAGGTCTTCCAAATGTTGACAAACTTTACATTTTATATTATACAGTATCAAAATAATCACATTAATTAACATCACCACTGATCTCATCAGTACTGGGAAGCTGTCCGGCTACCATGGCAGATGTACATGGTGCAGCTGTGGATTGAGGACATTTTCCAGTTCCCTCTTTCTAAGCAAAAAAAATCTGTCTTTAAGTAGAGGAAAAGTATAAATAAATTTTTCTTTACATTCGAATAAGTATTATTGAATTCTAAAATAATAACTGTTAAAATAAAAATTTTAAATTTGGAAAAGCTAATATAATTTAATATCATTGCAAGACAAAACCCCAAAGTGTAGTTACTTCTTGTGTTTACATGTAGATGTAAGAAGAACTTGGGAATTTCAAAATAATGATTTTTTGGACAATAATGAGGTTACAGAGATCAGAGCAAGTATAACGAATGAAAGGTAGAAGGAGCACAGTAGAAGTTCGGAGAACAAATGGAGTTAATACCTGAATATACACATTCATACCCTAAACCTACTATGGTAGAAAAATGTACAGGGGCATGCATTTCATTAGCTGCAAAATGATGACCTTGTAGATGTCATGTTAACTTCCAGAAAGCTGCACTGTGTACTTGAGAGAGAATGACAATGGAAAGGACACATGGTATCCCAGTGCTGTTATGAAAGCAGTTCTGACCTTGCACCTTCTAGGAGAGGCTCTCAGGGCACCCCAGGGTGTGCAGAACTTGGAGCCCTTTGACAACTACTGCTTTGTTAACCAAGCCTTGAACAAAGTAGCATCAAGGGGCTAATGTAAACCTAATTTCAGGTCATAATAGTCAACATTCATTAAGTACATACTATATTCCAAGCATTGTTAAAACGCAATTACCTTTCTTGAAACCCTTCAGAGTGTTCTACCCTTATCATTTAATTTAAGATGAGGAAACAAAGTCAAGAGTAGAAAACTAATTTGCCTAAATGTCATACACTGAATTAGTGGTGGAACCAGTCTTTTTAGCCAGGCAGGGTCCATCCTCTAAAAACTATGCTTTAGGACTTCCTTGGTGGCTCAGTGGTTAAGAATCTGCCTGCCAATGCTGGGGACACGGGTTCAAGCGCTGGTCCAGGAAGATCCCACATGCCGCGGAGCAACTAAGCCCTTGAGCCACAGATGCTAAGCCTGAACTCTAGAGCCTGCAAGCCACAACTATTGAGCCTGCGCTCTAGAGCCCACAAGCCACAACTACTGAGCCCACGTGCCACAACTACTGAAGCCCATTAGCCTAGAGCCTGTGCTCCGCAACAAGAGAAACCACTGCAATGAGAAGCCCACGCACCACAACGAAGAGTAGCCCTCGCTTGCCACAACTAGAGAAAGCCGGCGTGCAGCAGTGAAGACCCAATGCAGCAAAAATAAATTAATAAAAATAAATAAATTAATTAAAAAAAACTATGCTTTACCACCTTAATGGCTTACATATAAGTTTTTCTGTTGGTTTGTATATGATTTTACATATAATCAGTAGCATTTGTTTTTAAAATAGATTAGACTCTATAGCATTATGAGCTTTAGAGTTAGGTTTTGATGATCTATGAACTTCCAAATAAAACACATAAAACCAGAAAAAAATTAATACATTTAATACAAATGATAGAAATTCAGTTAAATTAAAGTATCTTTAAATTCTCCACCAAAGTTATGACTGTAATGTTTAGGAAACTTCTTTTTTTTCATATTAACTCGAAGAATATTTTGTTGGATTTATAATTTAAGGTAAAGAGGGTTTTTTTCTTCTTTCAGCCCATACATTTTTTTGCATTATCTGCTATTCTCTATTCTGGTGAAAAGTAAGTAAAAGTCATTTACTCCCTCTTTATTATATTTCTTTTTTTCACCTCTGGATGTTTTTTAAAAGTTTTCTTTTTATCTTTGAATTTCAGAGGTTTGATAACATTATGCCTAGGTGTAGTTTTCTTTGTATTTATCATGTGTGGGGTTAAATGAACTTCTTGGATCTGTGTTTGATGCTATCATCAAATATGGAATATTCCCAGACATTATTTGTTCCAATGTTTTTCTGCTTCCATTTCCTCTCTTTTTTTCCCTGGACTCTAGATACATGTATGTTAGACCTTTAGATATTGTTCTACAGATTTCAGATGCTTTTCTATTTTATCACTCTTTATTTTTGTTGGGGTTATTTCTGTTAACCTGACTGCATGTTCACTGATCCTTTCCTCTAATGTTAACTGGAACTCTTTATTTCCCTTGTTGTGATTTTTCATTTTTAACATTTTCGATTGCTTCTTTTTCTTTATGTTCTGTTTCTTAATGGAAACTCCCTATTTATGCCTGCTATTCAACTAGGCCACTGGATTCTTTAATATATTTATCACGGGTGTTTTAAAGTTCCTGTCTGGTAACAACATCTGGGCCATTTCTTGGTCTCTTTCTGGCGACAGTTTTCTCTTGACCGTGGGTCACTTTTTTCTTCCTCTTCTCATGTCATCTATCAGGTCTGTGTGTCATGTACCACATACACATATTAGGCTGTGAGTGTGGAGGACCAGCCCATCTTAGCTTCGGGGTCCTTGGTGATCTAATCTCTCCTCCAGCAGCTAAAAGTCTGATAGACATTTAACCAGCCACTCTTGACCCCGGCCTGTGGGAGATTCTGCCACCTTCCACCACTTGATCTGAGATGAAAATAGCCCAGGTCTCATCTCTTCCATGGCTTCTTATTTATTTATTTTGGAATTTAGTTCATTTAGGTTCTTTTAGTCCTCCACTGAGTTGGGGTTTTTTTTTGTTTGTTTGTTTTTTTTAATGACCTGGCTAAGGTATGACACTTACAATAAACCTCAAATACAAAAAATATACAATTGGGTAAGATTTGACAGGTGTATACACCTTTAACCCGTCACCACAATCAAGGTAGAAGTCGTTTCCGTCACCCCTAAACAATTTCTTGTGTCCTTTTCCAGTCAGCACCCCTCCTCTGTCTCCAGGCAATCGTTGATCTGCTGTCCGTAAGTCCGGGTTTGCTTGCAGTGTCTTGGTTTTATACAAAGTACTATTACAGTGTGGACCCTTGTATGTGCAGTCCCATCACTCAGATAATGATTTTGAGACTTACCTTCTTTCTTTCATGTTTCTGCTGGATAATAGTCCTTTTCACATATGGCTATACAACATCTTTTTCATTCATTCACGTGATCGAAGACATTTCAATTGTTTCCAGTTTTTGATTGTTACAAGTAAACCTGCTTCATGAATGTCTGTGTTCAAGTCTTTGTTTGTATATGTATTTACCTTTCTCATGAGTAAATACCTAGAAATGGAATAGCTGGGTGGTATGATAGGGTGTGTTCAACCTTTTAAGAAACCACCAAACTGCTTTCCGAAGTAGTTTGCTCCTTTTTACTTTCCCACCAGCAGTTTACGAAAAATTCCCGTTATTCCGCATCATCATCAAGTCTTGGCATTGTCAGACTTCTAAATTTTAGACATTCTAATGGTTTTTTGTCTCACGACTAATATTACTGAACATAAGGAGATGTTTATTGGCTAGTATTAGGTTTAGGTGCGGGTGGGAGTGTTGCCGAGTCCAAGCTCGCTCCGCTTGCCACACAGCAGGACGATATATCGAAAGACGCAGTGTTGACGCAGGCAATAGGGACTTTATTCGCAAAGCCGGCAGACCGAGAAGATGGTGGACTAGGGTCCCGAAGAAGCATCTTAACCAGGTTTGGATGCTAGTTTCTTTTATAGAACAAGGAGAGGGAGGTGAGGAGGTAAAGTACAATTAAAAAGGTAATAAGTTGTAGCAGATATTTCCGGTTCCGCCCAGACTCCAGAGGGGATGTACGAATTTCTTCCTTCCTGCAGACGTTCACAGGTGGGCCTGGTCAGGGTGTTTCCTGTGAGCTGAACAAAGGTATTTTAGCTTCATGCTCATGACCTGGGAGGCCGGGTTCCCAGAGATGGGCCATTATGGATAATTTAAGCTTATAGGCAACTTGATTATAGTGATTAACTTGTAGCAAAAAGCAACAGAACACAAAGGTTAAAGTAAAAGAAGCATCTCCAACGCGGAGTCATATTTGTTCTTCCCTGTTACAGGACCTCATGATGGGATTAAGTGCCCTTTTAAGAAGAGATACCTGAGAACTTTTGCGTCTCTCTCTCTCTCTCTCTCTCTCTCCTCTCTTGCCCCCCTCCATGTGACAAGGTAGGCATCTGCAAGCCACAAAGCCAGCTTTCACCAAAACTCATCCATGCTAACACCCTGCCATTGACTTCCAGCCTGAAGAACCTGAGAAGACGTGTTAAGGTTGTCGCGGGCACCCAGTTACCCAGTTTGTGGTGCTGAGTTACAGCAGGCCTGGCTGACCACCACACCCCCGACCCTCTTCGGTCTCCCAACAAACCCCTCTGTTTGAACGTGTGTCCTCTTCTTTTTCATTCTCAGCACACTTTCCTGATCTCTGCTTCTGCATCTGAGTCATAACATCCTTCTTCAATTCTTAAGTACGAATATTCCCCAGAGTCATCCATTTGGCCATCTTCTCTCTCTTGCGGCCCTTTGACATTGAACAGTTTGACTTAAAGTCCTGATTTAAATGGCTTCCTCTATCTAGAGGACCACAGATTCATATCTCTAATCTGTTTTACACTCCTTAATTAAAGACTTCAATTTTCAGGTGCATCTCTACCTAGATGTCTCGCTAAGAATTCAAGATCCATGTGTACAAAACACAGCTGACCATCCCTTTCTCAAACTGGCTTCTGGGGCCTCTTTCTATTAATGGCCCAACATCCTTCCAGACAGAACCTGAGTCATCCCGCTCCTCAGACCTAGTCATTGGCCACTGATGCCAACTTTAATTTTGTAGTATCTCTAGCACCACCCTTTCCTGCCTTTCCCACAGCTTCCTGCATTCCCCCCACCCCGTTCACCTCGCTGTACTTCCTCCATGCGTGCCCTTTTGCTCATGACTTCATGTCCAATCTCTTGTCATTTTCAAATGAGCTTAGTGAATTTCATGCATTTCTATGTGTAGTGAGATTCTTCCTTTCCAAAAAAGGTAAACATTAAATAATAAAATAATGAAAGTGATAAAAAAGAAAAGGAAAATAATTGGACAAAAATAGTAAAAACGAATAGGACGGCTCATACAAAATAATAAGATAGAAAAGGGAAATACATAGGAAAACTTTTTGAAAATGATTTCTTCTCCAGTTGTGTGTTGCTTACATATGTGTATTTGTGCTGCACGTACAAAAGGATCCAGGGAAAATAAAGGGAAAAGACTGAGTGAACCATATAATAAGGACTTAATATATCTGTATCCCATCCATGTTTATACCAGATGACTCCAAGCCAGTAGTCCTGTCTTTTAATTCCAGCATAAAATTAACTTACTAGGAGCGTAAAGTTAGATAAATTGTGACCTACATTGGCTAGTTAGATTAAGGCTGGAAACATACTTAACTTTCAATTAAGTGGCAAAGACAGGGTAATGAGTAAGTCAGGCTATTTAGAAAATATGTTTAGAGAATTAAAAAAGGACTAAAGATAGCTTCTTGAGAAAGTGCAAAAGGTGATGAGAAAATCGTGAAAAAGAGCCTGGGGAAATGTTTCAGAAACTGTAGACAGCCAAGCCAGTTTTGCAGCATGTATTGATGCTGGTGCGAGGTGAAGAGGAAGGGTGACCCTCCGACCGGACCAAAATGGAGCATGTGTGGTAACTCTCAGATCAACAGGTGTGGGACTTGAACTCAGAGGACGGAGCGTGGAAATGTTCTCGAAGCATCACAGCCATTGCGGGGCCTCCATGGATGGAGGGGGCTTCTCTGCCTTTCAGTTGAGGAGGTGACCAGAGTGTGTGGAGTGATCACGTGGCCTCAGCTGCTGAGCGAGCTCTGTCCCTCAGGAGCTTTGGGGTTTGGGCCAAGTCACGAGAATCTGGATTTCTGTTCCGCCGTCTGCGAGTGGGAAGGACTGCAGTTAACAGCCTCTAAGGTCTCCTCAAGTTCTGAACTTGTATCTTGTAAGTGCCTGTGTCCTTATGTTGACTTTTGTGTAAAAGATACTGAAACACAGGAGACACATTGTTTGTGTTCGCTGTGAACAGGAAAGTTTCTTCGGACCCTCCCTGTTTTCAGTTAGTCAGAGATGAGAAGGCCTTAAAACATTGTAGTTGTGGTTTTGGGTTTAATGGGAAAGAACTTGCTCTCTCAACATGCCCCTTGGGGTGTCCAGACACACACCTGCAAATCCGTGTTCAGAAGCCAGGTGTCATTTTTGGTAATGATTCCTTCTGAACTGATCCTAATGTAGAAACTCATAAAGAAGTGAATTTCTGTTGGAATTTGCTGCATTTCTTCGGCTGGCCTGGTTCCAGCATAAGCTTCAAGGACCGTGTCTCAGTGTCAGTGACAGAAGGCCATTTTCTGTCTCAAGAATCAGAAAGAGCTGAACGGAAAAGGCCCGTGACTGCCCGGCAGCCTCTAACCAGTCAGTGACCTGTGTACCCCACTCCCCCGGAGCTGCCGGAGAAACCTCTCTCCCCCCGCCGGAGGTCTCCAGGACGGGAGCCTTGGGTGAATCACAGAAGAGGGAAGATCTAACTCAAAAAATCTAACTCTCTTCTGTGTCAACATTACTCTAATCCAGCTCTGGTTTTTTTTTCACCTTTATTAGCCTTTTCCCTAGGATTTTAAAGGAAAACTTCTCAGAAAAATATGCTTTCCCATAATTTATTCCTCTCCTTTACAATAAAGATGCTTTAAGTGTGTCAGAGGCAACCACAACCTTTCTAGTTGTCTTTTTTTTTTTATAAATTTATTTTTGGCTGCGTTGGGTCTTCATTGCGGTGCGCGGGCTTCTCATCGCGGTGGCTTCTCTTGTTGCGGAGCACAGGCTCTAGGCGCGTGGGCTTCAGTAGTTGTGGCTCACAGGTTCTAGAGTGAAGGCTCAGAAGTTGTGGCGCACGGGCTTAGTTGCTCCGCGGCACGTAGGATCTTCCCAGACCAGGGCTCGAACCCGTGTTCCCTGCATTGGCAGGCAGATTCTTAACCACTACGCCACCAGGGCAGCCCCTCTAGTTGTCTTCTGATTCTACTTTGATTCCTAAAACCAAAGAGGCTCAAAGTGACATTTTGCACAATGGGGTCTCCTTAGAGTTCACGGGGGTCCCGAGAGGGCCCCTCCCACCTGCGTTTCCGGGATGTCTTCATTCCCTCGGTCCCAGGCCCAAAAGTCTGACCTTCCATTTTAGCAGATAAATTTAACCTTTGTTTTCCCTGACTGTATGTACTGCCAGAACAATTTGAGTAGTAATCACTATGGTATATAAAAGTCCCCCATTTTTCAAAGTCACCCCAGAGCATTGGCTTTATAACCAGATGGGCCTGGGTTCACCTCCTGTTTCTGCCACGACCAAGGACAAGTTCCTTAATCTACATTTTAGATTCTTGTTGTGTAACATAGACACACTCGCTCCCCATCAGATGGTTGTGAAGATTCAATGAGATAATGTATATGATGTCTATAAGGTCAGCAGACTGAATCTATAAAGGACCAGACAGTAACTATTTTAGGCTTTGCTGGCCTTGGGGTCTCTGTTGCAATTACTCAGCTCTGCCACTGTTGTTCCAAAGCAGCAGCCTTAGGCCACAGGTAAATGGATGATGCTTGTAAACATTGAAAAGCCCTGTTTTCCTCCTTTCATCAGTACTTCACTTCCGACAGCAACTGTGTGTGTTTCCTCCCCAAGAAATTCCCGACACCAGCTGGGCGTCCTACAGTTTCATTCAGTTCTGAGACCGTATCCCATGGATTAAGGGTTCAGCCCCACAAGGCCGCCCCAACTTCAGAGCCTAATCACAAATTCATGCCCACAACCAGCTCTAAATGGAAGCTTCCCACGGCCCACCCCTTGGGTTCCATATTATGCTAGAGGAGATCACAGAATTCAGGAAACAGCTTGCTTACTGTATTACCTGTTGATTATAAACGGATACAATTCAAGAGCGGCCAGATGGAAGAGACGCACAGGGCAGGTGTGGGGAAGGACCCGGAGCTTCCATGAGCTCTGGGTGCATCATCCTTCTACACCTCCACGTGTTCCCCAGCCCAGAGCTCACCCCTGCGCTTGGGGTTTTCTGTGGAGGCTTCGTTATGTAGGCATGATTGTTTAACTCATTGCCCATTAGTGATTAACTCAACCTCCAACCCCCCTGCCCGCCCCGGAGAGATCTGGGAGGGATGCAAAGTTCCAACCTTCTAATCTCAGGTTGGCTTCCCTGGCAAGGAGGCTCCTTCCTAGGCTGCCCAGGGGCCTCTAGCCACCAGCTACCTGGTTTGCGTAAAATACACCATCACTCTGGGGATTCCAAGGGTTTGGGGAGCTGGGTGCCAGGAAACAGAAAAGGGCGAGAGTGGGCAGAGACCAGCTATATGTTTCTTATTATGGCACAACATGGCTGTGTTCCAGTGAAGCTGTATTTGTGGACACTGCAATTTGAATTTCATTTCTTGCTTGTTTATCATGAGACATTCTTTTGGCTTGCCTCCATTACATAATGTGAAGACCATTCTCAGCACAAAGGCTGGACGAAACCGGGTAGTAGGCTGGACCTGACCCACAGGCCAACCCCGTGAGTGCCCAGTGGCCTGCTCAGGGCTGGCTTAGCTTCGTCTGACCCTCCCGTTGGCTCACCACCCGCGCCTCCATTGCCATGCATTTCTTTGGGTCTCCTTGGTTTTCTCTTTGTTGGTGCCTGTGTGGCCAGGCGTACGCATCTTAATTGATTTGTTCTTGGTGAGGCTGGGAAGGTTCTGTCTCCAGCAATGCTCACAGATCTTAAGTTTTTATGACTCTGTTAGTTTGTGGTCTTTCTTCTCAAGGATCTTGGGAAAAGTTCCAAGGGCTGGATTAGAAGAATCCAGAGTCATTGTTGTGTCTTCTTCCATAATCTTCCTTCCAAATATGACAGGTTAGAGCCCAGATGATTTGACTTTCTTCCACCATAGAGTGAATTCTGTGCTCGTAAGGTCACCCTTCCTTCCCATCAAGGAGAAGCCACCTTAATGCCTCCTCGTTGTTCAAAATGTTAAGTCAGATGCTCCACAGATATGACAGTCAATCCCAGAATGTACTATACTCTTGTCACAAACCCTGTTTTAGTCAGTCGCTGGGTGAGGTACCTTGATTTCACAAATATCTTAAAATTAACATTCCAATAAGTGTCTCACCTCTCCCTCCTCATCACCTAAACCTTTCTACAAAGTAAGTCAACTTTGAGAAGGTAAGTAGATAAAAGGGTTAACACCGAATCAATTTTGAGAACAGGTAACTTATCAAAGTAATGATAGGAGAAAAAATATTTTTATAACAAATACTAATCATTTGTCAATCTAGTGTTCTAGGAAAAGAAAATCAGATACCATGGAATTTCTATTTTACCTTGGTTGTTATGAGTTTACTTTGTTTAAAAAATTTCCACATTGGGAATAATGTGTATTTATTGAAAATAATATGCACTCCAATGACATAATATTTGCTCGATTGATATAACGAGTTTGGTTTAATGAGTAGAAAAAGAGATTTAAAATCTAGCATAGTTCTTCAATGCTTATTCTAATATTTTATGAAAGAAATTTGGCATGCAACTTATTAGCTAATAGAATTACATAAGATGAAACCAAAATAGCATCTTAGTGCCCTGGGCTGTGCTGTAAACCCTATTATTTTGTAATTCAATAAAAGGAGCCCTAACTATTGATATAGATAACAACTTTCTTGGTATGCAGTAGTGTTCTTCAAGTGGAGAATGATTTTTATATTTGTGGGACACCAAGCACCTGATATAAATCAGAGTTCCCTTAGCTTTGAAAAGTGAAGAGAAAAAATATCATAGCTTGAAAATATTACCTGTCTTTCTGAGAAGATAGAATACACCTGTCAATCATTTATTTAGTGACCTTCTGTGTGATTGTTCTGTGGAAGGCCTTTACATATATTTTCTCTGATCCTTCGTATATCCCTGTTTCATACCATTTTACCAGTGAGGTAACAGAAGCTCAATGAAGTTAAGAAAATGGTTCAGTGTCACACTACTGCTGAGAAGGAAATGTGCTGGTTGACATTTATTCAGCACATACTGTGCTAGGTGCTTTCCTAAGTACTTTATATGTATCGACGTTTCCCTTCACAACACATGGATGAAATCGTTGTTATTAGGATCCCTATTTCCACATGGAGAAAGTGGAGGTGAAGTTAGGCTAAGAATTTGACTCAAGTCACAGAGCTGGTAGAGGGTAGAGGAAGAGGCAAAGGCAGAGCCTCTGGTCCCGGAGCCTCACTCAACTCCTCACATGGGGTCCATTTGGAAAGATTGATCAGGGTATACTACCTAAGTCAGAACGAGATCTGTAGAGTCTTAGAGAATGTGACTTTTGTGGGTTTTCTCCCATGTAGTTAACTGGGCTTTTCAACTTACCTGTTATTTATTTATTTATTTATTTTTTGGCTGCACAGCTTGGGGGATCTTAGTTTCCCAACCAGGGATTGAACCTGGGCCCTGGGCAGTGAAAGTGCCAAGTTCTACCCACTGGACCACCAGGGAATTCCCGCCTTACTTGTAAATTTCAATCAAACATTGTTGAGAATACAGGCACTTCTTATACAACATAACTTCCTAAAAGACTGTGTGTTGCAAAACTACACACTAAAAATAAAAGGATTTATGGGAAGAAAATATGTTGGGGTGAAACCAGTCAGCACTTATGGACCCTAACAAAAGGTATAACAGTCCTAACAAATATACAAGCTTAGTTAAAAAGACAAGCTGAATTCTGATGAATACCGCGCTACAGTAGTTATAGGACTGATTTAAGGGAAAAAAAGGTAGCTTGATTGGAAGGGACTATATTATAGGAAAGCACAGAGCCTGCTGAGCTATAGAGACAAGGAACCCATGAAGGAAACTCTATAACAGGTTTTTCCAAGACAGGGCGTGTGTTCAGACTGAGCTGAGGGGACCTGCAGGGTGTCTTCAAATGTGACCGCTACTTTACTCTGACATTATTCCCCTATTTATTAGTATGAGCCAAACCACAATGCAGAAATACACAGTGTTTATCTGCAAATAGATGAAAACAAGATGGCTTTTTATAGAGTAAAAAGGCCTTACTCGTTTCCCTTAACCCTTTTCATAATAATAATCACTATATTTTCTGTAAATGTTTTTATTTTTATTTAATTTTATTTATTTTTGGCCTCATTGGGTCTTCGTTGCTGTGCGCGGGCTTCTCATTGCGGTGGCTTCTCTTGTTGCTCTAGAGTGCAGGCTCAGTAGTTGTGCCACGCAGGCTCAGTAGCTGTGGCTCACAGGCTCTAGAGCGCAGGCTCAGTAGTTGTGGCTCATGGGCTTAGTTGTTCCGCGGCATGTGGTATCGTCCCAGACCAGGGCTCGAACCCGTGTACCTTGCATTGGCAGGCGGATTCTTAACCACTGCGCCACCAGGGAAGCCCCTGTAAATGTATTTTTAAATGACTATGTCTTTGTAAGGAACTATTTGAGCAGTATAACTATGATAGGGATTAGAGGAATAGCTGGAGATTATTTCATGTGTTTGAGGAACAAAATATCGAAACGTTTATCTGATTTCCTCATGACCTGCCATAAGTGGGAATGATATTTAATTTGAAGAGATAGTAACTGTACGCATTCAGATTTCAGTGGTGATTGTTAAAAGCACAGATATTTAGGATTTATAGTCCCAAAGGTTTTACTCTTTAATTAGTTATAAAGCATCCTGCAGACACTTTGCTGTAACAATTGAGAGTCAAAAAATGATCATTCTTAGAGTTAAAAACCTCCCTACTCTAGAGTGCACTGAACTTCGCTCTTACTTCAAACTTGTCACTGAATTGCCTGCTGAATGCAATAAGAAAGGTATGGATCACAGCCACCTTATTTTCAAGGAAGGATTAATGTAGTGTGTTAAACATAAGTTATGTCCCGTAGTGTAGCTTTAGTGAGGCAGTTGTTTCCAGCAGGGGATGCTGGTATTTTGGGTCCCCAGAAATGAGGTTGCCGTGGACTCTAGAGTTGACCTCTTAGTTTTGGGGAAGGTGACCAGTACTGGCTCTTAGGAACAAAAATATTTAAGAAAAGCACCCTCCACTCTTGCAGAGAGCTAGAGACGCCTTGCACCGGGAGGGTGAGTCCCTGGCCTGGAATCTGAACAGCAATCAGCTTGCCCACGTCTGGGCTTTTGAAGAAGGAAGAATTGCTTCCCTAAAGGGGGTTTCAGTAGGAGAGTTGAAGCATCCAGCTCCCACGAGGGGTTTTGCAATATTGAAAACTGCACATCTGGGCTTAGTGATGGCCTAATGACCAAATCCTGGGAAGTGAACTGCGGACCATTTTGGTGGCCGTCCTTGGACCCTGGTCTCCCCTCCGCGGGGCTGGGGTATTGAGAAGGTGAGTCCGGGGCCTGTGGGCTCCCTTTCCTTCATCGCCACGTCCCCCCAGGAGACACAGCCTGTGGGTTCTCTCTCTGAAACACTGCAGGGGTTAATCCACTTTTTATCCTCAGGGTGTCTCGGTAATCCCACCCAGATCGGCCGCCTGTCCAACTCTGACCCATCCTTCATCCTGCATTTCAGATAATCTTTTAAAAATATCCCGGGCTTCCCTGGTGGCGCGGTGGTTGAGAGTCCGCCTGCCGATGCAGGGGACACGGGTTCGTGCCCCGGTCTGGGAAGATCCCACATGCCGCGGAGCGGCTGGGCCCGTGAGCCATGGCCGCTGAGACTGTGCGTCCGGAGCCTGTGCTCCGCAACGGGAGAGGCCGCAACAGTGAGAGGCCCGCGTACCGAAAAAAAAAAAAAAAAAAAAAAAAAGATCCCGATCTCACCTCTTAGTCACTTGGCTGATTGCCCTCAGAAGAGAGGGGTGGCTTACGCAGTGTGGATTACACGCTTGCGTCTGGGCCATCCTGGCCTCCCCGGGAGCTCCCCGACTGCTTGCTCCAGCCGGGCCGGGATTGGTTCAGTTCCCGGAACGTGACTGGGTCCTTCCTGGCCTCCAAGCGCGCTGTTCTCTCTGGGGCTCTCTTCACCTGGCTCCAGCCGGGCCGGGATTGGTTCAGTTCCCGGAACGTGACTGGGTCCGTCCTGGCCTCCAAGCGCGCTGTTCTCTCTGGGGCTCTCTTCACCTGGCTCGTGGCCACTGTTCAGCTCGCTGTCTCTTCCTGCTGGGACTGGGTTTGGATCCCTCGTGTCCCTCCTGGATCACAGTGTGCCTGTCCTTTAATAGCACACATCACACCGGGAACTGTCGTGTCAGGAGGAGTTTTCCTAAAGGAAGCCCTCCTACGTTGCTGGTGGGAGTGTAAGTCGGTGCAGCCACTGTGGAGAACGGTATGGAGGTGCCTTTAAAACTAAAAATAGAGTTGCTGTTATGACCCAACAATCCCACTCCTGGGCATCTATCCGGGGAAAACCATAATTCAAAAAGACACATGCACCCCAGTGTTTGCAGCAGCACTATTTATGGTAACCGGGTCATGGAAGCAACCTAATTATCCATCGACAGAGGAATGGATAAAGAAGATGTACGAATATGCAATGGGATATTACTCAGCCATAAAAAAGAACGGAATGATGCCATTTGCAGCAACATGGATGGACCTAGAGATTATCATACTGAGTGAAGTAAGTCAGACAGAGAAAGACAAATGCTATGTGATATTGCTAATATGTGGAATCGAAAATATGGTACAAATGAACTTATTTACAAAGCAGATACAGACTCACAGACATAGAGAACAGACTTGGGTGACCAAAGGAGAAAAGGGGTGGGGGAGGGATAAATTAGGAGTTACAAAAAAAAAAAAATAGTTTTTCTACTGGATTGTAAGCTCCATGTGGCTGTGATGTCTTTTGTGTGTGGCTCTGCCCTTGCGTCTGGAAGAAGATCCCACACAGTTAGGTCATCCATAAATGCTTGTTGAACAGAATGAAAGTGAACAAATGAAGGAATGAAGTAATGAAGCAGGAAGCAATCCAGGGCATCAAAGAATCCATGGGAGTGGAGGTTATGAAAAGCAAAATGCCAGCGGCAGGGGGAAGTCAGGTGTGTGCAGAGCTTTAACAGGAGCTCATGGTTGAATTTAGCAAGGAGGTTTGGGTGACGTCGTAGAAGCAAAGCCAGGGCCTTGTAGGCACAGGAATAAATCTTGTCTGAGGGGGTGAGCACAGCCCAGGGGCTGTGACCAGAAGGGGAAGCAGAGCGGACTGGGGAGCTGGGAGCAGGGCCTTCGCTGGCCCTCCCTCCGCCCAGCACTGCACAAACTTGGAAGTTCTCACCAGCTTTTCTACTACTTTGTCCTGCTGTCCTGATCTATTGCAGGGGAAAGTTCTATAAATATTGCTTACTGCCAGGTGAAAAGAAACACATTTTAAAGGCCTGATTTTTGGATTTTTATTTAATAAGTTTTCAGCTTTTAAGGAATGAAAACATTGGATTTTCTGACCATGAAGCTGTCTACTTGACGTTTATTTATGAAAATGGTTGCTACAGCTTGGGCCGGGGTTGGCACATTTTATCCTTACTGAGGGAGTTTGTTTTGAAGTTCTCTCTTCTTTCAGCTACTCTTCAAAATCTGGACTTTGGAATTTAATCTTAAAACACTTATATTTCTTGAATCACAGGTTTCAGCATGACTGGGCGCTAAGTCTGGCATTTGACCTGCTGTTGGAAAACAGGCTTTCTGTGTGAGAGAATATGCATAGGGTGCTTTCTTCAGGTTTTTTTTTTCATGTGGTAACAAGGGTTTTGTGCTTCATTCTCTGCTAGAGGTTCATGATGGAGAATCCCATTACCTGCACAGCAAGGCATCCTCATTACTTTTTAAAATTTTTATTGGAGTCTAGTTGCTTTACCATGCTGTGTTAGTTTTAGGTGCACAGCACAGTGAATCAGTCATACACACACATAGATCCACTTTTTCTGCCTCCTGATTATTAATTTGAGGCCAATACATGGGTCTTTATTCTCACCCTAGTGGAGTTAATCACTTACCGGTAAAGGGAGAGAGCAGTCAATGGATTTGGAGGCCGTTTAATCATCAACCCTGGGGATGGCAAGTACCTCTCCGAGTTTCTGAGAATCTCTCTCCCACTGCTTGCCAAGGCCTTGTCACCAAATTTATCACTTTGATTCACTTGTTTTTTCCTTCCCCTGTCATTGCCATCTCTACACCCAGCTCTGTACTGGATTCAGGAACTGACCCAACTGTTTCTGAAGTTGCTGCTAATGTTACACGTAAAAATCGTCATTCGTTCTGTTGAAGAACGTAGTCTGTCTTCCTGGCAAATGCAAGACAGACACGGGTTTCCAAGGTATCAGCACTGGGTGCATCTGTTCATAGTGTAACCTCATCAGCTGAGCAGATGATGGATGCTAATTGCTTGTTGATACATATGTGATTTAATGAGACTAAACACTTAACTGATCTTGAAGTATGCACAACTTGTTTCCTGTCGCTGTTTTTAGTTGTTTTTTTTTTTTTTTTAAAAAAACCATGTTAGTCACATTGGCTGGAAATTAGAGCATTGTGCCATCTCGGAGAAGAAAGAATTTCCAGGAACGTTGACTGGTCAGTTGTATCCTGCTCTAGTGAGATTGAAGAGAAGAAGAGGGTAAAATATCAGGTTTGGGGACAGGGGTTGAAATCCAATTTAAATGAGAAGATTAAGCACAATGGAAGAATTTTCATAAACTACATTATGTCAAACCCCTAGGTCCAATACTAAAATTATAATAGGTACCAGGATAACTTACTTGAGGAAGAAATTCCAGACCTGCATCAGCTCCAACATATAATCTTGTATTTTTTGTGGCCTTCTTTTTTTTTTGAGTGACCTCTTTTCTAGTTATTGTATTATATGTTTACATAACTGAAACCGTGGCATTCAATTAATACTGTTCTTCTTCCTAAAAATTCATATAAAATAATGGTATTATAATTTTTATGAATGAATATTTATTTAATATTATCTACTATACTCTCCTTTATTATCTTCAAGTTCCACAGAACTGGATCCACAGAGGTTCTTTATTTTTAGGGGTGGGATGGGGAAAAGAGGTGAGGAAGTAACTCTGACCCTATAGTCAAAATTATATTTGGATTAAAATGCTTCAGTTAATTTGCTCAGCTTTTTGCAAACAGCAGTCAGCACACTATGGCCTGTGGGCCCAGTGCAGCCTGTTTTTATGGGAACACGTCCATGCCCGGCCCTCTGTGTACCTGCTGTGGCTGCTTTCCTGCCAGCAATGGCAGAATGGAGCCACTGACTGCAAAGCTGAAGTGACCTATGGCCCTTTACAGGAAGGTTTGACCCTGATCTACAGTGTGTGTGAGGACAGGAATTAGTAAACAGTAACAGTTATGTTGAGATACATTAAAGACTGAGAAACAGACACTTGTAGACTTGAATCTTAAACGAAGCCTGGTTGAGAGCCCTAGACCTGTAGGTTTTTCAGAATCCAAGTAACCGTTCCTGCATCACCAGATTACCTTTGGGCCACTCAGCAGCCCGCTGACAGAGACGGTGCCCTCTTCTCTGCCCGCAGAATAAAGTTTCTGCTCCTGAATGAGGAGGATTGTCCTTGGAACCTTCTGAAGATGAGTAAATGACGTGTGATCAGACTTGGGGCTTGACTTTAAGAAACGGAGAGTCACTTATATGTGGAATCTTAAAAAATCATACAAATGAACTTATTTACAAAACAGAAACAGACTCACAGACATAGAAAACAAACTTATGGTTATCAAAGGGGAAAGACGGGGGGCAGGGATAAATTAGGAGTTTGGGATTAACATACACACACTACTGTAGAGATAACCAACAAGGATCAACTGTGTAGCACAGAGAACTCTACTCAATATTTTGTAACAACCTATAAGGGGAAATCATCTGAAAAAATAGGTATATATGTGTATAACTGAGTCACTTTGCTGAAACTAACACAACATTGTAAATCAACTATAGTCCAATATAACATAAAAAATTTTAAAAAGAAAAAGAAGCAGAGAGTCCTGGCAACTTCTTCTGGACAGTCAGCATCCATCATCTTCCTCAAACCTGATAACCCAGTAACACCCCAGGGGCTGTCAGATGTGAATTTAGCTTCCTTATTTGTTCCAGTTTAGGAAGTGAATTGTCCATTGTTGTAAGCTTGTTAGTAACTTATCTATGACAAGTTACAAGCTGATGCTTATACATATTAGGAACATATTGAGAGCACTGAGGGGCATAGAAAAGACAAAAAAATAATCAAACTCCAGTTCCAAAGACCGAAATATAAGATTTTTTTTTTTAGCATCTTTATTGGAGTATGATTGCTTCACAATGGTGTGCTAGTTTCTGCTCTGTACAAAGTGAATCAGCTATACATACACATGCCATAAGATTTGATCCCGGATGATTCAAGTACCACCAGCCAGTGAGCAGGAGAATTATGCTCTTGTTTGCTTTCTAATGTAAACTTAAAAACCATATCTTTAAGATAAACTAATCCTACTGTATAAACTAAGCCTCATTATTTAGAAGCTAGTCTCACTTGGTAAAATATGAGTTTGGGTTCATCTCGAAGGCATTGGCTGTGGAGTCAGATGGACCTACATTTGAACCCTAGTTCTGGCACTTTCTAGCATTTCAAATGGAATGACCTAAACTTTGAGCCTCTGGCCCATTGGAGATAATAATATCTATTCCCAATGGTTGCTGTGTGGCTTAAATGTAAATACAGAGTTCCCAGCCCTGTACCAGGCACTTAGTGGTGTTAAGTAACCATGGGTTCTTTTTCACTCTTTTTTTGTGCTTTTTGATTTTCCAAGTATGGAAATAGTTGGTGGACCCAAGGTAATCAAGATCATTGTATTGGGGTTTTTTTGTTTTTGTTTTTAATAAATTTATTTTCTTTATTTTTATTTTTGGCTGTGTTGGGTCTTCGTTGCTGCTCACGGGCTTTCTCTAGTTGCGGCGAGTAGGGGCTGCTCTTCATTGTGGTGCACGGGCTTCTCATTGCGGTGGCTTCTCTTGTTGCAGAGCATGGGCTCTAGGCGTGCGGGCTCAGTAGTTGTGGCACACGAACTCAGTAGTTGAGGCTCACGGGCTCGGTATCTGTGGCTTGCGAGCTCTAGAGAGCAGGCTCAGTAGTTGTGGCTCATGGGCTTAGTTGCTCCACGGCATGTGGGATCTTACTGGACCAGGGCTTGAACCCGTGTCCCCTGCATTGGCAGGTGGATTCTTAACCACTGCACCACCAGGGAAGCCCGAGATCATTGTACTGTTGATAAGCTGAATTTACAACCACACGGTTCCACTGAAAGGTAACTAATGAGACGTGGGTTGTGAATTGTGTGGAGACTCAGTCAGAGCATCAACAAAAACAAAAGTAAGAGGGAAAGTCGGCCAGAAAGGCCATGCGTGTGACTTCAGGGACCCCTAGGAAGAGAGGCTTTCTTGGTTTACCCCAGTGTTGTCTGGATTCGGATCCAGAGACCCTTGCAAATCCAATGGCATGGACTTAGGAATCAGGAGTTCTTTGAAAAACTATTACGTGTTTTGCATTTTGGTGATATTTTTATGTTATTTTACTATTTATAGAGACAAGTATCTTCTTTGCCAGTAATCATTTCAATTAATTTTTTTCATGTAATTCTTTTCATGTAAAAGTCAGTGTTTCAGATCTAATCACATATACTTGGGCCTCATTATATACATTTTTTTCTTTAGGTACGTTTAGGAGACATTAGACATGCTATTCTGATTTTTCAGAAAAGACAGCACAATGAGAATGTGGCAGCACCAGCAGTGAGTGACATGACATAGACTGAGACTCAGCCTCTGCCATAAAACCCTTGTGTTTCACTCTTGTGGCATCACACAGGACCAAATGGGCTATAAAAATGAGAATCAGTAGTTTGTGCTAAAGACATTTTGGAGAAAATTGCATTCCGTTTGAAAAATATTAAAATACTAAAAGGTAGTACTAGTATACTAGGATGCATACGTATTAAATAAAGATCTTTACCAGATGTTCCATCCATTAATTGACATTTGCACCAGAATTTTTTTTTTTACTTGAAAATGACATAGCACTGTATGGTCTTTGCTTTTTCACACCTGCCTTTCTCTGTTTCCGTAGGAATCCAGAGTCGCCCGTCTTTCTGTTGTGACCTTCTGCTGCCCCTGGACGCTCCAGTCACCAGTGTCGCTGGTCCCGTAGTGGTTTCTGTGGCTCGGTCCCCGTAAGAGCAGCCGCCAGGAGGTGACCACCATGTTTTGTGCGAAGCTGAAGGACCTGCAGATCACGGGCGACTGCCCCTTCTCGCTGCTGGCCCCGGGCCAGGTCCCCAACGAGCCTGCGGGCGAGGCGGCAGGGGGCGGGCCCGCAGCTCCGCCCGAAGGGCAGGGCCTCTGTCCCGGCGACCCCGGGAAGAAGCCGCCGCCCGGAGGGCTTCCTCAGAGAAAGAGCAGCCGCAGCCGCGTCTACCTGCACACTTTGGCAGAGAGTATTTGCAAACTGATTTTCCCGGAGGTGAGTGCCTGGCCTTTTGAGATTTTACTGATATTTTGAAAATGGCAAAAGGATGTTTTCCTAAGGAAATGTGAACACTTGCTTTCTCACTTTCAAGGCTACAGTCGATGTAGACTGTTTTCTGGAAACATTTTAAAACATTTTTTTAAAGCAGTCATTTTCTTGGGCTTCCCTGGTGGCGCAGTGGTTGGGAGTCCACCTGCCGATGCAGGGGACACAGGTTCGTGCCCCGGTCAGGGAAGATTCCACATGCCACGGAGCGGCTGGGCCCGTGAGCCATGGCCGCTGAGCCTGCGTGTCCGGAGCCTGTGGTCCGCAACGGGAGAGGCCACAACAGTGAGAGGCCCGCGTACCCCCCCCCAAAAAAAGCAGTCATTTTCTTAAATTGTGTTTAATCTGAAAATGTTTAAAATCTTTCATGCTTTTCCAAAGCATCCTGCACTCTGACAAGCTTTACGACTTTGGGCCGCTGCTTCACCCTTTGGCCTCAGCATCCATACCTGAAAATGGAAATGCTCACACATAGAGTCTGTGTGGGCATTAGGTGAAATAATCCACAGCTCTCGCCACCCACAAGGACCCATTTTCTACTTATGGATGCCAAGCTAGTTTTTATGGATTCATTAGCTATATTTTTAGAACTGAATTCCTTGAAGCATAACTCATTCCCTGCTGGGTTTTCCTAAGAGCATCATCTGTTCCCTGGCAACTTGCTGAGCTGGGAAGACTGCCACATCCTGCTGGTTGAGTCTGATGTCTCCACTCACCCCAGGCCTGACCTGCTTCCTTGAGTCAGGGTCACGGGCCTGCCCGTGACACCCACCTGCCCTCAGCTCAGACACATCTTGGTGTAGCTCTGTGAGCTGGGCTGCACAGCCTGATGCCGTTTTGAGATGTGGAGCGCAGCCCTTAAGGGAATTCTGGAAAGACCGATGCTGTAAGGTCTCACTTATATGTGGAATCTTAAGAACAAGAAGAACAACTCATAGAAAGTACAGACTGGCAGTTATAAGATAAATGAGCGCTAGGGTGTCACATGCAGCACCATCACTGGACCTGGCACTGCTGTGTGATGTGTAGGAAAGTCGTTAGGCAAATCCTCTGAGTTCTCATCAAATGGAGACTTTGTTTTTCTTTTTTCTTTCTGTTCTTTTTACTGTATCTATACGAGAAGGTGGATGTTAGCTGAACCTATTGTGGTAATTATTTCACACTCTATGTAAATCAGGCCGTCATGCTGTGCCCTGTAAACTTAGACAGTGATGTATGTCAATTAGTTCTCAATAAAACAGGGGGAAAAAGAACTCTGGGGACAGAGCATAGACCAGGTAAAATATCTTTGGAATGGATGGGGCGTGTGGAGGGTTCCTTGCCCCTTGGGGTCAAAGAGAAGAGCTACTGAAAGGCTTCATGGTGTGTCTTCCTCCCTCTGTTGGTGTTCACGGTTTTATATAAATTCGCATCAGCTGGAAGACTGGGGATTGATGTGGTGAAGCTCCAGCTCTCATCATCCATGGATGATTTTTAATTGACTCCACACCACCCTTGTGCCTGTGTGAAGCACTGAAGACTGGTGACTTTTAGGACTGGAAGGGATGTCAGAGAGAAACTTGTTTCACTCCCAAGAGGGACTAGAGAGGCTAAGTGACTTGACCAAAGTCACACAGCTTTGGAAGGATAGAGCAGTTACTGCTGTCAACCATATGGACTCGAGTGACAAAGAAGAGACTTGAATTGAAGCTTGAAGGATGGATACATTCGAATTAGCAGGAAGTGGAGGGAACTTAACGTCAAATATAAAAAAAAACACAGTAGTACTTTGGTTCGTGGCCTTTGAGATGGAAATATTTAATTATTCTCTCCCTGCTCCAGTCACTAGCCAGCCAGCTTTGGCTGGGGTGAGGGATGTAGCCCTTCTCAGGCAGGTGGCTGGCATCACAGTCTGGGAAGCGGTTGGTACTCTCATTTCCAAGGACAGAGCGGGAGGCACAGGGATGAACAGATGGTGAGGTTGGACAGCTGGAGACCTTCCATGCTTTCCCTGGGTCTTGTCATTACCATGTTGGCTTCATTATTCTGTTTGATACACTTTGAGTTCCTACAATAGAAGTCATACACATGTTGGAACCTCTTTTAAAAACATTCTGAACACCAAACATATATGTTCCTGTTTTCCTTTTCTTTACTTAGAAGGATCTGTGTTGTTTGTTCATGAGCTCACAGGAATAATCATCAAGGTTTGACTGCGCTGTCATGTAGCAGGGAAGGCGAGGATGTAGCCCTTCCAAGAGGCAGGAGGGGACCCTTGGCATCAAGGACCAGGACTCTTTTCCCACAACTGAGGCCATTTTCATTAAAACCGGGAACGTCCCAGGGCCGTGTAGTAAACAACCTAGATTACTTCATCCCCTGTCCGAACATCTACGTGTCTTTGATTAAGTAGGACTTTTTTTTTTATTAGTTTCTGCTTTATAACAAAGTGAATCAGTCATACATATACTTCTGTTCCCCCATCCCTTCCGATTTATGGATAACCGATTGTTTTTAAGTGGACAGATTTAATGCTTACTCTACTGTTCAGTTTCAGTTCTATCAGTAACCCAAAGGAAGAGACTCCAAATAGCATTTGATGGCCCCCTAGTCCTTGCTTTCGATAATCAGATTTAATGCCCCAATTATGTTTTATGGGGGGACAAGTATATCCTTAGCAGATTTAGAGTGGGAGATGGCTTTCCAGAGTTGTGGAATCATAGGTTACAGAAGTCTTTTTGCTCATCTAATGCAAACTTTTCATTAGTTTGAAGAAATTGACACATAAAAGGCCACTTGCTTTAAGTAAAAGATAACTGAGGAGACGGAATGCTCTCTGCACCTCATTCCTAATCTTTTGCTCTTTCTGTTACATTGTTAGCTGATTTTTCTTGAATATTCTCCCCAGTAATCCTGTAAGCCCCTCAGGCAGAATGTCTTTAAAGAAATTATGATATGATATTAGCCACAGTTGTAGCAAATCAGAACCCACTTCCTGAACTGAATCAATTGAGGCAGATATACTTATATAAAGTATATCATCCCAAATCCAAGACCTTGTGAGATTAAGAGGGTCTGAGGGCACTCCTGAAGTCTCTAAATGTGCTGCAAAATATTGGGTTGCAAGAGAAAAAAGAGAAGCAGTTTGACAGCATCCTTAAGAGGGAAATATCCTTGGTCTAGAAAATCATTAAAAACTGTAGAAAACACCCCATCCCAGCTCCTGCCATACTTAAAACCTTTCAATGACTTTTCATTGCTCTAACATAAAAATAAACTTTCTTAATATAGCCTCCAGGCCAAAAAAAAACTGTAGAAAAGTTAAAAATCAACTGAAATAGCAACATATCCATAAACCAGACCAATGAAATTCCATTCAGAGTGTTCCCAACAATATTGCACCAAACAGCAGTTGTACCTGAAGTATTAATATATGAGTATCCTCTAGGGCTGTCCTGCAGTGATTGATTCTGTGTCATGAGGCCTGAGGTCTCAGGAAAGTTGAGTCCTGCTCATGGATTTCTTGTGAACTGCATCATGTCAGGGTCTAGGCTCAGGTTGTATTGTAGAAGCCCTAGCACCAAGGTAGGAAACTATGCACCATCAGCCTTTACCAATGCATGTTTTGTCTGAAAAGCTTGTTGGTTTTGTTTTGTCTTGTTTTGAATTTATAACAAGTTTCCAGAGGTGCAGTGGTGGGTGATGAAAGTAGACAGGAAAGCCTGGTAAGCCACAATATCACCAACTTATGCTACTACAGCTTGGCTGGGACTTTGGAACTTTCTTCTTTAGAAAAACAAATTCCTTTTTTTTTAAATTTTATTGGAGTATGGTTGATTTACAATGTTGTGTTAGTTTCAGATATACAGCATAGTGATTCGGTCATCCATATGCATATATCCATTCTTTTTCAGATTCTTTTCCTGTATAGGTCATCACAGAGTAATGAGTAGAATTCCCTGTGCTGTACAGCAGGTCCTAAGTTCTGATCCAACATGGAAAGTCAGGAAGACACCTGTTCCACAAACCCCAGCAATGAGAGTGGGACCATTTCTCCTTTCTTACAATGGCAGCATATATGCTAGGAGGAAAGGACTAGAAAAAGAAGTTCCTGGTGGCAGTGGGAAGGAAATGAAAGACCAGGAAGAATACAGACTGGCAAGGATAAAACCATGTACCTGGTGTTTTAACCGAAAGGTCAAGAGGAGGAGAGAGAAGGGTGCTGTCTCAACTAGCGCTCGGGGCGAGGAAGGAAAAAGTCTTTGGTGCCTGAATTGGATGGACTGTCTTTTCTCATTGCTCATCCAAAGGTCCTGGTCAGAGCAGCAATTCATATATAAACAAATGTAATGAAACTATTTTAAATTGGAAACAATCTAAATCCATTTTTGAACAAGCTGAAAGAGTAACACCTCTGTACTGGCTTATATCTTCTCACTGATAGAAATGTTATGGACCAAGCCTTCAAGACTGAATAGCTGATGGGGGCACGGGGGTGATGGTCATTCATTCATTCATTCATTCATTCATCCCATCACTGTGTAGCGAGCATCTCCTGTGGCCAGGTACTATCTAGGTGCTGGACATGCAGTAGTGAGCAAAACAGGTATTCCCTGCCCTTTCGGAGTCTCTATTCTAGTGGAGAAGACAGAAAATGAGAAACAAATGTCAGGTAGCAAATGCTTGAAAGACAGGCTCGTGCAGAGGCAGTGACCCTCATTACGCGGCTGACCCCTTTTCCCATATGAATAGGTTTTACAGAAAGATGGATGGGGTGGAGCTGAAACTGGCCGTCTCACATATAACTGATAAGAGTGCCAATTGCTACAAACTTTTATGAAATTAATTTGGAAAGAGCTACTGAAAATTAAAAATCCACAGACTTCAAGGGTTTCACTGAAAACAATATAGCTTATGGACATAAAAAGTAATATATGAGAGAAAAAAAAAAAAGGCCCTTGAGAAACTGAAGATTCTTGAGCACCCCCGGCTGATCTGCCTCATTTATGGTCTTGGGTTTAATGTTCCCTTCCTCCTGCCCTGATTCAAGCGATCTGAGGAACAGGCCCCCATTTCTCTTCCCAAACCCGTTCCCCACCTGCCAGGCATCCGGCCCTTCATCGGAATCTGCCCACTGTTCCAGCTCTTCTTTCCTCCTGAGGCAGATGTGTCCTCTCTCTCCTTACCGGAAGCGTCAGAAAAATGGTTCTACGTGGTAAATCTAAGTTCTCCTTTATTTCTTTTCAGCCCTTGTATTTTCTTTCAAGAAATTTCACATTTCTTTTCTAAGCTCTATATGCTCTTTAAAAACCAAAAGTTTTGGGGCTTCCCTGGTGGCACAATGGTTAAGAATCCATCTGCCGATGCAGGGGACACGGGTTTGAGCCCTGGTCCGGGAAGATCCCACATGCCGTGGAGCAACTAAGCCTGTGCACCACAACTACTGAGCCTGCGCTCTAGAGCCTGCGAGCCACAACTACTGAGCCCACGTGCCACAACTACTGAGCCTGCGCTCTAGAGCCACAACTACTGAGCCCGCCTGTCACAACTACTGAGCCTGCGCGCCTAGAGCCCGTGCTCCGCAACAAGAGAAGCCACCGCAATGAGAAGCCCGCGCACTGCAACGAAGAGTAGCCCCCACTCGCCGCAACTAGAGAAAGCCTGCACGCAGCAACGAAGATCCAACACAGCCAAAAATAAATAAATAAATAAATATTTAAAAAACACCAAAATTTATTTTCATAATTCATTTCATTAAAGCAGAAGCTTGGTCTATTTTGCTTAAGTTTACTGTCTCACTTGACCAGTGGAAATTCCAAGAGAAATATAAATAGTTCTCAAGGAAAAAGGAATTTCACAACTTGGGGTATAGCCAGAGAATTCTCCACTGTCCTCTGAGTAAACCACACAAAGAACTGGTGGCTATATACACACATAGATACATATGATTTTTTTACGGAATGCAAAGAAATTACCAGTGCTTTACTTCCCACTTATCAACAAGCTGTTAAGAGAGATTAATAGTATTGAAACCAGTGTTTAAAACTCTGCAGGCTTATGTACAGCTATCTTGCAATCTAGGAAGATTCATGAGATACTCAGAAATCAATAGAAGAGAAGAACACTGCAAGTATTTGGTGAAGATTATTCGTTCAAAGGAAGGAAATGAGTGCAAGATCGGGGAAATCTGAGATTTGTTTCAATTGGTGATCAACTGACCTTGGTGACAGATTGGATTTAAGGGATAAAAGAAAGGGGAGGGACATACTCAGGAGTTTTCTAGAGCAGGACACGTAAACCGTACATGAGACAGAAATGTGGGTTTGTGGGAAGGGTGGCGGTCACTGGGGTAGCTGGTGTGGGTCTGTGGAAGGAGTGTGAGTCTCTTGGCTTGAGCGCCCCTGAGACCGAAGTCCTGGCCACACACCCAAGGGGTTTCCGGCCCCCGAGGAAGGGGTGCCCGCGATTCCTCCACGAAGGCTTGACTTCACCAGACCAGGTCTCCTGTTTGATTCCAGCTCAATGGCTGTCAGTGAGCGCCCACCGAGGGCAAAGCCTACATCCAGACCCAAGTGAGTCTGAGAGCTTTGCTTCTGCCCAAGTGTGAAAAACCCATAGAAAATCTATCCCCTTTTCCACAGTGTCAGTTCACTACACTTATTAAAGTAACTGCTTCTGCTTCTTCATAAGGAGCTTTCAGCACCAATTTTCTGTAAAGTATGTATCTTCAAGAATATGATTATTTAAGGGAATGTTTTAAACTTTTCCTTTCAATTTTCAGTTTGAGCGGCTGAACCTTGCCCTTCAGAGAACACTGGCAAAACACAAGATAAAGGAAAGCGGGTAAGTTGAATCACTTTAGTTGCACGAATCTCCTGTTGCAATCGCTGACACAGCTACTAATAACCAACACTGAGTGATGCATGCGTGTGTTTTGAATCATTTTGGTATGCCGGGAACTGGGCTAACACTCATATGAAAGCAAGTGTATTCATTTTATATATAACTAAGCTCAGGTTCCTGTAAAATATCTGGGCTCGTATAGCTGTTCAGGCAAAGGCAGAACTTAGTTTCAAGCCTGGGGTTTTCAGAGCCCATGATTTTAACCATGTTGCCCTGTGCTGTTGCTTTTAATAAGTTCCCAGAAGGCCTGTTCTTTCCTAGCAAGGGATAGCTTCTGAAATGTTTTACAAAGGTAAGGCATGGGTCAGAGCAGAGTCCTTGCTGGAAGAACACTGCCGAGAGGCTGGGGCCTGCCTGTCCCTCCCCCATAGCCTCGACCACAGGTTCAACTTTCAGCTCCTGCATCAGGAGGATGGGAAAGGATACAGGGGCAAGAGGAGGGCCACTCAGGGGTCTGGGGCAGTACTCAGGGAGGTGTTTCACTATTTTCCTAACTGGTTCGGTTATACTGGTGTGCGAATACCAGTTCCGTTTATACTTTGTTCTTTTACTCTGTCTTTGAAATTTTCTTTAAGAAAGCTTTCTGTAGCAGTTTCATATATAAGGTAATTAAAAAAAAAAAAACAAAAAAACAAACAAAAAAAAAACCTGGGGGCTTCCCTGGTGACGCAGTGGTTGAGAGTCCGCCTGCCGATGCAAGGGACACGGGTTCGTGCCCCGGTCCAGGAAGATCCCACATGCCGCGGAGCAGCCGGGCCCGTGAGCCAAGGCCGCTGAGCCTGCGCGTCTGGAGCCTGTGCTCCGCAACAGAAGAGGCCACAACAGTGAGAGGCCCGCGCACAGCAAAAAAAAAAAAAAAAAAAAAACCCTGACTTTTAGAGTTCATTTTAAAAATACATCTTGGCTCATTTACTGCTGGTGGATAACTTGATTTGGCCTTGTTTTGGTTTTCCTGAAATCAAAGGATTACTCCATGTGCAAATAATACAATAAACACTTGAGTTCAAATTTTCAGAATTGAACTTGGAAGTTTTGCAAACCAGTATCATTGTCGGGAATATTTTACAAGTTCATTCATCTGTCTGCTGCTCAGGAGTGGATAATCGGCTCTGCGGATTATCAGGGCTGAATTTGCCTTGCTGACTAACTGGTTCCACACTGTAGGCAGCAGGCAAAGCCAAGAAGGGGTCAGAGACAGGTCCAAAAAGAGAGAGTGTGAATCTATGTGTCTGACAGAAGCTGTGTTTACAGAGTGATATGGAAAGCATTCCAGAATGCCTCTGACCTTAATTCTCAGTCAGGCTGATAAGATAGCCAACAAGTTCTGTAGCTGTGCTACTGTGTCTGTCTGCCTAGGGCTTTGGCAGACAGTTTCCTCAGAATTTATTCTCAGGGCCTTGTGTCCTGAAATGTGCCTAAGCTAGATGCAGATATTCAGTTAGGATGTGTTCCCAGAGATGTATCTCTTTAAAAAAAAATTCTCAAAACTTAAAAAAATTATTTTATTTGGAAATTTAAAAAAATCTTTTACCACTTCCCTGACTTCTTAAAGAGTTGATCACACTTTTAAATTGTCCTAAATCACTATTCCACTGTTGAAATAAGATGAAGGACCTTTTTTCTTAGGAGACTGCCTGCTGATATGCTAAATGGCTTCTCTCTGCTTTCTTTCTTTAGTTCTTCGAGACATTGGGCCTTTCTCCCCATCTTTCTGGCAGGTCAGCTGCCGTTTCTACTGCAGTCAGTTTGCTGCCTGCTGAGGGTACCTTAACTGCCCCATCTGCCACCTCTGTTAAGTCAATGAGTTTTAGTACAGCCCGTTATTATACCTCTTTGGGTTGGTTGCACGGAGAGCTTTGGGTTTGTTTCTTTTTCTAGGACCTTTTGATCACATCACAGCATCGTGTGTGAACTTGTGGCTGGTGTGTGTGTCTCTGTGTACAATATATGCACATTTGCTGGTGTCCATGCAGGCTTACACCTCTTTTTTTATTTTTTATTTTTTGAGGGTAAAGAAAGGGAGCTTATTTTGTTTTTTGTTTTTTTTAAATAAATTTATTTATTTATTTATTTTGGCTGCGTTGGGTCTTCGTTGCTGCACTTGGACTTTCTCTAGTTGCGGCGAGCGGGGGCTACTCTTTGTTGCGGTGCACGGGCTTCTCATTGCGATGGCTTCTCGTTGTGGAGCACGGGCTCTAGGCGCACAGGCTTCAGTAGTTGTGGCGCGTGGGCTTCAGTAGTTCTGGTTCGCGGGCTCTAGAGCGTAGGCTTAGTAGTTGTGGCGCACGGGCTTAGTTGCTCCGCGGCATGTGGGATCTTCCCGGACCAGGACTCAAACCCGTGTCCCCTGCATTGGCAGGCAGATTCTTGACCACTGTGCCACCAGGGAAGTCCCAGGGAGCTTATTCTGAATCGCACTATGTGTTGTTTGGATTAGCTAAGCTTTGCTGGGAGTTAGCAGAAGAGGTCTCTGAGCAGCTTTGTTCTCATTCTTTAGAAAAAAAAAACAGAAGTTGCTTAAGGAAGAAGAAGGAGCAAATGTAAAGACTGGAAACATAACATAATATATAACAAAGGGTTGGGGGGTCTCTAGATTCAAACTAGATGTAATCAAACTATTTAGATAAGAACATACAGAAATATATATTTCTAGTAACCTAGTATTTTAAATAATTATAAGCAGTATACCTTTATGCGATCAAGTAGACAACAGAGCAACTTCCTTCTCAAAAATGTTTCCTTTTGAAACTTCTCTACATATATCAAGCTTTACTGAAATCTTTTTAACATTTTAAATTCATGACTGTTTCCTCTTGGCTTGTCTAATGGCAAGCTGAACCACAAGTAGAACTTGGGTATCTTTTAATACACTTCAGTAGTTTGTCAAAATTGGTCATAATCAGTCTTCACTATCAGAAATCATCAAAAAACAATTAGGCAAACAGGAATCAACAAGTTGTCCAGTTGAAATTACAAAAACCTTCTATCAGTCAAAATGTATGCTATTAACCACTTTTGTGCTACATAAAGCAGCGAAGAAGTTGAATAAGGAATAGATTTCTTTAGTTACTAATTTTTATGTAAGATCAAGGATAAAAGTTTAATGTGATGATGTCTGAGAGCTAAATATATAGAACCCAAAACTCAAAAGCAGGATGTACTATGTATTTGCTTTAGAAAATAATTAAGAACTTACTTAAAAGTGAAATCCCTCAGTACAGAGATTTTTCTTCTTGGTTGGGTTATCAGAAAACCCCATGCTGATTTATTATCATCTTTTCCTGCCATTTCATACCACTGGTTTTCTGCCAGTACAGCCTCTATACTATTAACCAATGTGAAGTTAGCTTCAAAGGTAAATATACTTTATAAGAATTGATGAAACACTCTAAATCAGGTATGTTCGGGGGTTTTCCAACATTGTTTTGGGTTTGTACATGTCGCTGCTCCTTTCCTGTAAACTTGACAGTCAAGATTTGCCTCTACAGAAAAGGTAAATTATTTTCTGTCATCATTTCTGTATGTTATAATCTGAAATTTTAGCATTCACTTGTCAGTTTATAATTTAAGTTATTGAAATAATTTCAGGAAATCTTTGGAAAGAGAAGACTTTGAAAAAATAATGGCAGACCAAGCGATTGCAGCAGGTAATAGAATTAAGTATATGCAATTAGGAAATAATTATACCTGTAGAACTAATGTTTTACCTGTAAACAAACATTTTCTATTCCTAGAAAATATTTACCTGGAGAACTAATATTTTCTTTAAAATATTCATATTTATTTGTTGGTAGCTTCCAGTGTGAAATATTAAATATCATGTTTTGTGTTAACACAAAGAATAACTCTTTTTAATACTATATGTCTTTGTTTGACCTCAAACATTTCCTCTTATAATGTTTATTTGCTGAGAAGTAGATAAAGCTGCGTGGGAGGCTGACTCATAGGCATTCACAGGCTTTGGTCTTGAACTTTAAGTGTTCCTCATTTATGCATGAAAAATTCTACTCAGCAAAGTAAAAGAAGTAATTTTTTTTAAAGGTTGGAAGCAATCATGGGGAAAAAAGTGAGCAGTGCTCTCATATTAATACCTAGTTTGGAGGAAACAAGCAGATGAGTGACTTTGTCATACTGTCCTTTTCAAAGTTTGAGTACATGAACCAACAGGTTAGATGTTTCTCAAAGTACAAGATATGAAGAACTTGATGATGATGATGACAGTGACGATGGCTGACTTGTACTGAGCCCTTCCTGTGGGTCAGGCGCGATTCTAATGTGCCTGCCAACCCTGCCATGGCAGTGCTGTGGACAGGGCACTCGGGTTTCCCTACGTCACAGATGAGAATAATGTGGTACACAGAGTGTAAATAACAGAGGACATTAGAGGGAGAAGCTGTGGAAAGTAGATAATATATTCCAAACACCTATTCAGTCAGGTAACATCAAACAAGAATGCTATTTTACTCAGAAAAAAATTAGTTCATATCATCTCTAAGGAAAAATGACAAAATTGAGTTTCACCACCAGTGATTTAAATTAATTCCTGTATCTGATGCTTATACTCCAAGGGGGCTGGGACCCCTTCACCAACATGTACCACTGTTTCCATTGTTAACAAGGTGGGAGAGCTTTTTTCTGAAATGGACTTGATCCTGTGATTCCAATTGCTCTTTTATAGTTAAATTTCAGGGAGATAAAAAGTCATATATTATACTCAGTTGATCATTCTTACGTAATTAACTGACTTGGGATTCATATTAGGAGTTATCCAAATTTTAGAAACTAATTTATTTAGATAATTTAAATACGGGTAGTTAATTTTGGTTGGAAATCTTATTAGCAGATAGAAAGCAAACTAACTCGGCAGATAGAACAATATTAAAAACAGTAACAGCACATCTCTGCTAAGATGGCGCATTTGATACGGCAGAAAATGTATTATATGCTTTCAGGAGTCCCGGTAGAGATCATCAGAGAATCTCTCGGTGAGGAGCTTTTTAAAATATGCTACGAAGAAGATGAATACATCCTAGGTGTGGTCGGAGGAACCCTGAAAGACTTTTTAAATAGCTTCAGCACCCTTCTGAGACAAAGCAGCCACTGCCAGGAAGCAGAAAAGAAGGGCAGGTTTGAGGACGCGTCCATCCTATGCCTGGAGAAAGATCCCGATTTCTTAAACGTTTACTATTTCTTCCCCAAGAGGATCACCTCCCTGATTCTCCCCGGCATCGTTAAGGCAGCTGCTCGCATCTTGTACGAGACCGAAGTGGAGGTGTCCTCGACACCCCCCTGCTTCCACCAGCACTGCAGCGAGTTCATGGACCAGCCCTGCCTGCTCTACTCCGTCCACGTCAAGACCCCCCGACCGTCCCCACCCCCGGGGAGGCCCCCGTCCTCGCTGGTGATCCCCGCCTCGCTCTTCTGCAAGACCTTCCCCTTCCATTTCATGCTGGACAGAGACATGACCATCCTGCAGTTGGGCAACGGCATCAGAAGGCTGATGAGCAGGAGAGACATGCAAGGGAAGCCTCATTTTGATGAGTACTTCGAGATTCTCACTCCAAAAATCAGCCAGACCTTCAGCGGAATCATGACCATGTTGAACATGCAGTTTGTGGTCCGCGTGAGGAGGTGGGACAACGCCGTGAAGAAATCTTCCAGGGTAAGACGAACGTTATACTGTTGTGAATATGGAATCCATTGTTTCCCATTTAAAGACTAGCGATAAAAAAGGTTAAAATATACGCATTACTTGAGATGTTTTAATACAGCATTTCTGTTTAAGACAATTCTAAAATACTTTGAAGGGTGGAATAAATTTAAAACAAGATTCCTTCTGCATTCATTTGCTTGCTTACTTAAGCCATCACTGCACAGGTATTTGTTGAATGCAGTCTACCTTTTACCATCTTTATGGAGTATTTTATAACTGAATTAGAAAAATATTGATGTAAAAGTATGGTTTCAATCATCATGAAATAGCTGACTTAAGTTGGAATGATAAGAGGAATTCTACAACAAAGAAACAAAAACTTGTTTCTTACAGGAGGCAACTAAATGGATTTTTTCAGTATTTAATAGACATGGAAAAAAATCAATAACTTGTTTGATTAACTGTTAGAGAATGTGGGAGAAAATGTTCTGCTCTCATCTCATAATAGAGAACCATGGTAATGATTTAGAAAAATGTTTGGGAAATCACAGCCGACAGTACAAGCGAGCTCAAAGAAAGGCTTATGACGCATCTAACTTCTGGACACACTTAAAACAGCAGACATGCTGTCTGTGCCCCCAAATGAAAACAGCTTTATTACTTTTTATCATAAAAGTAGTATAGCTAAGCGTTTTAAAAATAGGTGATACTTAAAGGTGTTCATTGCAAAATCAAAAACATTAATTATACACATTTTTGTTTAAAACAAAATATACTATTTACAACTTTTTTTTCTAAAGCACTAAACGATATCTGTGGGCCTCCTGCCATGTCATTAGATACCCGTCTGTTTCACTTTTTCAAAGGCCGTGTCGTATCCCATCGTGTGGTTTTCCATTTAACCGTTCACTATTGAAGGACACCTGGGCTGCCTTCTTCCGCTTTGCTGCCGTGAACACACATGTACACGTTTGTCTCATTCACACAAGTGACCCTGTCATCCAGGACAAACACATGAAGCCCCCGTCGCTCAGGGCTCCTTGTGCCATCCTTTCTGCTGCTGTCCACAGAATGTAGTAGCAGAAGCATCCGCGTGCCACATAGTGAGAAAGCCCTGAAGCAAGAATTTGGGGCTCTGTTGATTGAACATCATGAGTTCTGTGTAGCCTGTACTCCAGTATATTCTCCAAATGTCTGCATGCATTTTAGAATTCATAGTAAATTGCAACGATAAGAAAGCATATTGTTTTTGTTGACCAGTAGAAAAAAATCAAGTCTAAAAATAAAAGGAGGGACTTCCCTGGTGGTCCAGGGGTTAGGACTCCATGCTTCCACTGCAGGGGGCACAGGTTCGATCCCTGGTCGGGGCACTGAGATCCTGCAGGCCTCACGGTACAGCCACACACACAAACCAAAGGGATTATCCCTGTACCCACCTCCTCACCTTTTGTCTCCAAAAGCTGTTGGGAACTTGAATAAGCCACAACGGTTGGTGCTTCTTCCTACGCAGGTGATGGACCTCAAAGGCCAGATGATCTACATGGTGGAGTCCAGCGCCATCCTGTTCCTGGGCTCGCCCTGCGTGGACAGACTGGAGGACTTCACGGGCCGGGGGCTCTACCTCTCGGACATCCCCATCCATAACGCCCTGCGGGACGTGGTCCTGATCGGAGAGCAGGCCAGGGCGCAGGACGGCCTGAAGAAGAGGCTGGGCAAGCTCAAGGCCACGCTGGAGCAGGCCCACCAGGCCCTGGAGGAGGAGAAGCGGAAGACGGTGGACCTCCTGTGCTCCATCTTCCCCTGCGAGGTGGCGCAGCAGCTGTGGCAGGGCCGCGCCGTGCAGGCCAAGCGGTTCGGCGACGTCACCATGCTCTTCTCGGACATCGTGGGCTTCACGGCCATCTGCTCGCAGTGCTCCCCGCTGCAGGTCATCACCATGCTCAACGCGCTCTACACCCGCTTCGACCGGCAGTGCGGAGAGCTGGACGTCTACAAGGTAGGGGCCGGGCCGGGGGCGGGGGGTGGGGTGAGGCCAGGGGCCCCGGCCTGGGAGCAGGCGGTGTGCCTCGGCCGGGCGCGAGTCCTCCGGCCCGAAAGGGCTCCGAAGCCGCTCATTCCAGAAAGGACAAGCCTGTGCCAAAGAACAAGCACAGAGGGCAGGAGTGACAGAGCCAGGGGGCGGGCCGTCGGACCCCCAGAGAGGGCAAGTTTAAAAGACAGCCTGGGCTTTCCTGGCGGCGCAGTGGTTGAGAGTCCACCTGCCGATGCAGGGGGCGCGGGTTCGTGCCCCGGTTCGGGAAGATCCCACATGCCGCAGAGCGGCTGGGCCCGTGAGCCATGGCCGCTGAGCCTGCGCGTCCGGATCCTGTCCTCCGCAACGGGAGAGGCCACAACAGTGAGAGGCCCGCGTACCACCAAAAAAAAAAAAAAAAAATGAGCCTGAGCCTCGACTGTGAGACCTGAGATGAACTGTTAAGGTGAGATGTTTCAAGGTCAGCCTTGCACAGGCAGGACGTATCCTTTCTCTCTGCAGAAGGAAAGAAGCACGAGGACTGCACGAATTGTCTTCGAACGGCTTCATTCAGTACAGGGTAACGGGATCCTTTTCACAGCCGGGGAAGAGCAACCCCAGTCAACGGCTTATGGGGTTACTGTACCCAGGCCAAGGGCAGAAGGAGGCGTGTCTTCAAATCTCCTTTACTGCCTTATTGGCTTTGTAAGCAGAGAAAGTTAAATAACCTTTCTTATTTCTGAAACAGAGGATATAACACCCACCCACAGAGTTTATATGCATGAATAACATGCATTATGTCCCGTAATTTTCATGAACACGACTGTTACAAAGATTACGGTAAAAAAAATAATCTGTCCTTCATCAGCCAGCAGGCACTGAGTGCCTACAGGGTAGCAGCCATCATTCTAGGCTCTAAGGATGCACAGAGATTGTCCCTGAAACATAAGAAACTATTTTTTAAATGTAACTTTTGTTAATAAGAGAACCAATGAAGACGTTTTGTGTCCAGCTTATTTCTTTAGAAGTAAAACATATCTTCTTGCTGATTTAAAGTATTTTACATTGTCCTAAATACTGGCATAAGCAATAAAGCATGCTTCTCATTTATGTGGCTTGAATCATCTTTTAATTTGCCCCGTAAAAATCTGGCATTTCAGAGCTTAATGCAACGTGAAAATAAATAAATGATTAAAGAGGAAACAAAAATTATTTATGGGACTCTATAAGCCCCTCCTTTGTTCCAATCTAGATGCTCGAAGTAAAATTTTCCTTTTAAAAAATTTGTAACAGGAAATTCCAGACAGAGCTATGATTCCCTTAGGAAAAAAGAGGTCCATGCATAATTACAGATAAAATAATTGGCTTCACTTAGGTTAAGCCTCATGGCCTCTTGTGGAATTCACTGTATTTATTTGTAGACAGTTTATGTCTTGAGAATATCTCCTCTCAGAACTGGGAGGTCTCCTTGTCTTCTGCAAACTGCTGTGACTGCTCGCAGAAGCTGCCCGCCGCTGCACGGTTCACCCTGTTGAAACTTTAAAACATGGGTCATTCCTTCCCCGCATTCAGAATCTTGTTCCTCACGACGAGGATGCGGGCGCAGAGCCCCCTGGGGGCCCAGCCGCAGCCCCAGCCAGAGAGCCTGCATCCTTGTTTCACCCGCTCTTCACGCCGACTCTGCGTGGAAACACCTGGAGGTGCTGTGAACAAACGGGGGAGGGTCCTCGCCTCGGAATAACCTTAAGATATAGAGAGTGTTCATCAGGGCTGACCTGTGCCCGCGGTGGCTTCCAAGGAACAGTCAGGCTTGTTTATTCCAGGACCCGATGGACCAGGGCTTCATTCAGTTGCATTTCCCTTCTGTCTTTCAACCTCTCGGTCGTTTTCTGCTTATCTGAGTTGTGTATTTGTCTGTTGTTTCAGCACAGCCTTACTGGTCCTCCAGCGATGGCCAGCGTGGGGTGGGGGGTACAGTCCCTGTGAAAAGAGTCCACGGCGGGTGGGCGGGCAGAGGAGGGACACACAGAGACGCACAGGGCAGATTCCCTGTGACACTGGGGACACGATACCACTCTCACCTCTGCAGGGCTGCAGCAGCACAGAGGACAGCACCCAACACCCAGTAGGGGCGAGGGTGCCCTTCTCCTACTTAGTAACGCTTCCTGAGCCCTGTGACAGGTTAGCCGTTAGCCTGAGCGCTTCTCTGCCTGTGGTGCCGAGGAGATGCTCTCGGGATGCCCGGCCGCTGGGCTGTGTCCGTGGTGAACAGCCTGGGCCCCAGTGATGGAGGAGTTGATGAGACAGACTCCGAGAGCTTGTGTCCCACTGGGAGAAAAGCCAACCAACACAGGCGTAACTCCACAGCATCCCCGTTGGTGTGCTCTCCTGGTAGGAAATGGAGCAGGTATGGGGCCGTGGGTGGGATCGGCCTCCCTCGCCAGGTGGGTGTCAGCAGGGCCCGAGGAGACCAGGGACACTCCAGGTGGCCACCTGCAGGAATACTGTTCCAGACCGAGGAGTAGCAAGTGTTTGGTATGTTTGAGGGGAAACAGGTGGCCGCTGGCTTGGAACACAGTGCGCAAGAGGGAGAATTAGGAGATGGATCGGGGGCAGCGGAAAGGCAGGGCAAGAACTTGGGGGGCATGTTAAGGGCCCCGGCATTTATTCTGCATGAAATAGGGAGTCACTGAAGTTTGTCCCCGTTCTCTTCTCCTCTCTCGTCTCCATCCCCCTAGATTGGAAGCTCTGGATCAGAACAGTGGTATGATCTGATAAGTTACAATTAATATTTAGAGGAGAAAAATGTACCTATTACAAATTGGTGGCTATGTGTGGATTTAAAGTAACCATTAGCTTTCTGTACTCAGGATCACAGACAGATAAAAATCACTCATAGCAACAGCAATCATGACAATGATAATAATATACATGAAAATTACAGAAGAGCCTGATTTCCAATAGCTTTCCAGTTACCACTGTCTCTGCCTCTGGGCTTGACATCTTGGTTTCTACACTTTGTGATTAATATTCACGTGGACAGTTTAGCGTTGCTATGACAACCCCAAATGTCCTTTTGAAAAGCTAAAATGGTAGTTTTAACCTGGCACATCCTTATTAAATTCATAGGGCCTTGATTCAGTAGTGACTTTGTTCAGAATGCTGTATTTTATGCTGAGAGGGTATAAAATCACCCAGTATCTTAAACAGTTTAGTATAAACCCAAAGTATGTCATTTGCTTCTACAAAGCCCTTTTACGTGGTGGGGAAAGAAGGAGGTGACTCAGTGGCGATCCTGGGAGTAGAAGCCCCTCCCGACACTGTGTTCACAGCATGGCCCTGCCGCTCACCTTGTGCGTTTCCTGGGAAGGAAAGCCTTTTCCAAGAGTCTGTGATTTGCTCTGATGTTCCATTGGCCCTGAGCGCTGAGGTGTCTGCTGCATGATTCTTAATTTCTGCTTTATGATATGCACTGTGATGCTTCCTCAGCTTCTGTTTGTAACGTGGAAAATCTGTTGTGCGTAGGTGGAGACCATCGGCGATGCATACTGTGTGGCTGGGGGCTTGCACAAAGAGAGTGACACCCACGCTGTTCGGATCGCACTGATGGCCCTGAAGATGATGGAGCTCTCTGATGAAGTGGTGTCTCCCCACGGAGAGCCCATCAAGGTGAGGCGTATCACGTCCTGGCTAGGAGATGTCAGGACAGTAAATGCTGATTAGTTAGATCCCAACAGAATGGTCTCCAGCTTGCTTTACTACGCGGTGTTAAATGGCTTACAGATCACTTAGAGACCAAAGACGCCATCCATGGCTTGAGCTTTGAAAAAATGGTTCCTAGACCCGCACTTGAGAACCACGGCTTCCTCCGTGACCTGGGAGCTGGTTCCAGAACCACACAGCCACAGCCAGGCAGGGAACCACTGTGCTCGGAAAGCAGCTGTGTCCACTGCTGTCTGCAGAAGAAAGTTGCAGCTACTTTCATTGCATCAGCAACGTGGAAATACTGCATCACGACTCTTCCAGAATGAATGACTGGCAACTGGGCTCCCTGCTAAGCAGGGGAGAGAGAACACAAAGGCTTCCCCAGCCGTGCTCACAACGGGAGTGCAGGCAGAAATGCAGGTTTCCAGAGCTCATGCAAGGGCTTCTGATTCACCACACCTAAGTACATCTAGAACCTTCAAGGGACTTTGGAAAATGGAATGTTTAGTTTTTTGATCCCTGCAGGGGAGGAATTACACGAGAATGAAGTGGGCTGCTAATCCACCAATATTTTCCAGGACACATAAAATTCCAAAATTTCTAGATGAGCCAGATCCCAGAATAATAATGTCTTGTAGCAGATGAGAAAATAAAATTAACACACTAACCATTGATTTAATAGATAAAACATGAGTGGAATATCCTTATTTGTCCCACTTGAAGTGAATCTGCCATTTAATTTTTATAGAACAACCTCAGTTGATGACCTTCAGAAATGGGCCTTTGAAGTAATATGGAATCCTATGTGGCATGATATAAAATATATAGAGAAGGAGGAAAAAAATTGGAAGTTTAGCCAGGGCTCTCTCCACTGTTAATAGAAGCCATATGTGTAAGCCTTCACAACTATCTTCTAAGTCAACTCTCATCCCAGTTATATACCAATGTGTGACACACTTCCCTAAAATCAGTGGCGTAAAACCACAGAGCTGTGATTTTGCACTGATTCTGTGCTTCGGAATTTGGATGAGGCAAAGCAGGAATACCTTGTCCATTTCTCACAGTATCTGGCACCTCAGCTGGGAATCCTCAGCGGTTGAGGGCGCGTAGGGTAGCTGGGATTACACCACTTAAACCAGAGCTTCACTTGCCTGCCTGGTTCCCTGGGTGGGGGTGGCAGAGGGCGGGGCCCAGCCAGGACTATCATCCCAGGTGCTCACCTGTCACGCTCCGCTGGGGCAGCCTCAGGGCCGTCCCACTTCTTACATAGGGGCCACGTCCTGGTGAACAGGTCTGCATCCACTGCATGGCCTTTATGCCTTGACCTGAGGAGATACACTGTAACACGTCCATTTTGTCCTACTGGTCACAGCAACCCTAAGCCTGCCCACAGGGGAGAAGACTGAGACCCCATGTTTCAATAAGAAGAGTGCGACATAATTTTCAACTGTGCTTTAAAAGCTTCACAGTATCTGACTTTTCCAGATGCTTAATTTCTATCCTTTTTTAGAAGAGAATTATGTGTTTTTTTGTTGTTGTTGTTTTCTCTTTTTTTTGGTGAGGAATCTCATAGCATCAAAGTAAATGCTTAAAATATCCAGATTAATAATAAAACCAGTGATCTCCACATAAATGGATTTTGTAATTAAGATGTGTATGTTTGGGGCAGGGGGGTTAGTGGCATGATTTTTGATATTTGTAGAAATACACTTTTAGAGTTTTGCAATTGCAAGAATTATTTATAGCTAGTTTCAAAGATAATTACCTGGGTGATAATAGTTTAGCTTTACTGACCTGTAAAGTCAGATGTTAAACCACCTTTTTCTTTGTATTGACCTGCAGTCCTAGGAAATATCTGACAGCCTTAGGGGCTACTCATGAAATATCACAGACGCAGAAGTGCAGAGTAGTTTTAGTAGAGAGAGGAGCACTAATGTGTATCACAGGGCGCAGATTGTGACTTAAACATCATCTTATTTAAAATCTTTATAACAACATTATGAAAAGGCATCCACAATTCACTGCTAGACAAGAGTAGTCGAGTCTCTCACGGATCCAATTTGGAGTCATGTTTCTTACCCTCCTACCCCACGGCATAGAATCACAGTGAAAGAATAGGAAGTATTTCCTTTTTTTCTTTTCAAACTCTATGTTTTCTCCAGCGTGTCCTATGTACAAACCATCTACGCACTTATTCCTACCGACTTCCTCACTAACGTCCACCCACTGAGGCTTGGAAGACGGTGGGTGGACACTAGCTCATGATGGAGACCAGGGCCAGGCTGAGTCAGGAGGTGCAGAGTGAGCTCGGACACAGGCTCTGGGAACCTCCCTCCCCGCCCCAGAACCTGTGTGCGGAGGGGCTACATCAATAGTGGCCCCAAAGGGGAGACTCCCCAGCAGGTTTCCACTGGGGGCGTGATGGGCCTGTTAAACTTTGGACTATTTTCATGCTTGTAAATTTGAAAAGTTCCCGGATAAGGAAGCTTTGGGGTTGAGTGTGAGATTCAGGGCTGGGGGAGGGGAGTTGGGGGGCAGGCTAGGAAGCAAAGAGACACTGGCTTTGTCTGCATTGTTTGGATGTTTATGAGGAAGATGCATTTCCATATTACTTATGCAATAGAAACAGTAAAACGCCATGATAAACTTGTATTAAAAGCTAGAATGACTAGGTACAAAGAGAGAAACTGATTTAACCAGAAGAGTGCCCAAAGACAGTAAAAACTTCTAAAATTCTGCCTGATATTTATAAGCAGAAGATAGCCTTTTGTCACCTTATTTTATGTGTTTACATTGTTCACTGTCATAGTGTTTACATATAGAACCATATTCTCCTAAGGAAGAAAAAGCCGGAATGTAATAGACGTTTATGTTTTTCTGCTTAAAGTAAAACTTGGATGAAGAAGGAACTTTAGGGCTTCCCTGGTGGCGCAGTGGTTGAGAGTCCGCCTGCCGATGCAGGGGACACGGGTTCGTACCCCGGTCCGGGAGGATCCCACATGCCGCGGAGCGGCTGGGCCCGTGAGCCATGGCCGCTGAGCCTGCGCGTCCGGAGCCCGTGCTCCGCAACGGGAGAGGCCATAACAGTGAGAGGCCCGCGTACCATTAAAAAAAAAAAGAAGGAACTTTAAAAATAATCCAACCCTGCATTTTTTAGGTGAAGAAAGAGTACAAGGGAAATTTGGAGATTCAGAGAAAGTCAGACTACCAGATGCAGAGAAGAGACCAGTGGTCCCAGAAGGAAGGGGTTGGAGGGAGGGGAACGTGGGAGTGAGGGTTAGATGTACAGACAACTGGGTGTGAAATAAATAAGTTACGAGGATGTAATGGACCACACAGAAAGTACAGTTATTTTATGACAACTCTGTGGGGAGTGTAATCTATAAAATATTGAATAACTGTGTTGTACGCCTGAAACTAATATAATATTGTAGGTCAGAGTACCAGCTATTAGCACAATTTTGGTTTCTAATACAAATTTCCTGATTCATGATGTAGGGCTTTTGTTTGAAAATTTTGCAGAATTCATGATTTGACATGTTATAAGCCAATGATTCTCAGAAGTTTCTAGAAGAGGTCTGAAATTAGCTGTAAAACTAGGGAGATCAGGAGTCTTATGGATTCTAAAGGACATCTAAGTCACTGAGTACTTGGCCTCTGTGTACAATACGCACATCTAATAAAACTTGTTTTAAATGGTCAGCTAAACATAGAGCTGAAAGTAACATGCATGGTATCTGTCATTTAAAACATCCCCCCTTTAACTTGCTTTGCTGCAGCAGTAATTTAAAATCTGTACCTCCTCTGAGATCAGTATTTGGAGCTTCCAGAAGATCCCACTTTAAAACACTGTCTTAACTGCTCTCCAGATCATTGATAACTTGCAGGACGCCTCACTGCTGTGGCCTCTCCGGTTGCAGAGCACAGGCTCCGGACGCGCAGGCTCAGTGGCCATGGTTCACGGGCCCAGCCGCTCCGCGGCATGTGGGATCTTCCCAGACCGGGGCACGAACCCGTGTCCCCTGCATCGGCAGGCGGACTCTGAACCACTGTGTCACCAGGGAAGCCCCCAGATGTTTTTGACTGAAATGTGTGTAGTCACTATGACGCAGGCGTCAGCAATGCCAACTTTCCGCTTCCTCCGTCATTTTCTGCTTAAATATTACAATTCTCTTTCTGCACTTGGTCATTTGAGTAGTGAGGTAGTGTTTGACATAAAGTCCTTTTAAAGCAAAACACCTAAAAACCCGCCCTCTGCATCCTGAGCACTGGCTTCTGGGCCCCCTCTGACCGCGTTGGGAAACAACTTCTGGGCTCCGGAATCAGGTCTCTCTCACCAATGGACAGAGCAGGTTCACATCAACAGTCCACGGGCACTTTGGTCACCGTGGTGACTGTGGTCCGTTCGTGGGGGGCTTCGATTCAGATGTGGAAGACAGTTGAGATAAAGGATGCTCTGTGCGAACAGCAGCGCAGTGGTTGAGAGTCCGCCTGCCGATTCAGGGGACGCGGGTTCGTGCCCCGGTCCGGGAAGATCCCACATGCCGCGGAGCGGCTGGGCCCGTGAGCCATGGCCGCTGAGCCTGCGCGTTCGGAGCCTGTGCTCGCAACGGGAGAGGCCACAACAGTGAGAGGCCCGCGTACCGCAAAAAAAAAAAAAAAAAAAGAGGCGAGGCTGATGGCGGCCTAGTGGTTTTTACGTGGAGGTGGGGAGCAGAGGGGAATCGGCTGCAGGCTTGGAGGAAGGAGGGGGTGAGGGGAGAGCAAGCAGCCCAGTGGTCTCGACAGGCACGCAGCCGGCGCTGACTAGCGGCAGTGTTCACCCGTGACCGGAACGTTGCGTTGCTCTTGCTTTCAGATGCGCATTGGACTGCATTCCGGGTCGGTTTTTGCCGGAGTTGTCGGAGTTAAGATGCCCCGTTACTGCCTTTTTGGAAATAATGTCACCTTGGCTAACAAGTTCGAGTCCTGCAGTGTCCCCCGGAAAATCAACGTCAGCCCTACCACCTACAGGTATGGATCCCGTTCAGTGCCTGAAGTCTATTCTTCTCATTCATACGCAGTCGTCATTTTTGTCTATTGGTTTGTTTCATTCTTCATAACTTGTTCTTGCTTAGATCATCTTAAAGGAAAAGAAAAGCCATAACTTGTATCATCCTCACTTTAACTGTTTTTTTTTAACTGCTTGTTAGCCTCATGGGAACTTTGATCTCCAGCCCAACCCATGATTCTCCACTGAGCTAGACTCGTACGTTCTGGCCTGTATTTCTGCTCGGGTGACTAACTGGCCCATTACAGCCAACGTGATCCTATTAGAACAGCTGATTCCCCCCCACCCCCGAAGACACCCACTTCCCACCGGCCAAGCTCCATCCGTCTCCTGACTGGGTGGTAGAGGGCCGCCGTTCACCTGGTTGCTGGGACCAGCACCCTGGGCATGCCCTCTCCTTCCCCGTGCGTGCCCCGCCCCCGCTGCAGATGAGTGTGCTGCACGCACCGCTCCTCGCCCCCCCCGCCATGCCACTGCACGCAGGGCTCCTCACCCCACCCCCGTGCCACTGCACGCAGGGCTCCTCGCCCCCCGCCCCGTGCCACTGCACGCAGGGCTTCTCGCCGCCCCCCCGTGCCACTGCACGCAGGACTCCTCGCCCCACCCCCGTGCCACTGCACGCAGGGCTCCTCGCCCCCCGCCCCGTGCCACTGCACGCAGGGCTCCTCGCCCCACCCCCGTGCCGCTGCACGCAGCGCTCCTCACCCACTCTGTGCCTCTGCACGCAGCGCTCCTCACCCGCCCCCGTGCCTCTGCATGCAGCGCTACTCACACCCAGACTCCCCTCCACGTGGTACCCATGTTCTCTTCGTGAAGCACAGGCCAGATGCGTCCCCCCGCCTTACAAGCCAGAGCAAAATTAAACGTGCAACCACGGACTCACGTGCTCCCTCTGACCAGGGTCCCGCCAGACCCTACCCCCAAGGCTTCTTCCACTCCCTCCTTATTTCACGGATCTCCTGCAACCCGAACTCGTTTTTATGCATCACACTCGCCAAACCGATTCCTGAATGGAGGATGCTTGCTTTGCATTTCTCTCCCGGGTCATCCCCTGCCTTCCTCCTTCTCACATCAGACCTTAAGTCAGAGGGCGTCTTCACAGACACATTCCTCACCCTCCCTGGACACACCCTCAGGTGCTCATCTCAGCTCATCCTGTGTTTCTTAAGTTCAGGACAAGCGGAGATTCTATGAGAAGTTATACAAATATGAAAGGTAATTATTTCTTTGCAGAGCTTTATTGATAGTACATTGAATTCAGGGATGGCGTTTCCCAATACAGTAATATTAGGAAGTGTTAACTTCCTTGATATATTTATGAAGCACATGTAACTTTAGGACACAGACTGCATACTCACAAGCAAAAATATCCATTTCCTTCAAACTTCCACTTCCAAATTCTGATCAGTAATTTAGAATGTAATGGCAATTAGACATTCCTTTCTTTTAAATATCATGAGGAGTTTTCTTCTAGGGGACAGTTTCCCACATTTTTGTTTGTTTTTACTGAAGTGCAAAGAACGCACAGACACTAGGTTCAATATTGTTTGAGTTTGGGGTCAGTGGATTAAAGGGAGGGTTGCGTGCAGTGATGCAGGATCATTAAAGACAAAACTGGCAGGTGCCCCGTGCGGGCGGGAAAGTTGACCAGCGACACAGAAGCAGGACTTGAATTCCACCAGGGAACAAGGAGAATAAGGGATTATGGGACGATGACCAAATTAGGAGAGTTGATGCAGCCACTTGCAGGAAACTGTGTCCGGTCAGGAGAGATAAAGAAAAACTCCCTCCACATGTGAGCATCTGCCCTGGGACTGTGGCTACTATTCTTGGATCTTACTCAAGCTTTCTTCTGAATGGTTTTATTTTTCCAACCTGTTTTTCTTACAAATTTGGATCTTTTTAAAAAGATGATTTAATGAACAAAAAATCTGTAAGTCTCTTTAAAAAGCATGGGATTTGTAGGCAGAAGACATGTCCTACAGCACAGGGCTTACCAGATGTGTGATCTGGAGCAAGGCTCTTCATATATTCAAATGATTTGCTTTAAAGCCACTTCTGAATGCTCCAGATAGAAGAATAAAACCAGAGAAAAATAGATTCCGCCCATACCCTTTTGCAGCTTGCCTTGAATCCACTCAATACTATGTTTTTGAGATTTTTTTTCTTGATGAAATATAAATCCAGTTCATAAAAATCTGGTTCATTTATTTACAGTATTCCTAATGCAGTGGTGTGCTGGTAAACCAGCCTGCGGAGTGAAGTGGATACTCCCTGACTTCTAGCATTTACCAGTTTTTAAGGTGTAAATACTATCACCGTGGCAGGTTTCAGGCTACCGATGGTTTAACTGGCTTGCAGAATTCCAGAGTGTTTAACAGCTGTTTCTCACAAGCTGGTACGAGACAAATCTAGCATGTCCCCATATGTGCATGTGATATAATATGTGTTCTAGAGTATAAATAAGCCAGTCTGTCTTCTATCCATGGGTAATTAGAGGATTGCCAGTTTTTCATTATTATACAACGTGATTTGATAAATATTCTTATACATATGTGTCTAGATAATATACCTACGAATGGTATTCCCAGATCCTGGGCTATACCCAGTTTCGGCTTTACTAAGCATCAGTTAGCTGTCCAGATTGGTTTCACCAATCTATTGGTATATATTGGTAATATATATCAATAGAATCCACGGTGTCTGAAGGTTTCTATTTCCCCGTGACTGATATTATCAGACTGATTGTTACCAATATGACAGGTGTTATGTGGTATCTAATTGATGCTTACTTAATCCTGTTCAATTTATTTAGTCTTCACAACTGTCTTAAGAGACATGTATTATTTTAATTCCTATTTGAAAGGCTAGAAATCTGACATCTTTGCTGTTATTCAAACCTACATCTACCAGACTTTGAAGCTTATACTTTCAATTGTGTGGAATTCTGTAATTTTTCATTATATATTACCAAATACTATGCCTTAAAAATAATAGGTACTCGGGCTTCCCTGGTGGCGCAGTGGTTGAGAGTCCGCCTGCCGATGCAGGGGACACGGGTTCGTGCCCCAGTCTAGGAAGATCCCACATGCCGCGGAGCGGCTAGGCCCGTGAGCCATGGCTGCTGAGCCTGCGCATCCGGAGCCTGTGCTCCGCAATGGGAGAGGCCACAACAGTGAGAGGCCCACGTACCAAAATAAATAAATAATGAATAAAATAATAAGTACTCAAAATATTTACAAATCCATGACTAAAACATCATTTCATTAGCCTTATGATTTTGCAGACTACATATTTATTGGTGCACTGATAAAAATTAGTTGATTGAACACTCCATGTATTCTACTTGAGGTCTGTGATCCTCGAGACGTGCACCTCTGTCCAGCGGTTTCCTCAGCACACAGAAGGGCGTCAGGGTCCCGAAGTCTCGTGCAGCATCGTCACTCTTTTCATTGCAGACTGGGGAGTGGAAGGGGAGATATGAGGAGAGATTTTCTGCAGAAGCTGGTTTAGAGCCTGTTTCCATCCACGGCCCGAGTAATAGATCAGAGAGATGCTTATTAAGTTTGCATTTGACAGAGAGCTAGAGAAGCAAGTGGGAAGAAGAGACAGTAACTTAATCAAAATGATTAGAGTTTCAAATGAGTTTATCATCATGGACAAATGCAGCAAATAATAAAAGCCTGTAGAACATCTGAATTTAAGGTGAAATTTAATTCTTAAGAATTTAAGAAGAAAATATATTGCAAATATCAGATAGTAAGTAGAGTGTCGATATATACAACTAAATCTCACTTTAGTCCTACTAACCTAGAATTCATAAAAATTCTATTGAGAGATCCCAAAGTTACTCTCACATTTTATATATAGATATATATCTTACATAGAATTTTCTTTCACAAGTTCTTGCCCAAGCTTACTTCTCAGTAATATTTAGAAAACGAATGAATTGACAGACAATGTCTTATCTCTTTCAACTCTTCCAGTTCTGTAACATTATTTCCATGTATTTTTTGCTATTATTAGACTTTTTGCATTGTTTTGCGTTTTTTTCCCCACTGCTGTGAATTGCACTGTTCTATAGATTATAGATGATACCTTTATAAGACTATTTTATAGTTATTTTTCCTCATATGAGTGAACTACATTATTTGGTACGGCTTTCTATTATTGTGCATTGATTCCTTGCCGTTCTTCTGTGAAGATGCTTATAAACATCATTAGGATTTTTCCTGTCAGTGACACTGAAGATGTCTGGTTTATTAATATTCTCAAGAATGTTCCTTTAGTTATGTCACCTATTCTTGACTAGACAGTTACGTCCGTCTTAAGTTTTATGATTAATATTTACATTTCAATATTTTCAGATTACTCAAAGACTGTCCTGGTTTTGTGTTTACACCTCGATCAAGGGAGGAGCTTCCACCAAACTTTCCTAGTGACATTCCTGGAATCTGTCATTTTCTGGAAGCTTATCAACAAGGAACAACTTCAAAGCCATGGTTCCAGAAGAAAGATGTTGAGGAAGCCAATGCCAATTTTTTAGGCAAAGCATCGGGAATAGATTAGCCAAATATACACCCAATTGTTAGTCTCTGGGTTTGAGTCCTTGGAGCGTGTGTGGACCTTCTGAGAGCACACTGGGATGGCAGCGAGCTGAAAAGCGGTAGTGACATTTGGGGAGCTAAGTCACCATCTGCTTTTCCTTCCACTTAACATGACAAAAATGTATTCACCTCAATATTCAACTCTTCAGTGAAAAAGAGAGAGAGAAAGAAAGAAAGAAAAGAGAGAGGAGAGAGAAAGAAAGAAGGAAAGAAAGAAGCCTCAAACAGTGACTTTGGGGGAATATTTCTGATATATAAGAATAGCTTATAACCTGTACTCAGAACTCAGCGCCTTGTTCATATATCGGGTGATTGTAGTGACCTGTACAGCCTGGTGGAGTCGCCTGCCTTCTGCCCTGGCCAAACACCCTGGGTATCAAAGCGCTTCTTCTAGTGTTGGTTGCCTTAAAAACGCTTTTTGAATAGAAACCATAGGCTTTGATACCCTAAGCTCTTTGAACCTTTCAGGTCTGCATCTTGTTACATTTCCTCATTTAACTGTTAGCATACATAACAAAATAGATTGAGGCTTTCTTCTGTTGCACTTTTTTCTTTTTCTTTTTTTAGAGAAAATAAGCCATTGTGGGTTAGATGCAATATGAATCTAAAGTAGGTCTTCTGTAAATATCAAAGATGATTTTATAAAAATATCCTCCACAACGTAATGTGTCGTAACAATAAATATTTCCTTTTCTGACATTTTTAAAAGTCTATATATGGGAAAGGCTATTTTAATCCATAAGAGCAATTTCATTTCTCTTAATTCATTTTTGTGTCATAGTCTTCAGAATAAAAGATGGTTACAGTCTACATTAAAATGCAATAATATTATTCTAATTTACTTTACCCAGAAGCAACATGGAGTAAAGGCAGCATTCAGGGAATTAATCATAACGTACAGAAATAAAACATATACACACACAGCCTAATTTGGACCTATTTCAGCAGACACCCTCCATTGCCAGGCTGAGCCATATAAAGTTCCATTAGGAAAATCTAAGTTCAGAAGTGGGAAACAAGACTTGTTCTTTTTGCTGATAGCTTACTTTTTAAGTGTTTGTGTTCAACACTTTGGTGTGTATATATGTCCTTGGAACCATCAGGACTCTTTGTCTTAAGTACACATCTGTGAATTTTTTATTCTAGCGAAATTAATTCAATGATATTTTTAAAGAGGGTGTTAATATTGATGAAGAAAATTATGCTGTGATTTCATTGTAGAAATTTCAAAACATTTTTCTGGAACGTGAACTTTTAATAATGTTAGTCTAAGATCTCTGGTGAACTAAGTAACATGTAGAGTTTGGTTGGAGATAAGGATCTGATTTTAAAAAGAACGCAACTTCAAAGCAAGAGAAAGCTGAACATTACAGTGTTTAAGTCAGTATTTGCAGAGCTATAGATACACTGAACTCTTATTTGGGGATCTGAGGGGTAAGTCAGCTGGAATTTTTAACAGTTATCTCCACTAGTCCCCAGGCCAGTCCATGGTGACCTCAGGAATAAAGGCCATTACTGGCTGGCCTCTAGCATCCCTGGCGTATTACTATACATATCACAATAATTATTATTTACTCAATGATGCTCCAGTGTCTTGAGGTACTGAATAGGGCTCATTAAATACCAATCCTGTTATTGGAGAGTATCACAGGCCTTGGGAAAATATCGTCTCACAATTATATGAGGTTAATAAAAGTATTTAAAAGGAAAGTAAAGACTTAAATACATTTTTCTTTCTGGAAAATGAGCCCTTATTACAGGGAAAATATTAGGAATTAAGGGAAATTAAAAAGCATAAAATAATGTGTCTTATTTATCACCTATTTAAGCAGACCCAAATTTGCTAATAATTTATGTTCCAAAAGTTGTAAATTAATTAGAATTCAAAAAATATTTTCTGTGTGTGTGTGTGTGTAAACACACACACACACACACATAGAACCAATGGAGGAAAATGTGAACAATCTGTGTAAAAGCTCCATGGGAATTCCTTGTACTATTCCTGCAACCTTTCCATAAGTTTGATATTTTATCCAAATAAAAAGTTACCAAAAATGTATTTTCTCGAAAACATTAAGTCATCTGTGATAGATTCCCCAGGCCAGCCTGCAAAGGCTCGTTAACTATGGGATACCTCAGAGCCCTTAAGCAAGATGGACATACAACATATCCATGATGGAAGGCACTCAAAATCTGCGACTTGGATGCTAAAAACTTTAAGGAATCCCTTTTCCATCTCTGTCTGATCCACTTTGGAGGGTGGAGGTGAGGGAGACGTATTCCTGGCCAGACCACTGAGGGTAGGCAGGGACAGAGCCCGAGGGTATGTTCGCAAGGAAAGTGAGGGACCCGGACGGGGGCTTGAGGCTGGCGTGGTGTTGAGGATGCAGAAGAGGATGGACACAGAGGGTCTCTCACAGGGTTGGGAGCCAAGGGTTCTGAATCTTACTGCCAAGTGAACTGTCCTGAAATATATATAATGTGGGTCCCAAGACACCTGTTCCTCCTAAGAACGCCAGGAGCGGCTCTTCAGGTTCTGTTGTTTCCATGACTTCTTGGGTGGGAAGGGCTGTTCCAGCGTTTTACTGGCCTGTCCTCCAAATCCCTCCTCCCTGACGTTGCCAGTCCCTCCGGGGCAGCTATGGTGAGGCACAGAGCAGGCTGCTTGGCCGGGGCCGGGGGGCTAGCAAGGGAAGGAGGAGTGACGTGGGGAGTGGCTGGGGGCAGACTCGCCCTCGCCCCGCGAGCGCTACCTGCAAAGCCCCAGCGATGCCTAAGGCTGCGTGAGGCTGGAAAGCCACGCCCAGTGAGCCGCTGGATGCTTGTGGCTGTAAATGGTGGGCTTTACCTGGATACGTCGTTATTCCTCAGTGGAAGGGACTCTACAGGACATGGCCCTTCCCCGAACCACAGAACACAAAGAGCTGTCGTGCCTGCTGGTGGGCTTGGGTGCGTTTCCCCCTGGAGCAGGCTGCGTGGGAATAAGTGAAGTGAAGGCCGGTTTGCAGGGTGAAGGATATGGTGTGACACACGGGCGGGGGGAGGGCGGTTCGGAGGGGCTTGGGCCAGAGGGGTTGCAAAGCCTGTAAAGGAGCACGTAACACGTCCTGCAAAACCAAACCTCAGGTTGCTGCAGAGACGATAGGGAAGTGCGATGCCCTTGTCCAAACAGAGGCTAAAAGCAGGGACAGCTTGCTTTACTCAGCAGACAACACCAAGAGGTAAATGTAAACCAGAGTTTACAGTGTTGTGACCTACATTCTCTGCTGGAATTCTTCCTCAAATCCTGGGAAAACTGTGTTCTTTTGTGAGAAAGGGAAGAATAATGCCTCCCACTGTGAGAGGCGAGAACTTCTGGAAGGGATTAGCCCTTTGCAGTCCTGGTTGCCCTCAGTTTCCTTTTTCTCTTTGCCTGTTTGCTTCCAGACTGCAGGAGAAGTGTGGCTCCCTTTAACTGCTTCTTTTATGGTGTTGGTGACGTGTATTCACTTGGTGTTCGTACTTTAAGCCACCTGCAACGTTTTGCACTTTATTGCCACCTATATTTCTCCTGAAGCAGCCTTGCCCTTGACCTGTCACACCTGCATCTGTTTCGACCAACTGACACAATCCACACACTTTTACCTCTAAAACTGTCCTTCCTGTATTCAGTGCCTGCAAAACCAAAATAGCATAGGTTTCATAAACGCATAGCTTTCAAATTTTTAAAACTAAGCTAAAGGGGAAAAATGTGATATTCTAAATGCTAGGCTTCTTTTACTATCAGTGCAAATTCATTTTCATCGTAATAAACTTAGTTTCAGGAAAATGTTAATATCTAAGATTTAAACACAGGGATCGAAATCAGGACAAAATTTAATTTGCAGATCTAGGACTTAAGCTCAGATATTTTGGTAGAAGATTTTCGATAAGGTTGTGCTGCCTTTCCATTTTTTTAAGTGTTTAACGTTAAAACATTCTGCCATTTGCAACAATGTGGATGGATCTGGAGGGTATCAGGCTTAGTGAAATAAGTCAGACAGAGAAAGACCAATTCTGTATGCTATCATGTATACGTGGAATCTAAAAACTAAAACAAACATGTATATAACAAAAAAATATTAAATTGCAACTAAACCTTACAGATGGTGAAGATCACTTGGCAGAAAATGAGTTTGCATGATGCGCAAATCTTATAAAGCATCAGCTAAGATGTTTGTTTAGTCTGAAAGGTTGCCAAACCCATCTGTATTGAGGGAAGAGCTATGAGGTCATCTCAGGGAAAATTAAAGCAAAACAAAATGCTGTTACAGAAGTCGAACAATCCATCGTATTACCAGCCCCGACTAAAAAGGTAAAGCTGAAGCCTTTTGGAAAGTTATAGTGACAATGCTCACAGAATTCTGTGCCTTTGGAAACAATGATGCCCCACTAGGCGGCATCCAGGACTGTTCAATCACAGTGAGCTGCTTTTTTCCCCAGATAAATTGTATGTCGGAAAATTGAAGTGGATAAAAACGTTTTAGTCTTTGAGAATGTACTGTTCCTTCACCTCCCCCACATGTAAATTAGAGATGCTCTGCAGGATCTACGACACAGCTTGATAGTTAGTAATCTAGAGCAGTGTTCTCCAGACTTTTGTATTCTGCACACCATTAGTAAAATCTTTAGGACGCTGACAATCTATTATAAGGATATAAAAATAAATTTCATCATATAAGTATTATTAATATTTATGATTAATAAGTATATAATATGCTGTTCTCAGTCTGAAATAATATAGTAATAAGCTTATTTTTAAGCAAGCATGAATATAAATAGAAATTCTAGTATTTTCTTCACTTAGCCCAGTGAATCTTCTTTATATTTTACTCTAGAAACTGTTACAACAGGCCAGTGGGTCTCCACGTTCACTGAGTCACAAATCACTTTGACAACTGGATAAAAGATAAAAGATATAGGCCATCACCCTTCTAAAAATGTGCATATGCCCTTACACCCCAAGACTGACGTGTATTTCCAGAGGTTTAGGGATTCCCTGGAATGTACTCCGAGGCCACCGCAGTGAGGTAGCAGAGACCCTCAGGCTAATAACTTATTATCTAAAAGGGAAAAAACAGCAAATCCTATTTGAAATGAGAAGAGAATGAAGAACTAGAAGAAGTCTGTGAGTTTTGGCATAGTTGTGACCCCTTGATTTTTGAGGAGAAAAGGGAATAAGTTCTTTTGCTCCTGATTCTACGGAATGATTGATTCATGGGGCTTCACATATGAGCAACTATATCTTTTTAGCAAATATTTAACATATCTCTCAATACATTTTCTCAAGTTTTTGGTAAATGTGCACTGCTCTTGGTATCCCACTTTTTCTTCTAGTTTAAGTACTTCTTTTCATTTTTCCTCTACGTGAAATAGGATAGCTGTTGAACCTCGTGTTGAAAACCTTCTTGATACTAACAACACTTCTTTTATGATTACTGTCACAGTTGCTTTAAATAACACTGTTTATTTTGAGTTCTGCTTCTGGCAGAGTCGCAAAGTCTATCAAAAATTTATCCTGTGTCTCAGAAGCTTGTTAGATATTGTTGCCATATAAATATTGTAATAAAAGTGTTAAATAAAAATCTTCTTAAAATTTAAAATGAGTTCTGTTTAAAGAGAAAATGAAACATCGAATCAAGTAAAAACAATATTTAATACATTTGTTCTGTTGTGGGTCTTGCCGTTTCAGACAGAGGAAACCTCTAACACAACAGTGGGGAGAAAAAGGACCAAAAACTCTTAATTCAGGCCTTTGCTGTGTATTGGTCAGTGTATCCAAAATCCCTTTTGAAAAAGTTATTGTTGAATACAGTCCCGGTATAACCAAAATACATTTCTTTAGATCTGTAAAATTCCTATTTCCAACAAAACTCATATTCAAGTTTTTCAAATCACAAATAAAACCAAAACCATACATTTTTTGAAAACCTAAATTTAAGAATAAAACTGTGCTCAGCTCATCCGAGTGTAACGGTGAGTAGCGTGAGCTCTGGGGTCCATTTGCTTTGGCTGCAGGTTGCTAGGAGATGTTTTTCCATCACTCCCTTGCATTTTGTAGAGAAGCAGGAGGACTGGCTGCCTTTGATTCACACGATCTTTTCAAGAATGTCTGCATAGCAGGCAGCCTTAGCAAATAGAGATAATGCCCTCCCGCAGAGCAAAAGCGCAGCCATATTTCCTGCCCGTTATGCAAGATTTGCATTCCTAAGCTCAGGGCTTCTGTCCTATAATGCAGCTCACTGTGTATGCAGAGATCACATTGTCCTGTGGAAGTGAGGACCCAGGAAGCCAGTGCAAGATGAGGCTGGTTCTCCATGTCTCTTGACATCGTTTTGAGTGGTTTTGACCCAGGGATCTCGTGCCTTCCGCCGGAATTCATGACACTATGGCGGTTTAACGTGTTACCTCACAAGTAGAGTAAAATCTTACTCTTCTAGTTCTTGACAGTTTGGCAGCGAGGAAGGGATGCTGATGGAGACACGGCTTCCTAGAAGAGGATGGACGAGGCTCTTGTGGGCCGATCAACAGGATTTGAAGGAAGAGTCCATGGGATTTGGTAGCAAAGATGGTGACCAAGTTTCATGTTCCACAGGGTAGTAAGTGGTCGTCTGTTTTATTGTCTGCTAGTGAGGAAGGATTGGGGGTGGAGTTTCATGTCATGTACCCGGCAGGAGGTTCAAATTCAGCTGTCTCAACGGTGGCTGCGTTGTTGCTGACACCCTTCTGGATGAGAACCTTTCTCCCCAGTCAGGTTGCCAGCCTCAGATGTATGTTATCGTCATAACCACTACAAAGAACAGTCCTGGACTAGAGCAAGGTTCCAGCCCTCTTCAGACAACAGTAATGGAGAGGGACATTTACACTCAATGAAAAGGAAGACGATCCACATGCCCTGTGAGCAGAAACCAGGTGAAGCACTGAAACGATGGCTAGTTCACCTGCGGATGCATCATGCTTGTTGGGAAAGGATGGCAACAAGGGATTCCGAGGCTTAGCTCTTCCTGCAGACTTCCACGCCAACCTTAGATCTTTGCAGAGATGACAGTCAGAGGTCTTGGACTTTTTCCGTAGTCCTGGCTACCACGAGGGAGCTTGGTTCTTTGGGGAAGATTTCCCTGAGACACACCAACTCCCGTGGAAACCACAGATAAGGTGTTGCTGTGGGTTGAACCGTGTCCCCCCAAAATCCATATGTGGAAGTCCTAGTCCCCGTTCCCTATTTGGGAATAGGGTCATAGCAGGTGTAATTAATTGAGATGAGGTCACCAAGAGCAGATAGACTAGACCCCTAATCCAATATGACTGGTGTCCTTAGAAAAAGGGGAAATTTGGATGCAAAGTCACCCAGGGAGAACCCACGTGAAGATGAAGGCAGAGATCTAGGTGAGGTTTCCACAGGTCAAAGAATATGAATTATTGCCAGAATCAACCAGAAGTTATGTGAGAGGCCCAGGACAGGTCATTCTCACAGCCCTCAGAAGGAACCAACCCTGCTGACACCTTGATCTTGGACTTCTAGTCTCCTGGGTTGGTTGACAGTAAATTTCTGCAGTTGCAGCACCTGGATACTTTGTTCTAGCAACCTAGCAAAGTCAGGTAGGCAGTATCTGGACCTTTCATGCCCTGAATTGGATTTACGATGCTGATTCAAGTGACTAGACAGACTGACAAAGACAAGTGACTGAGGTCAGACCCACAGCCCTGGAAGACGTCCTAGACCTTGCACATCAGCTGGGCAAGAATTTAAGGATATTTTCTTAGTAATAGGGCAACTAGTGCCCCAGATTAAAATGATCCCCTTAAAAAGAAGTCACTGCTATGCAAGTCAGCCCCTCATCAGCTGGAATGAGCGAGCCCCACGGCCCCGGCTGGATTCAGCGTTGCTGGGCTGCTGAGTGCAGGGTCCCCAGGCCGAGGTAGACAGTGTCAGTCACGAGGACCCGGCCTCGTGCTCCAGGGTGCTGGACCCAAGACTTCAGAGGCTCTTTTTGTGGAGCCACAAGCTGGCTCCAAACTACAAGTGAAGACTCCTGGCTTAGCGGGTTGGAGCGGCCCTCTCCCTCTGCATTCCCAGAAGGGCCTCTCTCTTTCAGGAGAGAGCCGGTTAGGGGTGAGGCCCAGGTCTCTCTGCCCCTGGTGTGTGTGTGTGTGGAGTCACGGGTCTGAATATTGCGGGGTGGGGAAGGGAGAGTGAAGGGAATTGAGGTTTTATGACTGTGCTGTTTACAAGTCGTCCTCCTAGCTGGTTCCCTGGTGGGATGGGCGTGTGAATTACATTAATGGGGTTTAGGCAAGAATCACAGTGGAAAAGGGACGCCAATGCGCCCCGTGGGGGGCCTTTTAGGCTCATTCACTGTACTGTGGTTACACGCCTGTCCGAATGTCCATCTGGAGTTGACCTGTCCGCGCTCCTGCTTCCTTGGGCCTCAGCGCCCGAAGGGCTTCTCCTGAGGTGACGTGCACACCACGACTCCCCAGCTGCAGGTCCTCGGCTGCAGGTCTCTGGTCTGATAATTCTGGTGATTAGAGCCCTGACGGAGAGAGTCAGCCTTCGCTGCGAGAGCCCTCCTTGAGGGTTACACCTGTCACCCCCGACAGCAACCTGCAGCCCCTACTGCCCAGCCTTACTGGTCTGCTGCTATGAGGCTTCTGTTAAAGCTGAACGCCTGACCTGGAGGGTCGTGGGGCTTTCCAGCCTCTGCTTCCATTTGGGGCAGCTCGACTCAGTCCCAACAAGTAACAGGGTGGGAAGGGCCCACAGCCTCACCTGGTACGTGGAAATGGCTTGTTCAGGAACACAACTAGCCTGGCCCCTCGGCCTCTCAGCTTTACAGGGAAAAGTGGCAGCTGTCACCTTGGGGGCAGCTTTACACGCCCTCTGCCACTTAACAGCAAAGCTACTGGTTCAACCGAGCCCTCGGTTCACAGAGGTTTCCAACACGTCTGGGCCTGGTTCACTGATGGTTCAGCTGAGCTGAAACCCAGGGTCTTGCTGTATTTTCACTTAGCCTTGGGTTGCTGCTAATATTCTAGCTCCTTCAAAAACTACATACCAGCAGACTAAAGGCTCCCATATTTGGGGTCTTGACGGTGGAAACAAATCACAGTTGCTGATGCTATTTGCACCGTTCGTGGTAAGTGCCTCTGACAAGGGCCTGCTCTCCGAGGAGGCCGCCTGGACTCCCGGGGCTGAGTGAGGCTGCACTCACGTTCCCGCCATCACTGCCTGGAGCTGTCCTTGTACCAAACATAACTCAGTTGCCATCACAGGCCAGGCGCCCATATGGTTCGGAGTCAGAGATTACCCCTGCCGCCAGGCTTGTGATTCCCACCAAAAGCGGCCCCACTTGTCTCCTGGTGAGAGTGGCCAAATGGCTTGGAGCAGCCCCCCTCCCCCAGTCCTGCAGACAGACCACGTCACACTTCGACCCCGCGTGAGGCCACCGGGCTGCGCCACCAGTGTTGACACTTTTCAGGTCACAGTGCTTAAGTTCTAGGCAGATCACCTCACTGATGTCACATTATTATAGCCTTTGAAAGTAAACTGAATACTGTTTTCAGGTTTGGGGAACAGTTACAGTCTAACAATGGCGTATTTTTATTGCGAAATCCACTCAGCTATGTGCTGATAGATAAGTTCTTCAGCTGGCCTTCCTTGTTTCCTACCACCCACCAGCGCCTGGGACTGCTGACAGGAGAACAGCCTTCTCAGAAAGGGACTAAAATTTCTTTTGGCTCCACCCCCAGCACCTCCTCCTGGTTTACACACTTTGATAAGGAAGCATGATGGCTAAGTGCAGTTGTCTCAGGAAAGGGATCATCTCCCCTCGGCTGCTTCCTGGGTAGTGAAAATGATAAGGATGAAAAGAATAACTAACAGTAGAGCTACCATAGGACCCAGCAATCCCACGCCTCAGCATATATCTGGAGAAAACCATAATTCGAAAAGATACCTGCACCCCAGGGTTCACTGCAGCTCTATTCACAATAGCCAAGACATGGAAGCAACCTAAATGTCCATCAATAGATGAATGGATAAAGAAGATGTGGTACATATATACAACGGAATATTACTCAGCCATAAAAAGAGAATGAAATAATGCCCTTTGAGACAACATGGATGGACCTAGAGGTTATCATACTAAGTGAAGTAAGTCAGACAAAGACAAATATCATATGCTATCACTTATATGCGGAATCTAAAAAAAGATACAAATGAACTTACTTACAAAACAGAAACAGACCCACAGACATAGAAAACAAACTTACCAAACTTAGGAGTTTGGGATTAACATATACACGCTACTATACATAAAATAGATAAGCAACAGGGACCTACTGTATAGCACAGGGAAGTCTACTCCATATTTTGTAATAACCTATAAGGGAAAAGAGTCTGAAAAAGAAAGTGTATATACATGTATGTATGTGTAACTGAATCACTTTGTACACTTGAAACTAACAAAGCATTGTACATCAACTACACTCCAATAAAAAAGGATAATGGGAAAAATAGACGTAATCTGAAAATTTTGGATTTTGCTCTGAACTTTTCTGCACAAGATGCTTCTCTCTGTCTCCCAGCAGAAACCAGGCCAGCACAGCTATACAGCCTCTGGGTTGGCAGCCCAGATACAAGAAGACCTAGAAAATTCAGACTTAATTCTGGTTCATCCGCCTGGGTTCCCTTGCAGGAGTGACCTGGCTCCAGATCGTAGGGATGAAGGGCTCTGGACTGAGCTTCCTCCTGTCGAGTCCCCTGTACAGTGGCTCACCCGGGCACGAGCGGGGAATAGAACCCATGTCTCTAGGTTTTATAAAAAATGCCCTTGTGTTTCCTGTACCTGATTATTCCAGATGAGTGGTCTGGGCAGAATTAGGGGAGAATTGGGAAAAGGCTGAAGTTATAGCTACTGAAATAGGACCACAGATTCACAGTGGTCAAGGAGCAGCCATGGTAGTCGGTGGCCCCTGGGGAGGGAGCACCTTGTCCCCAGGAGATACGGCAGAGAGAAGGGTATTCATGGTCTTTATGGTCCATCGTCAACCCTGGAGCCTTTCTCAAAAAGGAAAAGGCCCCAGGGTGGCTACCCAAACTGTTTTAAATGCATTGAATTGTATTGATTTCTGGGGCTGCCATTTCCTGCCAGACAACTCTGAAGGTGATTTAATTGCCTTTCCCCTTAACCTGACTGATTCTATCGGCACAGCAGGGTGTAGCTCCAGCTCTGTAGCTCCTACACACCTGTCTGTCTTCCCCACCCACTCCTGTAGCTGCTTCTTGGCCTTTTCTGGGGCCAAATGGCTGTCTTCGGCTGCTGGTGTGGGTCTGTAGGGCACGCACGCAGGGCCAGCTGCCCTCAGGCAGGGCCTCCATCAGAAAAGGCTAGACTCATTCATTCCAGCTAAACCAGGAACACTCACGCCCACCAGCTTGCCGGGCAGGGAGGAATAAGGAAGAAATACCAAATCTTCAAGTGCTCAGTGCGCCACCAGGAATTGGTGAGGAGGCCTGGGCGTGAGGACCGGGACCTCTCCAGAGTGAGGCCATCCTTGTCTACTCAGGGAGGGTAACTGACAGATTCTTTACGCATCTACTGCAGGTTGTTACCCCTGTGATGAGAAGGCTGCTATGAAATATTCCCCACTCTTAGCTGACGTCAGAGACACCACCCAGGTCCTGGAGGCGTTCCACTCAGGCTCAGCTCAGTGGTCAGGGTCCTTAGGGATGATGATAACACTGCCTTGGACTTTCCCTTTGTGGTCAGTGTGGAGTCTGAGCCATCACTAGCAGGACCGGCTGGAGAGCACAGGCTTTGGAAGACAGGCCTGGCGGTTGCTGGGACTTGTTCCGCCGGCCGGGTCCAGAGCATCCGGGGACAGGGCGTGCTTAGGGTCAGCCCTGCAGGGTGGCCTAATACTGCTTGGAGTCCTGTTGACAGTACCTGGAATTAAATGCTGTATGAGGCAAATTGAACACGTTTGGGTGCAGATCTTTCAATCAGATTAATCCAAGTGCTGTACTGGTAAACTTCCCCAGATGCCACGACGATGTAGAATTAGGGGTAGATGTCATTGCGAGACAGCTCTCCACGGGCCCCTCATACGTGTGCACATCTTATGACCAGAGGCTCTGACTGCCTTTGGTCCACACTGTCTTTCCAAGGGTGTGTGTATAGCCAAGTGCCTTGGAAATGGAGACAGTATCTCCCTCTAGAGCAGAGGGAGGGATGCTTACCATCCAGTACACAGGATTCAACTCCCTAAGCCCAGGGCTGCTATCCTGGAAGAAAGCCCACTGCACGCACAGCTATCCTCTGGCCCTCTTTGTGTCTCCCTGTGGGAACTGGGACTTGGGAAACTGACCTCTCTGGCTACTGCCGGGGCTGTGAGGGATTCAGTGCTCACCACCGTTCTAGGACTGTCGTGTCTTCTGCCAGCATCCTTGAAACAGCATTAGGCTAACGTGCTGGCTTGCAAGTGGGATGTGGTTAGGACAGGGTGCCAACATTTTTAAATGAGACCATTTTACACAGAAGCCTAGATCACAGATCTCACTCGGGAATCTCAGTACATTTGGCATCACCGTCCTATCAAGGAATATCTGTCCCTGAATCGCAGCAGCCGCATTTGGGCTGGTAAGGTTTCAGCAGCCCACTGCAGTCTCCAACACTCCCTGCTATCTGAAACTTGTGCTAGGGAAGAACAAACTCCACCTTGGAGCAGCTTCTTTTACTCTAACCTTTGTATCCCTTTGCTCTTGCTACAAGTTAAGAATGTTGCCTACAGCCTGAAATATACAAGGTAGGCTCTTCTCAAGGCTCTAGCCTAGGTGTAACACTTTACATTCAAATAGAGATAAAAAGTTGCAGAACGGAGCATAACAGCTGCAAGAACAAAGGATTCCGACACCAGGAAGTTTGCAACAACTAGCCACACCCCCTCCCCTTTTAGTGTAAAACAAGCCTGAATGCTAACTTGGGGAAGATGGTGCTTTGGGACAGTCCACCATCTGCTCAGCCTGCTGGCCCGCCCAGTAACAGCGTTATTCCTCGTGCCAACAGTTTGGCTCTCGATTTGTTGGCCTGTCCAGCGGTGTGTCCAGCGGTGAACCGTAGGAGCTTGGACTGGGGAACAGACCTGCCCACACTGCCCCATCAGCTTCCAGTCCCTGCAGCCCCGTGGGCTTCAGAGCCATGGTCCGTGCATACCTCCCTAGTAGAGCAAAACCTGCTCTGTGAGAATTATGATAAAAAGGACTGTTCACCACGTCAACAGCCCTCCTCTGTCGACTCCCATAGTTCATATTAGGGTTGCCTTAAACTTCTCCCCTTGGCGTGACTAAACGTGATCTGATTCATGGTCTTGAGAACTGTGTGTGTTGTCAAGAATACAGGTTCTGTACCGTGAGGTTTGCTCTAACACACGTTCTGCCGTAGTACTGGCAGGAGACAGCCGTGTGTGTCTCTTTTGTAGATGCCACAGTGGTGGTCGGTTTGCATCCTGGAACTGGCCATAGGACAGGATTTAACAGCCTTGGGTTCCGTCCTCAGAGGGTCCACTGATCGATTGCTGTGACACATCCCAAGCCCTCTGCCTGACGACTCTGACTGAGACCAAAGTCCCAGCTCACACCTGTGCTTCCTGCTTACGGAAAGAGTAGTCGTCTTGACTGCAGTCTGGATCCCTAATGTGAGGGCACGTCACAGGCCCACCCGAGTCTGGACGGACAAAGCCTGGGGGAAACAATTTCTTCAGCTTCCTGCCCCCGGGGAGGCTGTGTGTGGTACAGAAAACAGCAGCATCCCTAGGGTAAGCAATCTTCCCTTTGCAAGGCTGCCAGCCGGTACCGTGTTCATTAAGACAGGCGGATCCTCAAACAGACCCCCGTGGTCTGGCGCCCACAGGAGCCATTTATTTCTCACATAACCAGACATTCAGGGCAGTGTCCCCCGGGCACAGACACCCACCCCGTCGGGCAGATGGGAAAGAAAATGGGCAAGTCCCTGTGGAGGGTTATGTCCAGGGCTGGAGGCGAACATGCCCCTCCGTTGGCTAGAACCCTAGGGCGTGGCCAGCCTCCCTGGAAGGGGCGCCAGGAAGTAGGCTCCCTTGGCTGGTCAGCCTGACCTGTGGCACAGACGTTTACCCGGGTCCCACTCGGTGCCACACGATACTGGAAGTTTCCAGAGAACCAGGAGATGAGTGATGTGGGCCAGACCGGGCCCGTCGTCAGTGCTGCCAGAAGCAGTGTAACCCGCAAAGTAGGTGACAGAGAGAGAGAATCGCAACGTGGCAAAACCCACCCTCTCCTCCACGGAGGGACTTGGATGCCCCCCCTCTTCTCCCGCGTCAGGAGACCGTGGACGCTGCACGCTGAGGGAAGCGTCTTCCCAGGATGAGTGTCACACAAAGAGCAGCATCCCTGCCAAGCGACTGCTATGCTAACAGAAGCTCATTGCTGCCAGGGCTGGACGCTGTTTGCACAGAACTTTCTGGTCGCCGATACGCCCTGCTTGAGAACCTCTTGTAGTTTTCCAGGGGGAGTTCCTGCCGTTCGTTTTCCAACCTTGGCATCAAGGGAGAGAAGCCAGGAGAACTGAGCATGAGACGTACCCTGGGGACCGGACAGGGGACCTCTAAATGTGGACCATCTGCTTTAGAATCACTGGAGGAACGGGGTGCTTGGTAAAGTTGCAGATTTGCACAAACAACCACAGACCCGTCAATTAGAATGGCAGGGTCGGGGCCCCAGAATCTGCATTTTAACCAAACGCCTCAAGAGATCTTTTTAATCAGAGTTTTCAATTCCAGGAGCCCCCTGCAGACCTCCTCAAAGGGCTGGGTAACTCTGCCAGTGTTTACCCACCGATGGCAGGGTCTGCTAACCACAAATACCTCTCCAGCCATGTGGATTTTGCTATGTAAGCACTGTAACCCGCAGTTCCCTGCTTCCTGGGTCATAGCCACAGTCACGGAGGTGGAGGGACCTCAAGCTTTCTGGGCTTCTCTCCCCGGCTCAGTAGGTTACAGGGATGATCCGCCTGGTCCATTATCCCGAGTCTAGAGCAGAAGAGATAGACCGTCCATGCTGGACCACACACCATCAGGAAGACAAAATGACAGTCAGTAAGAACCTGTGCCACGGGGTGGTCACTAAGCCACAGATCAAAGATGAAACAGTAGAACTAGGATCTAGAAATGCCAACCACTGGGTCCACAGGGGTTTTCTTCCTGCATTTTTTTGTTCTCAATTGTACAATCAGTATCTTCAACAAAATCCGTGATAAATCAGTTTTTGGTTTGTATTCCCAAGCTCATCCCTGAAACGTGACTCATTTCCTCTGGGTTTTTTCTCTGCCCCCAAGATGAAGAGTTTCATCTGCTGCTCCCCCACTCTTTTCCCAGCCTTCGAGCTTCACTGCTGGCTCTTTCTCAAATCACATTCTCAACTCTCCGGATGAGCCATCTCCCATTACATATTCCTGATGTTCAAATGTGATTTTTAAAAAAAAAGTGTTTGGAAACAGACCAAGGATTTTGATGGTGAAAAGACAGGCAGGAAAATACTTTAGACCCCGTAATGCACCTACCAGCACAAAGAACTCCCCAAACCAAAAACTATTAAATAACGCTATATCCTTGTAAAAAAGTCACACACCCCCACAATCCACATACTTATGTAATACATGCAACACAACTGACTCTTTGGGGTCACCTTTCAAGGAGGAAATGAGTAGAATTACACATAATTTACGTTTTCCCCACTATTTTCGTAATCTTCCCCATGATTCTCATTATTCCTAAGTTTCTTTTACATTTAAGTCAGCCAAAGATTCTGTTGCTTGCAATACAGAACTCTGACTGATGGAGAGACCAAATTCCATGACAATTAATCCTGGGGAAACATCCTTCTTTCAGAGAAGGCTGCGGCTATCCATTCCAGGGTGGGTGTCCTACACCATATATAAGGTACATCACTGAGATGTACGTCTGAATCACAGCACAGCCAACAGGGGAAAAGAGACAGATGCACATAGTGACAGGACATGTGCAACAAGTGGGAGACCTTCCACTGCCATCCACACCTCTGACCTCGGCTTCTACCATCACATCCTCCCTGGCTTTGACACTCCTTACTCTCTATTATACGGACTTTTGTGATGACACTGGATCTGCTCAGAAAATCCTGGGTACTCTCTCCATATCAATACTCCTTTTTTTTTTTAACATCTTTATTGGAGTATAATTGCTTTACAATGGTGTGTTAGTTTCTGCTGTATAACAAAGTGAATCAGCTATATGTATACATATATACCCATATCTCCTCCCTCTTGCGTCTCCCTCCCACCCTCTCTCTCCCACCCCTCTAGGTGGTCACAAAGCACCAAGCTGATCTCCCTGTGCTACGCGGCTGCTTCCCACTAGCCATCTATTTTACATTTGGGAGTGTATATATGTCCATGCCACTCTCTCACTTCGCCCCAGCTTACCCTTCCCCCTCCCTGTGTCCTCAAGTCCATTCTTTATGTCTACGTCTTTATTCCTGTCCTGCCCCTAGGCTCTTCAGAACCATTTTCCTTTTTTTCTTAGATTCCATGTATACGGGTTAGCATACAGTATTTGTTTTTCTCTTTCTGACTTACTTCACTCTGTATGACAGACTCTAGGTCCATCCACCTCACTATAAATAACTCAATTTCGTTTCTTTTTATGGCTGAGTAATATTCCATTGTATATATGTGCCACATCTTCTTCATCCATTCATCTGTCGATGGATACTTAGGTTGCTTCCATGTCCTGGCTATTGTAAATAGAGCTGCAATGAACATTTTGGTACATGACTCTTTTTGAATTATGGTTTTCTCAGGGTATATGCCCAGGAGTGGGATTGCTGGGTCGTATGGTAGTTCTATTTTTAGTTTTTTAAGGAACCTCCATACTGTTCTCCATAGTGGCTGTATCAATTTACATTCCAACCAACTGTGCAAGAGGGTTCCCTTTTCTCCACACTCTCTCCAGCATTTATTGTTTGTAGAATTTTTGATGATGGCCATTCTGACTGGTGTGAGATGATACCTCATTGTAGTTTTTTTTAATTTTAATTTTTATTTTTTTATTAGTTTCTGCTTTATAACAAAGTGAATCAGTCATACATATACATCTGTTCCCACATCCCTTCCCTCATTCATCTCCCTCCCTCCCACCCTCCCCATTCCACCCCTCCAGGCGGTCACAAAGCACCGAGTTGATCTCCCTGTGCTCTGCGGCTGCTTCCCACTATCTATCTACCTTACGTTTGGTACTGTATATATGTCCATGTCTCTCTCTTGCTTTGTCACAGCTTATCCTTCCCCCTCCTCATATCCTCAAGTCCATTCTCAAGTAGGTCTGTGTCTTTATTCCTGTTTTACCCCTAGGTTCTTCATGACATTTTTTTTTAATTCCATATATATGTGTTAGCATACGGTATTTGTCTTTCTCTTTCTGACTTACTTCACTCTGTATGACAGACTCTAGGGCTATCCACCTCATTACAAATAGCTCAGTTTCATTTCTTTTTATGGCTGAGTAACATTCCATTGTATATATGTGCCACATCTTCTTTATCCATTCATCCGATGATGGACACTTAGGTTGTTTCCAGCTCCGGGCTATTGTGAATAGAGCTGCAATGAACATTTTGGTACACGTCTCTTTTTTTTTTTTTTTTTTTTTTTGCGGTATGCGGGCCTCTCACTGTTGTGGCCTCCCCCGTTGCGGAGCACAGGCTCCGGATGCGCAGGCCCAGCGGCCATGGCTCACGGGCCCAGCCGCTCCGCGGCATATGGGATCCTCCCAGACCGGGGCACGAACCCGTATCCCCTGCATCGGCAGGCGGACTCTCAACCACTGCGCCACCAGGGAGGCCCCGTCTCTTTTTGAATTATGGTTTTCTCAGGGTATATGCCTAGTAGTGGGATTGCTGGGTCATATGGTAGTTCTATTTGTAGTTTTTTTAAGGAACCTCCATACTGTTCTCCATAGTGGCTGTATCAATTTACATTCCAACCAACTGTGCAAGAGGGTTCCCTTTTCTCCACACTCTCTCCAGCATTTATTGTTTGTAGATTTTTTGATGATGGCCATTCTGACTGGTGTGAGATGATACCTCATTGTAGTTTTGATTTGCATTTCTCTAATGATTAGTGATGTTGAGCATCCTTTTATGTGTTTGTTGGCAATCTGTATATCTTCTTTGTAGAAATGTCTATTTAGGTCTCTGCCCATTTTTAGGTTTGATGTTCTTTGTCATGTGAAGGAAGATCTGGCAAAATACATTCTAAATGCCATTATAATAAATACATATGTTTGATAAACATACTAATGGGTACATTCAACGCAGTTATTTTGCTTCAAATGTCATTGAAATTGAGGAAGATTTTTATCACGTCAGCAGAGGATAAGTTTCAATTTTTTACATTGCTAATAAAGCACCCATTCCGGAAAAAAAGCTCGTGCTCTATATGAATGGATTAATGGATAATTTGCTTCCTCTTCACTATTTTTAACTGATGTTTGTTAGAAAATTCATAATATTATTGTATCTTTTAGTTAGCTTTGGATTTAATTTTTAACACAAGAGAAAAGGACAATTCAGGAGATGAAAGGTAGACGCAGATGAGAGATCGTCAGATTGTCCCTTGTCACCCACCACTTCCGACATGAGTCCTTGGCTCGCTCACTTACGAACTCCAGTCAGTAAGGGACAGAGTGGGCAGCTCTTTACAGTTTGTGAGACGCTTTCACACAGGTCTCCTTTGATCCCCCTGGCACCTTAGCCGAGGAAAGTGGGCCAGGCACTTTGGTCATGGTTATAAAACAGGGGATTGCAGACCCTGCTAACTCACCAAGCAGGAAACCAGCAGGGCTGATCCAGATCCTCAAACCGCCAGGTGTCAGCTCTTTTCACTGCGCATCTGGTGCCAGTGGACACATCACATTTCTATAAGGTGGACACTTTGAGTTTCGCCACAGTAGTGGTTGATTCTAGAAAGAGCAATATCAGCAACAGCCAATGTCAAAAGCACTGCCAGCAAACAGTTTCTGAGTACTTCAGACCTGCCTTTCACTGCTCAGGAATCACACTTGCATTAAGCCATTTGCTGTTCACAATAAACCTGTGAGGCAGGTAATATTTTTAATCTTCTCAACACTGGAGTGTATTGATCTGTTACTTTCCCCATTTGATAAGAGAGAAAACGGTGGTTCAAAAAATAAAGTGACTTGTTCAGTGTCAGTCCTCTACTAAATGGTGAAAAACAAGCAGTCTGACTAAAGAAACTGTGCAATTAACTACTACACTATATTTTGTCCCCATAGCTGACTGTTCTTTTCTTTTTCAATTAAGAAAAGATAAAAAGTAAGGTATTCAAACAGTTGAATTTGTGGCTCTCATTCTCCCCTATTTCCTTTTGTATCAGTAATGCTCAGTTGTAACTGAACACAGACTAGAAAGTTTAATGCAGTATCTAGAGGCTTCTTAATGCTGTGGACTCTTTTGAAAAAGACACACAGAACTTAAGTGCTAGATTCCAACCACTAGTGGATGAGAAAAGAGGAAAGTATATTTAGCTCTGTCTTCATGGGAATCTTAAAATCCTTCAGGGTTTCTGAGGACACTAATTCATTACTTTACTAATTATTACTTCTTAAATAAATGGCTGACATTTAAAATTTTCATTGTTCCCTGACAAAGCGAAGTGCATAGAGCTTTCCTGATATAGAGAAAGAAGGTTTTTACTAAATGGCCTTTAAAATAACTTTCCGAGCTCAAAGTAGATGAATCTTTGACATGTTCGTGGTAGATCTATTTTTATTTAAAAAAGTCTGTAAGTATGGACTGTGGCCAAGGTAAGCTCAGTGAGTTTTATTTTAATCAATTTGACTGCAGAAGCATATGAGAGCTGAATCTGGTTTTCATAAGCTTTTCTCAGAAATAAAATATATTTTATTTAATTACGTATATTTCAGTATAAATATAGGTGACGAGTTGACTTACCTTTAAGCTTCTAATTATTACAACATCAATACGAAGCATCATTTTAAATTCTCTTTAAATCTCTTTCCATTTATTTACAGAGTTTGAGCATTTTATGTGTATATATATATTCATGTATATATATACATATACTTGTATATATGTATATGTGTGTGACTGCATTTTTTGTTTGTTTATAAATTCTGATAGCACGATAAACATTGAAAGGAATTTGGTACAGAAGAGTAACTTCAGAAAGTGTTTCTTTTAATATTCAATAATACCATTTTCATGTTAATTTGCAAATTAAAAGGCAGTCTGAACATCACCTCTTTAGGAATCTGAATTATTGAATCTCCTTTTTTCCGTTGGTCCAGAACCCCATCACATAACATGTCATCCAGAACTTAATTTTCTCTTTGCTCATAAGCATTCTGAATTCTCTGCTGTAAATACTGAAGTGGCTTTATTAGTGAAAATCACAGGAGGGGTGATTACTCTGTGCTTACCCAGCACTAAGCAGCAGAAGCTTCACGGAGGAAAAAAAAATAATCGGGCTCTGAGCCATACAGATGAAAGAAGCATATGAATATCAAGCAAAACATTGTATAAGGAATTGTTGAAATTAAAGCACACGATGCTCTACGACATGATCCAAAAATAGAAGCCCTAATACCCTGGTAGGAAAAAATCTGGCAAAACACCAAACCATTGAAAAAAACGCACAGACCCAAAAACAGCCCCAGAAGTTTTCCTCTTTATCCCCAACCTAAGGTTTGTTATCTTCCCATCACTGGAAAAGCCTTGAGAACAATGCTTACAATACTCTTAATGTTTAACTTACCCAACGCATTTATTTTTATTAGCTGAAAATGTGAGTCATTTCAGCTGACATTTTGGAAAGCCACATATTGCCTTTTTACTTATTTATTTTTCATGCATTAGACTGATCTTCAAGGAGTTTGCGTTGACTCCGGGGGAGGGGGCGGGCAGGCTAAGCTGTTCCCCAAGCACCTCCTTTTCCTCTGTAGTTGGTTCTCCTCAGTTTGGCCATCCAGAAGGGAGCCCAGTAACAGATTGTTTCCGAGAACACAGCACAATCTACTTGTGACCTGGTTGCTCCGCTCCTATGGCAGCCGTGGCGACAGGGGGTAGGGCGCTGGCAGAAGCCTAGCAACCCGCTTTGGGGCTCTCATGGCTGGCAGGGTCCCTTGTCTCCCTAAATGTCACATCCTCTGTAGTATCCGTGGGCCAAAGGAACATCGGCAAAGTTTCCTTTACACTCAGGTGACTATGAGATAATTAGAAATGCAAACAGTATAATATACTGACAAATGCAAATGGTTGTTGGACAAAAAGGGCCATGTGGGCGGAAGTGTGAACTTCAGAGAGGGAAAACAGTTGGCAGGGATGCTCATCCCTCACTTCCTCTCCCATCTTTCTCCAGGTGGACTTTCCTCATTTTCCACCACGACAGAGCAATGTTCTCTCCCTTTTACTTGCAGAGTCTAAGGTGCAGGACACTGCAGAACCCTCTGGACTGAGACACAACACAACTGTTGTGCAGAGGAAGACAGGTTGAGATATAACAACAGGTCTTTTTAACACGTTACAAAAATATTGCATCTGCATATTTTGATGATGGCTATTCTGACTGGTATAAGGTGATACCTCATTGTAGTTTTGATTTGCATTTCTCTAATAATTAGTGATGTTGAGCATCTTTTCATGGGCCTGTTGTCCATCTGTATGTCTTCTTTGGAGAAATGTCTATTTAGATCTTCCACCCGTTTTTTGATGGGGCTGTTTGTTTTTCTGATATTGAGCTGCATGAGCTGTTTGTATATTTTGGAGATTAATCCCTTGTCGGTTGCTATGTTTGCAAATATTTTCTCCAATTCTGAGGGTTGTCTTTTCATTTTGTTTATGGTTTCTTTTCTCTGCAAAAGCTTTTTAAGTTTAATTGGGTCTCATTTGTTTATTTTTGTTTTAATTTTCATTACTCTAGGAGTTGGATCAAAAAAGATGTTGCTGCAATTTATGTCAGAGAGTGTTCTGCCTATGTTTTCCTCAAGAGTTTTACAGTATCTAGCCTTACATTTAGGTCGTTAATCCATTTTGGGTTTATTTTTGTGTATGGTGTTAGGGAGTGTTCTAATTTCATTCTTTTACATTAGCTGTCCAGTTTTCCCAGCACCACTATTGAAGAGACTGTCTTTTCTCATAATTCAAAAAGACACATGCACCCCAATGTTCACTGCAGCACTATTGACCATAGCCAGGACATGGAAGCAACCTAAATGTCCATCAGCAGAGGAATGGATAAAGAAGATGTGGTACATATATACAATGGAATATTACCCAGCCATAAAAAAGAATGAAATAATGCCATTTGCAGCAACATGGATGGACCTAGAGATTGTCATACTGAGTGAAGTAAGTCAGACAGAGAAAGACAAATACCATATGATATCGCTTATATGTGGAATATAAAAAAAGGGTACTAATGAACTTATCTACGAAACATAAAGAGAGTTACAGATGTAGAAAATAAACTTATGGGTACCGGGGGTAAGGGAAGGGGAGGGATAAATTGGGAGATTGGGATTGACATATACACACTACTATATATAAAACAGATAACTAATAAGAACCTACTGTATAGCACAGGGAGCTCTACTCAATACCCTGTAATGGCCTGTATGGGAAAAGAATCTAAAAAAGAGTGGATATATGTATATGTATAACTGATTCCCTTTGCTGTACACCTGAAACTAACAAAACACTGTAAATCAACTATACTCCAAAAATTTTTTTAAATAAAATATTATATCTGCATAGAAAAAAATAAAAAGGTACAGAAGGTCATGATACAAAAAGTAAAAATCTTGGTTCCTTCAGCCACTAGTTCTAATTACAGACAATAGTCACCTCAAAGCTTTCCTAGGCATCTTCCCAGAAGGTTATGTTTATAGCAATGTGTGTGTTCTTATTATCCAAATAGCACCTTACTCTATACAATGATTTTATATATAAAAAAATTGAAGGTGATTACATACATGTGCCATGTGTTTATTCAACAATGCATCTTTCTGTATCATTATGTATCTAGCTTTTTTATGATTGCATAGAGTAATGGGCTATTTTAATGGTTAAAAATTTGTAGTTAATATTAAATAACAGTTTAATATTTTAATAATTATATAAGGTATGAAAGCCTCTAACTTATTAAAAAATCCACCATTAGTGATAGAAATTAGTACTTTTATAGGTTGTTGTCTTATTTGTCTGCTATATAGCATTTCTGTATCAATTACGTTTCAACATCCGTCTCTGGGTACAGAAGCCAGTACAATTTTTATTGCTTTGACATTTTTCTCTATTCTCATCATAGAATCTCATCCTGGATTCTTGGCTCCACTGAGGCTGGTGCCTGGAAGCACGGCTTGTATTTCCTTCCTCACTCTTGACCTAACACAAGTCAACCGTGTCCATGCACCTCGGGCACAGAGTGTTAACCAGCAGACAGTTCCTGCTCGGTCATCTTCTCCCCGCGGTGGAGCTCGGGGCAGTAACTAACCTAAGTGCCTGGTAGAACGGAGACCGGAAGTAGATTAATTAAAAGTCTGCTCGTTTGGTACCCGGCCTTTTCCAGTTCAGCAGTTCCCTCGGAGAAAGAGCAACAGAGGCCAAATTGTGGCCAGCTACGGACTCCCTGGAGTCGTGGCTCCTGGCTGTGGTGCGGGGTCAGGTGTCCCACCCGGATGGAGTCCAGCGCCCCCTGGACTTGGCAGGGCAGTTGAGTAACGGGCAGATCTGGTTGACACGATGCTCATCCAAACTATGTTACTGAAAATTTTGGCTCTCTCAACTAGTCTCATTGACGAAAAGTGGAACGTGATGAGCGCAGTCTTATGAGCTTTCAGTTTGCCATAAACGATGTTGAGGGAACAAGCCACAGAGGAAATGTTTATCTGCAGCACTATACTAAACAGAAGGATGCTGACCACGAGGGCGTATTCCTTTCAAGGGGTGTGCGTTACAAGATAGACACAAACACACACACACACACACACACACCCTCCTTGGTCTGCACACACACACACCCTTAGTCTGCATACGCACACCCTCCTTAGTCTGCCCACACACACGCACGCACACGCACACACACACCCCTCAGTCTGCACACGCACTCGCACACCCTCCTTAGTCTGCACACACACGCTCACCCTCCTTAGTCTGCACACACACGCACACGCACACACCCACACCCACACACACCCCTCCTTATTAGTCGGTGCTCCCCCCCGGGGCAAACCTCTGCATAAGAATACGTTTGATGGGAGGACGCAGCAGCTGCATCTCCCCGCCCCAGAATTGGTGCGCGGAGCCGCTGCGGCTGCTCCGCCGTCCCTGCCGCGGCCTCAAACGAAAGCTCGTCAGCGGGCGGGGCAGCACCGCAGCCACCGAATTCCCTGCGCTGCGCGGCCGCGGATTGGTCGGGAGGCGGGGGGCGGCGGCAGCCGGGGGCTCGGCGCGCGGGCGCTGCGCGGGGGGGCATCGGGCCGCGCCGGGCCGGGCGCCGCCGCCTGGGTCGCTCGGCCGAGCGGGCGCGGACATCATGGTGAGTGCTCTCGGCGCCGGGCTGCGCGTCCCGCCGGCCGGTGGGGCCTGGCCGCCGAGGGGACCGGCCGAGCGCCGCGGACGCGCGGGGGCCCGGGGCAGCCTGGCGGCTCGCTGTCGTCCGGAGCCGGCAGACCGGAACGGCCGGGGTCGCGGCGGGGGCGGCCGGTGCCCGGCTTCCCGGAGTCCGCACCGCGCGCGGCCTCCGGAGCTCGGGCAGGGGGCGCTCGGCCGAGGCGGGGGGCGCCCGTCTCAGGCGGCCGGCGGCCGGGGAGGGGGCGGGCTCGCGTCCCCTCCGGAGGCCCAACCCGTCTCGGCGGCCTGGGGGTGGGGACCACGGTGACCGAAGGGCTCTGCGCGCGACCGGCGCCAGGGCCGCCTCTCCCCCGCTCCCGCGCCCCCCGGCCGAGCGGCCGCGGAGGAGGCAGAAGCTGGGGGCGGGGTAGCGGGCGCGGGTGCGGCGGCGGCCGCCGGGCCCCCAGGCGCCTTGCCCCGCAGCCGGTCCCTGACGCTCGGCTCTCCCTGGCCCCGCAGTACGGGTTCGTGAATCACGCGCTGGAGCTGCTGGTGATCCGCAACTACGGCCCGGAGGTGTGGGAGGACATCAAGTAAGTGCGCGCCCACCACCCCGCTTCCTGCCCGGGGCCGCCGCGCTCCCACGCTCGGAGCCGGCCGGGAGGGGCGGGCGGGAAGGAGCCCGGGGTCGCGCGGCCTCCGCCCCGGCGGGCGTGGGAACGCGCTGCCCCCGCCCCGGCGGCTCCCACGCGGAGGGGCCCCGGGGACGGCGGGACCTCTCAAGCGGACCGAGACCGTCTCGCGGGCCCTTTGCACACCTTGCAGGCACGCGCGGCAGGGACGCCCTTCCGGGCTGCGGACACTCCCTTCTGAGCAGCTGTGAGCGGAGCGCGTTTTTCCCCCTGAAACGAAGGGACACCTCTCCCGCCCCCCGCCCCTCCCGTCCCCCCCGTCTTTTACGTCTGGTTTCTGCTGTGGTGAAGTCTGTCCGCGGTAGGAGGGCACCCTAGTTTCTGTCCAGAGCTGTGAGCCCAGTGCTCTGCACGTGCGCGGAAATACCGCAGCCACTGGGAGTTTAGACCTGCTGCAGCGACCGGGGCATCGTCCCTGTGGACCCCTGAGCGTTGCAGTCCAGCAGCGCTCTCTCCTTTTTTTCCTCTCACTCTGGTGAAATTTGCGTGTAACGTGTATGGATGACCGCAGCCAAGTCGCCACACCGACACCCAGTACTATCTGGATTTGCAGCCTGGGACAGCAGTGCGACTGCCACAGGCAACCAGAGGGAGAGAGGGTGTTTTCCCCGGTGGGCAGAGAACACCTTGCTGTTATTCACTCTCATTGCCTGTGCTCACGGATTTCCTTCTGTTACGTCAAGCAGGTGATGCTTTATGCTGTTTGCTCCTAAATGTATTACAGTTAGTGGCAGTGAATGCCAACAGGCTCTATCATGCAGTTCCGTGATAGTGATTTCTTCTACAGATCTGTTCCCGTGGAAATGCCCAGGATTAAATATTAAGCAGTAGAATGCAACTTTTCCTCCCCTCGGGTCTGTACCCTTGAGCATTGTTTCAGGTTCCATAAGCCACTTATGTTGCCCACGGAGCACATCTACTTACTATAAAGAGAAGTGGGGATTTGAGAGTTACGTGGTTCAATCAAATGAGAATCTAGGCACTAAAGCTTACTTTGGGATTTGAACTTTCTATCCACCTTATTAATACCTTCATAATTTTTATGTTTCTTGGTAGACAGAGTTATAGAGAAGGCAGGCATCAAGAGTAAGATGTTAAACAGTGTAACCTCAGTGTAGGATTGTTTTTAAGCCGCTTTCTCTGTGAATGTATGAAAACACCATATGTATCTCCCACGTGGTAATGTCTCATCCGTAAGCTAGAAATCCCCAAATTTCCTGGTGGATGTGCGATGGCAATGAATATGTTTAGAATTTTGAGAGCACAGGATGGCTGTTGTGGTGAAACAGTCTTATGTATGTTTATTGGCTTAGAACGTGTGTCTTACCCATTGTCAGTTTCAATCACTGTCAAATACAGAAATGAAAAATAATACCTCATAGGGAAATGTGTCGGAAATTTAAACATTAAAGTATCGAATGATTTGTTTATGTTGGCCGTATTTTCCACAGAGAAGGTCAAAAATATCTAAAAATTTACAAATCCCCTCGATGTGAGAACTTAACTCTACCAAATCACGTTAAGAATGTTGTTTCATTTTCCTTTAAAAAAAGTATTAATTTTTAATTAAACATCACTATCGTCTAACTCATGAATTTATGTTTAAGTAGCATCAAGCAGTATCCTTCATCTGTTTAAGTGCTAATAATTTAAATTGTACAAAACATTTTTTTTTCTGGTAAAGTGAAGCAAATCATATGTATCTTTTTCCTACAGAATGACCTCAAGGATTGTGTGCCCCTGCAAGAGAAATGCTATTAGTTATACTGGTGTTGGCAATCCAGGTGTTGAGTTTGATTCTCTCTTGTCTCAGCATCCCTCTTGGTGGAGCCCATCTTGTCTTGGATATGGTTTAGTATCTGGACGAGAGAACCTTGCTGAGCTTTCTGCATGGAGGAACTTAGAACAGCTCACTGTCAGGACCCCTGAGGGATCCCTGTGTGCTCCCTGGAAGAGTATTTACTTAGATCCACAGAGATTCTCACTGCCTGGGGGCAGGACAGGAGAGGTTGGCAGGGTTTAAGTTTAAAATGCTCCCTGGGAGATTCTGAGTCCTCCTCTGACCTCACCATCTGCTCCAGGGAGGGTTGCTGCAGTCACTGGTCCAAGATACTTTCAGGTTTACCTTTTTATGGAAACTGAATAAATGAAAAAAAAACTTTTTTATCTCAGTAAATTCCAGACTCCTCTAGCTTCCTTTTTGCTCTGTGAGAAACTGTCTAAATTGATGTTTATAAAATTTCATATAATACTTTTTTGGTTTAGGAGGAAGTGGCCATCCATCCTTCTTCAGAAAGTGTGCCAGACATTTAAGGACAAGTAAAATCCTAAGTAACAGATTCCAGACAGAAAATTCTAAGTGGGTTAGAGCCAGAAATGCTTCATTGTAAACTCCGTATCCACTTACACTATTACCAACAATATAACCATTTCACAACAGTTTTAAATTCCTCTTTGTAAGAAAATGAAAAATTGTCAAGACTGAGGGTCAGCAAACTTTCCCTTCAAGGGCAGAATAGTATATATTTTAGGTGCTGCAGGCCACGAGTCAATAGTGATAATATTATGCGTACCTGTATAACCATTGAAGTGTAACCACTTAAAAAGTGTAAAAGCCGTTCTTAGATCCCCAAAGAGCAGAAATCAGTGTTGGCTGAGATTCGACCCAGAGACTGTAGTTTGCCCCTCTGATCTAGATCATAAATATATGTAAAAAAAGTCAAAGAGACCTCTGAATCTACCTCAGATCTTATTTTGTTGGCGTCCTTTCAGTTTTGAGATGGCCCTTTCTGGAAGCCGTGGGTCCTAAGGGATGAGAAATCTCAATCGCCATTTCAGGAAAAACATCAAGTCAGGATATACATATTAGAAAAGCACCTAAATACTTGATTTAATGACCATGTCTGTCACCCTGCCATCGGCCCTGGCTGCGCTAACATTGCATCAAATTACTGGGTCCAAAATCTTGGTGTGTGATTTGGAAGTGAAGTAATGACACTGTTAGTTGATAAATATTGGAGTATGTTCCTTTAGAAGGCCGCCAGGAAGATGATTACTTCCCTGTGTAAAGAACTCAGACATGTTTGGTATGTGTTGTGAGATTTATCTATAGCAGGGCAGCGTACTTCTTCATTCAGTGACTCAGACCTGCTTTCATTCTCTAGTTAAGCTTATTTTTAAGGAGCACAGTCTAGTGTTCGGGCATTGAGGATGGAAAAATGTTTGACATAATCCTTGCTTTCAAATAGAGTCTAGAGATATCAGGATATTTCTAATCTTATTATATCTTGATTTTTCTGCCTGTAACTCAAACATGGAAGCATTTGGCTGTTGGATAGCATATTCTGATCTTCCAGTTTTGAAATTAATGCATCTACTTGAATTTGCTACTCACGAATTAATCATTATAGTTCATATAAGCAAATGCGTGGCTGTAAGCTAGTTATACGACTTTCCCAGTTGCCTAAACTTTCCAAGACTCAACGCTATAAGGAAACAGATAATAACTACTTCATAGGGTTGTCATATGTTGAATGATGCCTGTAAACTGCTCAACACAGTTCTCGATAAATAACTTTAATAAATGGTAGCTGTTAACGATTTTCACTCTAGAGCCAGAGTTTTTCAGCTTGTCCCTTCCCCAGCTCCGCCTGCATAAGAGTAATCCGTTGAATCCACATGCCACATCCCTCTAAGCGTGCTGTTATTTGAAGATGCAGCATATGCTCTTTTTAAAAATCATTAATTAGTTTGTTTCATTTTTTAGATCCCATATATAAGTGATAACATACTGTATTTGTCTTTCATTTTCTGTAGTGAATTATTTCACTAAGCATAATACCCGCCAGGTCCATCCATGTTGTTGCAAATGGCATTATTCCATTCTTTTTCATGGCTGAGTAATATTCCATTGTGTATATCTACCATATCTTCTTTATCCGTTCCTCTGTTAATGGACACTTAGGTTGCTTCCATATGCTCTTAATATTCATTTTGTCAAAACAAATTAAAACCAAATAGTGGGCCACATTTTGCCACGTTTTAATCAGATTTTCCTATTCCTGAGGCGATATAATTAAATTTCTATACCTTCCTATGTTCTTGCTCAAGTGGGTTTTAAAATATTAACAGTACTTTTTATTATAAAGCTGTTTAAAATTTCCAAAGTCCTTTCCTCTCTAATTTCATGAGTGCCACAATACCCATTTGAAATAAGAAAGGCCTTTTCTACCTCAGTTTTTTTCCAGCTTTATTGAGATGTAATTGGCCCATAACATTGTGTAAGTTTAAGGTGTATGATGTATGGATTAGATATGCTTGTAAATTGCAGAATGATTTGTTCCTCTATTGAAAGTCTTTGTGGTCAGTCTTCAGATCACCCAAACGTGGGACCTTTCAGTCCACACGGCCCACTTACTCTCAGCACCCTCATGGGCCGGGGGTCAGTTCCTCAGCCAGGCTGGCCTTTCCCGCCCAAGAGGGAGGACACCTGTGCTCAGTAGGGTTTCTCTCCGCACGCCCCACTCCGTCCTGCAAATGGAAATACTTCCAGCTTTGAGATGGCAAGACAAATCTTACTTCTTTTTTTTTTTTTTTTTTTTTTTTTTTTTTGCTGTACGCGGGCCTCTCACTGCTGTGGCCTCTCCCGTTGCGGAGCACAGGCTCCGGACACACAGGCTCCGCGGCCATGGCTCGCGGGCCCAGCCGCTCCGCGGCATGTGGGATCTTCCGGGATCGGGGCACGAACCCGTGTCCCCTGCATCGGCAGGCGGACTCTCAACCACTGCGCCACCAGGGAAGCCCCAAATCTTACTTCTTAAGGGAAGACTTCTTTCACCTCCACAGCTGTACTTTTCTTTTCCTTCATAGCACATGCACAAGTTTATAATTACTTATTTGTAGTATTATTTGATGAACAGCTGTCTTATCTCACTAAAGTCTAGCATCTATAACTAGCAGAAACCTTCTTTCTCTCTGTATCTATCTATAATATGTATATGAATTATCTTTCATTTTTTAATTTCCAGAGAATAGAGCACGTGTATATTCATCACACTTAATTTTTTTTTTCTGTAACTGGGATTTATTATGTCAGAACGGTGACATCTTCAACTACTATTTAATAAAATATAAGCTCCGTTGAAATGGGCATTTCTGATATTAACAAAGGCAGAAGATGTATCAGTAAATTATAACGTCTCTTTTTGGGAGGGTCAGCGTTCACACGTGGATATAATAAAAGGATTAAGAACACTGCTGTTGGATTACCAATTTCATAAACCCCAAGACACTTACTGGGTTGGATTCAGGGCAAGATTGAGTCCTTTAGCAAGTGTCTCAAAGGTGCTGTTTAAGGTCAGTATCATAGACTGTAAGTAGACGTTTGTGATGCTGAAATTAAATTTAAAAACCAGATGAGAATGCTCACCAGGACCTTCAGTGCTGAACGTAACAGCTCATACATGTTGGACACTTACCATAGGTTCCGCGGTAGTGGTCCTGAAAGCTTTGTACTTGTTAACTCACCTAATCCTCACATCCACCATAGAAGATAGATGTGTTCATTATTCTTCTTTCATAAATAAGGGAACTGAGTCTTCAGGACTTTAAACGCCTGCCTCAAGCCACTCATTTGTTAATCATCAGAGCAGAGATTTGGACCCAGATAGGCTTGTAATGATCCTATTATGTGCTTTTCCCCAAACAAGGACTTCACGAGCTTCTCCTTTCCGATTTTCCAAAGACCATTTAGCATGGAAATGGGCAACATATATGTGTGTTACTGCTACCATCTTTGTTTTTGTTTTCCTGTACTTTTCACGCTCTTGCCAGGTGCTTGTGGCTGTTATATTTTTACAGGTGATTTTATTCAGGAACAGGACCTCTACTAAAGAAAATCAGAGCCTCAGAAATTCTGAGCAGTTTATGTCGTTTTGGAAGCACCCTGGGCCGCTGTGCTCGTGAGCCGAGTTCAGGGTAAAGGACACACAGGGCTGAGGGACTCATTTGTTTGATGAAGCTGCTGCCGAGTGCTCCTTTGAAATGTTAGTGATTGTGTTTCCAGAACTGGGGCCGTTTACTTATGAGGCTGTCTCATGGCAAGCTGGACACAGTCAGAAAAAAAAATACCATTATGTATCCAGAGTGGTACTTTGCCTAAATCCGTGTCACTTGTGAGAACGTGACTGTCACCATTTATAGGGCTTGGATGAGTGAAGACACTGGCTTGAGAGGACTGACCTTCACCAACTGGAAGGGGGTCCGAGCAGGAGGCCTCTCTCCTCCAAACCCCCTAAACTAGCCTCTCCTTTGGGGATTCAGACTTTTTGGGAATCGTCGGATTGTGCTGTTGAAAATTGAGAGGTAGTTAATACTTCACAGCCACTCCAAATAAAGGAATGTAAAATTTTAATTTTTAGGTGTCATACATCGTAATTGCCTTGTTTTATGGTGGGAGGTTTTAATTTTAATACCAGGTGGACACAACCCAGCCTTGAACGTCCTTACCTCTCACTAAAATGGACCATCCTAGGATTTATCGTCACGACGATATCTGCGTACTGTCTTTAATACAGCATGTGCTGGGATAATGGTTTTTATAGGATCAGCACCCCTGGGAGCTGTCGTTGGTCAGGTTGATCGTTTGATGTGTGTTGATCTTTTCTGCCTGAGACCAGACCTTATTTTGAGACTCCTGTATTCAGCCCATCCCATCTAAGAATTCCCGTTTTCATACCTCGCTGGGAAGCTTCTTTACCTACTAGCCAGCAGTCTCTGTAGTATCCTAAACTTCCTTGAAAGGTGTATAATAGCAGGAGCTCAGTGTCAGAATATGAATTCAGTTTTGTACATTCACATTTTGAAGATAAGGAATATCTCCTTAGGTATGGAGTTATGAGAAATGCTGCTTGGATATTTCTGACAACTTTAAATAATAAAAAAATTCCCAAGTTTGAAAACAAACTCTGAACTTCTGCCGGTAACGTGTGATTGTTTGATTTTTGGTAGGGAGTTTGGCAACACGTGGAGGGAAATGTATTTCATTCATTCATTCACTTCTTTTCAAACATGCACACATTCACAGAGTGCGTGCTCTAATCCAGGCATCTGGGTTAGGCACCAGTGATTAAAAAAACAAAACCATCAAACCCCACCATAATAAAAATAGCTGTGACCCTTTTGGAGAAAGGTAATTTGTGTAAATAAATGATCAGTTTAAATTCCGACGAATAGCCATCTCTAAAAGTAAGTAGGAAATGAACTGCTACTGGGAACCTTTTTTTCACGTATACAGACTCAGTTTTCAAATACTTCTTATGGCTACAAATATATAGAATAGAGTTATTTCTTGTTTTATTTCCAGGTGAAAGTTAGAACTTTATTTTTAAAGCTCTTGGGAGAGGTGGAATTTGTTTGGGTTTGGCTCTCCAAAGTAATAAATTCTATCAGCTAATCAACACACTAAGTGCAACTTTAGTTTAATTGTTTGGATGCTGAGTGGAAACCTCTCCCCACGCCGTCCCCGCTTCTTCCGCTCTCGCCGTTTCCCCGCCTTTGTCGTCTTCAGCTACTGACTACTGTCAGTTAGACGTTCGGGACATTGAATGTGGGAGGCCTTCCCCCTAGATTCTTATGCCACCAGCACGGCCCCAGGTGGCGCGGTTCTGCCTGTGATAGGTGAGCGCGCGCATCCTGAGGGCGGTGTGTGTGGGGTCCTTCCTCTCCGGCATGTGCAAGGGATGACTGTGACCTGGGATGAAACCACTTGAGCTTCTTTCCATCTGGGTTTACGTGGTGGTCAAAGAAAGTGCCTTTTCATCTCACCCCACCTCACCTAGGCAAACTTAAAACTGAACCTTCTCTAAATATTTATTACTGTCTGCTGACCTCTTTCAGGGAGTAATGCACCAAGTAGAAAGATCTAATGCTTAACCCCCAAACACAGTTATTAAGTGTACAGGGAAAGATAACACAAAGTACGGCCAGTCACACTATTTGGAAACAGTGGGAGACTGTAGTCGTCTGGGTTTATCCGGGGGATTGTTACAGTCGTAGTGGGAAACAACAGAGTGTAATCACACACACCAGGATATTTGATGGTAGTGTCTCATCAGTTGCCATTTGATAGATGAACAGCGTGGAATTCATCTTAATCCAGTTCGCCTATGGCTTGATATGGTCTTTTTTGTCAGCTAAAAATTATTGGGAAAAAAAAAAAAAACATGTCCAAAGTGTTTCATTTTGGGGAAAATTTTCAATCATGTTTCTCAGAGAAGCCTGTGTTTTCCTCACATGTAAACCGCATGCCATTTAAATAACGGGGAATTATATAATTGTCTTGTGTAATGCAACATTCTAAACAAAATTGCTGCCCAAAAATATATTCTGAATAATGAATGAGTCTAGAAAATTTGGTCAAGGTGCATGGCTGAATTTGGATAATTTAAGCACAAAAGGAATTCTACATATCAAGAAAATAAATCAAATATTGTTAGAAATGTTGTATGTGTATATTTGAGTCACCCTTTACTTTGCTTTTAAGGAGAAAAAAACCCTTGAAAGTTATGGGATGACAAAGTGAGGGGTAGAGAAGTATAAGGTGATGTTACCTGAATTATGTATGGTGTTTATGTAATCCGAATAGTAGCTTACTTCCCAAGCTTTCTTTCATTTGTGGGTCACCCTCTGTGATTTCAGGTAGCTGGTGAAAAGACATTTTCTTCCCTCAAAGAACAGGTACAACTGAGAGATTATTGTTATCACGTCTGTGCTCTCTGGAGGCCAAAACATTTGACAGCAAAGAGTCTGAACGAACCTAAGTTTACCTCAAAGTTAGAAGAAGAGCAGTGTTGAGAATTAAGAGACATTCACTCAAAAGTCTACTGACTTCAATGGCCGTATTGCCAGAAATCAATTTTTTGGGTATGGCTGCTTTGGCTCTGTAAATTCTCCTGTTCAGTGTAACGGAGCAGACCAGTTGTCAGTAAAGTGTTTGCAATATCTCCAATTAGCTTTTACCCCGAAAAGGGAAGAATCTGAAGAATGGGCTGCAGAAAGACGTGCGTTGGGTCCAGAGAGACGAGGTCCCAGACAAAGTGTGGCCTCTGGACCCTTTGCTGAGAGGTAGCTTCAGGAAGCCTCTTGTGGTCACTGCTTGACCTTGCATCCTGCCCCTCCTCCTCTGCCCTCCCCTCACCCGTTTATCCTGCTCTCCTTTCTTTTGTAGCATTTATCACCTCGTAATAAATTATAAAATGTGCATATATATTATGTAAACATAATAATATATAACTATGGTAATACATGAATATAATGATACATGCTTGTTGTTTGTTTCCATCTGCTAAAATGTAAAGCTCTTTGAAGGCAGGAATCTTCATCTGTTTTGTTCATTCATATATTAAAAGTGCTCAAAAAGGGCTTGGAGCATAATAGGTGTTCAGTTATTTGTGGCAAGACTCGTTCCCCATGGGGAAAAGGACCCAAAGGGCGACCCAGAGTTCCCAAAGATTTCTAAGACAAATGTAAATAAGGAATTCTAAGCACTTTGAATAATTTATTGGAATTCAGTGTGAGATTTTTGAGAAGACGATTATTTCCTTTCATGTACTGCTGTTTAATTTATATCTCAGCCTCCCTCCTGGGAGCATGTTGAGCTTGATTATTCCAGGAAGTAAAGCTTAAAAGATACGGGCACTTATTTTATTAAAGCAGAAGAAAGAAAAGAGGGAATGCATTGACTCATGGTTAGGGGATTTCTAGGGAAATGGCCCTTTCTCTATTTTGTGCAGAAGAACTTTGTATTCTGTTTAACGGTTTTGAATTGGTGACTGTTTCTGAGAAACTGAGTTCATTACAAAAACTTACGTCATTCGATTTATCTCAGTTGGAAGAAAAAGAATAGGGCATAGTGAGAGCATGAGTTAATTTGTCCTTTATTATATATTTAATTAAATTTTATTTATATTTTATTAGAATGCCCTAAATCAGAGGCTTCAAAATTCCAATCTGTAGACCAGTGCTGTTTCATAATAAAATGTTAGTGACAAAATGAGAAAAATTAGACTCTCCATATCCTGCAAATCAGCAATTTCTTTTCTAGGAATTTATTCTAGAATAAATTAGAATTTAATTTAATTCTAAATCTAGAATTTTTACATAGAAGTATAAATAATGCTACAAGGATATTCATCACAACATTTTGTTTGGACTTATGAAAAAATAAAAGGACTTTAATATCTACTAAAACTTCAGTGTGCCTAACCAATGCAATTTTATGTAGTCAAGGTATAGAAAGGTATATTTATTGACATGAAAAGATGTCCATCAAACAGTTAAGTCACTAAAGGAGGTTTTAAAGCATTATGATCTGGTGTGTGTTATATACGCAATTATTTTCAAGCATAAGGAACCTGAATATAATACCAGCGGTGGTTGTCTCAGGATAGTGGAGGATTGTTTTAAGTTTTTCATTTCATATACTTTATATTTTTATACAGTTAGAAATTAGAATGTGTAAGTTACACAATAGCATTTATCAAAAGGTAAGTAAGTGTTTTTACATTCTATTTTCATAATTTGGGGATATTTCACTGACTTTTGGTATTAAAAAGACTTGAAGTTTTGAAGATGTGTTCCTTTCATTTAACAGCAGCGTATGTTCAGCCAAAGGGAGAGTTTCACAGCTTGTATGTAGCTCTTTGATTTTTTTGAATATATAGACATGGCAAGCACTGCGGTCATCAGTTATATATATCAGTTATATACATAAAATGCTTCAGCAGCTTAGAACACACTTTTGCACTCTTCATCTCACTACAGCTGTGGAAGGTGGGTTATATTATTGCTCCCATTTTAGAAGAGAGGGTTTTAAAAAAAATTTTATTGAAGTATAGTTGATTTACAATGTTAATTTCTGCTCTACAGCAAAGAGATTCAGTTATACACATATATACGTTCTTTTTCATATTCTTTTCCATTATGGTTTATCACAGGATATTGAATATAGTTCCCTGCGCTCTACAGTAGGACCTTGTTGTTTATTCATTCTGTATATAATAGTTTACGCCTGCTAATCCCAAACTCCCAATCCTTCTGTCCCCCAAGAGAGAGGGGTTTTAATGCTCACATGCTTTATGTGATTTGTCCAAGTTCATTCAACTAGGAAATCCTGGGCTCTGAAATTCACGTCCTCGTGCCCACCAAAATCATGCCTTTCCCCCCACGTGCACTGTTACGTGTAACTGCAGGCAAATAAATGGACTGCTCTGAAGAGCACAGCGGTGTTTGAAGAAATGTCCATCCTCCCCGGGCCCAAGCTGTGCTACCATTTGGAGCAGACACTGGTGTCACAGCCACGGGCAGCCACTGTGACAGCCCCACTTCCGAGGGAGAGAAGGCAGGAGGCTGCCAGGCCATGAGGAGCTCTCATGTGGTGAGAGCTCACCCAGTGAGCTGTGGTGAAACTTCACCCAGTTATGTTCTCCCTGAGCTGCCTGTTTTTGTGCATCTCACGTGGACAAGGTGTCTGGAACCTCTGCTGTGCTCTTTCAGGGCAGGCAGTGTTTTGAACAATGGATTTCTCCTCCCGTTTAGACACTAGTTTGAGAAAAACAAGCTAAATCCCATCAAAATGAATATATAACCATGACAACTATTTAACTGATAACTATGATTTCCTGTCACTAATCCTGCGTGTATTTTGAGTTACTGCACTTAATACGCTGAGGATGTGTTGGAAGATGTTACCTGTCCACCGGGCACCTCAAACTTCACGTGTTTAATACAGAGCTCTGGGCCTTACCCCTTGGTCCACAGCCAACCGGCTGTCTCAGTTCAGCCTCTGGCGACAGCATCCTTCCAGCTGCTCCAGCCAAAACCTCAGTGTCATCCTTGTGTCCTTCCCTTCTCTCACATCCTGCGTCCATTTCATCAGCGAGCCATGTGGAACCTTCATGTACACCGGGATCTGGGCCACTTCCCTCCCTCCCCTGCTTTCACCCTGACTCAGGTCACGGGCCTTTCTCGCCTGAATGTCCCGGTGGGCTCTAACCTGGTCTCCTTGCTGTGGCCTTGCTTTGTCCTTGCTATGACCTTTCTGTCTTTGCTCTGACCTTGCTATGACATTGCTCTGTCCTTGCTATGTCCTTGCTATGACTTTGCTCTGTCCTTGCTATGACTTTGCTGTGACCTCTCTTTGTCCTTGCTCTGATGTTGCTTTATTCTTGCTATGACCTTGCTCCGTCCTATATGCCTTCCATCCACGCTCAGTGCAGCCCCAGGATCCGTCCCCTCACTGAAGCTCCTGCTGCTCCTCCAAGGCCCTGGGCTGCCCCCGCCAGCGCTTTCACCTACTCTTCCCCCAGGCTGCTAAGGGCTCCCTGCAGAGATGCTTCGCACTTGAGTGCATGGCCAGCTTCTCAGTGATGCTTCCGGTTGTCGTACTTGAGTCCCTTACCCCCTTGCCCAGCTTTATTTTTCTCCAGACTACTTGCCATTATTATATGTGTGTGTGTGTGTGTGTGTGTGTGTGTGTGTGTGTGTGTGTATATCTTAGTTACATCTTAGTTCTATGCCTAGAATACATTTGTTCCAAGAGGTTGGTACTCTCTCCTACTAAAGGCTGTATCCCTAGTGCCTCTAACTGTGCCTGGCACATAGAGAGACTCAACACATATTTGCTGCCCATTAATTTAACCAAAAGTTATTTCATGATTATATTTAATATCAGGTATAGTATTGAGCATTAGAGTGCTATACAAATGTTAATCTTGTTAAAACATAATTAAATGTATCATTTTTAATCTGGGGAGGGGGGATGTGAAATAAGATCTTTGTAATCACTAGACTTTGAGGTACCTGTCACTGATTTAACCAAATTTGCCAAAAGTAAATTCTGTTCCAGATACGCAGCCATTTCTTATATGATCATTGTAGCTGTTCTTTTATCTGTCTGTCTTGTTTTTGTTTTCTAGAAGAGAGGCACAGTTAGATGAAGAAGGGCAGTTTCTTGTCCGAATAATATACGAAGATTCTAAAACATATGATCTGGTTGCTGCCGCAAGCAAAGTCCTCAGTAAGTTAAATGTGACTCTCCTTCTTTGGCTAAACCCACCATAGACATCCAAAGGCATGCATGGCCCAAGGTCGCGGTGTGAGCTGCATAGGACATGTGCTGCCCAGCCCCGGCCTGGGGCACAGTCACTTGTAATGTTAGCCTCAGGCCACACTGAGTCCCACTGCTCTTTTTACAGACTCTTTAGAGCAGAGAGGAGCTCTCTGCCCCTCCCCACAAAAAGCCATGTGTTGAGGAAGGAAAAAAAGTATTGATACTTAATGTAATAAGTTAATAACGCAATAACAATTTAATGTTGCCATGTCAACAGCACAGTCATTACAAAAGTGTAGAATGCAGAAAATATTATCTCCAAATCTCTTTTGTAATCACAGGTTTTGTTAGGTATTGGTAAAAGAAACAAGAAACTGAGGTCTGCGTCAGACAAAACTCATGCAAGGAGGGCAAAGTCCAAAAAAAAAAAAACTTCATGGGAAAAATGTTGTTCTCAGAGTAGTATCTCACATCCTAATAGCACTTAATTTACAGCTAGGCTACAGGTTGGATAGACTAGATGGATGCTTTTTGGCTTTGTCAAATATAGCTAGAGCAAGTGCTACCTTTTGCAGGATACAAGAATTACCAAAAAAAAGTATGGTAAATTGTTAATAATAAGAAGAAAAATATCTTGCCTCATTGGTAATCAAAACTGACACAAATGTGAAATAATTTTTATACAGATTTGGCAATTAAAAAAAAGTATCTAGTGTAGTCAAGGGTAGAGTTAAAGAGGAAATTGTGCACATTTAAAATCTGTTGGTAAGATAAGAGATTTTTTAGAGAATAATTTTGCGTCATCAGTCAAAATCTTTTAAAAAATGTTCAAATCCTTTAGAAATTTTTCTTAAAGAAATGATTAGATTTATTAACATTAAGAGTTATGGGTGTTTTCATTTCAAAGTTACTTACATTATGAAAAATTGGAAAAGCCTACATTTCGAGCAAGCGGGCATTGGTGAAATAAATTGTTGCATATGTGTTGGATAAAATAGTGATTAAAATTGGTATTAAAAAATTTTAAATTTTAGGCAATATTAATAATTGAATATTAAGAAAAACACAGGGTCTTAGGGTACATACTATATGCAACCGAGTTATTAAATATGCATATTTATATAAAGAAAAATAATTTTGCACCACAATATTATCATGTGCATTCTTGATGATTTTCAAGATCCTTCTGTATTTTTTGGAAAAAGTAGGTTATACCTTAAGTATAAGTTTAAAAAAGCTCAAAATTTTGTCATGCAAACTGAGAAACTGCTTTGCTTTAAGTACAAACTTACCCTGTTAACACGTCAATACGCTGTCTTCTCAGATTTCATTGTATTTTCCTGGCCAGATGTTTTTCCTGTGATCTGTTCACTCTGCACAGAAATTGAGGATATTTAACATTTTTTATTATGCACTTGTCTTCATTCCTCCCACTAACAATTTTCCATCTCTAATATATTTTCTTTCTGTTGCCTCTCAAATCTATAAACTAGATCTCAATGCTGGAGAAATCCTCCAAATGTTTGGGAAGATGTTTTTCGTCTTTTGTCAAGAATCTGGTTATGACACAATCCTGCGTGTGCTGGGATCTAATGTCAGAGAATTTCTGCAGGTGAGCAGTTTGAGGTTCTGGAGCTAAAAGTTCTGAGTTTTTGATTTTCCAATGTAGTCTCTAGAATCCTGTTGTTCAGCCAGCTGGATGAGTGTCTAGCTGCTGAAATGGAATCATAGTGACATTTTTCCTAATTCACGTAAAATAATAATTATTGGACGGTCTTGAATACATTTTAGCATTTTTCCTTCATATTTTTTCTTTAATTTTTGGTACTGATGCTGAATACTCAAGTTGTAAAGTAGTGGTCTCTGAAAGACTCAACATGTGATCTGTGCAGCTCCCTTTTAAAAAATTATTCTTTGTGCTAGCAGCTGTGGTTTTATGTATATAACATGGGTTTATTTTCTACTTGTAAGTCACTCCGAGTTTGCATAGCGTAATTAAATAGTGTATCAGTATCTGTGATGTTCTACCTGAAGCTCGCTGTTTCGGAGAAAGCGCCTGCCACCAAAACAAATTTGAGAATCATTGCTCCTGGTTACATATTAGTTAATCTACTCTGGAGAGGAAAATAGGAAATCTTCCAAAGTCAGTCTCAGGTGAAGTCAAAGATAAATAATGTCGTCAAAGGCCTTTGTCTTCTTGTTAAGATTACCTTATTTATTTATTTTTTTTATTATACTAGCAAATGACACAGTAGGTGGGAGACTATTTTGGGATTGACTGTCCTATTTTAAGCACAGGCATTTGTGAGACCCTCTTCTTGAAATGTGTTAACATTGAATGTTATGTGGTTGTTTGTAAAGGATATTTCTAAACTGGCTGCTGAAAGCAGCCAGATCTTGCTGGAAAATGATGTCAGTGCAATACTAGCTGAACCGGAGCCCAGTTTGGGGGGAATGTAAACTGCTTGCAATCCAGCTGCATTATTGATTTAACAGCCAAAATAAGAACTGTAGTGTTTAATCAAAATGTTGGTGGTTTACATAGTGACATTTTTCTTATAAACTAAAAACAGCATTAAATCAAGATGGAAACTGGTTTGTGGTCCCTGCCATGGATTTACGGAAACTACTGGTGTCCAGAAAAGCTGCCACTTCCAAATGAAGTAGCTGCCAGGAGATATTTAAATTAACCTTTAACAGGTTGTATTTAAATGGATTACTTTACATGGATTGAAGTTTGAGATGTAAAAGTATTTTGGGATCTGGGGGTTTTGAATACATTTCCATTTTTAATACTTCTGTTGACTGCTGTCACCTCAGCTAAGTTTCAGTTGCAGTTCCTCTCCCTTAATTTTAACGTTGTCAGTGGCCACATCTGTGTCAACAAACCGTTTACTTTTTTTTTTACCCTTTACTCATTGTGACCGACTGCTAGGTGTGTAGTGGGACAGCAGAGGATGGGCAGCTCCGGAGGTTTCTCCTGTTCTGTAGAGCTGCCCTGCCCGGCAGGATGGTCTCCACGTGAATGCTCAGCCCGTGAAACGTGCTCTGGGTAAAACACACACCAGGCTTCAAAATGAACGCAAATAGCTTATACCTATTTTATGTTGACTACATGGTGAAATGATAAAATTTTGGAAATACTGAGTTCTATAAAAATGTATCATTTACATTAATTTCACTTGGCTCTTTTTCCTTTTTTAAACACGGCTACTAGAAAATTTAACATTACATGAAGACTAATATTTGTGACTCGCCTTAATGGCTGTTAATGCCTTTTATTTTCCCTGGGCAGCGTTATTTTAAGTAGTCCTGAGTCTGTTTTCCTCAAAGTCAATAGGCAGTTTTTAGTTAATATACCTTTAAATTACACACGATTTTATTTTATTTTTTTCTTTCGGTGCAAGTGTGAACAATGAGGAAACTGGAAAGTTAGAATACTGTAAAGTTTTCGTCAGTATTGTCTATTTTTGATTGAATTGGTTTTTTTCCTGGTTTTGAAATTAATATCTTAATGGCAAATTGGCTACATTAACATACTGCTTTTCTTAAAAGTAGATATTTGTGTTATGAGTAGGCTAATTACAAACAAATTAAATGGACCATTTTTCTGTAAAACTGACTATGAAATAAAGCAACTAATTTTCTTAAATTGTTTTAAGATCCTAGCTTGCATTTAAAAATTGACATTCTTCATTATATAAAATAATAAAACATTCTTCATGGTAGACTTTAAAGAGTTAGATAAACTGGGCCTTATTCTAAGGATAGTTAAAAGATTTCTTTTGTCTTTCACCACCTGACTTTAACCAATCACTAAATCCTTAGACTCTATGTCATAAATACTGAATTTTCAGAATCCTACCACTTTTCTTCATTTCCCTACCCTTCCGTGGGACAGTCTACCATTATATACAGGACGGATCGGTTTCCCCATCTCTCTGCATGACCCCTCCATCTCCTCTCCATTCTATAACTAGTGACTTTTCTGAAATGCAGATATATCTCCTCCCATTAGTTACTTGCTTAAACCCTTCAGTGATTCCCAGTTGCTCATTGGAAATGTAAAAAGCAATTAAAATAATTGAAACTACTCACATCCCCGTCTATCTCTCCTCTTACGCTCCCCTAGCCCAGCCAAACAGGACTTCTTCCAGAACTGTTTTGTTTTTTTTTTTTTTTTTAAACTTGCTCTCTCCATCCTCTGAGCTTTTGCACCTGCTCTTCCCTTTGTCTGGAACACTGTTCCTGCTCCTTTTCAGCTGGACCTGTCCTCTTCATCCTGCTGGTCAAATTACTTCTTCCAGGAAGGCTCCGCTCCTCTCTCCTGGCTCTACCCTATTTGAATCAGGGAACCGACATTTCTCATGTTTTGACAGTACATCTATTTCCTCACCCATAGGAGGTCTCACACCATAGATCATTTCCTGTTTGGGGCTGGAATGTAAATGCCATGAGGCCGGAGGTCATGTATAGTCTCTTTTTTCTTTTTTGCGGTACGCGGGCCTCTCACTGTTGTGGCCTCTCCCGTTGTGGAGCACAGGCTCCAGACGTGCAGGCTCAGCAGCCATGGCTCACGGGCCCAGCCGCTCCACGGCATGTGGGATCTTCCCGGACCGGGGCACGAACCCGTGTTCCCTGCATCGGCAGGCGGACTCTCAACCACTGTGCTACCAGGGAAGCCCTATGTGTATACTTTTTATTTGACCCAGGCTGTATTATCCAGATAATACCTCTGTTCCTTTATACACATTTTATACTCAAGGAGATGCTGTATAGATAGTATCTGTAATTTAGTTCCAGAAAAAATGTTTGTTTCTCTCATGGATTTTGTCATTTTGTTTGATTAGTGAACTTAAACAATTTAACAATTTACCAGCTTGAATAACGGACAGTTCTCCTTTGAAAGGCTTTGCTGCCAATAGCAAATTCCCGGCTCTGCTTATACACTCTCCCTTGCATTTTCAAAGTCATTTTAAGAATTTTTACATCATGCCTATTTTTAGTCTACCTCGAGACTTTCACGAAAAGAGCTACACATCTTAAATGGATAATGTAATAAAATGTAGGTTTTAGAGGAAACTTTTTAGAAACATTATTCTTCCAAAGACATCACACAATTTGGAATTGATTTTTGCTAAATGTCCTATGAAAACATCAGTTTGTGGACTATTGATAAAAGTAGATAGTCCTTGCAATTAATTATTATCCTTTTGCTGATTTAGTAACCAAAAACATGATTTATCAAAAAGAGTTAAACAAGGGACTTCCCTGGCAGTCCAGTGGTTAAGACTGTATGCTCCCAATGCTGGGGGTATGGGTTCGATCCCAGGTCAGGGAACTAAGACCCCATATGTGGTGTGGCCAATAAAATAAAATAAAATAATAAGTAGAGAAGAAAAAAAGATAAACAAGAATAGGAAGACATTTTGATTTAGATTTTTGGATTTTACACATTTTATCTGGATTTATTAAAGGTAAGACTATATTTCAGCAAGAATTTTTTCTCTATTCTGCCACTTTCTTATTCTTAACTTAGGAATAAAGTGTGGTTTCATGCTGCTGCTGTAGTAAATTTCTATCTGAAGCTTCTAGTGTATTGATTAAAAGAATGCACAGAACAGATAGGATTTGAAAGCTCCATAAAACATACAGCTGGTAAGGAATGTCCAATCTGATGGTATTCCCAGCCTAATCCACGCTCCCCTTTACCTTCTGATGCCCTATTGCATTACTGCAGATTGTGTTTTCCTCAAATAGCCACACTAATGTCTCCCATCTCACACGCTCTGCTGCAGTGTGATTGTGCTTCTCCCCCATGAAAGGGTGGAGTCCCCTTCCCATGGATCTGGGTTGGCTTTAGTGATTATTTGGCCAGTAGAATACGGCAGAAGTAACATTCTGATACTTCCTAGGCTAGTTCATAAGAACTCTTGAAGTTCCCATCTGAGTATCTGGGAGCATTTGCTCTTGGGAAGTTCCCTGTAGGAACCCAGCCCGTGACACGAGACGCCCAAGCCACAGGAGGGGCCTGTGCAGGCCCTCGGACAGCGCTGCTGGCTGCGCTCTCAGCTGTTACGATGAGTCCGTCCTAGCCTCTGTCTCACTCCAACCCGAGGACTTCCCACCTGAGTCCAGACAGCCCACAAAACCATGAGAAATAATATTAGCGTGTTAAGCCAATAAGTTTGGGGTGCTTTGATATGCAGTGGTGGATAATTGGAACAGCACTCTGTGTCAACTTGTTTTTCCTTTTATGTTTTGTGTCTGTGTTTGTGTGTGTGTACATGTGTACATATATTTACGGATGGATGAGTAGAGCTTTGAGTTGTCCATGTTTGAAGAGATAAGATGGTATACGACCTCTGGGTTTGGAACCCAAGTCAGTCCACAGCAGGGCTACTGATTCATTTCCAGTGGTGTCTTGTTATTTATTATGCTATATATTTTTTACTTCCCCAATAATTTTACAGAGGTAAAATGAAACCTAAATGAGCGTGGAAAGCTGACTATTGAAAAATAAAGGAACAATTTGCAATCTTAGAGACCAGTCAGGATTTAAACTATGAGCCTTCTTAAATATGCATAGGAATCTCAGTGGAATAAGCAAACAGATATTCTGTCATCCTTCACTGGAAACACTGGCTTCTTCCACTACTTTGGGTTTGGTGGCATTTTCACTTACTTTCCCAGTTCATAGACCTAAGAGTCTTCTGCCAGGGCCTTTGTTCAGCCTGCAATGGGATTTTCTTCAATCCATGTCGGCTCCAGGGTTTGGCTTCTAAAAGACTACACTGTAATTTGGCCAGCCCGCCAGGAGCAATCTGGGGTTGATGGCTGATCTGAAAGTCTTAAATGTTTGTGCAAAGTGTTATTTCGGGAAATAGGATTTTTCCTGAACAGCTGTGAAATTCTAATATTTCCCTAAATTATTTATAATGTTTCTTAGAAAAAAAATGCACCATTCATTTTATTTTTAACTTTTGAATTTCAAAAAGAGCTTTTCTCAAAATCCCAAGCACCAGTTTCTATAACCTGTGTCTACCTGAAAAAAAACCACACAATGTAAGAGCCATGAGTTGAGTTGATTCAGTGTCTTGCTGAGGACCGTAGGCAGGGACACAGCCTCTCGGGTGACTCTCAGAAACCGTGGCACAGATGGAAGGGGCAGGTCAGTGTGTATGTGGTGTTGGTGAAGGGCTATGTGCAGTCAGGCGCACGTCTCGGTACCAGATGTCTGCTGGCCACCAGGAGCAGGGATCTTAGTTAATGGCTTTAGTGCTTTTCTGAGTGGCGGAAGATGCAAGAATCCAGGCTCATCAGAATTTCCTAACTACCTGAGGGCCTGTTCTAACATGTTTTTCATCCCTGATCTTCACCCTGAATTCTTCCCTGGGTGTATTGAAGGTCAGCAACTGCAGGGGCTCCATGACTAAATTCTTGTAGAACCAGGTGAGGAGTGGCATCCCTTAGTTGGTATCTGCAATTTTAAAGTTGACATGCTAGAACTCTTGAAGGAAGATAATATTTTAGAATTGTAAGAACTTTTTCTTTGAATAACTCATATATATTTTCACAATTTTACAAAATATTGATTGTCAGAAGTTGTATATGAACGAGATTTTTTTAAACATGAATTTAAAGGCAGTATTATAATAAGTGAAATAGCTTACACAGGTACTTCTATGACTCTTTGCCTTTTTTTTTTTTAATTAAATTTTCTCTTGAGAGGATGGTAATGATAACTATAAGTAGTTTTAAAAATATCACCATTTAAATATTTTTAGTGACTCTGGTACAATTTCTTTTTAAATAAGGCCTTACATTTCTTTTAAAAAAGAGTCCCTGTAGCTTTTCGGTTGGAAGACTATTTCTCAAGGAGCAGCTTTAAGTAGAAAAGGCACAAAACTATCATTAAACATTGACCCTTACTTGCTGTGAGCTCATGCTACTGATGCCCGGACTTGGTGCTTCCCATTATGCAGGGGTGACTTTTCCACTTTATCAGCGTCTTGCTTGTTTCAGTTTTTCACATTCAAATTCTAACATAACATCTTTCTTAGAAAACTTAAAATGCTTTTCAAATTGCATGACTCTCACAAAGTAAATATTGATGTTGGTCTTGCTTTTCAGAAGTGTGAGGGATAAAAAGAAAGGAAATGCTGTCCCTCATCCTCTTTCCTTAAAAAAAGGGAGGTTTGCAGTGACTGATTTTTAAGATTCTTTCCAGCTCTAGACTGCAATAATACTCTCAAGTAACACACTCAACTCCCTTCTCCCCATCCCCTAGAATAAGGATTCTTTTTTTCTTTTAATTAGTTAATTGATTTTTTTGGCCGTGCTATTCTGGCTCTGTGTTTGCGGGGTCTCAGCTCCCCGACCACGGATTGAACCCAGGCCACGGCAGTGAAAGCCCGGAATCCTAACCACCAGGCCGCCAGGGACCTCCCTAGAATAAGGATTCTTGAACGCTGAAAAATCTCTCTCTCTCTCTCTCAACACTTTCAAGGCAGGGTCTTAAGACACCCATTTATGTGCATCATTTAGGAATTTTTAATTAGATGCCCTGGAAACAGGGGAATGAGGTAGTTAACTCCCAGAAACTTTGCCTCTGTAAGTATGTATAAGCTTATTTGTGCCATGCATATTACAAAGAGAAATTTTGCATTTATTTTGAAGCATTCCAAGATGTTTAAAAATATGGAACTTCAAAGTAATATTTCTCAAAGGATTAATACATTCTCTTTTGGTCCTAAATCTGTGGGGTGTACTAAATCCCAGGACACCAGCACTAGTTTTTTCTTCTGTAAATGATAAAGGCTGGAGGACTTACAAGTAGCAGAATTCCTGAGAAGCAGTACATTCATCTTGCTTGCAGGAAAAAGCAGTAAAATGATACCAGGACATTCAGAGAAATGAAATGAAAACCTCAGACCAACCTTTTGGCATCTTGAGGCAAAATAGATGAATGAACCTGCTCTCTGTTCCTTTCCTGTTTCCTAGTGTCATAAAGCTAAGGAGAATGACATGAAAGCGTATTTGAGGTTTGCTTTACTGTTTCCTGGGAATCTACTTGTGCTGAAATACATGCGTTGACTTTTTTTCTTTCTCTTATTTGTGTACTTCTTTGTAACTAGCCATTCAGCTCTTTTCTTTGTATAGCCACCTCCATGGGTATATTTAGAAATAAAACAAAACCAGTTTTAATTGAAACTCTTGTTTTCCAAAATATATTGCTACAACCATGTGGACGAATAATCAGCTTTGTATAGATGGTGTTATAAAATGTAGACAGACAAGGTTTTTCTCTTGGCTATTTTGAGTATCTTTGTTGTGGCCTTTGAGGTTCCTGCAAACAATTATAGTCTGTGAAGAAAGTACATTTTTAGCAGTACAGATGTACTCAGTTGAAAATAATTTAATATATAACCATGAATTCCATTTCTCATAATAGGCAGGCAATGGTAATCACTTCAGTTTTGAGAGAGTAAGACCCAGTAAGGGAAGCTGTAACTAAAGAAATCCCAGGAGTACTTTTTATGGTTAGATACTACCTAAAGAAAATCAATATTACATTAAGTGGTGTTAAATCTTTTATGCTCCAGGAAAGCACTTTAGTTGTCTAATTAATAGCAAACTCGACAAAACAGTCAGTCCCTGGAGAGTTGGTTACCACAGAGACGTATTAAAAGATTGACATGACCTCATGTGTCTTGATTTCCCACTTGCTTTGGATTGATAAATTTAAGCAACATTTTATTATTAATACTTTAGTATTAACAATACCTTTAAGGCAAATATTAAATTAAGATGGCGTTATTTAATTAAATTATTTAAATTAAAATGTCCCCACATATAGGGAGCAGTGCCTGTCCCTGTGTGACTCCTGGCTCATCTCTCGCTTTCTTTAGCATCAAAGATGCAGAGAAGGTGAATGGTACCATCGGTACCGCTTCCTGCCATCTGCTTACCTGTGTATAGAAATGTGCTCATATAATATGACACAAGATGAAAACAGATGAGTGTGAAAGTAATCTAGGCATATTGACTTAAGATGTACTGTATGTGAACATTTTATAGAAGAGAAATTGAAAAAAAAAAATCTACATATTTCAAGTTACTGTTTGACTCATTTTTAAATTTTTTCATGAAAATGAGCCGCAACACAGTACCCGGGCCTGACTACATTAGGAAATTATTTTAGGAACAAGAACAGAAATTTAATTTAGCAGCAACAGGCTGAATTTTGACTTTGCAGGGAACACATACAAAACTCTCTTGATGATCTTTTTTCTCACCAGCTTTTCTATGACAGCGTTTTTGCAGCATCAGCAGACGTGTAAGGGGTCTGGCAGGGTTATGAGGGGCAGTCTTCATGTCTCCCTTCCCAGGACAGGGTTCCCGTGGGAAGACCTCATCATAGGAAAACCCTCTGTGTGACTTAGCACGTGAAGTCGTCTCAGGCCTTCAGCTGCTCGAGGTTTCTGTAAACTGTCCGTCCTTAGCATCTGCTGTGTTGGGTTCCTTTTACCTGGTAACGGCAGCCTGTGGAGCAATCAGGACCACTTGGTATTTGAGTTGAGAACTGGCCTGACTTGATTATAACAGGTGGAACTGGTGGGGCAGAAAACCAAATTTTAGCCCTAGGCCTGAAGGCATTTCAAAAAGAAGCCAGCTTCACCAGTTGAGGGGACTGGAGCCATGTATCCCAATCAGAATGTCAGCCTTCGTGACCTCAGCTCTTACCTGCACTCTGTGTCTTTGGACCCCCATCCTTTAGTCTAACCCTAACCCTTGTAGGCACCCAAAGCCACTCTGCACATTGGTTTGTGATCTAAACCATGAACTGCTTACAGTTCGGGTCCGTGTGGTGCAGATCTGGGCCGGCCCTGTCCCCTGCCCCCGGCTGCAGCGCACAACCTGCGTGACGCGCAGTGCACGTGCTTTATACGCTGCACAGACAGCGCACAGATGAGCGTTGGGCGACGCAGGGCCGCACGTGCCCTCACGGAGCTGCCTCCTGCCACACTCGCGCCGTGTCCTAACTGACGTCTTACTGGATCCTTGTTTCCGTAAACTGGCCTCTCTGAGGCATCTGGAACGAGAACCGTCCTTCCGTTTTGGCCCCTTTCCACACCTCCTTTTCAGATGTGCTCCTTGAGGCCCAGGGCATCCTGAGACCGTTCTGCTTTTCCCATTCTCTTTAGCAAAATCACCAGTTATTGACAGGTTCCTATTTGGTGAATTAGCTGTTTTACTGCTACCATGACAAATGCCCACAACCATAAGCGCTTAAAACAACACACATTATTATCCTGCACTTGCGTAGGTTGGGAGGCCATAGGGGTCTCCCTGGACCATGGTCAGGGGGCCAGCAGGGCTGTGGACGGGGATGGAGGATGGGGAAGGTTTCCTCGCCTGTTCGGGTGTAGGCAGAATTCAGCCCCCGGGGCCAGACGTAGGGCTGTGGACCAGTTTCCTTACCGGCCATCGGGGGGCTCATAAGGCCCCAGGCTCTCCCCAGGCCCTGCGTGCAGTGTCCTGTTCCTCAGACCCTGGTTCCTCCTCAGTTCCCACATCCCTCCCTGCAACCAGGAAAGGTTCTTGGCACCTAAGGACTCAGTCACTCATGGGATTAGGCTGGGGCCCAACCATAATCTTCCCAAGCAAGGTCCAAAACCTTAATGCCATTTGCAAAATCTCTCTTGCCACGTGAGGTAACATGTTCAAAGGGACTAGGTCTGGAACCTTCGGGACACCATTATTTTGCCTACTACATCTGGGGTGGGCTCATGCTTTATATACATCATTTTAGTTATTTCCATTTTATCAGAAGAAATCAAGCCTTAGAAAGTTTGGGTAGGTTGGCTACATTATCATGAAATGACAGTGTCATGATTTAAATCCAAGTCTGCTTGATTATTTTTATTATTATTATTTAGTTATTTTTTAAATAGTTGATTTTTTTTTTCATTTTTCTTTTTTTTTGGACACACCATTCAGCTTGCGGGATCTTAGTTCCCCAACCAGGGATCTAACGTGGGCCCTCGGCAGTGAAAGCATGGAGTTCTAACCACTGGACCACCAGTGAATTCCCAAAGTTGGCTTGATTTTTTTTTTTTAATAATAAGTGATTAATTTTATATTGTTTTTTTTTAAAACATCTTTATTGGAGTGTAACTGCTTTACAATGGTGTGTTAGTTTCTGCTGTATAACAAAGTGAATCAGCTATACGTATACATATATCCCCATATCCCCTCCCTCTTGCGTCTCCCTCCCACCCTCCCTATCCCACCCCTCTAGGTGGTCACAAAGCACCGAGCTGATCTCCCTGTGCTGTGCGGCTGCTTCCTACTAGCTAGCTATTTTACATTTGGTAGTGTACATATGTCAGTGCTACTCTCTTACTTGGTCCAAGCTTCCCCATACCCGCCGTGTCTTCAAGTCCATTCTCTACGTCTCCGTCTTTATTCCTTCTAAAGCCACCTTGCTCTTAATTCCTGTACCATGCTATGCTATGGGTGTGAGCTACTATATTTGTGCAACACACACACACAACACGCATTATGAATTAAGTGTTGGAAAGCCATGTTGCACCCAGTCAGTAGTATAGCTCGCACCATTTCTTCTGATCTTTAAATAAATATATATATTTTTTATTTTTAATATTAGAGAGTAATACAAGAAAGTGGGGAATTTGGTACATTCTAAATTAATCACAAGGCTATCAGAACAGAAAATATTTATTTGCAAATTTATTAGTTTTCCAAGGCTTCAGTTCCAAAAGGTTCAATTTCACAGGTTAGCTATGAGGCTTTACCTTGCTTGGAGACTATAAATGAACATGAAGAAATTATACTGATATAATTTCCAAAATGATTTTAATTACTAAAATATTATTTCACAAAGAGTATGCTTATATTTTCATATGCTTATAACTCTGATGTAGTTTTTGAATTAATAGTCAAGTTCTAGGATTGTAGTGGAAACAAAGTGTAATATGTGATCACTTTGGGCATTCCATGCTGGTTATCATAACATAAATATACAACTGCCCCAAACTCTTGTAAATATGCATACCTTTGTCTTAACTCATAACTGTGTTTCTTTTTTCTGCTTCAGGCATCCGTCTTACACCCCCTTCTTTGTTTACCTTCCTTAAAATGTTTCCACTGTTAACAGTCACAGATATTTTTCTTTTTTTAAAATTATGGAAATATAGTTTACAATGCCGTGTTAATTTCTGCTGTACACCAAAGTGATTCAGTTATCCATATATATACACATTCTTTTTCATATTCTTTTTTTTAATGCAAAGGTTTATTATTTATGTATTTTTTTTTTTAAATTTTATTTACTTTTGGCTGCGTTGGGTCTTCATTGCTGCACGCGGGCTTCCTCTAGTTGTGGCGAGCGGGGGCTGCTCTTCGTTGCGGTGCGCGGGCTTCTCATTGTGGTGGCTTCTCTTGTTGTAGAGCACGGGCTCTAGGCATGCGGGCTTCAGTAGTTGTGGCACACGGGCCTAGTTGCTCTGCAGCATGTGGGATCTTCCCGGACCAAGGATCTAACCCGGGTCCCCTGCAGTAGCAGGCGGATTCTTAACCACTGCGCCACCAGGGAAGTCCTCATATTCTTTTCCACTATGGTTTATCACGGGATATTGAATACAGTTCCCTGTGCTATACAGTAGGACCTTGTTGTTTATCTGTCTATACACAGTAGTTTGCATCTGCTGACCCCAAACTCCCAGTGCATTCCCCCCCGCCCTGCCTTGGCAACCACAAGTCTGTTCTTTATGTCTGTAAGCCTGTTTCTCTTTCGTAGATATGTTCTTTTTTTTTTTTTTTTTTTTTTTTTTTTTTTTTTTTTTCTTTTTGCGGTATGCGGGCCTCTCACTGTTGTGGCCTCTCCCGTTGCGGAGCACAGGCTCCGGATGCGCAGGCCCAGCGGCCATGGCTCACGGGCCCAGCCGCTCCGCGGCATATGGGATCCTCCCAGACCGGGGCACGAACCCGTATCCCCTGCATCGGCAGGCGGACTCTCAACCACTGCGCCACCAGGGAGGCCCTCGTAGATATGTTCTTTTGTGTCATATTTTAAATTCCACATATAAGTGATGTCATATGGTATTTGTCTTTGATGTACTTCACTTTGTATGAGCATCTCTAGGTCCATCCATGTTGGCATATGCAAATGGCATTATTTCGTGCTTTTTTATGTCTGAGTAGTATTCCATTATATATATATATATATATATATATATATATATATATATATATATGTGCGTATCACATCTTCTTTATCCATTCACACAGATGTTCTTAATTTCGTCACCTTAGTTTCAAGTTCTCTGTGGCTCTTGCCTTACCGACGTCTGGATGCAGCAGGGAAGGATGTGCCCTGTGCGTGTTCGCATGGCCCGTGGGCCCCTGAGCTCAGACCTGAGTCTGCTTCCTCAGCCTCCTGTCCCGAGGGCAGCTGCCCCCTGGGAGCAGCGCTTACACGCCGCTCTGTCCTCTTCCTTGCAGAACCTCGACGCCCTGCATGACCACCTCGCTACCATCTACCCGGGTATGCGGGCGCCTTCCTTTAGGTGCACCGACGCAGAGAAGGGCAAAGGGCTCATCCTGCACTACTACTCAGAGAGGGAAGGCCTGCAGGACATCGTCATCGGGATCATTAAGACGGTAGCTCAGCAGATTCACGACACTGAAATAGACATGAAGGTAATGGTCAGTAACTGGGGCTCTTCTGGGCACAGATGACGTGCGGGGTGTTAGAAAGGTGCTCTGAATGTGGCCCTGCTCGGCGCCGCTAGTGGCGCTCGGCAGAGGTAGAGACCAGCCGTAACAGTGGCAACGCTGGCAGTCTTCTGTATTTGGCTTGGAATGCATATACAGGGTGGTTTTTCCTTGTGGGAACAGATTTTTCTTTCTAATTATATATATTGCTCAAGGCAACGGGAAATTTAATTTGCACTTCCTGTGAGCTCACACTAGCTGGGAAGCAGGAGGACCCGTGTCTGGCTGAGCTGTGGCCTTCAGAATACAATAAAAACCCTGTAACATGGACACATTCTAAAATAATATGAAATGAAGTATTATTTTACTGGGTTTTTGTGTGTGTGTGTGGATTTTTTGGTCTGTCCTTGAAATGTGGTTCGAATATTTCATTTTTGTGGGCTAAAACTTTTGCTTTTTTTTTTTTTTTAAATTAGATCACTTGGTAAAAGAAGCTGGTCTCAGACTTTAAAAAATGTGTTGCTGTTGATAATTCACACTGTCAGTTTTGAGTGATAATTTCAAGGTATTGCTACAATAGCTGTGCAATAAAGGGAGCCATCATTTTTCCTTATTTCTAATCCAGAGAGTCACTCCCAGGGAGCTGTGTTTTGTGTGCTCAGCGTATTCAGCCCCAAGAGACATTTTTTCAGTGGCCCTAGGTTTGAGAAAAGTGGGCAGAGGGTACCCTATTTCAGTTTTCTTTCTTTATAGAAAATCTAATAGGCAGTGCTTTCTTAGATCTATAGTTACATTCTAACATGTGTGGGAAGCCCACACTTTAAGTACAGTATTACACAAATAGAAATTGTAACATTTAAATTAATTTAGAAAAGTATGCAGTATATTTAGTCTAGTAATGTCACATGCGATTTCACGGGTGTTTTTTCTTTCAAGAGTTGGTGTCATTTTTTACGTGATCCCCAGGTGCATCCTTAGTTTCTCTACAACTAGAAAGTGGGAGTATGGATAACGTAACATTATCAAATCCAGAGACATTTAAAAATTAAAAACTTGGGTCAAGGATTGAAATTCACCCGTGATTAGGAATCTCACTGGAATTCAATTAAAATTGTATATGCCTTTCATTTCCAACTTTGGATCCTGACACCGAACTAATACTTCACTTATAGTACATGAGCCTGTATCAAGGGGGTTGTAAACACTGGGTCTGCTCTTGGTTTGTTCATTACGTAGCCAAGCTGAGCAAGAAGTAAGGGCATAGAAACTTTAGGAAAGCAACATAAACTGGGGCACCCTTGGAAACTGCAGTTGCCATGGTTATTAGAGCCTTTGGTATGGGAGGTTGACAGCAGTAGCACTCTGTATAATTATGGGGTTCACTTTATACATCCCACTTATACAATGTGGGTTGTCTTGTGACCTTCATTTGTTCAAGTATTCCAATATAGATGTCTGAAATATTTGCATTTGGTAATTATATTTGGTATAGTTAATGTTTTTCAAAGGCACTGTTTTAATTTCCTGAGGTATTCTTAGGTTGAATCCCTAAGTTTAATAGGTCCAGAGCTACCAGACAATTTTAACTACTTCAGGAATATTAGACCATGTCATGAAGGTGATATACAAAGGGGAGGGTAAAAATATGATCAGAAAAGCTGTTCATTTTTCTGATTTAACCAAAGCAAAAGGGTATAATTGAGGAATTCATTAGTAAATTTAGGTTGCATATAACTCAGTTCTTCTAGCTGAAATGGAAACACAGCAGAACATCAAAATTTTAAGATTGTTTTGTTTTGTTTATGAGACTTTAGGGAAATCAATCTTCATGGGGCAGAATTTTCCAATCATAAATAAGAATATTAATCTTTCAGCAGTGTAGTAGATTAGTATGACAGTTTTAGTAGTAATATCCTGATTTCACCATGAAACTACATTTGGGAAAACATATACAATAGCGGACATATTAATTGAGGTTTGTTCTTAAGTGTCAGAGTTTGCTGCAGTGAACTAAGGAAAAAAGGGAAAAAGAGCAATGTTTTGCCTTCATTTAGCTGCAACTGAAGAAATACTCATTCAACTATTTCCCATTTTGATCTGGCTGCAATTTGAGATATGTTTTTTTCTCCTTATAAGAGGATGTGTTGCTTGCAGTTTCTTAAACTCGAAAGGAAAAATCTTTTTTAATAAGCTTAATCATTTATTTGCCTGTGAATAATATTTAGAAATGTAGTTATTCTTTAAATTAGGGAGCTTCGCTCATGGTCATGATTACTCCCATAGAATAAAGTCCTAGATTTGGAATTAAATCAAAAAAGGTAATTTGGGGAGGGGGGATTTTTATGCATTTTGTCGGTCTATTCTTCAGAAAGATTAGTCAGAATACCCCCATTAATGGCATGTGACGTGACTCTTCTTTTGTGTCCTACCTCATTTGATACTGTCATTTTATATACTTGCCAATTGATGGATAAAAAAATGACATGGCATATATTTTTAAATATGTATTTCTGTCATTTCATTTCCCTGTGTGTGCATGTCATTTTTGATCATATTAAACATACCACTCTGTATGATGTGTAGGGTGTCTACTGTACGTGTGCCTGGCTGAGGGGTGCTGAGCCCACCAGGACAAGGGGGTGCTTTCCCCCAAATTCTACCAAAGAGGCTGCATGGACCACTAGGGGACTCGTACCAGATTGGCTATCTTTCTGTGAATTTAGTCAGTCTTCAAATTTCATAAATCAATGTCCAGAAATAGTTTTCTATATTAGGTGTGTATAGTGTTTGCATATATTAAATTTTAAAAGTTAACCTGCTAAATGCAGTTCGCATCACCAGTTTCTTAGGTATTGTAACTAAATGCAGACAATTAACACCATTTCCCCTTTGGGCATCCAGGTTATTCAGCAAAGAAATGAAGAATGTGATCATACTCAATTTTTGATTGAAGAAAAAGAGTCAAAAGAAGAGGATTTTTATGAAGATCTTGACAGATTTGAAGAAAATGGTACCCAGGAATCACGCATCAGCCCATATACCTTCTGCAAAGCTTTTCCCTTTCACATCATATTCAACCGGGATCTCGTGGTCACTCAGTGTGGCAATGCCATCTACAGAGTCCTTCCCCAGGTAAAAATACATCACACTCCCTTGGGGCCTGAGACAAAAGGCCACAAAGACACTATTGTTACAGGTGACCATTCACACCTTTAACCCTTTGCTTATATATCAGGTAACATGGAGCACACTGTACGTCACAGAAGTTCTGTAACTGTAAACTAAGTATGTTTGAGCATACTGCAGCTCTGCCTAGGACAGCTACTTATTTTTTTCTGTTTTAATCACAAGGGCAGTGGGAGAATTCTGTGGGAATAGTGTACTTGTTTTAATGAGGAAGTGAGTAACTTTCCAGTAACATAATCAGTTTTCACTTAATTTATTCAACATGGAGGAAGTAGTCACTGAATATCTACTGTCTGAAAATAACTTTCAAAATCAACCACTGACATTTGCAGGGAAAAGAAAGGAATTTAAAATACACCAAAGAGGAAAGCAATAGAGGTTACCGTGGGGTTTAGTAGAAAAAGCATCAAAAGACAGCAGTTGGGTGATGCCAGGAATGTATGTTTGACTTGTATTATTATTATTGTTATTATATTATCTTCTTATTCAGACCCATTGTCAAGTCCTCTCTTCCTACTTTTCTTTTCTCTCCTTTTCTGACTTTTGGAATTGCACATGACATGTGTCTAGAGATACTTTTTGCTTGTAATTAAGGACACAATTCAGGATGAACTCACATGGGATCTGGCATGAACCCGTAAATCTGGAAGCAGAACGATGTGTGGACTGGGCTGTTATGCTGGCTCTGCCTCTCCTCCATTGATGACCTTGACTGTGTCACGTCCCTCTTGGCCTGCTTTCCCCTTGTTATACTGTGAGGCTAGAGGGTGGATGGAGATCACTTAGTGTAAGCTGTCACTCACTTTCCCTTTTATTGTTAATTAGCCGTCTCCTGATAAACTATGAGTGTCGTGGGTGGTTTTGCTATTTAAATTCCATTTTAAGCCATGGACATCTAACCCCTCATGCTACAATTTAAAAGCTAAGTTCCATTCTTTTTTCTTCAAAAATTCTTCTCTTGTTTAGATTAGCTTATATTTGAATATTAGTCCCCTGATTCCACATTAGGTTTCATGTTCAGGCAACTACTGGATGTTCATTTAGTTGCCAAGCTGCTTAGATGATGATGTGAGTCCACAGTTGAGGTCACTTTCCTACATAATAATTACGATTTTCTATGTTGAAGTGCTGTTGAGCTGGTCTGATCTAATAACTACTATCAAATCATAAGCATTATCGACTAAGTATCCTTTTCTTTTCATCTGCATTTTAGCTCCAGCCTGGGACCTGCAACCTCCTGTCTGTCTTCTCCCTGGTCCGTCCTCATATTGACATCAGTTTCCACGGGATCCTCTCACACATCAATACGGTCTTCGTGTTGAGAAGCAAGGTAACTGAGATATTACTTCAGTAAATGTGAGGAAGTAAGGTCTGTTACAGATTAGAAGTGTTCCACAGGGAGAATTAGCTGCAAAAGCATTCTGTGAGATGCAGAAGGTATATAGAGAGAAAAACCGGAGCCTGAAGGGAGTCCTGTTTCAAAGGCAACGGTGCTGATTTGGGGGTTGCCTGTAGGGCAGTGGGACCCTCTCCTCTGGTTAGAAGAAACACGTGAGAGTTTGGAGAAGGCCTTGCCCAGGCTGCCCGGGTGCACACAATGAAACCAACACCTTTTACTCAATATACAGCTACAGACTCCTGTTTTAGAAATCTGGGGAACTAATAAAGATTTTTTAAACTTCACCCAAAGCCACTGGTTTGTTGTTCCCTAAATTGTCCGTTATTCTTCAGGGCATTTTTGTGGGGAAATACAAGTGATAACATTTTCATTCAGTTGATAGTTGGTCGTGCCCAGATCTCGTAGTTTCTGTTCTTGGGGCTGTTGTAGCCCAGGTGTTCCAGAGGACGAAGCTCATCATCGTTTCCGCCCTCCACCTACAAAGGTCTTCCCCGCACCTACTTCCTGTATTTGGAACCAGCTGCTTCCAGCTGCTCTGTGCATGTAGAGGTGGGCATGGAGACACTGGGTCTGGTCTTTGCTAGAGCCTGGGATTACGTGCTGTGGCCATGGTGGAAAATCAGAAATAAGACTCACTGAAGCTTTCCATAAAGATGTGAGAGTAGCACAGCTACTGTCTTTCTGGGTTCAAAGGAGACGGTCAGTTGGCTTTTCTGCAGTGATGTAAGGCTGTCTGCTTGTTACCTGGCGGACTCTGGTGAAACGCCTCTCCTGTTCTACCTGGGCCGATGTTCTCCCTTACGGTTTGGTGGGAATGAAGTCTCTGTGTCCTTCTCGGCTGAGTCGTTAGGTAGAGACAAAGGCATGAGTGGACGGTTGTGTCTTGCCTTTTCCAGGAAGGGTTGTTGGATGTAGAGAAATCAGAGTGTGAGGATGAACTGACGGGCACTGAGATCAGCTGCTTACGGCTCAAGGGCCAGATGATCTACTTACCTGAAGCAGACAGCATACTTTTCCTGTGCTCACCAAGGTAATCACTTCGAGGTGAATTACAGTAGATAGAAGTACCCATCTTGCGCTAATGAAGGAGTCCAATATCTTTTTATTCAGTTGTTTCTACAACGTATGCTTAGACTTCACAACTCTTTTTATACGCCTCTCTATAACAAGGATAACTTCATTGAACATTTGCAATAAACTCGGAAGAAGTCATGTCTTCTGTTTTATTTGCCATATCTTAGTCAATTTGCTGTGTTTTTGCCATTAGATTAGGGGATCCCTAATCTGAAGGTAGCTAACTCTGTAGCTTTGTACCTTCCAAAGACGCATGATATGTCCATAAGCAAACCTTTAAAGCATGTAATGCGATGGCAGAAATACATGGTTATATTTGGCACCAAGAAATTACTTTTCTAATGATTTCTGGATGTAAGCTATTTTATATTAAAACTATTTCACTACTTTAACTGAGATACACTATTCAAAATATAGTTTTAAGTTGACATTTATGTAAATAACGTTATTTATAATAAACATCGGGACTTCCCTGGTGGCGCAGTGGTTAAGAATCTGTCTGCCAATGCAGGGGACACGGGTTCGAGCCCTGGTCCGGGAAGATCCCACATGCCGCAGAGCAGCTAAGCCCGTGCGCCACTACTGCTGAGCCTGCGCTCTAGAGCCTGCGAGCCACAGCTACTGAGCCCACGTGCCACAACTACTGAAGCCCACGTGCCTAGAGCCCGTGCTCCACAACAAGAGAAGCCACCACAATGAGAAGCCCGTGCACCGCAACAAAGAGCAGCCCCACTCGCCACAACTAGAGAAAGCCCATGCACAGCAACAAAGACCCAATGCAGCCAAAAACAAATTAATCAATTAATTAATTTAAAAAATAAATATAATAAACATTAGAGGGAAGTAAAACTGTAGGTTGGTATTTTCCCAGCGTGACAAGCATTCTACTAAAAGGTGCATGGGAATTTAGAATAAGAAACATATATCTAAATTTACTTGAGAGCAGTATACATAGATAACTATAGAACTTGTTAGCTGATATTTTGTGTATTTATAACTTTGTGCAGACAAAATGTATGCACATTATTTAGTATCACTCAAGAAAAGATGTTTTGGTGGGCTATTGATTAAAAATTTAGTTTAAAGTCCAACTGATCACTTTTCATTTAAAGATATTGTCTTAAAATTTCTGAAAAATCAAATGAATTTTGTAACACCTTCCTTGGAAATTATTAATATGGTATTAAAGACTCATGATGGGTTTTTCCCCTGAGCATATATATTATGAAAATAAAAGAGACAAAATTAGGGAATATGAACTCTTTATATTTTTTATTAATAACCTCCATTGATCTAACTACATCTTCAACTGCTACAAATAAGTGGTCTTCCTTCTGCCTCTTTCCAAGTTGAGCATTGGTAGAATGACAGCTTCTCAATAGGGACAGTTTCTATTCATGGAGAGAAAGGTTTCTTTGGAAATAGAAGCAGGAAATTTAGAGTCTACTTGCTAATCGCCATATGCAGAAATTGGCTACATAGTGACACACTCACCGATCGTCATATGGGAGCTGCTCATGTGTATAGAGAAACCAGTACTCACACAAAATGAGATCAACTGAAAGCAGTTTTACTTACAAAATAAATAACCCCAAGAGGAAAAAAGTTACTGGCACAAAAACAGAAATATAGATCAATGGAACAAGATAGAAAGCCCAGAGATAAACCCACGCACATATGGTCACCTTATCTTTGATAAAGGAGGCAGGAGTACACAGTGGAGAAAAAACAGCCTCTTCAATAACTGGTGCTGGGAAAACTGGACAGCTACATGTAAAAGAATGAAATTCGAACACTTCCTAACACCATACACAGAAGTAAACTCCAAATGGATTAGAGACCTAAATGTAGGACCAGACAGTATAAAACTCTGAGAGGAAAACATATGCAGAACACTCTATGACATAAATCACAGCAAGATCCTTTTTGATCTTAGAGAAATGGAAATGGAGACAAAAATAAACAAATGGGACCCAATGAAACTTAAAAGCATTTGTACAGCAAAGGAAACCATAAACAAGATGAAAAGACAACCCTCAGAATGGGAGAAAATATTTGCAAATGAAGCGACTGACAAGGGATTAATCTCCAAAATATACAAGCAGCTCATGCAGCTCAATATCAAAAAAAAATCCAATCCAAAAATGGGCAGAGACCTAAATAGACATTTCTCCAAAGAAGATACACAGATCACCAACAAACACATGAAAGGATGCTCAACATCACTAATCATTAGAGAAATGCAAATCAAAACTACAATGAGGTATATAACCTCACACCAGTCAGAATGGCCATCATCAAAAAATCTACAAACAATAAACGCTGGAGAGGGTGTGGAGAAAAGGGAACCCTCCTGCACTGTTGGTGGGAGTGTAAATTGATACAGCCACTATGGAGAACAGTATGGAGGTTCCTTAAAAAACTAAAAATAGGACTACCATATGACCCAGCAATCCCACTGCTGGGCATATACCCTGAGAAAACCATAATTAAAAGAGTCATATACCACAATGTTCATTGCAGCTCTGTTTACAATAGCCAGGACATGGAAGCAACCTAAGTGTCCATCGACAGACAAATGGATGAAGAAGATGTGGCACATGTATACAATGGAATATTACTCAGCCATAAAAAGAAGCGAAATTGAGTTATTTTTAGTGAGGTGGATGGACCTAGAGTCTGTCATACAGAGTGACGTAAGTCAGAAAGAGAAAAACAAATACCGTATGCTAACATATAATGGAATCTAAAAAAACAAAACAAAAAACAAATGGTTCTGAAAAACCTAGGGGCAGGACAGGAATAAAGACGCAGATGTAGAGAATGGACTTGAGGACACAGGGAAGGGGAAGGGTAAGCTGGGACGAAGTGAGAGAGTGGCATGGACATACATACACTACCAAATGTAAAATAGATAGCTAGTGGGAAGCAGCTGCATAGCACAAGGAGATGAGCTCAGTGCTTTGTGACCACCTAGAGGGATGGGGTAGGGAGGGTGGGAGGGAGATGTAAGAGGGAAGGGATATGGCGATATAAGTATACATATAGCTGATTCACTTTGTTATACAGCAGAAACTAACACACCATTGTAAAACAATTATATCCCATAAAGATGTTAAGAAAAAAACGGGAAAAAAAAGTTAATAGCTCATTAAAATAATAATAAATAAGTTTTGAGAACAATGAGACATAATTTGATTAAGTTTTCTCACTCAATATGAGCATTTTAACCCTTCATTTTCATTTTACAGTTATAGTCATTTTTCCTCTGCTCACTGGAAGGTCTTGTAAACCATTTGGTGGATGATCTGGCCTCTTTCCTGAAGGGTGTGTGTCAATAGTAAACTGATCATTTTATTTTTCTTTATTAGCATGCTAATTTTTGCTTTGATTTATGGACATTTCTGCTGAGAATATATTGCAGGGAGACATTTTATTAATCCCAATTTCTTTAGTAAAGTCACAACACAGTTATGTCATTTTAGAGAAATTATTATTATGTACGACTGGAAATAATTACTTTGCATTTAAAGAATTCAAACCAAGAATGTAACCTTCAGACACTTTAACCGAATACTAAATTTTTTAAAAGTCAACTTTTTACTTACCATATCTTCACCGAATCAATAAATATTACATTGTTCTAAGAATGACTTAAGTTACAAAGATGCATCAAATTCAGCAAGAGCAAATACTGTTTCAAATAAATGAGAAAATTTGTCAAAGAAAATAACAGTAGTAGAAGAAATTAGAGCCAGAAATAAGAGTAGAATAGAAAGTGCATGTTAGAAAGTCATGAGTACAGAAAAGTCATGTTGAAGATGGGTCATAAATCAGGTTGTAAACCTTTCATCATCGTCTGTGAAAGAGAAGACACCTAGTTACGTCATAGAACCCCTAAGGCAACAATGAACTAGCTTCTCAGAAGAAACACTGTTATCCTTGTTAAAGAGAGTAAAGATAACTTTTTTTTCATCTCTTCATAATGAGGAAAAACTGTGGCAATAATAAGTAACAGGCTTGTGTTAAAAACCCGAGCGGGTTTCGTAGGGCAGTTTTTCACATTATCTTTTAATTTAGGCTGATGGCGTTAGAAAGTGCCATTTGGCAAAAGTGCATGTCAAGTTCACTGCTCTTTTGATAGATGTTTAAATATTGAGAAGAATGAAGCACATTCCTCTCGCTTTTCTCCAGATTTTCTTCTGCCTGACCTGCTGAATGGCAGGCGGCAGGATTAGACTCCTGGACAGGAGCCAGGGCAGTGTTACCGTGGGGACCCTGGGGACTGACACTGCCTCCTTCTCCCTGTGACAGTGTCATGAACCTGGACGACCTGACCCGGCGAGGGCTGTACCTGAGCGACATCCCCCTGCACGATGCCACGCGGGACCTCGTGCTGCTGGGGGAGCAGTTCCGAGAGGAGTACAAGCTGACCCAGGAGCTGGAAATCCTCACGGACAGGCTGCAGCTCACATTGCGTGCCCTGGAAGATGAAAAGAAGAAGACAGATACGTAAGCACGTGCCCTGTGCTTAAAGAGGGCGGGCAGGGCTGGCAGGGCTGGCCTGCGTGGTAGCCGGGGGCTCTGCTGTAGTTAAGACTGACTGTCGGGCTGCTCGCTGCGCAGCAGGCCAGTAAATCCAGACACAAGTTGCTGGGGCAAGGAACAGCGATCGTAGTCGGAAAGACGGCAGACCCAGAAGACGGCGGGCTCATATCCCAAACGACCATCTGGCCTGAGTTAGAATTCGGGCTCCTTTTATACTAAAAGGGGCGGGACCAGCCAAAGGGGCGGGGCTAAAGCTAAGCACTTCCTGGTTCCCCGGCAGCGTCTGGGGCTGGGAGGTGTGAATATCTTCCTTCCTGCGGCCGCTCCCTGGTGAGCCTAGTCAGGCTGTTTCCTGGGAGCTAAACAAGGGTATTTAGCTTAAGGCTCATGACCTGGGGAGCAGGGTTCCCAGAGATGGGCCATTGTGTACAATTTAATCTGATAAGCATCACCCCGTTAGTGGTTAGCTTGTAATACAACACAGAGGTTCTTCCCTATAACAAGACTCCGAGGCGTGGGACCCGCCGTAGGTCTGGAGTCCTAGGTAAACTCTAACACATCACTTAAATAGAAGTTATGCACACAGAAATCAATCAGTCCTAATAGTAATTTTATAAACCAAGCTGGTAGAATATACACTAAAGCATGTCTCTGGAAATCATTAGAAGAATAAGTCAAGTGCATATTTCAAGTCCAACTACCCGTTCATCCAGTTCTTCACACAAGAGGTGTACCGAGCATCTTCTAGGTGCCAGGGCTGCCCAGGTGCTGGGGGACACTGAACACTGAACTTAGATTTGGCCATTATATTTCAAAAGCGTTCTGTTCTTGGACTCCAGATTATTTTTGGGTTCGGCAGGTGTGAGTCTGACAGACTGTAGTGTCATCTGCGATGACAACAATTGCATCTGTAATTTGATACATGAACAAAGGGATCAAAACACAAAACTATTATTTTTCTATGAATGGTGGATTAAATTATGAACTATTGGGCAAGTAACATTTAAGATAATATTTCGTTTTCAAATAATTCATTTAAACAAATACACATCGTGCATACTGCTTGGCCTTGCTTGAGCATATTAATTAAAATTAATTAAAAGCATGAAATCACTGACTTTCGTAAGAGAATTTTACTGGTGGTCTTGTGTGTTCATTTTTAACGTTTGTATAATAGGAAGCTATCTTGGAGAATTGACCTTATCTTCCTTCGTGTAAGAACTATGTCACTCTACTTGACACCATAGGGTTGGTAACAGCACCACTTCCTGTCCTTTTCTTGCATTGATGTGTGTGTGTTGCCTATGGATGGATGCTGTGCCCACAGGTAAACACATCAATTAACTGTTTATTGGCAGCTTAGATAGATAGAGAATCCACGTAAATGTCTGTCTTCATCCCTAGCTTCTTCCTGCCCTTCTGCTTTGTATAATGAAGCTGAAAACTGTAGTTTCTTCGACACCACTTTACTTTCCTCACGGCCCTGAAGGGAACCCCTTAAGCGTTCCAGGTATTTGGCAAATTTCCAAAAGTATGTGGGATGAGGTGGGCCATTCAAATTCCTCCTACTGCTCGAGAAACAACTCAAAATGTATATTTATCAGTCTGTGGTACATCTTCCACCATGAAAAATAACACATTTTATGGAGCTTGTAAGATAGTACTTAGGACCAAGGCTCACAGTCACCTGTATTTGTAAGTCTGAGTTACTCGGATCCTGCTCTGGCTGTTATATTAGAAAACCACCAAGGTTTCCATCTTCGTTGGTATTTGGTTTTCAAGGTGATTTAATTATAAACATTTACTATGAATTTTTGTTGAAATGAAGTAGTTGTACTGGTCACATTTAATATTCAAATACAGCTTTAAAATATTGTATAAAATGTTCTCTGTTTGAAAATGAAAAGTGAAACACTGAATAAATTCCACTAAAGGTAGCGAAAAAATGAGACCTCAGCTCCATTCTGCACCTTAAACTTGGCACCGGTGCCGTCTGGCTTAGGGGAGAAAGAGGCTCGGAGCTGGTGTCTCCTCCTATGCGCCGTCACGTCAAGGAACCGCAGGTCTGCCTGCTTCCGCTTCTCTGCTCAGCTCTCACCCCTCCCGTGTGCTCCCCACTCTCCCCGCTCCCCAGGGCCCCTGGTCCCATCAGCGTGGTCTCAGAATTCTCAACGGAAATAAGCTCTTTTCTGGTCTAGACCAATTTCTACCTGCTTTATCTGCTTCTTCCATGAAGGAGTGAGGCAGGAATGAAACAGAAACATCTGCCCTTTCTTCCTTCCTTTCCTTTCCTTTCCCTTTCTTTCTTCCTTCCTTCCTTCCTTTCCTTTCCCTTTCTTCCTTCCTTCCTTTCCTTTCCCTTTCTTTCTTTCTTCCTTCCTTTCCTTTCCCTTTCTTCCTTCCTTCCTTCCTTTCTTTCTTTCATTGAACTATAGTTGATTTATAATGTTGTGTTAGTTTCAGGTGCACAGCAAAGTGAATCAGTTATATATACATATATACATATTCTTTTTCAGATTCTTTTCTGTTATAGGTTTTTACAGGATATTGAGTAGAGTTCCCTGAGCTGTACAGTAGGTCCTTGTTGGGGAAATCTGCTTTTCACGTCAGATGACAAACGTTGAGGCAGATGGCTTATCCCTGAGAGGTGAACGTGTCCCTGGTTTTGTGGGATCCATACAGTGCTAAGTGCTTGAATGGCTTCTCTCATCCTGTGAATATCACAGCAGGAACCTCGACACACAAGACCACACAGGACAACTTTGACTTCCCAGTGTCAGTACTCTGTTTTGTCTGTCTGTTTTGTTTGGCTTATTTTGATTTGCTTTGAATTGGTTTGGATTTGGGGATGTTCTGTGGGATTAAAACAAACCAATTATTTATATTTTCTCAACTTGACTTACAAAGATGGCTAATAGTGGGTGTCCTGTCAGAACCCAAGCCTGCACAGTGCACATGGCATTGACGTCTACGAAGTGGGCCGTAGAGGCACTGAAGCTGCTCTCAGCATCTCTCACTGTGGCTTTGTCCTCACCCCTCTGGACAGGTTGCTGTACTCTGTCCTCCCTCCTTCCGTGGCCAACGAGCTGAGGCACAAGCGTCCGGTGCCCGCGAAGAGGTACGACAACGTGACCATCCTCTTCAGCGGCATCGTGGGCTTCAACACCTTCTGCAGCAAGCATGCGTCTGGGGAAGGGGCCATGAAGATTGTCAACCTCCTCAACGACCTCTATACCAGATTCGACACTCTGACGGATTCCCGGAAAAATCCATTTGTTTATAAGGCAAGTCCAGGTCCTGTCCTAATGCAGTGCCATTCATGATTCTGAAGTTTCAAGCCGTGGCTTCCAAAGGCACTGCAGTCACCATTCCCTGACTGTAGCCCAGGAGGCTTGGTACGGGCAGCTCTCATGCATTCGTTATTTACCATTTTCTTAAATAATTACCTCTCGTTCTAAAACATTCTCTTCCTTGTAACCGAAATGAATGGAACAGACGATTCCCTAGTTAAAATAAAATGTTAAATCCATGCAGGTGGTTTATCACACATAATATAAACATGGCATTCGTGTCTGTGGTCTGCAAGGGACATTTTTACTGAAAGGTAAAAGGGATTTTCACAGTAAAGAAATCATGGAGCATAAGAAGGGGACTCAGACCTGCTTTTAGATGACATCAGCTTGAAGGGAAACATTTATAAGGCATTTCTGCCCTTGGTTTCAATTAGTAACAAATATGAAATTGGAAAAATGACGTCAGTGGAATATTGCTTCGTAAAGGCAAGAATGTGAACTAAACCACCCCCAGGCATCTGGAGTCATAGAAGTGCCACAAGGAGTATTCATTTTATAGTCTTTTTCCGAGCAACAGTGTAACACTTGGTGAGCACATCATAAAAATCAGTGGTTAATGACCAGGATAAATCACTGAACTGGGGGCAGTGGAGCTTTGGCCCATCCAACCATCAGTGTTTTAAGGGGAAATAGGGTAGTAAATTGTTCTACTGGGTAGTAAGCATATCTGAGCTGAGAAACCGGGACTTAACTAGAGGAAAACTAATGCCTGTAATCAGACTCCCAAGTGCCAGATGTGTACATTTCCAATAATGACGTTTCTTCTTGTTGGAGTTGAAGGTATCAGAATTTTAAGAGATTCAGGGGAGGAAAGTTGAAAGTTATTGATAGCAATTGGAAGAACGTGTTTTGTGTAAGGGTAGCAAGTGAAACAGTCATGTTTGTACTGACCAATCTGTGCCCTGCTAGGTGGAAACGGTTGGTGATAAGTACATGACGGTGAGTGGGTTACCAGAGCCCTGCATCCACCACGCACGTTCCATTTGCCACCTGGCTTTGGACATGATGGAAATTGCTGGCCAGGTCCAGGTAGATGGTGAATCTGTTCAGGTTAGTAGATAAAACAGATATTATAACGGTAGTAATAGACCTTTTGGACAACCGATTTATATTCTTGACCAGCTAATCATTATTTACAAGGAATAATATCTTGACAACAAAGACTAAGATTTTTAATGTTTTTTTTCATTGAAGTATAGTTAATTTACAATGTTGTGTTTCTACTGTACAGAAAAGTGGTTCAGTTATACATATATAATATGTGTATTCTTTTTCATTATGGTTTAATACAGGATATTGAATATAGTTCCCTGTACTATACTATAGATCCTTGTTGGTTATTTATTTTATATAGAGTTGTGTGTATATGTTAATCCCAAACTCCTCCTGATTTATCCTCCCTCTTCCTTTCCCCTTGGGTAACCATATATCTGTTCTCTATGTCTGTGAATCTGTTTGTGTTTCGTAGATATGTTCATCTGTGTCATATTTTAGATTCCACATATAGGTGATATCACATGATATTTGTCTTTCTCTGTCTGACTTCCTTCACTGAGTATGATAATCTCTAGGTCCATCCGTGTTGCTGCAGATGGCATTATTTCATTCTTTTTTATGGCTGAGTAATATTCCATTGTATATATGCACCACATCTTTATCCGTCCTTCAGTGGACACTTAGGTTGCTTCCATGTCTTGGCTATTGTAAATAGTGCTGCAGTGAACATTGGGGTGCATGTATCTTTTCAAATTATAGTTTTCTCCAGGTATATGCCCAGGAGTGGGATTGCTGGATCATATGGTGGCTCTATTTTTAGTTTTTTTAAGGAAACTCCATACTGTTCTCCATGTTGGCTGCACCCGTTTACATTTCCACCACCAGTGTTGGAGGGTTCCCTTTTCTCCACACCCTCTCTGGCATTTTTTATTTGTAAACTTTTTAATGATGGCTGTTCTGACTGGTGTGAGGTGATACCTCGTTGTAATCTTGATTTGCATTTCTCTAATAACTAGCGATGCTGAGCATCTTTTCTTGTGCCTTTTGGCCATCTGTATAAACAAAGACTAATATTTTATTGAACCCATTGTACTACATTCTTCCATAGAAATGGGAAACCTGTCCACCTGTTTGAAATCTTCTTTATTCCATGTACTGAAAGTCATGAGGATGAGATAAAACCCCCTGTCCCTTCTGGTTTATTTTTTAAAATCTCTTTCCTGTGTCTCATGTAAGTTGCCAGATTCACATCTTTGAAAGCTTCAAACTTGACAAAAAGAATGTTTCTCTTGAAAGATTTTTGTGAGGGTTTTTGTCTGTAATATGCTTGGAGTTCTAGAGAATTCTTATGATTTTTATATGATGACTCTATGTTATTCTTTAATATAGAGTAAGCAATAATTCAGATTACTGAATTTATTAAAGGAGAGCTTTGATTTCTGCAGATAACCATAGGGATTCACACAGGGGAGGTAGTCACTGGTGTCATAGGACAGAGGATGCCTCGCTATTGTCTTTTTGGAAATACTGTCAACCTCACAAGCCGAACAGAAACCACTGGACAAAAAGGAAAAATAAATGTGTCTGAATATACATACAGGTAAGAGACACATCTAGGAATTTACTGATTTGAAAAATGTCTCTTTGCATGTGTTTTAATTCCCTGGGTGCTTTTATTACCTTTAACATTTATCACCTCTGCTCTTAGGATTATTTATTATTTATTTGAGAAGATGGTGTCATTATTTACATTTTAAGTGATTCTTCACCATCTTAGGAGTTTCTGCTATGACCATTGTTACTAAAACCTTGAGGTATCTTTAAATAACTTTGGTGTGTGTCACTTTCTCTGTGCAACCATACTCCACGCTTCTCTCCCTGTTCCCTGTTCCCTGTCCCCTTTAGATGTCTCATGACACCAGAAAATTCAGACCCACAATTCCATTTGGAGCACAGAGGCCCAGTGTCCATGAAGGGCAAAAAAGAGCCAATGCAAGTTTGGTTTCTATCCAGAAAAATTACAGGAACAGAGGTATGACTCATCAGAGTGTAATTCCTTTTTTAAGACAGACTGTAAACATGGGAGCTAAATCATAATCACTGAAAACACATTTCATTTGCAAAGAATTCTTGCTTACGTGAACTCTTCAGTAAAGCAGCAGAAATCCTGAACCATTAGTGAGCTGGTTAGAACAATACAGACTTCTTAGGGGAGACTTCATGGTTGCTGGTTTTGTCCTCTAATGAATTTAAAACCGAAGTACTAGACAGAGGAGACGTGGTTTTGGTTGTTCCTCCGTAATCTGGCTCAGACCCAGCTGAGGAGTGGGCGGTGAGGGGCATCCCCGGGCCCTCCCCAGTGCCCTCAGCTGTTGTGAGGTCGCCACCAGGGCCAAGACGGGGCCGCCTTCACGGGAGGTTTCCTAACTATGACGCTCCACATCCTTGTAAGGGCCACGCTGTCACCTCGGGGAATGTTTGGGCATCTTTGGACATCCTAGTCCCTCGTGTGTGTTTCCTGGAGAGAAGAGTGATTTATACTTTTCCAGAATCTAAATGATTCCGCAGGGAAGCTATAGGTGCATGCTCGTGCCCTGGGTGTACTCCAGCCTGAACCCAGGTGCTGGGGGGCCTCAGAACTCTGGGTTTCGCTCGGGGGTCCTGTGACCCAGGGTGGCTCATGACACCGAGGTCCTGCCAGCTTTGCCCCCGCCCAGTGGGTTGCATCAGAAACAAGTCTGATGCTTTGTTCCCCGCTGATGCACTGGTTCTTTAGAGGGGGTGAGACCCCTTGACTACATGTCTTTTCCTGGATGTACACATTCCTTATAAATGCTTTTAGAGTAGAAATCCTAAAAGGAATGGAACACCAAGTTCTGAAATATTTACCTTCATCTTCTCTTCACTGTTTTTACTTCTGGTGCTAGCTTGCTTCCTGATGTTCTTCTGATAAATTAGCTTCCCTCCAGTACTGCTCATTTTACTTGGGTGCTTCTGTCTCATCCAGCGTGATGATGGGAATGACTTAGAAAAACGGTAGATATCAATGCAGATCAAATTTTATTTAAAAAAAGAAAAAACCTTTTGGGAGTCCTACAAGCTTTATTATCACTGAAAATTAATACCCTATTTTTTCCACTTTGTAAAGGAAACAAAGCAGGATGACAACTGAATCTTGGACCTTGAGGTGAAGAGGACGGGGTGAGGTCCAGTCTTCCCCTAACTCATGCCAGGCCCGGGAGCAGTCACTCCCTCGGTCCTTTTCCATTTCCCCAAGCCTTTCTCCTAGTTATCTCTTTCCTTATTCATTATTCAGCTTTAGCTCTGCTTTTGAGTATTTTCAAGGTTTAGTATATTATCTGAAGTTTGGCTTCATGTGGGTGATGTGAGCTTCACGTGTCTTAAAATCTACTACAAGCATCACCTAACGTGGTGACTTGCAAGTAGTAGGCACCCAATAAATATTTGTTGAATTTAATTAAATGAAACAGAACAGTATTTGGCCATGTGTCTATATATATATTATATATATATATATATATATATATATAATATATATATACACATACACACACACATACACACACCATGGTTTTCCAAATCTGTTCAGTGCTCTCTCTATATATATGCATATGTGTATTTTAATGACTATAACATATAAAAATTTTATCATGTTGGTGTATATCATTATAGAAATCATTTTCTAAAGGAGTGAATTCAGAATTTTAGGGAAAAAATGCAATTTATTTTCAGACTCCCCAAATAAGAATTAATATATCATGCTAAGAAAATACTCACTATTTTGAATTATGCTAACTTTCCTTCAGAAATAGAGAATACACATTTCTGTTATTAAACTAGTGGGTTATTCATTCAGATCACATGGCAATTATAATTCCTCTAAAATGCTGTCGTTTGCATTGTACCCCTTGTATAATTATAAATCTCACTAATCCCATGCAGCTGTTAAAGCCACACTGTTTCACAATGAGCTATTGTGTTAGTTTGGGGTAAATGTTAGGGGCTCTGACCACATCTAGGGAAAAAGCTGGAAGCATGGCTGGGGTGTTCCTGTTCGTCAGAGCCCCTCCTGGCCCTTTATTCCCAGAAATTAGCTCCTTTTTCTTAGCTTACAAAAATGTGACTATATCCAGGGCATCATGTTCAGAAAACTTACTTTAATTTCGACATAGAATGCATTCCTGTTGGACTCATTAGCCTGTTGTCCTTCAATATCTCTGATAATTTATTAACATCTATCTTTATAAAATATAGTACAACTACTTTCGTGTAAAAATGTTTGTCTTTACATTTAGCATTTCCTATCAGCACATTGATATTTGTATAAAATGTTCTGTGTTCATGTGTAAGAGATCCTGCAATAAATTATTTTTTCCACTTGTCTGTAGACAGTTTTTAATTCAATAAAAATGAAATGAATAGTCTTGTCGGTCATTTGATTGATTAGTGCCATTTTTGGAAATACATCTTATCACTTTGCCTGTTATAGGCTTTCATTTTGATTCCCTGCTGTTAGGATAAAGCTGAATGGTCCCTCTTCATCAGGCCTGTTCCCAGATGGTATTTTTCTTCAATGACAGCGGCAAGACCATCCTTGGCAGGGGTGGGGAGGATATATGCACAGATACATGTGAAGTGACACTGACGAGCTCCCGGCATTTTAGGGGTGAAAGACACGTACAAATAACTAAACCGTCTGATATTCATAGTGTTGAAACATATTCAAGACACAGAAAGAATACTCAGAGCCTGAGAAACAGGCCAGAAGTGGGGTGGGAAGAAGAAGGCGGGAGATCAGCTGGATTTTGTGATGGTTTTGTCTAAAGGTGAATTAATGCGTCCCTTGTAGAAGCCTACTCTCAGTGTTCAACCCTTCTGGGTAGCACCAAAAAAAGAGAACCAAATGTTATGTAAAGGTAGGAGTTTCTCAGCTTGATTTGAGGATAATGTGTACGTGTTTTTAAACTTTTACAGAAGAATAGCAATTTATACCCACGCACAAATATATTTCAGAACCAGTTCATTATCTCATTTTACTTAAATCTTGAGGGATTCACCAGATGACATGTTCTGTCTCTTCGTCATGGAGGGTGTGACATTGTGGTTTGTAGTAAGAGATGTATGTTTGGTCTTAGTCCCCATCCCCTTTCTGGCTCCGAGCTCCTACAACTCTAGGAATTTCCTAAGTGATGAAAATGACAAAGGTGTCTTTCCTCATGTTAGTGACGTGACTCGGGGCCTGCGCTGGGTTGGGGGGAGCTTGTTGCCAGGTGAACCGACCTGGAGTTCAGAGGGTGGGAACTTTTAGTCCCACCCTGACCCGCGTCTCCTGGGAAGGGAGAGGGCCTGGAGATTAAATGCTTGCCAGCAGCCAGTGATTTCATCAAGCGGGCCTGTGTGATGACGCCTCCAGGAAAGCCCAAAGGTCGGAGAGCTTCCGGGTTGGTGGCCATGGGGCGAGGCAGGGGTGGGCCTGAAGCTCTGCGTGTCTCCCATCTGGCTGTTCTGAGTCACATCCTCTTGTAATTATCCAGGCAGCTAGTAAGTAAAATGGGTCCCTCAGTTTGTGTTTCTCTCTAGCAGGGAACCTTGGGTCTGCAGCCGGTTGGTCGAAAGCGCAGGTGACAACCTGGCCTTGCTTTGGTCTCCAAGTGGTTGCGTCTTGTAGGGCTGAGCCCTGAACTTGAGGAATCAGAGGCGATCTTGGCGTAGATGGTGTCAGACTGAGCTGCATTGTAGGACACCCCGCCGGAGTCCTGAGAGTTGCTCTGTGGTGGGGAAAACACCCCACACTGTAAATGGGTGCAGATTCTTACAGGGGAAGAAAAGAGTCACGTCTCTGCTCACCGTTAAGTAGGTTTCTCTTTGCAGCCTCGCTGCCGGCTCTTAGGACCGCTAGGGGGCAGCAGAGGGGCAGTGCCGAATCGAAGGGGGGCGGGCGGAGGGGGGAGGGGAAGGACACGGGGCTCTCGTAGGAAGCGGCGCTCGCGCGTCTTGGCTCCGGACTGAAGGCCGCTCCCTGCGTGCAATCTGGAATTCATCCCTCCCACTGTCCCCTACGGTCAAAGGAACGTCATGAAAATAATTATTTTTACGCCATTATGACCGTTTGTGTAGCAGGAAATCTACTCCCATGCATCATGTTCAGAAATTTCACCCACATTTTTCCTGCTGATTCTGTAGGAAGGTGTGTAAACGTGTCAAAACAGGCCATTTGTACTAGAAGCTATAATTTCGTCCAGAATAATTATAGGCAAGCTAAATTGCATGTAGCTCATGTTAAAATCTATCAAATACAAATAAAAGTATTGTTGGGCTTCCCTGGTGGTGCAGTGGTTGGGAGTCCGCCTGCCGATGCAGGGGACGCAGGTTCGTGCCCCGGTCAGGGAAGATCCCACATGCCGGAGCGGCTGGGCCCGTGAGCCATAGCCGCTGGGCCTGCGCGTCCGGAGCCTGTGCTCCGCAACGGGAGAGGCCACAGCAGTGAGAAGCCCGCGTACCGCAAAAAAAATAAATAAATAAAAATAAAAGTATTGTTTATTGACAAGGAGAAAATTGGAAAACCCCTTATTGTGCATTTAAAAATGCATTTAAATGATTCTCTCTTGCTTCTACCATATTGGAGAGAGGAAATAGTATAGGGTAGATGTAAAAAAACAAACAAAAGCAAAAACCACTGTCCGGAGAGTCAAGAACCTGAGTCCAGTTCTGGCAAGGCCAACCCTGTGGTCTTGGCATGTTCTTTAACTTCTTAGATTCCTAATCTGTGAAAGGAGCTGGACAAGATGATGTCTATAGTTAATTCTTGCTCCAAAATTCCAACGTTTCTGTGGTAAAAATTTTAGGGCAGGGATGCTGTGACTTTGGCCTGGCCCTCTGGGGAATTCTTAGAAAGACAATCCAGTCTTAACTCTTTTTAAGTCAAGGAACAACTTAGCATTTAGCAACTTAGCATTTTCAGATGATAAAGGACCTTCCATCTTCACGTGACGATTCTTTTGCAATGTTTTTGCATAAGAAGCAATTATGAAGCACCATTATCTTTTGACAAAGCTGACTCTTTATAAAGATTTAGTTCATCACTGAGGTACCACCCACACTCCATTCTCCTGTTCATTTGTATTCCTGTTAAAGATTGTTCTTTCCCTGTCGACCCAACCTGCTATTTTTGCATTTGACAGGACTATTACCCAGGTATTAACGAAAAATTAATCATGCAAAAGGCAGCTGCTAGAAGTTTTGCACATGTATATACATGAACAGTTTTTACTTTGCTTGTGCTCAACAAAATGTCCCAGAACTGTAGGGACTTTTCAGACTTTAGTGGGAGCAAATGTGCCTACCACACTGACCACAAGCTCTTCTATGTGATTTTACCAAAAAGTTGCTCCTGATGTATGTATTTTTGAGATTCATAACTCTTTAAATACAGCTCTTTGCATTCCTTAACAGGTAAATCCCTTTTAAAAAGAGTTCTTGTAAAAATAGTGTTAACACTATAATAAAAGTTACAAACTCCTTTATAAAATGTGCATTTCTTTAAGTGTTGTCCGTATTGCAACTGCTAATTGAACTTCGAAGACAAGAACAAGCTAAGGGGTGATCAGAGACCCTGCTGTCCCTGAAGCTTAGGACAAAGCCTACATCACCAGATGGCAATCAGGGGGCAATACTACAGTCACTACAGAATGCCCTTGTCCCCAACATTGTTTGGAACATTTTGCGTGTGTTGAATCCTTGTAGCAAGCCATTGAGTAAATATCCTTATTATCACCTCCATTTTACTTAGAAGGAAACTCGGGCACATAAAGTTTGGGTTCCTCCCCTAAGGTCAGACAAGAGTGAGTGAAGAACCAGTAATTATACACAGTAACCAGATACAGAGCCCATGCTTCCAACCAGTGGTCTCTGAGACCTCTGAGACCTCTGCTCACCTGAGGTGAGCAGAGCAGAGGTGAGCAGAGCAGCTGGCAAGTGATGAACTTCCAGTGTGTGTCTAAACATTAGAAGATTGTTGGTCAGGTAATAAAGTTCTAGTTGGACAGGTGGACAAAGAGCGTGAGGGAGATATGACAGGTGGTTTTGGTCCCGCATCTGATGACTAACACTAAGAACAGGATTTGGAGGCCTGAGGCACAAGTAAGGGACCAACGCAGGTCTAGAGAAGGCACACAAGGCAGCAATCACAGGATAGTACAAGAGAACCCATATGGTGTGCACTAGGAGAGATATCCTGTTAGTTATTTGCCCCATTGTGCCTGAAGACCAGATTGGCCTTAGAGTTTTCAGGCTGTGAGACCGACTAATTCAAGAGGGGGCTCTGCTGGGCTGGAGGGGGAGTAGAGAAAGAACATCATTGGCTGAGTCCTTCCATGAAGGCAGCTGCTCAGAGTGAAGACTGCTAGCTCCCTGGATGTAGAGGAAGTCCTCCAGAGGGTGGCAACCTCACCGTCCTGCACCTGCCCCCATCACTAGCATTTTCTATTTATCTGTGAGGGCTGCTGACCAAGGGAACGTTTTCTGACTTTCTTTTCTAAGGCTTCAAACAAGGTCTCTCAGAAATATACAAGACATTTCCTTTATTTCCCATCTTCTGTTGTACCTGGATGTAATCCATTTCCATTCTTCTATTTGTTCTAATGTTGATGACTAAAAACAGATATCTCTGTGACAGTGAAATATAAAATCTTTATTCATTCTTCTGGTGTTATATCAGTTTCCAAGAAAAGGAGGGACCTGACTTCTTCAGTGTTTCTTAATATCAATCTTATTTGAGCAATAAAATAAATAATGATAATATTGGATTGTAACCAAAGTATTAAAAAAAAACTTTCTGAATCCATGCTGATTTAAATAAGTGAATGGAAAAATTTTAAATAAAAGAGGGAGATAGGACAACTCTTCCTTATGGAGTAATTCCAATAGAAATAATTACGAATGAATCAGCTACTTGGGGATAAAAGGGAAAAATCTGGAGAGTCTGAGTAATAGATCTAAAATGAAATCAAATTAATTAATAGGTACCTGGAGCTAACCTATTCCATATTTTTGGCTAGGAGTTTCACTTCACTGTAAAAAGTAGTTGGAGTACTTAAAAATAACTCACTGTGTTACACTCTACTTAGCATAATAGAAAATTTCATTTTTCTCAAAATATGTTCAGGGAACACCACTATACATGTATTTATAGTATATCCCCCCTTTCATATTTATATATTTTGTTGTATTAAAGATTACATGACGCTGTGTCTAGCACACCGTATATTCGTTCGGGAGTCTTCTTACATTACCAGATGGCAAGTCCATGTTTTCTGTCCTCCATATTCTATATGCTTTGATAGATACTCAAGTTTGCCTTCTCATTAAGCCTTTGTATAATACAATTTCATATATTCTTTCACAAAATTTGAATATTGTATACACTATTTAAGTCTTTCAGAATTTTCCCATATCATTTAAAAAAAGTCATTAATTCAATTTAACAAAATTTGAATATTAAGTTTATTTCCACTTTTTAACCATTACAAATAATGCTGCAATGAGTCTCATAAATTTCTGTGCTTTTTTCTTATTATTTTCAGAGGATACACTCAAGAAGAGCAATTTCTTGATAATAATTAATGCTTCTTAATGTATTTCTAAATTACCCTTCAGACAGACAGTGAGTACTTTAGGACAGTGTTCATTTTCCTGTCAACATGACAGAGTACTATTAGTATTTTTATATTCATTAAATCTTTCAAGCCCTGATATCTATCTCATTATTTTCTTGTATTTCTGTAATTATTTAGTGAGTTTTAGTATATGCATTATTTCCTGGCCATTCTCATCTCTCTCTTCCTGTGGGTATGGCATATTTGCATTCTTTGACCTCTTTATGGGTGGGATGTTTGTTTTTATGGGCGCTTTGGAACACACTATGTAATAGAGATATTAGTATTCTGTTAACATGCACAGTATTTTCCCCCTAATTTTCATTTCCTTTTGTAATGTTAGTTTTGGTTGAGCATAATATCCTGGTGGATTTCTCTTCCTTGTCTTGTAGACATTATGACAACCTCTGACCGTGTAGAGAGTCGTATATCTGTGTAGCAGAAGTATTTTATGTGGAGTTTTTATGTCTCCGGAATGCCCAGATCACAGAGACTGAATGCTTTTACAGTAACCTTCATCATGCTTATAAGACCATGCATCCCTCAGTGCAGCAAAACTGTGTATCCTTTCCTTCCCTAAATCATGTTTAAAAATGAGTGCTGTAGACACCTTTAAAAGAATCATGCATGAGATGAGACTCATGCACTTCCCATGTCGTAGGGGTAGGTACCTCCTTTCCCTTCCTTCCTTCCTTCCCCTCATTCTCTCTCACTCTCTCTCTCTGGCTCTCACTCTCACTCATTGTTTCTCTCTCTCTCTCCCCCCCTCTCTCCCTCCTGCTCAAAACAAAAATAATATAGGGCTGTTTATTGTAAGAAAGCTCCTTTTTGGCCTCAAGAGGTTACAGGAATAGTTCCAAGGAGATTTTGATTTGCTCTTAATAGAGATAGAAATTTGCCAGCACTTTAGAAAGATGTACTAATTTATTCAGAACATCCGAATGGTCACTGACAGAAGTCACATTTAATTGGTGATATGCTGTGGTTGTTAGCATATGAAAAATTGAATGTCATTTAAAGTTGATATTTGAGTCATCTGAGCTACTCCTTCCTCTTTCCACAGGTATTTACTTATTGCAGATGTTAAGAACATGGAATAATGGATTTGCATAAAAGATGCCAGATATTATTGTGTGGATAATAACTGACCATAATGTAGAAATTGTCGAGCAACTTTTGCAGTAATTCATCTCCTTTCTTATTTTCTCAGAACCCCTAACTTTGGAAAAATCTGTCAATTGATTCTAAATTGGATTTGTAGATCTAAATCCCTTTTCGTATGACTTGTATTCCTGCCATTCCGCATTCTTTATTCTGATTTTGGATATAGGCATTCCAATGAGATCATTTTTATTCTTGCTAAGCCCTAGAAGAAAACTTTCTATCACCTTAAATCTAAAAGTAATTACTCACATGCCAACATCCATTTTGCCTTCAGATGAAGAGTGATGCTCCAATAAGCTTTCAGAAGTTTAGTAATGAGATGATTTAACAAAATAAGAAACAGAGTCCCTACATTAGATATATTTTTTTCCAAAGTCATCCATTCATTTCTTGCTGAATAAATGAATTTATTTGTTTTCTGAATGATTTAAAATAACTGTTCTTACCCACAAGTACCTACCGTGTAGCACAGGGAACTATACTCAATATCTTGTAATAACCTATAATGGAAGTGAATATAAAAAAAGAAAAAAATATTTATATGTATAACTGAATCATTTTGCCATACACCTGAAACTAACAACATGGTAAATCAACTATATTTCAATGAAAATTTAAAAAAAAATAATAAAAGAAAAAAATATGCACCATAAAAATGCTCATTAAAAAATAAAAATAAAATAAAATGTATTATGGAACTTAAAATAAATAAATAAAATAAAGTAACTGTTCCTTTTTCTAAACATTGTTTCTCATTTTTTTTTCTTCATGACAAGGAAAATTGCAATAAATCTCGGGTGATGACTACTCGCAAAGGAATAGTCAGAACAGAATACATTGACTGGCAATTTTCGGCGGTAAATTCTCAGTCAGAAGAGTTTTTCTTCCAGTGACTACCACACTCACCCTGATCACTCGCCTTACAACTCGCCAAAACAACCCGACAATTCGGCCGATGCCTATAATGATGTTAGCCTAAGAGCCGTGCAATACTTGCTCCCTCGTGTTAAAGGGGACAGAGTTTAGGTAGGACCCTCTGCCCGTCCCACTGACCCTCTGGGCATCACAGTCTCCCTAGCAGGTTACCATCCTCTGAATCCAATCAGAACTACACAGATCCTGGTCATGGTTCTGCTGCAGCAGCTCCTTACTTTCCGGTAATTTCTTGTTCTCTAGAGAATCTCAACTTCCAACATGCCTCTTAATGTCTACTGAATATTTACAGCAAAAATAAGATGCATACACATCAGATTGGACCAAGAAAACACTTAAAAGGCTCACATTTTAATCTGATGGGAAACACAGTCTGTGTGAATTAAGACAGCAAAGTCAGAGACTGACGTGGCAGTAGACAGTCAAGGTGGAAAAGCACGTTCCAGAAAATCCCAGCAATTTCGCTTCTAATAACATAACCAAAAGGAAATGTACAGTTCCATTGCAAGATTTTTGCTATAGTAAAATACTGAAATTATGTAAATATGACTTAGTTGGGGAAAAGTCAGTAAATAAATCATGGTATATTTATTGATGTAATTTTGTGCAATAAATAAACTAGATCTTCATGTGTTAACATGAACACACAGTAAACATGTAAAATAAAAAAACTAGGTTTTAGACTGACATATATAGCACTGACTCAATCCATGTAAAATCTGAGGGAGATAGGGCAAACTATAATATTAGTTAAATATGACTAGTAGGCACGTGGCTGTTTATTATTTTCTTAAAATTTTCAATTTTTCATTATATTTAATAATCACAAAAGTGTCAATTGCATATATCTCATTTTCTATGTTAATTTCTATATAAAGTGTTCAATTATCTTATTTAACTACCGATTTATTATAACCTTTAAGTAATTTTAAAATGAGTGTTGATTAAATGTCATACAGTATTTAGACAAAAAGGAACTAAGTAGAGATTGGAGAATCTGCTCTGTAAACAGAGCAGGCAGAACCTTGAAGAGTGCTGAAGATTTCAGAACTTCCATGAAAAGGAAGGATATTGCTGAAAAAGAGGAGAAGATGAGGAGAGTTACTGAGGAACAAATCATCCTGGTGACTTTGTGGGACAGAGAAAGAGCTGCCCTGGATTAGTGGGACCAGAAAGAAGTCAAAAACGATGCTGACTACGTAAGATGGACAGCTTGCAAGGGGCGATGGGAAATTGGAAACTGTAAAATCATTTGGGATGAGAGAGTGCCACGATAAGAGAAACATAATACCTAAGACATGTTCTCATGTACTACATTGTTGAGAGGAGGTGTTGAATTCTGGGAGACTATTTATGGTCCAGTTTCAGGAATGAAAGCCTGCCTTAAGGTAGTGGCCATGGAGCATGAGAGAAAATGAGAAAGGAGAGAACGTGTCCAAGGAGAAAGGACAGGATTTTGTGATTAGAGGTGGAACACACGCTCTGCAGGAACCAAGCATTGTCAACAATCCAGAAACAGCAAAATTAAAACAACCAGCTCAATAAACAGTACTTAGTAAGAATTTAGTGGGCACAGAACAGCTCGAGAACCGGGAGCTTCGCAGTGGCTTCAGTGGTTTTGTCTGCTCCAGGAATCCTCAAGCTTGGTTTCCATTTTGTATTGATTTTTTTTTTTTAACATCTTTATTGGAGTATAATTGCTTTACAATGGTGTGTTAGTTTCTACTGTATAACAAAGTGAATCAGCTCTACATACACATGTATCCCCATATCTCCTCATATATACACCACCAAATGTAAAACAGCTAGTGGGAAGCAGCCGCATAGCACAGGGAGATCAGCTTTGTGACCACCTAGAGGGGAGGGATGGGGAGGGTGGGAGGGAGGCTCAAGATGTATTGAATTTTTGTTTTTAACTTAGAGGTTTCTTTCTTTCTTTCTTTCTTTCTTTCTTTCTTTCTGGCTGTGTTGGGTCTTTGTTTCTGTGTGAGGGCTTTCTCTAGTTGCGGCAAGCAGGGGCCACTCTTCATCACGGTGCACGGGCCTCTCACTATCGCGGCCTCTCTTATTGCGGCGCACAGGCTCCAGACGCGCAGGCTCAGTAATTGTGGCTCACAGGCCTAGTTGCTCCACGGCATGTGGGATCTTCCCAGACCAGGGCTCGAACCCGTGTCCCCTGCATTAGCAGGCAGGTTCTCAACCACTGAGCCACCAGGGAAGCCCCGGTGTATTGAATTGTAACCGAGTTCATGCTCACAGCATTGAAGAGGTCTCGTGACGGCAGGAAGAGTTTGCAGTGTGCCCCAGACACTGTGCACTGGGGGCGTGCACCGTCGTGCAAGCCGGCACTGGGCCATCAGCCCTGCGGCTTTTCCAGTTTCTACTTGTCACCGGTCGTGAGGGGTTCTCAGGGTGTGTGGCAGCGCTTGGATTCCGCGCACCTCAATGAACAAGCCCAAATGCAGCCTCAGGTGCTTCCCATGACCCACAGTCCTTGGCCAAATGCTCAGTTATCTTGGATCTGAGCCAAGTTTACTTCCATAAACTCCCTGAGTTTCAAGGTAATTCCTCCTTGCAGTTGGAGGGGAGGCCACAGAAGCAAGACTTCATCCTCAGCCCCGTCTCCCCAGGTACTGCCTCTAATTCTCACTGCAGCAATTTCTACAATATTTGACCCATAGAGACAGACCCACTAAAACACCGACGACAATCAGGACTTGTAGCTTCCAGTGAAGGGTGGGAATTTCCTCTCCAAAACATGCTAAAGATGACAAGTCTCACAAGTTTTCTGATAGTCCTTAACCACTTGGATGACTCAATTCCCTCCTTAATCCATTATTTTTTGCACCTTTTAGTAGAGTTTGATAGAGGAATTCAACTCCATATGTTACTTTTCCAAACTTCAATTTACTTTTTCCTCTGGCCAATCAATCTCATGAGTTATGAGATCAATGGGGAGTTTTAGGTTAACTCCTCAAAACATACCTTTATCCTGAGATTATAGTTTACTCAAGTTTCATTTACATTTAAGTTTATAAGTACAACTGTGAATCTTTTATTATGACATATAGCTGCTGTGGAGAGCTTAAAAATATACTTTACATAACACATCTCAGTTAATATTACTTCTCAAACTTTCCCCCAAAGATCTCTTTCTATCTGAAATGCACTGCCGGTTAGCACAGGACTCACCGGAGGCCAGTGGTCACTAAACTTCAGGCCCATCTGGGCTGGTGGAGCATCCCGTACCCTAAACTTTAAGAAACAAATTTGCAGCGACACAGGATTCCAGGGATTATTTTGAAGCACTGACATTCTACCTCCCAACCCACTCACTGTCCTATGGGGAAAGTTCTTTGTTAATTCGTGGCACTCTGGCCAGAAAAAAACAATGATACATAAATGTTCTTATTTACCAGAAACAGACTGTCACATTTCAGCCTGTATATAGTGTTCCTACAAATGCATCCCTCTGTTCTGAGTCTTCATTGGCCCTCACCACTGCCCCTTAAACAAAAAGAATTAATACACTTTATTTGTTCGAGCAATTTTAGGTTGACAGAAAAACTGAGTGGAAACTACAGAATTCCCATATACTCTTTACCCCACCACCCCCTAGATTCCCCTGTTATTGATGTTTTGCGTTAATATGCACGTATTAACTGATGTCCCAATATTGATATATTATAATTAGCTAAAGTCCATAGTTTACATTAGGGCTCACTCTCTGTTTCATACAGTCTACGGATTTTGACAAATGTCTAATAGCATGTGTCCACCACTACAGTACCATGCAGAAAATTTTCACTGCCACCCAAATCTCCTGTGTATTACCTGCTTATCCCTCCCTTCCCTGAGTCCTGTAAACCATTGATTTTTCTTCCTTCTGTTTCTGCAGTTTTGCCTTTTTCCAGAATCCCACATAGTTAGAATCATACAATATTCTGTCTTTGCAGACTGGCTTCTTTCCCTTAGCAGCATGCATTTAAGGTCCTGCCATGTCTTCTTCATGGCTTGATAGCTCCTTTCTTTTTATGCCATTGCACTTTTAACACAATAGATTTTATTACAATCAAGATATTAGTAAATCCGCCCTGATGGAAGATATAAACGCTTTCCCAGAATGGTTGGCAAGTCTGATGCCCCATCAGTTTGCAAATACAACAGTGCATCATTGTCTATACATTACCCTTCTAGGTAGCCTCCAAGAATGCCAGGACCACTTGGTTCAATGCCCCAAGTCCCGTTTCCCAGGTACCGACTATCTCAGGACGTTGACACCAATACTACTTAAGCCTAAGTGTAGTAGCCACTGTGTACTTGTTATATATTATGCACGTTCATGAATAGCGTCCCCCAGAGATCATGAGTTCAAATATTCAGCTTCGGGGTGTGCCTCTTCCTGAAGATTGTTTGGGTGATTCATCAGTAACATATGGGCATACAAAAGTATGAATATGATAGGAATAACTTGAGAAACAAAACCCAGTGATGATTTCAACCTGCTCTTCGTTCAGGAAGGTCCACAAGGGATGCTGACTGATACCTTTTCTGCAATGACCTCAAGTAGTTACTTGGGTTAACTTTATAGTTTGGCTTCAGGTCACTTTTCCATCTTAGAGGAAAAGCAAATCCAGGGATCTTCTCAGCATGGATCATGACCTGCAGCCACTCCTGAGAGAACTAAGAGGATGAATTCTCTCATGACAAAGCCCTCTCTCAGGAAAAGCATGACTGCATCCTCTCCCGATGTTATTTGTATTCACGTGCTCCTCCCCACCTTCCCAGCCTCTCCCTGTCCACTGTTCACCTGTCCCAACTCAGACTTGGCCTTTCAGATTCAGCCATCCTACCCACTAACAGACAAGTAGCAGAAATCGCCTTCCTGGAATGTCCCCTATTGTCCATTCCCGAGAAGAAGCATCTTCCAAAGGCAAAGGCTCTGGGAACAACGTGGCTATGGGCAGAGGCCAGGTCTTCTGGTCAGTCCTAGGTCAGCTACGTAATGTGCAACCTCAGTCAGCCCATCTGTTCCCTAGGAATATTTACACTTTCAGACGAATTGACATCATGGTGTCAATCGTTCGCATGGTGATTCTCCCCTTTTTCGGGACACACAGGTGTAACCCGCGACCTGGGACAACTGGATCCAGGAAAACAAGAAACGTGGTTTTGGGATGAGAAAGTTATTGCGTGATATCAGTGTTCTCCAGCCTTCATTCTCATCCCCATCCCCTTTCTTTGGAAAGGACCCTTTCAAAGATGTTCCTCCTCTACCATTCCTCATAGAGTCAGATCAGCTCTTCATGACTTGATCACAGTCCCTCCATCTTTTAGGAAAAGCATTTTGAGTCCAGCTCGAAGGGGGTAGGAGACATACTAAGACCAGACAACATTAAACTGCTCACCATTTTGGTACATTGACAGCAGTGACCTGTCACCTTGGTCCATGAAATGTAGTTGGTAGAATCAAACAAACACAATCTGTTGCTTCAAGCCTTTAAAGGGACTGGATTCAGCCAAAGGGTAATAAAGCCCAGAGTAGAAATCATGCCTATTCCAGTCAGAACCACTTTGAAGCCACTGGGGTTACTGGCAAGGTTTCTAACAACCTACCTGCTAACCCTTGTTCTTGAGCACCTTACCCAGAGCCTTTTAAGGCAGTCCCTTTTCTCTCAGCATTCACAACTGTGCCTGACCACATGGGAAAGCAATACACCATCTTTCCACCCATCATTACGAGGCTTGGACACCTCTATGCTCATTTACACTCATCTACCAAGTAGCCAGCTCCGGGGCCAGAATCAGCGAGCCTCAGCCTTCACATTCCAGGTTCCTTTTGAGTCAGTGGCAGGGTCTTCAGGTGGGCATCTGATAACCCACTTTGATTCTCCTTCAGAATTCCAACATAGATTTCTAAACTTGCCTTCCCCGTAGAGAGAGATTCCTAATCGTTCAGTTACTGGGGGCCCGTTTGATTGGCCATGCATTAGTCTGTAAATATCCAAGCATTATTCTGGGGGTGGGAATCCGAAGCCTCAGTTTCTCGATGAGCCTTCTATTTTGCCTATGGTGTGGATTATCCTTGCCCTTCTGCAACCAAAGTTTTACCATCTAAGGGGGAAGGGTGGCTGGTTTCCAAACTGATTTACACCTTTCAGTTAGGGATTTTCTATCAGTGCATCAGGCAGCTCGCTTTGCTATAGCAGAGAGGGAATCATGACATTTAGGCTATTTAGCAGTAGCAGCTGGCCATTGGGGGATTTCGTCACTGGCTTTAAATGGACAGCTACAGCCTGCTCTTGGGTACAATGTTCTTCTCCTCCAGCCCCTCCAGAGCTGCCATCAAATGAGCTCCCACAAGCAACATTTCCACTGCACCAGTGATTGCTGCTGAGTTGCTCTTTGTTGAAAAGTCCCTCTGACAGTGCAGTTATTGAGGGGCTTAGAGTGATGTGATATCTCAGTTTCAGGATCTGTCTTCACCAAAGGCTGGTAACACAGAAACAATTGACTCCTGAAAGAATTCTAGGTAGTTGCTGCATCTGGTGATGGATGGTCCTAAATTTCCAGTATTTTATGCCAAGATGCAGTATTCGTTTCTGCCAGAGACTTTAGTCTGCCTACATCCATTTGATGATACTTCCAAAACGATGTACGCTTTAGTTAAATGAGAATAGTCACTGTGGGTGGAAACTGGGCAATTCTAGAGATTCTCAAATGAAAGTGGAATCAAAGGTGAAACCAATTTATTTAAGTCATAAGCCAATAATGGCACACCCTCTATCTCATATAATAAATGCATCACAAGATGTCTGTTTCCTTCTGGCTCCCTGATCCGCAGTTTCATTCTAGTGCGTCCACTGCAGTAGCCTTGTCCTTTTGGCTTTAGGATACCGCCTGCCACAGTTTCAGGTTCCTATGTGGCCTTATCCCTCCTCAAGAGGAGGTCTGTATTAGGGGCCCAAGCCTTCATCGGCAGCCACCATCCCTCGCTTCCGCATTGTATCACTCCAGGGTGACCCATCACTGGCTGTCATGTCGCAAACCTAGGCTTGCTTGTCCCTACAGTATATCAAATGCTTCGGGAGGACTAGTCCATTTTTCTGCAGGTGACAGAGTTGCAATTTTGACTTTCAAAGCACGGACTCTCTGTGTTCCTACCTTTGTCAATCCTAAAAGAAGTAACACTCATACATTTGAAATTCTGGGGAACTGTTTGAATGTTGAACATGGCAACCAACTGAAGGTGAACACTCATCTGGAGGAGTCTTCTCCATCCCGTGGTGTTTACCCTTGCATTATCTGCACTTGATTTTTTATGCAAAGAAAAGAAGAAAGCCGAGATTCACAGGCAGGCAATGCTACTTTTCAGCCATGTGGTCCCTCTCTCCCCTGGCCTGCCTGTTACCACGTGATGCTTCGATGGCACATTTAGTAATAGAGTCACAAGAGAAGAAGGCTGAAAATAGACTGATGGCCTGAGGGGTAATGAGAACACTGCAAGTCTTGAATTTCCTCCTTAGATTAAAGAAGTATGTGGAGGTATTGGAGAAAATGGTAAACACTGTGTTCTCCCAACATACTACAAATTTAACTTTACTTTCAAACAGATCTATTGTAAGTCTCCACCTGTATAGGAACTAGATAGAGATCCTGCCCCTCCAAAAGTTAGTTATAAAATTGAACTCTCCAGATAAAAGAAAATAAATCATGTTGAATTTTCCTGAAAATGAAAAAGTTCAGAATTTTATAAAGAACAAATTATATGTATTATTTCCTGAATAAACAAGTGTCTTCTCTCCTCAAATATAGTTTATTTATCAGGTCTAATTTATATAGTTAGCCCTAAAGTATGTCTTTTTCCATTACTCAAACTTTCTTTCTTTAAAAAATATTTCCAAGATGCTTTCTACATAATCTCTACTGTTCTAGGTGCAGGGAATTCCATGGTGGAAAAAAAACAAACAAACCCCAAAACAAGACAGTGCCTGTTTCCTTTTTTATATATAAATTAATATATATACTTAAATACAGACACAGAGATGGAGATATGTATAAAGAGATAGATATCTACAATGGATTTTACTGAATCCCCAGAACTATAACATAAAGTTACAAAGCAGTGAGTTAGTCATGAGTAAATCTGAAGGTATCATGAAGAGAAAAGCAGAAGCTTTTGTCCTAAGTGGACATCAGCATTCCTGTATGCTGTTTTTATTCCCCAGATGAATCTGAGGTGCAGAAGCCCCCTGGCTCATTTCAGGGGTCTTCAGCAAGAACAAAATGCGTATCCAGTGGAAACTGGTAATATATACTCAGTGATTTCTGTAATTGTAATCACGCTGGCCCACAAAATAGGCCCAGCAGACATCCAAGATCTGCTGGTATAAAACCAATAAACAAAGTGAATAAGTCATGTTTTTTCATGAAAAGCAAGTTAAACATTACTAATTTTTAAATTATTTGAAGCTAATTAGTTAATAGTAACTGATATTATAGAAATATGAGTTAATGGTATATTGTTTGGTATAAATAATGCAACAGCAATTAATATGTCTTAAAATTATCTCAGAAGGAAGAGAGAAAAGGCAAACATAAAATCCATTTCCAAAAATATAACTCAAAGACTTTGCAGGGGGCTTCCCTGGTGGCGCAGTGGTTGAGAATCTGCCTGTTAATGCAGGGGACACGGGTTCGAGCCCTGGTCTGGGAAGATCCCACATGCCGCGGGGCAGCTAGGACTGCGAGCCACATCTACTGAGCCTGCGCGTCTGGAGCCTGTTCTCTGCAACGAGAGGCCGCGATAGTGAGAGGCCCGCGCACCGTGATGAAGAGTGGCCCCCGCTTGCCATAACTAGAGAAAGCCCTCGCACAGAAATTAAGACACAACACAGCCAAAAACAAACAAACAAACAAACAAATTAATTAATTTAAAAAAAGCTAAGCATTTGAAGCCCTTTAAATAAAAAAAAAGACTTCGGAGGATATTAAATCTCAGCAAGTTCATAAAACCTCCTAGACAAGTACAAATTCATTTCTAAGTGCTGAACTGAGAACAGAAATTGGACATTAGGGCGGCATTACTGGATAATGATGTTTTCCAGAAACAAATTTCCAAGCCATTTGTGACCTCAAGTGTCCAAACGATTTCTTTTTGCAGTATTTCGTTATATGACAATATATTAACACAGTACTGCCTTCTTTTTAAGAAGTTTTAAACATCTATGTGTCTTTATTGTTTGTGCTTTTTTGTGGTAACATGGATATAACATAAAAGTTGCCATGTGGACCAATTTTAAGTGTGCAGTTCTGCGGCATGAAGCACATAGCCATTGTTGAAAAACCGTCGCCACCATTGTCTCCAGAACCTTCCCCAGCGGAAACTGCGTCCCCATGAAACACTAGCTCATCGCCCCTCCCCCAGCCCCCTGTACCCACCACCTTCGTTTGTCTTTATGGATTTCACTGCTGTAGCACTGCCTTCTTAAATAGATACGTTATTAATCTTTTGCTCCTTGCCTGGGCCGTGCCTAGGACGATGCTCTTTTGTGAGCGCTGAGGAATTTGTGTGTTTCCTCCCTGTTCAGCGGCTCAGCTGCCAGGGCCTGACTGCGCTCACTTTGCCTGACTCTGATGCCCGCTTCCGTCTCCTCCACAGCCTCCTCGAATAGGCGGTGAGATCTAGGAAATCAGCAATTACGTTTGCCAAGGACGGAAGGAACGTGAGCAATGCTCAGCATTTATCAATACATTCAGGCTTGTTCAGGCTCTTTGCAGCCCAGTCTGGGTGGAGTTCTGTCCAGAGGTCTTTGTCGCTGACATTCGACCCAGATGTAGGTTAGGGTACATCTGAGGGGAAGGAGATGCTGAGTGTGGCTAGGACATGATGAGCCCCGGCCTTTACTTGTGAGCACCCCTGTGAGTTTGCTGCAGGCGAGTCAAGGGACTGGAATGATGTCAGATTTACGTGGCAGGTGAATGACAAGCCCTATGGATTCCTTTCCTCCACTGATAGGCTAAACCTTCAATACGAAAGGAAAAAAACACTGACATAATTTTTTCTAAATTGAGGAACAACGAAAAAACACTTAGCAAATAACTCAGACACACTCACTGCTTTTTGCTGCTGGGTTATTTTATAGTTTAAGTCACTATGGTTTATTTCAATGTTCACAAGATTGTCCCTGGGAATACCAACAGAGTTAATTGAGCTCAAGATTCTCAGGCCTACTTTTAATTCCTAGTTGACAAAGGTAATATGTATTTTTGGTTCAGATGTTGTTTAGTGTTGAATTAGACACGCCACTGTATTCAGTACTAATCATAATAGCTTTGCTTGGAAGGCATTCACATCTTGTTGGTATTTAGGGAAAAGAAGTTTTCCCCTGACCCAATACTTTTTCTATGCTTTCTTCCTGAGAAACTGGAAAAAGACATTAAATGTAAATCTCTGCTGAGTATATTATTTACAAACATTGGTGTGTGTGCCTAATTTTACTTCAAGTCTTGGTCCTGTCCCGTGTGACTTACATGGTCCTGGAGAAAGCACACGGTTTTCCCGAGTCTTGGCGATCCGTCTGTGGCTGGGCTTTTAGACTGGCAAGAAGCAATTAAATAACGTATGGAAAGAACTGGCACAGACCCTGCATATACTGGGTGTTTAATAAATGATAGTCATTTACCTGACATTCTTAATATTTTAGGGCAGAGACTCTGCTTTCTTAATACATTCTGCAAGTTGTTATATGTGACCAGAGTAGCTAAACAATATTTTTAAATAACTTATGAACCCTCAACATCTCCAGCTCAGATTCCACCTTGAACTTCATTAGTACATTGAATTACCTCTTGGTATTTCTGCTTGGTTGTTCAATAGGTATTTCGAATATTCCAAGCCAAACTCTTGATATTTCCCCATTTTAATGCTGTAACACTGCACAGCCAATTCATCAATAAATATTTGTTTTACCTTCAAATATGCCTAGATTCCAACCTCTCACCCACTCATTGCTACCAGCTGTGCCTACGCTGTCATCATCTCTCACCTAGATTTTTCCAGTCACTTTCTGGTTGGTCCTTCTGCTTCTGACTTTAGCTACTCCATCTCAATAGCTACTCTTTGCTTTTCACACAAGAACCAACATAATACTTGTGCAACTTGCAGATCAATCACTCTCCTGCTCAAAACTCCCCAGAGACTTCCCAGAATATGCCAAGGAAAACCCTCTGTGGTCCTGAGAGATTTCTGTCCACCAGTGACCCACGCCCGGCCCATCCTTGGCCATCACCTACTCTGCCTGTTGACACATCCAGTTCCAAGCTATTCTACCCACACACGAGGCATGCTGTTGGCCTAGGACCTTTCTCTGCATGTGGTTTTCCCTCCTGAAATGTCCTTTCCCCATTAACATCGAGGCCAACTCTTACATTGCCTTTAGGTCAGCAGTTTTCAAAGTGTGGTTGCAGACCCTTAGGGGTCCCCGTTATCTTTTAGGGAAGTTCACAAAGTCAAAATTATTTTCATGGGCTTTCCTGGTGGCACAGTGGTTGGGAGTCCGCCTGCTGATGCAGGGAACACGGGTTCGTGCCCCGGTCCGGGAGGATCCCACATGCCGTGGAGCGGCTGGGCCCGTGAGCCATGGCCGCTGGACCTGCGTGTCCGGAGCCTGTGCTCCGAAACGGTAGAGGCCACAGCAGTGGGAGGCCCGCGTACCGCAAACAAACAAACAAACAAACAGACACCACACAAAAATCAGCTCGTTTAATATAAATCTATCCTTTGACAACTGCTTTGGCTTTCCTGGAGTGTTCTTTATCTTTTGCTAGGGTTTCAAAACAGTTTTCAAAAATATTGTTTTAGATGAATGGTGAAGAAACAAGGGATGTATTACTGTGAGGAAGATTAGAATTGGTTTAATAAAGAGCCTACCAGCCTACAAAGCAGGAAACTTCTTACTTTCCCAATAATACTTCTTATGTAATTATTACAAGTGGCCCTTGCATTGAATAGTGATCTTTACAGAAGCATTTTGAGGAACATCGAATAAGTCTTGCTGTATTTTGAAATAAAAATTGTAGGCACATGATAAATAGGAATCAGACCAAACCAAACCAAACAAAATAAAACAAAAAACAGGTTCTAGCATATAGGAATATTTTGAAACTACATATATTCAACTTCCTCATATAAATGACTTTTTCCTAAGTAACAGAAGCTGTATGACTTATATCCAAGGAATATTGGAAGTCAAATTTCCCCCATGAAAAATGTAACCCCCTTTTCCTTTGCTAATTTCTTGCTTTTAGAGATGAAAATTGTAACTGTTCTGAGGATTTTACATCTTTCTCAGTCTGGGCTTTTGGTTTCTCAATCTGCTCCATCCCCAATTTCAGTAAGCAGGAGTCCTTGAGGTCTAACCAATTTTCATCAATAACCACACTCATTTTGTGGCCTTTGTATAAAATACAGCAGTCGAGGCTATGAAACGTGGGGCAGTTTCAATGTTTGTGTTGCTATGTTTTGCCCCATAAAGCACATAATCTGCAAACCAAAAACGTCGGCAGAACCAGCTATGGGCATTTATGGACTTGGGATAAGCTATTGTAGAGTGAAACCAAAAAACGTAATTAAGGCAACCATTTTCTCAGAATTAGAGGGACAACCTCTATGAATACTTGTGGTTTTAGAATCACCTCTAATTGACCAGGCTAATTGAATCTCAGGAGACTCGCTGGAGATCGTCTTCTTAGTTTTTAATTCTACCTCTCTTTACCTCACTTTGAATCCAAATGCAGCTGGAGTGAAATCTGTGGGGACAAAGATGTCTTTTCCTTGTTGAAGTTTCTTTCTAAATCACAGATGAAACTGTTTTCAACAGAAATAGTTATCAAATGAAAATGATAAAATAAAGCACCAGAGAATATTTCCTCTAGAAGAAATGATTGCTGACAGCATTCAAATTCAGTAAAGCACAAAGGCTAATTATTGGTTCATATGAACACTTTTGAGAAATTATTAGAACTTATTATATTAAATAATAAACTGGAGAATATGCATTGTTACGTATAAATGGCACCATCTCCTGACAGAATTGAGGAATTGCGTGTATCTCAGAGCCTTTTAGAAGCGCCATGGTATATAACCTCTAACCATTAACATGGTTAGATATGAGTCACAAGTATTTTCTTGGAAACTCAGGACTCTAAGTTGAAACTAATCTTATATGGAAACAAACTAAGAAATTTCAAGAGATGTAAATGAAAGTCCTAGGGAGACTTCCCCAAGCATCTAATTAAAGATTTCAGGAAGAGGGTCAATCTTACGACGACGACGACGTATGCGTCTCTCCCTTCGAGAGCTCTCCTTGGGGTTAATCACAGCTTCAGGTACTCCTGACTTACCAGATCACCCTTACTTCCGTTGCCAGCCACCCTTCCTTTCTTCTTCTTAGCATCTTTCCACAGCCTTCCTGGAGGTTACATGTCAGTGTCTTGTCAGTTACTCATTGTTTGGACTTCTAGGGGCAGAGTTTTTGGCTGATTTCAGTTTGGGAACAGACTGCCTGCGGGGACCAATAATGCACCTGGGCAGGGGGACATGGGTGCCCTGTGGGGAAAGCGCTGGAAGGAAACTCAAGAGAGAGAAAGAAGGCCTACAGAGCCATATTTTACCTGAACGGTGATTTAACCAAGGCTCAGGCATAACCAGAAATTTTCTTGACGTTCCTTTCAGTTTCACTTCCTCTTCTTTCTTGCTCACAACCTTTAGTTGCTTCCACCTAGGGCCTCAGGGCAAAGGGAAAAAAAGAGAGTGTAACATAGAAAGGAAAGGCCAGCAAGATCTCCCCGTCGTGCCTACCCTTTACTTGATAAAGAATACAATTTTAAAAAGCCTCTTATTTTTATTTGCTCACGTGTTCCTCTCTTCTGTGACATTTAAAAATGATGATTTCCCACAACACTGTAAACCAACTATACTTTAATAGAATGGTTTTGAAAAGTAAAAATAAAAATAAAATAGATAATTTTCGTTGCTCTCGCTTGCAGGGCTCTGATACCACCTCATCGATGACTCTTCTACTTTAGGATGAACACTGTTGCCTTTTCTTCCTCTCCACTCGTTTAAAAAGTATTTCACCATCACCTCCTTCTACTATGGCGACTTGTAGTAAATTTGAACTCCTTCTTTGCCTGGCGAGGAAATGCCGCCCCCTACCCCAGCGTTTGCCTTCATCGCCCCTGTCTGAAATCAAAGCCCAGCATCTTTCTCCCTCAACGACCTCTGCTTGCTTCTCTGTTATTAACTCTCTAAGTAGCTCAATAAAAACACAGACCCTCCCGCTTTCCTTCCTCATGCTTTCCCTGCTCATGCCCTTGATTTGCAGAGCAGATGCCTTTGGCCAAAGATCCATCCTCAGCTTTCTCCCATCACCATGCTCACAAACAAAAGAATGGGGAATTCAGTGACAAAGCCAAATCCAGGGAGAATCTAGAGGGTTCTGAATTAGTGTTATCTACTACCCTTTCACAAGTAGCATCAGCAGCAGAAAACCACTCATTACCACGGAAGACTGCAAAAGATGAAATGAAGAGAGTGGATAGGGGAAAAAGAAACCATTTTCTCTGACCTTGCATTTGAATCCAGAGCATAAGCAACATTAAGAATTTTATGCAGTGTCTAGAGAAGTATGTTCTGGCCCACCACCAGTTATACAGACACATTTTTATGGTGTTTTTCAAAAAATCTTATGTGTTTTTTAAAAAATTTTTGATCCAATTGAATAGGCATACATCTAAACGTACAAAAAAGTTATCTTTAGCTACTACTTTTAAATTTAGCTTTGAATCAAAACTTGTATTTTACTATCTCTCTGGGGCAATGCATAACCATTAAGAGTGATGCAATTTCTTTTTTAGATTTAGACAGATTTGATAAGACTACGGGGTCTGCAAAGGAAGACAGTGTAAAGAATACCTTTTCTTTTATTGGAAGTAGATATTTTTCTTAATAATCTTGGAAGGGAAAAACAAAGCAAACTCACAGCTTAGCATGTTCTTAATAAATACTTTAATGCTGCCTTGCTTTGGGTTTGTATTAAGACAAAAACCAGAACTACTATTTTCTTTATGCCCTGTATGTAAGCATTGTGGGTTAGTGCTTTTGTATTCATTACAATATTTTCTATAAAATACTAAATGGAAGAAATTAGCCACTCTATCATATCTATTCAAAGCAAAAGAATTCACAAACCTACAACGATAGCATTTTGTGCAGAAAGGGACCTTATGTTGCCACCAAAGCCAACCCTCTATGCCACTGCCACCCTCACTCATTCAACAGTGGGGAAAGCTCAGACCTGAAGAGGAAGAATGTAAATTCCACGAGGTCCGGGCTCTTTGGCTGTTTCGTTGTATTTGCTGTGGATCTACCCATCTGGTAGGTAGGAAGCAGTCGAGAAATATGTTGAATGAATAAAAAGTTTGCCCTAGACTTGCACTGCTTTCATTATACACATGCCATCATGATATAAGAAAACGACTGTAAGTTTTCCAAACTTTTATTTTGAAAAATGCAAACTTATGGCCAAGTTGCAAAAACTGTGCAGTGAATACCTATGTACTCTTTACTGTAATTCATTAATTTTAAACATTTTCCTACATTTGCTTTATCTTCCTCATAAAGTGAAACTTCCTTTTCTTGCTTAAGAAAAGGGACATCCTCCTATGTAAATAAGATATAAAAATCACATTCAGGAAACTTAACTTTGATACAGCATTCTTATTTAGTATACATCTCATACTGAACATTTCTAAATTCTTCCCCAATCAAAGTTTATAATGTTTTATTTCCCAATTCAACATCCCATCAAGGATTACAGATCTTATTTCCTTGTCATTTCTGTTTATTCACTTTTAATCTGGAACAGTTCCCTACCCATTAATTTATTTTTTGATTTTGGGGTTTTTTCTCTGTCTTCTCATTACACTGCTAATTTTGAAGAATCTATGTCAGATGTTTTGCAGAATGCCTCTCAGTTTGAGGTTGTACAGTTTCTTCTTCATCATTAGGCTCAGGTCTAGTATTTAGGGTCATTGGAACCACACGGGAATGAGTGTCCTTCACAAAGCATCACATCCAAAAGCACATGACCTCAGTCTCTCCTCCTATTGGTGACAATAAGCTTGATCTCTCGGTTAAGGTGTGTCAGTCAGATTTCTCCTTTGTAAACGTACCTTTTCCCTTTGTAATTAATAAGTAATTTGTGGGAGATTAGCCTATCTCGTCCCCAACTTTTCACCCAGTGATTTTAGTATAAATCAATGAGTCTCATCTTAATTAATTATTGCTATGGTGTTTACAAAATGATGATATTCTCTTTGTATCTTTCTTTCTATATTTTGTTGGCATTCTTATCTAAAGTAGAACTTTCACTTCTGATCTCCCCTATTTTTAAAAAATTAAAGAATTGCTTTATTATTCTGTACATTAAAACCTATTTCCATAGTTGCTATTTTTAAAAACTTGTTTAAAATGGCACCTTTTCTAGAAGAACTAATGGAAATAAATTTACTGTATTTACTACTGTCCCATTTTCAATAATTATCTATTAAAATTAATAACTCAAAAATATATTTTAGAAGAAAAACATTGTTAATTTGAGAACACAAACTTGTGATGTTTTGTACTCAGATCAATCAATTTAAAGCACCAAAATACTTAGCTGTAGAAAGCAGATAGGGTTCATGATATTTTGGCTGTCAATTACTTGGGTGGTTATAAAACGAGTGGTAAGGCAACATATAGACATGCTAACTTTTGGGTGTTCCTTTTAAATAACTCAGTTTCCTCTGCTATATTTAGTTTATTCTTTTCTAGCAGATATACTAGAAGCAAAACTTCTTGGTTCAACACAAAATCGAGTCACAGACTCTCTGTTTCTTTATTCTATTTTTTGATATTTAATAAGATGTTGAACTTGTTATCCAAAGAGAATTCTTCTGATTTGCATTTTTGTGCACTGATTAAATGAAATGCCCATCTTTCGATTTTTAAATATAGGAAGCAACTGTTTTGTAATGCACATAGGAGTAATACACACAGGAAAATGTTACAGATCTGTAACACCATCATTAACAATCATATATTAAATGCACCTCGGACATAACCTAATTATTTACATGTTCAGAAAGCCCATCCCCGGCTGGTGTGTTCAACCTTCTGAAAATGAAAGGCTGCGGGGACTGCTGGTGAGTTTCTCACTTCAGCTCTGCCATACCTGCCATTGGTCCAGTCTGTGGGAGGTTTGTTTGTCACTCAGCTGCTGCGATGTCACCAGGGAAACAGCCTCTGTATAAGCACCCCTGGGGCTTTCTTCCCAGCATTGCAACTGTTCCTGAAATTGGTCAAGGTAGGGAAGGACTCCACTAATGCTTAACCTGCAGGTCCAGGAGGTTGCAAAATCATGTGTCACTGGGGTCAAGGTTACCCGGAGAGCGTCAAATTATCTAAACATTGTACTGGCAATTTTATGTTCCTGTCTCTTTTCTCAACTCTGATCTCTTATCTCTTTGCACAGTAGAACATTTGGGAGAAATTTACCTACCTTCCAATGACTTAGAACAAAAATATTGATTTCCCATAATTTTCATACCTTTGGGAACGATGCTAAAGAAGGGTTATAAGCTGTGTGCTTAGTGCACCTTCCAAAAAGAAAGCAAAACAAAAGAACTCAAAGATGGCAAATTTTAAAAACTGAACATTCATGAGGTGTAGATCATCGAGCATGATATAATAGAAACGATTTAATTTTTTCTCATGTGAATTTCACACACTACAGAGGGGTTAAAAAAAATTCATGTCTACCCGGAACCTCAGTGTGAACTTATTTGGAGATAGAATCTTTGTATGGATAGATGTGATCTGTTAAGACTCTCAAGATGAAATAATCTGGGTTTTGCACCCAGGGACACACAGGGAGGAGACTGTGTGAAGACAGAGGCAGCGATTGGAATGATGCTGCCATCAGCCAAGGGTCTCCGGGAGCCCCCAGAAGCTGGAAGAGGCAGGAAGAATTCCTCTCTGGAGCCTTGGTGGGAGCCTGGCCCTGGCAGCACCTTGACTTAGAATTTTGGGAGAACTGTGAGAGAATAAGTTTCTATTGTTTTAAGCCACCACATCTGTGGTAAATTGTTCTAGCAGTCCTAAAAAACCTGTACACACACTGAAGAGAAATCAGATGGATTTTAACTGAGGATTTGTAAAAAAGTTGTGAGGCTCCCTGGCAACTAAGCCTGATGATAAAGCCTAGTTTTCGAAAGGGAACAGTGAGTTTCGAACGGGAACAGTTTCATACACTATATGAAACTCTTCTGCAGCTCTATAGCAAAACAAATGTGACAATCCAGATGAATGCCAGGAAAGATGTAGAAGATGGAGAGACATACCTCATGACATCTATATCACAGCAAAAGGCCGAAATCTCTGTAATGCATTCAGTCCGTCAAGAACAATGAGAAGTATTTTTACACTGTGCTTGGGTTTTGCATTAAATTCCCAGGGATAGTTGTCTTCATTCAACAAAGACAGGACACCTGATGTGGCCCAGGTGCTGCTCCCAGATCTGTAGGATGCATCCATGAGCAAAACAGAGATGACTAATCTTGTGGAGTTGCTAGTTTAGCAGCAAGTAAACCTAATCAGTGAGTAAGTTACCTAACGCGTTAGAGAAGGAAATGTGCTAGGGGAATAAAAGAAGTAAAACCTGGCAGGAGAAATCAAGGGTCCTCAGTCTGGGGAGACAGTGTGATGAAAGTGACAAATGGGGAAGTCAGTGTGTAACAGGGAAGAACAACTCTGACTCCATACTGGACCTGCTCCTTCTGCTTTATCCTTTGTGTTCTAGGGGTAGGGGAGAGAGGAGAAGATGAAAATAATGTGAAGAGCCCACCTGAGGTTCATGGTTATGACTCTAAAGTGAGCCCAGTAGCATGGCACTAGGACAAGACACATTTGTAATTTCAAATTTTCTTGTAGATGTAAAAAAGGAGAAACAGGTGAAATTAATTTTAATCATGGCTCTTTTGTAACAAAATAATTAAAAAATATTATTTGGATTTGTAACCAACATAAGAATTATTAAGGAGACATTTCCCCCTTCTTCTTTTAGCGCTTGGTCTTCAAAATCTGGTGTATATTTTACACTCACATCTCTATTTGGACCAAGCACATTGCAAGTGTCAATAGCCACGTGTGTTTAATGGCTACAGCGTGGGTGGTGCAGATGCAGGTGGTGACGGCAGAAGTGACTGGCTGAGAAAAAGTGAAGTTCAAGATCCTCAGAGGAGGACAGGGAACTGAAAGTCCAGGCTGCTCATAGGACTGTCTAGACGTGTATTGAAAGTTCCAAGAATAAACAAAGGAGAGCCTCTGAAGAGAAAGCCAATAAGCAGGTAGGTAGAATCACTTGGACACATGAGAGGACAGTGCAGGATTCTGTCTTTCACAGCAACAGTGAGGAATGATGCAGTTTTTAGAGAGAAAAAAAGAAAGAAGAATAGTCTGAAAACAAGAATAAGAAGTGAGTAGACAGCCATAAAAAAGAACGAACTTCTGCCATTTGCAGCAACATAGATGGACCTAGAGATTGTCATACTAAGCAAAATAAGTCACACAGAGGAAGACAAATATCCTATGATATCACTTAAATGTAGAATCTAGAAAAAATGATACGAATGAACTTACTTATGAAACCGAAACAGATTCACAGACATAGAAAACAAACCTGTGGTTACCAAAGGGGAAAGGCTGAGGGGGATACATTGGGAGACTGGGATGGACGTATGCACACTTCTATGTTTAAAATAGATAACCAACATGGACCTGCTGCATAGCACAGGGAACTCTATTTAATACTCTGTAATGACCTATATGGGAAAAGAAACTAAAAAAGAGTGGATATATGTATCTGTATAACTGAATCACTTTGCTGTACACCTGAAACTAACACAACATTGTAAATCAACTATATCCCAATATAAAATAAAAATTAAATTTAAAAAAAGGGAGTAGAGTTTCTGTCGCTCCCCATGGTACAAGGCCTGGGGGGTTGTGGAGAGAAGAAGCAGCCATGCTGGAAAGGGCTTCTTTGGGGATGAATATCTTTAGGGGATTTTTTTTCAGGAAAGTGAAATCAACCTGTTAATCAACAGACACTGGTTTGCTTATGGCTCTTAGGAGGTGAGAGGGTCTTTGCTGGGGTTGAAAACTTGTGTAATATACACATACTTACACTTTTCAACATAGGTAAAGAAAGATTTGACTAAGTTTATAATATTTAAAATAATTGTTTTTCTAGACATGGGAAAATTCGGGGAGTATTTGACTCTAGTTAATGATTAGTCATTTCTGGGAAGTGGAACCTGGTGACTTTCATTTTTGACTTGGTGCTCTTTTTGTATCGATATTGTCTTACAATGTGTACATTTTTGTCTGAATAAAGAAAAATTCAAATACCTATTCTTTCCTGGAGGTCCTTTAATTTGATATAACCTCTCTCCTGAAGAAAATATGGGATTTTCAAAAGAATTGTTAAGTGAATGAGATTGTTTTGTGAGTGTGTGTGTGTGTGTGTGTGTAATACCAAGTTAGATAATAGATACAAAGGACAACCAAAGTGACCAGTAATGAAGGAAATGCCAGAATATATCACCCCAAATATGCTTCTTTGGCATAGAAGTTATATGGAGGTGAAGGCAATTAAGAAGCAGTAAATGCAGGAAAAGTTCCCCACTTTCTGCCTAAAGGCAGGAAATAAATCCTCCTTTTACTCTTATCAGCCCAGAGAAGTCACCGGTGAAATTTGCAACCAAAACCTATTCCAATCGCCCTTATATCCCAAGTTACTTCTTCACTATTTACTACCTCAAACCCCTTTGTCTTGTCAATTCTTCACAAACTTATTGTTTCTTGGTCTAAAAAATATAAAAGCTTCCTGCTCTGGTCCTTTCAGGGCTTCGTTCCCTTATGAAGGCTCCCATGTACATGTACAAGTTCAACAACATTCGTATACTTTTCTCCTGTTAATATGGCAGTTTGATTTTCAGACACAGCCAGGGACCCTCAAAGGGGTCTGTATGGTCAATCGTTATTGTTGTTACATGTATATAAATAATCAGATCAAGTTTGTTTTTTTGCGATACACGGGTCTCTCACTGTTGTAGCCTCTCCCGTTGTGGAGCACAGGCTCCGGACGCGTAGGCTCAGTTGCCATGGCCCACGGGCCCAGCTGCTCTGCGGCATGTGGGATCTTCCCGGACCGGGACACGAACCCGTGTCCCCTGCATCGGCAGGCGGACTCTCAACCACTGCGCCACCAGGGAAGCCCCAGATCAAGTTTTTTGAAACCAGACATTTTGCAAACAAGTTAGTCTTAATTTGACTATCTTTGGTAGAAATGAGGGTGTTTTGAGAGAGAAAAATTATGTTTCAGTAATATACCTTTGTAGATATTAGGTTCCAGTACTCAGTTGTCTGTGAGGTTTTGTTATTTATCTGTAAACTGGACTAGGTCCTGAATTCTTCTAGTTTCCTCCAATATCTGGCTATAATTCTCCAAACTAACATTTTCAGTTCTTCTCCCATTTTTTAAAAACTTGGAATCATTGAGAACTAAAACTGCCCTTTTTTCAAAGTCATGGGAACTAAAATTGGACAACTTGATATAAACCTCAGAGAAATCACCATAGCATCATGTCTGTATAGACAATCTTTGTACCTTTTGTATCTGAGCCACTCAGAAAGTTTACCTGAACACCTGATGACAACATCAGAGACATTGCAAAACATACTTTGAACTTGACATCTAGAAATCAGCTGGCTCCACTCTGGACTCGGTGCCTTATTGCGATCCGGATTACAACTAGTGATTCTAATCATGGTTCTGATTTGTTCTCTCTTTGCTGTTTTAAACAGTTTATGCTTTGTATCTTTTGCTGTGGTGCTATGATACCTTCCACAGGAATAATGGTAGCTTGAGGTCTTGAGATGATTAAACACTCCTATAAGACCCCTCCTGATGAAGATACATGCCTATTTTGAAGACTCACTTCTTGGATGGCTTCTAGCTGTTTTTATGGGGCCAAAAACTCTCAAAGGGCATACCTCTCACACAGCCACCTCTTTACCCCTCAGTGGGGCATGCTTTCTGAGAACGAGCCTTCCCGGAAGCAAGGGAGTTGATACTGATGCCAAATAACCAAATGATTAACCATCAGTGTTTTCTAATGGAAGATCTCAATCAAAAGAAGGAAAATAAAAATGGTGTTGGTATTGTTAAGAGAGCTCTCCAAAATGGAGCCAGGAGGCCAGTAAGGAAGTGTGACCTGTGCACATTAGCCTGGATGGAATCTGACCTTTTGACCACTTATTGTCCAAAGAAGGCATCCAGAACATCTGCCAGAAACTCAAGATACTTATCCTACTGTTACCCTAAAATAACCCATGACAGTCTGTCTTCTTATCAGATCCCTACCCTAAAACAACTCATGATCCTTAAAGACAAATATTTCCTGGCTCAAGCTGGAGTCAATCACAGTTCTCACCAGGCAACTTTAACAATCTTGTGGCTTTTTGTCTTTATAAGGCCCTGACTCTTTCTCTTCCCCAGAATACTTTTTTGGTTTTACCTAAATCTATGTCTCCCAAATTGTGATTCTTAAGGCTCCAAAAATCTCTTTTCTTAATTACAGCCTTCTGCATTGCTTCTTGGATGACGCTAGTCATCCTAAATCCACACAGAGGAAAGAAATAGTCCCTTAATTGAGACATAATTTGCAACATGAGAACCCCTTCCCTTGAAATTCGTGTCCTAAGAGTTTCTTTTCTGTTTCTTATGGGTCTGCCATAATAGTTACAACTGAGCAAATATTACTTGTTGATGGCTGTTCCAGAGTTTTACTAAAAGACTTTGCAAAGCTCCTACTTGCATAACTAAGTTTAAATTCCAGGTAAAGTTTTTTTTTTTTTTTTTTTTTTTTTTTTTAAATCTTTAATTTTTTGACCACACTGCACGGCATGTAGGATCTTAGTTCTCTGACCGGGGATTAAACCCACACCCCCTGCACTGGAATCTTAACCACCGCCAGGGAAGCCCCCAGGTAAGGGGTTTTAATTCTCTTGAGATGCCCATCTATGGGAATAAAACAAAACATCAACAACAACAAAGCAACAAAGAAAGGCTACTTCATACAACAAATGGCAATTCACCATACCAAATAAATGAATGAAAATGGATTGCTGAATGGCTGCTATGTTTACAGAACTTTCTTTGCTTGGAAAGGAAAAAGATTTTGAAAAACAAAGGTAACTATTTCGTTCCTAAATGATGAATAAGAGATCTGCATATTGCTTTGGTTTTCTCCAAAGCAGAGCCTGAGGCCAGGGCTTGAGCAGAAGGAGCTTCTTTGGGAACTGGTCCCAGGAGGAGGGGAGGTGATGAGGCAGGCAGGGAGGGAGGAAAAGCCAAAATCAGGATTCCTTATGGAGGTCAAGGCTGTAGACAAGTGGGGATTCCGCTTGAATGGTTCCAGAAGCATGTGGGGTGTTTTCAGAGTCATCTTCTGAAAAACAGGATGCTGGGGCATTTATCCATGAGAACTCCTCTCCTGGCTTTGTGTTTCCATGTCTGCCACTACCTTTAACTGTTGAGTAAGGAAAATGGGAACAGTTGGGCTGAGGAGTAGGGTGGGGATTGCGACGGTTCTAAGATTTGAGGGTTATGTGAAAGAAGGAAATGGACCACTCCTCAACAGATTACAGGTGGCCTTTTGCTTGAAACCAATGCTGTGTGGCTGAAGGAATAAAATAAATTCCCCTCACTTTCTAAATTACACCCAACACCAGCTCTTGCTAATTCTTCCCTTTGCTCCATGTCACGGGCTCACTCTCTACCCCCTAATCTTAGACCAAGAAAAGAACCAGAGATATGGGATTTTATTTTGACAGTCAAGTTATTTTTGATATTCCTTTAATATTCTTTTAGGACATATCTGAGAAAAAAATGTTATTTTGTCTCCCACATTTTCAGTATTTTTACTTCTACAGATTGGATGGTTTGGAGGGTTTCTGATGGCCCAGGATTGGACATGATTCCTGTCTTTTAAGCATGGACATCAGGCAGCTTTGCCTCTAGCATTTTCTCTTTGTAACCCATGGGTTCACAGAGTTACCTGCTTGAGGACCTGTGAAGAGTTTAGAAGAGATTACCACAAAGCATTGCCTGTAGCCATATGGTCTCCTCTTTTCATCTCCTCTAATGTCTGAGATTGGTCTCCTCTTTTCATCTCCTCTAATGTCTGAGATTGGTCTCCTCTTTTCATCTCCTCTAATGTCGTGAGATTTCTTTGCGTTAAAGTATATTTCTAGAAGGTCTGTATAAAATATCCAGTACATAAGCTATATTGGGAGCAGTATGTACTATATTGGTTATAGAAGTTTTAAATCTGATCACGAAGAAAACATTTTCAGTATGGGGTAAGCATCAGGTTGACAAATTGGTTTTCAAGTGGCAACATTTAAGTGTTGGCAAGATGCTGACCAGAATATAACTAGTCCTAAATCTCATAATACTTTCTACTGCAAAAATGAATGAGGGCTTCCCTGATGGTGCAGTGGTTAAGAATCCGCCTGCCAATGCAGGGGACATAGGTTCGAGCCCTGGTCCGGGAAGATCCCACATGCCGCGGAGCAACTAAGCCCATGTGCCACAACTACTGAGCCTGCATGCCACAGCTACTGAAGCCCGTGCGCCTAGAGCCTGTGCTCCGAAACAAAGAGAAGCCACCGCAATGAGAAGCCTGCGTACCACAAGGAAGAGTAGCCCCCGCTCGCTGCAACCAGAGAAAACCCATGCACAACAACGAAGACCCAACACGGCCAAAAAAAAAGAAAGAAAAGAATGAGAATACATGTGTTTGAGGGGCCGTCATTGTAGCTACTGTCCTGGCTGAAGGAAACAAGCTTTTCTTAGGTTAACTTAGGATTTCTCTGATACACTGAATTCAAATCTTTGAATAATCAGCTCTCGTGTTGCTCAGATAAGCCACTGAATTGACACTGCTTAGAAGATCTAAGTGGAATGTTATTTAAAAAAAAAAAAGACAAAATTTTTTTTGCTTCTAAAATATCTAACTTTTCTAATTTATAGTGAAAACAACATCATTCCCTTATTCCTTTCACTAGTATGGGGACCAGTAAGTGAAGATCACTTCTCAGCCGAAAGGCTTAAAGAGAGTAGAATAAATTATTTAGCTGAATTATTTGTAAACACACACTTAGTTGAATAACCACATAGAGAAAGAGGAGCTATTATATATTTTCTGCTTCCTGACACTCTGGGCCAGCACACCAGGAACTTTTTTTTTTTAATTAATTAATTTATTTATGGCTATGTTGGGTCTTCATTTCTGTGCGAGGGCTTTCTCTAGTTGCAGCGAGCGGGGGCCACTCTTCATTGGCGGTGCGCGGGCCTCTCACTATCGCGGACTCTCTTGTTGCGGAGCACAGGCTCCAGACGCGCAGGCTCAGTAGTTGTGGTGCACGGGCCCAGTTGCTCCGCGGCATGCGGGATCCTCCTAGACTGGGGCACGAACCCGTGTCCCCTGCGTTGGCGGGCAGACTCTCAACCACTGCGCCACCAGGGAAGCCCACCAGGAACTATTGCTACCTCTCCTGCTGACAAACCCCCGTCCAGGGAATAAGCAATGGCCTGAGGTATCTGTAAAAACCCCAGTGGAGTACAGGGATCTAGGATGTGGTTTAGATGATTTCCCAGCTCTTACATTTTCATGCTGTTTATACTTCTGTAAAACTGCATTGATGTTACAATTTATTATAGTCATAAAATCAGAATTTTCAGGTGGATCAAGATCTTCGAAATTGCAATCGATTTTAAACACCTTCATTGCTTTTGATGAAGAAGTTGATGTGTACAGACATTAAGTTAATTTTCCCATATCACAAATTTGTCAGTCAAGACTAGAAATGAAGCTTCTGACTTCTGATGACATAAATTGATCACTTTAGATGGTGAGAGAAATAGGAAAAGCTGTCTCTCTGTGTGGTTCTTTGTGCCTCTCCTTGGTGGGTAGGGAGGAGGATGGAGCTTCTGCCCTGGCTCTAGGGGCCTCAAAGCAACGGTTTAGAATTTAGTCCAATAAATAATGTTTTCTAGAAAGAATACTTTCTCAAAGATATTGCTTGGAAACCTGGGCACATTATTATCATTTAAAAATTGTCTGCACTACATCATAACAGGTGATCTGGCAACATGAGAGTCTGGATGCTGCAATGCTAACTTTGTGCTCTCAAAGCAATGTCACCGTCACCATTTTTTTTTTTTTTTTTTTTTTTCAGTACGTGGGCCTCTCACTGCTGTGGCCTCTCCCGCTGCGGAGCACAAGGCTCCGGACGCGCAGACTCAGCGGCCGTGGCTCACGGGCCCAGCCGCTCCGCGGCATGTGGGATCTTCCTGGACCGGGGCACGAACCCGTGTCCCCCGCATCGGCAGGCGGACTCCCAACCACTGCGCCACCAGGGAAGCCCCCACCGTCACCATTTTATTAAACACGTACGCCCACCTAACCAAGCTCATTATATATTGTATCCTGGAAAAAAAAAAAGAAAAAAGAAATAAAAATAAAAACTGTCTGCAGACAAAGTGGGATGACTGCCACTGCCTGGTAATCAGGGTGTGACAGGTGACCAGTAAATTAATAATGTGCATTTAAGTTCCAATTCAATACAGCAGCCTAACTGCTGCTAATCATTAGATAAGATTCAGGCCAGAAGAGCTATGAAGAGGGGACGGAAACGGGGTTTAAGCATGAATCCTGCATCTGTTACATAACGTATTTCTTTCCCCAGAGACATTCGAGGTCCATTTGTGGCTGAGGAGTTGTAAGACTATTCAAATCTGAGACTGAGAGAATAAATGTTTGTTTTTCTCCTACAGTGTACAAGCTCATCCTCTTATACCCTGTAACACTATGAAAATGTGCTCTTGGAACAGAATAGTTAAATCTTTGGGCTGTTCCCTTTGCCTCTTACCGAGTTATTTGCTGCTTGCTACTGTGGATATGAAAGCAGAAGTTGACAAGTCCAATATTGTTAGACAGAACACTCACACTTCTAGCAAACAAACTGTCCCAAACACAAATCCACTCTAACGTTTACCAAAGTTCAGCTTCTGTTCCAGCTGAAACAAGAGCCTTGGTAAGAGACACAGAGGGGCTGATTGGCTGGGCAGGGTGGGCAGGGTCCATAAAAGGCAGCTGTGGAACATCTGGGGGGCAAAGACATCACCTGGCCAAAGGCAAAACTCAGGGCTCCTGTGACAGCACGTCTTCACCATGAGTGGGTGCCCAGTTTTAGGAAGCGGCTTTGGGTGAGTATTTACCTCTATCCTAAGTATGGGTAAGCTCTTAGGAATGTCAGGTATGAACACTAATTTCGGAATTTCCAAAGCAAGGGTGAACAGTCACCCTTCTTCCCTTGTTTAATAATCTACTTTGAAAAGTAAGCAATAAGGGAATTCTCGTCACTCCTATTATTAGTTACTGTTCTTTCTCAAGCTCTATTTTTTTCTTCTCACTTTTTCATCTGCAGATATGCTTTTAAAAACCTCTCTGTACAAGGCAGTGAAGAAGACAAATCACAAATGGGTGTGAATAGAGCCAGTAAAGGGGGACTTATCTATGGGAACTACCTGCAAGTAAGTGGCAGAGTCCTTGCAAGGAATAGCTTTCATTGCTAGGCGCTAGGTGACATTTTCATGTTTGGGTTTTTGTTTGTTTGTCTTTTTGTTTGTTTTCTCAGTCGCCAAATAGTTTTCTGGACCTAAAGATATCTCTTTTCATACACACGTATGCTTTTTCAAGTTTTGTTAGAACAATTCAAGAGACTCGTATGTGAAGATTCACCTTCCTGACAGAGGTACAATAAAAGCAGAGAATGCAGAATCCAGGCCGAGGACACATGGGATAAGATAAAGCGCAGATAACTGGCAGGCACTGCACAAGTTGCATACCTGAGACCTGGTTACTGAATCCCAGCATAGATAATTGCAAATGTAGCCAGAAAATATTCTCTTTTAAATTCTTTGTCTTAAACTAGAAATGTTGAAGGAGTATGTTTAGATGAAAGAAAGATGTTACAAAGAGGCACTTGGAGATTATTTTTATTTCTCTCTCTCTTTTTTTTTTTTTTTTTTTTTGGCCATGCCACACGGCATGTGGGATCTTAGTTCCCCGACCAGGGATTGAACCCATGCCCCCAAGGTGGAAGCGTGGACTCTTAACCACTGGACTGCCAAGGAAGTCCCTGGAGATTATTTTTAAGGTGTGAAGTGATTAGAGCCCTGATGCCCTTGTTGGTGGGTTTCTAGGGATGAGCTGACATGCAATGTTAAGACCTTAGAATCGACTCTTTAAGAGAATACAAGAGCAGCAGACACACAGTAGGCTAAGCAAGCTATGAAGCTTTTATAGCACTCTCTCCAAGAGATGGAAGGGACAAGATTTCTCAGTGAGGGTAACAGCATTTGTTATGATAGATTCCTACCAAATATATTTTCCTCTGAAAAGAATAAAACTCATAAATTCAACTCACTCTTTATGAAGAGGCATTAATTGTTTAAAAGAAAGTAGATTGGTTCCTGAGCATTTGGGATTTGGGGGACTTTTTTCAGTATTGTATTCTATTTATTAAAGTCGGTAAAAATCTAGTTTTGCAATTTCAAAATCAGTCTTTCTTTTTGTAATCTTTTTTCCAGCTTTATCAAGATATAATTGACATATAACATTGCATAAGTTTAAGGTGCACGCACGTTGATTTGATACACTTATATATGGCAAAGTGATTACCACCAGAGCATTAACTAACACCTGCATCATGTCACATAATAGCCATTTCTTTTTTTTGCAGTGAGAACACTTAAGATCTAGTATGTAATGCATTGTCATTAACTATGATCACTATGCTATACGTTAGATCCAGATAACTTATTCATCTTGTAACTGGAAGTTTCTACAAAATCAGTTTTTCTATTTTTTTGTTTAAAGTTGGAAAAACTTTTGAATGCGCAGGAACTTCAAAGTGAAATAAAAGGAAATAAAATCCATGATGAGCATCTTTTCATCATAACTCATCAAGGTAAGTTGCCCACAAGGTTGGAGAGTAACTATTCATAGAAATTTTCCATCAGTAATGAGGAAAGATACCACACTTTTACCTGTAAGACGGTGGAGGACTAAGAAATCACCTTTGTTTGGATGCTTGCGAATACCTTGCTGTCAGATAAGTTCTCATAGGACCTCCTTCTGCGATTTATAACAGTCTTCTTTCTGCTACCTCGGCGCTTCTTGGATCAGTTACGACTCCGTCCTAAACCCAAGGGGGCTTTCTATCTCTTGGAATTCAAAATTTATTTGCAAGCTAAGATGTCACTATTTTTCAACTTGGAACATTAGGAGACTCTTTTCAAGAAACAGATCCCTCACATTTACTGTAACTTTACATATCCTACAGAGAGCTGGTACTAAACAGGAATGTGAATTTTGTCAAAAATGTGTGTTCCTACTCTCCATACTTCTGACTTCTGGGTAGTGTTTTTTTTTTTGTTTTTTGCTTTTTGTGTTTTTTTTTTTTTTTTTTTTTTTTTGCGGTACACGGGCCTTTCACTGATGGGGCCTCTCCCGTTGCGGAGCACAGGCTCCGGACGTGCAGGCTCAGTGGCCATGGCTCACAGGCCCAGCCGCTCCACGGCACGTGGGATCTTCCTGGACCGGGGCATGAACCCGCGTCCCCTGCATCAGCAGGTGGGCTCTCAACCACTGCGCCACCAGGGAAGCCCTGGGTAGTGGTTTTTAACGTAGAGTCCTTGACTTTGGAAGTTTAGGAAGTCCCTGAACTCTTCGAAATTTTGTGCAATATTTCACAAACATGTCTTTCAGAGGTCTGTGACCCCCCAAACCTTTAGATTTCCTCTAAGATTGTTGGTGTCATAATACTGCCCTCTGGCTGACCAGGCCCCAGTGACTCATGCGGGTCAGTGCTGCGTTTCTAGATGTTTCCTTGTCCTGTCAGTTCTTTGTGCCTTTTCCTCAAATGGTTGTTTTCTTCACGGACTGGCTAATATGATCATCTCCTTTGAGTTAAAAAAATTAAAAATGGAAAATAATGGGGCTAATGTGTTACTTCTCCTGTTTTTTATGTTGACATTTTAATCAGTGGCTCAAAGGCAAAATCAGCAGAAGAGGAATCGCCGCAGGGCAGCACACGTTGGGAATCAGAAATTTGTTTCGAATCCCATCTCTACCATTAAAGATGGTGTAACCTCGGTCAGGTTTCTTGACCAGTAATTCTCGCCATTTCCCCACCTATACAATGGAAAGAATGATTGTTTCTTCTCATGCATAGAGTTGTTGTGAGGATGACATGAGTAACGTGCACTAAGCACTGAGCTCAAGGTAGAGCACACAGTCAGCACACAACGAATGGTAGCACCTATCGTCTGATGGGGAGACTTTCCTTCCATCAGAACATGTGGTCAGTGGGTCATGGGACCAGTTACACCAAGTTAAACCCGAAAACGTGACTCACAAACTGATCCAAAAATATTTGGTTTGCTCTTGTTGTCCAAATATGGAAAATAGATTTCTGAAAGTCTCCTTAAATGTAATTTAAAGGTATAATTTGAGCCCCTTCATTAGTACAGAAGCACAGCCTGTGGCCAAACAGAAGGCACTAGCGATCACTAAGATGATTGGTTTCCATGCTCCTCTAATGATTACACTGGCTGTTTAATTCATCTATTTATATAATAATCACCCAGCATTTATCTTTTGCCAAACAGTGTGCTAGGAACTGAGGGAACTAGATGAGTATGACAGAGTTTCAACCTGTTCATAGCTTGTCCTCCCCATAGAGTCCAAGTCCCTAGAAACAAATACGTTGTCATACTCATTAGGTTAATGTGTATTAGGGTCTCACTCTATAGGAGTTTGGTATCACTTCCACTTCTCCACACACCTCCAGCTTCCACATGGGAAGTTAGATTTAGATTACGTGCTATATCCACAAGGACATTAACAATATTTTGTTGAGAGAAGTCATTTGGAAAATAACGTAAAGCATATGGATAACACGGCATATTCAAGCACTCAATAAAAGGAGTCTGTTATAACTTTACCACTAATATTTGTTTGTAGCATAAAATGGGGCTATATGGGCCTTTATTGATTTTTAAGTTACATTTTGATTTCTCTTACAGTGTGTTAACCGTGTCTTTCATATAACTATGGTCAAAAGGCTCCCATCACTTTCCAACTGACAATGATTTTCCCCTCGCAGCTTATGAACTCTGGTTTAAGCAGATCCTCTGGGAATTGGATTCTGTTCGCGAGATCTTTCAGCATGGCCACGTGAGTTGCCATGTCACAATATTGTTTTCATACTTTTCTTGGAGAATGTAGAAATTATTATTAATGGGAGAAGTTTAACACCAAATGGTGGAATTATAACCTAACGGGGGAAAAAAGTTTGTAGCAGAGAAGTGTTTAGTCACATCTTCCCAGTCAGTCATCACCTTGCTTCAAGGTTCCTTTCCAATTTTAGTTTCAAGCCCCTTGCTTAGAACTCCATATTTTCCCCTTAAAAAAACGTTATGATGAACGACCGTGGATTGCCAGGACAGCTAATGCAGATTCGTTCATCAGTAGGTACCAGAATTGTATTTCTACTGAACGTTTGCATGGGAAGACAGGAGCAATGGTGAGCAAAGGGAGACGGAGAGAAAGAGGAGAGGAAAGAGGGAGGAGATGCAGAGGAGGACCGGGCAGGGGAGGGCAGAGAGGGGCGCCCCGCGAAGCTACCACAGCCTCCCTCCCAGCCTGCATCCTGCCCACACCTTCCTCCGCCCTTCGAGGACACAGGACCCAGCCTTGGGTCCCCCAGCTCGGAGCCCCTGCGTCAAGGGGGCTGGGAGGAGAGAACATCCATCCTCAGACAGTGCCCTTCTCGTACCTGTCAACGCAAATCCCATCCGTCTCAGCGGCAACTCCCGCCTCAAGACGGAGCCCACGGACCCAGGGGTCTGCTTAACCTTCACACACGAGTCCGCATGTTCCCCTGGACTTTATTCCTTAAAGCAAAACTAACAGAGACGTTTGCTAAGGGATCAGTGGGAGTTGTGGTCCAGAATTTACTTAAAACTTGTTTCCATATAGTTTTCTATTTTTAAAGAAAAAAAATGATTTTGAGGTTGCAGGCGTTCCTTGTACACAATTCAGAGTTGCTATTAGTTCAGTGTCGACCTAAGGCACATTTTAGTGCCAAGGTTGCTCTTTAGAGTAGAGATGGCATTAACAGAACACATTGTTATTTATACTCTGTTTAGTGTCTTCCAGAACGGAGGACTGATGACTGTTTCATCTCCTAACCCCCCAGGTCAGGGATGAAAGGAACATGCTGAAGGTGGTGACCCGAATGCACCGAGTGGGGGTGATCCTCAAACTCTTGGTCCAGCAGTTTTCCGTCCTGGAGACCATGACAGCCTTGGACTTCAACGACTTCAGGTGTGCACGCGGCTTTGTCAACATGCAGAGGTTATCCTCCCATTCTGATGGGCTGGAGAGAACGTGTGTGTTGTGTTGTGTGATGTAAGAAGCCTGTCCTGCTGACACTCTGTCACTGGGAGCACTTGGGAAGCATCACCACACGCATTTGAGCAGCTACTGAAAATACTTCATCCCTTCCTCTTACATATGAACATAGCATGATCTGTGAATTTCAATTCATCGTGTGTGCCCAATTTTTGTCCCAAAGGATTTTAGGCAACTTACCAAAATGGCTAAAAAGGCTGATAGAATACACATAACTAAATTTAAATGATTAAAAACTAAAAATAAAAGAGAAACAGGAGTGCTATATAAAGAAACATGTCAGCATAAGTTATGGATTAAACTATAAGTTTTATTTTTTTATATTTTTTAATTTTTATTTTATATTGGAGTATAGTCGATTAACAACTATACTCAGGTGTGTTAGTTTCAGGTGTACAGCTAAATAATTCCATTATACATATACATGTATCTATTCTTTTTCAAGTTCTTTTCCCATTTAGGTTATTACAGAATATTGAACAGTTGAACTATAAATTTTAGAGGTACATATCCAGGAAGATATTTATCTATCTATCTAGGAAATCTTTTTTCATAACCAAAATTTGAGAAGAAATCTTCCTAAGAGCATCAGGTGCATTTACTGATGGAACAGACAGTGTCTTCTACATATATGATGATCAAATGAAAAGTGGTAGAATTCCTTTGTAGTATATTTAACAACTTGAAGTTTTAGTACCAGTTAGATGAAGGAAATTTGTAAGGATGTGAGAGTTATGTGGGGTGGGAGTACTCACACTTTGTGATGCCCTATTTTGTGTTAGGCAACATCCAATTCATTTTACTTGTAGGGTCTCACCAGTGCTCATAATAATACTAGGTAGTGAGATTAATGAATTGAACTTTAAAGAAAAATGGAATAATATATATATTTTTTGGCTGCATGGCTTGCGGGATTTCCCCCACCAGAGATTGTCCCTCGGCCACTGCAGTAAAAGCGCCAAGCCCTGACCACTGGACTGCCAGGGAATTCCCTTGAATAATACTTATAAAGAAACTTTTAGCACTATTGAATGAAAAATATTGCTCAGTGTTCCCCTGTCTTTATCCTAGGAAAAGCTTAGTATACACACATACATGTACGTGTCTGCATGTGTATGTATAAGTTTACATGTAAACACACACACATAGATAAACACACAGATACATACACATATGACCTTTCACAAACTATACAAACATCAACTCACAGTGACAATGATGGCTAGGACCTCGTTGTCCTGATTTCGGTGAAGTCCAAGTCCTGGGTCCAACACTAGGCAGTTGTGTGTCTGTGTTTGGTGATGCCTGGGAGACTCACACTGACCACCTTTCCCAACAGAAGAGACCCTTGCGGCGATTGACCGTGACAACAATCTCCTCCCTCCTCTTCTGCCCTCCCCCACCTGTTCTCACAGAGAGTACTTATCCCCGGCATCAGGCTTCCAGAGTCTGCAGTTCCGACTGTTAGAAAACAAGATAGGGGTTCTTCAGAGCTTGAGGGTCCCTTACAACAGAAGACACTACCGTGATAACTTCAGGGGAGAAGACAACGAGCTACTACTGAAGTCCGAGCAGGAAAGGACCCTCCTGCAGCTGGTGGAGGTGTGTGTGCAAAGGTCACTGGGAACGCTTAACTCAGCACACCTGGTTACTTGAGCTTCTGCGACACCTGGATTTTAAAATTCATATCAAAGTTGGGTCGCATTCATTGTAAACAAGAGAAGAATGAATTTATCGAAATACTTTAGCTGGTAAATTCCACTAATTAAAATATTAAAACCTCTCTTGAGAACTTCAGAGAATTTATATAATCCATGACATGTTAATATTTAACAACCTCCTTATCTTATTATAACAATCCTTTTAAATATTCCTGCTAAGCAACATTTGATTAGCTGATTTTTAAATTATTTATTGAATGAGGTTTGTTTCTTTAAAATATTCCATAATTGAAAAGTTCCACAAGTTGTGTTTCTTAATTAAACTAAGTAACTGAGATTCTATCCTTCAGACTTTTTTCCCTTCATATCTTAATTCTCTGTGGGTCTGTAAATGGCCTTGAGGAATTATTAATTTGTTTTTGCATAAGTAAATTATTAAATAAGGTTTGTATAGCCTTGACTTCCTTGACAAAGTCTTTTCCTTTGCAAATTAAATTTTTATTTTAGTGAATTATACTCTGCTCACTAATCCCCTGGGCATTGTAAGTGTAGATTTAGGTTAATAAATTATAGATAATGCTATTTAACAGCTTATAAAGATGGAGAAAGAATCAGAAAGCTAATTTCAAAACCAAAAATAGGCTAAGTGAGAACCCACAGAGATGCACAGATTTGGTTTTATTTCTATATTAAAAATCCTGTGGCATCTTAAAATAATTGAGCAGTCAGTTGATTTCAAAGTCGCTAAGTGTACAATGTCCCTGCATTTAGAAGAAATCATATCTTATACATGTCATGATTCCTTCAGCTCCTAAGACATAAACTATTTTGAGAATAAACCAGAAGCCCTCATTAAAAGAATGTATAGATATGTTCATAGATTTATAGAAAAAAATTAGGATTTCTGTAATAATATATTTCTTAATAAAGAGTAAATATCTTTAATGTGATTTCCTTTAAGATTAGGAGAATAAAATATTGCTATTTTATAAATGAAGAAATTGAAGGGAAAGAGAAATATTTACACACAAAAAAACAGGATGTATGTTTCTCAAAACCATGAAAATTTTCTGTTTCAAGTTCATAAATGTTTGTTACAAAGCATTTTACCTATTTTAAATTTTACAATGTATTTACTTGAAAAATATTTATTTTAGGCATGGCTGGAAAGAACCCCAGGTTTAGAGCCACATGGATTTAACTTCTGGAGAAAGTTTGAAAACAACATTGTCAAAGGCCTGGAAGAAGAATTCACAAGAATTCAGGTATTTGTGAAGCCATAAGTAAACATAAGTTTGCTACAGGAGAAGTACTGGGAATTTCATTTTAACCATTTTCTCTTAATCTTTCATTTTCTTCATATTCTTTTACAAATCCATCTGCTTGGAATATATGACATGATTGATTTAATTTTACTGATGTGCAATAAAAATTAAATGAAGAAGTTGATTGTAGGCAAGACTTTGAATAGATGAGACTAATAGTCCTTTCTCATTTTTATTGAAAATATCATGTTATGACCAGTTCTAGACAGAAGTGGGCTCACAAAGGTCCAGTGATCCAATACACTAAGCCATATAACTTTCCTTCACTCTGATGTGTCTGCTGAGTTCTTCCTATTGGCTCTCAGACAATGTCAAGTTTCTCTCAGTTAAAAAAAAAATATTGTAGATTCCTCAATTTCCCTCACGTTATGGGCCCCATATCCTTTCTTCATGACCAAATTTCTTGAAAGTGTTGTTTCAATTCTACACCTTGAGAGGCTGTGTCACGAGGTGTTTAAAGCAGGGACCTGATGTCACAGTCATGGGTCAAGTCCCTCCGTCCCTGCTTGGTGACCCTGTGCCATTGAACCCCTCTGGCTACCTAACCTCTCTTTGCTTCACTCCCTTCATTGGCAAAATAGAAAATACGAGTATCTACCTCATAGGATTACTGTGATCATTGCATGAGATTCACATTTGCAGAGTATTTTGAACAGCAGTCAGCATGGTTATTTCTTTTTCTCCATCTAATTCTCGCCCGAGTTCAGTCTGCCTTCCTGCCCGTCATTCACAAATGGTCACTGGTACCTAAATCCAATGGCCATTTTTATCTCCATTTTACTTCACTTCCTACTGGCTTTACTACTAATGACTACTTACACTTTCTTGAACATTTTCCCCCATGGTTTTGGTATCAACACTCGGTCTACATCTAGTTTTCTGAACCTTGTTTCTCTGTCTCCTTTTCACAAGGCATAGGCTCAGATCCCTTGCATTCCCTCTCTGTCCTCTTCCACCAGTGAACTCGTTTATACCCACTGCTTCAGCATCTGCTAAGACACGAGTAATTCTCAACTGTTTAGCTTAGTTAGCTCCTTAAATTTCTTTTTTTCTTTCTTTTTTAAAAAAATATTTATTTGGCTGCTTCAGGTCTTAGTTGGGGCGAGATCTTTTGTTGCAGGGTATGGGCTCTTCCTTGAGGTGCACGGGATTCTCTCTAGTTGTGGCTCGCGGGCTCCAAAGGGCATGGGCTCAGTAGTTGTGGCGCACGGGCTGTTGCCCCGCGGCATGTGGGATCTTAGTTCCCTGACCAGGGATCAAACCCACATCCCCTTCATTGGAAGGCGGATTCTATTTTATTTTTATTTTTTATTTTTTATCTTTTTTTACTTTTCATTTTTTTAAACATCTTTATTGGAGGAAAATTGCTTTACATTGTTGTGTTAGTTTCTGCTGTATAACAAAGTGAATCAGCTATATGTATACATATATCCCTATATCCCCTCCCTCTTGCGTCTCCCTCCCACCCTCCCTATCTGACCCCTCTAGGTGGTCACAAAGCACCGAGCTGGTCTCCCTGTGCTATGCAGCTGCTTCCCACTAGCTATCTATTTTATATTTGGAAGTGTATATATGTTCATGCCAATCCCTCATTTGGTCCCAGCTTACCCTTCCCCCTCCCCATGTCCTCAAGTCCATTCTCTATGTCTACCTCTTTATCCCTGTCCTGCCCCTAGGTTCCTCAGAACCATTTATTTCGTAGAGTCCATGTATATGGGTTAGCATACGGTATTTCTTTTTCTCTTTCTGACTTACTTCACTCTGTATGACAGACTCTAGGTGCATCCACCTCACTACAAATAACTCAATTTCGTTTCTTTTTATGGCTGAGTAATAGTCCATTGTACATATGTGCCACATCTTCTTTATCCATTCATCTGTCAATGGACACTTAGGTTGCTTCCACATCCTGGCTATTGTAAATACAGCTGCAATGAACATTGTGGTACGTGACTCTTTTTGAATTATGGTTTTTTCAGGGTATATGCCCAATAGTGGGATTGCTGGGACATATGGTAATTCTATTTTCAGTATTTTAAGGAGCCTCCATGCTGTTCTCCATAGTGGATGTATCAATTTACATTCCCACCAACAGTGCAAGAGGGTTCCCTTTTCTCCACACCCTCTCCAGCATTTATTGTTTGTAGGTTTTCGATGATGGCCATTTGACTGGTGTGAGGTTGATACCTCATTGTGGTTTTGATTTGCATTTCTCTAATGATTAGCGATGTTGAGCATCCTTTCACGTGTTTGTTGGCAATCTGTATATCTTCTTTGGATAAATGTCTATTTAGATCTCTGCCCAATTTTGGATTGTTTTTTTTGTTTTTTTGATATGGAGCTGCATGAGCTGCTTGTATATTTTGGAGATTAATCCTTTGCCAATTGCTTCATTTGCAAATATTTTCTCCCATTCTGAGGGTTGTTTTATGGTCTTGTTTATGGTTTCCTTTGCTGTGCAAAAGCTTTTAAGTTTCATTAGGTCTCATTTGTTTATTTTTGTTTTTATTGCCATTTCTCTAGGAGGTGGATTAAAAAGGATCTTGCTGTGAGTTATGTCATAGCGTGTTCTTCCTATGTTTTCCTCTAAGAGTTTTAAAGTTCCTGGCTTTACATTTGGGTCTCTAATCCATTTTGAGTTTATTTTTATGTATGGTGTTAGGGAGTGTTCTAATTTCATTCTTTTACAGGTAGCTGTCCAGTTTTCCCAACACCACTTGTTGAAGACGCTGTCTTTTCTCCATTGTATATTCTTGCCTCCTTTATAAAAGATAAAGTGACCATATGTGCATGGGTTTATCTCTGGGATTTCTTTCCTGATCCATTGATCTATATTTTTGTTTTTGTGCCAGTACCATACTGTCTTGATGACTGCAGCTTTGTAGTATAGTCTGAAGTCTAAGAGTCTGATTCCTCCAGCTCCATTTTTCTTTCTCAAGATTGCTTTGGCTATTCGGGGTCTTTTGTGTTTCCATACAAATTGTGAAATACAATTTTTTCTAGTTCTGTGAAAAATGCCACTGATAGTTTGATAGGGATTGCATTGAATCTGCACATTGCTTTGGGTAGTAGAGTCATTTTCACAATGTTGATTCTTCCAGTCCAAGATCATGGTATATCTCACCATCTGTTTGTATCATCTTTAATTTCTTTCATCAGTGTCTTATAGTTTTCTGCGTACAGGTCTTTTGTCTCCTTAGCTAGGTTTATTCCTAGGTATTTTATTCTTTTTGTTGCAATAGTAAATGTGAGTGTTTCCTTAACCTCTCTTTCTGATTTTTCATCATTAGTGTATAGGAATGCAAGAGATTTCTGTGCATTAATTTTGTATCCTGCTACTTTACCAAATACATTGATTAGCTCTGGTAGTTTTCTGGTAACATCTTCAGGATTCTCTATGTATATTATCATGTCACTGCAAACAGTGAGGAAGTTTTACTTCTTCTTTCCCAATTTAGATTCCTTTTATTTCTTTTTTTTCTCTGGTTAGAGTGGCTACAACTTCCAAAACTATGTTGAATAATAGGGGTGGGAGTGGGCAACCTTGTCTTGTTCCTGATCTTAGAGGAAATGGTTTCAGTTTTTCACCATTGAGAATGATGTTGGCTGTGGGTTTGTCATATATAGCCTTTATTATGAGGAGGTAAGTTCCCTCTATGCCTGCTTTCTGGAGGGTTTTTATCATAAATGGGTGTTGAATTTTGTCGAAAGCTTTTTCTGCATCTATTGAGATGATCATATGATTTTTCTCCTTCAGTTTGTTAATATATATCACATTGATTAATTTGCATATATTGAAGAATTCTTGCATTCCTGGGATAAACCCTACCTGATCATGGTGTATGATCCTATTATGTGCTGTTGGATTTGTCTGCCAGTATTTTGTTGAGGATTTTTGCATCTATGTTCATCAGTGATATTGGCCTGTAGTTTTTTTGGGGGGACATCTTTTTCTTGTTTTGGTATCAGGTTGCTGGTGGCCTCATAGAATGAGTTTCAGAGTGTTCCTCCCTTTGCTATATTTTGGAAGAGTTTGAGAGGGATAGGTGTTAGCTCTTCTCTAAATGTTTGATAGAATTCGCCTGTGAAGCCAACTGGTCACGGGCTTTTATTTGTTGGGAGATTTTTAATCACAGTTTCAATTTCAGTGCTTGTGATTGGTCTGTTTATATTTTCCATTTGTTCCTGGTTCAGTTTTGGAAGGTTGTGCTTTTCTAAGAATTTGTCCATTTCTTCCAGAAATTGTCCATTTTATTGGCATATAGTTGCTTGTGTCTTTTCTGATGATCCTTTGTATTTTCTTCAGTGTCAGTTGTTACTTCTCCTTTTACATTTCTAATTCTATTGACTTGAGTCTTCTCCCTTTTTTTCTTGATGAGTCTGGCTAATGGTTTATCAATTTTGTTTATCTTCTCAAAGAGCCAGCTTTTAGTTTTATTTATCTTAGCTATTGTTTCCTTCATTTCTTTTTCATTTATTTCTGATCTGATCTTTATGATTTCTTTCCTTCTGCTAACTTTGGGTTTGTTTTGTTCTTCTTTCTCTAATTGCTTTAGGATAAGGTTAGGTTGTTTATTTGAGATGTTTCTTGTTTCTTGAGGTAGGATTGTATTGCTATAACCTTGCCTCTTAGAACTGCTTTTTTTTTTCACACATACACACACACTGTATTTTATTTTTACAAGAGGTAAATAAACTGACATCAAGAATTGTAAATGGATGACCACAACAAAATTAGAACTGCTTTTGCTGCATCCCATAGGTTTTGGGTCATCGTGTTTTCATTGTCATTTGTTTCTAGGTATTTTTTGATTTCCTCAGTGATCTCTTGGTTATTTAGTAGTGTATTGTTTAGCCTCCATGTGTTTGTATTTTTTACAGATTTTTTTTCCTGTAATTGATATCTAATCTCATAGAGTTTTGGTTGGAAAAGATACTTGATATGATTTCAATTTTCTTAAATTTACCAAAGTTTGACTTGTGACCCAAGATATGATCTATCCTGGAGAATGTTCCATGAGCAATTGAGAAGAAAGTGTATTCTGTTGTTTTTGGATGGAATGTCCTATAAATATCAATTAAGTCCAGGTTGTTTAACATGTCATTTAAAGCTTGTGTGTTCTTATTTATTTTCATTTTGGATGATCTGTCCATCGGTGAAAGTGGGGTGCTAAAGTCCCTTACTATGGTTGTGTTACTGTCAATTTCCCCTTTCATGGCTGCTAGCATTTGCCTTATGTAATGAGGTGCTCCTATGTTGGGTGCATAAATATTTACAATTGTTCTATCTTCTTCTTGGATTGATCCCTTGATCATTATGTAGTGTCCTTCTTTGTCTCTTGTAATTGTCTTTGTTTTAAAGTGTATTTTGTCTGATATGAGAATTGCTACTCCAGCTTTCTTCTGATTTCTATTTGCATAGAATATCTTTTTCCATCCCCTCACTTTCAGTCTGTATGTGTCCCTGTGTCTGAAGTGGGTTTCTTGTAGACAGCATATATATGGGTCTTGTTTTTGTATCCATTCAGTCAATCTATGTCTTTTGGTAGGAGCATTTAAGCCATTTACATTTAAGGTAATTATCGATATGTATGTTCCTATTACCATTTTCTTAATTGTTTTGGGTTTGATTTTGTAGGTCTTTTCCTTCTCTTGTGTTTCCTGCCTAGAGAAATTCCTTTAGCATTTGTTGTAAAGCTGGTTTGGTGGTGCTGAATTCTCTTAGCTTTTCTTTGTCTGTAAAGGTTTTAATTTCTCCATCAAATCTGTATGAGGGATCCTTGCTGGGTAGAGTAATCTTGGTTGTAGATTTTTCCCTTTCATCACTTTAAAGATGTCCTGCCACACCCTTCTGGCTTGCAGTTTCTGTTGAAAGATCAGCTGTTAACCTTATGGGGATTCCCTTGTATGTTATTTGTTGCTTTTCCCTTGCTGCTTTTAATATTTTTTCTTTGTATTTAATTTTTGATAGTTTGATTAATATGTGTCTTGGCATGTTTCTCCTTGGATTTATCCTGTATGGGACTCTCTGAGCTTCCTGGACTTGATTGACTATTTCCTTTCCCATATTAGGGAAGTTTTTAGCTATAATCTCTTCAGATATTTCCTCAGTCCCTTTCTTTTTCTCTTCTTCTTCTGGGACCACTATAATTTGAATGTTGTTGCATCTAATGTTGTCCCAGAGGTTTTGAGACTGTCCTCAATTCTTTTCATTCCTTTTTCTTTATTCTGCTCTGTGGTAGTTATTTCCAGTATTTTATCTTCCGGGTCACTTATCCGTTCTTCTGCCTCAGTTATTCTGCTATTGATTCCTTCTAGAGAATTTTTCATTTAATTTATTGTATTGTTCATCGTTATTTGTTTGCTCTTTAGTTCTCCTAGGTCCTTGTGAAAGGTTTCTTTTATTTTCTCCATTCTATTTCCAAGATTTTGGATCATCTTTACTATCATTACTCTGAATTCTTTTTCAGGTAGACTGCCTATTTCCTCTTCATTGTTTGGTCTGGTAGATTTTTACCTTGCTCCTTTATCTGCTGTGTAGTTCTCTTTCTTCTCATTTTGCTCAGCTTACTGTGTTTGAGGTCTCCTTTTCACAGGCTGCAGGTTCGTAGTTCCCGTTGTTTTCGGTGTCTGCCTCCAGTGGCTAAGGTTGGTTCAGTGGGTTGTGTAGGCTTCCCAGTGGAGGGGACTGGTGCCTGTGTTCTGGTGAATGAGGCTGGATCTTTTCTTTTTGGTGGGCAGGGCTGCTTCCAGTGGTGTGTTTTGGGGTGTCTGTGAGCTTGTGATTTTAGGCAAGGCTGGGCATGTGATAATTTTACTCTCTAGAAACCTTGTTTTTCAATCTTTATTTGTTTCTCCTTACCTCCTTTTTTATTCTCTGTGGCTTCCTTAGGCTTCCAAAAATGCATCAAGCATCCACTGCATAGAAGTCTGATATTCTCGTGTTGTAATTCACTTTCCAGTTCTTGCAGATTGGCTCTGTTAGGTCACTCTTCTGACACTCAGCAAAGCTGCTGACTGGTCCAGTCAGCAGCTCATTTCCCCTGTTGTGTTAGTTTCTGGAATGGCCTGCCTCGGGGAAGGGATGTGTTAATTTCTTCTTTCTTGTAACCATCCACAGGTGGAACAGGGTGGAAGGTGGATTCTTAACCACTGGATCACCAGGGAAGTCATGCTCCTTGAATTTCAGATTCGATCTTCTATCCCAGATAACTCTTTCCCTGTCTTCAGGTCTTGGTTCAAGGACAACTTCTGCGGGATGTTCTTACCCAACCTCTCTGCTACTATAATTTATTATGGACAGCACTGTTCCTTTACACCACTGCCTATGGTTGTAATTTAACTTAAGTTTTCAGTGTTTCAGTCTCACCAGATAGAGATCAAGGGACTCAATTTTGCTCATGATTTTTTATCTATATAACATTAGCCTTATTTACTGAATAAATCAATAATCAATTGGCTATAATGTGCACACACATTCTTACCCCACAGTGTGGTTGTTCTGATGAATTGAAGACAATTGGGGAAACGGATTTTTGCTCCAGCCCAAGTAATTGAGTTGTAAGCAGCACATGTGTTGTAAGCAGGAAAATAAGAATTCCCTTAAACAAATCAATAGATATCAAATAAATAAAAATATAACAGTGGAAAATACCTAAGGAATTGTATTTCCAGAATACTGCACTGAAGATAGAATTTCAGTAGAATTAGTTGTATCTCTAACTAGGAATTCTTAATTTTTCCTAAGTGGAATTACTTTACTGCCTGTATTAAATAATTGCTGTCTAAAATTAGACCATTATTGACCACTTGTAGTTACCTCCAGCTTTGCCCATCTGAGTCCATTTCTCTTGGTATTTATGAAGAGAGTATTTGGGTTTAACAAATCATTTAAACTTAAACAAAAGTATAGAACCAGTGGTATGAGGAAAGTCCTGTCTCATAAGCCGTAATTTTCAAGCTGCAGTGTTAGATGATATAGTACATATCCTAAGTACAGCCTTTCTGCACCCAGCTAGTTTTTTCTCACAAGCAATGTTTTCTAAAATAAGGATCTCTTCTCTCTTGGGAAAATTAATGCAGTATTTTCCCCAAAGGCCAAGGAAGAGTCAGAGGAAAAGGAGGAACAAAAGGCTGAATTTCAGAAGCAGAAAGAGGTGTTACTATCCTTATTTGATGAGAAACGCCATGAGCATCTCCTTAGTAAAGGTAGGCATTTCTATTCCGAGGATCCTTCCCCTGGAACGTAAGGCCATGAGATCAAAAAGTCAAACCTTAGTTGGGAGGAAGAAATGTACACTGATATTTCCACTCATAGGAACAAGGAATTTTTCATTTGTTGTGGAAGTTAAGTATTTTCTATACCAGGTTTCTCTTTTTTTAATTGACTTAAAATATATTTAATAAACCTTATTTTATAATTCTATAATTTATTTGAAGTGTTTCCAATAAGGTATTCATAAATGATACAGGAACTGAGTATTTAGGAAAAGAAAAAAGGTCAAGTCCTTTTGTATGTGGCTGTTTATTGCTTGATTTCTAACCCTGCCTATTTAAAGGTTTTGAGAATTTAAAGTATGTGTGTGTGTGTGTGTGTATATATATATATATATATATATATATATATGTATATATATTTAAGTTTGTCTTTCAAAATCTAATATTAAAATAATGTTTTAAATGATAGTTTTGCAAATTCAAGCTAAGGGATAAAATATTTAAACGAACATTCACATTCTTTTCTAAAAACATGTGACACAATTATTTAAGGTGATGATTGCCAAATGAACATGCGTGCCTTAAATTACCTATTAAATTAAAACTTGCTATGTGTCTTGCAGGAGAGAGACGGCTATCATACAAAGCACTTCAGGGGGCCTTGATGATATACTTTTACAGGTAAAAGCAAATCAAAAGGGGAGAATTAAGGCATACAGCATGATTGTTTCATTTATTTATTTTTGGTTTTCTTTGGCTGTGCCGCACGGCTTGTGGGATCTTAGTTCCCCGACCAGGGATGGAACCCGTACCCCTGGTAGTGAAAGCACTGAGTCCTAACCGCTGGAACACCAGGGAATTCTCAAAAGAGGTGAATTAGAAGTAAAAATGGAGGAGTACATATAAATAATAAATCCAGTATAAAGCTTATACATTGCAATCATAGTTTTAAAAAATCATTTAGATTTGGCGGCGGGGGGGAAGCTTAGAAAATAATCGTGAAGTTTCATGAGGTTTTTCTTTATTTTACATAGTAAGAGTCCAATTTTATACCTGTGGTGGGTAAAAAAAATAAAATAAAAATACACACAAATTAAACAATATCCTTTTCATTAAATTCTGCAGAGTGTTATGTGACATGAAGTGTCCTAAGGACCCAAAGTTTAATCTGTCTCAGAAACTCAGCAATGAAATGGGTTCTGTCACTTTAATGATGTTGTTATTCCTGTTTTGTAAAATGAAAAAGAATGAAGTGAAAACACCTTATAAACTGTTGTTCTGCTTGTTCAGCAATTTCAAGTCTAACTGTCTTCACCATACACAGTGTCTGGGGCAACCACGTCCTGTCCTCCTAGCCACGTGGGTGAACGGCCCATCTTTGTGTTTCATAGATTAAATGTGTCAGAGCAATAGATGGCACACTAGTAAAAAGCAAAAAAAAAAAAAAAAAAAAAAAAATCTGTGTTTACTGCATGTCTTACTTACTTGGGTTTATTTTTTAATCCTGTCCCATCTATTTTTCAGAATGGCAGCACCAAAAACCCTTCTGTTTTCCTCAACTGTTAGTAAGCATATGCTATTCAGGCTTATGTATCCTCGGCAGAAAATGCACTGAGAGAGTTGGGGGAGTAGATGAAAAAGGAAACAAATATAGCAGAGGGAACTGTAACAAGCAGTCTTTGTTTTCACGTTTTAACACCTTTGCCTGGACGAAGTTTCTGACTGTTATTGGCTAGAAAATCCGAGATGGTGTCCGTGTCTGCCTTTTATGAGAAGGGGTGTGAGGTGTGACTCTGGCTGGTCACTTCACGTCTATCGAGGAATGTTCTAGACTCTTACACACATGCTGCCACATGAGTGGTGTTAACCCCTTTTATGAGATGAGGAAACTAAGCCTGGGAGAGAGATCAGAGCTGTCACAGCTCCTAAGAGGCAAAGGGGATGTTTGTTTCAGGCCCAGCAGATGGTAGAATGTGTGTTCTTCCTGACACACTGGACTTGCCTGAACACTTTTTATTATTAATACTATTACTATTATTATTTACTATTATTATTATTATTCTTTTTCTTCCCCAGGGAAGAGCCCAGGTTCCAGGTCCCCTTCCAGCTGCTGACCTCCCTCATGGACATGGACTCGCTCATGACCAAGTGGAGATGTAAGTCCCCCCGGACCCCCCAGAGCTGCTCCTTCCCTGGCACCCTCTCCTCCCCCACGGCTGTGGGTGGGGGTGGGGCTCCGTCGTAAAAGCAGCGGAGCAGCTGCTCTCAGGGCCGACCCATCCAGGGCGCGCGGCAGGCGCAGTGCCCAGCGCTCACGGCTCCTCTGTGGGCCCAGGAAGACGCTGTGTTTGATAATTAGAAGAAACAAGTAAGCTTCAGGTCGAAGCAAATTTCGCTTGTAATAGCAATGCCCTCTTGGCGTCAGTACAACTTGAAAATAATTTCAATAGTTCGAGTTCATGGAGGAAGGGCCCCATGAGGACACGAGTAGTGAGGGCTCATGTAAGTCACAGGGACTCCGCCCACGGCGTCCGAAGGCTGAGCGTAAGGATGGACGGATGCCCCACGCAGCTTGGACCAAGCGGGGCGCCGGGCAACCCACCCGCACCCTCATCCGCTCACACCTGAGCCTTCCACACGGCTGAGGGATAAGGGGAGGCGATAATCGTTACCAACCCCTTGCCCTTGGCGCATGTGGAGCTAACGCGTGTGTCTGTCTAGACAACCATGTGTGCGTGGTGCACAGGATGCTGGGCAGCAAGGCGGGCACCGGCGGGTCCTCGGGGTACCAGTACCTGCGCTCCACGGTGAGGTAAGCCGGGCATCCCTTCTCATCTCGGGGACCCACCAGCGCCTTCTTCCCCACGGAGATGCGCCTTATCTAGGAAAAGTCACTTATATTTGCTCCTGTCTGGACTGCCGGCAACCCATGTATCCTTAGATTAAGGGACTCCTGTGGGAGCCTTCGGAGGTCACTGCAAACACCCTTAGTTCTGGAAATTCATCATTGCATCCTGGGATGAGAGGGGGCGGGGTACCAATGTCTGCATGACCTGGGAGGGCAGGAACCAGGTAACCCAAGAAGCGTTTTCAACTTATTCTGGTTCAGGTCTGGGCTATACTAAAATGGGTATCATTGATTCCGCCAAAGCCCTCCTGGCCAGATGAATGGCACAGCTGAAAATAGGTTCTTGCTTGCTGATATGACTCTATTGTATAGGATAAAAACTACTCCCATGTGCTCCAGAGACTGCCTTTTTCATGTTGTTTACAAGGAAAGAAAGCAACATCTACTGAGCACTTCAAACATGCTAGAGAGATTTCTAGGACATTCATGTTTTTACTTTATTTAGTATTCACAGTATTATAGACGGATGGATATATAGATAGACAGACACATCTGAAAACTGGGAAACTTACAGAACCCCGTGAGAAAGGAGAATCGAGAATAAATTAGATTTAGTCTCCAAAATTTTTTTTTTAATTTTATTGAAGTATAGTTGATTTACAATGTTGTGTTAATTTCTGCTGTACAGCAAAGTGACTCCAAAATTCTTTATAATTCACTATTTTCATCCCTACTCTTACTACCTGATTGACTAAGTTATAAAACACAATGTTTCTATTTTCATCATTTATAGAGATTTTCAGTTTCCCTGGGAATAAACGCTAGGCTGAATGATTCACAAAAGTTATTGGTTTGAATTTTCACAGTCATTACACATTTTCTCTTTTCCTGAGAATAAATTCTGTAAGCAGCATGAAAGTGTAAATGATTGTACAAAACGAGCACAGCCATCGGGGGTGGTGGGAACAGTGAACACAAACAGCATTCCTGGTGTGTCATTTTCTCATTAAATCTTCACAAAGGCCTGGTTAGAGGAAGGGATTGTAGTTTTTATTTTACAGAGTAAGAAACCAAAACACTGAGCTTTAGACAACTTGCCCAGGGTCACATGAGTTGCAAATGACAGAGCAAAATTTGAACCCAAATTTGACTTCAAAGACAAATGTTCTTCTGCTATAAAACTGCAAGTTAAAATAGTTGACTAACAAACACATGGCAATTTTAAACGTGAAAATCACTCTTATAGACATTTATTATAAATCTAAGATGGCATTTCAATTTATTAATGCACTCATGTCACTTACCTGGCAGCAACTTAATGGGTGGGAAATATTTTCTGATGAACAACTAGGAATTCTGTGTGCTTTCAATTTATAATTTTGCATCCTGTCCTTTAAAAGTCAGAAACTAGAACACACCCTTATCTTTATGAAGGTAGCATGACAATAATAAAGCTCTAGGTTTTAATCTGGACCAGCCGGGTCCAGATCACTGAAACACGTAATATGGTTTTATGGGCATGAACCTTGGATATGGAATAAAAAATGAAGCAATCTTAATACTGATACTCTTTGATATATACAACATGGAGCATATAATATAATACTGAATACTAATTATTTATGGCAAAATATCATTATTTGAGAAATTTAAAAATCTTTCATGTCAATAAATCTAAAACATCTGTATATATGTGCTTCTCCAGTGACAGGTACAAGGTGTTTGTAGATTTATTTAATCTCTCAACATATCTGGTTCCCCGACACTGGATACCGAAGATGAACCCAATTATCCATAAGTTCCTTTACACAGCTGAATATTGTGACAGCTCTTACTTCAGCAGTGATGAATCAGATTAAAATCATCTGCAAAAATTTATGAAGAACATTGATTTCTCAATCTGTGGTCTTTTTTATTGTCTATGAATTTTCATGACTATGCAGAGTCCTAATGTAATATATGTTTATACATATATATAGCATATATAGCACTGTAGCACTGATTCAATCCTAAAAATAATTTTATTACCTCATGTGTGTGATGACATCAGACTCAACAGTAAGAAATTCAGTTACATTGTAACATTGTACCTAGGGTGTTTTCCTATTAGAGACAATGTCCCTGTGTTTACCTTAATGTAACCATTTAATGTAATAATTTTCTCAGTTTCATACCTTATAAGCTTGTACACTTCAGCTATTTCAAATATTTTATGCAATAAAATGTGTCATTCTGTACAAAGATGTGTTCAATCAAAAAGTTTTGTAAATAGTAAATAAAATTTAGTCTTTTGACATATACTGTTTTGGAAACATTGTTTGTATTTGTTAGGACTCTTGGTGACCAAGGACAGAAATCTGTCGGAAACTTACCTGCAGGGGGTTTATTGGGCAGTTTCTCCCGTAGCTCCCAGAAGTGAGAGAGGCTTGGGGAGCTTGGAGGCACAGGGATGGATCCAGCTCCTGGAGAACGCCATTCCCCAAACCTTGGAGGACCTCTGTCTCACCTCTTCTTCTCTGTAGGCGCTGGTCTCGCTCTGCCATGTGGGCACCGGCTCCATCCTCAGGCTGTGTCCCTCTTCCTGCACCTCTGGACTCCCCCCAGCCCCCAAGGCATGTGTCTGGCAGCCAGAGCCCACCTTAGCGCAACGCAGAATTGAGGTAGCGGGGAGTGTTCTTTCCAGAGGAAAGGAGAGGTGAACAGATGAAGCAATGACCCGGTTCATTTGGCATAAAATGGGTTAGATCAAGAGTTTAGATCACACAGGAGTTCCATTCTTCACTTTCTAGCTCAGTCTGTCAATACCTAGTGAAATTCCTGTTATGAGGGGAGTACAAAATATTATCAAAGAAATCTGGAATGCGCAGCCAACTTGACCTAGGGTGCTTATCTATGGCAAGCAGTAGGTTCTTGATGGAAGTGAACTATTCTTTGGTCTCAATTACAATTTTCTTATAAGGATCATATTGTCTAGGTTGTCTCTACATTATTTACATATACTTGCTTTTGCCTCCATGGCGTGTGTGTGTGTGTGTGTGTGTGTGTGTGTGCAGGTACAGGTATATGGTACCAAAGGGTGGTTAAGCTGAAAAATCCAGAGACAAGTAACATGGCCAATGACACTCCCTTTGAAATAAGTCAGCAAGTTTGAGATCAAATGCATCTGTTAATTATCTACTTTGGTCCAAACAACCAGTTTAATCCCCAGTTTCCTCTCTATGTATTGGGGATAAAATACTTATAATCTTTGCTTTTTCTCATGAAGTAATGAAGAAATATGTTACTGGACGTTCCGTCCATCAAGATGCCTTGGAATCCTGGAATAAATGCTATTTGTCAAGGTATATTCTTTTAATAGACTAAATGATCTGATATAGTTATTTTTATCTCTGTTTCTTGGTGTGACTAGGTTATATAGTGGTAGTTTTTTTTCAAATGATGTATCACTAATTCTTACATAAATGTCGAAACCACTCATAAAACCAGTTAGTACTCTTGCCCCATTTAAACTTGCTTCTAGTGCTTACGACCAGCTTTCAATAATTCTTAAATGAATCATGAAATCGCTGTAAGGCTAATTTAGTATTTACTCTGAGATCCCAGTGAAATCACATCCAGGAACACCTTGGTTATTTTCATTATGACTCCTAATTATTATGTGAAAATTTCATTGCTCTCCTCTCAGCCTCACTGGCGAACGTCCAGCAGCTGGTCAGGGCGGGAGCACAGCACACGCCCACGTGGAACAGCAGTTGGTGAGGCTGAGAAGGCAGGAAGGGGCCTCTTTGGGAAAATCTCACTTAGAAAAGTTGATATGTTATCTTTTAGGCACCGGGAACCCCTGAATAGGCTAAAACAGAGGGATAACATGAAAAATGGTGTCTTTTAGAAATGCAAACCCCGGGGACACAGAGTAGATGGATTATCCATCCGTCCATCACAAACACCCGGGGGGCTGACGAAACAGTTTCCAAGTCCTCAGGTGGCTCCTGGTCTGGGGGCCATACTCGAGAAGCCCCAGACTGAGGGACAAGGGGTCTGATGGGTCGACTCCTGAGCAGTGGGGGTCAGAGATGCTAAAGAACATGTATCGAGTGAAGGATGGAGAAAGGAAATGGAGAGCAGGCGGGTGATTAGGTGATGGGTCCTCAAGTGTAGCTGACCTGATGGAGCATCTAAGATTTCCCTCAATTTTATTGATAGGGTTATTACACGATGCTGATGCTGTTACCCAAAATAGAGACTCTAGGAGGTGTGGGAGTTTGTTGTTTTTTAGGTTTTTCATTGCTGTTGTTTTGTTTTGTTGTTTTGAGGAGGGGAAGGAAATAGTTTGCAGACATTGAAGTTAAGATGTCTATGGAGAAAACCAAAAATTAAATATATGGATTTGCAGCTGAGAAAACTCTTGTGTGAATGTAAAGCACATTAACATTGTGTTCACAAAATGTAAGCCATACACGTGGACAGAGTCTTCTTAACCCAAAGTCAGATACAGGTTGTTTTATTATAAATGTTATCAAAATCCAGAAGAGCCGAGAGGTATTTATCACTTTGTAATTCAAAAGAATATTTATCTTTGTAAAAGAGTATCAGAAAAGCATTCATATTTTACAGGAATTAGTACATTAACACAAACTAGAATAATCAAGACGCAATTCCTTTTTGGCATAGTTGGATATTTAGAATATTAATCAAATAGAATATCAATTTGTCATTTCTAAATCTGAGTCAACACATACTCTTTTGAAATTGCTTCTGGTTGGTGTAAGGAAAAGAAATAGTGTCTTGTTTTTGATTTTCTTCTAATAAGGAGAGTGATAAATAAAGGTCAACCGTGAGAGGAAAATGGGATGTCTCAATTTTTTTCAGTGGTTATTGCCACCCCTACAATTTTGCTTTTAAGATAGTCTACACTGGACAGCGACTGTGAATTTGAGAGAGGAGATATTTACATACATAGTACTTGATACAATTTTGTCATTTAACTCACACAATACGATTGTACTTATATTCAATCAGCAGAGCAGCTTTCATGCTCTGAGGTTCTTACACGGCCAAGCATAATGACCCTGCAAAAGAGGAGTTGGACCTCGAGGACCAGGGACCATGTGGAAAGCCAAAGGGATGCACAAAAATGTAGTTAGGATGTGAGTCTGGGGAAAATAAGCAGAAAATTGGGACAACTGAGGCTGGGAAACACATTTTGGCTGATACCCCAGATTAATGAGGTTGAACTTTGAAAGAGGTGGTGCCTCCAAATGATGGGTGGACAGACAGGTGAGGTCCTGATGCTGATAAAGGCTTAGAGACAATTGGAGCCAAATAAATGGCCCTCAAATTGAGAAGGAAAGTAAACAGTGAGACTTCTTTCACCAGGGAAGCCGCACCACCAGGAGGATTTAGAAGTTTCACGGCCAAGAGTAAGAGAAAGAGTGAGAAAATGTGAGAAGACACACCACTCCTCAATCCAACAAGAACAAAGGAGGAAATAAAACGTACTGGAACCCTCCGGACCGTGAAACCCCCAAATAATTTGTCTTCCAGTCAAGGCTACTTGAGATTTTCCTATCACTTGGTTGCCATATTGGTCATTGAGTTTCAATCAGGCTAGCTGTCTGCCTTAAAAAGTAACTTTGTCTTTTTTCTTCTTTCTACATGATCTGCGCAGGTCATGGGTGAGCGCCATGTGCTGGGGAAGAACAATTGGCCTTTCAAAATTCTTATGAAATTCTATCCTGGAGGGCTGGGACCCAACTGGGAGGGGCACACCTAGTTCTAGGTTGGCTATTCTTATATGCAGGGCAGCTTGGGCTGCTGATTTTATCCCATAAAGGAAAAGGAATTCTTATCACCTCTTTAATCCTACTGGAAATATGTCATTAAAAATAAACAAATGGCAAACAGAAACAATAATCAAACAAACCAGATAATAGCCTTTTCAGAGTGAAGAGACCTAAAATACCTCCTAATCTGACCTTCCTCCCAGTAGGAAACTGGTCCACAGACTTCCTCCCAGGCCATGGTGCTGCTTTTCTTCCTTCTGACTTTGTCCATCTCTCTCTAAGAAGAGAACATTCTACAACTTACCAATAGTTTCAACAGGACCAGGCCCTAGAGCCTGTCTTTTGTGGGTAGTTGCTAAAGCCTAAAGGTGAAAATGCCAAGAATGAAGTATCACATCTCATCATGAGCCTTCAGTTTGGTATCTGTCTCTTGATCTGGCGAACATATCACACGAATACAGCAGAAACAGATTCTGCAATACCTAAGAAAAAGGAAACCATCAGTACTACTCTATTTCTTCCTTATATGCCTTTTAAATAGCAAATTAAAACAATTTTCATTTGGGTTCGGAAAGAGTTAATATCTACTAAGAAAATCACTCACTGGTGATAGCTACCTGTCCGTAGAGACACGGCAACCTCAAACGCAGATATTAGAAGAGATACCTAATATTTTTATTTCAAGAAACTATTAAAAATCCCCAAACGACTTATGAACTGAACAGGTGAATGTATCTGAAATCTGTATCGCACTCATACATATTGCTTAGAGGCAATATGATAATTTAGAGGATTATTTTCAACACAATTTGAAAATTTTAATTCTAAGATTTGAACTTCAACAACATTTTAATAAATCACCAGCGTGCTCTGTGGACACAGATCAGAATGTCATGGCGGAAGTGATTAAACATCCTATTTGAAGACTGGATTCCTCTGTGATTAGCTGTGTCTTTGAAATCTCTTGGGGCCACGGAATGCTACCCGCCTTCCGCAGCTGGTCATAAGAGTAATGTGACCATCTCAGGGATGTAACTTTCAGGAAATACTCCCTTTCAGAAAGGATCTGGATTCCTGTATAATGACGAACGAGGCAGGCCTTGGAGACTTAAACTGGGAAACGGGTACAGGGGAAAGATAATCCTGACTCACCCTTTGTAGCTGGGGGCTGGGAAGAGGTGGGGATGCAGGGTCCTAATCAAGATGATGCTGAACCAGTATCCAGATCACGTCCTTGCAGCAACCCTGACAGGGCTGTGAAAGCAGCCGCCCCTCAGCCCAGATGCAGGCCCCTCACTCCGCAGCTGGGGATAAACTGTGGGGGCAGCAGGGCTTCCAGGAGTGGCAGCGGCCCTTTATCTGCAGAGCCCCAGTGAAGCTGAAAGCAGAGGGCTGACAGGGGTGCTCGCGCTCTGGCTGAAAAGCTTCTGTGAGGATGACTCTTGTTAATAAATAATTTATGGAAAATTCTTTACTGGGGTGATCGAAGAGGCCATTTATTAAACTACACGGATGCTGCTCTGTGGAATGACTGAGCTGCCGTCGCTAGACTGGATCAAAATATAAGCTCTCAAGTTTTTCCATAACTCTCTTATTTATTTATTTATTTATTTATTTATTCATTTTTGCTGTACGCGGGCCTCTCACTGTGGTGGCCTCTCCTGTTGCGGAGCACAGGCTCCGGACGCGCAGGCTCAGCGGCCATGGCTCATGGGCCCAGCCGCTCCGTGGCATGTGGGATCCTCCCGGATCGGGGCACGAACCCGTGTCCCCTGCATCGGCAGGCAGACTCTCAACCACTGCGCCACCAGGGAAGCCCATCCATAACTCTCTTTTATCATAAATATCACAACCTGGTGTGTTCTACAATTTTTAAAAAGTTGTATACACAACACAGTTTGGGTCTAACTTGATTCAGAAAATATGCTGATTTTCTAGATCAAAAATTTTAGAACAGAATTTGAATATGGATTTTAGAATACGTTTAACATACTTAAATAGCTATTTTAATTTGGTTTGTTGTTAATTAATAAAAAATGTTATTCAACAAAAGAGCATGTTTGGCATTCTTTTAAGCCTCTCAATTCCAGTGAGTAGAATTTTGTAGGTGACAAGGGGCATATTAAATCAGAAACAACCCTAATATTCAGATTTTCACCCATTTTGATACAAAGAAAAAGTGATTCTTCATGATCCTAGAGAAGGCATTATAATACATAAAATAATGGAAAGTAATACAATTATAAAAAGTAAATTTGGAATTGGAGACATTTTTGGAAAAGCTCAGCCTCCTAAGTGGAGTTTTTTCTGGTTTTGGAAGTAGTTAACTTTGGTAAATTATCACCATGTCTTACAATGTTTTGCTCATTACACTGGTTTTACTACAGTCCCTCTTCCTTTTAAAAACATGAATGTGTACAATAGTGTCTTTTTAAAAAAAACACTGTTGTATTTTTATCAATTAGTTAAAGGATGACAATTCTTACTATAAAAGTGATCTAAGTATCCTGGATGCACACTATGGACTGGACGGGCTAAAATTTTAATCTATTCACAGTCTCTTCCTTGACATTTAGCCTAGAGTTTTGAATATCAACTCATGACTCACCACAAATGTTTCCTCCCATTTTTACATGGACACAGCCGTCTATGCCCCAGGAAGTTCCCCAGGAGTTTCTCACGATCCAGTACGGGGTACTGCCTAAAAAACATAAACCAAACCCTGCAGAACGTATTTGTGGTGAAAGAATGTCTATTTAAAGTTAAGTTCTTGAAAAGTACAGTGGCTCTAAGAAAAAGATAAAAAATGTAATGAACTGCTAACAAACCAGCCAAGTAAACTTGAGCGGTACTAGTGTCACACGCCAATCAATGGAAAATGTGTTTGAATGCATTTCACTTAATGCAGTTACTGCAGAAAATGAAAACACACGTCCTTTTCCAGGGACTTAGAAAAAGGAAAAAAAAAGAAAAAAAAAGGATCGTTAGATAAGTATGATGAAATAATAAGCACTTCTCTTTCCCAGCAGTTACCCTAAACATTCCAGATGGAGAATGCCCATTATTTAGATCAGGAATTTAGTGTCATTTCAACAAGGCATCTACCAGATTGACAGTGGGACCTGCAGGGCCTGTATACCTGGAAGTTTAGTGAAAAGTTGTAAAGCTCATGAGGACTTAGATGTAATAGGACCAAATTTCAGCGTTTTAAAGGATGGCAATCACTTGTCAAGCTGGAGTTCAAGCTGCAAAGCAATTGGTCACATCTCACCAGCACTCACCTGTTTTATCAAAGCCGGTTACCAGAACGGCGTGATTTGCTTCTCCACTAGAGCAATGATGCTGTATGATGCCTCCCAGATAATCTTGCCAGCTCACGGCATCTACTACCACTATCAGAAGGCCCAAGGTAAACAGTGCTTTTGCCATTTCGTCTTCTTGGTCACTACCAAAAGAGGAAATGTTTGGTTAAGAAGTTTAGTTTTTCAGGTAAAAATACTTTATAAAAGTGAACTATTTAATCTGTATATGGGTAGGAGTAGGTTTGGTTGCAATTATCAAGCCCTAATCGATGGAGGCTAAAAGGAAGTCTGGAAGACTGGCAGTCCAGGAGGGCTGTGGGACACCAGGATACCAGGAACTCTCCTGAGGTTAGTTCATGGTCCAAGAAGGCTGCTGGAGCCCCAGCCATTTAACACGTATTTAAGACAGCAGGGAGTAGAAAGGGGAAGTGCTACATTCCTGCTGAGATCCCAGAAGTGATCACATATTCTGCACATATCCGCATGGGTCTCATAGGCTAGAACTCAGTCCTATGGCCAAGTCTAGCTTCAAGGAAGACGGGAAATGAAGTTTTGTAGCTGGCTGTCAAAGTACTCCCCTAAAATATAGGGATTCTCTTAATAAGGAACGTGGAAAGCCTGGATGTGTGGTGATAACTCGTCGTCTCTGCCACACCAGGTAAGAATCAAGAGACCAGCTAACTTAGGTCAGTGATCATCAAATAAAGAAACTACAGGGAAGGGTTATGCAAAAGTGGTGAATGTAGTTATAGGGCAGGATAGATGCTAAGATGCCAGGAGAACTAGGACTGGACTGGGAAGACAGCCGGAGATGCAGTTACTGCCTTCCTATGCTGCCTTGTATTGATAAAGTCTCATGTTACACAGCATTCAGCCTTCATGGGTCTTAAAAGTATGTGATTAAACCATTAATTTGCATTTTTCAAGGTCAGCTTTGTGGGTGCAGGACACTGAAATAAGGTTACTGATATTTCAGGCCATTAAGATAGTTTTTGGTAGTTTATTGCTGCAGCAAAGCATGGTGGATTAGTGCCCTGAAAGAGTAAATAAGCCCTCATCATGCCAGCTGGAGGCCAGTTTCTATCAAGGGGATATTCTGTCCACAGATGAGGGAAAAACATGAGTGCGTAACAGTGGGACTTACTGCAACAGAAAGGACACATTCATTCTAAACATTCACTCATGTTACCTGTTAAGGTGAAGATCTGTTTTTGGAGATCTGTAAGCAGGCATTTCTAATTTTTGCTACTGTAATAATAGTTGGTATTCATTAAGATGACCTAAGACAAGCAAAATTATGAAATCTGGGAAAGCACCATGGTAGGGTATGGACTTTGAGGTTCCCCAGAGCTGAGTTCAAATTCTACCTTTATGCCTCGGCACTGCACCCACCTTCAGAATCAAACTAAGGATACAATTATAGGTACAGGCTCTGTGGCCTTCCTAACCCATAAATTATACTCGAGGTTTACAATAAACATTGTCTCTCTCCCTCACTTGTCTAATAATTTAGTTTTGTTCAGCACAGGTTTTAGTGTATAATGTATATTTTATCTTATTCAATTTGGGGGAAAGTTTTGTAATCTGACCACGACAAATATGATAATCTCTGTATTAACCAGACACGACTGCCTCCACCTTTTTTTTTTTTTTTTTTGCGGTACGCAGGCCTCTCACTGTTGTGGCCTTTCCCGTTGCGGAGCACAGGCTCCGGACGCGCAGGCTCAGTGGCCATGGCTCACGGGACCAGCCGCTCCGCGGCATGTGGGATCTTCCCGGGCCGGGGCACGAACCCATGTCCCCTGCATCGGCAGGGGGACTCTCAACCACTGCACCACCAGGGAAGCCCCTCGAGCAATCTTTTATTGATTCATGAGTAAGACTGAAATACGCTAAAGGTAAGTGTGACACTTAAACTTGGTAAGAGGTGGTGAGTGTCAATTATACTTTAAACTGGATTTAAATGTGTTAATTTAAGTGTGTTGTTTCTATTTGTAATGACGTGGGAGAAAGTAGATCATATTTAAGAAACAACGTACATAGACCTCCACGTTGATTACCAATTTTCAGTAAAAAGTCCATTTTAAAACAATTAAGAGTAGGCAGTGATGCTGTCAATCAACTTATTAATTCCAAATAATCAATAGATAATAAATTAAGAGATATAGAGGAAACCACAACAGAGGGAGACACTTACCGGAAGTCATAGGCAGAATAACCTTTGATTGAAAATCCAGAATGTGAGTCAGAAAAGTAACGGCACAGACCATTCTGGGCTTTAAACGGGTATTCTGAATCTCTCACCAACTTCACTTGCATCTAAAAGAAAATGAGCACCCAGAATTATTTCTGTCACACTGTTGTGTTAGAAATCAAATAGAACTTATTACCAAGTATCAAAATAAGATTAGCCTTGGCCACACCTTCATCATGTGGGTATTCTTTGAGTTATGAAAATCTTAAATTAACGCTTTAGGTGTTTTATAAGGACATCCTAGGTAATTAAACTCAATGTCTTTGTCTTTGGCTCCTGTATTTCCTGTATTCCGTTTCCTGGGAGCTCCGGTGATCTGATGATAAAGTCTGGCCCTCCTTCTCCCGAGGGTACAGGCGTGTAGACCACTCTCCTTCCACGGCTCTGGCTCTGGGTTGCCAAGCCTTTGAGGCTCAGGCAGGGCAGTGGTCCTGGGTTGTGCTCACAAGCGTCCTTCTATCCACTTCCCTCGCTGCCATTCACCTGGCAAATGCCACACACCTTACAGTTATCAGGATCGAACCCTCCCCTTCGGAGAGCAGGGCTTATGTGAGCGCAGGCACACGCTCTACGTATTGCTGCCCATAACATGTACAGAGCATCAGCGTCCAGTGTGCGGTGACTCAAAACACAGCAAATGAGTAAGAGGGGGGCCCTGGAGCTTGGGGAGCACTGTCGTGACAACCTTTCACAACACCTCATCGCTGGCTTTACGCCACTGCTGCTGAACCTAGGACAGCATCAGAGGGTGTGTACGTGCTGGGGAAGCCTCTGGAGGGGGAGAGGCAGGGCGCAGCCCCGTGCCAGCTACTGACGTGCAACATGCGCTCAGCCCTGCGCCTACAGAGAGCACCCAATCAGCTGACTGCTAATCCCCTGTAAACCTGAACACTCAGAAATTCTACGGAAATGAATACGCTCTCAGCTTTGTGAGTCATGTGACACACATCTGCAAAAAAAGAGCATCTGTTAAGTAATGTGAGGAAATAAACATAAATATTTTTCTGAACACTGATTGCAGGTAAGATTTTTCACACTTTGGTTTCTCTATTGATGGCTGACCTGCCCAGAAGCAATTCTTTTTTTTTTTTTTTGGCTTAAAAAACTGAAATTGATTTTCACATGGTTCTGGACACTGGAAGTCCAAGGTCAAGGTGCTGGCAGGGTTAGCATCTGGGGAGAGCTCTCTCCTTGCGGTGCAGATGGCCACCTTCTCACCGTGTCCTCACAGGGCAGACAGAGCTCTTGTTCTCTTCCTCCTCTTCCGATAAGGTCATAGTCCGATCGGGTTAGGGTCCAACCTTATGACCTCATTTAATCTCCAGAGCCTCCTAAAGACTCTATTTCTGGATATGGTCACATTGGGAAGTCTTCTGATTAATTCAAGCTCTGGTTAGCTACATTTCCAACCTTGAAAACATTATTTAGTAAATGAGAGTAGATTGTCTGAATTCTGAACGCACATTAAACAAGCAGCTTAAAAGGCTGTGGACCTAGTCACCTTATTGAGCCAGTTCAAAGCGCTGAGCGGGGACCCTCCGTTGCAGCCGTAGTTGCTGTATGAACAGTCTATGACCTGCTGGACACTCAGCGCCTCCAAAGGCTGCCCTTTTATGGCGCACGCGGACTCCACTGCTCCTACCACGGTGAAGGCCCAGCATCCACCACACTGCCAGGAACAGAAACGGACAGTACTTACTATCAAATAACGTGCAAATCAAGTCTGCCAACATCTCTAATATCTCAGATGATCAAATCAAGTGAGCACAGTCTGGAGGCCCACAGAATATAAACACCGATCCTGTCGATTTTCTAATTGAAAAAAGGAAACGAAACCCAAAATTCTCTTGTAAGCATCAAAATCTAGTTATTCATGAAAGGTAAATTGGTAGTATCACTATTGCAGGTTAGACGATGCAAAATAAAAGTGAATTTTAGAGACTGGGAAAACACTTGAACTGATGGTCTTTTTAAAAAATGAGTCTGGGGCTTCCCTGGTGGCGCAGTGGTTGGGAGTCCGCCTGCCGATGCAGGGGACGCGGGTTCGTGCCCCGGTCCGGGAGGATCCCACGTGCCGCGGAGCAGCTGGGCCCGTGAACCATGGCTGCTGGGCCTGCGCGTCTGGAGCCTGTGCTCCACAATGGGACAGGCCACAACAGTGTAAGGCCCGTGTAAAGCAAAAAAAAAAAAAAAAAAAACGAGTCTGCACAGACAGAGAGAGTGGACTTGTGGTTGCCAAGGGGGAGGGGATGGGGGAGGGAAGGGTTGGGAGTTTGGGATTAGCAGATGCAAATTAGTATATATAGAATGGATAAACAACAAGGTCCTACTGTAGAGCACAGGGAACTATATTCAACATCCTGTGATAAACCATCATGGAAAAGCATATGAAAAAGAATATATATATATATGTATAAGTGAGTTACTTTGCTGTACAGCAGAAATTAACACAACATTGTAAATCAAGTATACTTCAGTAAAATACATAAAAAAAAATAAAAAAACGAGCCAGCTCATTGAACAGGTGGCTTGTCTCTAAGGTGTGTACCAACGCCCATCCCGTTCTTCCATCCCTCTGCTCGGCCATCCACGTCCCCCTGGCTAGAAGGCAGGGATGAGGTGAGCAGCGGTTAGGATGCACGTGCCTACGTTGGTCCCTTTCACAGATGGACTCAGGAACTGGGTGAATGACTGACTCTTCAGCCCATCACAGTTATGAACACACAGGAAATGTCCCAATGATGGAGACCTATACTGCTCGTTCCTCATTAAGATACTGGCTGACAATCTTCCTGAGTCTGGGTCTCTTAACTTCCTCTTACTGGACAAACTAGAGCAAAAGAATTAAAGGGCTGGTCCTACAAGAAAGGGAGGAGGTGGAAGGAAAGGATCAAGAATTTCATACAAGGAGGAAGAACGGCAGGAAAGGCAGAGAGTGGGATTTGAAAGTGGGCAGAACTGTCTTAATCCCGGGACCAGGTACTGCAGGCAAAGAAAGGACGCAGGGCTGGTGGTCCTTGTGGAGGGAAGCTCTGAGCGATCTAATGGCCTCAAAGTGGCCTTATTTACACCTCTAGCTTCAGGGCCTGGGGCAGGGTACGGCATTCACTAAGGGACATTCCAGCAGGGTGCCCACCCCTTGAGAACTGTAAATGCAGGTCACCTTAGGTTACCCACCTACCACTGCCCCAGGGGGACAGTCCCTGCTCCAAAACATCTTTCCTTTAGTAAGAAGATTCCTAATTAAAAGTTCGCCTTGAATACACCGTAAGCACACCCTGGATGGACTGGGTTTCATGCTACATCACCCTTCATTACGAATCCAAAAATAAAGCAGATGATTTGGTGGTAAAATTTAACCCAGAACAATAAATACAGAATCTGAGAAAGCAAAAAGGATCATCCTAACTAGATGGTGACCGGGGAACTGTTGGGTCCAAAGCGTTGGTCTTACGAGAGGAGACTGAGTGACCCACTGAGGTTTCTACTGCAGACAAACTGGGGCCGCATCCCTGGGGTTAGGGACCAACTTTCCCAGGTCAGCGGACATCCCCGTGCCCAGCGGGGGTGCGGGGCAAGCGCATCTGCCCTCCAACATCTGCCGGAGAGATGGCTCTCCTCGTGAATGAGGGTGCCTACCCACATCTGGGGTCCCGCTTGCCCTCTGATTCCAGGTTATCTTCACAGGCACACTCAGGACTTCTGCAAGGTAAATGGCTGCATTTTAAAAATTTGTTTTTGTTGAGTACAGTTGATTTACAATGATGGGTTAATTTCTGCTGTGCAGCAAATGACTCAGTTATACATATGAATATTCTTTTTCATTTTCTTTTCCGTGATGGTTTATCACAGGATACTGAATATAGTTCCCTGTGCTATACAGTAGGACCTTGTTGTTTATCCATTCTATATATGTACTAGTCTGCATCTGCTGACTCCAAACTCCCACTCCATCCCTCCCTCACCCCCTCCCCCTTGGCAACCACCAGTCTGTTCTCTATGTTTTTGAGTCTGTTTCTGTTTCATAGATAAGCTCATTTGTGCCATATTTTAGATTCCACATATAAGTGATATCACAGGGTGGTAAATGGTTGCATTTACTGCAGGACTTACACACTTCTTTATCATGTAACACATGTAAAACCGCACTGCCACTTTTACTACTTCCCTGTCTTTTTTTAGTGTATCACGATTTTTTAGCGCTGAGTCCTAACCTCATTTCTTCTATAACCCCTCTCATTTTCACTGCCTGATTTTGCAGAGTTGGTGATTTCTAGGAACGTCTATGTCACATTCCAGCAGAACTGACTGCATTTTTAAGGATCACAGGTACGAAGTGTGCGATCCTGCAGGGGTGGGGATGGAGGTAGGGTTTCTGAGGGAGTTCAGGGGATGAACCCAAGAGGTCTGGGCGCACGGGGGAACAGTGCCTGATGTCACGTCATTTCCCTTTTGAATGGCTCAAGCATCAGTGGTCAAGTTCACCTCCTCCAGCCTTCCACCCGCTGCTCTGCAGAGGCCTGGGGACCGTGATAAGGGGGCTAGGCAGCCAGGGAGGGGAGCCCACAGAGCTCACCTCCAGAGTGAGTGCCCGGCCTGACATCCGTCTCCCACACCAGGGGTTCTCCTGGCCTTGCCTTTTTTTTTTTTTTTTTTTTTTTTCCGGTACGCGGGCCTCTCACTGCTGTGGCCTCTCGCGCTGCGGAGCACAGGCTCCGGACACGCAGGCTCAGCGGCCATGGCTCACGGGCCCAGCCGCTCCGCGGCATGTGGGATCTTCCTGGACCGGGGCACGAACCCGTGTCCCCTGCATCAGCAGGTGGACTCTCAACCACTGCGCCACCAGGGAAGCCCCTGGCCTTGCCATTTTTCGATGATTGGGGTGTGCTTTCACCTACAGCAGTGATGGCTCCTTTACAAGTCTGATCGAACTTGACCTCAAGAGTGACTCAGACACTGATCAAAAAGGAAAAGAAAACCAACGTACTGTCTGCTGATTCCTCACTGGGGTGACGACGTGCTTGTCCCTCCAGTCAAATCTTAACGGCAAGGACAGGTTGGAGATGGATGTGTGCTCATCTGCCAGAAACCGGGGAAAACTGGAAGGTCTGCTTCGTAAATAAATAGCTGAGGATACACATGAAAAGAAAAGGCAAGCAACATTATATTATAGGGATTCATTTTGGAGGCACGTTTCAACAGAAACAGTGGAGTTTCTGATACAGTCTGCCTTTTGTGCTTTTCCGTACATGAAATGGATTAGCCGAAAGCTACAAAGATGAGAATTCCTCCAATAGGGCCGGGGCTGTCACATAAAATGACATGTTTGATAGAAGCAGGTCAAAAAAAAAATGAGTATAATTGACATCATTTGTTTTATCACAACCCATGGAACCATGGGCATCTTGAATAGAAACAGCACAGAAAACTGGAGGAGAGATGAGGTATTAGCCCTCAGAGCCACGTGGAAATGTCTATATTTACGGTATTTAGTTCTTAAGCAATAATTAGAAGAGAGTGACCATGGATTTATTTTTTTAACTGTCAGCACCAGGTACATGCTTGACACTTATTAAGCATTTAATAAATATTAAGTATTACTCAATTTACTAGCTTCACAATTGAACAATTCTCAAAAGTTAAGGGAACAAATTAAAGTCAGGAAACTAATCAACTAATAGCCCCATCGCACCATACCTTTAAACTCTTCAGGGAACAAATAAGAAAACTGATTTATTCCATAGACGGCAGTGGAGTTTTCACCAGGAAATAAAGAATTCAAGTATCGCTGTCTATTAAGACTTTCCTAAAAGGAAAAAAAACACACTCATTTATATCACCCATGTTAACTTTCCAGAGCAATATGCATATAACTTACTTGGAGACAGTGTTCAGATGCAAAAGTTAAAGCTTGATTTATTTCCTGCAGATCATGATGGAAGGTCATCTAAGATATTCAGATTCGTTTTATAAATGTTTTGTATTAAAAATATTATCTGATTTCAGGAGTAATTTTTGAAGCTAGGAAAGGAATGTCCCAGGAATTATAAATGGATAACCATTTATAATCCCTCTTTACTAAGCATGTTGAAAGCACTAAATATATGTTTATTTAACATAGTGGAAAAAAATAAATTGCAAATAAACACTAGACACTAGTGGGAATTGTCGCCAGAGAGTATTCATGTGATCCAACAACTATGAATCTGGGAAGACTGTCTTCTTTATCTTCGTATTTCCCAGCACAACTAATGAAGCATGAAAAAAGGAGTAAGTAACTAGTGAATCAGTACATCTGATTCTCCTTGAGCTTTATAGAGGTCTCTGTTTCATTTTGGGTAAAAAGGCTTTGGGAAAGAGATGCAATCCTGGAAATGTCCCAGGAAGATCGCCTGGTTTGTCTTTCCAAAGGGAAAATCGGACCATTGTTTACAGATTCCTCAGCTTTGAGTCTTGTGATAATCATCTTAGGCTTGTCTTTTGTATGAACATGCCTCAATTTCCTACTTCTAACCAACTGTGTGGGATAAATAAAACTTCAGGAGACCACCATTTGGTAAGTTTCCAGCTCTAGCTATTCTGTACTCGCTTGTGCACTTACGTGTTTATTGTGTGTCTGTCCCATAAACCTATAAGTAAAATGAGGGCCAGGCTGGTCTGTCTTATTCGCTACTGTGTTCCCCTCACTGAGCACACACCTGGCACACAACAGACGCTTAATTAATATTTGTTGTTGAATATATGCATAATTACATTTTATATACGTCATGCCCTTGATAGTGCTAAGTTGCGTTGTTATTTTTTACATATGTATATCTATTCTTTTTCAGATTCTTTCCCATTATAGGTTATTAAAAGATATTAAGTATAGTTCTCTGTGCTATACAGTAGGTCCCTGTTGGTTATCTATTTTATACACAGTAGTGTGTATATGTTTATCCCAAACTCCTAAATTATTCCTTGCCCCCCTTTCCCCTTTGGTAACCATAAGTTTGTTTTCTATGTCTGTGGGTCTATTTCTGTTTTGTAAGTAAGTTCATTTGCATCATTTTTTTAGATTCCACATACAAGCAATATCACATGGTATTTGTCTTTCTCTGACTTATTTCACCCAGTATGATAATCTCTAGGCCCATCCATGTTGCTGCAAATGGCATAAGCTGTTTGTTTTCAAGCAAATTATTGCTGGGACTTATCATAATCTTATTTTTTCCTTATTGAGCATGCCTGGAAGGACTGTTAATCAATAAAATGATCAACAGTTATTGAGTTTTAGACATTTAAAGGTAATCTTGATGAAGCAAGCCTTTGAATATAATTTGGAAAGGAGATGTAAAAATCTATAAACAGAACTGAAGTGCAAAGCAAGTGTGAGTAGAGGCCGTGTGACAAATCTAAGCCAGCGACTGCAAACTGTTGAGGAGTTCAGCGGCTTCCTTTGTCCTGTTAGCATCTACTGGCCACTGTTGCGAGCTGGACAGATGAGGGAAGGCCTGAGAAGGTAGGACGTTTATGGATGTACAGGAAAGCCTGCTGCAGCCAGGAGGATGGGCCTCACAGACCATCCACAGGGAGCTTACCCCCTGAATCTGAATTGCCAGGACTGCAGGGAGGGAGGCCCTGGTGCTCACAGGCCGCACCCAGGCCATGACTAAGCACTTGGCCAGCCTACTGGGGAAGGGCCTCCACTGAAGACTGGTTTGGGATTTGTGTGTCCCCATGGCCTCCTACCCTCCCCTGGCCTGCGGGGCATCTAGGGTACTCTGCCCTCACCCCTTCTCTCAGCTCAGAGATGCTGCAGACACTCTCCCTGACCCTCCCTGACTTCCTCTCTCAGTCCTGACTCCTGGGATAGAGAAAAGAAAGAAAGAGAAGACACACAAATCCCCAATATCAGTCACTTATCCTGTGAGGCATCCCATAATCATCCCAGGAGGAGCCTGGTCTTCACCCAACAATAACGAAGTGTCGGTTTGTGTACAAGTATCACCAGGTGCCACCTGACTTCCGCTCAAGGAATATTCCCGGGGAACTTAGAAAACCCCATAAGGGATGACAAAACCTTTCACCATGAACCCATGATGGTGAAAAACATTACTAATCAATCAGATCCTTTCTCTGTGTCAGCAGTTCCCTGAATACCTTTCCACTGTGTTTTGGGCAGCCACTAGTCAGTCATCAATGCATTTGCAAACAAGAGGACACCTCTTTGCTCTCCCTAAATAAGACACCAAGATCCAAAGACTACAGCTCCTGGTCTTCAATATTTGTCCACTTTTTACCCTAAAACCTCTCTATTCTCTCTAGCACAACACAGAGCACTTTATAACTCTATTTTAATTTTTAAACTTTTCTTTCGTTTTAAGTTGATTATGGAGCCAGGGAATTTTCTAGAATCTGTACATAATTTACCCCGATGGGTAAACAGAGAATCTCAACTTAACCAATTCCTAATTAGACATAATTTTATTTTATTTTTATTTTTTATTTTTTTGCAGTACGCGGGCCTCTCACTGTTGTGTACTCTCCCGTTGCGGAGCACAGGCTCCAGACACGCAGGCTCAGCGGTCATGGCTCACGGGCCCAGCTGCTCCCGGGCATGTGGGATCTTCCCAGACCGGGGCACAAACCCGTGTCCCCTGCATCGGCAGGCGGATTCTCAACCACTGCGCCACCAGGGAAGCCCAATTTTTTTATTTTTGAGAAGTATGGCAGTGCTTTTATTTCTTCAGTCAATGAATACATTAGCAGTATGGGTGGGATTGATTATTTTCCCCCTAAGTTGTTAGTTCACCACCATATGCCACCAAGCTCAGGGCAGGAATGGAATACAGGACAAAAACTTTGATCTTAAGCAATTATACCAGTGCTTCTGGTTTTGAAAGCTAGAGAAATAAATTGGCAATAAAAATACACATCTTGGTTTGGGCAAAAAACAAGAATGCACAGAATCAGGCAAGGCTGGAACTTCCTAAACACTGGAGGTCCAGGGAGATGAGCAGGAGAAGTAGAAGAGAGCACCGCTACAGAATCCCATGAGAAAGCTCAAGAAAATACCAGGAAAATAATAAATGCAATTCCACTAAGCAGCAGGATTACTGATTTCACACTTGCTTTTGATTAAGAAAGAAGGAATTTTCTTTGATAACATAAAAAATGATAATGACCTCTCATGATTTAAAACATATTACACAGTATTGGATATATATTGAATAGAACACAGTGAGGCCAACTCTAAATCATTACCTCTTGCAGCTTGCTTGGTTTCAGGAAAAACCTTATTTATACTAAGCTAACTGGTGTGTTCCTGAGTTTTAATGCTGGAGGGCATCTGAGATTACCAAGGCTTTTCAAAATAATCTGAAAAGGAAATGAAATGCTTCCCCCTTCTCTAAATCGGTCTCCACCAAGTCAGGGGAACTTGCAGGGTGTGCGCTAGTCCAAGGGGCCCGGGTTCCAGAAAATCATAAACCGGCAGGATTCCCTGAGCTTGCTGAAGGCTGGCTCTGTGAGGATAAAATTCCGATTTCAGAAGGAGGTGGCCAGCGCCCCCTCCGGAAGATGGGCAGGTTTCTCCGCCTACTTTTTGTTCACATCCTTGAAATGAAGTTTGGGAAGGCGGCGAGGACGCCCGGGGGCTCCAAAAGGGGGTGCGCCTTCCAATCAGGACCACCTTGGACGTAGCCAGTGGTCACCCGCAGCTGCACATCCTTCTTGGAGGACCCCTCTGTGGGTGAGCACGGCCTGGGCGAGAGCGACACCCGGACACCAAGGACAGAGAGAAAGGCTCGCGTGCGTCAGGCCAGCTCTGGAACGCAGGCGCGTCATCGGACTGCGCGCAGGCAACCCCGGGGGTGGCGCTCCGGTGGCCCCTCTGTCCCGGGACAGGAAGCCCAGGGGAACCCGGGGTGCGCTCAGGTCCCCCTCCCCCTCCCCGGGACAGGAAGCCCAGGGGACCCCGGGGGTGAACTCAGGTCCCCCTCCCCCTCCTGGGACAGGAAGCCCAGGGGACCCCGGGGGTAAGCTCAGGTCCTCCTCCCCCGTCCCCGGGACAGGAAGCACAGGGGACCCCGGGGGTGAGCTCGGGTCCCCTCCCCCTCCCCGGGACAGGAAGCCCAGGGGACCCGGGGGTGAACTCAGGTCCCCCTCCCCCTCCTGGGACAGGAAGCCCAGGGGACCCCGGGGGTAAGCTCAGGTCCTCCTCCCCCGTCCCCGGGACAGGAAGCACAGGGGACCCCGGGGGTAAGCTCAGGTCCTCCTCCCCCGTCCCCGGGACAGGAAGCACAGGGGACCCCGGGGGTGAGCTCGGGTCCCCTCCTCCTCCCCGGGACAGGAAGCCCAGGGGACCCCGGGGGTGCGCTCAGGTCCCCCTCCCCCTTCCAGGACAGGCAGGCGGGAAGGGCCCCCGGGGAGCGCGGTACCCGGAAGGCGGCGGGCGGGTTGCGGCCGCTCGGCGGGGCCGGGGCGGCGCCGGGGCAGCAGCAGCAGCAGCAGCAGCAGAGCAGCCAGAGGTGCCGCAGCTCCATCGCGCGCGCTTCCTCTTCGGGTCGCGGGCTCCCGAAGCCGGAGGGTACGGGGATTGGGGGCCGCGGGCGGGGCGCGGGGCTGAGACGGTTACGCCCCTTCTTCCCCGCCGCCCGGAAGTGGGCGTCCGGCGGCCGCGAACCGCGGCTTCGCGCTGTGCTCGGCGGAGCACCCGCGCGGGACCCGGTGCTCCGAGGTCGCCTCCCGCCTGCTGGAAGAGAGCCTGAGGGTCGACTTCGCACGGGAGTGACAGTACGCGCTGTCGCGTGACCGCACTTGCTGCGTCAAGCCCCTTCTGCCTCCTCTTTCTGTCTCCGATGGAAAGATGCAGGCAGCCGCGGAGTTTAACTTCACCTTCATCCTGTTTCTTCTGTGATGGGCTTTGACATTGGGAACCTGATTCCGAAATAATGTCTGCGAATTTGCACGGAGACATTCATTCAGCAGATGTTTATTAAATACATATCAAAACGTACAGTTGTGAAAATAGTACACAATGTTTCGGTTTATTACATTATGGCCGTTTCAAACTTTGGAAGGCAGTTTCTTCATTTGCACAGAAGGAAACGTAGCGTTTAATTCTTAAGTTTGTGGTCAAATTTGTGTGTGTGTGTGTGTGTGTGTTATTTTAGACTGTTCTAATTCCTTTTTACAAGCCAGGTGCTTTTTGTAGTTTCGGCTTATTTTGTAGTTCAGAAGAGTGGGGCTCCCCAGATGGTCCCCAAACTCCCATCCCTGCAAGCGGCAAACCCAGCCTGCGGCCACTTCCTGAAACCTGTGTCCCAGAACCAACAGGGCTGAGCCCACCTCTTATGAGGCTCGTGGGTTTCTGGTTTTCCGTACGGAGTGAGAACTCCAAGTAGGCACAAGGGAGAACGTTTTATCAGCATCCCTGCTCAGACCGTCTTGGGGACACGTCCTCATTCCCTGGGGCATCTCCTCGGAGGGAGCTCGCCAGGTCAAAGCACAGCACGTGCCCATGTCTGTCTCTTGGGCAGTGGTGCTGCGAGGGTGTTCCGGAAGGATAGCTTTAGTTTTAATGGTACCTGGTTGAGGTTTGATTTTTGCCATCATTAGCATATTTATTTCCATTTCCCTCTTTGCTCTGCCAGCCTGTTCCTTACACCATCCCTGATGCCCCAGGGCCTTTGCACAAGCGGGTCCCGCCTCACATCACTGCCAGCTCCTCCTTGGGGAAGCCCTCCTGATGCTCTCAGCCTGGGATGGGTTCTGGCAACAGAGGCCCCCGGAACAGGCACTCCTGTGTAGCTGCATATTTTCTCCTTTAAATGTGAGCTTGTCTTCACTCCCAGCTGGCCCCAATGACTGGGCAGGTGGTGGTGGTGCAAGAGCTCCCTGAAGGTCTCCCTGGGAGTCTGGGCTCCCCACAAACTTTCCCTGTGTCCCCAGCCCACAGCTCCCAGGCCAGACCAATGACGGTGAAACCAGCGCCATTCACTCAGCCTCAGCTGAGACCACATCCTCCTGGTGCACCTCCAGGCCAGGGGGGCTTCCTGGAGGAAAGGGCCTGCAGGTCTGGGAGGCTGGGCAAAGGACTTAGTAGAGGCAAGAAAAGACGAAATGTTTAGGCGGTCCTGGGGGTTGGGGAGGATGTGGCAGAGAGGAGGGGCTACAAGGGGTCAGCCTTCCACCCTCTGCCAGCCTGGGTGGGAGGGTGTCCAGTACTGAAGGACAGACGAGGCCCCCCGCACCTCGGGCCAGGCTTCTTCACCCTCAGCGCTGGCGAAGGGGATGAAGAGGCCCGGGGAGGGCAGGGGGGCGGAAAACGAAGTCTCTCTCCTCCCGCCCATGCCCTCAGCAATGACTACCTGTCCCAGGAGGGGCCCCGTCAGAAGTACACGCCGATGGGACGCTACGCGGCCGGCCCGCAGTGGTACACGGGCCTGACCAGCTCGGACCCCCGAGAAGTCTGGACCACGCTCCCTCGGGGGCTCTGGACAGCTCAGTACCTCGAGGCTTATGTCCGCAGGCACGGATGCCACAGCCCCCGGGAGCACAGCGTGCCCTCGGGTGAGGGTCCGGCCCCGCCCGCCCCAACACCAGGCCCTCCTCGAGGGGAGGGTGAGGCCCAGAGGTGCAGAGATGACCCCTGACCCCTACCCCGCAGCCTACACCCAGCGTCTCCGGGAGACATCCTGGTAGACGGCATCATCCCCGCGCAGTACAGGGGCCCCCGCGCGCGGTAGGGAGCGTGCTGTGGGAAGACAGACCCATGAGGCAAGGAGTACGGTGAGGCTAGGCCAGGACATGCGACCCAGGGGCTGGGGTGAGACTGCCCGGGGCCAGGAGGCGGGACCAGCCGGTGACCCAGGTCCTGGCGCCCCAGTGATCCACAGGCACCATTTTGGAGAAGAGCCGCTGTGGCGCGCGTCTGACTACGTGCCATACCTGTGAGCGCCCAGCGCCCGCGCTACACCACCCAGAACTACCGGCAGTGGGCACAGAACCCTGCTGCTCCTCCACCGGCCAGTAGCCCCCGCCCGTCTACACGGCCAGTCACTGATAAAGATCGCGCTGCCCGATGCGGCTCTTCAGGACCGGCGCCTCTCCCCCAAGGCGTCTCTCCAGCTCTGGGGCCCTCAGGCAGCCAGGTGAAGGGAGCTCTGAACCAGGATCCTCGTGACCAAGCTCCAGGGCAGAGTCAGACAGATGAGCTCTCCTGCCCTTGGCCCCCCTACCCCGGGCCCCAGACCAAGGCACAGTCCTGGCCCCGGGTGGCCTGGGCACAGGGAGCCGCACTCGGACCGCCTGCCCGGCATGCTGAGCCTCACCATCGCCACGGCCAGGGTCTGGGCCCAGCCCCTAACCCCGAGGCTGGGCTCCTGGCAGGCTCAGCAACGGCTCTGTCCTCCAGGGCTGGCGGCACCCGGGAGACCCTAGGCTGGCCAGGGCTGAGCTCGGGGCAGGCCCTGTGCAGATGTCAATGAAAGCTGTTGCCGCCATATCAGTAAACAAAGGATGTTGCAGCCATCGAGCCATCACGTTACAGCCGCCTGGATGGTGAGCCCTGAGGAAACTCAGGATGGAGACAGGATGCCCGCCATCTAGCCCTCAGCCACCGCAGCCACCTTGCAGTGATGCACCCGAAGGAGACTTGTCCCAGAGACCTGAGGTGGGCATCAAAGGAACAATTTCAGTGAGCCCAGATTTTGCATCTTTCCACACACCGAAAAGCTCTAACTTCCTTAACTTGAGATGTCTGGTTTTCTTTACTTAACAGTAATCTTTTGATGTTCCGACTACCTGGTCTTTGTAGCAAAAACTCCTCTATATCCTGGCTCCCCCCTTGCCTCTTTGAAGCAGTCCCTCCGAGCCATCTGAGAGGCTGCGTCCCGGGCTTAAGTCCTCAGAATGTCTGCCAAGTAACACATAATTCTCAACGTTTAGTTTGTGCCTTTTTTTCAGCTGACACAGACAAGCTGTTGAAAGCAGCTGTGGGCATCTGGAGGTCTCACGGGGTTGGGGGATTCGATTTCAAGCTCACATGGCTGTTGGCAGGGGTCTTCATATGTCCTCAGGCTTCTGGATGAAGGCCTCCGGTCCCTAGCCCCTGGGCCCCCCCAAGGGCTCCATGGGGCCTGCAAGCTGTCTTCCTCAAGAGTGAGTCATTCCAGGGCTGGGGAGAACAGGTCAGGGAGGGACTGGGATGAGGCCGCAGTGTCTCTCATGACCTAACCTTGAAGTTGCACAGCACCCTTCTGCCCTGAGTTACACAGACCAAGCCTGGTCTAGGGTTGGTGGCGGGGATGACACAGGCTGTGAACACCAGGAGCTGGACCCATTGGTGCGTCTGGGAAACCAGATCTCACAGCCTCACTTCGACACTAGCAGCACACGCGGTCATTTGTGTGTGCGTGAGAACAATCCAGCGTTTCCACTGTTTTCACAAATGCTTCTCAACCTCTGTGGTATTCAGATCATTATTTGTTATTGTTTCTATCTTGTCATAAACCTTCTGGGTTTCTTCAATTTATAATCATTTTACTTTATTTTAAAATGACTTTGCTATGCAGCATTATTCACAATAGCCAAGACAGAGAAGCAACCTAAATGTCCATTGACAGATGAATGGATAAAGAAGATGTGGAACATATATACAATGGAATACCACTCAACCATAAAAAGGAATGAAATAATGCCATTTGCAGCAACATGGATGGACCTAGAGATTGTCATACTAAGTGAAGTAAGTCGTACAGAGAAGACAAATACCATATGATATCACTTACATGTGAAATCTAAAATATGACACAAATGAATTTATCTACGAAAGAGAAACAGGCTCACAAACATTGAAAACAGACTTGTGCTTGCCAAGGGGGAGGGGGGAGGGAGGGATGGATTGGGAGTTTGAGATTAACAGATACAGACTATTGTATATAGGATAGATAAATAACAAGTTCCTACTGTAGAGCACAGGGAACTATATTCAATATCATGTAATCAACCGTCATGGAAAAGAAAAAAGTATATTATTTACCTTGATAAAAAAGAAATATTAAAAAGAATGTATATACGTGTATAACTGAGCCACTTTCTGTACAGTAGAAATGAACCCCACATTGTAAATCAGCTAAACTCCAATTAAAAAAATAAATAAAATGACTTTGCTATGGAGTTATTTTGTTTGTTTTTATTTTTACTTTAATGAACACCCATGCTTAAGATTTTCTAAGCATTGTTCTAAGTACTTTGCAAATATTACCTTTATTCAATCCTCATAACTAATCCTTGTAGGAGATGGGGTTGTAATTTTTCCATTGTGTTCATGAGAACCTGAGACACAGAAAAGTAGAGGTACTTGCTCAATGTTGTGTATCTGATAACTGGCCCATCTGAGTCGGGGGAGCCTGGCTCTAGTCTCTGCTCTGCAGCCTCTTCACTTCTTCATCCTCATCTTTATATGCTTTATGAAATTCTGCATCTTCTTAAGAGATGCATTATTAATTCATTATCAAGGCACACTATAATTGCAAGAGATATTGTAAACTTTAATCAGCTAATGATAGTCAAATAATCGGAAACATAAGCCGAGGAAAATGCTCATGTTAAACTAGGGATAATATTTGAATGGATATTAATTTTATAAGAGAGTAGTACTTTAGTGATGTTTTGCATGACATGTGGAATTTTGTATCCCTATACAACCTCATGACTGCGGGATCTCAGATAATGACTATACTGATATGAGAAGGAAACTTATCTGTGACCTCTGACCTGCACAACACCTCCACAAGGTAGGAATTCTCACCTTCACTCCACAAATGAGGTCACTGACTTGTATGGTGACTAAGGAAATTATTTAAGATCCTAAGTAGTCAGTGGTTGCGATGAGATATAAATTGAGCTGTCAGATTTCAGAGTCCAGACTGCCCTCAGTTACTCCAAGGAACCTCTGTGGTTGTTTCTTCTTATTATTTATTTAGTGTTGGCTTTTCTTTATTAATAATACCTTCTTTAGTCCACTATGAGATTTCTGTGTTCTGGTATGATTACAGGAAAGCGTGACACTCATTAATGCACTTGAGTCATCGAAGAGCTGTTTTTTTCTTTTTAATTTTTCTCTCTATATTATGGGAGGGATCTTATTCCTCCAGGCAATTAATTAGCTAGTATCTGGACTGAAATATTTTATTTTCTTTGGTCTTGGATTTCACACTGAAATTTTCATTAATGCCCCTAAATCCCCCCTCCCCACAAGCATTCTCTTTCTGTTATTGTTGTTGCTAATTGGGTTCATAAAGGCATTGAAGTTATCTTGACTTGTTGCACTGTATACATTTCATAGGAACTACATAAATCCTCAGTGAGAAAATAAGTTACATAAATTGCTAGGTATGAGAATTTCAAGTTTCCTTTAAGGCCAAAGCGAAGAAATGCTGTCTGAACAGCCACTGCTGATGGGCAGGATTTGTTAAGCTTTAGAAGTAGCTCATTCCATTTTCTCAGCCGGAGGGGAAGCTGCCACAGGAGCTGCTAAGAATGCGGTAAAACAAAAGGCAAGGTGGTAACTCCACTCACCAGCTTCTAACCAAGAGGGAAAATGCCATTAATGAAAAGTCCTGATGTATACCTCCTTTCTGCAAAGAACTAATGGAACAAAATGCCCCAAGAAATGCCTGAAACCATGAGTGGTTTCCATAGAAACCTCAATCCATTTCTATTCTGCCGACATTTGAATGAATGTGAACAGAGGAAAGCACTAGCTCTGCTGCATGGCATGCGCTGTGGTGACAGCTAATGGGTTTATCTTAGAACCATTATTAACTGCTTGTAGCAAAGTAGTAGCAGTTCCCTCCTCATAGACTTAGATTATTCCATGGTCTTACGTATTTCAGAAATGTCTGGGACTTGTAGGGATAAAGATTATCCATGGTCTTAAGTATTTCAGAAATATCTGGGACTTGTAGGTATAAACAATACATTTCACAAGACAATAATATTTTGCAGGAGCCTAAAACTCCCTTTCTCTCTCACGCAATCATTTTAAATAGTGGAACTGTGTCCTTTGCATGATCTAAGAAAATAATTCTAGTATCCTTTATTCTCAGGACGTCATTAGTACTAATGTACATCCTGTTTTAATACCTCTCCATTTCCTGGAGTTAGATGGAGCCTGAAACAATTACATGCCTTTTAACTTCTATTGTCTATGCAAGAATCACATTATCCCAAAGAGGAGATGTAAGAAAAGCAAGACTCACAGGGAGGGGGACACACACACACACACACACACACACACAACAGTCTTCAGGTGGATTTTGCATAAATGAGGGTGACTCATCCTGACTATAATCTAGCCTTACACTCAACAATCACACACAAAAAAGTCTATAACCCAGGAAGCATACAAAAAAGAAAGCTACTTGCTGCTGAACTACAGGGGCAATTAGCTGCAGAAAGATTCAGTTTCATTGTTTTGAAGGATTACTTGGTTTAAATGATTTTTACTGATCACTCGTTTTTACAAATTAATAAACTTTACTTTTAGAGCAATTTTAGGTTTGGAGCAAGATTGAACAACAAGAACAGTGAATTTCCGTATACTTCTTGTCTCTACTCGTGTACGACCTCTCCCACCATCAACATCCCCACCAGATGGTGCATCTGTCACAATCAACGGCCTACATTAGCTCATCACTCTTCTCCACTGGGGTTCATTCTTGGTATTGAATATTCTATGGGTTTTGACGAATGTATAATGATATATATCCACCATTATAGAATTATACAGAGTATTTTTTTTTTTTTTTTGCGGTATGCGGGCCTCTCACTGTTGTGGCCTCTCCCGTTGCGGAGCACAGGCTCCGGACACACAGGCTCAATGGCCAAGGCTCATGGGCCCAGCCGCTCTGCAGCATGTGGGATCCTCCTGGACAGGGGCACGAACCCGCGTCCCCTGCATTGGCAGGCGGACTCCCAACCACTGCGCCACCAGGGAAGCCCCATACAGAGTAGTTTTACTGCCCTAAACATCCTCTGTGCTCCTATTCATCCTTCCCGATAGCTGATCCCTGGCAATCACCAATCATTTTACGTTCTCCATAGTTTTGTCTTTTCCAGAATGTCATATAGTTGGAACCATACAGTATGTAGCCTTTTCAAATTGGCTTAAATTTCTCTTTGTAATATGCATTTACGTTTCCTCCATATCCTTTCATGACCTAATAACTCATTTCTTTTTAGTGCTAAATAATATTCCATTGGTTAGGTATACCACAGTTTATCTATTCACCTACTGAAGGACTTCTTGGCTGCTTCCAAGTTTTGGCAATTGTCTCTAAAGCTTCTATAAACATCCATGTGCAGGTTTTTTGTGAACATAGGTTTTCAATTTCATTTGAATAGATACTAGAAAGGGCCATTGCTGTATCCTATGGTAAGAGTATATTTAGTTTCATAAGAATTGTTAAACTGTCTTTCAAAGCGTCTGTACCATTTTGCATTCCTACAATTAGTATATAAGAGTTTCTGTTGCTCTACATCCTTGACAGCATTTACTGATGTCAGTGTTTTGGATTTCGGTCATTTTTATATGTTACTTGCCATCTATATATCTTCTTTGGTGAGAGGTCTGTTAAGATCTTTGGCCCATTTTCTATCTGGGTTGTTTATATGCTTATTGTTGAGTTCTTCGTATATTTTGAATAACAATTCTTTATCAGATATGTCTTTTTCAACTATTTTCTTCCAGTCTGTGTTTTGTCTTCTCATTCTCTTGACATTGTCTTTCGTAGACAAAACTTTACATTTTAATGAAGTCCAGCTTATGATTTATTTCATTCATAGGTTGTGAATTTGATATTGTGTTTTAAAAGTCATCACAGTGCTCAAGGTCATCTAGGTTTTCTCCTATGTTATATTTTAGGATTTTTATAGTTTGTTTTTCACATTCAGGTTTCTATCTATTTTGGGAAAGGTGTAAGGTCTGTGTCTAGATTCATTATTTTATGTGGCTGTCCAGCTGTTCCAGCACCATTGGTTGCAGAGATGGTCTTTGCTCCATTGTATTGCCTTTGCTTATTCGTCAGAGGTTAGTTGACTATATTTATATGGGTCTATTTCTGAGGTTTCTACTTTGTTCCATTAAGCTATCTGTCTATTCTTTCACTGATACCCCAATGTCTTGATTACTGTAACTTTATATTAAGCCTTGAAGTTGGGTAGTGTTGGTCTTCTGACTTTTCTCCTTTAATAATCAAGGTGGCTCTTCTGAGTCTTTTGCTTCTCCATATAAACTTTAGAATCACTCTGTCAATATACACAAAATAACTTTCTGGGACTTTGATTGGGATTCTGCTGAATTCTCAGATCAAATTGGGAAGAACTGACATCATGACAATATTAGGTCTTTCCATCCATGAACATGGAATATCTTCCCATTTATTTAATTCTTTTTAGATATCTTTCGTCAGAGTTTTGTAGTTTTCCTCATACAAATTTTGTACATATTTCATTGAATTTGTTCCTAAGTATTTTACTTTGGGGGGTGCTAATGTAAATGATATTATGTTTTCAATTTCATGTTCCATTTGTTCATTGCCGCTATATAGAAAAGAGACTGACTTTACTATATTAACCTTATACCTTGCAACCTTGTTATGATCACTAACTAGTTCCAGGAGATTTGTTGATTCTTTCAGATTCTCTACATTGATGAATCTGTCATCTGTGAACAAAGGTAGTTTTTGGCTTCCCTCTCAATCTGCATAGCTTTCCTTTTCTTTTCTTGTCTTATTGCATTAGCTAGGACTTCAGTTATGATGTTGAAAAGCAGTGCTGAGAAGGAGTCTACTTACCTTGTTTCTGATGGTCACCATTTTTAATACCATATTTGTGCACTACAGTCTTTTATGTAATTCTTGAGCTAAGACCCCAGGTAATGTCACCGTGCATGTGACATACATAGTGCATAAAACACAGCCTTGAATTTGGATAGACGTGGGTTCTTATACTTGTTTGCTTATTGCCTGTGTGACCTTAAGAAATTATCTTTCTTGGGCCTCAATTAGCATTCTATGTAAATTGGAAATAATTTTTAGTTCTGGTGTTCTTATGAGGATTAGAGGTAATGGATCAAGAGTGCTTGAGCCACAGAAGTTGATTCATAATAGTAACTATAATTGTTTGACTATAAAATTTCCCTTTGGGACAAGATTCAGAACAAACATTTGGAGTCTTTACTCTCTTTATTGTTAAGTCCTTATGCAAAAATCATTTCATATTTGAAGACAGTAGCCTTTCCTTGTCTTTTCTGCATCTTAAAGACCTTTACTGATCTTGACACTGGACTAAGAGTCATATAGTATAAGAGCTAGCTATCATTATTATCAGGGAAATAAGGTGATTTCCTAATGACTCTAACTTGTTTAGGTTTTATAAATACAGCCATAATTTCTTCTTAAATACTCCTACTGACTCAGCAAATCTGGACAATTTTTGTTTAAGTTTATGTTTCTTCATTTAGAGATATTTATGGAAAAGGGGTTTTTGTAGTTTGAAAGAGAAAATAGAAGTAATGTGAATGGCACAGCTAGAAGCATGATTTATGCACGGAATTTGGGGAGAGAAAATGTCATGGAAATTCAGTCACTGGCTTTCTTTGCTTTTGTGATGCATTAAAAGGATCTGATGGCACGTGTTCTGTCAATGAGTTGTTATGGGCAAAAATAAGATTGTTAACCTCAAGTCTCAGGCAGGTCGTTGAGAAATAACTGAATAAGTTAAATAAAGCCTAACCAAGCACAAATCTTCCTACCATGGACTATAGCATTATGAAACAAAGTGTACCAAAGATGAAGATGATCTGAACCCAAGACTTTTTAGAATCACTAGGATCAAACCCTACAGTCTAATCTCTTTAATTTGCAGATGAGACATTTCCTAATGAGAGGAAGAGCTCCTAAAATTTACACAGCCAGCCCCTGGAGAGCCAGAGATTAACGAGGTATTCTGACTGCTACTGCTTCTCTGAGGAGACACGCCGTTTCATTTTTAAACTAAAAATGGTTCTTTTTTCTTTTTCACAATTTGGAACAAATCCTGCTGATCTGCCTTATGTAGTCATCCAACAGAGCTAGAAACCCGAATAAATCCCCTTTCATTCCAAAATTCTTAACAGATCTTTTTGCACTTACCGGGGCTAGGGTTTGAACTGTTGAGAAAATCAGTACACATTGGTTGATGTAAGATATTTAATCTCTTTACTGATTCATAGCCAATGGGTTGGTAGTGAATATTAGTTACTTAACAAAGCCGTATTGTACTATTAACAATAGGATAGGTAATTCAGAAAGAATTAATGTTCTTTGAGTTCTTATTTTCATATAAGGCATTGCATTTGTATAGTTTTCATATATATTCTTTCACCACATTTTCAAGAATCCTTTGTCCCCATTTCCTTCTGTCTCCTGAAATAATGGAATGTTAGAAAATGCACTTTTGTAAATATAAAATGATTGAACAAGAATACGGTGGTGAAAGAGCTTGGGCTATGAGTCAGACAAATTAGATTTATACTGGCCTTTCCATTTATTTATTGACATCCTGGCACTTTCCCCAAGTGTGTTTTAGTGTCCACATCTAAAAAATAATATATCAAAACAACCTATCTTTGAAAAACTAAGTGAGATGAGATATGTAATTTTTAAATTTTGCCTAGCACTTAGCTAATTAATGTTAACTCATGTTAGAATCTGTGTTATTATTCCTACAGGAAACTTTTGCATCACTGTGAGTAGGTAAAACCTTGACACTTTTAGTGGATAGGTGATCCAAATAGATTTTGTTACTATTTATAAATTTTAACTTCAAGTATAGGATTTCACTTGACATTAGTTAAAACAAAAAATGTTATTTCCTAGTTTCTGCAAATGTGCATCATTTCAGGTCTGACCACATGAGGGCAGCATGGTACTTTTTAAGACAGGAATGTAGCCCGGCTGGAGCGGGGAAAAGGATCTAGTAATAAAGCTATAGAAATCATAGGCACAGAATTAACATGAGAAGGCTCCATAGTGATTCTCTAACCCAAACTTTCATTTTACAATGGAAGGAACTGAGGTCCAAAGAGGCTAACTAGCGAGTCCCCCGTCACACAACTGGTGTCTATGGATGGCAGAGCAGAGAAGCAGCCACAGCACTAAGGAAGCAACAGTAATCGTGTTATCAGAGCCCCCAAGTTCTCTAAGGGTTTTTTATTATGCGCTAATATTGTGTGTGGCAGAACTGTAGAGGAATCAAATATTTCTGATCATGAATTAGCCTCTGAAATGTTCCTTTCTGGAGAAATAGACACATCAAAAGATAGCATCTCATTTCCAGAAGACATAAGTGCATCCTGGAAGGCAGAAGACTGAACTGTGCGACTTCTCAAGGTTGTCATTCATGTTTTGCTCACAACCTTGTGTGTGTGCACTGCCTTGAAACTGAAGCTCTGACCACAGGATGCAGGAGTGAGCAAAGGACGAGTGCACACCAGTCCTGCCTAGGAACCCCCCTTTCTGTAACCCACTTTCTCAACACGTCCCACTCCCCAGCCACGTATGAACACATACACGTACACAGCCAGGAACATGCAGAGACATACACCCCAGTGGCAGCGGCACAGAGGGAATCCGTGCTGGGAGAGAGTTGCTCTGACTTTGCACTGATAATCTTCACCACACACACACCCCTTTTCCAAGCTCCATGAATAAGCATCAGATGATCCAGATCAGCAGGATATGTTTGCTGTAAGCCCCAGTGTCCCCATTTCCCTCGTCTCCCCTACATCTTTTACATCTTTGCTTTCTTCCCTTCTCTACTGCCATGGTTACCACTCTTTTGCATTACTCAATCAGGCTTGAAAATTGGACACTGCGATGCTTAATTTTATGTGTCAACTTGACTGGGCCACTGGGATCCCAGACATTGGGTGAAACATAATCTAGGTGTTTCCATGAGGGAATTTTTAGATGAGATTAAATCAGTAGACTTGGTAAAGCAGATTGCCCTCTGCGACGTGGGTAGGCCCTGGGCAAGCAGGTGAAGGCTGAACAGAAAGACTAGAAGAAAATGGCTAATCTGGAGAATTCCTCCTTCCTGACTTCCTTCAAACTGGGGACACTGGCTTTCTTCCAGCCTCAGACTCAAATGAAACCTTGGTCCTTTCTGGACTGAAGCCGGCTGGACTTCAGACCAGAATGTCACCCTCAGCTCTCCTGGGTCTCAGGTCTTCAGACTCCATCCTGTAAAGGATGCTGCAGGTGACTCACCCTGCAGGTCTTGGGACTTGCCAGCCTCTGTAATCATGTGAGTCAATTCTTATAATCAGTCAAGCAGGCAATCAATAAGTATCTCCTATTCTGTTTTTTGTCTGGAGAACCCTGACTGCTGCAGACACTTTGGTTCCCTTCCATATATTTTCAACTGAAACCAGAGTTTTGGTTTATGCTGGCACTAACCTTGGGTCCTCAGTGATCAGGATAGTTTTTGGCATTTAGTGGGTATTTAACAAGTATGTGTTGACTGAATATGCAAATTCTATTAGTTATCTTTTGAAAGAATTTTTGTTTCTCTCAGAGATCTAGCATTTTTCCTTCCACCTATGTGTGGGCATACTGCAGTTACTAACTTAATACAAAGAAAGTACTTATTTTTTTGTTGCTAGGATACTACTTTGTGCAGCCATGAAGTTATGCATATTATAGTTTTAGGCTGAAGGATGAAACAGACCCCAAGTATGATTAACATAAAGAAGCTTAATATAACAGTGTTAGTCAGTGTTAGATCATTAGATTTTTAATTTAATTTATTAAAGCCTACAATAGCACCTTGACAGTACAGATGCCTACATTTTACAGGTAAGAAAAATGAGATCTCTAAGACTGGTTCATTTGGCCAAGTTTGTGTAGTTAATAAATGAAAGGGTGATTACTGGATATAAAGTCCCCATATACCCAGTATTTGCTATTTCTTCATTGGCAGACTGCTTCTCTGTTGGCCTATATCCAGCAACCCCAGGAAATCACCCCCTGGAAACCACCATCATCTACTTCGAAATTCCCTTGGTGACCTGCCCACCATGATGAGCCCACGGGGTACCATATTCCCCCTTGCTCCCTGTGCATCAGCATCCTGCCCTGTCCTTACTGTCCCTCTTAGTCACCACAGATATATTCACACACGAGGATCTTGTCCTGTTTTCCCCTGAGCCTGGAGCTCTCTCCTCCCAGATCTCCACGTTGCTGGGGATCCACACTGCTTAGCCCTTTCTTCCTTTAGATTCAGCTCAGATGTCTCCCCTGACCTCCATAATTCAAGCAGTACACGTGCCGGCGGCCATTTTCTTCCCCAATTCTCTGCTTATTTTCTTTGTAAGACATTAAACTATCCCCAAATATATTTTATTCTTAATTTGCTTTTCTCTTTCTTACCTGTATCCCTGGCATATAATATCTGCAAACTACAGACAAATCTCCATGATGCTAGAAGCCTATACTGTTGACCCCTATCTTAGAATGTTCAGTGCTTGATACATACTAGACCATCCTTGAATGTTCTCTGAAATGACTGACTCTGAGTCCATGAAATAAACAATCTGAAAATGCAGTTCATGAGGAGAAGACTTCCTTATCAGATGCTCATCTGAACGTATGGTTCAAGACTAAATAATAAAGTAAAACGTCCAATGTTAAGTGCTAAGTCAGAAATTGCATTATTTAAATGTATTTGTTAAACCTGTAGGGAATTTCTAAACTTTCAGATTGGAGGGATTCCATGTGTGGGACACTGTGGTTAGTTTTAAATAAAATATATATGTGTCTTTAATTATCGAAGATAATGTTATAACCTTGTCTCAAATATTTAGTATCATCCGAGTAGGATTATATGAAGGCTTTTAAGCTCACACTGCCAACTTTTGAATGGGGTTACCAAAAAATCAGGTACAGGATATGTGTCGTGTGAAAAGTAACTATACATCTTAATGATAGAGGCAGGGATAAAAGCAGAAACTATCCTATTCTACCATGTTTCATGACTTCTCTGGTAGTTAGGAAGCCCAACTGCTTACCTTTAATCTTTATTTTAAATAAAAATGAAATGCATAAAATTGAATCACAATTTTCTTTATGTTATTAATAGTCTAAATTCATCATATATGTTGATTGATTTGTAACTTTCAAATAATTTTGAGAATAAACATTCTCATTAAGACGTTGGATGATTCACAGGTAGAACACACAGAATCAGGGGTCAAGGTTGTCAAGTTCTAAGTGCCAAGTGCTGATGGGGAGAGGTGGCAGTGGGAAAACCAGACCCTGGTTGAGTGAGTATAAATGAAGGATTTGATGAGTGGATACCTGAGGCAGAGGCCAGAGTTCAACCCGGAAAAAATGCCATTTGGGACATTGTTGCCGAAACACTAACCCAGATGAAGGTGGACAGGGTGTGCTGTGTCCCAGAGTCAGGAGAACATCCATCAGGACCTGACACAGATGACCGCACATGTGAGGGACCGCTTTGGGGCTGGCGTGACCTTGAGGTGTCCTTATCAGGCAGTTACATTGCTCCATCCTGACTTCTTTCCCAGTTGTGGTTTTTCTTAGGGTGGTGTTTGTGAGTGATCACCAGACACTAGGTTTTATTACCCATCTTTTTACTTACATTAGTGGGGTGGATTATATTATGGGTCCATAGTTCTTCATCTCTCCCCTGCTGTGCCATCACTGTCCTGGGGATGGAATGGATTTTCTCAACCCGTTGGCTTTGGGCTTTGCCATGAGACACCTGCTTTGGCTATGAAATGTTGGGCAGAAATTACCATGGGCTTTTCTAAACCGGTGCCTTCTGGGAAGGTTTCAGCCAATGCTCTGGGAATACCTGCCCTTTGCTGCTAGAGGAATGTATCTCAGAAAGCTATTTCTTCTTTCTTTCTTTCATCCTGAAGAGAAAACCCAGACCAATCTGAAGCTTGTGATCCCGTCAAGCTTGCAAGGCGAGGCAAGCCCAACTGAGATCAGCCAAATAGTAGATCACCCACCAACGTGTGAATGTGGAAAAAGTGACTGTTTTCATAAGCCCCAGAAATCTGGGTGAGGTTTGCTGTGCAGCATAGTTACAGCAGAAGCCTGTCTAATTCATTCACTGATAAAATATAGTTCATAAAATAGTGAGTACTGAAGAGAGGACACAAGGATTAATTGAAAAATGCTTATAGAAATTGAAAAATTATATGCAGTGTAATTGAAAAAATGAGCTCACCACTAGTTATTTATATTTTAAATAGCCTGCTAGATCTCTTCAGGATGATGCCCATAATATATGTACAACAGTGTCTAAAACAACCCAGGTCATCTGGACTTTGACCTGTGGTGTCTCTGTTTTCACGGCAGGAAGCAACCCTGGGACAAGACTCTATTTTAGGAAGGACAGACACTATCTGTACAGTGTGATTTTCCCAGCTGGATTTTCCCAGCGAGCATTTCCAAGGGCCATCAGATTACCAGCTTGACTGGACCACGTCTCATGTGCAAAGTAATGTACGGAACTTGGAATCCCTCTTGAGTGGAAAGCTGATGGTGACCCCTCTGTCTTATGACACAAAGGCCCTGTATTATTGTGGGCACTACCCTATTCTCTTAAACTGTGTCTGGGGCAAACAACGAAAGAATTGCAGCAACATTCTCATCTCTAAAGGCATGTGTGCTGCAAACAAAACTACGTCTGATGCATTTGTTTAGGTTTTTAAATTACGAGAGTATTTATTCATGTGTAGAGATGCTCTTTTTTAGATTTTCCTATTTAATTTTAAATGCTGTGAAGGTAGACCCGGTTGTTTTCTTTAAAGCTATTCACAGGGCACTCTAGAAAAATTTGTGAAAAGTGAGTACTCAGTAGTTGCTGCTAATTGCCTGTGTTCTCCACTTCACTTTGCTACTGAAGACCTGGCCAAAGACTGTCTGAATGAATCCCACCTTTGTTCCAGCTAATAATCCTGCTAGGGGGAGAAGTGAACATTGCTATTTAAAACAAGTAGCAAATATGCATCACACATGGAAGGAAAGCTCTAATTACTACATGAATAAAAAGCTGCGATCCAAATGAAAGGCTGAATTATTTTATAGTTCTGAAAGTTCAGAAAATCCACAGTTTCTGAGACATTTTAGCTTCATATATCAGTTCCACATGGGTAACTGATGATTTTACTTTTTAAAAAGTACCAAAACTGACCAAACCTAGAAAATTTTAGTAACATTAAAAATAAACTATTTAAATCAACATAGGCATATTTTCAAAGATAGCTTGGAACGTAAAGGCTTTTAAAATCTACTCCAGTTTCAACTTTGAAATGTTGGTTCTGAGGGTTTCCAAAGTTATAAACTAGAGGGTTTACAGGGTAATATCAATTAAAGAGGCTGGGAGGATAATGGTTCTAGTTTCTTTTTACAAAATAATTTTTATGATATATAATAGAATTTCTTGGATGGAAAGAATGACCTTCAGCTCAAGGGTGTCATTTCTTAGATGCTAAGTGTAACTATAGTTTTTCAACTATCAAATTGATTTTTAGCTATCAAATGGACCATGCATTTGAAAAATCTAAAAGGTATTAATATATCATTTCCAAAGAGGAACAAACTTCTGTAAATTATGAAGGAATGTTTATTTTCTGTGGTAACTGGGATTATGTTTAAACACCACTTTTATTTTCTGTATCACAGAATTCTATATTATGTACCTATGCAGAGATCTCTCCCGAGGCAATGGGAGCACAGTTGCCAGATTTACAGTTATTGAAACCTTTATTTTCATTATATCTCTATCTTTAATGAGTGCAATACAATCATATTACAATATTGTAATAAGATTTTCTTTTATATTAAATTTAAGCATCAAATAATGTAATGAAATGTCTACTAGAAATCACCTAGTAAATAACGATGGTGTCTTTCTTCTTTCAACTACATTGGAGGTGATGACCCTCCTGAGCAATCTCAGTGAACTAATTATTTGGTAGTTCAATCTCTTGGTTCATCGGTGATTAGAACTTTCCGAGGGAAAGTTACAGAGAATGGGCGGGAAAAGCACACAAGACTTTTAAAATCTCCCCACAGAGAATGGAGGAGCCAGGGTCCCCATTAAGAGGATGGATGGAATGGTCAGACACAAAGGTTCTCACTGGTACCTCTCACGCTGCTTGGCTCCCGTAAGTGATGGATGCTGAGCAGAGGATCTGTGGGCGGCATGGCAGCCGCCAAAGTCATGGAGAGATGAAACTGCATCCGTGGCTGTCAGGCCCAGGGGACCTGGGAGAGGATGTGGGGTGTCTAGCTCTGTGCAAAGCTGAGTCTGCTGTTAGTCAGCTACTGACTCAGGCACACATGCTGCTTAGATCACCCAGGGATGGACCCAGGCTACGTGCACCCAAGAAATATCAGGCTGGCCACTGAACAAGATCTTTGCCAAAATGCAAAAGACCCCAGAGACCCTGCACAGACCTGAGAGTCCATTCCCTGTGCTTCCTCAAGATCCTGAGCACCTGTGCACTCACACAAACACTGTTTTGGGGGGAACATGAAGGAGAGCTGCAGAGCTGAGCTAACAGGCTGAATTGCCTCCAGCCCCCATCTTGCGTGGAGGCTTGCGAGAAAGATGAGACCAGCTACGCAGTGGGAGGTTTGTGACAACGCCCAGGGGGAAGAGCACGGACCGGATATGTGTGTTTGCTGCCGTTTGGCCCATGTCATTGTTTCTCAGACGTTTCTTTGCCATGTGTTATATTTGTAATGATCCTGTCATCCACCATTGACTAACATTTTTCCCCTCACCCTAAAACTGGAAGCCTGGATCCGTAGCCGAAAACTGACAAGAGCAAATTCTCCACAGTTTAAAGACAATGACCAGTAGATGCAGCTGGACACCTGCAGAGCCAGCCCCATGAACGTGAGAAGCCCTGTCCCTTGGAGACTGTGGGAAGTGATGGCTGAGGAGAGGAAGGCACAGTGTACATGGGGGTTCCAAGCCCCTCCAGCCCCAGTCCTCGGGCTCGGTGACCGCAGTGGGGTTGTTGGGAAGGGTGCGGGGATAAAGGCTGGTCTGCAGAAATGGAAACCAGCACAGCCTGGGGTCTGCTCTGCAGGTGGATGCTGCTTTGGGCAGCCCTGCTGCTCCCTGCCTGATGTCCACCTGGTCAAGGCCAGAGGTGACTGGGGGGCAGAAAGCGGTGCCCACCGGGCTGGCAGGGTCAGGACGCGTGTTTCTCACATGTCAGGTGGAGACCTCCAGGGGGTGCAGCTGGGCTCTTTCTTTTCCTTTTTTAAATTTAACTTTTATTTTATAGTGAAATATAGTTGATTTACTACATTGTGTTAGTTTCAGGTGTACAGCAATGTGACTCAGTTATACATATACATATATCCATTCTTTTTCAGATTCTTTTCCCATATAGGTTATCACAGAGTATTGAGTAGAGTTCCCTGTGCTCTACAGCAGGTCCTTGTTGGTTATCTATATAGTAGCGTGTTAATCCCCAAATCCTAATTTAACCCTTCCCCTTCCTTTCCCCTTTGGTAAGCACAAATTCATTCTCTAAGTCTGTGAGTCAGTTTCTGTTTTGTAAATAAGTTCATTTGTATCATTTTTTTAGATTCCACCTATAAGTGATATCATATGATATTTCTCTTTCTCTTTCTGAGTTACTTCACTTAGTATGACAATCTCTAGGTCCATCCATGTTGCTGCAAATGATGTTATTGACTTCTTTTCTATGGCTAATGTTCCATTGTACATATGTACCACATCTTCTTTATCCATTCATCTGTCACTGGACACTTAGGTTGCTTCCATGACCTGGCTATTGTAAATAGAGCTGCAACGAACATCGGGGTGCGTGTCTTTTCAAATTATAGTTTTCTCTGGATATATGCCCAGGAGTGGGCTTGCTGGGGAGTATGGCAGCTCTGTCTTTCTGGCAAGCTCACTGTGTAGGGGACAGTAGTGGCCATGGGCTTGCTAGACCATTAGGGGCTAGAGCTGGACGGTCCTGGACACTGGACACTGAACCTGAGCCAAGTATCTCATTTCAGGGAACGGTGCACTAGGTGGGGGCCGAGGGCCTCTCACGTGTGCTCAGAGAGGGGCCAGCTCTGGGCCGTCTGCCTGACGGAGGGAGCGGCCGCCAGCCAACATCAGTTGGATGAGCGACAATGACCCAGCGCGGGGGTCCTGGTTCAACAAAGCAGCATCTGCCTTGTTCCCCCTAGTTCACTCTCTGGCCACAGTGGCCCAGGACTTCAGGCTGACAAGAGCGCGGGTGAGGTGGGGGGAGCCGACCAAGTCTCTTTCCTCGGGTCATTTCACAAGCAGGGCCAGAGGCGGCAGAAGGGAAAGCATTGAATTAGGTTTGAGACTGGAATTTTAACTTGGACTGGACCAAATTCCAATACGGAAACATATTCAGAAAGTTGTGAAGTCGGCCTATGATGACATTCAGGGACAGGACAGGGCATTCACATGAGGACGGCCGAGAGGAGTGACTGGAAAAACATAAAGCCGTTTCATATTTATAGCCTCAGTAAACTGCTTTTACAATAAAGAGGCAACTATGAATTCAGATCAAAGTAACAGAGACTATTTTATAAGGAAAACAGGGAAACTAACATGTATTGAGCACATTTTAACAGGCAGGTGGTTTGCTGAGTCCATACCTATTATCTTATTTATTCTTGCAGTGAGACGCATAAAACTCTCCTCCTTTAAACAGTGAAGCTGAAACTGAGAGAAATTAAGTAACTTACCTGGGGACACAGCTAACGAATGATGGACCTGGGGTTAAGTTTAGGTAAATATGGGGTTAAATCCAGCAGTTCACGGCCATCAATTGAGATGGACCTTGAGACACACTCCATATTAACACTTCCTTCTTGTCTGCTTTCTTTTGCATGCCTAGTCTGGGATGAAAGTCGTTCTTTGAGGTATGGTCAACGCTAATTTGGTTTGTCAGATGTATGTGATGATTCTTTGTCAGTTCAATATGAATTCCCGATAAAAAGGTTAGAGTCTCTCCTTTGTTGTGAACTTCCTGTTTGGGTGGTGCGGCTTGTTGCCATGGAGATGATGTTCACAGACAGATGTTATCACGACTTTACAGACACTCCCATCCTCGCCTGGAAGTGAAGAGTCCATCAGCATTTCGTGGCACAGCGCCATCTGGATGGGACTCAAACCTTCCCTCTGGACACAGGTTCAGGTTGAATGACTAGCTTCTTTTCTGTTTGTTTCTGGTTCAGATTTCTGAGGTTATGTTTCAATTTCCATTTTGAAGAGGTGAACAGTGGGGAAGGAAGAGGCAAGGTGAAGTACTGGGCAGAGAAGATGGTTCTTTTAAAAACATTCGATGCTGGAGGATTTGGTAGAACAACTCTGAAGGCAAGCAGTGACTGAGTGATCGACTCAGATTTTCCCAGCTAAGAATGCCAAGATCCTAAGATCACAGCTTAATTTTTCTGATACTCATCTGTTTCCTTAGCTTCTCTAAATTAGATAATTTCCGTTTCGAGATTTCATGTTTGATTGTATTTGATTGACTCTTACATTCGTGTTTCCTAATCTACTTAAAGTTACTAGTTTTATCATTAGAGCGAGGACTGAATTACATCAAATGCCTCTTTTTATCCTGTATTTTAATATCTTCCACTTTGGAGCCAATCAGGGACATTTCCTCTTAACACCTGCATATATTCAGTAACTTCAGACCTTAAGACTTCATATGCTTTTAATCTTAATATTAAATCTATTTGGAGCTTATTTTTTCCAGTTGCATATCTGTAGCAATTTAAATGACCTGGGATCCATTCCAACCAGTAAATAGCTGGTCTCATAGCAGTAGGCAAAAACATTAGTCGCCCATGAAAACGCACACAGAAAGACACTCTGAGTTGAAGAGGAAAATAAATTCATAAAACAAAAGACCTATACAAACTTTATTAATAATTTAATTAATAAGCTTTAAGATACAACCTTGGACGATTTCCAGCATTGCATATGTCTTACATTTTGATCTCTAATTTCACAATTGCACCCATGGTTGAGTAACTTCAGACTAACTTCAGGACAACTGAGTAGGTTTATTGAAGAAGAAGACTAGTTTAATCTTATCCATCCTTGTTAAGTTTTTGAGACTGAACTTGTTAGGACAAGCATGGGCACATTGATTTTTGTTTCCCACCCTCTTTTTATAAAGCATAAGAACAGATGCTTTGTAAAAGCCAGTGAACAACAACAACAAAAAACAAAGTCAAAGAATTGCACAAACCCTGCTTTACTGACCAAAGTGATGAGGTTCTGAAATTAAATTGTTGGTCAGAGGACCACCCAAATTGAGGTAACTGCAAATATTTAACGGCCAGATGCTGTACAAATGTCTGAGTTTAGCAAATGAAAGGAGACTTAGGGTTCCCAATGAATAATATATACAGGGATAGTTTATATAAAACTGGAACATTAGAAAAGTTCAGTCTAAGTTTTTTACTGAGTTTTGCTGTATGTACAGAAAAAAAAAAAAAAGATCCAGAAGGTCCCACTTAGATTATCTTGAATCCCCCTGCTATCAACTTTAAAGGTGCCTGTGGTACCTTTCCTGATCTTCTGTAGGAGGTCAGGTTCAAGATCACAGGGCATGGCCAGTGTTGGTGGGCACGAACTAAGAGGGAATGGAAAATATCGGTCATTGGATGCGGGAAGTTAATTTGATGAAAGCTGCTTAAGACTCTTTTTTCTCAATTCACCTCACCAGCTAAGTGACCACGTGAACCCAGAGATTACATTGTCTTTAGCACCTGTTTACTCTTTTGAGGTAAAAGCACAGAAGCGATGGCCTGGATGCGCTCAAAAAAATGATGAGTGATATCAAGCTTCTTTAGTCGTCTTAGGAGCCGTCTCTTCCAAGCGTGATGTCCATCCTACTGAGTGGCTATTTGAAAAGCTCCCTGGGTAAAAACTCTGGGAACTGCATTTTTCTTTTTAGCCGAATGAGAATGTCTGAAAGTCCGTCTCCCATTTTCTTTCATTGACACTAACTCAGTTTGACAGTCTGCACCCAAGAGAACTGTACATCACAACGTGAAAGAGAGTTGGCCAGACACTTAAATGCTCCTGCAGCCCAGAACTTGCCCTTTTTAACTGTTATTTTGTTTGTAGACTGCTGTTCAAGGTACATTCCATGTAAAGCGACTGCCTTTGTTCCACACAGAGTTCACTTCTGTTTGCTAGACAGACAGCCTAAATTTTTCTTATTTATTACATTGTGAATCATCTTAGGAGCCCCAGAAAGTAACTTTGCTGTCTTTCCCCTTCAATATTCATCCATTCGTGAACTTATGACAAACTGGTTGTCCATCACAACCATGAAAAACAGATGATATGTGATAAATAAATATAAATTGTGCATATAAAGCTGAATGCAGTTTTATCCAGGACGTAGAACGCACAGTTAAGCCTTCAAACCATTATGTCTTAAATCAATCTAAACTGAGAGATCCCGTTTTCCCATGATTGTTCCTGGTACTTTTGAAATTGCTCCAAAATCAAATCTATCACTCTTGTGTATCATGATGATGTAAAACCTAGAACTCTGTGTCTATGTTACTTCACTTAATTTTCTGGAGGAAAGTAAACTTAGAACACATAGTTTACATTCTTATTTTGTCTTTCCGTCCCTGTTGCTTCATGACATTCTATGTGTGCCCGATTTCAGCCACTGTCTCTAACCTGATGAAACCATCTGTGGTCTCTTCATTTTTTAATGCTTGACATTTGAATGCACGTTGAGTTGGCTGATTCGCTTAAGCAATGGGGGCTTTGGTATAACATCAGCTTTTATTCTCAGCCATTGTTTCTAGGTAAAGGGAAAGTGAGGATGGGCCTGGAGGGAAGAGAGTTGTCACAGGGGTCATTTAACCTATGAGAATGTGACACCTTTGAAAGACAGTCAAGAACTTGATGTGCAGAATTGAGACTGGGGCAGGACTCCATGGACATCTGATGGTTTGGCGTTTCTCTTAGAATCAAAAGTCGAGCTCCTTTCTTTAGCAGGCAAAGCGCACATCAGTGATTTTCCTCTTGGGCTGAACTGCAGAATCTAACCCTGAGCTCCACTTAGAGATTCTGGTTAATTCATCCAAAGGTCATCCTGATGAAGAGCCAGAGTTGGGCCTGACCAAGAGCAGTGATGAGGCTCCCATCTCCCTTTCAGACACCACCCCGCACCCGTTCTCCCTGTTCACTTAGCTCCTGCCCCCTTGCCTTCTGTTTCCCGGGAGCATCTTTCCTGTTTAGGGTAACCTGCTGTCGCCTGTACCTGGACTACTATTTCTGAGATAATATTAACAAGAGCTGAAATTTACTGAGCACACACACAGTCCTGGGCTCCCTGAAGTACAAGTATCATGAAAGGTACCAACTGATTCAATCCTCCTGACAATCTCACGAGGTGTCCCAATCCTGCAACTAAGGAACCAGAGGCCCAGGCTGTGATGTGCGTACATGCGTGCAGCCGCGCTGGGACTTGATGTCTTTGAACCTCAGGGTCCTCATGCTAAACTCCCTCAAGCCACCTCCTCTTTCCTTCATGTCATTTAAACCTTTATCCAAATGTCACCTTTTCTGAGACGCTTTGCTTGACCATCCTTCCTAAAAGATCTCCCACCTCATTCTACCACTCTACGCGTTAACCCCTTCGCTTGTGATTGTGATATTCATTTATACATTTCCCGCCAAGTCTTTCCTCCACTGCAATGCAAACTCCACAAACCTGACTCTGTTTGTTTGCTCGCCACTGTGTCTCTTACACCAGAAAAATGGCACAAGAAGGTTTTCAACACATAGGTTGTGAAAGCAAAGAATGGATTTCTGGTTTAGGAGGTATTCAAGGGAGGATGGATGTGTTCCAGGCATTTTTCCTCTCTGGTGTTTGTCTGGCACAGTGACATCATGATTGGAAATTCCAACCAGAGAACTGAGGCTAAGGACCGTTCCATTTCATGTTCTTGGCCTCTCCTCAAAACCCCCGGGAACGTGGCTTCCAGGGTGCAGGTGCCGTGTCTTTGGCCCTGCACCATTGACCCTGAACCCCCGCTGGCAGAGCACGCGAGTCACCCTTCTCCTCCAGGAGAGCCTGGCTGCTCCCCGTCCCCACAGGGTGAATCCCGAGGGCAGGGGCGCATCACTGTGTTGCTGGTCCACTTGCTGATGAGCATCAGTTTGGGCAGGTGTGACATTTTGGGCTAGGGAGACCTGAGTGAAGGTCTGCAGGGGCCCCTGGCAAAGGGATTCTGGCTCTTAAAATAAACACAAAGGAGTGGACACCTCCTCTGCCCTTAGACACCGTCCCTTGTGAAGGGAATTTCTGCAGCTGCTGGTCCGTCTTGCAAGGATGAGATTAGATGGCCTGATGGTTAAGAGGACAGGCTTTGGAGTCCGATGCTGGCTTCCATCCCCAGCTCTGCCACATGCTGGCCACCTAGTCTCGTGCAAGGTGCCCAATCTCTCTTCCTCACTTTCCTTCTCTGTAAAATGGGTAATGTTGAATATTTTGAGGATCGATGAGTTAATATGTATCACAAGTCCCCTCATGAGAAAAATATGAATCATAAGAGGTCTACCTTGTAGGACTATTATGAGGATGACATGAATTAAAATATGTCTAAGGCACTTAAACTGAGGCGAGCACACAGACAGTGTTGACATGTGTAGTGTGAAGCAAAACAAAATAGCAGGAAGGCAGATCCCAGTCAGACTCAAGGAAGTAGAACAGAAGCCCTGATTATACTGAATTTGGAGTTAGCTTAGGCTTAAAGTGTTTTTATATCAGCTTTTAAAAAATAAGGTCATAACCTGAGCCATTAGAATCAGGGTTTTCTGTATCATCCAGTGAAAACTATCTCAACTGATGTGTATCACCCATAAGTGGACAAATAGTGGAACTGATGGCCAGTCATACCTGAGATACTGAACCATGGGCTTCTTTCTCCACTTTAGTTTGGACCCTGGTCAAGAAGGAAGGAGAAACTGTCACTCTGCTTCCAAAAGGGTGAATATCAGCATTTTAATTCAATCCTCAACATTCAAATGCTGTGCAGCCTCATGACCAATATTGCTGATAAAAACTACAGGGCCCAGTTGTGAATGCAGACACTGTGAGATGTCCTAGAATCATGCAGAGTTTTAAAAGTCTTCCTCTCCTGCTAAAGCAAGAGGGAAAGCTTAACATTTTTGCTTTTTTCCCAATCTAGCTCCCCTGGCTAAAATTCTCAAGTCCAGAACATGCACTGTTTAATTATCTGACAGTGAATGAACCTCAGTGGAGCAAAAGCAGTTTGATCGATGGGTCCAGCTGTGACCACTGTGTAGCATGAGTTTTCTGATTGCTTAAAAATGTTGGCTCTGCAGCTGTCATCTGGAACTTGAGAGTGCACTAGCATTAAAATGCCAAACAAGAGAGGTGGCATTCTTCAGGGAACTTCAATATACAATTTGTTACGTATTCTAGTGATGCTGTCATCAGTGTGAATGTTTTTGTTTTTCTTAAATTCCTGTATTAGTGTAATTGAGCAGTTTAGAAGGGGGTTCTCTCAGGACACATTTTTTTGCTCAGTAAAGGACTGTTTGCTGAAGTCCTATTTTTCTCCTGCCTATGCGATGATGTTTATGATGGCTAAGATGGTGGAATGTGATTGCTGGTTCCTGCATTCCCACAATTTGTACAATTTATTAAGGAAACAATACAAAGAAGGTCAGTCCACTGTCTTTCTCACCAAGGCTGCCAGCGTGATCAGGAGAGATAAAGGAAGGCCCAGAAACAAGAACACTTCTCTTTGAGTCAGGGAAGCACGGAGACAGTGAAGCAGCAGACTCCGGGCATGTTTCTGAGTCACCTCTGATTGTTTAGAGCCCACCAATCAGGGTTATTCCCCCCTTCCATTGAAACCACCAGCCCGGTCCTTGTAGAGGTATAGAGGACAAGAAGATAAAATTTCTATGGAAACTTCAGTGAGAAGAAGGACCTGGGGTTTTCAAATGGCCGAATAAAGAATGACAAGTTTTTCATATAACATCATTTAAAAATGATGCTGGGCTTCCCTGGTGGCTCAGTGGTTGAGAGTCCGCCTACCGATGCAGGGGACACGGGTTCGTGCCCCAGTCCGGGAAGATCCCACATGCCGCGGAGCGGCTGGGCCCGTGAGCCATGGCCGCTGAGCCTGTGCGTCCGGAGCCTGTGCTCCACAACGGGAGAGGCCACAACAGTGAGATGCCTGCGTACCGCAAGAAAAAAAATAAATGATGCTTACTTATATCCTTTCTTTGTTGTGCTCCAAAGACCTGCATCTTCCCCACGTCTGTAGGAGTGAAAGCAATCTAAATGTAAGTAAGGTCTTTTGATGTTCAACTCTGAATAAACGAATCATTAATGTGCATTCAAGGTCACCTTTTCCATCGTCAGATGAAAGGAGAGAAAAATTATCATTTAGTTGGAAATATCTGTTTTGACATCACAGGGAGGTGAAGAAATTTCTTTCAAGCTACTTCTCTCTGGAATTCACACACATTAATAACACGGTCCTTTATATAGAAGTCTATCTTTTCTTTTTTGTTTTAATTAACATTTTTCCGTGTCAGCTATTTCTTTTTTAAAAAAATAATTTATTTATTTATTTATTTTTGGCTGTGTTGGGTCTTCGTTGCTGTGCACAGGCTTTCTCTAGCTGTGGTGAGCGGGGGCTACTCTTCGTTGCGGTGAGCGGGCTTCTCATTGCGGTGGCTTCTCTTGTTGCGGAGCACGGGCTCTAGGCACATGGGCTCAGTAGTTGCGGCTCATGGGCTTAGTTGCTCCGCGGCATGTGGGATCTTCCTGGACCAGGGCTCGAACTTGTGTCCCCTGCATTGGCACATGGATTCTCAACCACTGCACCACCAAGGAAGCCCCTAGAAGTCTATCTTTCTCTTCTTTTTTTCTTTAAGGGTATTTCTGCTCTAAACACACTCAGGTGTGTTTAGCAGAGGAATAATTTGTGACCTTGGCCACCATAAGTTCCCAGCAAATGCTTGCTGCTGTTTTGGGTAATCTTGAGGAAGAGAAGAACTAGTTGTGGATGTGTGGAAGGCTTGGTAACATAGTGAGCATTTAGACATTTTTGTTTGGAGACAATTCCACATAAAGTAGAAAATCCTCTACAGTGGTCAGTGTTATATCCACATAAAATATATTGACCTTTGTTTTTCTTTGGCTGAACTGAATTTCCCAGGTGTGGTTTCCTTCTGTTCAAGTGTGTCTCTACATCTTGCACATAGCATTAACCAGTAATGATTTCAGTTCTTTTGGTTCAGAGACAATTTTCTTGTTTTTGCTATTTTTCAGGTCTGAAGGTCAAAGATTTAAACTTGTTCACATTCTTGTTAGTAGGAAAGCTACCCTACTGCAGCATAGCTGGGACTGATCCTATGAGGATCTTGGTCAAAGGGAAGGAGCAATGAAATGTCACAGCTGTAAAGGGTCAGGTGGACACGAAGTTACCTTTGGCTGGTCGCTCCGAGTTTGGAATCATAGTGATTACTGCAGGAATTATTGTAAGAGTGAATGAAATGGACTTTCCTATTGTTACCTTTTTATTTCAGGGTGTATAATTGAGAGGATGGTAGAAATTCACAAATCTACACACAAAATAACAAAGCTTAACAATATGGTTAGATAATTTCTATTTTTTATCAACTTTCTTGCTATGTCCACCATTACAATGGTAAGTTTCTTTTTTGTAACAAACTAAAGAAAAATCACATGGAATATATATTTTTTAAACAAAAGAGCAAACATCTACTTCACTCTGAAAGCGATTTGCACTTAATGTCTTGCAATGTTTGTTTTTACATTTTCACATAAAATACTGAATTTTTTTGTCCCTTGCCATTGGAGGAATTTTTCATCATTTATATGACACAGAAAACTCTTCCTAATCTCTATATATTTAAGTGACCAGTTTGTGCTATATTTATTTGTACCAGTTTATAGAATCTTTTAAAATGTCCTGTTCCCCTTATAAAAAAAAGATCTACTCTTCCAGTTGGTTGAACACAGAAAAAAACAAAAACAAAAAACAGAGATTGAAAATATAAAAATGTTGAGATATAAAGGGTAGACTAAGATAGAGGCAAAATTTATTTAGTGGGGATTTCAAGAGAAGAAACAAATGAAAATAGAGAAAAAGCAAAATTAGAAGAAATAATGGAAACTTTTTCAGGCTGATATGTAAATAATTCCTTAGACTATAGAAGTAATGGAAGGGCTGATAATTAACTAGGCACTGAGATTTATTATAGAAAAATTGTAGAACAACAGAAATGAAGATAAGTATATTAAATTGAACAGTGACAAATCACAAATTATAAACAAGAAATCACAGGAATTATTTTTGACAGTAAATTTCACATTAGCAAAAATTGAGTGAAGTAAAAAATATGACCTTGAAAATACTGAGGGGAAATAACTATCAACCTAAATTATCCCTCAATAGTGAGGGTAAAATAAATATATTTAAAATATGCATTAATTTTTGTCACTCATAGAATTTTGCTGGAATGAAAGGATGAAGTTTATTAGGAAAGAAACTGGACCCAGAAATAAAACTATAGCAAAAAAATAAAAAGAAGATGCTGGTAAATATATAGTTTCCATATATGGAAAATATAATTACAATTTAATGATGACAAGTAAGAATTTGGGATTATAAATACAAGGAAGAACTATTTACTGGGCAAATTTTACAATAGAAGAGGGATCAAAGCTTTCTACTTATTATTATTAATACAGAAATATTAATTAATGTGCATCTTTATTAAGTCAAATGTGCACATAAAAATTTAAGGGTAATCAGTAGAAGCATAGGTTCTTAAACATAGCTAGAGAGAAGGTGAATGGACTGAACGGTATATTTAATGATATTATTTAGAATGCAGTACAAAGATTAAGCATATGTAAACAGGAAAGAAAGTTTAAGATACAAAGACATTTCAGAAAATCTAATATACCACTAATTGAAATTCCAGGAGAGAAGAACAACAAAAAGAGAAAACTCTGGAAGTTATACTGAGAGTATATTAGAGGTGATCAAAGATTACAATCTGCAGATTCAAGAGGTCAAATAAATTAAAGCATATTCATATTGTGTAAGACTGTATTGTTATTCCCAAATATGTCCTGCTCCTTCCTATGGAGAAACAATATTTTCCATCCAATTAATATTGAGCTTGGCAATGCAACTTGCTTTGGTTAATGAAATGGAGGTAGCAGTGACATGGTTCTCTTCTAAGCTGAAGTGTTAAGAGCTGGTGTATGTTTTGTCAGGCTTACCTTCCCTTCTTGCCACGGTTCCTGGAAATGCCCTAAATAAAGGCTCCTCTATAAGCCTGGATCCCAGGCAAATGAAGACATGGAAGCAAAGCCATGGTCAACCCCAATGGACATGTAGTATAGATGAGACAGAAACATTTGTTGTTATAATCTACTGATATGTTTTGAAGGTTTTTTTTTTGTGTGTGTGTGAATGCTGTTTAAATTAGCTGAGCAGTTCTCAATGGGTAGTGACTCTGCCCCCCCCCAGGGGACATTTGTCAATGTCTGGGTACAGTTTCATGGACATGACTGTTATGGGGTAGAGACCAAGGATGCTGCTAATCCTCCTACAAGATAAGGGGCAGCTTCCACCCCAAAGAGTTATCCAGTCCCAAGTGTCATCAGGGCCAGGCCGAGATCCTCTGACAGCCTATCCTGCCGCTTATAGGTACCCAGACGCACTACAGCAAAACGGCATATCACGGAAGACACAGAGTTCTTGCAAGGAACCACAAAGAACTGACTGGTTACAATCCAAGAACTAACAATTGGACTGTCAGCCGATTTCTCCATAGAAACCAGAGGACAATGGACACTACTTCAAAATTCTGAGAGAAAATAGCCATAAACATGGAATTGTATAATTAACAAAACTATGTTTTGGACACGAGAGCAAACTAATGACATTCGTATGTGAACCAAAACTAGGACATTTGCGACAAATAGGTGTTAAGTAAAGAATACATTCCAGCCTCTCGCTACCCTAAAAGTAATCCTCACTGAGAGGTCTTATATGCAAAAAGCAGTGGTGAGCAAGCAAAGTAGTAAATCTGAGGGCTTATTTCAACAAGGATGGAATATATAAAACAATGTCTCATGGAATTGAAGAATGAAAATAAAGCTAAAATACATAATAACCATGATGTGAAAACCAGAGTTAAATTTTCCAAGCTGTTTGTATCATTTGAAGCTGAGTATAGTTTAGTATAGAAATTTAAATTTCTAAGGTTTCTGAGTTAAAATATATGAAACCAGAGTTGGCAGTGTCGACTGAAAAGAAACACACAACATGAGAGTTGTGAGTTCAGTTTTATTTGGGGCAGAAGGAGGACCAGAGCTACTTGAGAGCCTGGAAGACAGCCTCTCGGGTACCTCAAGGAACTGCTCTGAAGAGGGGAGGGGGAGGTCGGTATGTACGCGACTCTAGTGATGGGGGGATGTGCAGTCAAGCACAGGTTTTGGCAGAAGTTTGCTGCTAGTCTCGAGGAGCAGACGTCACCCTTAATGATTTTAGTGTTTCTCTAGATATGAGGAGATGCAAGCACTGGGCTCATAAAGTCAGCTCCTGCAAATATCTAACTATCTGAAGATCTGTTCCGCCAGTTTTTCCCAGAGCACAGAGGGCCTCATTCCTGATCTCCAGCCTGAACTCCTTTCAGGGGGTGTTGAAGGTCAGCACCTGCAGTGGCTCATGATTTAATCCTCGTAGAGGTAGATGGCAGGTGCCAATTTGCTGTTGACAAACTCAGAGTACAAGAATGAGAAGATGCAGTAGGTGGAGTCTGGGGAAAATGCACAGAAAAGAGAAAATCCTGCATTAATGGCAAAAATTCTGAAAATTAGGCTGAGACTTGGTAGGTCACAGCACTAGCTATAGACAACATTCTAAGAATTGTGAGGGAAATTTGAAAATCTGAAGTTGTAGTCTCAGAGGAGTTTTTTTTCTGGAAGAGGAAGAAAATGAAAAAGGAAAGGCACAGTGGGAGATGTGAAGGCAAAGAAGAGTGAAAGTGGGAAGCCAAAGATGCTGCAGAAACAAGAGAGAACCCTGAACACACCAACCCCGTCCCTGAATCCAAAAAGCCCCCCTTAAAGAAACTGCACTGCGCTAAACTGACAGTGTGTGCTTCTAAAGCAGGAATGTTGCCAAGTACTCCAAGTTCTCCCACTGTTTGGAAACTCAAGAGGAAAGAGGAAAGAAAGAAAGCAGGAAGGAAGGAAGGAAGGAAGGAAGGAAGGAAAAAGAAAGAAAGAAAGAAAAAAACAATCTAGATCCACACAAAGTTGTTGAAAGAAGAAAACAGAAAACGAGAATCATACACTTGCAGCTGTTGAAAATTCCCTACCCTGCAATTAGCTGAACAAGCAAACATCTACACTGTGGAATAAATGTAACTATAAAAAGAATGAGAACAATCTACAAACTTATATGGAGCGATTTCCAGGCTATTTTGTTAAGTAAATAAGTAAAGTGCATAGAATATACACACTATTCTACTTTCGTGTAAGAAACGTTTTTTTTTTTTTTTTTTTTTTTGCGGTACGCGGGCCTCTCAGTGTTGTGGCCTCTCTCGTTGCGGAGCACTGGCTCTGGACGTGCAGGCTCAGCGGCCATGGCTCATGGGCCCAGTCGCTCCGCGGCATGTGGGATCTTCCCGGACCGGGGCACGAACCCATGTCCCCTGCATCAACAGGCAGACTCTCAACCACTGCGCCACCAGGGAAGCCCAGAAACTGGGGTTTTAAGAACATAAACATGTACCTGCTTGCTTTTGTCAAAAGAAACACAAAAGGACAAACAAAAACCTAAGCCTTTCCTGTGCAGTTGAAAGGAAACAGTGTTTGAAGCATGAGGGAAGAGACAGTTCTCTGAATATAACCTTTTGTGTAACTTTGAATTCTAGAAACATGTTACTGTTTGATATATCCAAAAAATAAAATCAGGTCAACAAGGAAGGGGAAATACTCAAATCTGAACATTAATGGAATTAGACACTGGAAGTATATTAACAACAAAAATAATGTATCTGAAAAATAACAATACCTTTTGAGCACAGTGCTGTGATACTGGACACTCTGTTTAAAGACAAAAATAACTGCAAAGAAATATCAGATTTCCTTAAATTAATATATTGTTAGTAAAGGTCCAGATGTAATAACTTGAAACTATTTGGTGTATGTTGTAGGACTGACAACATTACTGCATATATTGACATTTTGGGGCACCAGAGTTCTCATTGTAAAAGAGAGAATACAAAATGGGAAAAGTAAGAAAGAATACTGTGATATTAGATTATAATTAGAAGTATCAGTATGAAATAATAATTTTTAAAAACCCTCTATTTGCTAACCCTGACCTCTAAAGGGCCTTGAAATAATGACAACCCAATGACTGAGCACAACTAATGGCCGTGTCTTTTTTTTGCTAAATGACACTCCACACTACAAGTTATCAGAATTCTCTGGGGAAATATCTGATTCCAACCTGTAACAGGGGAAGTACAAAATGAGTCCACAGCATTTTGCTGTGTCAGAAAATAGATGAGAACTTAAATGCAAGGGGGAACTTACCATGACACAGGCGCCGGTGTGATAGGTTTCCATTGGCCAAACCTGGGGAAATCTGATAAAAATGAGTGACAGTAACAGATGATAGAACATCTAAAAGTTCAATAGTCTATAGGAATCCTCTTGTGATATTGTGATTTATAATAAGACACTTGTATTTAGTCTTTTTCCTATTTCTGGCACAGAGCTTCTATAACCCTAGGAACTTCCCAAGTGGTGAGATAGAGGTGTCTTTTGTTATGTTCAAGAGGTGACTTATGGAATATCCCTGGACCACCTAAGGATGGGGGCAGGTTTCCTAGAGAACCAACCCTGTGGTTGGAGGTTGGAACTTTCAGTCCCGCCCCTGAGTCCTGGGAGGGGGGGAGGGGCTGGAGGTTGAATCGTCGCCAGTGGCCAGGGATTCAATCAATCATGACTGTGTAATGAAGTCTCCATAAAAACCCAGAAGGACGGGCTCAGAGAGCTTCAGGGTTGGTGAACACGTCGGGGTATGGACAGAGAGGTCAGCTCAGAGCATGGAAGCTCTACACCCCTCCCCATGCTCCGCCCCATTTCTCTCTTCCTTCTGGCTATTCCTGAGTTGTATCCTTTTATAATAAACCAGTGATCTCAATCTTAAAATGTTTCTCACAGCTCTGTGAGCTGCTCTAGCAAATTAATCAGACCCGAGGAGGGGGTTATGGGGACCTCCGATCTACAGCCAATCGGTCAGAAGTGCAGGTGACAATATAAGCTTGTGATTGACACCTGAAGGGGACGGGGGTGTCTTGTGGAAGGGGCCTTAGCCTGGGATGGGGGGGGGAGTCAGAATTGAGCTGAACTGTAGGACACCCAGCTGGTGTCAGGGCATCGCTGGATGGGGACGGAACCCCCCTCGGATGAACTGTAATTGACATCTGGACCTTTTAGAGTCAGAATGCCAACTAAAAAAAGAAGGAACAACAAAGTCAGAAAGTCATTCGTAACCTCTCGTGTCAGCAAAGCTGCATGCCTTTTGGAGGCTCTAGGCGAGCTGTGCTCCCTGCATGGTTTTGGGTCCTGGAGGCCACCTTCACCCCTTGGCTGGGGTCCCTTCTCTACCTCGGAGCCAGCAGCACATCACCTTCAGGTCTGTCTCTGTCACTGGCCCTCCTGCTGCCCTCTTATATGGATGTTTGTGTTTACATTGGGTCCATCCAATGACCCAGGGTCATCTCCCCATCTCAAGATATATATATTTTTAATTGAAAGGTAGTTGATTTACAAAATCATGTTTGTTTCAGGTGTACAGCAAGGTGATTCAGTTATACCTATACATGTATATATATATATATATATATATTCATTTTCATTATGGTTTATTATTACAGGATAGTCAATTCTATACTGTAGGATCTTGTTGTTTGTTTATCTATTTTATATATAGTAGTGTGTATCAGTTAATCCCAAACTCCTAATTTATCTCTCTGCCACTTCCCTGTTGGTAACCATAAATTTGTTTTCTATGCCTGTGAGTCTGTTTCTGTTTCATAGATAAGTTCATTTGTTTCATAGATAAGTTCATTTGTGTCATATTTTAAAATCCACATATAAGTGACATCATATGATATTTGTCTTTGTCTGGTTTACTTCACTTAGTACGATAATCTCTAGGTCCATCTGTGTTGCTGCAAATGACATTATTTCCTTCTTTTTAATGGCTGAATAATATTCCATTGTGTATATACCACAGCTTCTTTATCCACTCATCTATCAACGGATATTTAGGTTGTTTCCATGTCTTGGTTATTGTAAATAGTGCTGCAGCAAACATTGGGGTGCGTGTATCTTTTCAAATTATGGTTTTCTCTGGATATATGTGCAGGAGTGGGATTGCTGGATCATATGGCAGCCTTCAAGATCTTTAAATTGATCAGGTCTGCCACATACCTTTTGCTCTGCACGGGAATGCATTCAGCTCCTGGGAATTACTATGAAGAATCTTGGGGGTGAGGATTATTCTGCCTACTTCAAAAGGTTATATGGAAATCCATTACAATATCTTGAAACTTTTCTGTAGGTCAGAAATTTTTTCAAAATTAAAGTCTTATTTAAAAGTTTAAAATGTAAATAAATTGATAATTATTTAGGTCTAAAATTCTAGATTATAGTGATTATGACTTCATTGGAATATAGGGAAAAAATAAAAATGGACTAGTGAAAAACTTCCACCAGGAATCCATAAACTTAATTTATAAGGTTAAAAAATTATGTATATGTGTAACATACACACGTATTATTTTCCATATTTATAAACCTTATAAATACATGTATATATATATATATATATATATATATATATATATATATATACATACATATGGATACAAAACTTTGGGGGGCAGAGTTTTCACTTATTGAAACAAATACAACATGCACACAAGCTCTCTGCTCACTTTCTCTTTTTCGCAGGCTGGCACTGGAACTGATCTCTCTGACGGCCACGTAGTCATGTTTAGAAAGATCTTTCACAACGCAGAGCTCCAGCGTCACCTACTCACGTCGTTTTTTTTCTAGTACTTAAAAATTTTTTATCTACAATCATTACAGTTCTAACTTTTCCCTCCTTCAAATGATTAACAGCTTGTCCTAACATGACTTTGCATAACATGACTTTGTCCTAACAGCTTGTCCTTCTCATGAACAGTAAATGTTGCTTTTATTAAATATTAAATAACTCAACAGTATTTTGAAATAGTAGTCTCTCATCTGCTTCTCTGAGTTGCTGGTTTGGTGTGGTCAGTGTTTGCTTTTTGTTAGCCAATTAGGTCTTGGGATGACTATACGCTTAATGAAATCATAATGCATTTGCTAAAGATGATGAATCATGTCTGCATCAGCCTCTGATGATATTTAGTACTAGGTTTGAAAGACGCTGGATTTTTTTTTTTTTGATAGACCTAAAGGGCAATTTAAACATTCATGGGTGTGCTACAGAAACTCTCATAAAACTGACTTTCCAAACTCATTGTGCAGGGTCTCTGAGTCACATTTTAAACCCAAGTTGTAATTTGACAGTAGAAAGTTTCAAGTATTGGGGCCCAGAATATGTGACTAGCAACTCAATCAAGCATCCTGAAAACTGCCTCTGTCATTGAAAACATGACAATCACACCGAAAGCTGTGTTTGCGTACTGAATTTCTGGAGTAATTATTTTGGTTAAAAAAAAAATAGGAAGGAATGGAGGAAGGGAGAAAAAGGAAAATCATTCATCTAATTCCCTCTATGGCTATCATAGTACATGAGGGACCAAGTACAGTAGGCTCTGGGACCACATAACTCAACATAAATAGTTATTTCATCAGTCTTTGTGCAAATTATGTTACAATCAAGAAATGTCAAACTTCTGATTAATGCTTTTCAACTCCAAAGAACAGGGGCATTGAAGTATGTTGACAAAAATTAGTATTTTACTGGATTCACGCAATTCTAAGTCTATGAATATTTTCATCCTTGACATTGTGTTCTTTAAATAATGTTTTCAAGGATGAAATAACATAAAACATAAAACATAAAACCGTAAGTTTTTATGTCAACTCTGTCTTTCATCTCCTTGTCTTCTCACCCACCCTTCTTCTCACATGTCCTGGACAAGACACTGGGTCCAGTGATGCCTTTGTTATTATTATAACATTTCATGTATATACCTTGGTCAAAAATAACCTAATGCCTAGTGTTTTTTTTAATAAACTTATAAACATGTCAAATATGCTAATGTACAAATTTTGAATGCGGTCATCAGTTTTTGAAAGTGAAATAAAGCTTTTTCCCCCAGAATTTATGAAACAAATACATGAGCTAACCACCCCAATATAGGTAAGTAAAATAATTTTGAAAAGGTTATTTCTTCTGATTTATCTTCTAACACTGTAAGAGTCATAATAACCTTTGCTGTACACACTGTTAAATGATTTATTAATAAAATCATCTTTTTACCAAACCCAGTGACATGGAAAAATTCGTTGTCATTTATTATCTGAAATGTGGATTTTTGTTTGAAAACTGCATGGAAAATGCTACCAAGGTGACAGTCAGTCCCCGTTGCCTGGGACCATTCTGGTTTGCCCCTGTTGTCCTGGCATAATAATTAAGAGTGTCTCCTTTCACTCTTAAAGTGTCCTGGTTTGTGATAATAAATTATACAGTTGCTCTACTCATGACCCGTTCTTTTGATTTTAAATGATAAGAATTTTCCAACGTGACATCTAGATAGATTGCAAAAGCATTTCTTTTCCAGACATTTATAAATATTTGTTGTTTATAGCTGTACAAGATATAGAAAAGGTAATTGACCTCGGTCACTCCAAAAACCAACAGGATTGTTATTGTAAGCAAGGCAAAATCTTTAGTTGCAATACTAGCCTTAAATACAGGTTTTCTCTGGAAATTCATTTAACCATCAAAATCATTTAACCATTAAAAGGACACTTTTTTTTTTTATAATGAAGAAGATAAATTGAGACTTGCCACTGAAAGGACAAGAACACACATGCTAGTGCCTTTGTGTCTGACAAAGGAAAGCTGAGTTTAGTTCCACGTCAATCCTCTAACAAACGCTATGACCTTTTAGGAGCAAATCCTTCAAAAGTGCTGGGTTTATTTCCTTATTTCCAAAAGAGTTGATCCAGATCAAGAGTTTCCAACCGTTGGTCTGCTAACCACTCTCGACCAGTATGAAGGGTTCATCAGTCTGTGACATAACACAAAAAAGTAAAATAGTTTTTTGTAAAGTTCAGTTTATTCCACATAAGCATTTGTGTTCTACCCTGAGATGACTTACATGCGTAATATATTTTGATGTGAAAATAGTATGAGGAAGTTAGTAAATTCCTTAACATGTTTGATCCTATTAATTGACACATTTTATTTATCTACATTTTGTGTGCTAACGCAAAGGAGTAGTTATGCAAAACAGTTATGATGAGCTGGTAAACACTGTGCTTAAATGGTGCTTCCCCTCCGTTACTATGCGTGGAAACTCAGCCTTCACATCTTTATGCTTTGAGTGAATGTGTTCTCATTGATTCTAATTACATTGGATGAAAACAACGTACAAAGAAAAATATGGGAACAGGAGTAGACTTTAAAGGCCTACTTATGCATCAGGATTTGTGAAAATTCAATGACTCAAAATGGTAACAGAAATGAACCATTACGGCTCAAACTTTACCTGACATTAGAGACAAAGCCTTAGAAAGAAGATAAGTGTGCTTTTCTATTGGGAAGGGCGCTTCTTTTTGTGAGTGCCCGGGTGCTCTCTTTAAACTCAGAGCAAAATTTCATATGATGTGCTTTCTTTTATCCTGCTGATTGTTCTTGTCTGGCTGTTGGAATAGACACAGCACCACTGTGGGAGGTCATCCCACCAGCTTTAAGAAAAGGATGAGAGGGCTAGAAAAAAGACGAAAAGCTTTCATTGCACTAGAGGAAGCAACTTCAATACTCAGGCTGGCAGAAAAGCCTTTGAAAGCATGAAAAGACATACCATGGGTTCTATTAATAGTAAGTTTAATGTATAAAGACGGGGGAAAATGCCCAGAAGGAGGAAGAATTAGTATGTTATGAACATTGTCAGTAAACCCATTTAAATTCTTCAATCTAGTTAGAATCCATTTTGAACAGAGAAATAATATGAAAAAATGTATGATCATTATTTTGTCTGAGAAGAAAGGCTGGCAAATAAAGCAAACCTTGAAAATACAAACATACGGTACTTGGGAACCCAGAGCAATTTTACCTACTAAACTATGAATTCATGAACATTCACTGAGCACCCACTCTACCCAGCATGTGGGGCAGCTAAGGAGTCCTTGATCCTGGCATCCTCCTAGGGAAGTTATTGTCCAGGGCTCAACTAGAAGCCAGCTGAGCAACGTGGGATCGTGTTAGTAGGACGAGGTCCATGTTGTGGGTCCTAAGTGCAGTGAGTCTGTAGATGAAACAGCTCACAGAGAGGGGTTATTCATTAGAGAAACCTTCACAGGGGAAGTGAAATTTGAGCTGAGTTATGAAGAAAAGCATTTGGATAGAATTTAGGCAGAGGAAAGACATCTAAAGGAGAGGAAAACATGAAGTGAATTCATGAAGCTGGGTGTGAGAACTGACTATAGGAGCTTCTCAGGAAAGTCGCCCAATTTGAACCAATAATGGTAACCTCTGGATAATCTTTCTTTCTTTGGTAAGTTTAGAAAGGTCAAAACAATCTAGAAAATAGAACTGTATAAAATTAAGAGGAGATGTCCCCAAACTTTCCCGCCCATGACTTATTCCCAATTTGTGGCCAGCTTTGAGTTTGTCTTTGAGATGTTTTCAATGCCTTTATGACTATATTTACTGTATCTCGTATGTTTATACACATATCATTTTATTATTTTCTGTTTTTTAACTCTCTTAAAAATCCTTAACATATAATAGTTATATTTTCCCATCTTTTACCTTGTATCTTTTCACAGCTGCTTAATATTCCTTCCTAGAGATGTACCCTAATCAGGCAGCCTTGTCCCATTGATAAACAGGTTGTTGCTGAGATTCTGCCAGTACAGTTTTAGGATGAGTAAAACAATATTCAGCATGTGTGGGCATGCAACCATGTGTGTATATGCTTAGAAGTGGAATTGATAAATCAGGGCAAACTCTTTTTACAAATGTAATAGATGTTGCCAGTTGTCCCCTATATTATTCCAATTTTTAGCCCCATCAACAGTGTTGGAGAGGAAAGGTGGAAAAGAGTTTCAGACAAGACAAGGGAGTAAAAGCTAGAGTGAGAAGCTGGGAAACTGGCAGGGAATCTTTTGAATCTCTTTAAGTTGATTCAGATCCAGGGAATTTCAGAGCAGCTTTGGGACGCAAGTCTGTTGAAAGCAATGAACTACAATAGCCAAGGTGGCATCTCTGGAAATGTTTTCTCTACTAGTTTATAAAGTTATCTTTGGCATGAAAAGTAACTGTTAACCTCAGCTGGGCAGAGAGAGGGTCCCTGGAGCAGGAATTGTGTCCATCACAGTGAACTGGTCTTAGATTAACAATTTTCACGGGAGGACGGGAACAAGCAGGGCTGTTTCTACATGAATGGTTCAGCCTCACTCACCATGGCGACAAAATGGAGACACTATAGGTTCTGGTCCATTTTACTCACTGTTCTGATTCCATCCTCTGGCCTCTTGGTTTACTTTGTTCAGTTTGTAACTGTCCCTCATGTTTCCATTTGTAAACAAGTTCTCCAAAATCGTCCATGTGGAAAACAAGAGCATCTGAGAAAATCTCCTCATCCTGATTCTAAGGATATTTTGGTTTGGATAATTGAGGCTAAATAAAGCAAGCAAGGAACTGCACAGAAGAACAATAAAAGGCTCCCTAGTATAACGGGAGGAAAATATAAAAAGAAGAGTATTTTAGGTGGAATCTGCTTTTCACTTTGATGAACTTCAAAGAAATGTGGTTTCTATGAGTGAAATAAAAGAAGTTGATATAAGACAGGTGGTATAAGAGAAAAGGTCAGTCTAAAACTGTGAAGACAGAATCAGTAATATGAAGGACAAAAATGATAAGATCTCTCAGAATTCAGAGGAAGGGACAAAGGGCTGAAAACAGCTAGACGCATATTTCATAACAAGATAATTCAGATGCTAACTACCTACCTACTTAACTGGCTAACTGGTCCTCTCTAAGACAAAGTGAAAACTTTGGAATAAGACAAATATTCAGAGACACAGGGAGAGGCAGGAGGGACAGGGTGGGGAGGACAAAGTCTGAACATCGACCTCTGTTTACACAGCTGAAGAATAAAAGGTACCAGGGAAAATGATTGGGGTGAGGAAATCGTGTTCAAGGAAAAAGACCTAACGTATCTTTACAAGAGTCTTTTACTGGACGAATAATGAATCTCGTATGATTCTTGGTAGAAACAGAAGTTAAAGAGAAAAGAAAAATTGTTACGAGAATAAAATTAGACTATCATCAGATATCATCCAGAGTGTCAGAATAAACACCGAAAGTATGAACTGGCAAAACAACAACAACAAAATCCAAACACCTTAAAACAGTTGAATAAAGGACAGAATCTGTCTTTGACTTATTTCAGTGAGCGTACTGCCCTCAAGTCCATCCCTGTTCTTGCAAATGGCAGGACTTGTGGAATGGAAAAACAAAAATCCCCAAAACACCGAACTCACGGGAAAAGAGGTTTACAGTTACCAGAGGTGGGAAGTGGGTGAAGGCAATCAAAAGGTACAGACTTCCAGTTATAAGATAAATAAATCCTGGGCCTGTAAAGTACGCCATGATGACTGTAACTAGCGTGTAGTGTGTTTAGAAGTTGCTAAGGGGGAAAACCCTAAGAATTCTTATCACAAAAAAGACTTCTATTTCTCTTGTTTTTTGGGGGGCGGAATATTTGAAGTGGTGGGTGTTAACTATGCTTATTGTGGTAACCAGTTTGCAATTTATGTAAATCTAGTCATCGTGCTGTGCACCTTACACTTTTCTGGTGCTGTATGTCAATTACATCTCAAAAAAAACTGAAAGAAAAAACTAAAGGACAGGAATGGGCAATTCATAGGAAAATATATGACAGAGAGAAGTTTAAACCCATCAGATAAGGACAATGCTCCAAATACAGTACTGACTGAGCTAAAAAGTTGATATTTTTAACACCCTGTTAACAATAATTCAGTCTGGGAGTGTCCAGTGTTTCATGCAATGAACAGCTGCTAGGGTCACAGATTTATTTACTTCTCCTCCTGGGATTGAGCCTTGATGTTCCTTTGCCTCTGCTCAGCCTGTAAACTCAGAGGAACTGGCCCCCCTAGAGGACAGGACTTGGTTCAGAGATGGGACAGCCTATGTCAGACCAGGTGAGATTCAATGCGAGGACCTCTGCTGACATCCCCAGGGAGACCCACCCATTTGCTGGATTCAGTGCTGCAGTGGTTTGAGCCTGAAGTCGCTGAGGGTGGCTGTGGGACAGTTACCACAGTGGGATGGAGCAAACAACTTAGACAGGGCAAAGCTAAGTGGTGGGTTCCAGTGGCAGCATTTTAGTCCAGAATGAAGACACATCTCAAGTCACTTAAAAGTAAAAAAGGTAAACATCTAAAACCCTTGAGTTGCATGAGCCAGTGAGTTCTCCAATGAAGGATCTTAAATAATATGTGTAAGTGCCCTTAACCCCCAATTCTAGGAATGTATGCCAAAGTCTAAGACTAACAGGTACACGTGTGTGTGTTGTTTACCACACAGTTTTACAATAAATTAAAATTGTGTTTACTAAGAGGTAGCATAACCAGAGAGTGGATAAACCTTGGAATCTTAAAGAGACATGTAAAGGTTATATGACTAATGATACAATTGCAAAGGCAGCCTTCTTATTTTTTATTAAAAATTTTTTTTGTTGGAGTATAGCTGATTTATAATGTTGTGTTAGTTTCTGGTGTACCATAAAGTGATTCAGTTATACATATATATATTCTTTTTCAGATTCTTTTCCATTATAGTTTATTACAAGATATTGAATATGGTTCCCTGAGCTATACAGTAGGTCCTTGTTGTTTATCTATTTTATATACAGTAATTTGTATCTGCTAATCCCAAACTCCTAATTCATCTCTTCCCCCCTGCACACCCCCTTTTCCACTTTGGTAACCATAAGTTTGTTCTCTATGCCTGTGAGTCTGTTTCTGTTTTGTAAACAAGTTCATTTGTATCATATTTTAGGTTCCACATATAAATGACATCATATGATATTTCTCTTTCTCTGTCTGACTTACTTCACTTAGTATGAACATCTCTAGGGCCATCCATGTTGCTACAAATGGCATCATTTAATTCTTTTTTATGGCTGAGTAATATTCCACTGTATATATGTACCACATCTTCTTTATCCATTCCTCTGTCAGTGGACACTTAGGTTGTTTCCATGTCTTGGCTATTGTGAATAGTGCTACTATGAACGCTGGGATGCATGAAAGGCAGCCTTTTTGGATGCTATTAATCTAGGCCTGACTCCATCTGGCCTTGTTCTACTCAAACTGTACCTGGAGTCTGGGTGGTTTTAAGGTTGACCACAGATTTTTCCTCCCTTTTCTTTGTTTCTGATGGAAATGTTGCCCTCAGAGTTCTCTTTGGGTGGAACTCAATTGAGAACAGGATTGGGGGTTTGGATGAAGACATTGGTCCTTGTTAGCTTTTTCTATTCTCAGCAGTAATCTCTGACTAATGGGATTCTGGGAGTTTTTATATTTTTATTTTACTCCCTCAGATTTTCTCCTTTTTCCAAATCTTATCAAATAAGGACCAGTTAGAGAGGCAGGATAAGCCCAAGATGATGTCTTTGTAAGGAGGTTCCCAAAGGTGAAAACCTTCAGGGACTCTGAGGAAAGTCTGAAGTGTGGGAATCAGAGGTGATGTTATGGGGAATGAGGGTTGGAGCATCACAGGTCTTCCTACTGAATGTATATTCAGGGTGGGAATTGTAACCCCAGAGGCCAGAGTGCTTCAGGGAGAAACAGAGGTGGGGCTTTGGAGGTCTGAGCAGAAGATTGGCAACAGCTGATATTTTAAACTCAAGAGTGGAACCTTAATAAATGGGAAACACAGTGGTTCCTAGGAAGGTCCAGAAGAGGTTGGACAGAAAGCAGTTTTAGGAAATGTAGTTCTGGGGCGTCCTCATCTCAGTGTGCCCCAAACTGGTCTCTAAAAAGGACAGGACCTCTGAGCTAAACCAGCTTCCACATTTTACAGTTAAACAGAAAGAACGTTCATGAATGTGTCAAGAATTCTTCTGAAGGGGAAAACCGTTATCCTTGACAGAACGTCAAAATTGGTTTCGTGAAGTTGAATTAATTCAGGTCAAGTGCATTTGAGATTCCCTCAGTGGAAAGAATAATAAAACTGCCAAGTGCAAACTGTTCTTTATCCTTAGTTTTTGAGTGGATCTGCCACAAAAATAAAAAGAATTGCAACTGTTGAATAGCAGCTTTAAAGTTGATTATTCTTGATGGTTATCAGGATTTGTCTACTACAAAACAAAAAGCTTCACGTTCCGACAGTTTAGTGTGTGTTTTATGCATTCTTACTTTACCAGATTGGCAAAAGAAACACATCATTTATCGTTTTACTTGTTTTTGTCATTTAAAATTTATTACTAAGGGCTTCTCTGGTGGTGTAGTGGTTGAGAGTCCGCCTGCCGATGCTGGGGACACGGGTTCATGCCCCGGTCCGGGAAGATCCCACATGCCGCGGAGCAGCTGGGCCCGTGAGCCATGGCCGCTGAGCCTGCGCGTCCGGAGCCTGTGCTCCACAACGGGAGAGGCCACAACAGTGAGAGGCCCGCATATCAAAAAAAAAAAAAATAGTTAACATTACACAGTCCCTGCATTTGAGGAACTCTCAAACTACTAGTGAAGGATAATATTAAAAGGATGATCATTATGGTAGAAAGTGCAGGATTTTGTTAAAGAGGCAAACACTTGATGAAATCAATCAGGCTGAGTCTTGAGAAACAGGTAAAAGATAAATAAAAGCACGGAAATACAGGAGAGATGGCTGAGGTAGTGGAAGCAGCGTGAACAGGACACTGAAGTGAGAAAGGGCATGGGCAGCTGCTGAGTCTGTCAGGGAGAGAGAAGTAGGGGGTGACAGCGACCCCGTCTAAGGCAGCAGTGCTGTTCTGTGATTTTAAATAAAATCTATGTGATTCATCCCAACCGGGGAACATGAGTGCCCTAAATCAATTAGAATTAAGCATATAAGCCCTTCAAATTATTGAAGATTCAAGCCCAGAATATCCCAATTTCTTTCTAGTAAGAAAAAAATTTATTGTGATACAGAAAATCATTAGAAAACTATTTCCAAAAGTACTCTTTCCCAAATTCCTAGAACTGTTTGGGGAAAGAAGTTAACATTTGTTTTAAAAGGGTTCTATATATCCACAGATATAAATATATATATATATATATATATATATATATATATGCCATATTTTTACATCAAATTCAAAATGTTGGTGCAAAACTAGACAGAATAATAAGCAGATGGATCCTTCATAAACACTTTTAGATAATGATCTCTATACTAGAGATGCTAAATGTTTTCTTCCAGTCTCCAAGCTAGGATTTGTCCTTGATAGGACAATGTTTCACAAAGGAACATTGTGGGAGTCATGGGCTATGAGTGTACAATACGAAGAAGGGCAATTAGAAAGGCTGCATGGAATAGTTGGGCTTTAACTACAGGTTTTGGTAGGACTACGGAGGACAATATTAATCTTCATTGAGAGTCTATATGTACTGATATTTGCAGTCAGGATTCTTACTGAAAACAGCAGAAACTGATTCTGATTTACCTGGGCCTAAAAGGAATTTATCATGAAGACTCAAAAATGGGCAAGAGGCAAGGTCATTGATGTGGGCAAACCACCGTCAAGGTCACCCCACACTGGCCTTGGCGCTGACATGGCTTCTGATATGTGGACGCACCTGTGGAAGTTGCCGGGCCCCATAGTGCAAAAGCAGACATTGCTTCCACCATAATGAGTTCTAAACCTTACTGGATTTTTTATTTTTCAGGTAGGGTCACCCATCTAGGAAAGTACCATCTGACTGGTTAGGAATATGACAGTTGTCCATGCCTTATTCCTATTATTCAGGAAAAGCAAGTATCTGGGGGTTTTTTGGAGGAAAGGGAGGAGACTTGTCCTTCCCAAATCTCAGTCCTTAAAAGCAGAAGGAGTTCAGATTCTGGGGAGAAAAGCATAACCAAACAAAAGAAAAAAAATCATTATAGTGGCTTTAAAGAGAGTTTAAAAATTAATTCCCAGGAAAATATTAAAAGTACATATCATTAAGGACTTTGTACTGTTTGTACTGGATGCACGGGCATGGCAGGGTGGGAGCGTGCTCTTGGCAGGCCAGGGTTCCTGTGCGTTGACCTACTCCTGGAATTAAGACCAGTGTGGTGATTCTTAGGGTTCCACTGCTATCTGGTACCTGACTGTCACTTAACCAAGGGGGCGGCTGTGACCCCAGAATCAGTAGCAAAAATCTGAAAATACTCAAACTGATTGAAGGTGGCAGGCAGCTTAGCTGGAAAAGGTACAGACATCAGAATCACTCCTACCTGGATTGTGACACAGAATCTATTGATTAACTGTGATAGTTTGTCAAGTTTTTTTTTCTTTTTTTTAACCTATCTGAGCTTGTTTTCCTAGCTGTAGAAATGGGAAACAATAGCAACTTCACTGGGTTTTGGTGATCATTAAATGAGATTATCCAAGTTAAAAAAATGTACATATTATTTTATACACTTTACATATGATAGTCTGAGCATTTAATAAATTAATTTCTAAAATTTATACAGAAATAAATGTGATAATGGATCGAGTAATTGTATGACAACTGTGCTATAAATCTTGGTAACTCAAGGCATCATGGATTCAGAAAGATCTCTTTAGAGCCATGAGTATAAGCTATACATTTTTATAGAGCTCTATTTAGTCAATTAATTTGAAATATCACTGCAAATTATGAAGCATGAAAAAAATTGAGCTCTAAGAGAAGTTTAGGCAATCATTTGACCAATGCCCAAGGTGGTGATCCTTATCTCGATCTTCAGGCCACGATCAATATATTTCCCATCCCCTGAATAAACCTACCTTTGCACAGGATTGAAGTGTAAGGATGCAGTGCCAATATGGGCAAAGACATAATTTTGGAATGTTATGTATTCAGGGTTATAGCTGCTGTCCTTTGGAAACCCTACATCAGAAAATGGATTAAAGAAGGAGACTTGGTGGAAGACCTGGGTTAAAAAGAAAATTTCTGAACCTTCATTTATATTCTGAAATAGGGGGAGATAACTCTCCTTACTTATGTTAGAATTATATGTTCTTAATTTGTAGTAAAGCAAAATATAGAACTTCATTTTCTTTTGATCAGCAAGCAGAGATTGTGCAAATGAAGTTAACCAGCACATAGCAAACTCCATTTTTCAATTTTATTAAAGGTCAAAAGTTATCTAACACCCTTTCTTCTATTGAAAATGAATTATAAAAGTTTGACCCTTAGTGAGTCAAAGTTTAGAAGGATGACACAAGATTTAAGTTGAATCTGCTGAACGACTTTTGTGAGAGGCAGGTTGGAAGCAGGTGCACCCACTACTGGAGGTGGGAAGAGGAAATGGGACGGGCAAGTGGTGTGAGCTTCTGTGTTGCTTATAAATAATCATAAAAGTGACCCCACAATGAAAGGAACTGTCACTCTGTCTGTGCTGGGGAGGGTCAGGGGATTTTGCTTCCTCCAGGTTCCCTTGTTAAAGGTGCAGGGTGTGGAGGGGAAAGGAGGGACTATCGGCCACTATAGAATGAAGAATGATAAGTTTTCTTGTTGAAGATTGAACAACAAGGTGGAAACAACCCATATATTCACCAACAGATGAGTGAATAAACCAAACGTGGTATACACATACAATGGAATATTACTCAGTCTTAATGAGAAATGAAACTCTGACACAGGTTACAACGTTGGTGAACCTTGGAAACATTATGCTAAGTCAGATAAGACAGACACAACGTATGGTTAATAGGGGGTCAGGGTGGGGGAGGGATAAATTGGGAGATTGGGATCGACATACACACACTACTATATATAAAATAGATAACTAATAAGGACCTACTGTATAGCACAGGGAACTCTACTCAATACTGTGTAATGACCTATATGGGAAAAGAATCTAAAAAAGAGTGGATACATGTATATGTATAACTGATTCGTTTTGCTGTGCATCTGAAACTAAAACATAGTAAATTAACTATACTACAAAACAAACAAACAAACAAAAGAAAACAAAATAAATAATAGCTGGTTGCTTTGTGGATAAAAAACAAAAAAACACAAAAGGACAAATATTCTGTCATTCCACTTATATGAGGTACCTAGAAAAAGCAAATTAATAAGGATAAAAATTCTACTAGCATTTACTAGGGACTGGAGGGAGGAAACCATGAGGAGTTATTGTTTAGTGGGTACAGAGCTGCTGTTTGTGACGATGAGAAAAGTTCTAGAAATGGATAGCATTGATGGTTGCACAGTATTGTGAATGTACTTAGTGCCACAGGATGGTACACTTAAAAATGGTAAAAATGGTACATCCACAAAAGTTCTAGGGGAAAAAAAGATAGAGAAGTGTGGAATAGCTGTAGAAAATTCTTATTAATTTTTATCTGAAATAAAGGATATTTTAGAATTCTATTCTATTATTTGCCATGAATCAAACTTTCAATTTGTTTCCTTTCCAGTGCTGAAATTGAGTGCAAATGTCATGAGTTAGTCGCTAATATTTCACCTGTACACATAAAAGCTTCAGATGTAACTAATTTCCTCACAGAAGAGAGCAGCCATAGAGTTGTCCTTTAGCATTTGCTGCCTTGACCACGTGACCCCTTGGAAGTTTATTTGCAAATTTCCCCACTCTTCTGTGCGGCCTTCTGCTACCGTTTTAGGATTTGGGACAGAAATGGCTTCCTTTAGATACGGGAGAAATTTAGATTCCCAGTTACCAGGGAAATTGCACTGATGGGGCAGCAGCATTACATCAATTTATTGGGGGCCGATGGGCATTATTTCAGTGAGTTAAAAGCCAGGTAGGACGCAGAGAGAGGAAGAAAGTTTATGAGACACCATGAAACCGCTGCAAACTCTCTTGTACCTTGAAATGGAAGGAGGGCTTGTTTTGAAAGCAGAGTTTCAGTGAACAACTTAATGGGGCAGGTTAGAAATGAACAAGTTATCAATATCTGGTTCCTTGGCTATATCCCAAGGCTGAATACTTATTACAGTTACCTGCATTTCCATTTTGCTTTTAGTTCTTAACTTAGAATGTGGCACTCCTCGTGTATTACAATCTTTTTAAAAATTACTCTAAAGCTTTGAAAATAACTCAAAAATAAATTCAAAAGTTTTGAATCAAAGAACATTAGCTTTTCTATATTGGTATTTTAATATATTTCATCAATTTGAAAGCTTTTAATGAAAATTCTTGGTATTCAGGAAAGTTCTTTACAATTTTAATATTTAATCATGAAACAGGCTTATACTGAAAACTGTTCCCCTAAGGCACGTACTAAGCTCCAGTTCAGGGCTGTGAACCATGGCCTTTGCACACTGTTTTATTTTGCTTTGTTTCTTTGTATTGTATTTCTCTTACTGAGTTATTTTATTTTGCAATGCTTTATAAAAAAATACTCTATAATCTCTCTTTCACCAGAACTGCATAATAGCAAATATTTTCACAAAAATGTAGTGGAATTTAAAGGTAGCAAACTCATTTGATGATAACTGACAGTTTAACTTAAAAAAATCTTAGTCAACCAAAGTATTTCTTCAGTTGGAAAAGCTATAAATGTGGTTCTCTGAAATTAAGTAGCCTGAAATAATCTTCACATCACTTTGAAGAATCCAGTAAATTTTATTAAAGGATTTCTTTAGTAATATTCATATTTACAACTTAACTTTGCTTCTGATTTTTATTTTATTCAAAGAGAGAGAGAGAAAAAACCTTCCTTTTGAAAACTCATTGCAGGAGAAGATTAGAGTAGTAGTAATATGGGGATGCAGACACTCAGGTTAAATCATTTCTGTTTCCAGCACCACTTATTGAAGAGATTGTCTTCTCTCCATTGTTTACTCTTACCTCCTTGGTCATAGATTAGGTGACCATAGGTACATGGGTTTATCTCTGGGCTTTCTATCCTTTTCCATTGATCTATAATTCTGTTTTTGGGCCAGTACCATACTGTCTTGCTTACTGTAGCTTTGTAGTGTAGGCTGAAGTCAGGGAGCCTGATTCCTCCAGTTCTGTTTTTCTTTCTCAAGATTGCTTTGGCTATTCAGGGTCTTTTGTGTTTCCATACACACTGTAAAATTTGTCGTTCTAATTCTGTGAAAAATGCCATTGGTAATTTTATAGGGATTGCACAGAATCTGTAGATTGCTTTGGGTAGTATTTTAACTTTCCTAGAGTTTTCAGGAAGAGTTTTGTTGCTTATGTTTTGTGGTCATTGTATATTTGCTTGTTTTTAGTTTAATACTTTTCAGATTTCCTTCTGTAGCAAGTTCCTTTGGTCGTTAGATCTGAAATTGGAACTAAACTTGTCTGAGGGGTAATGTGGGATGTGGTTCCCAGGGTTCAGGTTGGAAACTGGTTTATCCCCAGCCACAGCGACTTAACACTTTGATGTTCCAATGCAAAGAATCTGGCGCCTATCTGTGTGACTTTCTTATCGGCTTTGATGTGAGGGTACCATCTAAGACATGCACACTACTTTTCTAAACTTGTCCTTGGCAAGATAAAAAAGATACTTTTTTTCCTTGCTGTCATATTTCACTCAACGTAAAGCAGGACTATGTAGTAGAAAGAATATCAGTTTTGCAATTTAGAAAAATACATTTTTCTCTTATCAAGAAAATTGCATGGTATGTGAATTGTACCTTAATAATGCTGTTATAAAATATTAGGTTAAAAAGAGAACATATGACCTCTTATTCTGTTACTAATTAGCCATGTGTCCTTATGCCCTTCTGAGACATAGGTTTTTCATTTATAGAATTAGAAACTGATGTCTACATATGGTCTTAGAAGGTTGAATGGCATGACTTCCTGCCCTAGTAAATGATAGTTTTTTTCCCTTTCTCTGTGGGAATTCTAATTCGTATGATTCTATGAAATATTATGTATGTCACAGAGACATAGGAACAAATACAATCTCTAGAAAATGTCATGGTCTATTTATCCATATCTTCTAAGAAAGAAAAGACAAATAGTTGACAAGAATTATATCAATATATGAGAATCATGCCTGATTTTGAGTCTTTTCTTCCAAGATATTTTTCTATATGTGTAATGTATTTTGACTGGTTTTGGACCGATGCAATGTCTTTGAAATATTCTATTGATCATTTAGGTTGAACATCTCCCCATCGTTTAACATCCTAATTATTTAGCTTCCATATCTCTAGTGGCTGCTGAATTAAGGGGAAAAAAAGGGGAAATCAGGATTACAGGAGTGATGGGCAAAAAAAAAAAGGCATGTAAGGAAGCTCCTTTATGATCTTTATTGCCTTCTATTTTGGTTTCTTATTTCTCAGCATTCTCAGATTTTCCCATGTGGAGAAGTGGGAAAAGAGGAAGTTGCTTACGGCTCCAATAATGTATTATTATATAAATGATGATGGTGATAACACGATCCTCAGGAAGGAGAGGGGAACCACTCACACAAACTCAGTACCCTTTACTGAGAGCAGTATCACCATCATCACCCTCATTATCATGGTTGGAACTATTTACTGACGACTTTGTGTGTGTTAGGCACTAAAATCAACATACACAGTTTCTCATTTAACTCTCAAAACACCGTGATCCAAGTGTTTTTATCTTAGCCCATTTGCCTTTGAAGAAATAGAGACATAGCTTGGTTAAGCTACACACCTGAGGTCACACTTGAATCAGAACTTGGAGGCAGGTCTGTCTGAATCTACAATCTGTGTATTAAATCTCTATCCTAAATAGCTTTTAAGTCTCGACAATGCAAACCTGAATTACAGATCCCAATCATACTTGTTTATAGATTGGGATACATATCCAATGGGGTAATCTTCCTAAGATCTCTGAAAGAATAAATCGAATATATTGCTTAGATATTAAAGACATATCTAAGCAACCTTCAAGTGCTCTGACTCTCCCTACACACACACTGAACCTACATGATGGAGTGGGACATGCACTGAATTCACAGTCAGCTGAGCTGAGGGTTGAGCCCTTGAGTGATTAGTTTATCTTATTTTGGCTTCTGTTTCCTCATCTGTGGAATAAAGGGATGAGGGTCAGTGGTTCATTCTGAGTCAGAGGCTCCCCCTTTAACTCTGTGTCTTTATAAGACTCAAACATAATTTATCGTGTAATACACAAATAAATAAGAAAAAGCTTGGTTGAATCATCACTGTGTATCTAACTGCTATATATCTAGAGGTTACTGGTTTGTCCACCCATTAGCAGGTATTAAAACTCGGATTGCTATTGTCATTAGGGTCCATCAGATTTATGAATCTCCTTCCAACATTATTTCAAGGGATTGTTTTATTTTATTTTATTTTATTTTTTTTTATTAGTTTCTGCTTTATAACAAAGTGAATCAGTCATACATATACATCTGTTCCCACATCCCTTCCCTCATGCATCTCCCTCCCTCCCACCCTCCCCATCCCACCCCTCCAGGCGGTCACAAAGCACCGAGCTGATCTCCCTGTGCTCTGCGGCTGCTTCCCACTATCTATCTACCTTACGTTTGGTAGTGTATATATGTCCATGCCTCTCTTTCGCTTTGTCACAGCTTACCCTTCCCCCTCCCCATATCCTCAAGTCCATTCTCAAGTAGGTCTGTGTCTTTATTCTCGTTTTACCCCTAGGTTCTTCATGACATTTTTTTTTTAATTCCATATATATGTGTTAACATACGGTATTTGTCTTTCTCTTTCTGACTTACTTCACTCTGTATGACAGACTCTAGGTCTATCCACCTCATTACAAATAGCTAAGTTTCGTTTCTTTTTATGGCTGAGTAATATTCCATTGTATATATGTGCCACATCTTCTTTATCCATTCATCCGATGATGGACACTTAGGTTGTTTCCAGCTCCAGGCTATTGTGAATAGAGCTGCAATGAACATTTTGGTACATGTCTCTTTTTGAATTATGGTTTTCTCAGGGTATATGCCTAGTAGTGGGATTGCTGGGTCATATGGTAGTTCTATTTTTAGTTTTCTAAGGAACCTCCATACTGTTCTCCATAGTGGCTGTACCAATTCACATTCCCACCAGCAGTGCAAGAGTGTTCCCTTTTCTCCACACCCTCTCCAGCATTTATTGTTTCTAGTTTTCTTGATGATGGCCATTCTGACTGGTGTGAGATGATATCTCATTGTAGTTTTGATTTGCATTTCTCTAATGATTAATGATATTGAGCATTCTTTCATGTGTTTGTTGGCAGTCTGTATATCTTCTTTGGAGAAATGCCTATTGAAGTCTTCTGCCCATTTTTGGATTGGGTTGTTTGTTTTTTTGCTATTGAGCTGCATGAGCTGTTTATAAATTTTGGAGATTAATCCTTTGTCAGTTGCTTCATTTGCAAATATTTTCTCCCATTCTGAGGGTTGTCTTTTCGTCTTCTTTATGGTTTCCTTTGCTGTGCAAAAGCTTTGAAGTTTCATTAGGTCCCATTTGTTTATCTGTGTTTTTATTTCCATTTCTCTAGGAGGTGGGTCCAAAAGGATCTTGCTGTGATTTATGTCACAGAGTGTTCTGCCTATGTTTTCCTCTAAGAGTTTGATAGTTTCTGGCCTTACATTTAGGTCTTTAATCCATTTTGAGCTTATTTTTGTGTATGGTGTTAGGGAATGATCTAATCTCATACTTTTACATGTCCCTGTCCAGTTTTCCCAACACCACTTATTGAAGAGGCTGTCCTTTCTCCACTGTACATTCCTGCCTCCTTTATCAAAGATAAGGTGACCATATGTCCGTGGGTTTATCTCTGGGCTTTCTATCCTGTTCCATTGATCTATCTTTCTGGTTTTGTGCCAGTACCATACTGTCTTGATTACTGTAGCTTTGTAGTATAGTCTGAAGTCAGGGAGCCTGATTCCTCCAGCTCCATTTTTCGTTCTCAAGATTACTTTGGCTATTCGGGGTCTTTTGTTTTTCCAAACAAATTTTGAAATTTTTTGTTCTAGTTCTGTGAAAAATGCCAGTGGTAGTTTGATAGGGATTGCATTGAATCTGTACATTGCTTTGGGTAGTAGAGTCATTTTCACAATATTGATTCTTCCAATCCAGGAGCATGGTATATCTCTCCATCTATTTGTATCATCTTTAATTTCTTTCATCAGTGTCTTATAATTTTCTGCATACAGGTGTTTTTTCTCCTTAGGTAGGTTTATTCCTAGATATTTTATTCTTTTTGTTGCAATGGTAAATGGGAGTGTTTTCTTGATTTCATTTTCAGATTTTTCATCATTAGTGTACAGGAATGCCAGAGATTTCTGTGCATTAATTTTGTATCCTGCTACTTTACCAAATTCATTGATTAGCTCTAGTAGTTTTCTGGTAGCATCTTTAGGATTCTCTATGTATAGTATCATGTCATCTGCAAACAGTGACAGCTTTACTTCTTCTTTTCCAATTTGGATTCCTTTTATTTCCTTTTCTTCTCTGATTGCTGTGGCTAAAACTTCCAAAACTAAGTTGAATAAGAGTGGTGAGAGTGGGCAGCCTTGTCTTGTTCCTGATCTTAGTGGAAATGGTTTCAGTTTTTCACCATTGAGGACAATGTTGGCTGTGGGTTTGTCATATATGGCCTTTATTATGTTGAGGAAAGTTCCCTCTATGCCCACTTTCTGGAGAGTTTTTATCATAAATGGGTGTTGAATTTTGTCGAAAGCTTTCTCTGCATCTATTGAGAAGATCATATGGTTTTTCTCCTTCAATTTGTTAATATGGTGTATCACATTGATTGATTTGCGTATATTGAAGAATCCTTGCATTCCTGGAATAAACCCCACTTGATCATGGTGTATGATCCTTTTAATGTGCTGTTGGATTCTGTTTGCTAGGATTTTGTTGAGGATTTTTGCATCTATGTTCATCAGTGATATTGGCCTGTAGTTTTCTTTCTTTGTGACATCCTTGTCTGGTTTTGGTATCAAGGTGATGGTGGCCTCATAGAATGAGTTTGGGAGTGTTCCTTCCTCTGAAATTGTTTGGAAGAGTTTGAGAAGGATGGGTGTTAGCTCTTCTCTAAATGTTTGATAGAATTAGCCTGTGAAGCCATCTGGTCCTGGGCTTTTGTTTGTTGGAAGATTTTTAATCACAGTTTCAATTTCAGTGCTTGTGATTGGTCTATTCATATTTTCTATTTGTTCCTGATTCAGTCTTGGCAGATTGTGCATTTCTAAGAATTTGTCCATTTCTTCCAGGTTGTCCATTTTATTGGCATAGAGTTGCTTGTAGTAATCTCTCATGATCTTTTGTATTTCTGCAGTGTCAGTTGTTACTTCTCCTTTTTCATTTCTAATTCTATTGATTTTGGTCTTCTCCCTTTTTTTCTTGATGAGTCTGGCTAATGGTTTTTCTATTTTGTTTATCTTCTCAAAGAACCAGCTTTTAGTTTTATTGGTCTTTGCTATCGTTTCCTTCATTTCTTTTTCATTTATTTCTGATCTGATCTTTATGATTTCTTTCCTTCTGCTAGCTTTGGGGGTTTTTTGTTCTTCTTTCTCTAATTGCTTTAGGTGCAGGGTCAGGTTGTTTGCTCGAGATGTTTCCTGTTTCTTAAGGTGGGATTGTATTGCTATAAACTTCCCCCTTAGAACTGCTTTTGCTGTGTCCCATAGGTTTTGGGTCGTCGTGTCTCCATTGTCATTTGTTTCTAGGTATTTTTTAATTTCCTCTTTGATTTCTTCAGTGATCACTTCGTTATTGAGTAGTGTATTGTTTAGCCTCCATGTGTTTGTATTTTTTACAGATCTTTTCCTGTAATTGATGTCTAGTCTCATAGCATTGTGGTCGGAAAAGATACTTGATACAATTTCAATTTTCTTAAATTTACCAAGGCTTGATTTGTGACCTAAGTTATGATCTATCCTGGAGAATGTTCCATGAGCACTTGAGAAAAATGTGTATTCTGTTGTTTTTGGATGGAATGTCCTATAAATATCAATTAAGTCCATCTTGTTTAATGTATCATTTAAAGCTTGTGTTTCCTTATTTATTTTCATTTTGGATGATCTGTCCATTGGTGAAAGTGGGGTGTTGAAGTCCCCTACTATGATTGTGTTACTGTCGATTTCCCCTTTTATGGCTGTTAGTATTTGCCTTATGTATTGAGGTGCTCCTATGTTGGGTACATAAATATTTACAATTGCTATATCTTCTTCTTGGATCGATCCCTTGATCATTATGTACTGTCCTTCTTTGTCTCTTCTAATAGTCTTTATTTTAAAGTCTATTTTGTCTGATATAAGAATTGCTACTCCAGCTTTCTTTTGGTTTCCATTTTCATGGAATATCTTTTTCCATCCCCTTACTTTCAATCTGTATGTGTCTCTAGGTCTGAAGTTGGTCTCTTGTAGACAGCATATATATGGGTCTTGTTTTTGTATCCATTCAGCCAATCTGTGTCTTTTGGTGGGAGCATTTAGTCCATTTACATTTAAGGTAATTATTGATATGTATGTTCCTATTCCCATTTCCTTAATTGCTTTGGGTTCGTTATTGTAGGTATATTCCTTCTGTTGTGTTTCTTGCCTAGAGAAGTTCCTTTAGCATTTGTTGTAAAGCTGGTTTGGTGGTGCTGAACTCTCTCAGCTTTTGCTTGTCTGTAAAGGTTTTAATTTCTCCATCAAATCTGAATGAGATCCTTGCTGGGTAGAGTAATCTTGGTTGCAGGTTCCTCTCCTTCATCACTTTAATTATGTCCTGCCACTCCCTTCTGGCTTGTAGAGTTTCTGCTGAGAGATCAGCTGTTATTCTGATGGGGATTCCCTTGTGTGTTATTTGTTGTTTTTGCCTTGCTGCTTTTAATATGATTTCTTTGTGTTTAATTTTTGACAGTTTGATTAATATGTGTCTTGGCGTATTTCTCCTTGGATTTATTCTGTATGGGACTCTCTGTGCCTCCTGGACTTGATTAACTATTTCCTTTCCCATATTAGGGAAGTTTTCAACTATAATCTCTTCAAATATTTTCTCAGTCCCTTTCTTTTTCTCTTCTTCTTCTGGAACCCCTATAATTCGAATGTTGGTGCGTTTAATGTTGTCCCAGAGGTCTCTGAGACTGTCCTCTGTTCTTTTCATTCTTTTTTCTTTATTTTGCTCTGCATCAGTTATTTCCACTATTTTATCTTCCACCTCACTTATCTGTTCTTCTGCCTCAGTTATTCTGCTATTGATCCCATCTAGAGTATTTTTCATTTCATTTATTGTGTTTTTAATCAATGCTTGATTCATCTTTAGTTCTTCTAGGTCCTTGTTAACTGTTTCTTGCATTTTGTCTATTCTAGTTCCAAGATTTTGGATCTTGGAAATAGAATCTTGGATCAGCTTTACTATCATTATTCTGAATTGTTTTTCAGGTAGACTGCCTATTACCTCTTCATTTGTTAGGTCTGGTAGGTTTTTATCTTGCTCCTTCACCTGCTGTGTGTTTTTCTGTCTTCTCATTTTGCTTATGTTACTGTGTTTGGGGTCTCCTTTTTGCAGGCTGCAGATTCGTAGTTCCTGTTGTTTTTGGTGTCTGTCCCCAGTGGCCAAGGTTGTTTCAGTAGGTTGTGTAGGCTTCCTGGTGGGGGGGACTAGAGCCTTTGTTCTGGTGGGTGAGGCTCGATCTTTTCTTTCTGGTGGACAGGTCCACGTCTGGTGGTGTGTTTTGGGGCCTTATTATGTTTTTAGGCAGCCTCTCTGTTAATGGGTGTGGTTGTGTTCCTGCCTTTCTAGTTGCTTGGCATAGGGTGACCAGCACTGTAGTTTTCTGGTCGTTGACTGAAGCTGGGTGCTGGTGTTGAGATGGAGACCTCTGGGAGATTTTCGCTGCTTGATATTATGTGGAGCTGGGAGGTCTCTTGTGGACCCGTGTCCTGAAGTTTGCTCTCCCACTTCAGAGGCACAGCACTGACTCCTGGCTGCAGCACCAAGAGCCTTTCATTGCCCACTGTGATGCCATAGAGGAGCTCACGCTCTGGTGAAAACAATGAAGTGACGTTCGTGAAAGATCCTCTATTCCTTTATAACAGTAGTTGGAGTTTCTGGTTCCAGCACCTCTTCACTTCCTCTTGTTTATTTCATCATTTTGATAGAGCACCCCCTCCAGCAGCTTCTTTTTTGGTATTTTGCTCCCTGTTGACTCATTCATTCATCATTCAGTAAACATCTCTCCCTTTCTCAATTTCCCCATCTTGTTTCCTTTCTCTTCTCCATTGCCACTCTTTCTTTCCTCTCTCTCGCCGGACTCCACCAGGGCCGCCGGAGCTAAAATTAGAAACGAGCACTACGGGCGCTCACGTGCACACTGCACAGCTGGGCAGGAGCCGCGGCCCAAGGGATTGTTTAAAAACCAACAAACTACTGGGAATGCCTTCTTTAATTTTCTTTTCAGTGTAAGTTGCAGTGATCTCTTAACCAGGAATTCTTCCTTTTTCCTGTTTGTCTGATGTTCTGAATTCTTAGCTAGGGAAAGAAAAAAAATTTACAGCAAAATCTTCCCCTTTCTAGAAAGAAGCAGACTCAAGAAAAAGTTGCTGGGAAATAAGTGCATTCTCTGTTACTTACGTATCCTATTGTACATTATTGTCTCAATAAACTTATGTGAACACGTTACCGATTTTGCAAACAGAAGAGGGGAAAGTCAGAGAGGTAAATTAACTTGCTCAAAATCCCCCAGTGAAGAGGCAAAAGAAGAATTCCTAGGTTTTGTTTTGTTCCAAAGTCTCTGCTTTTCCCACTACTCTGAGAATTTGTAGGAAGAATGCAGGGCCCAGCCCACTGCTCATCTCCACGTGGCCTGAAAAGTCAATGACCATAGCCCTAGTTTGCTTCACGCCCTCTCTCCAGGGCCTGGGATGGTGCCCTCATACAATGACAGCAGCCTCTGAATGAGGACTGAAAAATCAGTGCCAGCAAGAGATTTAACCTCTCACTCTTTAATTTACCTCTACATTTCACTTTACGGAATAATAGCCACCACACACATAGACTTTCTCTTTACAAGCATTTGACACAGGTTGCTGATTCTCCCCCATCTTTTACCCTGGGACCATTTCTTAAAATGAGACGACGTTTAAAGAATCACTAAGCAAGAAATGTTGTGCATAAAATCTATGGCAAAAAACGATAATGCTTCATTGAGGTGCTTTACGTGGCCTGATAAAGAAGCTCACTTCTAAGTCATTGCCCCTTCTTAATTAGTCTCATGCACATTAAAATCGTGCGTCAGGGAAGTTACAAAATAATAGAAAATCTAGGACCCGCAGTTACTTGCAAATGGTGGATCTGCCCCTTTCCGGGAACACTAAAGGTGTAAACATGTCATTCAACAAGGACACACAGGTGCTATGTTGATTGGAATGGAGAAAGCTCGGAAATTACTATGTATAACAGGTCTTGTAAGAAAGAAGTTACCATAGCAACTGTGGCCTCCTAGACTGTGCTGAATGATGGAGTTTATTTCAGCATAATCACCAGTCTTTTCATGTGTGTCCTGCCCGGGAGACAATGAACCCGTGTAATTCAGCTACACAAAGAAAATTATCCTGCTTGGAAAGGACTCCTCTCTTTAATACATGCTGATTAAAATCTGAATATCAGTATTCTATGTGAAATTGTCTTTGGTAGTTACCCTTTCAGAGACGTTGGGTTAAAACATTCCATGTAAAAATCTAAATATAGTAACCTCTGTGATCTGAATACAAATAAGAGAGAAAAAGTAAATGTGTATGCTTTTTCTACAGGATCATGAAATTATAAACTCTAGCTTTTCACATAAATTAAATTTTGCTACAACTGTTCATTAAATTGTGAATATTCAATTACCTTTTTTTTAATCTCCATTTTTGAGCTTTCCTTTGAGATACTCCGATTCATAGCATTCATCACAGAATAGTCACAACGCTTTTCCTCTGATTAGGTTATTAACAGAAAACTAGACTATTTTCAAAGACATGTTGAAGTGTGCCTTCATCTCTATGATTTTCATTTTGAAGGAGAAAGTTTAGGTTTTCATAGCGTGAAAGAACTTTTAAAATCCTGGAGTCTAGTCAGCATGTGCGTATTATTCATAACCTTATAATTATACTGCTGAAAGAGGGTTTTGTCACTTACCCTCAGTAGAACTGCTCAAGAGCACATCTCCCTGGGGTTTATGCTGCCTGACTTCTTGCAATACTCTCTGCCCACAGAAGGAGTTTTTCACAGAACACCGAAGCTTTCCTTTTTTTCCTATAATTTAACTAAGAATAAAACCCATCTCAGCTCTGATTTAGGGGCCTGGGGTTTTAATCCTTGCCCTGCCACAGGCAAAAGCATTAAGTGGGCCAGTGGCTTTATCACCTGTTGGATTCACCACCGGAAACTGATACCCAAAGGTCTCCTTCCTCTTCCCTAACCAAGATGACATCTGCTATGAAATGAGACTTACCCTCATAAAATGGGCTTTCTGTTAAGTTCAAACTTTCTATTAAATTTAAATATTATGACTTTATACTATAAATGTGTCTCATCGTGAATCCCAAGAGAAGACCTTTAGGTCTGAACTATTTAAAGGAACAAAAATTTGGCTCAGCACCATTTTACTGAGCCATCTTAGTGAGAAATCTGGTGGGTGATTTTTAGACCAATAGGGAGAAATGCCAGTAGCACCATCTTGAGAAAAGTGGACTAAACCTTAACGCCTCCGATCCTCCAAAAACAGTGTTTCTCCTCTGCCCCCTAACAGTCTCCTGGAATGAAAGCTCAGGTAGATCCAAAGGGAAGGGGAGAGGTTGCCCTAAATGGAGGGGGTGGGACGTGTGGCCCTGTGTCCTGAATGAAGCCCACGCTCATCAAGCCCTGTTCCTTGTCTCCCCATGGAGGGAAAGCAAAAGAGACGTGTAGAGCTCATATTCATCTCGACTTTTACCTCTTTTTTGTGAGACTTCAGTATCAGACTTCAATTTGCACAGGACTCATCCTCTTGCCTTCATTCAAGCTGTGTCTGCATCTCCTGGCCCTTCTGGAAGCAGCCCAGGGGCTGGCAGGTGGCCCAGGAAGGGCTGCAGATGTGCTTCAGTATTTTGTAAATGTGCAGCTCTATTCACTGTCTGATTCCTTTTTTGATGATAAGCTGTCTGTAATTTTCAATCTGTTCTCAGGATTTTGTTTAACACTTGATTCAGCTACAGCAAGATGGTAACTCTCCATATATGGCAAACCAGGGCTGAATGAAGACACTGTGAAATCTCCCCAAAGTCTTTTACACGGCAGTAAAGTAAGCATAACTCCCCGCAGCCGGGTCACCCCGTGGTCCCACAACCTGGAGAAGCGTCATCGTCTGGAAGGAACATTTCTCAATATCTTTTCTTTCTTTTCCTAACTATCCTTTGGCAATAGAAGACGTAAAATTCAGGAGAATGTATCCACACTAATAAGAAGAGAAATTCTGTAATTCTTTTAATTCCAAAGACAGGAAGAGAAGCAGAAGAGGTTACTCTTAGTCATCTTTTTTCCTCCTACGCCTGCTTCTGTTCTGCCTTCCTGAAGGCCCGAAGCAGGACTGTGGGTCTTCCTGGACCTTTGTGTCACATTCCACACGCTCAGGAAAGCACCAAGTGCTGTGCACATCACCTCTATAATTACCCTTAGATCCATCACCAACTTTCTGTTATTTTCAAATGCAAATCAAATTACATTACAGTTTTGCTCTAACTTCTTAATCATTCTATGAATCTTTGTCATTCTCAAGATGTTCTTTAAATTCTTTAGCTTCTAGAAACCATGTACTTTTCCAGTTTGCAAATAATGGAGATTCAACCTAACATATATAATACAGTATAAAATATGTCTAGATGTATAAAGTTATGTGTACATATGTGTACATACCATATGTATACATATCTAGATGTATGAACTTATGTGTACAAAACACATGTATGTATATGTTACATGTATACATGCCTATATGTATAAAGTGTGCACACATGTATATGTTACATGTGTACATGTAACATATGTATACATATCTGCATGTACAAAGTTATGTATACATAACATATGTATGTGTGCTACATGTATACATGTCTAGATGTATAAAGTTGTGTGTACACACATGTATATGTCACACGTATGTATATGCCACACATGTGCATGTCACACATGGCCACATCTAGATGTATAAAGTTGTGTGTGCACACATGTGTGTTACATGTATGTGTATTGCCACACAGTATGCATGTATATGTTACATGTATAAAGGCGTGTGTACACATGTATGTATGCATATGTTACACGTGTATACACAGAGTTTTCTTCCTTCAGGATTTTGCACATTCAGAATGCTCCCCATTTAAGGTCTTTCTTGTCACCCCCAGCGTCCTCAGTGAGCCTGCTCAGGTAAAACGCTACATAACGCTTTTTACTGTTCAGTGTAGTCAAGGGTCACCTTTCCTGTCTCTCTGTGCAGACTGGGAATTCATTGAAGCAGGGCTGGGCCTAGGTGCTATCTCCACCTCAACACAGATGGGGTTCACTGTGGGCAGGTTGAGGCTTTACCAGAGTAACACAGGATCTTACAGAGCTCAGTCTTCGCAGTGGAGGTGCTCAGCAATCTTTGCTGTCAACTGTGTTGATGTAACCTGACTTGTGTCACCTATATAGTACTCCCAGCAACATGTTTAACTTGAATCTCTTATTAAGTGAACAATCAGAAGGGCCCAAATTGTGAGAAATCCTGCAAAACCATGGCCCTCTACTCTTCAAAAATATCAATGTCATGAAAAACAAAAAAGTTTGGAAATGATTCTAAATTAAAGGAGGTTAAAGAGACATGGTAACTAAATGAAATCAATGGGTAATTTTTTTTTTTTTTTTTTTTTGTGGTACGCAGGCCTCTCACTGTTGTGGCCTCTCCCATTGTGGAGCACAGGCTCTGGACACACAGGCTCAGTGGCCATGGCTCATGGGCCCAGCCGCTCCGCAGCATGTGGGATCTTCCCAGACCGGGGCACGAACCCATGTCCCCTGCATCGGCAGGTGGACTCTCAACCACTGCGCCACCAGAGAAGCCCTGGAACTCTCTGTTCTTAACAAAGTTGACCCACAGGAGAAGCTAGTTACCCAGAGCCCACACTGCTGAGGTGTTATGAGAGCCCAGCTGACCGGGGAGAAGAGAAATGTATGGCTCTAGTCCATTCTGGCCTTCCTGTCTCACCTAAGAAGGCAGAACAAACCTGAGACACACTGTGAAGTTCACAGTCTGGGTCACAGACTTGTCAGAACACTGAGACCCAATCCCAGGACTGCAAGATGCACTCCCTCCTCCAAACCTCACCACCATGTTACCAGAGGCCTGTCTATTTTATTTTAACAGCTTACTTTACCAGGCACATCATGTCCAGCAATCAAAAAATTACAAGGCATACGAAAAGGCAAACATGCAGCTGGAAGATACAGAGCATGTATCACAACCAGACTTAGCAATGTTGCTGGAGTTTAAAACACTATGACCAATATGCTGAGGGAGAGACTGAATAGAGTAGACAGCATGCAAGGGTAAGTGGGCCACACAGGCAGAGATGTGAATCCTAAACAAAAAAATGAAAAAGGGATGCTAGAGATCAAAACCCTGTGATGGAAATGAAGAATACCTTTGATGGCTCAACAGTAGACTGGACATGGCTGAAACCTCTGAGACTGATTATCTCAACAAAAACCTCCAACACTGAAAGCAAAGAGAAAAAATACTGAAAGAAACAGAAGAGTACATCCAAGGACTTTGGGACAACTACAAAATGTGTGAATGCACATAACGGGAAAACCAGAAGGAGAAGAAAGACAGGAAGGGACAGAAAAAGCTTTGAAGTAAAAATGACTGAAAATATCCCCCAATTAAAATCAGACACCAAAACGCAAATGCAGGAAGCTTAGAGAAAAACAGGAAGGTTAAATTGAAAAAAACAAACAAACAAAAACCTACATGTAGGCTTATCATTTTTGAACTACAGGAAATAAAAATAAAGAAAGACTCCTGAAAGAAGCCAGCGGAAAAATCACATTACCTATAGAGGAACAATGATACAAATTACATCTTGTTTCTCTTCAGAAACCAGCAAGAAAGAGGAGATTGGGATTAAGAAAGTGCTTTGAGGGAAAAACTCACCAACTTAGAATTCTGGCCCCTGCAAAATTATCTTCTAAGTGAAGAAGAAATAAAGACTTTCTCAGACACACAAAAAACTGAAGGAATTTATGGTCAGTAGACCTGCCTTGTAAAAAATGTTAAAACACATTTTTTTCAGAGGAAAGGTAAATGATACAGGTCAGAAACTCAATCTACATAAAGAAAGGAAGAACATCAAAGAAGTAACAAGTAAAGAGAAAATAAAAACTTTTTTTTTCTTATTCCTAATTGCTCATTTTGATTTTAAGAAATCTATTTCTTGTTTTCAGTAGTAAAAGAGAATTATGCTGTGATATAAGGTTTTATTTATTTATTTATTTATTTGTTTGTTTGTTTGTTTTTTTTTTGCGGTACGCGGGCCTCTCACTCAGTGGCCATAGCTCACGGGCCCAGCTGCTTCACGGCATGTGGGATCTTCCCAGACCAGGGCACGAACCCATGTACCCTGCATCGGCAGGCGGACTCTCAACCACTGCGCCACCAGGGAAGACCAAAGTTTTATATTTTTTAAAGGTACAATATGGTGGCCGCTGAATATTATCTCTAAGACACAAATCATTATCTACAAAGCACTGACTTAAACCCTTAATCCATCTTGATTGAGGCTTGAGAAGCCACTTAAGATATTGTGGAGCATAAACACCATCAAAACCATTTATGGCTACAGCTGTACTACAATTACGTTTAAAGCATTCCTTGCAGTAGAAACAGCAGCTCATCAGCAGAGAATGTTGAGGAAATGGTCTGAATGTGCCAGCAAAAACATCTGTTAAACTCATAAATTGATGTGAGACAATTCAGCTGTATGGAATTACCTCCTAATAAACTGTGAAATGGATTATACCATGAGTTATATAGACATCTCTTACTGAAATAAACATAAAGCCTTGTTTTTAATTCAAAATTATATGTGCTGTATCATTTCAGCCTTTTAATAATTAATAATATTAATAATTTAATAATAATTGTCTGCCCATAGGGTTAGGGTCTTGGTGGTTTTACCTTTAGACTGACCAATGTTTTAGTTTTATGAACAGATGTGTGCCCAGGAAAAGACAGGATACTTTAGAATTGGGGGTTAAAGGAAAGTTTCTGACAAACAATTAACAATCCTCGGTACACTCAGCTTGTTACAGCTAAGGTAAAGGTGAATACACTGCAGTACCAAGGTTGTACTGCTTGGCCTTTCCTAATACAGACACCAGATTTAGGGCCAAACTCATCTGATTATTTTTTGGTTAAAGATATCTTTTGGTAAGAGATATTTTTGTTGTACACTGAAACTAAAATAAATGGAAGTTAAAAAACTGGAAACAAATTATCAAGTAGAGCCTGACTGTGGTTTTATATCACTTACCTGAACTAAGAAAATAATTTAGGTTTCAATCTACATAGCTGACAATCAAATTTAAGCACTGATAACAATTGTGATGTTTTACTTTTGTTTTAAAAAGACTATAATTTTAGAGTAGCTTTAGGTTTACAAGAAGTTGCGAGGAAACTACAGAGATTTTCCACATATCCCTTATCTCCACACAAGCTCAGCCTCTCTGATATCAATGTCACTCATCAGAACAGTAGCTTTTTTTTTTTTTTTTAACTAAGGACGAACCTACATTGACACGTCATAATTATCCAGAGTCCATAGTTTCCATTAGGATTTACTCTTGGTGTTGAACAGGCTATGGATTTGGACAACTGCATAATGATTTGTGTCCATCATTATAACATCATACAAGGTATTTTCACTGTCCTAGAAATCCTCTGTTCTTTGCCTGTTCATCTTCCCCAATACTAGCCCAGGCAACCACTGTTCTTTTACTGTCTGAGTAGTTCTGTCTGTCCCACAGTGTCCTATAGTTGGAATCATGCAGCATGCAGCCTTTTTACATTGGCTTCTTCCACTCAGTGATGTGAAATTAAGGTTCCTCTATGTCCTTCTGTTGCCTGATAATTCACTTATTTTTGTGCTGAATAATAGTTCATTAGCTGAATGGACCACTATGTACCCATTCACCTACTGAAGGACACCTTGGTTGCATCCAAGTTTTGGCGATTATGAACAAAGCTGCAATCAACACCTACGTGCAGCTTTTTGAGTGGGCATCAGTTTGCAGCCACTCCGGTAAATACCAAGAAGCACAACTGCTGGATCACATGGAAAGAGAACGTTTAGTTTTGTCTAGATGAGAAACCTCCAGACTGTCTTCCCAAGTGGCTGCACCATTTTGCATCCCCAGTAACAATGACTGAGCATTCCTGCTGGTCCACATCCTCACCAGAACTTGATGTTGTCAATATTTTGGATTCTGGTCATTCTACTAGGTGTGTGGTCAGGTTTATTTCCTTTTCATATTATTGGGATATTCTTGACAACAAATGGCAACTTGTTATTCACTTTCTAGGATATTCGTGCATCGTGAACACCATTGTATCACTTGGCAAGTCTCTCTCTTCTCTTATGATAATGGAGCCAAATTTGAGGTTTAGAGCCTCTCATTAGACTCCATACCTGGTGAAAACCACTGGCACAAAAGTGTTGCATTTTTGGTAAGTGTATTTTCAACTAAGTGAGGGAACTGTTTCTTTTAAAAGGAGGACTTTTTGATGCTTCCAGAATAGAAAAGCTTGTGCAGTTTGCCAAATGTGATAGATAGCAATGCCACCGTGGAATAAAAAACATGAGCTGAAGTAATAAGGAATCCAAGGTAGCTCTGAAATGAAGCCTCGAAGGGGCATGCTTCATCTGAAATCTGAAGTTTTCAGAAGCCATGGCTTACAGATCATAGTTTTCTATCAAGATGAATCTAAAGATATTTTTAGGAAATTAGCATACAGATATTTAGAACAATGTGTTAGGGACATAAAGGATTGAAAAGAAATCAAAGATGGGGCCGGAGTTGTAAGTCTTGGAAATGAAACCTGCTCCCAGTCCAGAAGGGACCCCCTTAGATGCCCTGGATTCTACCCCCTATTCCAAACGTAGGGACCCATGAACCTGCCTGACCTGGTATTTTCCCTGGAAACTGATGTGGAGACACAAAGTGGTGTGGGTGTGCCTTGTGCACTGAATGATGATGTGCCCTTCAGGGCCAGAGTGATGCTTTAGAGCCAAGTATCTTGAGGAACTACAGGGAGAGCCTCAAGGTAAAGAAGAGAAGAGTGAACTAGAAATAAAGAAAAAAGATCCGGAGAGACAGAAAGAGATGGTCAGAGACAGACAGAGACAGACAGAGGCAGCCCCCTCCTGTTTCTGGTAATGATCGATGTCTTAGTTTCAGCCCATCTTTAACTCTCGTCTTGGGGGTCCAGGAGATACTAGTAAATTCTTTAAGAAGATCTTGTTTTCTTGCACAAGGTTTAGGGGCTTCATAATCCTTGTAGATAAACATTTCCTAAGCAAGAAAATATGATTTATTTACATGTATACTGATTTACACATTTTTCTGTCACAGACAACTCTATTATGTTGTGTGTTTTGACGTGGACAGCATTCATCTTCTGGCAGTCCAGTGCACACCTGAAGAGCTAAGAGTTGGTTGTCTGAAGGCAGTGGTGCCCAACCTTTTTGGCACCAGGGGCAGGTTTTGTGGAAGACAATTTTTCCATGGACCAGGGATGGGGTGGGGGAGAATGGCTCAGGCGGTCATATGAACGGTGGGGAGCCGTGGGGAGCCATGGGGAGCGGCAGATGAAGTTTAGCTGTCTCGCCTGCCTCTCATCTCCTGCCATGCAGCCCGGTTCCTAACAGGCTGCAGACCGGAACCCATCTGTGGGCCAGGGGTTGGGGACCCCTGTCTTAAGGGACAAAGAATTGTAATATAATAGTCTCTTATATGTAGTCAAGGATTATATACTTTAAGGCGTACATATAGAATGTCTTCTGCTTGCTTGTTTCTTGTTCTGTTCTAAAAAGACGGATAGAGAAAGTGATGAAAGCTGGTGGAAAGGAACCCTGAGAAAAAAGTTTTTTTCACAGTCAGGATGAACTAACTTTAGATTGAAGTTAATTAACTAAATGGATTTTGTTCAGTTAGCTAGTACAAGACTGGAATTTGAAAGAAGTTTTTAGAGTGCTCCTTTTTGATAACAGATTGTGAGAGTTTCTGTGCCCTTAAGTGATCTATATTTGTTTTGTTTTGTTTTAATCATTTTTTGACTTTGGTTAAATGAATAATTATTGTTTCATAGAGAACTAGTACCCTGTTGTGTTTTTAAACCCTTTTGATATTTTTAACACACTTCCCAAATACCAAAATCTAACTAAACCTGCTTTAGTCTCCAGCTGACTCTGGGATGCTTCAAAGGAGCATCCTGAGACATGTCAGAGAGGAATGTCAAACTAATTAAGTGTATTTGGTATGTTAAATTACTTCAGAACATTGTCAAGTGATTGGAGATAAACCTTAGGTTATAGTGTATGGATAAATGTTATTAATATAGATATTCCAAAATTTATATGAAATTCTAAACATATGATATGTCCTAATATAATGTTATCAGTCATAATTCCAATTATTCTAAAATGTTATATGTCACAGAAATATCCAAGTTTGCTGCTAATTGCATTGTACTCAAATCTTTAACATTTGATACATCTTAATATAATGTTATCAGTCATAATTCCCATTATTCTAAAATGTTCTATGTCACAGAAATATCCAAGTTTCCTGCTAATTGCATTGTACTCAAATCTTTAACCATGCTATTTTAAGTTTTGTGCTTTATAGACAGTCATTATTTTACACTGATGCTTTTACAAAATGAAGATTTTCAAGAAGACTCATAAAAAGAAGTTTTAAAACACATATAAGTTTCTTATAGCTTTAGATAATACCACTGAACTGGGTAACAAATGACAAAACTCTAATGGAAAACCTGATTATTTCATCCAGATCTATAGGAATTAATTGCATGGGACTGAATGAACTGATGAACATGGTTTATAAACTTATGACTTTGGGAAATACACTAGATTTAATCTTTGTTTTCCAGAAAAACCTTTTCTCTTATGCTATGACCTACAACAAATTGATAAAGCATACGTTTGTAAACAAAGATGAAGCGTGTATATTTTCTCTCTCGCTGATCCTGCCAGAATTTGGCTTCTTCAGCTGACTCCCCGGTAGACTTAATGGTTTATTGCCACTGGATTACAACTAGCTATACTAAAAAATAATAATAATAAAATAAATAAAAAGACTAAGTTTGGATTGCTCATTATATCTAAATTAAGCAAACAATCATTAATTAGCTCTTAACCTGAGCAAACATTGGGCTGGATTCTAAGGGTACCAAAAAAGCACAAGGCATGGTGTTTTTTTTTTTTTTTTTTTTTTTTTCCGGTACGCGGGCCTCTCACTGTTGTGGCCTCTCCCGTTGCAGAGCACAGGCTCCGGACGCGCAGGCTCAGTGGCCATGGCTCAAGGGCCCAGCCGCTCCACGGTATGTGGGATCTTCCCGGACCGGGGCACGAACCCGTGTGCCCTGCATCGGCAGGCGGACTCTCAACCACTGCGCCACCAGGGAAACCCCTAGGTGTGGTGTTTTAACCTTAGCAACTTGCAATCTAGTTTGGGAGGTGGAATATACACATCACACATCATCCACTGTAGTGAGCAGCTGGCAAAGGAGTGGTATAGATAACGAGCTTGGAAAAAGATGTCATTTTTAGCAAAAAGTTTATTTGTTCAAAAAACTTAATTCACACAAGAAGTATCTCTTGAGCTCTATCAACAGTGAGCAGATGCCCCAGGCTCTAGGAATTCCAGAGTTAAATAACACAATGTTCTGGAGCAAGAAGTATCCGAGAAGTAAACAATTCCGGAGCACCGGGCCAAACGCTGTGACTAAGGAACTCGTAGCGTCCTGCAAGGGCTCAAAGGAGAAGCTCCAGCTCTGCCCGAAGAAGTTAGGGATTGTTTTGAAGTGGAGGAGGAGATATTCTTGTAAATCAAGAAGAGAGAGTGAGACTGTGTCAGGCAAAACGGGTCGTAAAACAATAGATGCCCAGCAAGAGAAGATCCTTCTGTGCTTGTGCGTGTTTAGAGTGGGCGGAACAGACAGGGTGTTTTAAAATGTAGGTTTTATTTTTCTTGATTTATGGTGAAGCCGGGAGATGAGGAGGTGGCTGTCCCTGAAAAAACTGTCACTCTCGGTTCCCAAGTAAGGGGCACTCCAGCCACACGGAGGAAGAAGAGGGAAGGGGTGGAGATTGTGGGCAAGGACCATGGTTCTTGAGGAAAGGGATGGACAGGACTTGAGCAGGCTCTGCGGGCTTAGGCTGCGCCACTTTGAACAGTTTGGGGCAGGCTCTGGGGCCCAGTGGCTGTTCCTCGTTGTCCGGCTCTGGGGTCACCAGTGTGGAGAGAGTACCCCGGAGGGCAGGAGCTTGGTCAAGGTAGTGGTTTGGAGGTTGTACTCGGGGTGCTTGGTTTACATAAGAAATTGAGCTTCCAGGCACGGCTTTGCTGCCTCTAGGAATTAGCTAATCCTGGAAGGGGCAGTCCTTCTAGAATAAGCAAGGTCCCAAGATATCAGAGCGTCAGGAAATAAAGAAAACAAAAAACATAGTTAATAGGTAACGTACGTGACAATGCAAGGACCAGAATGCAAGGGTCTTCTCTGCCCCTGAAGGGACCCCCAGTGGAGGTGCCCGGAGCAGCCTCAGATGAAGAGTCTTTTGGTAGCAATGTACTGAGTTTGGCCATGGAGCCCGGAAGAGCTACCAGGCTCCCCCAGAACCTCCCTCAATTTTCTTATTGTCCCTGATGATGTCTGTTTCCTGGACCCTTTGACCCCTGTCTGCCTGGTACCACAAGTGCCATTGACTAAGCACAGGGCGGGCAGGCTTTCCCCACGTGGTCTGCCTGACCCTCAGTCCCCTTAGATAGACATCTGCATACTGAAGATCAAACAACATCACATTTCTTATGTGCTTCCAACTCCATATAGAAAGTATGGAACTTGTATTTCTTTTTTTTTCTTCTTTTATGCAAAAATACCCCGTAAGTAGTTGTTGAATTTCAGGGAAGGGGCTTGGAGATCTGTTTGTTTTGGAGCTAACAAATAATAAAAGAGCCCTTTCAGGAATTTTTGCTTAAAAGAGAATTTCCTTTTCAGGTTTTATAAAACATATAAATTTAGCATCAAGCAGAAAGATGAAGTGTGTACATTTCCATCAATAAGACTCTTGGGCTCCTCATGGGATTTTGGAGATTGATCCATGCTTCCTTAAAAGCTTCCTTCAACGCGGGTCTTTAGTCACCTGGCTATGTTTGTATGTTTGTCAGCTGTCTTCTGCATCTACAAAGCCTGAGACACAGGGATTTCTTCCTTGGAGCTGCATTAATTTTTAATCTGTAAAAATAGCTAGTACTTACTGGCTACTTTACGTTGTTTCTAAAGAAACCAAGAGTTGTAAGTTTGCCCATTGCTTTTAACACCCAAAATTATGGTTTTTATTCCCAATTTCCAAAGTGTGTCATCATTATAAGGCGCTCTCTAAAAATCTTTATGGAAAGGGCTTCGAAATTTTTAAAAAAGTATATATGTAGGGGCTTCCCTGGTGGCGCAGTGGTTGAGAGTCCGCCTGCCGATGCAGGGGACACGTGTTCGTGCCTCGGTCCGGGAAGATCCCACATGCCTCGGAGCGGCTGAGCCCGTGAGCCATGACCGCTGAGCCTGCGCATCTGGAGCCTGTGCTCCGCAACACAGTGAGAGGCCCGCGTACTGCAAAAAAAAAAAAAAAAAAAGTACATATATAGTCCCACTGAATGCACCATATGTTTAAGTGAATTTTATATCCAAGGAAAATGCTTGTATTTTAATATAGTGTAAGAATTGGATTTGAATCCCAAAGAAATGTGTTCTGTTAATTATTACAGCACATCTGCTGTGTTTATTTAAGTATTGCCTTTTCCCCTATTTTGAGAATATTCATTAAAAATGTTTTTATTTTTTTCCCTATACATTCCTTATCCATCCACGCTCAGAGAGAGCATCTGCAGCTGTCAGGGGAAGGTGTTAAGGATGGACAATGAGAATAAGGGCATTTTTAATAGGATTTAACAGCTGGAGAGTGCGCATATTTATAAGGACGTGCTTTTCTAATGAGCTTTCCCCGTCAGCACCCAGCTGCTTTCCTCACTGCAGCTGGCGAAGAAGCAAGTGAGAGCTTCTGCCCCAGTCGCACTCAGAATCTTCTCCCCATCTTTCTTCCTTTCTTCTGCTCTCAGCCTCTCAGATGGTGGCCAGATGCCACACTTGCTGAGGAGCAAACTGTAGTAAGTGGTCCTCGGCTAGTTCACCCAAGGGCTGTGACCGTCTGAATGTCCCAGGGGACACTAACCCCAGGACATGGGCCTGTGGCATTTGTATCTCCTTGTTCAACTCATCTGAGACTCCAAAATAAAGTAAATCCTAAATACTAGCACATAAAAGAGACATAAAAATAGTAAATAAAAATATTAGATTAATAAATAGTAATTTGTAGTAAATGCACGAGTTCCTAGGAAAAAACAATTACCAACATTGATTCAAGAGAGGCAGCATAGGGGGTGAGGGAAGGGAGAATTGGGAGCTTGGGATTAGCAGATGCAAACTATTATATGTAGAATGGATAAACAACAAGGTCTTACTGTGTAGCACAGAGAACTATATCCAAGCTCCTGTGATAAACCATAATGGAAAAGGATATGAAGAATAATATATATGTGTAACTGAATCACTTTGCTCTACAACAGAAATTAACACAACATTGTAAATCAACTATACTTCCATTTTAAAAAAAAGAGAGGTGGCATTATTTGTAGGTAAGACCAACTATCTCAAAAATATAGGAGAATCTACTAAAAAACTAATCAAATTAATAAGAGGGCTCAGTAATACACACTCAACATAAATAAAAAATAACTTCCTTGTATATCTGTACTGATCACTCAGAAATACACAGTGTTGGAACAATTGGTTATTAATCTAGAAAATTAGCCTGCAATACCATTCATGAACACACACACAAATTCAAAGAAGACTAAATAGTTAAACAAACTACCTGAAATTATAGAAGAATCAGAAGAAAATATAGAAAATAGATACTTTAATTGCAACGGGGACGCTTCTTAGCATATTTTTCACCAGGAAGAGAGTACCAGTGAGAGACAATGACAATTATTCTAACCTTTGTTTGGGACAGATTTCAATTTCTCCACATTTCTTTTGCTGCAGCTTCTAGCCTGATCCTTGATAGGCGAATCAAAAAGAAAAACTAAAAAAAAAAAAAAAAAAAAAAAAAAAAGCCCAGCCTTGAGACTAAATTGCAGAAAGTGAGTGAATATGGGATTTTATCTGCTAGCTTTCACCATTTCTCTAACATTCAAGCAGCAACACTGCCAACAGTAAGACAGACATGGTAGGTTCCAGGAAAAGTTCCACTTGGGTATTTTCTTGGCTAGCTACTATTAGACATTTATTTACCAGTGGAGACCAAATATATTTTTAAGTTTCTAGTTTGCCTTTGGAGCAACTTTGAATAACATTTCCTCAACACAGATTTGGCCAAATGATATTCCAGTCTAAAAATGGTCATTAAGTTTACAATATAATGCCTATTATTTTTGACCAAAAGTGGAAACACAAGGTGAGCTTCCAAATCCATTGTATAATTTTGGAGTTCTTTTATTTCTTTTTCCATGAGGGATTATGGGTCATGAATCATCACAAATATTGCCTTCTTCTTAAAACGGAACCTCTTGTAGTATAATAAAATCATTTTGCCTCAAGGTGGAGCTGTTATATTTTCAGAAGAGAAAAGCACTTTTGCCTTATTCTGGAATTTTGTCATAATTCAGAGGAAAAGTTTCTGCTATTTTAAACAGGAATTGATAGAAGTTTCTCTTCTGCCTCTTCTCTCTTACTCTAGAAAACAGTGGTTATGTTAAAGGCACAGTGACACAGTGGCCCCAGGTTTCACTGCCTGTCACTCCAGTGTCCACTCAAGCTGCCCCGGGTTTTCCCGGGATGTTCGGCTTGGTGCAGCTGGCTGAGTAGAGTACAAATGTACATGAAGTAGTCGAAGCCACAACTTGCTTTATACAGATCTTCTGTGCTTATGTTGTAAACATAGTTTTGTGTGTGTGTCCTCTGTTGGCCAAACAGGGTTATTTTAGACAATTCTGGCAGACTTCCAAATTCATGTAATCCTAGATGTATTAAACTCTGACATCACATTTTTTTGTTTTTAGAACCAGTCTTGTCAGTAATTATCAGCAACAGAAGCTGAGGTAAAAAATGTCAGCAGAGTGAAATTAAGCATGATAAAGCTAATTTCATAGGATTAAGTCAAAATCAAAACCAACTGAGAATAAAGAAAGTTTGTGAGTTTTCATGTTCTTATTGTATCAATTTGGTAATTTTGAATATAGGATGTAATTTCCACTCAAAAAGTGTAAACACCACACAATATGTTTCTTTGCCATGGTCTTTTGTGGCTATTCTTAGCTGATGGAAAACTCTTAATGAACAACTATCAGATGCTTTTATTTCAGAGAATATTCTCTTTTGTAATGAGGACTGAATAGGTTTCTCACCCATTCCCCTGTCCCCCTTTTTTTTGATAGTGAAAAATGTCTTAACTGAAAGGATTTTGCAAAGTCTAACATGCTCCATGTTGAATCATTATTACACTGCAGGGTAGTATTATGTATTCTGAAACACAGGTGGGAGAAGCCATAAAGATCATAATTCGTATGTCTAACATATTGTCATAACTTGCTAAACTATGGAAGAATTTGAATATCTGCTTATAATAAAGTGACATTTATTGAAGACTGCATATTATTAAAAACAAGAATTCTTAGGTGCTCTGTGATATCATGAGACACAATGTATACATAATGCTTGGTTTTTGAAAACCAGCTAGATACCAAATCATGGTTTCCCAACACCCTAATCCCAAAACCTCTCAGTGCATCTTGGGTGGACCACGGTTTAGGTGAGGGTGGGAAAAGGATGGAGCCGAGTGGATGGAAGAGGAACAGAGCTTCTCATTTGCTCTCACCTGTCTGGTGCTGGTCCTTTCCCAGGAGATCCAAATAAAACATGTTTGCTCTGAAAATGAGTCCAGATTTACACCTTACCCTTATACTCATTATATTTTTATTCTATGTTGGTTACTAAATGAGTGTTTTAAAAATCAAATTGGATTTCAATTCGTGTCTCCCTAATGAGACAATTCTAGTTTTAGTTATGTTGGATTACCTTCACAAGAGCAAAATTATCTAAATCAAACTATAGAAATTCAAGCTTGAATTATTGCACTGCTACTTCAGGATGCTGGATCACCCATAATTACATCTGTGGTGCTTCCATTTTAAGGCTCACTGTTAAACTAGAAGCTCCCAAATTCCTTGCCAAAATCTAAAGAAGCCTTTAGTTTCAAGGAAAATAAGAAGTTTACTCTCAGATTCCCCAGAACTCGAAACCACACACTGATTCAATGAACTTACAGCTTAAAAGAACGTCCTGGTACTAAGCCTTCTATAAAGTAGAATAGATGCTTTTAGAATAAACTCTGATAGAGCTTAGATAACTTTCCTATTCCAAGCCAAATTTTTCTAGGTTTGTTCCTTTATATTCTTTGCTGTATTCCAAGAGCAGCACTGTCCAGTGGAGCATTTTTAAATAATGGAAATATTTCTGTGCTGTTCTGAAATTAAGCCACTAGCGGTATGTGGTTATTGGTCTCTTGAATGTGTGTAGTGTGTAGTGTGAGAAACTAATTTTTAATTTAATTGTAATTTTTAACTTAAATATTCACATGTGACAAGTTCCTATCATACCGATCAATGCAGTTGTAGAATCTACCCTGGAGCCCTTCAAGGCTCGCTCTCCCCAGATCTGCCCTCATCCTGCCCACCACCAACACACTTTAAAACATTTCTCTTTTGGGATATTACACTTTAGATTTAGTTGTTTTAAAGAAAGCCCACATTTTCAGGAACATAACCTGAACATTACTCAAATAAATAATATATTTGAAAATGAAAAGAGAGTTCGCTAGCACTCTTTTTTCTATCTAGCAAATTTCTGGCTGATCCTCTATTTAAAAGCTGATTTATTTCATACATAAAAAATGAGTCCTAATTTTTTGTCCTTCCTTCAAGATATAAGGACTCATCCAAATTACCAATCAATCAATGGGTTTACATTTTAAATAACTTCTGATTAAATTACTATCCTTTTAAGCAACTACAGGTGCCCATGAAATAGCCTCTTAACCCATAAGTAAACTAAACACATGTTCTCGAAATTCCCAGAAGCAATAGCTCTGGGGTATTGTTCCTCAGGAGTCCTAATTCAGGTATGGACTATTTCATGGTCAGCCAGGTGATATCAGATGTGAGTATGTTCCAGAAAAGTAGTGATTATGGCTCAGAGAAGCAGACACTCTGGAAATTTTCTTTCTTGTTAAAATTAAATGTTTTTGTATCTTATTGTTCAGCCATTTTGATTCATATATAAACTTTTGTAAAAACTAATACTGAAAGTTTCTAAGAAACTTGAAGAAAAACCATGCCAGTTGATTATTGCTGAAAAAAGTAAAGACTGATTTAGGGTTGTACCTGCTAACTTCTGAAGCACTGTTACTAATTTGCCAGTAATTTCCTAATTGATCTAAGCCAACTGACTTTCCAGTGATATTTATTTTTAATTATTCTAACGGACGTAACTTTGGTTCATAAACTTGTATAAGTTTCACATGTACAATATTATATTGCTACTTCTGTGTACACTACAGCATGTTCACCACCAAGAATTGAGTTTCCTTCCGTCACCATACAGTTGACACCCTTTGCTCATTTTGCCCTTCCCCAACCCTCCCCCCTCCAGTAACTGCTTCTCCATCTCTGTATCTAAGTGTTTGGTTTTGTTTGGTTTGTTCATTTATTTTAATTTATTTTGTTTGTTTTTTGTATTCCACATATGAGTGAAATAATATGGTATTTGTCTTTCTCCATCTGGCTTATTTCCCTTAACATAACACTCTCAAGGTCCATCTATGTGGTTGCAAATGGCAAGATTTCATCTTTTTTATGGCTGAGCAGTATTCCATTGTTTATACTTGTATATACATTGATGAACACTTAGGTTGTTTCCGTATCTTGGCTATTGTAAATAATGCTGCATGAATATAGGGGTGCATATATCTTTTTGAATCAGTGTTTTCATATTCTTTCAGTAAATACCCAGAAGTGGAATAGCTGGATCAGGTGGGAACTCTATTAATTTCTTGAGGAACCTCCATACTGTTCTCCATAGTGGCTGAACCAATTTACATTCCCACTAACAGTGCAGGAGGCTGTGCTTTTTTTCTCCACATCCTCGCCAACCCATTATTTCTGGCCTTTTTGATGACAGCCATTCTAACAGGCATGAGGTGATATCTCATTGCACTTTTGACTTGCATTTCCCTGATGATTAGTGACATTGAACATCTTTTCATGTGCCTGTTGGCCATCTGTATGTCTTTTTTTGAAAAGTCTTTATTTGACTTCTCTGCCCATTTTTATTTTTTAAATTTAATTTTATTTTTATTTTTTATTAGTTTCTGCTTTATAACAAAGTGAATCAGTCATACATATACATCTGTTCCCACATCCCTTCCCTCATGCATCTCCCTCCCTCCCACCCTCCCCATCCCACCCCTCCAGGCGGTCACAAAGCACTGAGCTGATCTCCCTGTGCTCTGCCTCTGCCCATTTTTAAATTGGATTGCCTTTTTTGTTGTTGTTGAATTGTATGAGTTCTTTGTATTTTTTTATATTAACCCCTATCAAATATATGATTTGCAAAGATATTCTTCCATTTGGTAGGTTATCTTTCTGTGTTGTTGATGGTTTACCCTTACTGTGCAGAAGTTTTTAGTTTGAGGTAGTCCCATTTGTTTCTTTTTGATTTTGTTTCCCTTGTCTGAGAAGAGAGATCTAGAAAGATATTCCTAAGACTGATGTCAAGGAGCATACTATATATGTTTTATTCTAAGAGTTTTATAGTTTCAGGTCTTACATTAAATTCTTTAATCCATTTTGAGTTGATTTTTATGTATGGTGTGACATACTGGTCTGTTTTCATTTTTTTTATGTGGCTGTCCAGTTTCCTAACAACGTTTGTTGAAGAGACTGACCTTAATCCATTGTATGTCCTTTGCTTCTCTGTCATAAATTAATTGTCCATATATATGTAGGTTTATCTCTGGGCTCTCAATTCTGTTCCATTGATCTCTGTGTCTGTTTTTCTGCTGATACCATACTGTTTTAATCACTATAACTTTGCATGATAGTTTAACATCAGGGATTGTGGTACCTCCAGCTTTGTTCTTTTTTCTCAGGATTGCTTTGGCTCTTTGGGTTCTTTTGTGGTTTTTAGAATTTTTTTCCATTTTCTCTGAAAATTATCCTTAGGATTTTGATAGGGATTGCATGGAATTTGTAGATTGCTTTATGTAATATGGACATATTAACAAGGTTATCTCTTCCAACCCATGAGCATGGAATACCTTCCTATGTATTTGTTACTTCTTTAATTTCTTTCAACAATGTCTTATAGATTTCAGTGTTCATATCTTTCACCTCCTTGGTGATTGTTGTAACTATAAATGGCTTAAATCTAGGTTTGAAACCTGCCTCAACAATTTACACTCTGTTAAAGCACAATTTTCAAACAATATATGTACCTATAAATTGAATATTACGATGCAGATTCTAATTCAGTAGGTCTGGCATGGGGCTTCAGATTCTGCATTTTAGTGAGTTCATAGGTAATTTCAGTGCTATCATTCAGTGAACCGTGCTTTGAGTATCAAGCTCTTAATGTATTCAGGTTAACATAAATGAAAAAACTCATAAACACCTGGAATTTGTATTGCTCTGTTTTTTTTTTACATTCTGAAAAGCTCTCAATCATATTCCATTTTCTACTTTTAAAGCAGGTGTCTTCAAGATTTTTCTACAAAGGTTCAGATAGTAAATATCTTCAGGTTACAGGTCATACCATCTCTGTAGCCCAACTACTCAATTCTGCCATTGTTGAGTAAAAATGTAAAATAACAGGACTGGTTACATTCCAATTAAATTTTATTTGTAAAAATTGGTGGCAACTGGCTCTGTCCACTGGCCAAAACTTGTTGATAACTGTTATAAAGCACCAAGGTAATAAGAGAAAGTTTATTCAAATTTGCATTTTAATTACAGTGTCCTCAAGACACCAAAAAAGTCTACTTGTTTGTCACAGGTCATTTAGTTAGTTTGTGACCCATTCTTCAGCACCCGTTCAAATCCCACTTCTTCTATGAAGTCGTCTTTGAACAATTAGCACTTAATTTAAAAATAGACTTAGTTGTATGCATGCTTCCTGCGGAATCCGAAATGAATAACAGAATACTATGAAATGTAGTAGATATAAATTTAAAACTTTAAAAAATTATAAGTTAACTAAGAGTCATGTATAGGTATGTTTTGAAATTAACCATGAAATCTGGACAGAATTTTAGCGGGTGGAATGAAGAAATATAAAGGTGGAAGGAATAGACCAAAATGAATTATATATATATATATATATATATATATATATATATATATATATATATATATATATAATATATAGTATATAAATTTTAAATACAATTATATATATATAAAGTTATAGACTTCCAGTTTCCTGTCTGGCATGTGAGAAGTTTAGAAGTGTTCATTCTGTACTAGCAACTTGTAAAAAGCTGAACAAACTGAAAAATCAACAACTCTTCCTGGCTCTGTCTCAAAAGTGAGATCACTGTGCAATCCACTGCCCCCTACTCTGAAGAGAAGGACAGAGAGGAGATGCAGTAAAAGAAGTGATAAGAGGAAAATGTAGAGCATTGACCACATATATCAGAAAATGAAAAAAACTCTAAAATCCATAATCTAAGTTTTCACCTTAGGAAACAAGAAAAAGAAGAGCATATTAAATCCAAACTAAGCAGAAGTGAAAAGGAACAATAAAAATTAACAGAAATCAGTGAAATTAAAATAGGAAATCAATGGAGAATATTTAAAAAAACAGGTCTTTGAAAAGATCAGTGAAAGCAATAAACCTCTTGCCAGGCTAGCTAAGCAAAAAAAAAAAAAAAAAAAAAAAAAAAAATCACAAATTACTAATATCAGAAAGGAAAGAAATACATTGCTACACTACACTGCAATGGGAACTACAGTTCCCATTTACATTGACAAGAATAATAAAAGAATATTATGAACAATTCTATGCCCACAAGTTTGATATCCTAGATGAAATGGACCAATTCCCTGACAGACACAAACTGCCAAAAAAAACCTACAAGAAGACATATACAATCTAAATAGGTCTGGTTATATGCTTATTAAAGAAATTGAATTGATTATTAATAAACTTCCAAAACACTAAACACTGGGCCCAGATGTGCTCACTGGTAAATTATGTCAAACATTTAAGAAAGAAATTATATCAATTCTCTACAATGCCTCCCAGAAGGTAGAAGCAGAGGGAGTACATCCTAATTCATTCTTGAGGTCAGCATTACCCTAACAACAAACACAGACAAAAACATTAAAAGAAAAAACAAACAAACAAACAAACAAAACTACAGAACAATCTCTTTCATGACCTGGCTGCAAAAGTCCTCAAAAAGATATTAGCAAATTGAATCCAACAGTATATAAAAAGAGATATACCACAACCAAATCAGATGTATTCCAGGAATGCAAGGCTGGCTCAGCATTTGAAAAATCAATTAATATAATCTCTCATGTCAACAGATTAAAGAGGAAAAAACATATGATCATATCAATAGATGCAGAGAAAGCATCTGACAAAACTCCGATGTACACTCATGATAAAAACACTCAACAAAATAGGAATATAGGGAAACTTCCTCAGTTTGATAAAGAAAATCTACAAAAACCTACAAACAACATCATACTTAATGGTGAGAAAGTTGAAGCTTTTCTGTTAAGATCAGAAACAAAGCAAGTATTTCCCCTCTCACCACTGCTTTTCAACATCATACTGGAAGTCCTATCTAATGCATTAAGACAAGAAAGGGAAATAAATGTATCCAGATCAGAAAGAGGAAACAAAGCTGTCTTTGTTTGTAGGTAATATGGTCTGTTATGAAGAAAGAATTGACAAAAAGTGCCTGGAACTAATAAGCAACTATAGCAAGATTACAGGATAGAAGTTTAACATATAAAAGTTAATGTTATCCTATAAATAATCAATGACAAAGTGGATTTTGATATTAAACACACAATACCATTTATATTAGCGCCACTCCAAAATTAAATGCTTAAGTATGAATGTAACAAAATATGTATAAGGTCTATATGAGGCAAACTACAAATCTCTGATGAAAGGTATCAAAGAAGTAAATAAATGGAGAGGGAATTGCATATTCATGGATAGGAAAACTCAACATTGTCAAGATATCAGTTCTTCCTAACTTGATTATAGATTCAACCCAGTCCTAATCAAAATCCCAGCAAGTTATTTCATACATATTGATAAACTGATTCTAAACTTTATATGTAGAGCCAAACAACTCTGCAAGGCCAACTCGATCATGAAGGAGAACAAAGTCAGAGGACTGATGCTACTCGACTTCAAGACTTACCATAAAGCTACAATAATCAAGACAGTGTGGTATCAGCAAAAGAATAGAGAAATAGATCAATGGAAAAGATTGGAACCCAGAGACAGACACACATAAAAATACTCCGCTGATCTTTGGCAAAGGAACAAAGGCAAAACAATGGAGCAAAAATAGCTTTTGCAATAAATGGTGCTGGAATAACCAGACATCCACATGCAAAAATACTACAAAAAAACACAAACCTTACACCTTTCACAATAGTTGACAAAAAATGGATCATCGATCTAAATGTAAAATGCAAAACCACAAAACTCCTAGAAGATAACATAGGAGAAATCTTAGATAATCTTAGGTAGGTATGGTGATAACTTTTTAGCTACAACACCAAAGGCATAATGTATGAAAGAAATACATTATCAGCTAGATTTCATTAAATTAAAAACATATATACACTACCAAACATAAGGTAGATAGCTAGTGGGAAGCAGCCGCATAGCACAGGGAGATCAGCTCGGTGCTTTGTGACCGCCTGGAGGGGTGGGATAGGGAGGATGGGAGGGAGGAAGACTCAAGAGGGAAGGGATATGGGAATAGATGTATATGTATAACTGATTCACTTTGTTATAAAGCAGAAACTAAAACAAACAAACAAACAAACAAACCAAAAAAAAACTTCTGCTCTGCTAAAGGTAATGTCAAGAAAACAAGAAGACCAGGCACAGACCAGGAGAAAATATTTACTAAGACCCATCTGATAAAGAACTGTTTTCCTACATATACAAAAAACTCTTAAACTCATCAATAAGAAAATGAATAACCTGGTTAAAAACAGGATTTAACAAATACCTCACCAAAGAAGATATACAGATGGCAAGTAAGCATATGAAGAGATACTCTACATCATATGTCATCAGGTAATTGCAAATTAAAACTATAATGAGATGCAACTACATACCTATTAGAATGACCAAAATCCAAATCACTGACAATATCTAATGAGGATGCAGAGCAACAGGAACTCTCATTCTTTGCTCTTGGGAATGCAAAATGGAGCAGCCACTTTGGAAGATAGTTTGGTGGTTTCTTACAAAACTAAACATACTCTTACCATAGGACCCAGCAATCATGTCCCTTGGTACTTAGTCAAAGGAGTTGGAAAGTTATGTCCACACAAAAACTTGTACATGGATGTTTATAACAGCTTTATTTATAACTGCCCAAACTTGGAAATCACCATGATGTCCTTCAGTAGATGAATGGTCCATCTGTAGTCCATCCAGGCAATGAACTATAATTCACCATTAAAAAGAAATGAGCTAGCAAGCCATGAAAGAAATGGAAGACGCTTAAATGCATATTGAGGAAAAGAGGTGAATATGAAAGGTGACATACTATGTGATTCCAAATCTATGACCTTCTGGAAAAGACAAAAGTATAGAGACAGTAGAAAGATCAGTGGTTGTCGGGGGTTAGGAGGGAGGGAGAGAGGAACCAGAGGAACCCAGAGGGTTTTGGGGCAGTGACACTACAATGGTGGACACATGTCATTGGATATTTGTGCAAATTCATCAAACACACACCACCAAGAGTGAGCACTTGTGCAAACTAAGGACTCTGAGGGAAAATGATGCATCAATGTAGTTTCACTGATTGTGACAAAGGTACAGAGTACAGTTTTGCAAAATGTTATCATTAGGGGAAACTGGGTAAAGTGTGCATGGAACTCTCTGCATATGACTCTGTAACTATATGAAAAAATATTCCATTAAAATGTTATAAATCAGCTATTGCATAAGTAAAGAGCCACTCCAGGGTTTTACACTGAAAATGAAATGATAAAAAAAGGTTGAGAAACACAGAGATTGTCTATCCTTCTTGTCTGCTCACTGTTTAATGGGGCTCTGGAGAAAGGAAAAAGATGACTACTTTTTTTTTTTTTTTTTGCAGTATGCGGGCCTCTCACTACTGTGGCCTCTCCCGTTGCAGAGCACAGGCTCCGGACACGCAGGCTCAGCGGCCATGGCTCATGGGCCCAGCCACTCCGCGGCATGTGGGATCTTCCCGGACCGGGGCACGAACCCGTGTCCCCTGCATCGGCAGGCGGACTCCCAACAACTGCGCCACCAGGGAAGCCCCTCCCCTCTTTTTTAACACCTGAATAAATGAAGATCCAAAGAGGCTAAATGGGTGAGGTTGCACAGTGGCTGATGACAGCGTTGGGGACAACAGTCAGGATGGCTCCACTCCCGGTCTTGGACTATTTTTCATCTAAATAATCCTGCCCTAGATCAGCACCTTCTAATGCACAGTGAGAAACAAGCAGAAAGCTTGTCCACTGAATGCAGGGGGATTAACAAAAGGCACGTGGCCTCTCTCTTAAGACCTTCAGCCCTCAGGCGCCACAGGTTTCTACCTCAGGCTCTTTCATCTTTCTTTTTTAGAGCTTCAGTCCTGTAGAGGAGGATAATGCAGCCAGTATTCCTCTTGCTGAGTTTTTATGAGCTTCTGTGCTGAAGACAGCATGCCAGAAGCTATTTTGGGATGTATGGTTCAAAGTAATGAGAAAACCAACACAAGCAGTTGGGTGAAGGGAATGCACATCAAAGCAAGCGGCAGGGAGCACCCACATGCAGCGGGGCCGGGCTCCCTAAGGAGGGCTTCCAGGGGGCTGCTGCCTTTCCCTCCCTGGAGGACCGGTGCTGCTTGGCAGAGAAGGGAGTTCCCTCTCCTGAGCAACAATTTGCACTGAATACTCGAGTAGGAAGCAGTCATTACTAAGCCCTGCTTTTACATTTTTGCTCTGGGGATGAGCAGGAAGGAAACTGTATAAATACTGCAGAAAATAATTAGACAGTCAGGAGCTGCGAGGAAGGGACCATCACCATCTCAAGTATTTCCACAATGTCACGAGAAAAGGTGAAAATCCATAGAAGTGCTGTGCACATTGATTTTCCTTTGTTATAATTTGAATATTCTTTTAAAAATATAATTCATTCATTTGAAGTCTTGTGTGGAACTACCGAGAATGAGATGGCTAAAATTCCATAATCACAATCCCACTCCCCAGAAGCAATGACTATAAACAGCTGGTTCACATCCTTCACAAACCAAGAACACACACACACACACACACACACACACCTGTGTGTGTGCATTTTAATATTTTTTAAAAAATTCTTTAAAATCCTCATTAAAGGGCTTCCCTGGTGGTGCAGTGGTTGAGAGTCCCCCTGCTGATGCAGGGAACACGGGTTCGTGCCCTGGTCCGGGAAGATCCCACATGCCGTGGAGCGGCTGGGCCCGTGAGCCATGGCCACTGAGCCTGTGCGTCCGGAGCCTGTGCTCTGCAACGGGAGAGGCCACAGTAGTGAGAGGCCCGCGTACCGAAAAAAAAAAAAAAAAAAAAATCCTCATTAAAAAAACCCTAATAGATCTAAGAAGTCATAATCCTCCAAAATGAGGAGAAAGATGAAGAGAAGTAACCCACTGTATGACAAATACAAGCTCTTAAACTCCCATGTCGGTTTTAACCAAGTTTCACAGCTTATGGTCTTAATGTCTGTCCTTGGGTACATCATGTCAAGTCGGGGCATGCCGTTTGACACATCACTTGAAAAGAAACACTTCTAAATTTTCTTTAAACATCAAAGCTGATGGAAGTCGAAATTAGAATGATGACATTTCTGTCCTTACAGAGCTCAACTGAACAAAACATGGGTTTTTAGCAAAGGAGAAAAATGGGCTTGGGGTGCACAAGTAGATGTAATCAAGAGCTTTCTACAAGGCCGTTACAATGCATAGGAACTAGAGCATTTACTGCCAAAGTAAAGTTTCAAACACCTGAATACAGAATGGTCACGTGTACCTCAGAAAGAGTATTGGCTACCTATTGATCAAGGTGATAACACAATATTTTAATCAACATAGAAGCTTTTACTATTGTAAGGAAACTTACAGCTAGTTCAGAAATAAGAAGGCTTTATTACTTTGTTTTGGTTTTTGTTTGTTTGTAAAAATAAGGACATTCCAAAATCATTGCAAAGCACCTAAAATTATTTTGATATGGTACGGAATTTCTGTTGTCTGAGCTTATTTCAAGGAAGATAAAGAATGGTATTTGTAAGAGAAAACTAAATACTTCAAAATCAATTTATTTTAACAGAGAGAAAGCCAAATATTCTGGTTTGGTGTTGATATAATATCTGGTAGTAAGATACTCACAAACCCCTTTAAAAAATCTTAACAAGCCCATCAAGTAAGAGAACTTTGCCAAAATTTTAACACATTTCATTGCTTCTTTTCAGACACATTAACTATAGCTATTATAAGCTAAGAAAAATGAAATAAACTTTCTGAAAACCTTCTGCAACTTATTTATTCAAGTTTTATCTTTGCCATCATTTTTTCCATTCTGAAATAACCAAGCCCTTTACTTTCAAACAAACTTCTCTCATTTTTTCACTTGATAAACAGAAGTATATCTATGACTTTCATAAAGTTATATGTTTTACCACTATTATCTCTAGGATAGTCTAAATCACTACTAACCAAATTAACTACTTTCTAATTCACAGACAACGTTGGGAGATGGGTGACTGAGCACTGTCTGATATGCAGTGCACTTTTGCAGAGACCCACAAAGCTCACAGCCACTCACATTACCTCTGCAAGTTCTTCAATAAGCAAACACACTTATTAATATGATCAGAACCTCATCCACTCTGTAATGAGGCTTTGGTATCCTCTCCTATTGAAAAATTATCCATAGGACTTCCTTGGTGGCGCAGTGGTTAAGAATCCACCTGCCAATGCAGGGGACACGGGTTCGAGCCCTGGTCCGGGAAGAACCCACATGCCGTGGAGCAACTAAGCCCGTGCATCACAACTACTGAGCCTGCACTCTAGAGTCCGTGAGCCACAACTACTGAGCCCGTGTGCCACAACTACTTAAGCCTGTGTGCCCCAGAACCTGAGCATTGCAACTACTGAACCCGTGCGCCACGACTACTGAAGCCCGTGAGCTCTACGGCCTGTGTGCCACAACTACTGAGTCCACGCACCACAACTACTGAAGCCCACGCACCTAGAGCCTGTACTCCGCAACAAGAGAAGCCACAGCAATGAGAAGCCCGTGCACCACAACGAAGAGTATCCCCTGCTCGCCGCAACTAGAGAAAGCCTGCGGGCAGCAGTGAAGACCCAATGCAGCCAAAAATAAATAAATAAATAAATAAATAAATAGATAGATAGATAGATAATTTAAAAAATCAACATAAGTAACATTTAAAAAAATTAAAAAAATAAAAATTATCCACATATCTAAAAATTATCCATTAGTTAACTCAATAGAGTTAACTAAAGATTTCAATGGAGTTAACTAATTATCCATTAGTTAATTCAATGGAGTTAACAGTGTGTCTGTTAAGCAGACTCACTGCAGAATATACTTATTATTAATATGAAGACATTGGCAGGATAATGATTAAATCTGATGGAACGCTAGTTTTCCATTTTCACAATCATAAACAGTCTGTAGAAGTAATATTCTGTACAGTAAATCAGTATAAAAAATGTAAGAAGACCAGATTAATTAGCTTCTTAATAAAATAACAAACCTGAATCCTATTAAAAATTAAAATGTATGCCTGTTTTGTACAACATACTGATAAAGTCAGGAAATTATACTTACCTTTCAAAGGAAAATTATTAAGCCAGTCTTGGTTGTTCAAAGATTTACATCAAGTTAGTGAACTTGAATTTTTACATAAAAATGTTCCTAGCTAGTGGTTTCGTGAGGATTTTTTTTCTTAAAAACCTAGCATATTTAAAGTATTAAAAATTTGGTTTCATTATTGTTCTGAAAATGTTAGATGTATATACAATCACTTAATTTTCTCTAAAAAGCAATTAAACCAGAGCTTCCTTAATTTGAGTGTTTTTATAATCTAGTGTAATAATATCCCCTAGAGGTAGGAAAATATTTTAAATTCACACAATGAGAGGAAAAGACTTTTTTTCAATTTCAGACATGTAGACAACTTTCAGTTTTAATTCTACAACCTCAGCTACAGGTCAATAATAAAAAAAGAAACACAAATCTCAAGGGTCTGTTCTATTTTCTGTTGTTCAAAAAATAGTTTCTGAATTGGTCTGAGCTCTTATATGGTAAAATGAACAAAGCAAAGAAAACAAATCAGATTTTCTGTTGCCTCTCACTTGATGGAATAGTTTCCCATCATTCTGGTGGAGATTCTGAATCGCTGATGCACAAAGCAACTCACTCAGGTCTACACTGGATGTTCCCCAGATTGTGCCAGGAGGGCTGGCCGAGTGGTCCCAGGTCCTTGCCTCTGGCCTTGGATAAGTTAGATAATGCACAGACAGACTAATGGACTTGGCCAAGAACTAGAAACAAAAGCCAAAAAAAAAAAAAAAAAAAATGAGGTCGGGGGGACCTGGGAAGCAGAGAGTTATCAGAGGTAAAGTTCTGGTGGCACTTGGGATTTGGAGAGCCAAGGAATTATGCTCCTGGACCCCAAGAGCTGGGAATGACAGTTTTCAGGCAAAGCTGTTTGATTCTCTCTGGCTGATGAGTCCACTCTGGGGCATCTTGTGAAGAACCTCTAAAACTGTCCAAGAATAATTTTCAAACACTTAAAAACATGACTCATACAAATATTGAATAAACACATGTCAATGATTTTATTCAACTTGTTAATCAATGAGAACACCAACAAATGGTTTAAAGAAAGAGTAAAAATCATGTTGAAGAACTGGCTGTTTCTAGGCATTTTGAAAGAAGAAATGCTAGACTAAAATCTCTAGCTTGATACAGAAACAGGTTAATATAAGACAATAGAAGTGTAGCCTTTGGGTTACTTTTTCTGCCAGAGAGAAATCTACATGTTAACATATCTGGTATCTAGCCAGATAATAAATAGCAAAGTCAAACATAAATTCTCCTAAAAATAATCTTTGTGTGATATTCTTCATCAATGCCACAGTTTGACACTCTTTTGATTTTCAAGTTTTGGATATTTCTTTGAGGTATTAAAAAAAACATTTATGTATGTAAGACAATATTGGTCAATTCATTGTTTAAAATAAAAATAACATGTCCTTGAAAAGTTAAATAAAATGTATTTTAGAGTTGCACTAAAAAAACTGATTATAATATAGGCCTCAAGTAACTTTTTTCAGCCTCTCTTTTTTTTTTTCTTTTTGCTGTTTCTTAACCTTTTTTTAAGTGAAGTATAGTTAATTTACAATGTTGTGTTAGTTTCAGGTGTACTGCAAAGTAATTCAGTTATACATACATATGTATATCTATTCTTTTTCAGATCCTTTTCCATTATAGGTTATTACAAGATATTGAATATAGTTCCCTATTATACAGTAGGTCCTTGCTGTTTATCTGTTTTATGTATAGTAGTGTGTATCTGTTAATCCCAAACTCCTAATTTATAGGCCTCAAGTAATTTCATGGAGGAAAGTAATACAAAAATCTCCTGATTAGAGGTAACTCAAGCTTATGCATAGTGTATTTACTTCGAGTGAGATGGGCTGCTTGCTGATTCTCACTTTCAAGAGGAAATTTGTACCATTCTTATTTTGATTGCATATTGAGACTTAAGGACTGTATCTCTTAGTCTTAACTAAAACTAGAATATAATTTTCTATTAAACAAAAAAGGTAAATTATAAGTTTTTATTGTGTCTTTTTTATGTGTCTATAAGCCCTATGTGCCTCACAGAATTAAAATATTATGTTTTTTCGGGCTTCCCTGGTGGCGCAGTGGTTGATAATCTGCCTGCTAATGCAGGGGACACGGGTTCGAGCTCTGGTCTGGGAGGATCCCACATGCCACGGAGCAACTAGGCCCGTGAGCCACAACTACTGAGCCTGCATGTCTGGAGCCTGTGCTCCACAACAAGAGAGGCCGTGATAGTGAGAGGCCTGCCCACCGCGATGAAGAGTGGCCCCTGCTTGCCACAACTAGAGAAAGCCCTCGCACAGAAATGAAGACCCAAAACAGCAAAAATAAATAAGTTAATTAATAAACTCCTACCCCCAATATCTTCTTTAAAAAAAATATATATATATATATATTATGGTTTTTCAAAAGATTCACAGTTACATGCGGTAGATAACTTACTTTGATGGAATAAACAATATTTTCACACCTTATGTACCACGCTTTTAAATTATATAAATAATATTGTGATTGGCATAATATAAATTCATGAGATATTATAGTGATAATTGATAATTTTTTGCAATTATGTATGCATATGTTCGAGTCTGCATTTTAACAAGATACCCAGATCTTATCTTGATTTACATGCCCACTAAATTCTGAAAAACCCTGCTGTAGGACACAGGATAAGTAGGACCCAGATTCTAATACTGCCTTTGCCACTTGGTAGCTTTGTCATCATACACAATTTACGTAACCTACTATAGGCTGTTTTTCATCAGAAACTGGAATAGTAATGCTTACGGCTTAGAATTTCTGTGAGCACTACGTAATTCTGTATCTATAAACTTCCTGGCAAATCCAACAGTGTATCAATGTTAGCCAACACAATAATATTATTTAGAAAAAATGAGACTAGAGTTTAATTTTCCATAGAAACATGTTAGAATTAAGACAAGTAACTATAGCATTAAGGGTCGTAATCCCTATGAAATAAAACTCAGTTAATTGAATGGGCAAATATTTACATTTCATTAGGACAAAGTTCCAACTTCTCAAGTAATTGTATGTAGACAGTGATTCTCCAATAGTAGTTTCAGATTCCACAGCAGCATCAGAAGCAGCAGCATTTGGAAATTTGTTAGACATGCAAATTATCCAGCCCCAGCCCTTACCTACTAATCAGATGCTCTAGGGCTAAGGCCCGGCAGTCTGTGTTTAACAGTTCCTCTAAGTGATTTGATACAAGCCTAAAGTTCAAGAGCTGCTGATCTAGACCAACCTCCAGGATACCTGACCCAGGTACTTCCATAAGGTTATCTAGTGAATACTTCCAAAGCAGCAAGCCAAACCATGAATACCAGGCACTGAAACTTTGCTAATGTACTTTGTTGGCATCAGTTTCCTGGGCCTGAGGGAGGATCATTTAGCTCTAATATCTAGACTATCTGATTCTAAGAGCTTGGTGTTTTCAGTGTGAATAATCTCAGTTATGAGTTTCCTATGAGAGAAGAATTTTTGTAATTACTTGCACCCTCAGAAAATCTGCAACCAGCCTTTTTCCTGGAGGCTTTTGGATGCTATGGCTGGCTCTGAGCACACAGGAGTTGCGTCTTATTAAAAGAAGGCATAGAAGTGTTTTTGTAGCTGTAGAATATCCCTTTAGTAACTTCCCTGCTCTTGTTTTGTTTACAGCAATTTCATTCCTCAGCTTCACAGCTCAGGGTGTTGCCAGGAGGTCTTATCAACAAAGGCAGTAGAGGAAATGAAGAGATAAATTTTAAAAAAAGAGTGAATTTGAACCTAATTTTTTGTTTTCTTTTTGGCTAAAATGAATTTGCAGGTGTTAGTTTTTAAAATTAGATGTTTGAAAAATCCTACATCTGTTAGAAAGAATTTAATGATCACTTAGTTACCCAGACATCTAATGAATTCTTTCCCTTTGTGGCACCCATAAAGGGACAGTATTCATGAATCGGCTTTCTTCACTGGGAGGGATGTCAGTCATCTACACAGAGAAGAATCTTCCTCTGGAAATTTCTATACTGGGTTTGATAGCTTAAAGGGAGACTCACGCACCAACTAGTACAATAGTTGGTCCTCACCCACCAACTAGTACAATAAAGACACACGTCTTACCTTTCACCTTTGACTGCAACATTACGAGGTTTAGTTGTATGCAGAAAAAAATTCATTTCTCCAAAACCTTTTCTGGTTGCCACATCTTACAACAAGCACAAGGTTCCACAGCTTTAGATGTTGGCTTCAAAAAGCAGATGAAAGATCATCATTTCAAACATCTCTGGAACTCACTGGGTGATTTCCAATTTTTTGGTTCTATTTCTTCTCTCAGACGCAGGACAACTTTTGATCTTGGCTAGTTGTCTGTTTTCTCCATTTGTCCTACAGCTCATTAGTCAGTATTTTTTCTGTCTCTTGAACTCTCGGTTTCCTGACTTCTGGTATTGACCTGATCCCATATGTATGTTGTACTTATATGCTCATATTCACACACATTTTTCGGAACCCTGTAAACAGCTGGGATAATATTATCAGTATGTTGCAACCCACAATCCCATGATTCTCTGTATCCATTACATTTTCCAGTAGATACAAAAAGTAGTATTAGCTTAGATATTAATAAGGAGTCTTAAAAGCAGAAAAAAAATCACAGTGCACTCTAATAAATATGATAGAAATTTGCAAAAAGTGCTATGGAAAATACAGTGGAAGAGGATATAGCACATCCTAAGCAAACAAGAAAACCATCCCAGAGGAACTGATGTTTGAGCTGAGATTTTACTAATGTATAAAGTGATTAAAAGTGACTGTTATAACCCCTCACACCCACTTATACTTATAGGTGAAACTCTACATAGTCCAAGCCTGTGACAGCCTCTAAATACAAAAGCATCCTGTGAGATCTGCCCCCCGATCTCAGTCACATAGAGAATACTAGGGACAAAGAAACTCAGCATTTAGATGGCTTTGTGGGATTCACCTGTCTGACATTTTAATTGGTAGATTTAACTAGAGTTTGACAGTTTTGGTTGGGTAAGGGTAAAAATAACCAGGAGTGTATTAGTTACCTAGAATTTGGGAGAGGTTAGCTGGGTGGTCTGATTTAGCATCTCTTGTGAGGTTGCAGGTAAGATGCTGGCTAGGGTGCCAATCATTTATGGTTTGATGGGGAATGGATCCACTTCTAAGATGGTTAATTCACATGACTGGTGTCAGGAGCCCTCATTTCTGCTGGTTATTGACAGGAGGCTTCAATTCCTCATCATCTGTTGTCAGGAGACCTCACTTCTTCATTTCATTAACTTCCCCATTGGGCTTTTTAGGTGTCCGACTTCCTCCAGAGCAAGTGATCTGTCTGAGAAGAGGGAGACAGCCAGGATGGGAAGATGCCAAAACCACACCAGAAAATGTATAGACAATTTGGATTGGAGGCTTGGCAGAGAGAATTATGAAAGGGACACTGAACAAGTTAAGAAACTACTCCTTCCCACTACTCTTGGGGAACATACCCAAATCTTTACATTGCTTTCAAGCTTCACCAGGTCCAAGAGTTGGCTCCCTCTTAAGCCTCATCTCCTCGGATGCTCCTGTGTTTTTCTCTCCCTCTCCCTCTCACTCTCCCAGGCACATTGGCTGATTTCCTTGAAGATCCTTAAATAAGGCACATCCCTGCCTTTTCACATTATGTACCCTCATTTGGAAAACTTTTCCCCACACTTTTACCAAATTATTCTCTATTGAGTTATCATACTAAACTTAAACCTCAGTGCGTCAGATCAAAACCTCTTGGTTTCAGTTAGCTGCTAAGCCATTTTCTCATACAAAATTAGTATTTATTAGTATTAGTAGTAGTATTAGTAACAGTAGTGTTTCAGGGTCATTTTTAAGTTTGCAATTATACATCTAGTAGTGTCTTTATTTAATCTTTAAACTAAAGTTTAAGCCATATAAGAAAAAAAAAACATACAGACCTATTCCAAGGGCCAAGTACAGTGTCTGGTAACTTACACACATTTAGTCATTTCTTTGTGTGTGTGTGTATGTGTGTGTGTGAGATTTTCTTTTTTCTTTTTATTTTTTTTAACATTTTTATTGGAGTATAATTGCTTTACAATGGTGTGTTAGTTTCTGCTGTATAACAAAGTGAATCAGATATATGTATACATATATCTCCATACCTCATCCCTCTTGCATCTCCCTCCCACCCTCCCTATCCCACCAATCTAGGTGGTCACAAAGCACCAAGCTGATCTCCCTGTGCTATGAGGCTGCTTCCCACTAGCTATCTATTTTACATTTGGTAGTGTATATATGTCAGTGCTACTCTCTCACATCGTCCCAGCTTCCCCTTTCCCTTCCCCATGTCCTCAAGTCCATTCTCTACATCTGCGTCTTTATTCATGTCCTGCACCTAGGTTTTTCATAACCTTTTTTTTTTTTTTAGATTCCATATATATGTGTTAGTATATGGCATTTGTTTTTCTCTTTCTGACTCACTTCACTATGTATGACAGACAATAGGTCCATCTACCTAACTACAAATAACTCAATTTCGTTTCTTCTTAGGGCTGAGTAATATTCCATTGTATATACGTGCCACATCGTCTTTATCCTTTTGTCTGTCCCTGGACACTTATGTTGCTTCCATGTCCTGGCTTCTTTCTTTGTGACATCTTTGTCTGGTTTTGGTATTAGGGTGATGGTGGCCTCATAGAATGAGTTTGAGAGTCATCCCCTCTGTGCTATATTTTGGAAGAGTTTGAGAAGGATTGGTGTTAGCTCTTCTCTAAATGTCTGATAGAATTCGCCTGTGAAGCCATCTGGTGAATAATAGTTATGCGTGAGTGATTTACACAGAAGTTTAATGTAAGTTGTAAGAAGTAACAGAAAGAGGAAAGAGTGTAAATGATTGACTCAAAGATTTCTAACCTTTGATATTGGAATAATTTTGGGAAAATGAATCAGTTTGGAGTCATGTTAAATAAATGCACTGTGCATGAAGATGTGATTCCCTTGGAAACAATAAAAGTGCCATTTATTGAGCACCTAGTCCATGGTCATTAATCCTTAAAACAACACTTATAGGTAGAATTCGTGTCCACCTTTTACAAGTGATGACACAGCAGCTGAAATACATGGAATATCTCATCCAGAGTCACTCAGTAAGGGATGTAACCAAGGTCTAGACCACATGCCTCAGCCATTTCTGCATTTGAGATGCAACCTTGAGGCTGATGAAGGGGTTCAAATATTCAAGAAAGGGTGGATACAGATAAATAATTATGAAATTTGCCCCTTTGAAGATCACTGGTAACTTGATGATTAGAAAGACTAGGTCAGAACTTAAGGATTAAAGAAGGTTAATCACGGGACAATTTTTTATAAGCATATAGTAATTTTGGATCTATCTTTCAGAAAGAGATGTAAGAAGGTGTCAGCAGAGAAGACTGTGTTGATTGAGAGCATTGATATCCATGAGTGAGAAAGGGGCAGATAATTTTGTGAAGCCATGATAGCTGAAAACTGCCCTAACCTGGGGAAGGAAGTGCACATTCAGGTCCAGGAAGCACAGAGTCACAAACAAGATGAACTCAAAGAAGTCCACACCAAGACACTTTCTAATTAAAAATGGCAAAAATTAAAGATAAAGAGAGAATTTTAATATAAAAGCAAACAAAAAAACAAAAACAGACTCTAGATATAGAGAATAAATGGGTGGTTGCCAGAGGGAAGAGGGATGGGGACCTGGGTGAAATAGCTGAAGGGGATAAATGTCCAGTTATAAATAAGCCACCGAGATGTAATGTACAGTGTAAGGAATATGGTCAGTAATATTGTAACACCTTTGTATGGGGACAGATTGTTACTAGACTTTCATGGTGATCATTTCATAATTTATGCAAATGCAAAATCAATATGTAGTATACCTGAAGCTAACAATAATGTACATCAACTATATTTCAATAAAATTGTCTTTAAGAGCACATATATCACAAAAGAACATATATATAGCACACATAATTCCATATCCCAAAGTATAAAATTGGGAAAAATAAAAGTACAAATTTCAAAACATACAAACTTTATTCAATTTTTATACAAAAGATGCAAACATATTCTTCATATAAAAAGCACTTACACATCAGAAGAAAAAAGATTAACCTCTGTAGAAAAGAAATATAAATGGCTAATAATGCATAGCATCAATCAAAATAAGTATAAATATATAAATAGTGAGGTATGGATATTTAACTATCAAACTTACAGAGCTTACCCATATCAATCATACTTGGTATTAGCAGTGTTGGGAGAAAGAAGGACCATCACAGAGTTCATGGGAAAGCAATGCAACAGTAATTTCAATATTTAAAAGGCTCAAACTGTTTGATATATCAATTCCATTTTTGAAATTTTTATGGTTATACCCATATTATTATTTTTTTATTGAAGTACAGCTGATTTACAAGGTTGTGTTAGTTTCAAGTGTACAGCAAAGTGATTCAGATATATATATATATTTTCAGCTTACTTTCCATGATAGGTTATTACAAGATATTGTATATAGTTCCCCGTGCTGTATGGTAGGTCCTAGTTGTTTATCTATTTTATATACAGTAGTGTGTACCCACATTATTGATTAAATATTCTCCAGCATTGGAGGAAAAAAATACTTGAAAATAATCTGAATCTTAATCACTAGGAGATTGTTTAAATAAATGTGTTATATTCATACAATGGATCACTGAGTAGTCCTTATAATGAATTAAGTAAAATATTATAAATTAATATAGAAAAATATCTACACTATATTACCAACTAAAAGTGTGTTAGTGTCAGAATAGCATGTATTGTATGAACTCATCTGTGTTAAAGCATTATCTTGGTTAATATGCTTAAATGTATATATAGAGTTAATGAAGAATATGTCTGGAATAATATCCATGAAACACTTAGGCTATTTTGGGGAACTGATTGGGGAAAAAGAAAATGGGACATTATATTTTTACTCTGTGCTTAGGTATTGTTTTTATTTTAAACATTCCTCATATAACATTAATATTTGACTCTGCATTTAGGTAGTGTTTCTGTCTTAAACTATATGCAAATAGCCATTTTATAATCAAAATGACTTTACAGTTAGATGACTTTCTTTTAAACAGTAAATACACATTACTTTTACAAATAACAACGAAAATTTAATATTTTTACATTTTATTTTTTAATTTAACTTTATACTCTCTGGTTATGTTTTCTTTACCATCTATTATTTTCTCTTCAGCTCTCCTAGGAATGCTAATATTTTATTTAAAATATGTACTTGTGGAGAAAATAATCTACATTGCCGTATAAACAATGTTAGAGCGTTGTCATCTTGCTAAAATTTTAATGACTTATATATGGGCATTACGTACTGAGATAATAGATATGATAGCATTCTTAGTAGCCTGAATGGCTATTTCATTTGTTCTATTTACAGTGAAGTTCCAAGGTTCATTTAGGTTCTGAGCCCCTGGGTCTCTGCTTATTTTCATAGTTCAACTTATACAACTTCTAAAGGTATGACCGTTATGCATATAATAAAGTAATAATGCCCTAATGATACCCCAATGCATGGAGAAAGTTAATTAACTTTCATAGGTGAGCGGTACGCTCCGAAAATAGTTGACGTAGTTTAATTAGTAGTCAGGCAGCAAAATGTTTACAAAGAACTTTGAACTTTTCTAGTGAACTAGTCAAGTCCCAGAGGCCAACCAGGTGTTTCTGTTTAGTGTTCTTTTACTGTTTTTTTAGGGAATGAGAGAAAGAGAGAGAGAGAGAGGAGAGAGATCCCTAACTTCTAGCCAAAATGCAAAGCTGCCTTCACTTTCTCAAATAATATGGTACCTAAAGCTGAAGCCGTGCCTTTTGCTAGTGCACTTGAGACCGTAAATACCGTATTTCCAGAAAGCTTCTAAAATGCGTGGTGCTGGGACTTCCCTGGTGGCGCAGTGGTTAAGAATCTGCCTGCCAATGCAGGGGACCCAAGCTCGAGCCCTGGTCCGGCAATATCCCATATGCCGCAGAGCAACTAAGCCCGTGAGCCACGACTACTGAAACCCACGCATCACAACTACTGAAGCCCGCATGCCTAGAGCCCGTGCTCCACAACAAGAGAAGCCACCACAATGAGAAGCCCGCGTACCGCAACGAAGAGTAGCCCCCGCTCGCCGCAACTAGAGAAAGCCCGTGTGCAGCAACGAAGACCCAACACAGCCAAAAATAAATAAAATAAATAAATAAATTAAAAAAGAAGTGCATCGTGGGCTTCCCTGGTGGTGCAGTGGTTGAGAGTCCGCCTGCCGATGCAGGGGACACGGGTTCGTGCCCCGGTCTGGAAAGATCCCACATTGCCGCGGAAGAAGTGCATGGTGCTAACAATTACATTTGAGATTGTCAGTGCCTTGCTCATTAAATAATAACATTCTAGAATCAGTCATTTGTATTTTTGGTTAATTTCTAAAACTTTCTAAAACTACTAGTTTTAAAAATCATGTGTGAAAAATTACTGTCTGCATTCAAGTTTTCAATTAGAATTTAAAGCCAGTTTAAAGAGCAGACCTTTTAGGAGTCTTCTCTATGAATATTCAGTCAATTTATACTTAGTATCAATTTCCTGCTTTGAATCTCAGTATTTGCCATGACATTTAATATCTTCAATAATTTTGAGCTAATAATTATTTGTATGCACAAATTCTGATCACAAGGGGGAATATGCAATGTTTTATGACATTCTTACTACAAAGATACTAGAACAAATTACCTGTGTTGGAAATAAAATTGTATCTTAGATTAATGCTGTTTGTATAAGACAGGAAGCATGTTTGTAATAAAGTCAAATTCACTAACAAAGTACAGAATTCTTTCAAGGTAGAAAGGTTTGCCAGAGGCATGTAAACAAATAAGCCAAATGTAAATAAAGAAATCAACCTGACTGACCCAGCCACTAAGGCCACTGATGATTATAGCAAAGTTACTTCCAAAGTTTGAAATTTATTGAACCAATATTGGGCCCATGGTGGGAGACTTTGGAAAGCTTGCTTTTCTACCTGCCTTTAGGAAATTGTACATTAAAAACTGAATTCATAATTCTGTTCTTCTGGGAAAGTCAAGTGCAGTATAAAAGCCAGTTTTGACATTTATAGACACTTCAAAATCAAACAGTAGAGGATTTGTCATTGCTTCAGAACCCTGTGATGAATATTTTCTAGTTAACAGTATAAATATTTTACCCTCTTTTGCATCTCTAACTATCACTTATGTTAAAAGTTTTCTTCACAGGGAACTATATTCAGCATCCTGTGAATAACCATAATGCAAAAGAATATGAGAAAGAATATATATAGGTATAACTGAATCATTTTGCTGTAAAGCAGAAATTAACACAACATTGCAATTTAACTATACTTCAGTAAAGTAAATGAAAAAAATAAATTTTTGAAGTCATCTAGAAAAAAAGAGTTTTCTTTATGATATTATAGAATTAAGTCAAGGAATGTCTTTATTAATGGGCTACCCCTTTTATGTATTATGTTTCCCTTTAACCACTGTAAGAGAAATACGTATACGTATGGAACAACACTGCATTTTTCTCAATTTCTCTTATAATTATAGACATTCAAACGTGGTGTGTACCAGTGTTAAAATGTGTTCTAGATAAGATTCTTTTGACCTTTGATTTAAAGAAAAATGGGATATTTCAGGTGACAATGGGCAAGATTGCAATTCATTTCTACACGATATATGCAGCTCTCTCCTTACATCTGTATGTGACAGGGTCATTTACTTGGACATTAATTCTCACAGTTCTCAGTATAATCATCCTTTCTCCACTCCCAATAGATGGACTACAAGCTCCCTCACCTCAGGGGAAATTAAGGACAAGCCCCTTTCTGACTTTTCTTCTTGAATTTCCCTGCTTCTGGGGAGGATTATCCTGGGATAAGAGCCAGTGGATTTACCTTGACAGAGGGCAACAGAGGTCAGGAAGGAGGCCTCAAGGTCGGAGGCACTGCTGTACCTGGACACTCATGAAACTGACCCTTTGGGGCTTTCAGCCACAGGGAAGGCTTGCAAAGTCCTGAGCCTAATTTCAAAATCATATTTTTTTTTCTTAAACTTTTTCTTGCCATATAACCTTCAGATGGCAGAATACACAAAACCTAAGTGAATTCCTCCTAATACGTGTATCCTTGTAATCACCACCCAGATCAAGATAAAGAAATTATATTTATATTTGCCTTTGATCAAAGAGAGCTTTTCAAACTGTATATGCTCAGGTCTCCATAACACTTGGACTCTTACCTGTTACAGGTGTTAAACATACAAAGAGACAGGACCTGAAATGAAGGAAACGGTGTCAGGAGATAGCTCTCTGCTCTCTGCTTTTATTTTATTTTATTTTTCCCCAGCCTTCATGCGCCCACGGGGGAGCAGGGTTCCCACCATCCAACAAGATTATTGGATACAAACAGGATTTATGAGGACAGTCAAGTCTTTATTTAATTTTATTTTTTTTATATTGGAGCATAGTTGATTTACAATGTTGTGTTAGTTTCAGGTGTACAGCACAGTGAATCAGTTATACATATACATGTATCTATTCTTTTTCAAGTTCTTTTCCCATTTTGGTTATTACAGAATATTGAGTAGAGTTCCCTGGGCTATACATCAGATCCTTGTTGATTATCCATTTTAAATATAGCAGTGTGTACCTGTCCATCCTAAACTCCTAATCTATCCTTCCCCCCACTCCCAGTAACCATAAGTTCATTTTCTAAGTCTATGAGTCTGTTTTGGTTTTGTAAATAAGTTCATTTGTACCAATTTTTTTTTAGATTTCACATATAAGTGATATTATATGATATTTGTCTTTCTCTGTCTGACTTACTTCACTTAATATTCAGTATGATAATCTTTAGGTCCATCCATGTCACTGCAAATGACATTATTTCATTCTTTTTAATGGCTGAGTAATGTTCCATTGTATATGTGTACCACATCTCCTTTATCCATTCACTGTTCAATTTCAGATAACCCTGAATGGTCTTAACCAGAGATAACCATCTGGAAGAGGAGACCAAAGGGGATGCCCTGACATTAAATTGTTGTATAAAATATCAGAATACTAATAAAAGTTAGGAAATGGAAGTGAACTCCAATATAGAATAACATTCAATTTACTGCCAACCCAATAAGATGGAGGCTTCAAGTTAACTTCTGGTTTTGGGTTCCATGATAGAAAATAAAGGAATTACCTTTCATTTTTCTTTTGCAACCTGAAGTTGTGGAGGTCAGTGTGTATTTTGTTAGGTTAGGTTGTGATGAAGCACCTCACCCACAGCCAAGTCCTAAATCCCACAGACTTAACACAACAGAAATGAATTTCTCAGGGGTTCCAGGAGGGTCTCAGTCTGGCAGAGAGTCAGCTGCTTGCTATGTCCATCTGTGGTCATTGTAACAGAGGAAGGAAATGTGGCCCAAAGTGCAGAGAAGCTTAAAGCTGGTTCCCAGAAGTGACACAAGTCAGACCATCTCCCTCAGGTTCAAATGAAAAAAGTGCAGCCTTACCACATGTTTGGGTGATCAGCATCAAGGACAACACAAAGTTCATCCCAGCTACACAAACTACAGCTTTTCCATTTCCCTCAAGGAGCTGCTTGAATGCTAATGCAGAAAGCAGCGTATTACCTTTCTTTGCAATTTCAAATATCCTCAATGAAGCCGCTAATCTCTTCTGTGTGCCATTTCAGGGTACTTCTGTTTTTCCTGCCTGCCAACAGAGAAGGTAATAACTGTTTTTCAATTTCCCAAAGATTACTTTCCACCACAGACATTTTATCAGGTTTTAGAATGGCATGTATGCCAAGGTGATCTGAGCATATATTTTACTTCTTTTATTGCTTTTTGCAAATATAGAGGCTTTATTCCTTTACATGCCGATTTTAAGGAAGTTCTTTCTAAGAGTTTGGGTGATTTATGCTTTATTTTGTATTCCGTTTTTATTAGAAACAGGCTAGTGGCTTCTAGTGTTTGAATTGGAATTTGGTTCACTGACAGTAAAATAGCAACCATTTATCATACACTTTCAATCCATTCTTGTTCTCTTCATTATTTGAATGTGGATTGGGTCCATAAAAATGAAAAATAGCTTTCACACTCCAGAACAGACATTCTATTTAATGCTTGGGTGTCACTAGAGTGTAGTATTGAAGTACATACATTTGGAAGCTGGACGCCTGGGTTTGAATCCCAGCTTTGACCTTGTGTGACTTTGGGGAAGTTTCCTAAATTCTCCATAATTTAATTTCCTCATCTGGGGAAGATAATAGTTAACCACCACCGTAAATTGCAGGGTCTGTGAACGGACTTTAAATGAATGAATACTTGTAAATTGTTCAGAATGTTTGTTATATAGTAAGCGCTATATGAGCTTTTGCTATTATTGTTATTGTTATCATTGCTATTATTATTTTAATCAGAACAAACCCTACATGACGTTTTGCCAACCAAATGATTTCATTGCATTATATAAATTGTATTCTGGCAATGGCAGAAATGGTTCCAAAAAATAATGTGACTGGAAATAATGTCGCACTTATTGTCAACAGCTATCTGCTGGAAAAACAGACAGAAAAGGTTAAGTAATTTGTATATAGTTACATAGCTCATAAATGACATTGTGTATGTACCAAGTCCAGTGCAGAAACAGAGCTCTCAATGCACCTCACACCGTTGCTGACAGGTGAGGTCCAAAACATGTGGTTGATAAAAAGAAAGGTTTATGGTTAAGGCTGCAATGGCCACTGAAAATGTAGATATTTTATTCTTTGCTGTATGGAAGAGTATTACTTTATCCCAGGGCTATCTATCAGATAATAACATATCTAAAACAACTTCTTCATTTTGAAACAAAGTAAATTCACTGTCCCGTTACATAGATATACATTTCCTAACCAAAGAAATTTGTGTGAAAGTGTTTTCTTGATCAAAATATTTTACACTATCTTGCTTTCAGTTTTGCTTGTTTTTCTAATTGACATACTTCTCTTTAATACCAACGAACTGAAACCTCCTTTTTCCTATTGTACTTTCAGTGATGGCTATTCTAAAAATTAATCCTGTTGTAGAGCTGATTTTTGCCCACAAATTCAGGTATCTTGAGAAACAGAATCTTGATCCTTGAATATCCTCCAAAATGTGTGACATTATGGTATAGTTCCTTTAGATGAGGTCACATCTTTTAAATTTTTTTTTCTGAAAAGTTTATCCCCATGAAACAGTTAAGGATGATAGCTATTATCTTGTGACTTCTTGTAGTAATGGAGGCTAAATTGGCAGACATGGAGAGATTTGAAATTTACTGACCGTGATAGATTCCCTTGATAAGAAGCCCCTAAGAATCCTCTCTCTTAATCTGGACTGATCATGAATGGATTTGAAAACACATGGTCGTGTTTTAACTCACTCACTAACAAGAGTTTATGACACGCATCAAAGAGAAGACTATTTGAATATCTTGGAAAATAATCAGAGAAAAGCCATAGTCCCTGCCTTTAGGGACATCACACTGGAAGGGCGGAAAAGGCAATTAAAATAATGATTATAGTAGTGTGTTAAAATTTATATGGTAACATATGGAAGATGGTGTGGGAGAAGGTGAGGAAGTCTTCCTTGAAGATGTCCTATCTATGCTGAATTTTGAAACAGAAATAAGAATTATATACTTGAAGAAGTTTAGAAGAATATTCTTCCAGGAAGAGAGACGAAGCTGCAGGTGCAAAGACTTAGAGGCAAAAAAACTCATGACAGGTCACGGAGTTGAAAACAGTTTATGTCGGCCAGAGCGTGACATGGGAAGCAGGGGAAGATGAGGGTCAAGCCAGAGGAACAGGTAGGGGGTGGTCAGCTCCAGCCTGATAACCAAATCTGGCCTGAAGCCGAGATCTGTGAAGAAAACTCTACAGAAGCACAGCCAAACCTGTTTATTTATGTGTGTCCTATGGCTTTTTGCACAGCGACAGCAGAGTTGAGTAGCTCCATCAGAGACCTTATCATCTTCAGAGCCTAAAATATTCACAGTGTGGCTGCCCTCCTGCTAAGTTTTAGGCTGAATGATGTAGAACCATAGATGCCTTTCTAAACATTTTGATTTTTACCATGAAGACAATAAGAAAAGCTTTCACATAACTTTAAACCCAGGGGTTAGGCTGCCTTGTGCAGAATGCAGGGAGAGACTGGCAAGTACAGAAGCAGGGACACCGGCTATGAAGCTGTTGCACATGAAATGCCCCGTAGGCCTAGACTTGAGGTCAAGGGCATCAGAGAATGAAAAGGAAGAGGTGGATTTGAGTGACTGTAAACTGATAATATCATCATGACATCACTGATTGGACACGTGGAATAAGAGAAGGAGTGCTGATAAGGAACAGATGTTGGGTTGGCATCCAGAATGTATCTGAACTCATTTGTTAAGATTGGGGGCTCAGGATGGGTGGATCTGAGGAAGAGTCGTGATGATGAATGCTGTCTGAAACCTGTCGAGTTGGAGGTGATTATGGAAAAATAATTGGCCAAACTGAGAAGGCATTTTCCTACCTGGGTCTAGAACTGGAGAGGAAGGTCTAGACTAGAAATAAAGATTGAGATATTAGCAGTTTGGTAGTTGAAGGTCACTGAGGAAGAGTTTGCAAGAAGATGGGTCAGGACTTAGATGACACAGTAGATGGAGTTTCAGATGTAGAAGTGATAACAGAACAGTGTGCTGTTTTGGAATTGAAGGTGGGAGCCCATGAACAAGGAAGGGGAGGAAAGAACAGAAAACAGTCCTGGACTCAGGCTGGAGGTGAGCTCAGTCACATGGGCTGGGAGACGCCCATCAGACCATCAACCAGTAACTCACTGCCAATAAGGAGCACTGGTGGTAGAAACTGAATGGGACTTAGGAGTAAAAGTGGTGAAAGGAAGGAGAAGCAATAAGTAACATAATTTTGTTAACAAAGTTGGCCACAGAGAGGAGAAGAGAAAAAAGACAGAGTAATAGCTCAGGGGAAAAAAAAAGACATTTTCAAAGTTTTGTTTAGGGATCTAGAAATAGACACAGAAAACAAACCTATGGTCAACAAAGGAGAAAGGGGGAGGGATAAATTAGGAGAATGGGATTCACATGCCCATTACTATATATAAAATAGATAAACAGCAAGGACCTACTGTGTAGCACAGGGAATTACACTCAATATTTTGTAATAACCTATAAGGGAAAAGAATCTGAAAAAGAATAGGTATGTACATATCTACGTATGTATAACCGAATCACTGTGCTGTACACCTGAAACTAACACAACATTGTAAACCAACTATACTTCAATAAAAAAAGAAGAAGAAAATTAATGGTATTTTATAATAAAAAAGATTTATTTCCTAAAAAGGGGGGGAATCTAACATTTTTTGCATGATGAATGAAAATAATGAGTAGGTACGGTTATAAGGGAAATTACATAAGCTTGAGAGTTAATGAACCTTGGCTTGAATCTTTGCTCTGTCCATTGCTTGTTGTGTAGACTTTACATTTTGCTAAAACATTCTGAGCTTCAGTTTTCTATTATGTAAATGCAGGCAATAATTTCTACCTCGCAGGCTGATATTTTGAGTTGAGTGAAATTATGCTGGTAAATTACCTGGCAGAATGCCTGCCACATAACGGGGAGTTCAGTAAATTATTTTGTTATTTTTTAATAACTGTAATAATTATTTTTATATACTCATTAGTTAATACTAATGTAGGTTACTTTTTATTGAACCAAACTCTCAGAAGACTTCAGGTATGAAGAGGTCAGGAACTCACAAAAAGCACAGAACTGTAAGGACACAAAGAGATTTTACTTACTGTGACCTTGAAACATTGGGGTACAGGGTGACTGTCTTGGTGAAGGGAAAGCAGGGTGAATATTTCTGAATGAAGTTTTCTGAAAAAGAGTGTGGCATCATCTAAAGCAAGCTTACTTCTCTTAATTTTAGTTTTCATAAAAAATGTATTTCATAAAAATGTTATTTGGATAAAAAAGATGTTCTGGATTAGCATAATGGAAGCAGTCTTTATCTTTGGTCTAGAAGACATTAATCAATTTCTCACGAGTAGCAGTGTGCTTTAGAAAAATCTTTCTCAAAATCTCACAAATTTGTGAAGAAGCTTTCAGTGAGACACCGTGAGCTTCTTGATCCTTACAAGGAAAGGAGAAAATTCATTATATGCATTTCCAGATCTATTTACAAATCATTCTTGGACCACAGAAATAGCACAGCCATGAATTCATCATTTTAAGGAAATTCCCTACTTTGTTTCCTTTGCTTGAATATTACATATGTTTGTTCCACAGCACGGAGCTTATAAATTCTTATGATTCCTTATTTGGAATTATCCTTCTGAGTCAAAACCAGACCATAAATTCTGTAATGATACAGACTAAACATGAACAACATGCTTCCACCACTCTGACCAGAAGAAAAATGTTCTCTCTTGGTGTGGTCACTTCGGAGAAGATAAATATCCTAACACAAAACCAGGCAGAAACCTGAAGCTTTTCTTAGTCTTTATTCTTAAACTTTGGATTGAATTCATTGTCAAGTTGATAAATAAGAATATTTTATCTTTTATTATAGTCATTTTATCTCTATTGTAAAATCATTTTCATTTGTAGGACTCTGTTATGATAAAGAGGACTTTTTCTTCTGTCTTCCCATCTACTCCATAAAGAAAAACAAATATTCAAGGAAGCATGTCATAAAAAGTGCTTGTGTGTGGTCTGGAGCCTGCTTAACGTAGAATCAAAGGGCTCTGTGGGACTTTAAGAGATTGTTCAGTTCATTCCACAACCTCCAGACAAGACTTCACCTAAACTCCCACGGACAGACCAGTTTACAGTGTCTGGGTCGGGCGTTGGAATAGCTAACCTGACCAGCTGCCAGGGAGTTTATTCTCAGGTTTAAGTCTCACTAAGATACATCTCTGAACGATGAAATCCACAATCTCATGCTGGGCCTCAAATGGAGGGCCTCTGGTTATTTAAAGCTTGCTCTGAATAATACTAGAATAAAATTAATAATTTTTAACACTCCTATCTTTGAAATATTAATCATACTGAATCCAACTGAAATGTTGGATAATCACTTTAAATGCTTTAAATGCAGAACCCTCAAGAATGAAAAGGTGTATAAGAGTAGAGTGACCACCTAGAGGGGTGGGATAGCGAGGGTGGGAAGGAGACGCAAGAGGGAGGGGATACGGGGACATATGTATATGTATAGCTGATTCACTTTGTTATAAAGCAGAAACTAACACACCATTGTAAAGCAATTATACTCCAATAAAGATGTTAAAAAAAAAAAAAGAGTAGAGAAGGAAAGTCCCAGTTTCTGTTTGTGTGCGTGTGTGTGCGTGCTCCCTTGGGGGTGAGGAAGTGGGCATGTGAGAAAAGACCAAAAGCAGAGTGCCTAAGTGTAGGAATAATAGTCTAAAGGTATTTTTTTTTTTGTAAAATCATGACTTATGGAACTTTATGTTGAAGGAAAGAGATATTCACATTTCAGAGGCAGGATAGCTACTCTTTGCAAGCTGATAAGATAGACGCTGATAAATAGATCATAAGGAAACACAGCCATCCTTAAAAGTATGCATTTGGGGTTCACTTCCAGTGATTAGCAGGTAGAAAACTTGTTTTGCAGTTTTACTATTAAAACGTAGAGGTGTCCTCTTTAGCAGAACACAAGTGCCCTGTAGCCTACTTGTTTATGAAGTTGTGCTAAGAACATGGCCAGGTAAGCAAAGGTGACCAAGGGACCTTACCAGCCCCTTTGAAGTCGTACTGACTGAGTTGCATTAACAGCCAAACTTCAAAGACCTATGCCTTGGCATTTTGTGATCCAATCACCCTATTCAGCTGCAATTTATAGGCTGAGGAAGTTAAATCCAGAGTGATTTAGGTGCTCCCAATTATGTTTTGCAAATTAACTTAAAAGTTCAAAGTACCCAGCTGCCTGTAAAGTGAGTTGGCAAAGTTGGGAGAAAGCTGTGGTAATTTGCTTTGAAGTTTGTTTTGTTTGCCAGTGCATCTTAGATACTTGAATTTAATGGGTAAATTGCTTAGTATTCTAGTTTTTTTTTTTTTTTTTTTTTTTTTTAGGACAATACAGTCTGGGTCAAAAACAGAGTTTATATTGGACTACATTCTTTACAAAGAGCTGGATGGGATTATATTAACTTAACCCCCTAAATATAGTAACACACATATCCACCTCTCTCACACACACGCATACCCATAACTTGATATATTTGAATCCTAGAGGTGAGTTGAATTTTTCAACTTTGACCACCCTGTGTGTAAGGTTTTATATATATATATATATTTAAGAGACTGAGATTTATTTTTTTGATGTGAATTTTATGTTATTTAATTATTTTTATACAGCAGGTTCTTATTAGTGTGTAAGCTTGTGAGATTCACTGTCATCCTAACCATCCACCACTCAGGGTTGGCTCCCCATCCTAAAAAGCTTTAAGGAAGGAACGTCAGAAGTTGCATTTTCACGATGTTAGATGGAACAAGAATTATAAAATCAGATTCCAAGAAATAAATAAACCAGCACAGTAAATAAAATCTAATGGGCCCCATTGGATCAAAAATGATAGTAGGAAGAGTTTCCTTTTTGTAGTAGAATTAGACTCTTAAATCGGAAAGTGATCTCAGAGTTGGAGCTTATGACATTTTTCAAAGAGAAGGATCACATAAATATTGGAAGTGTCTGATTAAAAGTGGGTCTATAAATGATGCTGATGTTTTATGTTTTGGAGGGGTGGTGGAAAATAACCAACACTAACCTGGCTTTGCTTTTAACATAAACACTTGATAAGGCACATGAAATGTGAGACATCCCTAGAGGCATTGTATTAAAGCACATTAAGCAATTCTTTGTTTCACTGGGGAATGTGTGTCTTTTTCTTTGGTCCATCTGTCTGCCATGGAAGGAAGGCTTATGCTTTTCTATTGCTCCCTCTGCTTTTTTTTTTTTAACAACCCCGGAGTATAATTTCTTTACCATGTTGTGTAAGTTTCTGCAGTATAACAAAGTGCATCAGCTATACGTATACATATATCCCCTCCCTCTTGCGTCTCCCTCCCACCTTCCCTATACCACCCATCTAGGTGCTCACAGAGCACCAAGCTGATCTTCTTGTGCTATGCAGCTGCTTCCCACTAGCTATCTATTTTAGATTTAGTAGCATACATATGTCAGTGCCACTCTCTCAGTTCTTCACAACTTACACTTCCCCTGCTCCATGTCCTCAAGTATTCTCTATGTCTGCATCTTTATCCCTGTCTTGCCCCTAGGTTCATCAGTATCACGTTTTTTTCTAGATTCCATATATATGTGTTAGTATATGGTATTTGTTTTTCTCTTTCTGACTTACTTCACTCTGTATGACAGACTCTAGGTCCATTCACCACACTACAAATAGCTCAATTTCCTTCCTTTTTTATGGCTGAGTAATATTACATTGTATATATGTGCCACATCTTCTTTATCCATTCATCTGTCGATGGACACTTAGGTTGATTCCACATCCTGACTATTGTAAATAAAGCTGCAATGAACATTTTTGTACATGACTCTTTTTGAATTATGGTTTTCTCAAGGTATATGCCCAGTAGTGGGATTGCTGGGTCATATGGTAGTTCTATTTTTAGTTTTAAAGAACCTCCATAATGTTCTCCATAGTAGCTGTATCAGTTTACATTCCCACCAACAGTGCAAGAGGGTTCCATTTTCTACACATCCTCTCCAGCATTTATTGTTTGTAGATTTTTTGATGATGGCCATTCTGACTGGTCTGAGGTGATACCTGATTGTAGTTTTGATTTGCATTTCTCTAATGATTAGTGATGTTGAGCATCCTTTCATGTGTTTGTTGGCAATCTGTATATCTTCTTTTGGAAAATGTCTATTTAGGGCTTCTGCCCATTTTTGTATTGGGTTTTTTTTTTTTTTTTTTTGATATTGAGCTTCATGAGCTGCTTGTATATTTTGGAGATGAATCCTTTGTCAATTGCTTCATTTGCAAATATTTTCTCCCATTCTGAGTGTTGTCTTTTCATCTTGTTTATGGTTTCCTTTGCTGTGCAAAAGCTTTTAAGTTTCATTAGGTCCCATTTGTTTATTTTTGTTTCCATTTCTCTAGGAGGTGGGTCATAAAGGATCTTGCTGTGATTTATGTCATAGAGTGTTCTGCCTATGTTTTCCTCTAAGAGTATTATAGTGTATAGTGTCTGGCCTTACATTTAGGTCTTTAATCCATTTGGAGTTCATTTTTGTGTATGGTGTTAGGGAGTGTTCTAATTTCTTTCTTTTACTTGTAGCTGTCCAGTTTTTCCAGCACCACTTATTGAAGATGGTGTCTTCTCTCCATTGTATATTCTTGCCTTCTTTATGAAAAATAAGCTGACCATATGTGCGTGAGCTTATCTCTGTTCTTTCTATCCTGTTCCATTGATCTATGTTTCTGTTTTTGTGCTAGTACCATACTGTCTTGATGATTGTAGCTTTGTAATATAGTCTGAAGTCTGGGAGCCTCATTCTTCCAGCTCTGTCTTTCTTTCTTAAGGTTGCTTTGGCTATTTGGGGTCTTTTGTGTTCCCACACAAACTGTGAAATTTTTTGTTGTAGTTCTGTAAAAAATGTCATTTGTAGTTTGAAAGGGATTGCATTGAATCTGTAGATTGCTTTGGGTAGTAGAGTCATTTTCACAATGTTGATTCTTCCAATCTATGAACATGGTATGTCTCTCCATCTGTTTGTATCATCTTTAATTTATTTCATCAGTGTCTTATAGTTTTCTGCATACAGGTCTTTTGTCTCCTTGGGTAGGTTTATTCCTAGGTATTTTACTCTTTCTGTTGCAATGGTAAATGGGAGCATTTCCTTAATTCCTCTTTCAGATTTTTCATCATTAGTGTGTAGGAATGACAGAGATTTCTGTGCATTCATTTTGTATCCTGCTACTTTACCAAATTCATTGATTAGCTCTAGTAGTTTTCTGGTAGCATCTTTAGGATACTTTATGTATAGTATCATGTAATCTACAAACAGTGACAATTTTACTTCTTCTTTTCCAATTTGGATTCCTTTTATTTCTTTTTCTTCTCTGATTGCTGTGGCTAAAACTTCCAAATCTATGTTGAATAATAGTGGTGAGAGTGGACAACCTCGTCTTGTTCCTGATCTTAGAGGAAATGGTTTCAGTTTTTCACCATTGAGAATGATGTTGGCTGTGGGTTTGTCATATATCACCTTTATAATGTTGAGGTAGCTTCCCTCTATGCCTACTTCCTGGGGGGTTTATATCATAAATGGGTGTTGAATTTTGTCAAAAGTTTTTCTGCATCTATTGAGATAATCATATGGTTTTTATCCTTCAGTCTGTTAATATGGTGTATCACACTGATTGGTTTGTGTATGTTAAGGAATCCTTGCCTTCCTGGGATAAAGCCCACTTCATCATGGTGTATGATCCTTAATGTACTGTTGGATTCTGTTTGTTAGTCTTTTGTTGAGGATTTTTACATCTATGTTCATCAGAGATATTGGCCTGTAGTTTTCTTTTTCTGTGACGTCTTTGTCTGGTTTTGGTATCAGTGTGAAGGTGGCTTTGTAGAATGAGTTTTGGAGTGTTCCTCCCTCTGCTACATTTTGGAAGAATTTGAGAAGGATAGGTGTAAGCTCTTATCTAAATGTTTGATAGAATTCGCCTGTGAAGCCATCCGGTCCTGGGCTTTTGTTTGTTTGAAGATTTTTAATCACAGTTTCAATTTCATTGCTTGTGATTGGTCTGTTTATATTTTCTATTTTTTCCTGGTTCAGTCTGGGAAGGTTGTGCTTTTCTAAGAATTTGTCCATTTCTTCCAGGTTGTCTATTTTATTGGCATATAGTTGCTGTAGTAGTCTCTCTTGATCCTTTGTATTTCTGCAGTGTCTGTTGTTACTTCTCCTTTGTCATCTCTAATTCTACTGATTTGAGTCTTCTCTCTTTTTTTCTTGATGAGTCTGGCTAATGGCTTATCAATGTTGTTTATCTTCTCAAAGAACCAGCTTTTAGTTTTATTGATCTTTGCTATCATTTCCTTCCTTCCTTTTTCATTTATTTGTGATCTGATATTTATGATTTCTTTTCTTCTGCTAACTTTGGGGTTTTTTTGTTCTCTTCCTCTAATTGCTTTAGGTGTAAGTTTAGGTTGTTTATTTGAGATGTTTCTTGTTTCTTGAGGTAGGACTGTATTGCTACAAACTTCTTTCTTAGAACTGCTTTTGCTGCCTCCCATAGGTTTGGTTTGTCGTGTTTTCATTGTCATTTGTTTCTAGGTATTTTTTGATTTCCTCTTTAAATTCTTCAGTGATCTCTTGGTTATATAGTAATGTATTGTTTCACCTCCATGTGTTTGTATTTTTTACAGATTTTTTTCCTGTAATTGATATCTAGCCTCATTGCATTTTTGTTGGAAAAGATACTTGATATGATTTCAATTTTCTTAAATTTACCAAGGCTTGATTTGTGACCGAATATATGATCTATCCTGGAGAATGTTCCATGAGCACTTGAGAAGAAAATGTATTCTGTTGTTTTTGGATGGAATGTCCTATAAATATCATTTAAGTCCATCTTGTTTAATATATCATTTAAACCCTGTGTTTCCTTATTTATTTTCATTTTGGATGATCTGTCCACTGGTGAAAGTGGTGTGTTAAAGTCTTTTTTGTCTCTTGTAATATTCTTTATTTTAAAGTCTAATTTGTCTGACATGAGAATTGCTACTCCAGCTTTCTTTTGCTTTCCATTTGCATGGAATATCTTTTTCCATCCCCTCACTTTCAGAATGTATGTGTTCCTAGGTCTAAATAGGTCTCTTATAGACAACATATATATGGGTCTTGTTTTTGTACCCATTCAGCCAGTCTATGTCTTTTGGTGGAAGGCTTTAATCCATTTACATTTAAGGTAATTTTCAATATGTATGTCCCTATTACCTTTTTCTTTTTCATTTTGGGTTTGTTATTGTAGGTGTTTTCCTTCTCTTGTGTTTCCTGCCTAGAGAACTTCCTTTTTCACTTGTTGTAAAGCTGGTTTGGTGGTGATGAATTCTCTTAGCTTTTGCTTGTCTGTAAAGGTTTTAATTTCTCTGTCGAATCTGAATGATATCCTTGCTGGGTAGAGTAATCTTGCTTGTAGGTTTTTCCCTTTCATCACTTTAAATATGTCCTGCCACCCCCTTCTGGCTTGCAGAGTTTCTGCTGAAAGGTCAGCTGTTAACCTCATGAGGATTCCCTTCCATGTTATTTGTTGCTTTTCCCTTGCTGCTTTTAATACATTTTCTTTGTATTTAGTTTTTGGTAATTTTGTTAATGTGTGTTTTGGCATGTTTCTGCTTGGATTTATCCTGTATGGAACTCTCTGTGCTTCCTGGACTTGATTGACTATTTCCTTTCCTATATTAGGGAATTTTCAACTACAGTCTCTTCAAATATTTTCTCAGTCCCTTTTTTTCTTCTTCTTCTTCTTCTGGGACCCCTATAGTTCGAATGTTGATGCATTTAATGTTGTCCCAGAGGTCTCTGCGACTCTCTCAAATATTTTCATTCTTTTTTCTTTATTCTTCTCAGTGGTGGTTATTTCCACTATTTTATCTTCCAGGTCACTTATCCGTCCTTCTGCCTCAGTTATTCTGCTATTGATTCCTTCTAGAGAATTTTAAATTTCATTTATTGTGTTGTCCATCATTGTTTGTTTGCTCTTTAGATCTTCTAGGTCCTTGTTAAATGTTTCTTGTGTTTTCTTCATTATATTTCCAAGATTTTGGATCATGTTTACTATCATTACTCTGAATTCTTTTTCAGATAGACTACCTATTTCCTCTTTATTTGTTGGGTCTGTTGGGTTGTTACCTTGCTCCTTCATCTACTGTGTATTTCTCTGTCTCTCATTTTGCTTAACTTACTGTGGTTGGGGTCTCTGTTTTGCTGCCTGCAGGTTTGTAGTTACCATTGTTTTTGGTGTCTGCCCCCAGTTGCTAACGTTGGTTCAGTGGGTTGTGAGGGCTTCCTGGTGGAGGGGACTGGTGCCTGTGTTCTGGTGGATGAGGCTGGATCTTGTCTTTCTCGTGGGCAGGTCCACGTCCAGCAGTATGTTTTGGGGTGTCTGTGAACTTATTATGATTTTAGGCAGCCTCTCTGCTAATGGGTGGGGTTGTGTTCCTGTCTTGGTAGTTGTTTGGTATGGTGTGCCCAGCACTGTAGTTTGCTGGTTGTTGAGTGGAGCTGGGTCTTAGCATTGAGATTCAGATCTCTGGGGAGTTTTCATCACTTGATATTAAGTGGGGCCTGGAGGTCTCTGGTGGACCAGTGTCTTGAACTCGGCTCTCCCACCTTAGAGGTTCACCCTGACACCTGGCCAGAGCACCAAGACACTGTCAGCTACATGGCTCAGAAGAAAAGGGAGAAAAAAAAAAGAAAGAAAAAATAATAAAATAAATTTATTGAAATAAAAAAAATTATTAAAAATAAAAAAGTAATAAAGAAAGAAGAGAACAGCAGAACCAAAAAACAAATCCATAATGATAACAAGAACTAAAATCTATACTAAAAAAACAAACCAACAAACCAAGAAAAACTGGACAGACATAACCATAGGACAAAGGGTAAAAGCAAAGCTATACAGACAAAATCACACAAAGGAGCATACTCATACACACTCACAAAAAGAGAAAAATGAAAAAGGAAAAATATATATATATAAATAAAAGGAAGAGAGCAAGCAAATCAATAAGCAAATATACCAATGATATTAAGCTCTAAATACTAAACTAAGATAAACATAAAGCCAGAAACAAATTAGATGCAGAAAGCAAACCCCAAGTCTACAGTTGCTCCCAAAGTCCACCACCTCAATTTTGGGATGTTTTGTTGTCTGTTCAGGTATTCCACGGATGCAGGGTACATCAAGTTGATTGTGGAGATTTAATCCGCTGCTCCTGAGGCTGTGGGAGAGATTTCCCTTTCTCTTCTTCGTTTGCACAGCTCCTGGGGTTCAGCTTTGGATTTGGACCCGCCTCTGCGTGCAGGTCGCCGGAGGGCGTCTGTTCTTCGCTCAGACAGGACGGGGTTAAAGAAGCAGCCGCTTCGGGGACTCTGGCTCAACCATGCGGGGGGGGGAGGGGGGAAGGGAGGGAGGGGCACGGAGGCGGGGCGAGCCTGCGGCGGCAGAGGGAGGCGTGACGTTGCACCAGCCTGAGGCATGCCACTGCTTCTGTTTTTATTATGTTTTCCAAGTTAAAATCCAATGCTTTCTTCTGATTTTCTCCAAATGGAATCCATTGTATCTTTCTAGTGCAAACCTGTACTCTCTGAAGAGCACATCAAAGATCTGTCACAAATTCCCAGGACCTTCCTGGGAGGCAGGGCTATTTTCTTGTGAGTGGCATCTGAGCCAGTCGCTATGAGGCCAGGGCAGAGCCAGGGCAGGAACTACACTTTCCTTGACTCCCAACCCAAGTCCTGAAGCCTAGTCTGCAGCCACTCAAATAAAAACAGTGGCAAAAACAAATAGCGAAGGAGCTGAGCTATGAAAATGGTTCCTTTTCCTAAGAGGCAGATGGTGCAAAAACAAAAAAAAGCCTGCCAGTTTAATACATATCTTTTCAACTGCACTTTACATCTCAATGATTCATCAGAAAAAATGGTTTCAATAAAATGCCAAGTTGAAAACCGACACCCACTGGAAGCAAAGGTGAGCTCCCGGTTGGGGCACAGACAGGCTCTCTCTGCTCTGGTTCCTCAGCGTCACCGAAGGGTCTGTCGTGTTGACAGGCTGCTGGGAGGTCCCAGCTCATGTGGGTTGTCAGAGCCCCTGGGTGTGACAGGTCATCCAGGGACATAACAGTGATAAGAGTCCCGGATCAGTCATCTCATGGTAGATGAATAAGCCCATCGGCATTAGGGAGAAATATGGTACAAGGGACACAGTTGCCCTATGTTTCCAAACCTCCTGAAGGCGGCACTGGGACGGGACTGGGAGGGGGTCCCCTGTTCGGCAGTTAAGCATCAGGATGCATGCTGGGCGCCCACACCTGCCTCATCTGCTCTGGAGACTCGGCTCCAGTTGGCTTGGCTTCACAATACTGCCCAAAATGGCAAACAGCAGAGAGGCAGGTGGTGCCCCGGAAGCCAAATCCAGTGCTACATCCTTGATTTTCTTTTCTCTGCTCCTATGTAGCCCTGAGGTTAAGAAGAGGTGAAATCATCTTGAAAGTACTTTTTGAAAACCGTGGGGTCATTTCTCCTGTGCAAATACTGCATCCACTTCCTCAGCGTCTCCCGCGGGTTGTTCAGTCCTCCTGCAATTCCGGAGAATGGCGTCATCTCTAAGAGAATAGATGGGTCTTTTAAAATAAACTTTAATTTAGGGGATGTCTGAAAATAGGCATCTCTAATGTGTATCAGGATCTGGAAAGAACTAGTCAATTCTATAAATATGAAGCTTTGTCTTCCCAAGGTCTGTGCCAATTCTTGGGACTGAGGTCACAGCATGAGGAGACCTGTCCACTCTTGAAGACCACTTGAGTTCTCTTCATTTTTGGAGTTTCTTTAAAACTACATCTCACTTATTAAAGATAACACTAAGTTTTTGGGCAATACCTCAGCCCTGTAATCTTTTCTAAATTCTACTGACATGGGAGCTCAGCATTCTTCCAATGATTAGAAAAGAAAAAGTACAGTTGGCAAGTCATTTGTTACAGCATGACAGAGGTGGGACTTGAGGCCTGACCTGTGCTCTAGAATAATCTCCAGTTGTGCTGGGCTGTATTAACATCCACAAAACCAGGACTGTGCTGGCCTCTTAATTCTGTTATCTTTGGCTAACAGTGATAACACAGCCCTTGCCTCTTGCCACAAGGCTTGGAAGCAAGGGTCACCTTGGTGGCTGATACAGTGACTTCCAAGGCTTCTCCCTGCTCCATACTGAATGATGTTTGCCCTGAAAGAGGAAGGTGGTCCCACAGGGTCAGGACAGGCACAGTACACAGGGTGGGGCTCTTTCGTCAGAAGAAGGAGGTACCAAGGCCTAGTTTTGGGGTTTGTGATGAGGATTAGAAAGAACGGCCTACAGCAGGCCCTTCACAAAGGATATATTGTTACTTCCACATAATCTACTTTATGAATTTGGAAACAGGTCAGATATTTCATGGGAAGAACCTGACTACCATCTCACTTAAAATATGAACAAAAAGGAAAAAAGGTGTGCTAGTTTCTATCTAAGGGACTTTTATAGTCTCAGTTTTCACTGGATATCTCAAACTATTAAAGATAAAGAAATGATATCCAGAGTCTGTGACCCAAGACAATTGCTATATTAAGTGTCATTTATTTTAAAATTCCTCAACATAGACAGCCTGACATACACGTTTACCTCAATTTATGCCATAGGAGCAGTTTATTGACATTTTAAGTTTTCTAGTCAGAAATACACACTCCAGGTGGTTCGTTAGCATTTGAACAAATGCTTCCTTAGTTAGCCAGCATTTTGAAAAAGCAAAGAGGCAAAAACATAAACCCAAGCAATAACAACAAAAGTCCACGCTCGAAAACAGGCTGCCTCAGATCATTAGCTGTCTTTATTTTCCCCAAACACGAAATGGTTGCTAAATAGCATGGAAGTGACTAGAGATTACTGTTTGTTGGTGGAAAGAGTGGTGTTTAAGGGGGGTAGATTGGCTGGAAATATCCTGTGAGCCTGCCTGGCATTGGATAGATAAGTGTGAGAATACGGTGAGCAAGGAAGCACAGACCACTCAAAATGACACTCAGGTTTTAGGACGCCTTTATCCTGCTTTTACCACCTAGGTCTCCTTGAGAAAAAAAAAGAAAGGTTAAATTCTCCCATTAGCCTATTTTTAGAGCAGTCTTGGTAAAACTTTTGTGCTATGTGCTGTCATAGCAGCCGAAAGTGCAGAGAGCTGAGCTTCCCTGAGCTTGCATAAGAGGTTGGATGACTGTTTTATTGCCACTTAACGATAAATATTTATGTCTGATAGACTTTGATCTGAAACTTCTTTCATTATAACATGAAGTTGGAATGGGAAAAAAAACCCCACCTAAGTAACTGAAAGTTCACAGTATTTTTATAAAACAACAGAATAATTCGGATAAAAACAAATTGACACAGGTAATAACAATATCCCATGTAGTCTGCGACATGGACCCAGGATCCGATCCCTGGACTGGCTTCTATAGGATCATGATGCCTCTTTGAAGAGGGTCCTCTGTATTTATCGTGGATCACATCCTGGGAAATCGCTCGTAAATCCGTAGTAGCCTGGATTTAGGAATGATGACGCCCACCGGGTGGTAAGAGCCTGTCACTCCAACTTCTCAAGTCCCCTGCTCTCTTGAAGCAGCCTGTGGGTCAGTGCTCTTTGGTAGAAGTTTCAGGATTAGAGCTTCTGGGAGAGTTATTTGATGGGGCAATCGCTGTGTTAAGGCAGGGCCTTGACACGCATAAAACTTCTCCTTAAAACTCTGCAACACGGGCTTCCCTGGTGGCACAGTGGTTGAGCGTCCGCCTGCCGATGCAGGGGACACGGGTTCGTGCCCCAGTCCAGGAAGATCCCACATGCCGCGGAGCGGCTGGGCCCGTGAGCCATGGCCGCTGAGCCTGTGCGTCTGGAGCCTATGCTCTGCAATGGGAGAGGCCACAGCAGTGAGAGGTCCACGTACCGCAAAAAAAAAAAATAAATAAAAATAAAGATAAATTATTGTCTATGAATGTATTAACGGATTGAGGAACATTCACAAACAAGAAGAAATTCTCAAACTGTATTTGAAAAGTGATGGGTGATTCCCTAAAACACACACTTGTATGTATATCTGTGCACAAACACATGTTCTTACGCACACATCAGGCTACGTTTTTCTTTCAATATCTTCTGTGAACATCTCTAGGCAAGTTTTTTCCTTAACATAGTGAGATTTGGGCATTTAAAGAGAGGCTCCAGGCTTATAAGAAATAGCTGAGCATTTCATTTCATGTAACATAATTAAGATATGAGTATCTGGTAATTCTCTTAAGATTAACTTATTGGTATTTTATTTAAAGAACACACAGCTATCATAGTCAGGAGAAGTACATATATTCAGAATATTCTCTGGCTGGTCACTTGAGGAACATTAATGCTGAAAAATGCAAAGTAATTCACTGGTCTATTTATAGAGAATAAAAAAATCAAGAATAAATATTACTTTCTTTTTATTTCTCAAAATAAAGTTTGCTTATATTTTCTTTCATCGAGTTAAAAGCCTATATATATATGTATATGTATGGCCAATGATAACATGTGGTTAAAATATGAATTATGAGCTCAGATATGAAGCAATAACTGCATGAGTTTACTTGGTATATAATCTCTCATCCAAAGATACAAATATGTGAAGGGAAAAAAATGTGTTCTAAAAACAGAAAACTTTACTGCAGGTGCCTGATATTGGCAAGGTCATATAATAAAGTAGTTGGCATTGATCTATGTTTTCATAAACCCTGTGGTATTTTGCAGGCTTATTAGCAGAGTGTACTTTGTAAAGTTGCAGGTTTAAATGCCTTTCTAAGGGTGAGTGCTGCTCACAATGAAGAAATGTGTCCCTTGCTTTTTCAGCAGTTTTTTATAAATGACTCCTTGTGGGTTTGAAAAAGAAGGCAGCTCTCAGATAAAGCTGACCTTAAGACACTCAGAGGTCCTCCACCACCTGTATAATATCAACTTGAACAGTACTGAAACATTCAGGATTTGAGTCCTCCTCATTATAAGCTAATGGAACAGCCAGATTTGAACACAGATTGTGGTTGTTAACCACCCCTCCACTGAGAATATGTCATTTCAACCCTAATAGGAATGACAAATAGTAGCACAAAAGCCCTGCAGAATCCACACTTCAGTTAAGGGATTTCACTGCCAGACCCAGGACACCACAAAACCCTCCTCTCTGTCTTATTCACTTCAACCATGACACTTTATTGTTAGTTATTTTAACACCCACAACCTACCTTTGCTTGTCTTTTGCAATACTTAACATGCAAGCCAAATATTTAGCAAGAGATTGTTTTTATTCCTTTAATAGAATGCTTCCATTTTCTTATAATCTGTTTAGGTGATTGTTTTTATTCCTTTAATAGAATGCTTCCATTTTCTTATAATCTGTTTAGGTTATAGTTGTTTTTTAAATTCCCACTACATATTTCAGGAAAATCATAATCAAAGTAATTTTCATAATCATTGATGATTACCTACACCATCAAAAACAAGCACTTTGAATTTCGAGGACGTGAAAGGAAAATGTGAACAAATATATGAACTTAGTAGCTATTAATTAATAATGCAGTAGTTTATGCAAAGTTACTATTAGAATCACATTTTCAGATGATGTAGGAACACTGAATTTGCCTTATAGCAGCTTATAATCTGTTTTTTAAATTTTATTATGGTCTCTATCATAAGGGACAAAAAATCAATTCTTCTAAACTTATGAGACTCGTGCCTCTAACTGATTTCCCCTTGAACTTTCTTGACATAACTTGTTCAAGAAGAGAAAAATTTCTTTTAGGAAGTGACCAATAGCGTGTAAACCACCAATTCCATTGAACTTCAAGGTCTGTTAAATAGCTGATCTGATCTGGACCCCACAGAAGAGAATCAAGCCAAACTCTACCTTCTCTAACGCTGCCCGTGAAGGAGAGACTCTGTCTGTGTTTTAATGATGCACCTGTTCTTTGGCTGGTTATACAAGAACTGGCCAAGCTCCAGCAGTCTGCTCTTTCCAAGATGCTTCCAAGCAACCCTGTCCTCTATCTGCTCTCTGTCCTCTATCTGCTCTCTGTCCTTGGTCCTTTTCATTCTTTTCCACTTTGGACTATATTCCCATCAGAATGAGTACCTGCATCAAAAGTTTTCCAGCTTGGTGAAAGAGATGATATAGCATTTCACACGTATGCATTCACATACTGGATTCATTACACACAGAAATCAATTGAATGTGCCAACTTTCCTCAGCAGTTTAGTGATAATTTGCTGATGTATTCAACTTTTGTGCACTATATTTTGGGGTTGATATCTGAAAAATGTGAAAACCGAAGGCTCAAAACTGGGCTGTACTGACCCACTTCTGCAATTTGTATTTCTTTTCAACTTCTTCCATGTATACTGCTAAAGGAATTGATGAAAAACAGAAAATAATCAATTTAACAAGATTTTGATTGCGCTGTCCCACATACAGTAAGATGTTTTCCTACAGTTACGACATCATAATTCCATATTCAGAAATATATTACTGTTTATTTATAAATTAAAAAGATTTATAACTATTTCCTTTACTAAGAGAAACATTTCTTTATTTTGTGCAATTTGAAAACAATAGAAATTATCACTGCACAGCTAGAGTGATGTGGTGGCTACCTCAGAGCCTTATTTCAAAGTATTGCTGAAGCACTTATTCAGTTATAAATTGGGTAATACCATAAGAAACCTTCTGAAAATTAGTTATAAAATACAGGATATTATAAGGATATTCCTTGTGAACTTTAAGTGGAAATATTCATGTTACATTAGTCTAAATCACACTAAAATGTATCCAATTAGAGTGACACTAGAAATATTCAGTTTTAAAATGGTGCTTTTATGCTTATTATCCAGGCTGGCCACAAATATTTATAAAATTTTCTGGTTGTCTTTACTGCTGGCTCAACAATAAATGAACAAGTAGAATGCTTATTTGTATAAAGACAAAGTTCATGTTTATAAAATTTACTCCCAAAGTGCTCTTGTGAAGCATAAATAGGGACATAATATGCATACCTATATAGACAAGTAGGTCCATATTTAAGACAGATCCCCTAATCGAAACACATATCTTAAAATTTGGCCAGTTGCAAAATAAATATTATCATCTGCAGTATCATTATTTGACACCCTTTCAGAAAGACCATGCTCTTGATATTTTTGGTAGGAGAAACAAATTGTTCTAATTAATAGAGGCATCAACACAATGGTTGGTGATGGTATCAGGCAGCAGACAACTTGCAGGTCTGCATATGAAGAAGTGAAATTGTAGCCTCACCAGAAAATTATGAACTGAAATAAAATTTCTAATTAGGTTTTAGCCATGAAACTTCATTTTGCCTTCATTCTTAGAAGCCCATGTGCCACAACTACTGAAGCCCGCGTGCCTAGAGTCTGTGCTGTGCAACAAGAGAAGCCACCACAATGAGAAACCTGTGCACCACAACAGAGTAGCCCCCGCTCACTGCAACTAGAGAAAGCCGGTGCGCAGCAACGAATAAATAAATAAATAAATAAATAAATAAATAAAGTAAATAAGTAAGTAAGTAAGTAAGTCAGGACCAAGCAGGTAAAAAGTCAGGGCTGAGCAGAGATCCCTGTGCTGTTAGGTAACAACCTAAATGGGAAAAGAATTTGAAAAAGAATAGATACATGTATATATCTAACTGAATCACTTTGCTGTACACCTGAAACTAACACAACATTGTTAATCAACTATACTCCTATATAAAATAAAAAGTTGAAGAAAAAAAATACCCATGACTTGTAAAAAAAAAAGTCAGGGCCAAAGGTATGGATGGTGAGCCAAAGCAAGATCCAAAGAAAAACACTGAGAGGGACAGAGAAAGAGATTGAAGCCTGGATGGCTGGGAGGAGCCCCAGAGCAGAGGCTTGCGGGCTGAAGGAGCTCTTTCTGGAGCCTGCCCTGGCACCTGGGAGCCTTGAGGACCCAGAGTCCTGTTGGAGAGCAGTCTCTCCAGGCTGCCGTGCAGGCGTCAAGCCCAATCATTCTCTGTGATCAAAGTCTCACCTATCATTCTGTTCAATATTTAAAATTCCCCAGCACGCTGGTCTAGTAACAGGGCTTCAGAAGCCAATTTCCTCTTTCAGTTTCTCTGCTCGGAGACTCACTTGTGATGTTGGCGTACTTTCTTGCCCCCAGCTGTGAATGTCCAAGTCTAACTCTCTTCCATGTGTTCAGACCTCACCCATAGATTTTTGTTTGTTTGTGATTATGAATTTTGTTCCTACAATCTATGTAAGCACCCAGGGCCAGTCTTGCTTCTGTCACTCCTCCTCCAAGACCCTGCAGTCCTGTGACTACCTTCCCAGGGTGTGGAATGGGTATCTGCTTAACACTCCCACTCCACATACAACCCCACCACATCCTCCATCACGTGTCTTTCTCACTGTTGGGATTCCCCAGGCATTCTTCCTATTGACAACTTACGCCATGCTTTCCTTTTTTGTAGCCATCTGAATTTCTGTCACTGGCATAACCTTTGGGCCATATTCCCTTATGCCTGCATATCTGCTGCCTGGCTCTTTGGGGTCTAAAACATGAAGACATTCTCCAGTAAATTCAAGCAAATGAGGATTTATCATAGGACTACACCTGCATAAGCAGCTGCAACTATTGGTTCATAAAGAATCAAAGTAACCATAAGGACACAGTTATCAATCCAGTCTGCATGGGCCGCATAATCTTTCTTTGTTCTTTGTGTCACCTGTCTCTCTCCACACCTTCACCTGCACGCTTGTATTACTTACTCCCTCAAAATTTGCGTCATATTTCATTTTGACTTCCTATGGCTCTTCTCTCTCCTCCTCATAACTGTTTTGTTTCAAATCTCTCTTCATGTTGACAAAATTCTGGGTATGTTTCTCAGTTCAGATACCTGGCCGCCAGATAAGATTGTTCAACTACATTTCATGTTGGGTCACAGATCCTAAGTTACAGGTAAGAGGTCCTTGCTCAATTTATCAATTTGTTATGCATGGATCAGATGCTTAACTTTGGACCAACTGGTTGTACAAAGGGAAAGACAGGGTCACAGAAGACAGCGTGGCTGCAGACCCATTGCCTCAACAGGGCATATGGGCAGGGTGGGGACTGTGGCATCTCAAGGATACTGTTTTCCTGGTGGTATTTCTTTCTGTGTCTCTGAACGCCAAGAACTGACAGATGGCCCATTTTCAAACCCTACAACCTCATATGGTGGCAAGGAAACTGACATAATTCATTCTTTTTAACAATTGGTTTGATACAGGTTATAAAGAAATGCTATGTAGAAAGATCCAGAAAGATTTGTTCTTAGCAATTTCTATGTAGATAAAAATGATTTAAACCAAGCCATATCTTTGAAAATAATTATTCAAACACCAAGAAAATCTAGATTTATTTGTATGTAATCCATATAGAGTGAACAGCTGCAGGAAGACTGGCTCCTATAATTTTTATCTGCTAAAGATTATAGATTTGTGTGCTACATAATTAATCATTTTTTAGGAGCCTTTAAATGATTAAGGAGAAATACCTCAGAAGCCAAATTTTCTTCCATTTCACAGATGGAGACTTATGAGACAATCTTTAATGTCCTCATTAAATATGCCAAATATTGTATAGTTTGAGCGTCAGAAAGGTTCTCTATAAAATAGAGCTGAGAATAAGCAGAGTGCCATCATTTGGTCAGAAACTTTCACATCTTTTAGCTCTTTATTAAATTTTGAAGAGCAGATAAAATCCTCAAAATTGAGATGAAAACTGCTGTAAGAATAAAGTAATTATTTAAAACATTTTAAAATAGATCAGTTAAAATAAATATTGTTATAATCTGCACACGCTTTGCACTATTCCCAGGGAATCTATTGTCAATGCCTTTTCACACTCCTTGTATTTTAAAAAGAAGTTTTTGATGCTGATTCACCCCAAGTGTCAAAGGAATAGCCAATTGAATAAATAATTTCTCTAGATTCTAAGGGAGCCTCCAAGGAAAAAAAGTAAGATTCCCAGGAAATTCCTTTCTATGTAGGGTGGTAACTCAAAGCAAAGGAAGACATCTATTTAGAATGTTGTTGACCAGCCTTTGTCATTAACCAATGGCCTCATTGAGAAATGCTATAAAAATTGTATCAGATTCAACATTCCCATCATGTCACCATGCTGCCTGGGACATTGTCTGCTATTCTACTACATGTCCTCCTGGTCAAGCTTAGAAAAAGACCCCCAGATTCTGAATAACTGCCTGACCTACTTCTGTCTCTCTCTTATGACTAGGCTACAGAGAGCCAGAGTTGAGGTCTTCCTGTAGAAACTTGCTGGAGACTCCGGTGTGTGTCTGTGTGTGTTCACCATACTGGCATTGGTGTGTGTACCTTCATCCTCTTCATCTTGACTCACTTGCTATTTACTTTGAGGTTTGCAAGCCAATGCAAACACCTTATGGAACAAGGTGGTAAATAATGAAATATAATGATGCTCTGCAGTGTGGTGAGAACACAGCTAGTGGCCTGTTCCCATTCACATTGATGACCAAATCTAGGGGACAGATCGGTGATTGTGGCCCATGGAACCAGATCCTGGCTGTGTAAACACGGTCTCAATGACACCATGATTATCAAAACAGTCGAAAAGCTGTTTTACTTTCTTAAGATTATAGAAAGGCCATTAAAGAAGCTCATGTCACAAGTTTGGACTTGTCATGTCTATATGACTTGCCAAGAATAACTTCAGGACCCTACTGTCTAAATGCTGTTCACAGGGGGATTCAGCTTGGCTTTCTGGAAGAATATAATTGACCAAAAACAACATGGACCTTCACATCTATTTTTACTTTTTACAATAATTCTTTAAATTCGTGTGAAATTCCTTGTACAACTGGCTTTGAAAACACTCTGAAAAGAGGTTCCACCTAATTAATTCAGAATAATTGACAGAAATGTATTGGAATTTGAAAGAACTAAAAACTATGGACTATATCATGGAAATATATTATTGCCAAGCACTTATGGGACTAGAACTCACAAGCCAAATATAGGTTCTATAATATTCTGCTTTACAGAGAAGTTTAAAAACATTTTTTCAGGTTTATGAATAGTCATGGTGAAAATACTTTAATGTATTAAAATATCTTATTTTTAGATGTATGATACAATGTCCCTTTGTTTTTGTGGTTTATTTATTTTTATTTCTCTGTCGACAAGCTCTTTAAACCTAACCACAGCCCCGTCTGAATTGCTCCAAAGCTCAAAATTCTTGGAGGTTAAAAATATAATCAACTATATGGTATCATGAAGACTTTTTATGGTCTATTGATTTGAAATATGCTGAAAAATGAGTATTTGAATCTCTATCTTTCTAAAAGTTTACCATGGCATGTGATGTATTATGTTAAATGAGGCTACATGGAATTCACTCAGTATTCTACTGTCATATTCAAAACTAGAAATGTTGGCAACATTCCTAGAAATAAGGCTTCAGGAGAGCAGGTGGATTCATAAGAGGAAGACCAGTGTTTATAGGAAGGTGTACATACAGGGGTAACTCTTGTTAAAAACGCCTCTGCGTGTTTTTCATGTCACTCTCACTCAGCTGGCTGGGAAACCACACAAAGACTTTTTGTCTCATGCACAGTATCAGACTCAAAATATTTATCAAGTTTCTCCAAAACCATACACATAACTCGCTGAACGTCTAGACAGGAATAATTAGTATTTAAAGGACAACTTATGATGAATTGTGAACCCTGGTTGATTAAATGCATGTAGATGTTTTGATATTTAAGTTCCATGAAAAACATCAGTTTCCTGAGCTGGTCTTACCCCTAAGATTCTATTTTCACTCAGTCTCACGGAATTGTCTCTCATTTCTGCCAGCCTGAGATCCCACATCTGTCAAGTTACTTTGCTTGCTGTCATCCCCACATGAGACTCGCTTGCCGCTTCTGTACCATCATATTTCACTGGCTTTAACTGGGATTCTCCTCTGCAGCTCACCCTGCAGCAGTGTTGCCCCTCACTCTGTTCATCTCTGCGATACATAGATACTACCGCTTCCAGCCATCGGAAGGTTGCTCAGTACATTCTCTGTGTATGTTTCACAGGTTTGTAATCTTAAGTGTCCCTAAATTTAAAAATCAAATTTCTGTGCAAATCCAGAGTGTAATTGATGTAAACTATCATTTTAATTTTATGTATGATAGTTATCTTCAAATATTTAATTTCCCCCTGTTTATTTGCCTCATAAGTTAAAATGACTATGAGAAGTATTATGTAAAAAAATGTTTCTAGATGAAGGAAGTTCAGGAAGCCTGGGTTAAACAATATTAAAAAGTTTCCTTTACTGCAGAACATTTCGGAGTTTTCATGCCCTGCAATACAGATCTCCTTTAAGTGGGGCTACAGAACACAGTATTTTCTAAAGCTATGTAACCATGAAAATTATATTTAAAACCTGTGTTGTATTGTATACTTGGACCACCTTGGAAAATGTTATGGTAGGTAGTTAAATGTTGAGACTAGATTCTGTGATAATACAGGAAATAAGATTTAATATTTGTTACAGTTTTGCAGATTCGTTATTTTTCAAGAAATGCCATTTTAGAGAATAATCTAGAATAATCTAGTGAACTACTCATGATCATCTGAGGCGAATTTGTCCCAGAATTATTAAAGAACTTGACAATTTCACACAACTGTGATAGAGTTACTTCTCAAACTCTGCACATTAAATTTCAGTCCTGGATCAGTTCTAAATGTTTGCAACCATTCAGCCTTCATGAACGTGAAATCAGCTCTGAGAAAATTGCTATAAAGCCCATCATTCTGAATGATTAAAAATATTAAATCACCATAGATATGGTGGTTCAAAGTGGTTGCAGATCTATAGTCGATAAGTTTCACTGACATTCTCTGGATCCTAAAAGACAACATTTTAATAAAAATAAAGGCCGTTTTGATTTTCAAACTAGTGGAAAAGAATACAATTCTAAGAGGAAAGAACTAAGATTTAAAGGAAGAATAAGGATAGCATATATGATTTTATGTGGTGAAGCTATTTTTCCAAGACCTCTGAAATTGTATATCTCCATATTTCCTTCCTTGTTAGTTTTGATAACTTAACAAAACTGAAGTAAATAGTATCAATTTCTATCAATATGAATTTCTAAATTTTCAGTCAATGATATATAATATTTTTGAAGTAATTTAAAAATATGGATTCTTGAGCAATATGTTAATATCTCTACTGCATAAACTAAAATACAGTAAAATTTGATTGAAAGTAACTTACTACATCAAAAAGAAACATAGCATATATATTGCGTTTATATAAAGCAAAAAGTCATGCTTTTGTGTGTGTGTGTGTGTGTGTATTGAGAGTACTACTACTTTTGGGTCCAAACAACTACTTTGGGCCCCAAATTATAAAACTTAAACAATATTCTGAATTATTAAAAGACAGAAAATTGTCACTCCTATTTATTGAAGATATATTAGTTGTTCACATTATAGTTTTTCAAGAGTTGAGAATTAAATATTCAGTGTCCCGAGAATGCTGGTAATTCCTTCGTCATATATCAAACTTAATGTGGAATGCTAACTTGCTTCCCCTATAGGGCAGCCTGAAAATAAAACATCTAATACAGCCTATCAACTAAAGATAACATAACCATTTCATCAAAAGAAATTACCAGAAATAAAAGACCTCTTTCACATGAAAATATTTTATCCACCTCTCTGAAACTTCTTATTAGCAAGGTTCAGAGGTCAGTTGGACAATAGCTGAGGGTCAGTTTCTGCTCCTGGTGAATCTTAAGTATAACTTTGATCACAGTTCTGCTGGGGATTTGGTCCCATGAGGTAGCCAGCTCTTTTATTAAAAAAAATTTTTTTAACATCGTTATTGGAGTATAATTGCTTTAAAATGGTGTGCTAGTTTCTGCTGTATAACAAAGTGAATCAGCTATATGTATACATATATCCCCATATCCCCTCCCTATTGCATCTCCCACCCACCCTCCCTATCCCGCCCCTATAGGTGGTCACGAAGCACCGAGCTGATCTCCTTGTGCTATGCGGCTGCCTCCCACTAGCTATCTATTTTAAATTTGGTAGAGTATATATGCCCATACCACTCTCTCACTTCATCCCAGCTTACCATTCCCCCGCCCCATGTCCTCAAGTCCATTCTATACATCTGCATCTTTATTCCTGTCCTGCCACTAGGTTCTTCAGAACCATTTTTTATTTTAGCTTCCATATATATGTGTTAACATATGGTATTTGTTTTTCTCTTTCTGACTTACTTCACTCTGACAGACTCTAGGTCCATCCACCTCACAAAAAATAACTCAATTTTGTTTCTTTTTATGGCTGAGTAATGTTCCATTGTATATATGTGCCACATCTTCTTTATCCATTCATCTGTCGATGGATACTTAGGTTGCTTCCATGTCCTGGCTATTGTAAATAGAGCTGCAATGAACATTTTGGTACATGACTCTTTTTGAATTATGGTTTTCTCAGGGTATATGCCCAGGAGTGGGATTGCTGGGTCGTATGGTAGTTCTATTTTTAGTTGTTTAAGGACCCTCCATACTGTTCTCCATAGTGGCTGTATCAATCTACATTCCCACCAACAGTGCAAGAGGGTTCCCTTTTCTCAATACCCTCTCCAGCATTTATTGTTTGTAGATTTTTTGATGATGGCCATTCTGACGGGTCTGAGGTGATACCTCACTGTAGTTTTGATTTGCATTTCTCTAATGATTAGTGATGCTGAGCATCCTTTCAGGTGTTTGTTGGCAATCTGCGTATCTTCTTTGGAGAAATGTCTATTTAGGTCTTCTGCCCATTTTTGGATTAGGTTGTTTGTTTTTTTTTACTTTGAGCTGCATGAGTGGCTTGCAACTTTTGTAGATTAATCCTTTGTCAGTTGCTTCATTTGCAAATATTTTATCCCATTCTGAGGGTTGTCTTTTCATCTTGTTTATGTTTTCCTATGCTGTGCCAAAGCTTTTGAGTTTCATTAGGTCCCATTTGTTTATTGTTGTTTTTATTTCCATTTCTCTAGGAGGTGAGTCAAAAAGGATATTGCTGTGATTCATGTCATAGAGTGTTCTGCCTATATTTTCTTCTAAGAGTTTTATAGTGTCTGGCCTTACATTTAGGTCTTTAATCCATATGGAGTTTATTTTTGTGTATGGTGTTAGGGAGTGTTCTAATTTCATTCTTTCACATGCAGCTGCACAGTTTTCCCAGCACCAATTGTTGAAGAGGCTGTCTTTTCTCAATAGTATATTCTTGCCTCCCTTATCAAAGAGAAGTTGACCACATGTTTGTGGGCTTATCTCTGGGCTTTCTATCCTGTTCCACTGATCTATATTTCTGTTTTTATGCCAGTACCATACTGTCTTGATGACTGTAGCTTTGTAGTATAGTCTGAAGTATGGCAACCTGGCAACCTGATTCCTCCAGCTCCGTTTTTCTTTCTCAAGATTTTTTGGGGTCTTTTGTATTTCCATACAAATTGTGAAATTTTTTGTTGTAGCTCTGTGAAAAACGGCATTGGTAGTTTGATAGGGATTGCATTGAATCTGTAGATTGCTTTGGGTAGTAGTGTCATTTTCACAATGTTGATTCTTCCAATCTACAAACATGGTATGTCTCTCCATCTGTTTGTATCATCTTTAATTTCTTTCATCAGTGTCTTATAGTTTTCTGCATACAGGTCTTTTGTCTCCTTAGGAAGGTTTATTCCTAGGTATTTTATTCTTTTTGTTGCAATGGTGAATGGGAGTGTTTTCTTAATTTCTCTTTCAGATTTTTCATTGTTACTGTGTAGGAATGCAAGAGATTTCTGTGTATTCATTTTGTATCCTGCTACTTTACCAAATTCATTGATTAGCTCTACTAGTTTTCTGGTAGCAGCTTTAGGATTCTCTATGTACAGTATCATGTCATCTGCAAACAGTGACAGCTTTACTTCTTCTTTTCTGATGTGGATTCCTTTTATTTCTTTTTCTTCTCTGATTGCTGTGGCTAAAATTTCCAAAACTATGTTAAATTAAAGCAGTGAGAGTGGGCAGTCTTGTCTTGTTCATGATCTTAGAGGAAATGGTTTCAGTTTTTCACCATTGAGAACAATGTTTGTTGTTGGTTTGTCATATATGGCCTTTATTACGTTGAGGTAGGTTCCCTCTATGCCCACTTTCTGGAGTTTTTTTCATAAATTTTTGTTGAATTTTGTCGAAAGCTTTTTCTGCATCTATTGAGATTATCATATGGTTTTTATCCTTCAGTTTGTTAATAGGTTGTATCACATTGATTGATTTGTGTATATTGAAGAATTCTTGCATCCCTGGGATAAACCTCACTTGATCATGGTGTATGATCCTTTTAATGTGCTGTTGGATTCTGTTTGCTAGTATTTTGTTGAGGATTTTTGCATGTATGTTCAACAGTGATATCGGTCTGTAGTTTTTGTGTGTGTGTGTGTGACATCTTTGTCCGCTTTTGGTATCAGGGTGATGGTGGCCTCGTAAAACAAGTGTGGGAGTGTTCCTCCCTCTGCTATATTTTGGAAGAGTTTGAGAAGGATAGGTGTTAGCTTCTTCTAAATATTTGATAGAATTCTCCTGTGAAGCCAACTGGTCTTGGGCTTTTGTGTGTTGGAGGATTTTCAATAACAGTTTCAATTTCATTGCTTGTGATTGTTGTGTTCATATTTTCTATTTCTTCCTGGTTCAGTCTTGGAAGCTTGCACTTTTCTAATAATTTGTCCATTTCTTCCAGGTTGTCCATTTTATTGCTGTATATGTTCTTGTAGTAGTCTCTCATGGTCCTTTCTATTTCTGCAGTGTCAGTTGTTACTTCTCCGTTTTCATTTGTAATTCTGTTGACTTGAGTCTTCTCCCCCCCCCCCAGTTTTTTTGATGACTCTGGCTGATGGTTTATCAACTTTGTTTACCTACACAAAGAACCAGCTTTTAGTTTTGTTGATCTTTGCCATTGTTTCCTTTGTTTCTTTTTCATTTATTTCTGGTCTGATCTTTATGATTTCTTTCCTTCTGCTAACTTTGGCATTTTTCTTTTGTTCTTCTTTCTCTAATTGCTTTAGATATAATGTTAGGTTGTTTATTTGATATTTTTCTTGTTTCTTGAAGTAGGATTGTATTGCTATAAATGTGCCTCTTTGAGCTACTTTTGCTGCATCCCATAGACTTTGGGTTGTCCTGTTTTCATTGTCATTTTTTCTAGGAATTTTTTGATTTCTTCATTGATTTCTTCAGTGATCTCTTCTTTATTATGTAGTGTATTGTATGTCCTCCATGAGTTTGTATTTTTTACAGATTTTTTTCCTGTAATTGATATCTAGCATCATAGCGTTATGGTCAGAAAAGATACTTCATATGATTTCAATTTTCTTAAATTTACCAAGGCTTGATTTGTGACCTAAGATATGATCTATCCTGGAGAATGTTCCATGGGCACTTGAGAAGAAAGTGTATTCTGTTGTTTGGGATTGAATGTCCTATAATTATCAATTATGTCCATCTTGTTTAATGTATCATTTAAAGCTTGTGTTTCCTTATTTATTTTCATATTGGATGATCTGTCCATTGGTGAAAGTGGGTGTTAAAGTCCCCTACTGTTATTGTGCTACTTTTGATTTCAGCTTTTATGGCTGTTAGCATTTGCCTTATGTATTGAGTTGTTCCTATGTTGGGTGCATAGGTATTTACAATTGTTATATTTTCTTCTTGGATTGATTCCTTGATTATAATGTAGTGTCCTTCTTTGTCTCCTGTAACAGTCTTTATTTTAACGTCTATTTTCTCTGATATGAGCATGGTATTTCAGCTTTCTTTTGGTTTCCATTTTAATGGAATATTTTTTCCATCCCCTCACTTTCAATCTGTATGTGTTTCTAAGTCTGAAGTGGGCCTCTTGTAGACAACATTTATATGGGTCTTGTTTTTGTATCCATTCAGCCAGTCTGTGTCTTTTGGTTCGGGCATTTAATCCATTTACTTTTAAGATAGTTATCAATATGTATGTTTCTATTAACTTTTTCTTAATTGTTTTGGGTTTGTTATTATCGGTCTTTTCCTTCTCTTGTGTTTCCTGCCTAGAGAACTTCCTTTAGCATTGGATGTAAAGCTGGTTTGGTGATGCTGAATTCTCTTACCTTTTTTTGTCTGTAAAGGTTTTAATTCCTCCATCAAATCTTAATGAGATCCTTGCTGTGTAGAGTAATGTTGGTTGTAGGTTTTTCCCTTTCATCATTTTAAATATGTCCTGCCACTCCCTTCTGTCTTGCAGAGTTTCTGCTGAAAGATCAGCTGTTAATCTTATGGCGTTTCCCTTGTATATTATTTTTTGCTTTTCCCTTGCTGCTTTTAATATTTTTTTCTTTGTATTGAATTTTTAATAGTTTGATTAATATGTGTCTTGGCATGTTTCTCCTTGGATTTTTCCCGTATGGGATCTCTGTGGACTTGATTGACTACTCCCTTTCCCACGTTAGGGATGTTTTCAAATAATGTCTTCAAATATTTTCTCAGACACTTTCTTTTTCTCTTCCTCTTCTGGGACCCCTATAATTCGAATGTTGGAGCATTTAATGTTGTCTCTGAGGTCTCTGAGGCTGTCCTCAACTCTTTTCATTCTTTTAACTTTATTCTGCTCTGTGGCAGTTTTTCCTACTATTTTATCTTTTAGATCACTTATCTGTTCTTCTGCCTCAGTTATTCTGGTATTGATTCCTTCTAGAGTAGTTTTAATTTCATTTATTGTGTTGTTCATCATTTTTTTTTTTTTTGGCTGTTTAGTTCTCCTAAGTCCTGTTAAACGTTTCCTATATTTTCTCCATTCTATTTCCAAGATTTGGGATCATCTTTGCTATCATTACTCTGAATACTTTTTCAGGTGGACTGTTTCCTCTTCATTTGTTGGGTCTGGTGGGTTTTTATTTTGCTCCTTCACCTGATGCATATTTCTCTGTTTTCTCATTTTGTTTAACTTACTGTGTTTTCTGTCTCCTTTTCATTGGCTGCAGGTTTGTGTTTCCCGTTATTTTTGGTGTCTGACCCAAGTGGATGAGGTTGGTTTAGTGGCTTGTGAAGGCTTCCTGGTGGAGGGTCTTGGTGCCTGTGTTCTGAGGGTGGGACTGTATCTTGTTCTTCTGGTGGCCAGGGCCAAGTCCGGTGGTGTGTTTGTCTTGTCTGTGACCTTAGTATGACTTTAGGCAGCCTGTGTGCTAATGGGTGGGCTTGTGTTCCTGTCTTGCTAGTTTTTTGGCACGGGGCATACAGCACTGGAGCTTGCTGGCTGTTGGGTGGAGCTGGGTATTAGTGTTGAGATGAAGATCTCTGTGAGAGCCCTCACTGATTGATATTATGTGGGGCTGGGAATTTTCTGGTCGTCCAATGTCCTGGACTTGGCTCTCCCACCTCAGAGGCTCAGGCCTGACACCCAGCCAGAGCACCAAGACCCTGCCAGCCACATGGCTCAGAAGAAAAGGAAGAAAGAAAAAACAAAAATAAAAACAAAAAAATGAACATACAGAACCCTAGGGTAAATGGTAAAACAAACCTATACATACAAAATCACACAAAAAAGCATACACATACACACTCACAAAAAGGAGAAAAAGGTGAAAATATATATATATACATTAAAAAAAAGGAAGAGAGCAACCCCACCAATAAACAAATCTACCAATGATAATAAGCACTAAATACTAAACTAAGATTAGCATAAAACCAGAAACAAGTTAGATGTAGAAAGCAAACCCCAAGTCTACAGTTGTTTTCAAAGTCCACCACTTCAATTTTGGGAACACTCATTGTCTATTCAGGTATTCAACAGATGCAGGGTACATCAAGTTGGTTTTGAGTATTTAATCCACTGCTCCTGACACTGCTGGGAGGGATTTCCCTTTCTCTTCTTTGTTTGCACAGCTCCTGGGGTTCAGCTTTGGTTTTGGCCCCACCTCTGCATGAAGATCACCCTCAGGACTCCGTTCCCTGCCCAGACAGGACGGGGTTAAAGCAGAGGCTGATTAGGGCTCTCTTGCTCACTCAGGCCAGGGAGAGGGAGGAGTACCGTAGTTATAATTGGAATGTGGGGTGAGCCTGCGGTGGCAGAGGCCAGCGTGACGTTGCAACAGCCTGAAGCGTGCCATGTGTTCTTCCAGGGAAGCTGTCCCTGGATCATGGGACCCTGGCAGTGGCAGGCTGCACAGGCTCCCAGGAGGGGAGATGTGGATAGTGACATGTGCTTGCACACAGGCTTCTTGGTAGCTGCAGAAGCAGCCTTAGCATCTCATGCCCGTTTCTGGGGTCTGTGCTGTTAACCATGGCTCACGCCCATCTCTGGAGCTCATTTAGGTGGTGCTCTGAATCCCCTCTCCTTGTGCACCCTGAAACAATGGTCTCTTGCCTTTTAGGCAGGTCCAAACTTTTTCCCAGACTCCCTACTGGCTAGCTGTGGTGCACCAGCCCCCTTCAGGCTATGTTCACGCAGCCAACCCCAGTCCTCTCCCTGGGGTCTGATCTCCGAAGCCCAAGCCTCAGCTCCCAGCCCCACCCGACCCTGCGGGTGAGCAGACAAGCCTCTCGGGCTGGTGAGTGCTGGTCAGCACCTCTCCTCTGTGCGGGAATCTCCCCTCTTTGCCCTCCAAACCCCTGTTGCTGTGCTCTCCTCTGTGGCTCTGAAGCTTCCCCCGCGTTTCCCCCATCTCTGTTAGTGAAAGGGCTTCCTAGTGTGTGGAAACTTTTCCTCCTTCACAGCTCTCTCCAGAGGTTCATGTCCCGTCCCTACTCTTTTGCCTCTCTTTTTTCTTTTGCCCGACCCAGGTACGTGGGGAATTTCTTGCCTTTTGGGATGTCTGAGGTCTTCTGCCAGTGTTCAGTAGGTGTTCTGTGGGAGTTGTTCCACATATAGATGTATTTTTGATGTATTTGTGGGGAGAAAGTGATCTCCATGTCTCACTCCTCTGTCACCTTGAAGGTCTCTGTTAGAAGATTTTTTATTGCAGTTTTAATTCCATTATTTGTGATTGGTCTGTTTATACATTCTATTTATTACTGGTTCAGTCTTGGGAGACTGTACCTTTCTAAGAAATTTGTCCATTTCTTCCAGGTTGTTCATTTTATTGGCATATAGTTGCCTGGAGTAGTCTCCTATGATTCCTTGTATTTCTGTGGTGTCAGTTTTAATTTCTCCTGTTTCATTTCAAATTTTATTGATTTGAATCTTCTCCCTTTTGTTCTTAATGTGTCTGGCTAAAGGTTTGTCAATTTTATCTTCTCAAATAATGAGCTTTTAATTTCATTGATTCTTGCTATTGTTTTCTTCATTTCTATTTCATTTATTTCTGCTCTGATTTTTATGATTTCTTTCCTTCTACTAACTTTGGGCTTTTTTGTACTTCTTTCTTTAGTTCTTTTTGGTGTAAGTTTATATTGTTTATTTGAGATTTTTCTTGTTTCTTGAGGTAGGATTGTATTGCTATAAACTTCCCTCTTAGAAGTCTTAGAGTTTCTACTGAAAAATCAGCTGATAACTTTATGGGGTTTCCTTTGTATGTTATTCTTTTGCTTTTCCCTTGTTGCATTTAATATTTGTTCTTTGAATTTAATTTTTGTTAGTTTGATTAATATGTGTCTCGGAATGTTTCTCTTTGGGTTTATTCTGTATGGGACTCTCTGTGCTTCCTGGACTTGGGTGGTTATTTCCGTTCCCATGTTAGGGAAGTTTTTGACTATAATCTCTTCAAATATTTTCTCAGACATTTTCTCTTTCTCTTCTTCTTCTGGGACCCCTATAATTCGAATGTGGTGTGTTTAGTGTTGTCCCAGAAGTCTCTGAGACTGTCCTCATTTCTTTTCATTCTTTTTTCTTTACTCTGCTCTGCTGCAGTTATTTCCAACATTCTATCTTCCAGCTCACTTGTTTGTCCTTCTGTCTCAGTTTTTCTGCTATCAATTCCTTCTGGAGTATTTTTAATTTCATTTATTGTGTTGTTCATCATTGTTTGTTTGGTCTTTACTTCTTCTAGGTCCTTGTTAAACATTTCCTTTATTATTAACATTTAAATATCTAATGTTCTTATAGGTGCCAGTTTGCCTAATTGTTTCATAATAATTGTGTCATTTATATGCACAGTGTATAAGAGGTAAAAGTATAGATTTTTGTTTTTTGTTTTTTTTAGTAATATGTAAAAATATTTTAAGTAACCAGAGCTCTAACACCAAAATTTGTATGAGGGATATACAATCCTAGAGAAGAATAAATGGCCCCAAGATTTTAACCTGAGTCTACACGTACAAATTCCAGGACAAGAGGGTGAGTTAGTATTCTTCAATTTAGACAGAATAATAAAATAACAAGAATTTGATGATTACAAATAGTTGGCAGACTTTGAGAGCTATGGCAGAAAAAAATTTGATGTAGTAGAATCCTTTGTCACTAAAAGTTCATGGGAATACAAGGCAAAATAAACCCAGTAAATAAATAAGTAAATACTAGAGCCAAGACTAGAACAAAGAAATGTCTGGTCACCAAAAATGCATTGTAAGCCATTGGAGAATGCCAAAACCATTTCCTTCCTAAAAGGTGATAGAACCAGATACCCTCCTGGAAGCAATGTAAGAGGCTTGCATTCAAGGCCAGGACCCTCTGGGTGTTCACAATCCTCATGGATTAGAAAAATTCCATTTTGTGGCCAGTTAGTTGGAGATCTTGTCATCTGTATGAGGCTTGGGTGGGAAAAAAAGTCATCCCTGAGTAAAAGGATCCTTGACTTACACTAAGCATGAATACAGGCAGGGCTGGCTACAGAACTGTTGGACTCAGAACAGAATGAATGTGCAGCACTGCCTGTTTAAAAAGGAAGAACAAAAGCAGCATCAAAGTTACTAAAATATAAAACTTTTATCTTTGTTTCATATTATCTCTCTGACTTTTCCTGGGGTATTTTGTTCACTATTTAATATCTTGCTAGGTAAAAAATTTAATTACTAGCAGGAATTTTACATTTCATATTTAGAGTGTGCTCTAACATTTTCAATGCAAATATGCATGCTTAATCTGTGCAAAGAATCACAGATCCCACAATCCATGTTTTCTAACTCACATATGCATGAGTATTTCATTCCACCAGAACAATGGAAACACCACACAAAACTCAACTGTGTTTATTTCACTTCTAGGTAGACACACATTCTACCCACATGACTATCTAAGCATATGCACAATGAAATAAGCACTGGAAGGAAAAGGGACTATGGGATTCCCTATAATTCCCTTTCCTTCTATGATTTTCACTGTAGGTGGTTGGGTTAAATTAAAACAGTAAGAAAGGACTTGATAGGGCTCCTTGGTCATTAGTGGTTCTTAGAATTCCATTGTGTCTCTTCTGTTTGATGTGAACTCTGATTTGGACACATGGATGGCCTCTTTGTGTTGTCATCACTTGTACTTGATCAGGTGTAGATGGACCAGGCTTCCCTTGGCTTGAGTTTTGTAGAAGTCCTGTGCCCAGTGGGTGCACAGGAATTCTGTGCTCAGGAGGCCTTGTGAACACCATCTGAGAACAGGGCACCAAGGACAGCTGGGTGCCTAGACTGTGTGTTTCTTCTCTGTACCATCGTCTCATTAGACTTCACTTCAATACAACTTCAAAGGTAAAATGATTGAGCTTCAAGAAGGTGACTGCAGAATATTAAACTAAGCCTGGAGCCCTTCTGAGCAAAGGGCCCTGGGAGGCTGAGCACATCTCATAACTGTTCATTACAAATTGTGGTGCCAACCCACATACATAAAGAAAGGTAGCTATGGGCGCCGAGATTAAGGCAAAGCACTCAGGTACACGGGGACTATTCACAGGTTTCTAGTCATAACCTTTTTTTTTGTTTTACAGACATGGAACAGAAAATCTTAAAGTAGAAAATTTAAAGCCCAAAGCATCCAGTGTGGTGGGCAGGACCCTCGATCCTTTGCAGATTTAACAAGAACAAGTAACAAGGAGTAGGGAGAAAGCAGGGTCCTGCGAATGCCCCCTGGGCACAACACCACCTAAGGGGTGGGCACACCACGTAAGCCAGCCCTCCAGCCAACCCCTGGACACACCCCTTCCCTCACCCCATGTAAGGAAGCAGCTCGCCCTGCCTTGGGGAGTGAACAAAGGAACCTGTTGTTTGTTCTCACTCCCCACTCCTGCAGCAGGGACACCAATAAAGCCTGGCCTGACTTTCTTAACTGGCCTCTTATCAATTTCTATTTGTTGGAGAAGGCTAAGAACCCTGGTCAGCACTAAAACCTCTAAACATAGAGAGTTATAATGGGCTGGTTGCAGAATAGAAAGTCTGAAAGCGATGTTTGGACTGGCCTGGAGGACAGCAAACACCCGTGCCCTGACTCGCCCATGGAGCCATGTGGCAAGGAGCTGTCGGCAGCCTCTAGGAGCTGGCAGGCAAACAAGGGCTTCAGTCAGACAACCACAAGGAAGCAACTCTGCCAACAGCCGGTGAGCTTGCAGGAGGATTCCGGGCCCTGGATGGAAACCGCAGCCCTGGCTGACACCTTGCTGTCTGCCTGGAGACTCTACCTAAGATGTGGTTGGACTTCTGACCTACAGAAACTGAGAAGTGATAAATGTCTGTTGGTTTAAGCCACTACATTTGTAGCAATTTGTTATGCAGTCATGGAAAGCTACTGCATCCAGGAATAACATTTTGGCTTATATCCTGATAGTTTTATCTTTTATAGCTTTTTCCTTATGTACACATGTATATATGTTTTGCATAAAATGGAATTATCCTTTTCATTTAATCTTTTTTATATTTACTGTGATGATGAACATTTTTCACCCCATTAACCAGTTTTACCACACTGTTAAAAAATAAAAATAAACAGATTTCATACCCAGGAAGCCAAGTCCAGGTACAGAGTCAAAATGTGTACTACCTGCAGGGTATCAGAAATAAAACCAATAAATGATGAAAAATAGTGCAGAATTATTGAAACCACTGGAGGAAGCAAACTTGAAACTTTGATAGTATTAGTGGAAAATAATCAAGTTCATTTATTTTTAGTAGCCCTAAGCATTTTGTTTAAATAGCAATGTTTCAAGTAAGAACCAAATTACAGTCTGAACATGGCAGAATGTTTTTCTTTTTTCTTTTTTTTTTTTTTTTTTTTTTTGCAGTACGTGGGCCTCTCACTGTTGTGGCCTCTCCCGTTGTGGAACACAGGCTCCAGATGTGCAGGCTCAGTGGCCATGGCTCGCGGGCCCAGCCGCTCTGCAGCATGTGGTATCTTCCCGGACTGGGGCACGAACCCGTGTCCCCTGCATTGGCAGATGGACTCTCAACCACTGAGCCACCAGGGAAGCCCTATTTTTCTATTTTTAAAAGAAGTTAAGATATTGAAGTTTAACATAACATAACACAAAAGTGCATAATTTGTAATGACATCCCAGGGAAAGCTTACAAAGTGAGCACAAGTGGGCAAGCAGCTCCTCCATGTCCATCTACAAATTCTTACACCCTCTGTCCAAAAGGTAACCACTGTCATGATTTCTAGACTATAAAATGTGCTCTTTTTCAAGTTTGTGTTCAATACAATCATGTATTTTGTATCTGGCTTCCTTTGTACATTTTGTTTGAAACTCATAAAAGTTGTTGCATGTAGCTATAATTGATTTATTTTTGTTTCTGTAGAGTGAACCATTTACAATGCAATTTATTTCCTGTTCTATAATTGATGCATATTTCCACTAGAGGCCAGTATGAAAATGCTGCTATAAACATTTAGGTATATGTCTTTGGATGCACATATGTACACACTTCTGTTACTCAGGAATGGAATTGCCGGGTCTTAGACTATATGTGTATTAAACTTTCTAGTTGCTGCCCAAGAGTTTCAGAGTATAGATAACAGTTTACCCTCTAATCAGCAAAGTCTGAGGGATCCAGTTACTCCAACAATACTTTGTATTGTTTTTTTTTTGTTGTTCTATTTTGGGGGTATCATTTTCACTTGCATTTATATGATATTACTTATGATTTTAATCAACTTGTCGTGGGTCTATCATAGATAAGTGTGTGACCTGCCTTTTTTATTGGATTGTCTTTTTCTTATTATTCTTAGTAGTTCTTCATAAATTCTGCATTTAAGCCCTATGATAATTATGTGTGTTGCCAAGATATTCTCCGTCTTGGTTTACTAGGGCTGCTGTGACAAAACATCACAGATTTTGTGCCTTAAAATCAGACATTTATTGTGTCACGGCTCTGGAGGCTGGAAGTCCAAGATCAAGGTGTTGGCAGGGCTGGTTTCCTCTGAGGTCTCTCTCCTTGGCTTGCAGATGGCCGTCTTCTTGCTGTGCCCTTACATGGTCTTTCCTTTACGTGTGGGCATCCCTGGTACCTCTCTGTCCAAATTCCCTCTTCTCCTAAAGACATAAGTCAGACTGGGCTACAGCCCTGCCTAACAGCCTCATTTAACCCTAATTGTCTTTTGAAAGGTCCTATCCTCAAGTATGGCCACATTCTGAAGTAGTGTTAGGTTGTTAGGGCTTCAACACTTGCATTCTGAAGGGAATACAATTAAGCCTGTAACATTCTCCTTTTCTGTAAGATATCAAACATTTGAAATTTGTTGAAATTTACTCTCGTTTTCAATTTTGCTCAACTCAGGAAAATGTTTCATATAAATTTGAAAAGACTATGTATTCTGCAACAGTTGAGTTCAAATTATTATATATGTAAGTTAGGTTATGTTTGTTAATTGCATTTTCAGTTTGTATTCTTTCTGATTTTTGTCTACTTTTTCAATCATTACTGAAAGATTCTTTTTTAATCTCCTACTCTGATTTTGGGTTTGGCCATTTTTCCTTTAGCTTTATCTATTTATGATTTTATATTTTGAGGCTATGCTTTTAGATGCATACAAATGTAGAACTATTATATCTTTTGGGGAATTGAATCTTTTGTCATTATGAAATATTACAATTTTTACTTTACATTTTCAGTCGTATCAGGAGGGCTGCCAGGAGTGGCAGGGGAGACTATTGTTTATGTCTGGAGGTGTGCAGGGGGCCCCATTCTCATAAACTAACTTATACCCCCACCAAAGAGTGGGAGATTTGAACCCATGTCACAAAACTGTCATCAACAGCCATTACATCTTAGTCACAAAGAAAGGAATGAAAAAGGCATTATTATCCTTTTTTTAAAGGCCTTTCTCTTGGACAAGATACCTTCAAGATGGCTGTGTTCATTTTCAATTACTGCATACAAAGTGCCACAAACTTAGCAGCTTAATACAACATACGCTTATTGTCTTACAGTTTCTGTGGGTGAGGGGTTCAGACACTGCTTAGTTGGGTCCTCTCCTTAGGGTTTCACAAGTCTGTAGGTAGAGTCAGATAGGTGCATTCTTACCTGGAGGGTCCAGTGGAGAAGGATGTATGTCAAAGCTTACTCAGGTTGCCAGAAGGAGTAGCACAGATGCCTCAGCTTCTTACAGACTGTCAGAGAGAGGCTTCCCTCTGCTCTTGAAGGCATCCTCAGCTCCTAGAAGACCTTGTAGGTCTCTGTCCACACGGACTTCCTAACATGGACACTTATTTCCTGTAGCAGAGTCTTGTATAATGTAACACAACTGATGGAATGACACCTCAGCATCTTTGCCATGTTTCATTGGCCTCATAAGTCACAGGTCCTGCCCACACTCAAGGGGAAGAGATTACACAGGGCTTGAAACCAGAAAGTAACTTAGAGTTTGTCCATCATAATGGCTGAAAGCATTTGTCATCTCTCTGTCAAGTCTATGGGAAACTCATGGATGCTTTTGTTTTTTTCTAATAAATGTATGTCAGAGGTTTTATTTAACTTGATAATTAACAGGTGAACTTTTAAGCTATTACAACCAATTCAAAGAAAAACATACACATAGGCAATCCAGAATGCTGAAAATGATTTATAAAAAGAAGAAAGACTGGTCCATATTCACAGGACAATAATCAGCTGCATTCCATCAGACATAATTCGTTTGCATTTTTATGGGCAAGAATTGTTTGCATTGCTGTACATTTTCTTAAACTTACAAGAGATATAAAATAGCTCTAATACAATGAAGGGTGTGATCTCTATAGAATAAAGTAACTCAGAAGTGTGCACTAGACAAGACACACAGTTATCTTTCCTTTTTGTCTAGTTCAAAGTCTTCCACATTTTTTTCTTGAATCAGCAAAGATATCCTCAGGTCTATTCATCATCATAGACGTGAGAAAACTATAATCAACCCAGAACACGAACAGGAAAGGATTGGTTAAATAAATTTATTATTGATTATAGATAAAAATATCAAGTAGTTATAAAAGTGATATCGAAGAACAATATCTAATGATATGGAAAGAGTTTTAAGACATTTGTAGTGGACAGAAGATGCATTCAGCATCTGTTTACTGTGCACTGCTCTAGATCAATCAGATTACACGGGCATATCATTCATGAGGCTTGTTAACTAATGATAATGCTACAATACGAATAGCAGTTGTCTCCAGAGGTAGAATTAGGCATTTTAATTTGCTAGTTTTTGCTGACTTTTATTTTTCAAATGACTACTTTACGATGAGAAGGTTTTCCTTGGAGACAAGAAAGCATACAAATTATATAGGGAAAAAAAAATCACTGAGGACGTACTCTGTGCCAGCTCCACAGAAAGATAAATCACACAGAGCGTTTCTGCTCTGAGGAAATAGAAGTCAGTGGAAGAGATGCAGTGTCAACTCTTAATTAGGGTAAACCATAAAGCATATGAGGAAAAGCACATACCGACTGCCTCTGACTAATGGTGGTGGGGTCAGGGGTGCAGCGTGGACTTGGGGGAGGAACTCCGAAAGAGGGGCTGCCAAAGCAGGATTGGGAACCATAAATTAGAGTTAGCGATGGAGAGAAAAGGAGCGGGGGGCAGAGAAAAGGGTCTACACAGAACTCCACAGTCTAGGTAGAAGCAGACTGGCTCGTTTGTTTGTTTTTCTATGTAAGACACAAAGGTCTAGTTTTTACACATGAAAAGTATGGGAGCAGAATAGGCAACCCCAGATGTGCCCTTTGCCATGTTGACCATTTGGAGCAGAAAGCAATCAAGACCCAGCAGATGCAAGAAAAACTTTTACCTTTCCCTAAACTGCCCAGAAGAACTTAGATGGGGGCCTGGCCCAAAACAAGAGCTGTTAACAGAGATAACTTTTCATGGAATTACCTGCATGGTAGGGCAGATACCTGATTACCGTCTGCTCTTTTCACCTCCCTGCAAATTGCCCTCCTGCCCTTTGAAGCTCTACCGCATTTCTCAGCTCAGGATAGCACAGAAGCCTCAATTGCCTGATTAAATTTGCCTCTCATATTTTTATGGGACTCCCATACTTACAAAATTAAATTCATTTTTCTCCTGTTAATCTGTCTTATGTCAAGTTAATTATTAGACCAGCCAAAAAACCTGGAAAGGTAGAAGAAAAAGTTTTCTGCCCTAACAATATACATATGACTACTTAAAAATACCAAATAAACTAGAAGTTTGGGATTAACATATGTCTGCTGTGGGGACACAGCAGGAGTGGGTGCCCTCTTTCCTGTGGCTTCGACTCATCCCTGGATGATGGGCTATTGGAGCCGCATAATGGTGTCAGGAGATGTGCAGGAAGCATGGGGAGAGAATGTCAAGACAGCCACAGTTTTCAGCCTCAGACTCCATGCTCTCCTCTGTTCTGCTTTCCATTTTCTCTCTGAATGGGCTAGTTGGGACCGTGCAGGTGGGAGCACTCTATGTGGTAGGCAGCCCCTGGGGAGGCTGCCTTCTGGCATTTAGCCCCTTGTGGTACCCCCTCTGCTTGAGTGAGGGCTGGTCTTTCCAATTTCTAGTGACTAGTATGTGGCAGAAGTGATGGGCTGCCTCCCCTGAGATCAGGCTCCAAATGGACAATGACTTCTATCTTGTCCGCTCTCCCTCTCATGCTCCCTCCATCTGAGACAAGTCCCCTGCCATGTTTTAAGCTGCTTTCTGGAAAGTTCTGCATGACAGGAAGCTGATGTCTCCAGCTGGCCATCTGGAGGTTTCCCTTCACCCTGGAAGTGAACTCAGAAGCAGTTTTTCCTCCCGTGGACCTTTGAGTTGAATGTGGCTCTGGCTGGCACCTTAAATGGAGCCGGTGAGAAACCCTGAGCCAGAGTCAGCCAGGTACACCGCACTGGGTCTCCTGACCTGCAGAAATGGAACTATTAGCTGCTTATTGTTTTAAGCCACTTTAGTCATTTATTATGCAGCAGTAATCAAATGTGCCATGCTATATGAGTAATAACCCATACGGTCCCCCAAATTGCAGTGTCTTAACCAAATAACTCTTTCTTTTCTATGTACAGTATAATCTAACGCTGAAAGGTGCCCCTGGTCCACCTTGACTCCAGGCTATGGGCTCCCAGAACAGCTGAGGCACTGGAGAGGTCCCGATGGAGGAGAAGCTCCTGGCAGGGGTGCTGGGTGGCTGGGTGGGTGGCATGTTTAATTACTCAGCTTGTAGAACGTTTCTGTTGTTTCTCTGTTTTTGTGTGTGTGTCTGTGTGTATTTTTTTTTGTCGTTTTTCTTTATGGGCAAAAACCCAGACCCGTGCCTCTGCTTATCTGCAAGTGAAGCTGAGAAAAATAGAGACACACATGGATGGTGATGAGGGCCAGCCATCTCTGCCCCCAGGGACGGAAGAGCTTCCAGGGGGCGGGCAGTGGGCTCTGGTGATGCTTTGCTGCTTTCTTTACACTTCACAGATACCTTGTGCTTATTTTCAGCTTCGGGGTTTACTTGAAATCCTGATACCAGAGGAAATTCCTCATTTCATACAAATAATAAATGCAAGGATTGTGCACTGACCCCCGGTCTTCTACCCACAGAGAACTTAACTTGAAATCAGTCATTGAGGAGCTCTTCCTAGTTTGGGGGCACATGTGGATGAAAACACTTTTCTTCCCTCGCAAGCCCTACCTCTCTGGGCTCACCTCACCCCACCCTCCACCCACCAAACTTCACTCACTTTCTCACATTCCTCACAGCCTTGTTTCTCCACATTTCCCCAGCTTCCTCTGTTTTATGTGATTCCTTTCCTCCTTGTCTAATTTAACAACGTCAAATTTCAGCAAAACTTCTACTAAGCAGGTAAGCTCTCGCTGTGACTCCCCACCCCATGGCAGCAGGTTTTTCTTTTATTCAAACTAATAGACCCATTTATTTTCTCTCATGCTTTGTAGTGGTCGTTACAGTTACTTGCATTTCTGTAAACTTTTTGTTAATGTTTCTCTCCCCTTTTAGACTCTTAGAGCCGAGAGGTTAGGGACCATGTTTGTGCTGTTCCTGAGAACACCTTTGGTGCTTGAGGCGCATAGTAGGTGCTTGATGCATGTGTTTATCGACTGGGTACATTGATGTGAATGAATGATGTCAGACGAGTCTCACTTAACCCTGTTTGTAAACTGGGCAGATTTCTGAGGCTCCTCAAGGATCCAGCAACCTCTGCTGTATCACAAGGGTTGTGAGAGAACACTGACACCTCGGGAAATGAGGGGGTTTTCTTTGGAGAGACCCCCGTGCTGGCAGATGGAGAGCTTTCCCTCCCTGATGAGTAAAGGTCAGAGGATGGTTCCTCCCACCAGGACAGGGCTGAGGACAGAGGAAACCCTGGACTGATGTTCTCTGCGGGTCACTAAGCAGATCACGGATCTACACTGAGAATTCTGAGGGGGTCGATAACTCCCTTTCTTTTCTCCCAAGAGCAAACTTTGTCCTATTACATTTTGGAATGAAGAAAGGGAAAAACAACCATTAATGTTTTAAAATCGGACCCATTTACTTTCTTCTGCTTTACTCCCCCTCTCCCCACCATGGATTTCCTTTCAGTGTGTGTAGGTCTGTGTCTCTTTAAATTTTTTTCCAAATTTAGTATTAAGTTGAAAAGAAAGTGGGGAAGGATTAAAATCAATACGAAAACAAGAGCAAAATCAAGAAAGCACAGAATAGACACTTTCATTTCATCTTATTGTTTTCTCCTCTCTCTCCTCCCTTCCTATCCCTCACCCTGTATCCCCACCACACTTACTTATTTCCGTATCATCTTTCAGGGAACATATGGTGAGGATGTAGGGAAGGGCCGGCACTGGTATAATGACCAGGAAGGAGGAAGACTGGCACTTTACATACATACACTCCTCGGATTCTCACTGAACACCTATATCTAGAGGAGATAGTATTACCCCCTTCCTCATTTTCTAGGTGAAAAACCAGGGTTTAGGGAAGTTAAGCATTTTGTCATGTTAGAAAGTGGGTCTGGGGTAGAGCAGGAATTTGAATTCAGGTTTGTCTGATGCCAAACCCCACTTCATTCCCAGCTCACTTACTTGCAGAGAAAGCAACATGAGTGGGCAGAATAAAAATCAACAGTAGGTGAACCTCTCCCCAGCTGATGGTGTAGAAGAAGAGCAAAGGTATAAGTGAAGCGTCTGCACCTCATTTCAATTGCAGTGAATTCTCTAATTTCAAAAATTGTTGAAGGATTTCACTAGGGACATTCATCTGTTTAGTGTGTGGGAAAAGAATACAAAGAAGTAAAAGAAGGTCAACTGAAAATGCATGGTCACTGTGCAGAGGAAGGGATGCTCGGGGAATTGTGCTCTGCCAGTACATCGATGGCCATCTGTGCTTCAGAGTTTCCAAATGAATTTCTGTATTTACTCACTCTCATGGCAAACCTCTCAGAGCACTCCTTGGTCATTTGAAAGCCCACATTGACTCAAGCTTTGCTGGAGTCGCTTGTGATTCCATAGTAACCAAGAGCCTCTCCTAGCTGTTTTCTTGGCTTTATTTGTCTGTTTGCCCTTCGTTTTAGAAATCTGCCACAGTGTTGGCTTTGTATAATCTCAGTTCTTTCCTTCTGCCCAGAGGCCAAAAGGGAGAAAGGGTGTGGCGAACTAGGGACTTATCAGCCAAATTAAATGAGAAAATGGAGGCAATTATCTAAAAAATACATGTGAAGACCTGTTGTCACTCAGAATGAAAGGTAACCAACTTCAAGTTTCTGTTTCATTTGGACCCAGAAGCTTTGACTGAGATGGCAATCTTTTTTCCTCTCATGCATAAATCATGCAGCCACACATTTGCAAGGGTGAAGGTGTCACTGAAGTACTTGTTTAAAAATAAATATTACTTTTCACAGAAAGGCTGGATTCATTCTCCAGGGAGCTGTAGTCATGGTAATGACACTTCAGAACCAAAATCAACACTACTTTCTTTGATGAAGCTACTTACTGCCTGGGTTACATAAATACACACATTTCGCCTGTTTGAGTATTTAAACCATTAAATTAATGTTCCTAGGCATCACTGTCCACAGCTCTTAAATTTCTTCTCTTCAAAAGAATAGGTGCATCCTTCTCACTTGATCGTAAAGCCTACTCATATCATTAGTAGATCAACTACTAAATCTCAGACTCATCTGTTTTCTCTGACAAAAACGTCATAATCCATGGCAGGAATGTAGAATTTCTTCCCTTCATATTTGCAGGTTGGTGGTGATGGTTTCCTCAACATATTATTTGCATGGTGAGAAGCTCACTTTAGATTTTGGGTTCATGCAGGACTATTTGTCAGTGTTTTAATGTATGTTTTCCTGTCTGTATAAGTTTATTGTAGAAAGTTTAGAGACTATTCCAAAAATGAAGGAGAATGCAAACACCCCTAATTCACAATTTACAGCAATTATAGTTATTATGTGACATATTCACTTAATATGTCACATAATAACTGTAGTCACTGTAAATATATGCACCTGTATGTCCTATTTTTCACATTTCACACATCTTGAGTACTTCCCTTGTCAATGATATTCTGTAAAAAAAAATTTATAATAACTGAATACTATTTCACATCCTAGATGTTATTTAATGCATTTAATCATTCACTTTATACTTAGATATTTGAGTTTTACATATGGAATAATACAAATTATTATTTCTATTTGTACAACATTTTAAAATGTTTTTAAAGAAAGTTGAAAATAATTTGTTAGTTTGGAAATCTTCTTCCAAAAAATACAGTGGAAAATATCAGCAATGTATTTTCTCCACCCACTTCTGGAACTTTATCTCATCAGTATTATCATTAATAAAAGATAACTAAGTTTTTACTTAATGAAGAAATCTACAAGTGCCTGGGACATCAAATAAATCTTTATTTAAAGATGTTATAAATGTAAATAAGATGACGTTTGGACCTTTTATGGGTCATAGATTTCCCACGCTCCCACAGCAAAACTCATGACACTAATACCTTTTGATTTCTTTATTTAATTCTCTTCTCCATCTAAGATTTGATTAATAACACTTCTTGGGAATTGAGACTGAAAGAAGTTTCATTCACTCTTATAGGTTCTTCTGTTTTGTGATTTGGGGGTTCAAGGAAGGAAACCCTCTGCATTTTCTGAAAGCCATGGCTTGTCTGGGCCTCTCCCAAAATATAAAAGCAAGTGGTGAGATTCCCCCATTCTCCCCCTCTGTCCCCCACCATTTTACTCTTTGGGGGCCCTAAGGAGCAGGGATAGATGCTCTGGAGAGCAGGAGGAGAATCGATTGTCTACAAATGGGCTGTCTGCCTACAGAGGACTTCTGTTTGTTTTCAACACCCGTGGTTTGGAATCACAATGACAAATAAGAAAGAATTCCTGGTAAAATAAGCTTCACTATCAATATCTTTAAGGCTCAAAGACCCCCAACTTCTATTGCTTGGAATATACTAATGGCTCAAGTCAATCACTTGGAGTGTGCTGATCACACTAATAACATTACTATTGATATATATATATATATATATATATATATATATTTTTTTTTTTTTTTTTTTTGCGTTACGCAGGCCTCTCACTGTTGTGGCCTCTCCTGTTGCGGAGCACAGGCTCTGGACGTGCAGGCTCAGCAGCCATGGCTCACGGGCCCAGCCGCTCCACGGCATGTGGGATCTTCCCGGACCGGGGCACGAACCTGTGTCCCCTGCATCGGCAGGCGGACTCTCAACCACTGCGCTGACAGGGAAGCCCCTACTATTGATATTTTTGAAGCTTTGTCAATATCTGTAAGTGTCGAAGAAGAAGAGGAAGAGAAGAAGAAGGAGGAGAAAAAGAAGAAGAGGAAGAGGATGAAGGTGGAGGAGGAGGCCACTAACAAGGACAAGAAGAAGGAAAATTCCTTCTCTCTCCCTCCACCCACATGTTTGTTACCGAGCCTGGGTATAGAAGACAGAAAAAGCGGAAATGATGCATAATGATGGCACCAAAGCTGGAGGATGAAAGCCTCATGTTCAAGTTGTTTACACACGCAACTGCCACTGGGGATTTTGCACAGGGGTCATCTGCGCATTTGGAGATTACTCAGTGCTTGATTGGCGCTGCCTGTTCTTTGGTGAGCCTGGGAATAGGCTGCTTTGGGTGGGCAAAATCCCAGGGGAAGACACAGAGCAGGTGATTCAGAGAGAGGAGAGGTCAGAGGGGAGGGGACAGATAGGCAGGAGAGTCGGGTCCAGTGGGATCTCAAGCTGAACTGGAGAGGATGTGAGAAGAAGACCAGGACCAGGGGCACAGCGAAGTGTCAGTAAATATTGGATGGACAACTGCATGACAGGTTTGCTTGAGAGTTTGTATTCAACTCTTCTCTTTGGCTTCTGCCCTGTTCACCATTATAGCTCAATGGAACATAACCAATGAGGAAAGCTGTGAACAAATCACCCCTTAATACCCTGCTGGCTTTGCCAATGATCTGTTTCCTGCCACGTGTTGGGCAAAATTCACAGTAAGGAATTTAGCATAACATCTGTTAACTTGCCAGCCAGTTACCATATTTTTCTTCTCTTAATTGTCATTGTTTTTTTTTTTTTCTTTCTAATGAAGGTGAACAAGACATTACTAATGTATAGAACGGCTTTATCCATGCTTTTAAATGTTAATTTGCATTGACTAAAATAAGTCTGGGGTCATCATTTTTACTTTGATTACTTTCTTCCTTAATAGTTATTTGCATCAAACCATGCTGTGTGAGTGTGTTTCTAGTTTTCTGAACACGAAAATTTCATTTTCTGAACATTTAATATTTGAAATATGTCTTGAGATTTTTAGCTTCATTGAAGTATTTGGAGCTATCTCATATCCTTACGGGATTTATCTTCTGGTGAAAATCTCAGAAGCATATATTACAGGGGAAGAACTCCGATAATTTATACATTCAGAACATTTTCTCAGCATATACCAAATGTATTATACTGTCACCTGGCAGTCTGATTGGTTGAAGTTTAAGATTGCACAAAATATAAATATTGTATTATTTTCTATGAGCCCTTGTAAAATCATATTTGGCTCCTTCTATTTTATTTCAGTTCTGTTTATTATTCATTTATTATCCTTTTTATCTTACTTATTGTATTTATTGTCATTATTACTGGCTAATGCAGCAGCTGCCATAATGATATGTAGACATTTTATCCTTTTATCCCAAACACATGCCAATGCAAGAAGATAATTATGGTTTTAAAGTGATATGTAATTTTTTAAATCTAAACAAACTTAAACAATAAATTTAAAATACATTTTGGGGGCTCACTCACTCCTATCACTGTTATCTGTGTATGATGAAGAGGCAGGGTGAGGATCTTTCTGTGTTCAACAGGCAGGTAGATAATTCCGTGGCCCTCTCCTTCCTACTGGTACACCAGCTGGTCATGGATTTTCTTGTAATGGATGAGGGACACAAGGCTGTATGAACAGAACTGACTATGGTGTTTTAAAAATTGTGTATGGGATCAAATAAGCTAATAAAACTACATTTTCCTAGTACCAGTAAGTCCATGAATAATGTTGAACATAAAAGTTTTTAAATTTTTGAACCAACAATCAGCCTCTTGAAGCTAACTAGCTAACCACCAGTGGACTATGCAACAAAAAGCTGAAAATAAAAACTCAAGGTTGGAAGGATTTATGAACTCACATAATCTAATCCTTTCTTTGTATGGTAGAAGTTACTGAGTAAGAGAAACTCAAGTCACTTTCTGAAGATGCCCTGGCTGGTTCATCCTAGAGCTGGTTAAATTTTGTAACCATACACACTTTCCCTGAAAAAAATCATATGTAAATAAAACATAAAAATTTATATTTTAAAGCTGATTTCTACTTGCAATATCAAACCTATGATTGAACATCTGTTTCTTGAGGTTCTTTTGCCATTTTCTTGGATTTCCATGAATTTCTACTTCATTTGTACCCTAACCCATCTTTGCCTCTTGAATGTTAATGAGAACTAATATTTCCCTTTGTCATTTATGGTATGTCTGGGACTCTATGAACACAGGCAAAAAATAGCTCTATATATCACAATGAATTTGATAAACTTGATATTCCTAACTAGTGAATATACTCAGCATAAATCATTTCTGCTATATATACCGTATATGTGCCCAAAAACTTTTGCTGGAAGTGTTATGTAAATGGAATCACACATTCCATGAGCTATCATTTTTCTTATATGTGAAGGACTTGCTTTACCATTTCCTGTTGTGTAAGTTTGCTTGTGATTAGTCCTTTCAGCATTTTGTTAGTCTGAAAATGTCTTTATTTGCCTTTGTTTTTGAGAGATATTTTTGTTGCATATGGAATTATATGTTGACAGTAATAATAGGCTAAATAATGTCCTCTCAAAGATATCCGTGTCCTAGTCCCCAAAACCTGTGGACACCTTGCCTTACATGGTAAAAGGAAATTTGTGGTTGTGATTAAGTTAAGGATTTGGAGATGGGGAGATTTATCCTGGATTCTCTGGGTGAGCCTGATGTAATCACAAGTGTCCTGATGAAACAGAGAAGATGTAAGGGCAGAAACAAGTATCAGAGAGCAGGAAGATGCTATGCTACGGACTTTGAGCTGGAAGGAGGGACCATGAGTTCCAGGAATGCAGGTGGCCTAGAGGTAGGAGAAGGTAAGGGGACGAATCCTCTCCTAGACCTTCCAGAAGGGAAACGACTCTGCAACATTTTGATTTTAACCCAGTGAAACTGAGTTCAAGTTTTTATCTCCAGAAATGTAAGATAAAGGGATCCTATTGTTTTAAGTCACTAAATTCATGGAGATCTGTTATTGTAGCAATGGAAATTACTGGATTGTTATATTTCTTTTAATACTTTAAACAAGTTGTTTCACTATGTTCTCACTTTCATTAAGAAATCTGCAGTCACCCTTATCTTTGTTCCCTTCCATGTAATGTGTCTTTTTTCCCTTGGTAGATTTTAAACTGTGATATCCATCATAATTTTTGAGCAATTAGACTAGGATATGCCTTGGTTTTTCCTTATGTATCTTGTGCTTAGAATTTGTTGAGCTTCTTAGATCTATAGGTGTTTAGTTTTAAACTTTTGGCCTTTATCCTTCAATTTTTTTTCTTGTCTCCAGCCCCCTTTTCCTCATTTTCTTCAGTTGATTTAATCTAACATAGTTCAGATCACTTGATTTGTCCAACAGGTCACTGATGTTCTTCTTGTTTGTTGGATTCTTCCCTAACTCTGTGTTTCATTGTGGAAAGTTTCAACTCCATGTCTTTGTGATCACTGAGCTTTGCTCCTACAATATCAAATTTGCCATTAATTCATCTTAGTTTTTTATTGTTTTAAAATTTTTCTCAATAAACATTTTACTTTAAAACAGTTTTAGGTTTACTAAAAATTCATGATGATTGTACAGAGAGTTTCCATATACTCCCACACCTGTTTTACCCTGTTGTTAGTATATTACATTAGCATATTGTAGTTGTTACAATTTATGAACCACTATTGATATATTGCTTAGAAAATCCATCTAGTCCCTCTGCACATGTCTAATCTTCAACCAAGATTCAGATCCTATATTGCCTTCTGTGTGTGTAACTACTGGCTCTCCCATGGCCATTCTTATGATACTTCCTCCCAGGCCCCATTGCAATTTGCAGGAACCACGTACTAGCATGTATCTCAGTATCTTATAACATCTATATACGTATTTCCTTCAGTAGATAGAGTTCCATGGGAAGGTCTAGGGAAACTGAAAATAAAAAATAAATTGAAATGAAAAATGAAAAAATTATGGACTATGATGAACCCACTAACGAGAGCCTCAAAATTAAGTTGACTGCTTGCTAAACAGCACTAAGATTCAGTGGCTTAATATTTTGGTCCTCTGACAGAGGTGTTGAATAAAAACAAACTAGTTTTTATCACAGTAAAGACTTTCTAATGGCTTTTGAAATCCTTGGCTAAGGTTAATTATGAAGTATTGCATTCTCATCTTTCAAGCATATGCATGTGTAGAAAACACCATGTTTTAGGTCTAAAGTGATTTGGAAGTACATTGAAGAATTTTGTTTTATAGGTGACCTCTACTGCCAAGTGAACTAATCCATAGTGAGACTGATAATTAGAAGCATTTGGATGAGCTTGATTACTTAAAACCTGTAGTTATAACTCATCATGGTCTTAAATGCTTGGAGAGTTTAGATGATAAAATTGTTTTTATAACATGTCAATGTGGTTTCAACATTTGAAAGAAAACAGTTCTTCCCACGGCAAATTCTTCTTTTTTTTTTTTTTTAATTTTTTGGCTGTGCCGCCTGGCATGCAGGATCTTATTTCCCCCACCAGGGATCGAACTCGCGCACCCTGCAGTGGAAGCACAGAATCTTAACCACTGGACCACCAGGGAATTCTCTCAGAGATAATTATTCATGACAAAAAATATTTCTGGACATCTCACCCAAATTTAAGGTTGTTTTTTCTGTAATAATAATTTTGAGGTGCTCATATTGCCATGAAAAAAATTGGACTTTAAAATTTCTCTTCTCAGAGGCATACTATATATATACACACACACACACACACACACACATATATATATATATATATATATATATATATAATAGATAAACAGCAAGGATTTATTGCATAGCACAGGGAATTATATTCTATATCTTGTAATAAACTGTAATGGAAAAGAATTGGAAAAAATTTCTCTTCTCTATGTAATGTATGATTCCATTCATATAAAGTCCAAAAACTGCCAAAGTAACCTAAGGTGACAGAAATTAGGATGTTGTTGCCTAGGTGGAAACTGTAGGTTAATTAAAAAGTGGCGGGCTTCCCTGGTGGCCCAGTGGTTGAGGGTCCGCCTGCCGATGCATGGGACGCGGGTTCATGCCCTGGTCCGGGAAGATCCCACATGATGCGGAGTGGCTGGGCCCATTAGCCATGGCTGCTGAGTCTGTGTGTCTGGATCCTGTGCTCTGCAACGGGAGAGGCCACAACAGTGAGAGGGCCGCATATCGCAAAAAAAAAAAAAATGTGGTGAGCAGAAACCTTCGGGACTGATGAAATGATTTAGTAGCCCTAAAGCAACCAAGGACTTTGCTAAAATCATTTTATTGTATTTACTTCTTCTTTTTCAATACTCTGTGTTCCAGGTTGATGTTGGCCTTAGAGCAGAGTGCTGATTATAGGAATTTTACTGATAGGCTGCTCTTGGCTAAACCTTTCTAATCCGCTCATCTTTCTTCATTTTGAGAACATTTTTCACATAAACCTGTGGACATTTGTACCTAATAAATGCAGTACAAATACTAATTTAGTGCTGTTATTACAAATATAAAAATAAAAATAGATATCTCCATTCATGTCTTGATCATTAAGGATATTCCATTAAAAAATCTATTTCCGTGATGCTTCCTTTCAGTGATTATCATTTGAAGTAAAACGATGGCACATAAGTTGGCTCATTTCAGATGAAAACTATTTGAACTGGCCCTCTATATTCTATGAGTGTGCTTTTGAAGATTGAAATATGAAATTAAATGCCTTAAAGCTGCATGTTTACTGTTGCAAATTCATGTAATTAAATCAATAAATTTAAAGCAAAGTTAAAGAAGGCGATAATGAGTTTGCTCATGGTAATAAAAACTAATCCTGTAGGAGAAGGCATAAGCAGAAATTGAAATGATTCAATTGCTCTAATTATGGCTATAGCAAGAAATGAAATTTCCCAGGCAGAATGCTGGATGACCCAATTCTTCCCCCCTTTTCCACCTTTGAAGTCGCTTCAGCAAATGTGTTACCCTCTTCAGCATTCCATGTTTATTTTACAAACTCATGATTAATACTTAAAATGCAAGTGAAGAGACCTCATAACAAACAAATGATTTAAAACATCAATGTCTGGCTACCCAACAGTGTGCTTCACGTTGAATTAAATAATCTATTGCCATGTCATTGAGGAGAATATGAATTATACATATGAAATTTCCAATATGTAGGATTCTGGCACTTGAGTTCTAAATTAAATTCAGCATAATTGTGTCAGGGAGCTTCTCTTTGTTCTGGCCAGGAGCTAATCCAACCTAGTATAATCACAGGACACAGTGCCATACTTAAAACTACAAAATGCTTTATATCAAAGAAGAAATAATCATTAGTAGAAGAAATGTTAAGTGATCACTTGGTTTTGGACAATGTTTCAAGGAAAGGGCTAACTGAATTTGTAGTTTATTTCATTTTTAGTAACTAAAATTTAAATTTAAATGACCACATGTGGCCATATTGGATGGCGCAAATATACCTTCAAAGTCTATCTAGAATCTCACCAGTTCTGAAGAATTCCGTGACTGCAATCCTAGTCCAAGACATTCTGAACTCTTGTCTTATTATGTGATCAGCCTCCTTGGTGTCTCCAATTCTGCAGCCAGAAAAACGTTGCTGGAATCCCTGTCACATCAGAGAAGCACCTCCCTGGATGTCTTCCAGATACATCTCCTCCTACTCAGAGCAAATGTCCAATGCAGCCCCTACCATGAATTTTTCTCCTTGGCACCTTTCCGATTTTTCTTCACTGCTCTGCCTCTCATTCACTTGGTTTCAGGATCCTGACCTTTGCCTCAATGGGACGTTCCCAGCAAAGATCTTTCCTCTTGGATTTTATTCTTCCTGGAATGCTCTTCCTCTAGATTTCTGCTGGGTTTGCTCTTTTACTTGTTTCAGTTTTTTCCTTCACATTCTCTCTAAGGCCCTTCCGTGTAGTTTCTGAATTTTCAGTCCTCCTCCGGCACTTTCTGTCATCTTCCACTAATGTATTCATTCATCTTAACCTGTATCACTAAGATTCTAGATATTCTGCTTACTCATTGTATTTACTGTCTGTCTCCTTCACTGAAATGAAAGATCTATGAGGGAAGTGGTCCCCCTGTGCTTTGTTCACTGCTGTACCCTGAACACCTGGGACTATGCCAGTCCATAATAGGTTTCCCATGAACCTTTATACCCATTGAACAGATATGCTATAAATTCTGCAAGACTCACTTATATAGACTCTCTTCAGTCTTGTGAACATTTGCTTACTATCAACGCACACATATGACTTCCATTAACTAGAGTTTTTAGGCAAAATATTTGAATTCTAACTAAAAAATATATAGATATACCTAGTCTGACAAAGTTCATGATAATATTACTTTAAAGGCAAACCTTCTGCTTGGTCCTTAAAGTTTCTCAGACAGATTCCTTTCCAGATTTCTCTTACAGTAAAACCAGTTTACTTATTTTTAGACATCACTTGTGTGTAGAACACCAAGATGAATAAATGTTATTTTTTCCTTAATACTCTGTGTTTTACACTATAGTGAAACACTTTTTCAAATTTAATGAAATGCTGCTACATTAACTCTTCTTTGAAAAATCTTATCATGAAGTTTCTCTTTAACACAGATATTAATTCTTATATTTTCAGTTAAAAAATTCTATTAAATATTACTTAACATTCCTTCAAAGTAAGTTTTGTTTGTTATGAAAAACTTAAGCTCCAATGACTGTATTATTCTCTTAATTCACTAAAACTTTTTAAAAATAGAAGAATATATTGTAATACATTATAAAGTACTATTACTAGGGTTCAATAAAAGTAATTTTTGTCAATGTTGGCATCCACTACAGTCAACACTTGCTTGATTATAAATAAATTGATACTGAAAATCCTGAAATGGTTGTAAGATAACGTAATGGAACTGATAAAATCCACAGTTCTCAAACTGTGACCTGAGGTATCCTGGAGTGCCATAGTGAACTCAAAGAGGCACCAAGGAATATTTTAAATTTCCAAAAGAAACATAGAAACACTCAACATTTATTGGACAGCATCTGAACAACTAGGTGAAGGTAATTCACAGTCTCAATGTTGTATCATTCCTCTCACTGATGTTATGTCTTTACAAAACTGGATTTTCTGTTTTTTTTTTTTTTCTGTAATAAACACCAAATACTGTTAGAGAATCAGAGTGAAACAGGAAATGAGAGTGGCAATGACTGATCAGATTTCAAGGATTGAGAAGTTGTGTTGTACCCAACTGGGCACACAACCCATTAGAAAGTGATTGTGGTTATTTAAGTAAAAAACAAAAAAATATTATTTTAAAAATTTATATGTAGTGTTTTTACCTGTGACTACTGAGTTGTTGGGATATTAAAACATATTAAGTTGTGTAGACCTGGTTACTTAATAAATGAAACTGTTAGGGAGTTTCCCTTGGCCTAGGGGCATTGTGACACTATTACTGATAACAGAAAATTTGAGAACGAGTGGAGTCAAGTTGTATTCTATTTTTACTTTTGTCTTGAAATTCAGATTTATTCATATTTTTCCAGTTTTATTGAAATATAATGCACATACATCACTGTGTAAGTTTAAGGTATACAGCATAATGGTTTGACTTACATATTTTGTGAATTGATTACTGCTGCAAAAAGTTTAGTTAGCATCCGTCATCTCATATAGATGCAATAAGAAGAAAAAAGAAAAAGAAAAAGAAAAAAAATTTTTCTTGTGATGAGGATTCTTAGATCTCTCTCTTAACAACTTTCCTATATTCCATACGTCAGTGTTAGCTATAGTGTCACCGAGTTGTACATGACCTCCCTAGGACTTATCTTTTAATTGAGAGTTTATACCTTTTGACCACCTTCCTCTAGTTTTAATTTTTATAATTCTAATAAACATTTATAGGAAATGGTATGATGCATCTCGTAATGCTATAAAAATGATTTATGAAAGTGAATTTGTGGTCCTGGTCCTAACCACTTTCAGTTTGTTTATCACCAATAGAACTTCAAAACACGATTCAATTTGGATTTGTAACAAAAGATGATCAAACATAGAGAGGTTTCAGTTTCAGAAAAACTTCAAAACATAGTTTTGAAATGCTTTGCATTTGACAAAACCCAACTGAATTCTGCCAAGGCACTCTTTTCCCTAATTTTCCAAGCTCTTGTGTATTTGTAGAGAAATTTAATCCTTATGTTACTGATTAATTTACACTTAACTCATCAAAATGTTTGGTAAATGCTACAGCAGTTGATATCCAAAGAGCTTTATGAGAAGTTACATCTGGAAATTCTAAAGTTTTATAAATCATTCCTGAACTTCTTTTCTTTAAACCAGAAAGTCACATTTCTCCAAACCATGTAGAACTAGAACCTCAAATTTGACTTTATTTTGGTAGGGTTCAGGAACTGAGTGGGAGAAAACTAGTGAAACATTTTTGAGTGTTCCTCTTGTAAGCTATTTCAATGTACTGGACTTGGGTTGTCCCTAATAGAATATTATTTCAATAATTGAAAACCTGAGTAATAATCAAATTTTTACATGTGTTGTCTTTTAGTGGAAAGAGTCCAACTCTAGGAATAATATATTGCATTTTATTCAGTTTACAAGCTCTCTTAGTGGATATAAATTTAACATAATAAGCCATAATGGCTAATTTGTTATCTTATGTTTCATTGGCAAAAATTTCAAAACAAACATAATAGCCCCTGTCATAGTATTTTAAGTGATATAACCGTTGTCTATGCCTTCAAGAATGTGTCCTGCAGCAAACAACAGTTAACATGTTAAAAAACAAAAAAACTTTAAAAAAAAGTGCATTAGATCATGTCTTCAAAAGACAAATGTTTGTTATCACCCTGTTTTATTTGGCCTAATTTTTAATGTCCTCAACATAAGGCATTAATGAAATAAAATTAAGTTCTAAGCAAATACTAAACATGAGTAATCATTTCTATTTGGCAATCAGCTCGCTAAAACACAATGTGTATTTCCCTTAGATACACAAAGAAATAAAATTAAACTCTTAGCAAATACAAAACATGAGTAATCATTTCTATCTGGCAATCAGCTTGCTAAAACACAATGTGTATTTCCCTTAGATACACAAAGACAATGTAATATCTTCAGAACATTTATTAGGTTAAACCATACAGAGTTGCCATTTTTAGGTTAAAAACTGGTCAAATATTGGCAATTTCACATGGCAGAACCCACATTTGTCCATATACTTATCGATATGGAAAGTATTATTTCTAGAAGTATTGCTTTATCAGGAAGATCTAGTTTACATATTTTTAAAGAGCTATTTTTATTATTATCATTTTTTTCTAATCCAAATTAAAAAAAAATTAATCTGGAAATGGACTTCATACTTTTTTAGTTCTTCAAGCCTATCAGCCAGGTTAGCCAGGTTGGGTAGTCATAACCCCTACATCTCAGTGTATTAAAAGGTGACCAATTTGGTTTCTACTGGGATCTACCTGTCTGCTCTGCACCTGTTGTCTTCACTCTGGGACCCGAGGTGATGGGATGTTTATGGTCACAGAAGTAGAGGGAAAGGGACAGCGTGAATGAAGGACAAATGGGCTCAGCAAACTTCCGTTGGAAAGTCCAACAGTCCACTCCTGCTCACGTATCATTGGCCAAAGCAAATCACATGGCAAACACTGTCAAAGGAAGAGGAGAAATGCAATCCAACCAGGTGCCCCAGAGTGAGAGCAGAACGTTGGTAAACAGTCCTCATGACTACAAGACTGACACAAAATTGAGGTCTCACATCAGGTATGACCCACCGCAGAATGCAGACCTCCTTCAGTAATGCCTGTTTATTCCAAGTGCAACAGGAGAAGGATTTGTAATTATTAATGACAAGTTAATGCTGGGGTTATAAAAATTCATTACGCATAAAACGTAGAAAAGACAGTAGAAAATACTGTGTCGGATGAGGAGAGGATATTTAACCACTATGGACTTTCTTGGCTTAGCTTGGGTTCCACCTACTGCAGTGGGGCTGGAGCATGTAAAGCAGTTGGTAGGATCTGAACCAGTGTGAGATGATGCTTCACAGAGTCCGACACACCACTGCCCTGGTGCCCTGTGTCTCCCTAAACAGTTAGTGGCAGATGCTGGTTCAATCATGATTGAGGGAGAACAAAATAAGCCCATTATTTGATTTGTGGCTTCTGGGCGGGTGTAGTGTGATTACACAGGCACACCCTCAGACACAGTGTCCCTTTCCCTTATTTTCTTCTTGTCTTTTATTTGTAGCTAGAGGACTTCAGCAAGCTGCACAACCAGGGCCAGGAATGATAGACACCACCACAAAGTTTATCATTCTGTTTCAGAAGGAAGCAAATTGCATACACAAGATGGTCAAACTATCCACATGCTAGGAAGAGTACATTCCTTAGATAATTTTGTACGGGAGACAAAAAAAATTCAAGAAAAAAATTGAATAATAATAAGACAAGGTAATTTGCACAAATTGGACTACACATTTTGTGGCTGAACATTAAATTTCTTAAAGTTAACCAGTTAACCAACTTGAATAATTTTTTCAGTAACTATTAATGGCACAATTAAGAATCTTACATGCATCAATATTGTGATACTCCAGCTTTTTAAAGAAATTATTTTCAAATTAATTTTAATGTCTTCATCCAGAATGTTAGGTCAGACACAGTGGTAGTGTCACAAACTGCTCTCAGTGTACTTATAAAAGGACAAAATGACTAAACTGATGTTAAATGGAAGGCACTATAGGTCATTTTCTCCAGGGTAGAGCTTCTTTTTGTTTGATTTAAAAGACATCTGATATTGTTAAAGGCTAGAAAGATGACTCATGAGAAAGGAATGTGAACCTCTTGCTTTGAGATCGCTTTGCTGCCCTGACAGATTACAAGGTAGGTCAGCAAGTAATGGGGTTAGGGTTAGGGTTAGGTTTAGAGGGTTAGGTTTAGGCTTAGGTTTAGGGTTAGCACAACTCTAGTGAAACTGTATATGAACGGACTAATTAGTTTTATTAATTCTGATCTGACCATGTTCATTATTCTTTTTAAATGTAACTACTCCACATTCGAGGAAGAGAAAACATCATGACAACATCACACAACATAGAGTAATTCAAATACGAAGCATTACATTTAAAATATGATAGTAAATATATTTTAAATGTAAATATGTCAAATGCATAATATAAACTAGCCAATGTGATTTTCCATAGAGGCATTCTTTCTTTAATTAGCCATTATTGATTATTGGCTGGAGTTTTGACAGTTTTCCCTTATAGCTTATAGTTCAACTTTTTGCAGAAGTTTTGATCGTTTTTAAACAACCTGTTATTTTCCATACTTGAGTCTCTGTCTACTGCGTAGCCCCAGAAATATTTTTACATTCCCTGTTTCCTTTCAGATTTTTTCTTGGCATCTACTTTGGTGTCATCCTGTTCTCCAGATGGTAGGTCCTTGCCTGTGAGCCACGGCTCAGATATTCCAATATGAACTTTTCTAGATCCTTCCTATAATATGCGCCCTCACCCGCAGAGTTTTATTGAGCTCGCTCTAGGCTTTGTGGCTTCCATGGCACGACTGTCTGGGCTAGGATTTCACTTCAAAGGCCTAAATCAATCCCTTTCTCATCTGCTGCCTCCAAGATTCAAATTCCACACTCCCACTGAGCAAAAGATCAAATCAATGATTCACCTTTTTTTTTTTACATTGATATTCCCTTCAGTATGTTTTTACTGCGTCTGACGTGCCAACTTTTCTACAACTACCTGTCGATGTAATCCCGTCTACAACCCAGAAACCACTTCCAAGTTATCTCCTTCACAGTTGTAATGTGAGATTTCTATGCATTGCTAAACTAAACTAAAAGATGAATTTACTAAGTTATTTGAAAAGAAATGATCGATCTAATTCTTAAAGTTCTTTTCTGTAAGGTTTTTTTTTTAATCAGATAGACTTCATATTTCTGTGGATTCATGGTTTATTTATTTTATTTATTTATTTATTTATTTATTTTTATTTATTTATTTTTGCGGTACGTGGGCCTCTCACTGTTATGGCCTCTCCCGTTGCGGAGCACAGGTTGTGGACGCGCAGGCTCAACAGCCATGGCTCACGGGCCCAGCCGCTCCGTGGCATGTGGGATCTTCCTGGACCGGGGCACGAACCCATATCCCCTGAATCGGCAGATAGACTCTCAACCACTGCGCCACCAGGGAAGCCCCATGGTTTATTTCTTACATAAGTATATTTTAACATTAAGAAAAGTGGTTAAATTTATTCTTAGGAAGGATGAAAAAGTTAAATTTCATTCCCTTGGTTTGGTTTCTGCCTTTCAACATGGAGTTCTCTGCTTTAAGGAAGGGTTTTTGGCATGATTTAATATTATCTATTAATTCCTTATGTTCAGTGGCTTAATAGGGGTCTTAAGGAGCCCTATCCACAAAACATCATGAGCCATTCTTCTTGCATCTGTGCCTGGGAATACCTAGGGTACTATTCTTAACAAACTCCAACCTCCAAACCTCTGATCACACCATGGGCAGTGAATCTTCACAACAGAGATAAGTCTACTATTTTCATGAGCTTCAGCTGAAAGAAACATGTAGCTTATAATAGGACAAACTTTTTGCTAGTCTCATTTTAGAAATGAATTTTATTGGAGCTGAGGTAAGCATTGTGTTCCTCAAAGAAATTTTATTTAAAAGGTTAAACTGAGTCAAAGGAATAAGTATTTATAAAATGTTATGGTTCAGACTTTCTAATGGATGCAAATATTTTCTTTTTTGTCGCAATCCTACAGGATGGCTATTCTTTGGTTTAATTCAATATCCTAAATAAGTGTATGCTGAGTTTAAACAATATATCACAAAAGCTATTTGTCAGCATTATTTTCCGATTGCATTTGAAATTCCTCCATCTTTATGCTAAACCTCATTCCAATACACAGGCATGACAACAAGACTGATGTAATTATCTAAACAGGAACAAAGAAGGTTCTGTCCATAGTTGCAAATGATGTTGATGCAAAACCACTCCCTTGGCACTGAGTGCTGAGTCCTCTGCAGATAAAAGGTTGAATGAACCAAAAGCCTCCTTTGGGGAGTAATCCCCGGGAACTAGAGCAGCACTGCAGATGCTCAGACATTGCTGAAGGAAAGATAATTGTTAGCCCCAAAGTGCTCAGGCAATTCATGACTAAAGGCAAATAAAATAGTTTGAGGATCTTTTATATTTCTTTCCCTTTGAAGGGGAAAATGTTCTATTCATTTAACAATAGGAGGAATTATAGTAAAAATCAAAAATAGAAGGGGAGGGGTTGCAGCAACCCATATGAGAAGATTAACAGTTTGCACAATAATTCAGAGTCTAATTAACTATCTGAATGAATAACCAACTTTACACTGTTGAAATTTACCTGCTTGATTTTCCGATTATTAGTAAAGTTATGAACAAGAAGTAGAAAATAAGATGATGCTGTTTAAATGATGAGTGAGAAGACTTGGACTTGTACTCCCACAACTTCTCATATATTGATGGAACTTTAACAAATTCATGATCATTTTAGACTAGTTTCTTTAAATGAGTAGGAAATAATACACCGCTTGAATTGCGAATCTCTCTTGAATCAGAGAGATGGTGTGGGATGAAATCAAATAATTATGGGAGGTTTCTGTGTTAATTATAAAGTAATAGAAGTTCTGCTGTCATCAAAGGAGACTCCTATTTTGTTGATATCTTGAAATTGTGACTATCTCTGCATCCCTGTTCTTACTTGCTCTTGGTTTAACTTCAAATGGCTTAATTTAAATATCCTTGGGTTAGCATTACATATATTTCAAGTATTCTCTTTCTCATGTAATGATATAATTAGCATTTAAAATAGTTCTTAGAAGGCAGGTTTATCATGACACATTAATTCCCATATTTACATATTTTTAACTTATAGGCTTTATATTAGAAATTTCCTTACATTTTAGGTTTTTTCAAGTAACAGATTTCTAACATTTTAGAATATACTTATGTGTTCCTAGACACAACAGTCTTCTATAATTTTGTGTTATGATCAAGGCACCCATGAAAAAACTAACAACACTGTAAATCAACTATACTCCAATAAAAATTTCAAAAAATTAAATTAAGAAAAGTACACATTAATGGCATGTACAGAGCTAATACACATAACATTGAGAATTGTATTTCCATCCAAAAGTGTAGATTCAGTGATGTGGACTGAATTGTGTACCACCTAAATTTGTATGTTGAAAAGAACCGGATGTGACAATGTTTGGAGACAGGACCCATAGGGAATAATTAAGGATAAATGAGGTCAAAAGGGTGGGGTCCCAATCTGATAGGATTAGTGTCCTTGTAAGAAGAGGTGCCAGAGAGCTCCCTAGAATCCCTTCATTCTCTCTCTGTCCTTCACATGAAGACACAGCAAGAAGGAGGTCCTCTGCAAGCCAACGACAGAGCCCTCCCCAGGGACCACATTGGCTGGCACACTGATCCTAGACTTCCCAGCCCCCAGACCTGTGAGACATAAATGTCTGTTGTTTGCTTAAGTGAATAGTCCCTGATATTTCATTATGGTAACCTGAGAAGGTTAAGTCATTAGGACTGATGCATTTAACAGGATGTTAAGGACAAAGGAATTTGTAAGAATCAGAAATCTAGATTTTTTTCTTTTTACTTTCTTTACTGCACAGCAGTAAATTCTATTAACTCTTATTCTCACTGAAAGGATATAAAGTACCCTCAGAATTTTCTTCAACAATTCTAAAGATAATTGGGTGAATATCTTTTGATAATTTCAAATTTTAAGGCAAAGGATAACCTTATCATGGGACGTCTTCCTTAATTTACAGCCTTTAAACTTTATTCTAGTTATTTACATTCATAAAAAACAAATGCCAATAAATTCTAAATCCAAACCATCTGGGAAGGATTTCCCAACTTGCTCTTTTTGTTAGGCAATTTTATTAATTGTGAGAACAAATCAATCTACTCTACCTGATGTTGGTCATGGTTCCAGCTGGCAAATGTTCAACAGGAACTTTCATGAAGGAATAGGTAGAATAAGTACCAGAAATAAAATATGCAAGCATTTCTTTTCCAATTATAGGTATATTCTGTGTATCAAGCACTTTTAGCAGTATGTTTGCCAAAGACATAGAAAGAACAACATTGCTGACAAATGTCACCAGGTTCGGAGTCCATTCATGAGCTTCCCTTAAAGACTGACTTCTTTCAACCTGATCAGCTGTATCTCTTCTGACGATTTAAACACTGAAGCTTCCTGAGACCTTAAAATCAAAACCAGGAAGTAGAGTATAAATCACTGAAATGCAAGTTCTCTTCAACTGCATATTTATGGTTAAAAAAAAGACATGATTAACCTTTCTGCATTAGAGAACACGAGAGCTTTTTCCATTTTCTTTTTTATAAATTCTATTTCTTCCTTTGGCTTGTGTCCAGTTAGGCAATGACATGTATGAATTATCCCATGTGGGCAAAGAATTCTTGTAGGCAGAAAAGAGAGATAAAAATGAAGATGATGTCATAGACTAGAACTGTGTTTTAGAAAAGAGAAAGGGGGGGTTCATTTCCTTTCACCATAATTGGACCTAAGTATTCCACCTCAATACATGTGGTCCAAGACAGCATGAGTCTCACTTATCGATGAAGTTTGTGTACCTGGCACTGAGGTAAGTACTTAACATGCGTTATTTTCTTATTCTTCACAAATTTTAATGGTTGATAGTAGTTTACACAATTTTATAAATTTATTTATTTATGGCTGTGTTGGGTCTTCGTTGCTGCGTGTGGGCTTTCTCTAGTTGCGGCGAGTGGGGGCTACTCTTCGTTGTGGTTCATGGGCTTCTAATTGCAGTGGCTTCTCTTGTTGCAGAGCACGGGCTCTAGGTGTGCGGGCTTCAGTAGTTGTGGCTCACAGGCTCAGTGGTTGTGGTGCATGGGCTTAGTTGCTCCGCGGCATATGGGATCTTCCTGGACCAGGGCTCGAACCCGTGTCCCCTGCAGTGGCAGGTGGATTCTTAACCACTGTGCCACCAGGGAAGTCCCTACACGATTTTAAAGAAAGGAAAGTGAGATTTAGAATTACTTAAGTCATGTTTTCTCAGTACCATGGCTTATTCATGGTGGTGCCAGAGTTACCTGTCAAGTCTGGTTGAAATGCCCCTGTGAACTCGCTTCTTTTATGTGGACTCTGTATGGAAACTAGCCTCTTCACTGATATTTGCCTGATATCAGGAAGTGTTCTGTATCCAGATAGGCAGGTCTCTGAGAATGTGGCAAAATACACACACGGAAAAATGCACCTTAAGTAAAATTCACAGAAAGCAAACAAACGTACTTTCTCACACTGATTTTCATTTCAGTGATTTCTAGTACTCTCTTCTCAAGTTACTTGCTGTGTGATTAGACAACTTAGATATGGGGCCAGACCTTCCAACTTAGGTAGGTCAGATCTGGGGGACCTGACGCATCTCTAGTTAATAAGATGCACTGAGTCTGCTGAGCAGAAGTTTCAAGCAAGCTGTCAGGCGGGTCTGAGATGAAATAATTGGTTCCCCAGCAGATGGCAGCAAAAGCAAAACACAGCGAGGGAGCGTGGGCGAATCTGCCCAATTGGACAGGATCAAAATCAGAAATGCTCCTTGGCAGAGAGCAGATCCAAAGGCAAGGAGACATGAGGTTGAGGATGCCCATCTCCAGGTAACTTGACAGTTATGAGGAGAGAAGAGAACAAGAGCATCACAAACCGTGTTGACCCTACCTGGGCAGCAAAAAGTGATCAGACCGAAGGACACCCAGTTACAAAAACTCTTCATTTAGGGGCAGAGAGGCAGTGCATGTGGCTGGAAACAAGACCAAAGAATAAAAGGTAAGAGCCGAGCAAATAGATCTCACCATAGTCTCACCATAGACAGACCAGGAGGTCCTGTTGGAGGGGCCACTTGGTAGGAAAAGAGATGACACAATCTATCCTTCTGGGTTCAAATGTTTCAAATGAAAAGAAAATATTGCTTTCTGACTCCATAGTGATGGGGCTGAGTTGTGTCTACTATTCAGGGATGACCTTTTCTATGACAAGATTCTCCCCAGAGCATTGGGAGATGAAGTATTAACCTACATTGTATTCTTATATAAGAGTGAAAATTACCTATGTGTTGAGGAAGTTCCTAGCAAGATAAAACTCTATCTCCATGTGTTTTGCTGTGTGGGGTGTGGGTTAGAAGGGATTAAAGACAAGGAAGAAAGAGAAAAGTTGAACATTCCTTTCTCCATTGATGTAATCTATTTTTTTTATATTTCTGTTTTAAAGATTCTGCTAATCACTTCAGAAAGTAACATATGATTGAGAAATTAAACAGTCCTGATCCAGTGGTAGGAAGGTGTATATAAAGCTATAAAGCATATCATAATGTAAAATGATCAGCTTTACATTGATGATGTGTAAATTTACAATCATGCTGTCAGTGATATTGATGGAAACCAGGCCTGTGAATTCCACATTTTCCTCAGGATTACTGTTGTGGTTTTCTTTTTTTTTTTTGGAGGGGCTCCAAATTTTCACATAACATCCTCTGATCAGATATTACATTTCACATGTAGTAACCTTGATGTTTCCAAACAGTTTCTGAATATTTATCTATAAATATATGAGCAAACCTAAAAGAAATAACTCATTTTGAAAAATTAATGACAAACACATCTATTCTCTTCCATCAAATTCAGTCTTTGATTTCTTTGTGACTATTAACTCTACTGAAATAATAGATAATCTAGAACATTGAATTGTACAATTTAATAGTTATAAAATTTTCTCTTTCATTTATATGTACACAATCTGCTTGAATTGACTGATTTCAAGTCTAAATAAATACAACAAAGGTTCTCATACACTGCAACAGGAATCCACACAGTTTTTCTGTAAATGACCAAATAGTATTTCAGCTTTGTGACATATGGCTTCTGTCACAACGACTTAACTATGGCATCCTAGCAGGAAAGCAGCTACAGATAATATGTAAAAGAATGGGTGAATCGTGTTCCAATAAATCTTTGTTTACAAAATTAAGTAGCAGGTTGAATGGATTTGGTCCACAGGCTGTAGTTTCTGACCTCTGCATTAGAATTGCTCTTTCTTACTGCTTTGACCTTAAATCATCCCCCAACTTTCAAAAAGTTCTATATATAACTTGTATTATTATGTGGAATAGTTGTACATATGTGTACTCCTGCCAGGGTTGTGTATGTATCTGTGGCCCTCTGATTCACCCTTTTCTCCCAGTTTTACAGACAGCAATGTTGGGCCTAAAGGCATAGTTACAAGAAGGAAAAAACTATCTAGCATAGCTTTTTCCTCCTTCTCAATTTTCTGTATAAAACAGTCTCATAGAAAACCAACACTGTCTATGGAATCCCGGGATGTTAAATGAGACGGGACCCTAGTGATCATTTAGTGTAAGTTTCTATCATGAAGATGAGGATATAAAGATAAAGAAGTGAAGTGATTACCTAGATCTATCTAGATATGGAACACAAAACAAATACAATTCCACAGTTGAAGTCCAGCCTTCTAACACTTTGATATTGTGCTCTCCTCACAAAGTCCAATAACATCCTAAATGTCCGTCATAATCACCTGATGAACAGGAGTATAAAAGAAGGAAATACAACAGGAGCAGACTGAAATCCTGGTTGTAATCAAGATTCAAATAATGCTGGTTTCACTCCTCTTCCAGGCTCTGAAACTGACTCCAAGTAAACTTGAATTCCCAGAGCTCTGTCAATATCTAGTTATAAGGCATTAAATACTTAGTAAGGTGTAAGGGGTATGTATTTTCCATTTTAGCAATGGAGGCTGCACACTTCCATCTTTAAAAAGTACACCTCTGACAACAAACTCTGCAGAGGGTGAAACGAATTCATTTCTGTAAATCTCTGAAAGCACTTCAGAGTTAACAACTCAGCTCTGATCTGCATGCTGGAGAAATGCATTGGTTGTGAAAAATGGGGCCATTTATTTTAGGAAAGTGAAGGTCAGTCTAGTTTTGATATAGTTTGTGTGCGTGTGTGTGTGTGTGTGTGTGTGTGTTTTCCCCTGTGAGCTGGTGGAGATGAGCAGAGTGTGTCTGGAATGTGATCTCCAGGAGGGTACCAGAAGCTGGATGTGAGGTTGCTAGGCAATTTTCCCTATTGTTTTAAACAAACTGCATAGGGCTGGCAGCAGCTGTCAGAGTTCCTGGCTCTTAAGAATAACAGAGCTGAAAAACACAAAGAACAAAGGTCTTCCACAATAAATGGCCATAAATAACGGGAACTTTCTGTGCCAGTAAATGCAGGCACTTGGAGTTAAAGCAATTAATAAAGTTAACAAACACAAGAGGTCATTTGAATTCTATTTGTTGTCAAATACTTCTTCCCCCCAGACACTCTAATTTAAATAGTAAGACAATCTGAAAAGAGGGTGGTCGGCTGTGATTTTAATCAATTATCCCTTTAAAATCTCCATCTTCTTGCTTGTTTATTTTGACTTTATTCATGGAGAATGTCACCTCAAGGGCAACAGTATAAACTTTCTCTAAATGTGTTTTAAAAACCTTAAGTAGAAACAAATTCTATAATTTATATTAGAAAATAATTCACTCAACTGTACTATCAGCACAAGACTCCTTCTTTTTACCCCTCACATAGGCCACCCCCATTCCTCACATCTTCCACCTTCATCATGGAGATGGTTACACAAGGCTACATGTGTAATGAAATCGGATAGAGCTACACACACCAGGTCATGTGTAGCTGTACATGTATGAATAACCTCTGTGGGTGGAACCTTTGTCAGTTTCTGGGTTGTGACATTGCACTATAGCTGTGTAAGAGATTGTTCTCAGGGATGAGATTTGTCTCTACATAGTTGTACAATGTATTATCACTTAATTGAAGCCTTTCCTTGTAGTTGGCCATTCATGCTGTGTTCAGTGGTAAAGACCTTACCATGATGATGAATAGCTTTAAGTATCTTCACTGTTAAATGTTTAACTTCATATTATTCATGTAACTTAATAGAAGTGAAAGTCTCAATTCATATGTTGTGTATATTTCTAAAATTGTTAATATTTGTAGTCAAATTTCTCTTTACACAATCTCTCTGTTCATTTGATGTTTGCAGGGATTGTGACACTTTAGTTTTAACATCTTAATTGGAGTATAATTGCTTTACAATGTTGTGTTGGTTTCAACTGTATAACAAAGTGAATCAGCTATACGTACACATATATCCCCATATCCCATCCCTCTTGCTTCTCCCTTCCACCCTCCCTATCCCATCCCTCTAGGTGGTCACAAAGCACCAAGCTGATCTCCCTGTGCTATGTGGCTGCTTCCCACTAGCTATCTGTTTTACATTTGGTAGTGTATATAAGTCCAAGCCACTCTCTCACTTCGTCCCAGCTTACCCTTCCCCCTCCCAGTGTCCTCAAGTCCATTATTTACGTCTGCGTCTTTACTCCTGTCCTGCCCCTAGGTTCTTCAGAACCATTTTATTTTTTAAGATTCCATATATATGTGTTAGCATACGGTATTTATTTTTCTCTTTCTGACTTACTTCACTCTGTATGACAGACTCTAGGTCCATCCACCTCACTACGAATAACACAATTTTGTTTCTTTTTATGGCTGAGTAATATTCCATTGTATATATGTGCCACATCTTCTTTATCCATTTGTCTGTCAATGGGTGCTTAGGTTGCCTCCATATGTGACTCTTTATACATTTATTCTAGATGCACTTCTATAAATCACTGTAATAACTCTGGAAGAAGATGTATGAGTAGATAAATAAATTAACAATGAAACGATATTATTTCCAACCCAAATTTTTCTCTCCTTCTAAAATCATATATGAATATCTATTGTATTATTTCACAGCTTTTTGTTATGTGTTATTTTTTATCTTCCTTTTTCAATGATTTTTTTTTCTCTTGAAATAGGTTAAAAATTCCCTTTAAGAAGACACTATGTGTAATATTTCTTATAAATCTCTACGTTTTTATCATTTTTGTGGGAATATAATTACAAGTCATAGTATATTTGCTGGTTGACAATTAGGCTTTACAGTTCACAAAAAGAGAAAAAGAAAAAGAAGAAGAAGTAAAACTTCATCAAGAAGTGGTATTACTTCATCAAGAAGTAGTATTAAGGGCTTCCCTGGTGGCACAGTGGTTGAGAGTCCGCCTGCCAATGCAGGGGATGCAGGTTTGTGCCCCGGTCCAGGAAGATCCCACATGCCATGGAGCGGCTGGGCCCGTGAGCCGTGGCCACTGAGCCTGCACGTCTGGAGCCTGTGCTCTGCAATGGGAGAGGCCACAACAGTGAGAGGCCCACGTACCACACACACACAAAAAAAGTAGTATTAAGTATTGTGGGGAGAATAAAGATAACCATGAACTCTCTTGTCCTGTGCTCAGTGGTAACATCATGACAGCTGAAAATAGTCTTTCCCCACTTTATCTTCACCCAGGAGAGTTAGCCAGTGACAGTATCACGTTGAATTCTTCCCCAAATTCTGCCCCTAACATCTCAGGCATCAGACTTCAGGACCCTGACTCCCTAGAGTTTCTAAATATCATGACAATGAGATCATTCAGTTGTCACTGTCTGGGCAATGCAGGTGTATGTTCTTTACTTGACCAAGAGGGATGCATGGAACACACAGGATGATTGAGGGGTCAGACAGAAAGACAGCTTGGAGGAAAAGTGGTAGTACCAGACCAACAGCATCAATAGGATGACTCTGGGGTGAAGTGGACAAGCTCACTAGATATAATCACACTGAGGGCCCAGACTATGATCTCTAAATATTTCTTATCCACTCATAGGACTAGGACTCCTTGGAAGAAGAAACATTTTCAGGTTAGGGGCAGAAAACATGTAAGATGAATCTGAACCAGCTTCATGTACCAGGGAACAAAGAAGCTCCCAACGCTATTAGGGTCATGTCTAAAATACACAGGACCCAACCAGAAGAGGATCCCACTGGCCAAGTAAAGAGGATATTTTGTGCACCAACAAAAATGAAAACTATGATAGATGGAAACACATCAAAATAGAGTTAGGATGAAGTTTCCTCTGGTTTCCTAAATATGGTACCACTCACCACCCACTTTCTACCTTCTAAGAAGAGAAGAGAAGAGAAGGTGCCTTCTCTGACCTCATTCATTGCCCCAATGCTTCCATCCATCATTGACATTTTGTGCATGTTCACTCGTCATTGGCAGGGTCTGAAAAATCAGTAAAGAGAAACATCTTTGATTTCCCATATTTAACCATATGAAGTCTGGGTCTCAGGTTTACTCTTTATGTGTTTTTAAGAAAACATACACACATGAACACATACAATCTGCTCTGCCAGCCTAAAAAAATTGTTGAAAGTATGTTTGGCATTTTTTGTAAAAAGGTGACCTTCTCTGTTTTATTTCAATTTCATCTTTATCTTTTTTAAATTGAAGTATAGTTGATTTACAGTGTGTATTAATTTCTGTTGCACAGCAAAGTGATTCAGTTATACATATATATATGTATATATATACATATATGTATGTATACATATGTATATACACACAAGTATATATATACACATTCTTTTTCATGTTCTCCTCCATTATGGTTTGTCACAGGATACTGAATATAGTTCCCTGTGCTGTACAGTAGGACCTTGTTGTTTATCCATCCTATATGTAATAGTTTCATCTGCTAACCCCAAACTCCCACTCCATCATTCCCCTACCAACCCCCCCCCCCCACCTTGGCAACCACAGGTCTGTTCTCTATGTCTGTGAGTTTGTTTCTGTTTTGCAGATAAATTCATTTGTTTCATACTTTAGATTCCACACATAAGTGATATCATATGATATTTTTCTTTGTCTGACTTCCATCACTTACTATGATAATCTCTAGGTCCAGCTATGTTGCTGCAAATGGCATTATTTCATTCTTTTTTGTGGCTGAGTAGTATTCCATTATATATATATGTAAGACATCTTCTTTACCCAATCATCCATCAATGCACATTTAGGTGGCTTCCATGTCCCGGCTATTGTGAATAGTGCTGCTATGAACATTGGGGTGTATTTATCTTTTTGAATTATGGTTTTCTCCAGATATATGCTCAGGAGTGGGATTGCTGGATCATATGGTAGCTCTATTTTTATCATGTACTTAATTTCTAATTTGAATAAAAAGAAAGTAGGCATAGAGAGAACTTATCTCAACATAATAAAGGCCACATGTGCAAACCCACAGCCAACATCATTCTCAATGGTGAAAAATTGAAACCATTTCCTCTAAGATCAGGAACAAGACAAGGTTGTCCACTCTCACCACTATTATTCAATATAGTTTTGGAAGTCTTAGCTACAGCAATCAGAGAAGAAAAGGAAATAAAAGGAACCCAAATCAGAAAAGAAGAAGTAAAACTGTCACTGTTTGTAGATTACATGATAATATACATAGAGAATCCTAAAGAATCTACCAGAAAACTACTAGAGCTAATCAATGAATTTGGTAAAGTAGCAGGATACAAAATTAATGCACAGAAATCTCTTTCATTCCTATACACTAATGATGAAATATCTGAAAGAGAAATTAAGGAAACACTGCCATTTACCATTGCAACAAAAAGAATAAAATACCTAGGAATAAACCTACCTAAGGAGAAAATAGACCTGCATTCAGAACGCTATAAGACGTTGATGAAAGAAATTAAAGCTGATACAAACAGATGGAGAGATATAACACATTCTTGGATTGGAAGAATCAACATTGTGAAAAAGACTATACTTCCCAAAGCAATTTACAGATTCAGTGCAATCCCTATCAAACTACCAATGGCATTTTTCACAGAACTAGAACAAAAAATTTTACAATTTGTACAGAAACACAAAAGACCCTGAAGAGCCAAAACAATCTTGAAAAGGAAAACTGGAGCTGGAGGAATCAGGCTCCTAGACTTCAGACACTACTACAAAGCTACAGTAATCAAGACAGTGTGGTACTGGCACAAAAACAGAAATAAATATCAATGGAACAGGATAGAAAACCCAGAGATAAACACATGCACATATAGTCACCTTATCTTTGATAAGGGAGGCAAGAATATACAACAGAGAAAAGACAGCCTCTTCAATAAGAGGTGCTGGGAAAACTGGACAGCTACATGTAAAAGAATGAAATTAGAACACTGTCTAACACCATACACAAAAATAAACTCAAAGTGGATTAAAGACCTAAATGTAAGGCCAGACACTATAAAATTCTCAGACGAAAACATAGGCAGAACACTCCATGACATAAATCACATCAAGATCCTTTTTGACCCACCTCCTAGATAAATGGAAATAAAAACAAAAATAAACAATTGGGACCTAATGAAACGTAAAAGCTTTTGCATAGAAAAGGAAAATATGAACAAGATGAAAAGACAACCCTCAGAATGGGAGAAAATATTTGCAAATGAAGCAACTGACAAAGGATTAATCTCCAAAATTTACAAGCAGCTCATGCAGCTCAATATCTAAAACACAACCTAATCCAAAAATGGGCAGAAGACCTAAATGGACATTTCTCCAAAGAAGATATACAGATTATCAACAAACACATGAAAGGATGCTCAGCATCACTAATCGTTAGAGAAATGCAAATCAAAACTACAATGAGGAATCATCTCACACCATTCAGAATGGCCATCATCAAAAAATCTACAAACAATAAATGCTGGAGAGGGTGTAGAGAAAAGGGAACCCTCTTGCACTGTTGGTGGGAATGTAAATTGATACAGCCACTATGGAGAACAGTTTGGAGGTTCCTTAAAAAACTAAAAATAGAACTATCATATGACCCAGCAATCTCACTACTGGGCATGTACCCTGAGAAAACCATAATTCAAAAGGAGTCATGTACCCCAATGTTCATTGCAGCTCTATTTACAATAGCCAGGATGTGGAAGCAACCTAAGTGTCCATCAACAGATAAATAGATAAAGAAGATGTGGCACATATATACAATGGAATATTACTCAGCCATAAAAAGAAACAAAATTGAGTTTTTTGTAGTGAGGTGGATGGACCTAGAGTCTGTCATACAGAGTGAATTAAGTCAGAAAGAGAAAAATGAGTGCCGTATGCTAACACATATATATGGAATAAAAAAAAAAGTTCTGAAGAACCTAGGGGCAGGACAGGAATAAAGACGTAGATGTAGAGAATGGACATGAGGACACGGGAGGAGGAAGGGTAAGCTGGGACAAAGTGACAGAGTGGTACGGACATATATACACTACCAAATGTAAAATAGCTAGTTGGAAGCAGCTGCATAGCACAGGGAGATCAGCTTGGTGCTTTGTGACCTCCTAGAGGGGTGGGATAGGGAGGGTGGGAGGGAGATGAAAGAGGGAGGAGATATGGGGATATATGTATATGTATAGCTGATTCACTTTGTTATAAATCAGAAACCAGCACACCATTGTAAAGCAATTATACTCCAATAAAGATGTTAAAAAATAAATAAATAAATAAATTCATATGGAATAAGCAAAAAAAAAAAAGAGACAGGGCATTTCCTTCCCAACTGAACAATAGACTCAGCACAATAGACATCTGGGTTTGCTTTGTTTGGTTGGTTTTTAAACTGACAAAACTATTTAAAAACTCATGAGAAATGCAAAGGCCTAAGAAGATCCAAGGCAATCCGATGAAAAGTACACAAAAGAAAAGAAAGAGGATTTACTCTGACAGTGAGAAGACGTCCTATAAAGCTGTCATGATTAAGACCCTGTGATTCAGTGCAGTGACAGATAAGTAGGGAGAAAGTTCAGAAATAGGACAAGCATACATGGTCCCCTAACTTACGACAGAAGTCACACTGCAGTGAAGGGAAGAAAAGACTGCCACTTCAGTAGACAGTGCTGAGTGGATTAGATACGCATATGGAGGAAAATAGATATTTTGTGCGTTCCAGCCATAAAAACCAATTTCAAATACAGTGCAGATTGAAAGGTGAGTGGCAAACAAGCCATTAGGGAACAAAATAAAAAGCAACGGCATCAATTTTGTGAGGGCAAACATTTCTCAAATAAGACAGAGAAAGCACTAACAATACTTTTTAATTTTAATCTAGTCAAATTAATAAATTTGACTACATTCAAATAAATAATGTTTATCAAAAAGACATTATTAAGTGAGCAAAAAGGCAGATTAACAGATGTATTTTGCCTTACATGCATTTGACTTAAGATTCCTATCTAAAATATATAAATATTTGCAGACCAGTAATAATTAAACAATGCAATAGAGAAATGGGCTGATAACTTACTGACGAGGATAATAAATGGCCAAAAAATACTAGAAAAATCTCTTTTAATCAGTATCAAAACCCAAATCAAAATCATAGTGCTCTAACACAAATCCTAAAATGATTACAGAGAAATTTTTTTTTAATTACCAAATGTTTTCAAAGATTTCAAGTTAGTTAAGCAATAAGACTTCTCTCCAGCTGCAGCTAAGAGTTAATTTGGTGCATTCTTATTAGAAACTGTCAGCAGTATCTAGTAAAAATGCCAGGCACCCTATATACAAATCAGCATCCACTCCTAGGTATATTTTCAGTAAAGTACACTGAAAGGTTGCTGGTACTCTTAGGACCAACACTGGGATGCACACATCACCACCTTTCCCATTGGATCCAAGGATTGTGTAGGTTTTGTCACAATGTGATGAGCTATTTTGTCTTCTACTTATAATCTAGGTATAATTGTTTTTATTCCAATGTAATTAGAAAATCAGCTAAAACAGAAACTGATCGAGCTAGTGCAGACAATCCAGGCTATTTAAAAAAATATATTAAAATATAGTTGATTTACACTGTTGTGTTAGTTTCATATGTAGAGCAAAGTGATTTTTTTACCTTCTTTTCCATTATAGATTATTACAAGATATTGAGTAGAGTTCCCTGTGCTATAAAGTAGGTGTTTGTTGGTTAACTATTTTATATATCTTGGTGTGTATATTTTAACCCCAAACTCTTAATTTATCCCTCCCCTGCTTCCCCTTTGGTAACCATAAGTTTGTTTTCTATGTCTGTGAGGCTATTTCTGTTTTATAAATAAGTTCATTTGTATCATTTTTTAAGATTCTACACATAAGTGATATCATTTGATATTTGTCTTTCCCTGTCTGACTTACTTCATTTAGTAATCCAGGCAATTTCAAAAGAGTATATTTTCAAGTAAACTGAAGAACATCAGGTTTGTTATTCCTTTACTAGTGTTCAAGTACACTCCTGTTATATCTGACAAGAATTTCTCAGTTTCAGTGTTTTGGGGGCTTTTGTGGTCCTATAATTGCAACTTGCAGTAACTCGTAAGTAGCAGCAGTGTTGACAGGAAGTACCAACAAAAGTTTTGAAGCACTGAGATGCTGGGGACAGTGTAAACCGTTTCTGTTGCCCATTGTTGTTTTTAATGCTGACCACCATGGAATGGTCATGATTAATTTGGTGTCACATTTATACCCTCTAAAATGCAGCTTTGCTTGAATTTGTCTGGGGAATACTTTCATTTTATGGATGAAGACATTGAATCTCGGTAATCGCCTTATCCAAAGTCACACAGGTAATGTGTGACAGTCATAGGCAGCGTACATACATTTACATTTCTCAGCAATCCTTACATGTAATCTCTACCCTCCAATTCATCAGCCATATAGCAACTGGTTCCAAACATTTTTTTGTTTGTTTGTTTGCTTTTTGTTAACTGGGTTCAGATGTTAGTCCAGGAATTCACTAACTGGAGGTATTCAAGCTTCCTGTTTCCTTATTTGTAAAGTGACACTCCTAATGGATAAGGTTGTATAAAGGTATAATTGAGTTTGTATACATAATGTGCTTAGTTTACTTGACGTTACTAATTTTGTTTGAGATAAATTTATTTATATTTTACTATAATTTTTAATTTTTATCTTACATTAGTTTGGAGACATCTAAGATTAAGGATTAGATCAACTAAGAAATAAATTGCAAATAAACACTTCCATAAAATATATGCATACACAATTAGTCCTACATCTTTTTAAGATATAATCCATTTCTCTTTTTTATTTTCCCCTAAGGAAATGCCCCTAAAACTCACTAAACAGAGGTAGTTTATAATAATTCTTTTGTTAAGTAAATAGGGTGATAAAAATGATAGTAAATGATAATTAAGCCAAACAATATATCAAGAAAAATAAAGTCATATAATATAAGTTTAAGTGACACTTAAACTAGGTTCGTAGAACAATGCAATATTGTGGGAAATGCTTTGAGTTAAGGATAACAGGCTTTTGTTTTCTTTTCCAATTCTAGGTGCATTGGAGTCAGTACATCTTTTAAATTAGAAATCGGTGTTTTGGCCAGTTCAACTTTTGCTACTAGACTCACTTAAGATTATGTATAGTGTCTGCCTTTTTCTTGGTTAGCATCACATATTAATGAAATGTTTTCATATTTAGAATTAATTAATTAAGAATGAAAATCTAACCAAACAAAGTTAACGTTGAGAAACTACGGAATTACCCAGAGAATATACAGCTTCTTTGCTCTAAATCAGTAGCCAAACTCTGGGAGTGTTTGCTATTGCTACAGTCTTTGAAAAAACACTCTAGGGTGCCAGGATCAACTGCCAAAAAAGAAAGCAAATAATAATACCAAATATCAAAAACTACTTTTCACAGCTCAACTCTGAAACAGAGGATTATAAAAACATTACTTGTTATAGTCATAACAAAAACCCAAAGTTTTGTGTCAAGGCAAGAATAGTTCTGAGCCTTTCAAAATTCCAGCCCAAACGGGATCCCTGATTAAAATATTAAAAGGAAAAAAGGAGAGCCTTTGAGGTGCCAGGATTAAGGATAATTGAGGTGAAAATCCCACATTTGAACCATAATTCAACAAACACATTTATTATACTAGCTTTATGGTGTTATTTTTGTGTGGCTTTTAGATAGTATAGCATTTAGCATTGGCTTTGCTAAGTAACATCTCTGAATTTAGACTATGAAGAGAAGGGTTGTCTCCAACCATCCTTAGTAGCTTCCGTTTCTACTCATAGTGGTTCAGAGTGAAGGTGTGGGTTTCATTAACAGTTCCACATATTTCTCTGTGGGCTTTCTAAGCTGAAATAATTTACCGATTTTGAGAAACAGACTTTTAAAAAACCCTATAATTTAGGATGAACAATTCTAGCCCTCACCATTATGTGTGTCTGAGAATCAGGTTCGAAACAGAGTATGTGTATAAGCACCTTTTCAAAAGGAAATTTCCATCAAATGTACAGAATTGCTTTTGTTAATATTATAGTATCTTTGTGAGTAGGATTTGGCCTTAGAAACAGTGTCCAAGTGTTACGAACAGTTGGTCTCCTGGTATTTTTTGCAAGTAATGAATGAACAGTGCTACCAGGAGGCCATAGTTTTCTGGAGTTAGAGCCCGATGAAGATTTAGCCAATTACCAGGTTGGATTGTGATGAGGTTGTTGATAAGCTGTCAATTTTCAATAAGGAATAAGAAACAACATGGTCATTTCAGGGCAGGAAGCTCTGTGTAGAAGTCTTAATTTTTGTTTTAAATAGCAACCCATCTAAATATTTCCCTGTAACATAACTTAAGGAGAACTAAAGAAAATTCAGATGAAGGACTTGAATATTCTTAATGATGGGAATTTGCATTGTTCTTTCGTACTTGAGACAATCCTAATTCATATTTTCATACATGAGATATACCAGTTGTACATGTTTTCACCAATGTCTGTAATATTTCAGGTTAAACTAGAGCTAAATGAATATTACATGCTTGCTTATTCGTTTTACCAAAGGCGAGTAAATAGGTATTTCTGAAGTCACTGTTCAGTAAGTAAATCCTTTCTAATTCAGCAGCTCAATCCTGGTGAATTAAGAGCTATTTTTAGTAGACATTTATTATTTAATCACTATGCGATACATTTTTTTGAGCACCCATTATTTGATGGGTGTCATGCTAGGTGTGGGCAGTATATAGGCCAGTAAATTCTGCTCTGTGCCTGAAAAGAGGGCCCATCTCCTAGTGGGGTTCTAAAGTATTAAATCAGCATTTGTATCTTGTGTTGTGTTATATACACCTGAGGAACAGTTAACTCAGATTTGAGAGACAAGGAAGTCTTTTGAGAAGCAATTTCAGTGCTGTTCTGAGCACAACAGAAGGCGTTTCTCGGGGAAGAGCTACAAGATGTGCTCAAATAGTGACGTGAGGCTGCCATTTTGATGAGCTGTTATCATAGTCATCTTTCTGTCTTTGAAATTCAGGCTCTAAATTTGTGCCTAATTTTTAAAATTGATCTTTACTGGACTATAGTTATGTTAGTTTTAGGTGCACAGCAAAGTGAATCAGTTATACAAATACATGTATCCACTCATTTTTAGATTTTCCCATCTAGGTCATTACAGAGTATTGGGTAGAGTTCCCAGTTATCCAGCGGGTCCTTATTACTTACCTATTTATATATAGCAGTGTGTATATGTTAATCCCCATCTCCCAATTTATCCCTCCCTGCTACCCTGTACCTATTTTTATTATCAAGGAGTTTGCAAAAGATGAATACGCACCCTGATCCTGAGTCACTCTGCAAACTTGAACCTTTCCCATCTCTGACCCTGAAGGTGTGGTTAGGAATCGTGGGTGAGGGGATTGCTTAGTGGGCGGAGGTCGGAGCGGGTGGGGCAGTGTCTGAAGTGGGGGTCATGTGTGACCACCATCTGACCAGCCACAAGTGACCAGGGTTACACATGACTCCTCTCAGAAAGGGCCAACCTTCTCTATAGGTCAAGTTTCTCTCAATTTTGAAAGTTCATTTCCATCTTAATCTGATTCTCAAATTCTCAGTTTCTTTCTTTATTCACAATGACCCCAAGAATTTACTTGTCACTAGTAAATAGCTTTGACTACAGAATAAGTATCCTACGATTTCCATGTTTTCCTAGACACGACTGCCTGTATTTTCCATGGGCTTCCTAAGCCAGATAATCATATTGAGTGCGGGTAGATTCTGGTTGGGGATCTGGCAGACCATTGTACAGTTTAATATAATGGAATGAAATGATCAGCTCACGGAGGACAGCTCTCACCAGGATGGTCCTAGGAAATAGCCTAAAGCAGGTAAACTTTTACTTTATAAAGCCTCACATCTTCTCTTCCTGCCTTTATCATCTTTCCCCTTCACGTGTGGGCAACAAGCATTCCTAGGTCTCCCCTCAGCAGTACAAGTCCTCCTGTGGAGCACAATGTCCTGCTCCAAGCATATCTATCTGTTTTCTTTTCCCAAGTAGTTTTAGACAATACCTGCTAAAGATATTATTACACTCACAATCATCTGTCTACACCCTCAGGTATTAATCTAGTCTTACTTTCTCTGTAAATTCTTGTCACCATAAAAGCGTATATATCTTCGAAACACATTGCATGCAGTGTGCATTAATGCACTAGTAGCTGGTCCTAAAGGTACCCCGCAGCATACTAGTTAGTTGGGGTAACGAGAAAGAGAATCCTGAATCCTGTGGTTCAATATTTGTTTTAGTCTGAGTTCTCCAGAGAAACAGAAAAAGAATTTATATACATATATATCCATATCTCTATATCTAGAGAGATTGATTTATCATAAGGGGTTGGCCTATTCAGTTATGGAGGCTGAGAAGTCCCCATGTCTGCAGCTGGCAACTCAGGAGTGCTGATGGTGTAAATTCTACCCTGTGTCCTAGTCGGAAGGTAGGAGAAGGCAGATATCTCAGCTTGAAGACAGGCAGAGAGAGTAAACCCTCCCTCACTCTGTCTTTTTGTTCTATTCAGGCCTTCCGTGGATTAGACAAGACCAACTTGCCACATGGGGGACAACAGTCTACAGATTCAAAAGTTCATCTCATCCAGAAAACCACTTTCATACCCACGGTCACGTTTAACCAAGTATCTGGGCTCCCTGTGTGCCAGCTAAATTGTTACATAAAATTAACCATCACAATTTGTATGGAAATGTGCTAAATAGACTTGAGCAATTATAAGGTCCAGAGTCTTAAAAGCAAATAAGAGTGCAGATTTGACTGTGGGCTGGATTGCTCCAAGAAGGGGTGTGAAACTGCAGAATTTCCATGGCATTTTGACTGAGTTAAATGAGGAAATCATCTGACATAACAGAATGTATACGTTCTAACAGGTACATTTTTATAGTAAATAATATGTGGAATTCTACAAGACATAGGCCTTACACATTTTAAACACTAGGTTTTATGTTGTTATGTTCTTAATTGCAAGATAGGGGTTCCCCAGCACACCTATAGATTCTAGGAAGTAAGAAAGGAAGATCAAAAGCAGGGAAAGTTGAATGATTTTGACAAACTTTGCTGAATTAGTTTTTTGAAAAAAATCTTTTTTCTTTCTCATTATTAGATTACTAGAGCTGTCCCTTTGTGAAAGTAAGTGGGTCTAGGTTATATTATCTGAAGGGTACAGATAAAGACTAGATTGTATGATCTGTACAGTATAAAGAACTTCAATATATATAGAGAGGAAAAATAGTTAAAGCTTTAAAAGGTACAGTATTAAATAATTGGGTACTGCCTTCTACTATGCAATCGATTAAACAATTGGGGAAGGAAGGAGCAAGTGGATTTCCTTTCTGAGTACTTTGACTCAGATGCTGATTCAGAGCAAAGAGACATGGAACCAAAGGCCTAACAAGAGGCTGTCTCTGGGGACAGAGCTGTGACCTGTGGCTATATGTGAGGCATAAGATGTTGCTGGGATGGAAGAAGAGAGTACTGGAAGCAGCGTGTTGTGCCTAGAACTGTTCTTGACACAGGATCAAATCCTGCACTCAGTGTAAAAAGGAGACTTTTAATTCACTCTATGACTTTTTGATAAACATTGAATTTTCCATGATACTGGTTAACACTTGTCTGAGAAATAGTAACAGTCACTTAGCAAATGTAAGTTTACTTCCCTTTTCTTACTCTTGCAAAGCATTAAATCATTTCTGAATTTAACATCCTATGTATTTTTGACAATGCGTGTCACCCAGCGGTCTCTACTACTAAGGCCAGACGGAGGGGTCAGTGTTCAACTCAGGACTTAAAAAGCAGAAAAAAGATTTGTACACTTAAATGCTTCTTATAAAATTTCAAAAATCTAAATCTGATTGACTGCCTTGAGGATTGTTTTTTATTGTTGAGTTTAATTATTAGCCACAGGATGTAGAAAATGCAAGATACAATGTAAAGGAAGTACCCCTGGTAGATTTTAAAGGAGTGAAGCCAGAAAGGTGCTGTCTGGTTTCTGAGATAAGATTCGGTACCAACCTCATCCAGGCTTTGGTCAAGGTGGCAGAGTGGGGCAACAAAAGCACAGGTTGAGGGGCATATGAAAACGTGAGGACCCCGGTACGACTTCTCACTCAGAGCTTTGAGACGCAGTCACCACTCAGTGGGCATGGTGACCCCGTGAGCCCTGTTGGTGGCTGTGTGATTAGGCAGAGAAAATCCTGGATTAACCCTCCTGACTTCCTGCTCATGACGTGCAGGAAACACTGTCATTTCTGGGGCTCCAATGATGAGCTGGTGGTCTGGATGAAGGGGATGCAGAGGGTGGGAAACGTAGCCATTCTGGGACCATGGATACTTGTATGGACGCTAACACACCCCTAAGGACCAGGAGGGGTGAGGTGCGAAGGCCAGCTAAGACCTGGTGGATGGTATTCAGGTGAGAGACTATTCCTTTCTCCATCATGATGCTCTAAGTTTCCTGTGCCCAGATGCTACAGAGGGAAAAGAGAAGGGAAAGAAGGAAAGATAACAGGATTAAATGGACTGGAATTGGAATCTTCCTATTTCTAAGTAGATCTGCAGATCAAATCATTCATGAATAATGGATTTCCATTAGAGGAAAGTAATGAAAGATACATTTCTGTCAATCAAAATCATACAAATGGTCATAGAAAACACTGTTTCTAATCATTTTAAATGTAGAAACTCATTTTAGTCTCCAAACAACTCTTTGAGGCAGGTACTATTTTTATCACCAACTTGGAAATGAGCAAACTGAAAAGAGCTCGTGCCCTGAACAGCTGTGGGTTCTGCCCTGCACCACAGAAGTGGTTCCCATCTGCTTAATTGTACTCACCATTTTCTTTTCTTATTCTCCACTACCACTCTTCAAAACATGCACCCTTGTCGACAATAACTACTGTATGTCTTGCTTGTTTTATTTTTAACTTAGTCACTTGGAATCTTTAGACGTTTATGTTTTTGCCCTTGACCCTATTGTTCCCTCCTGTCCCATAACTTTTTTACTTGTGATTTTGCTTTATCAGGCAAGATGAGTTAATAAAAGTTTTCACTCTCACTCTCCATGTTTCATGTCCAAATAGTGCATTTGTCCTGATGGACTTTCACAGGATATCCATAACAATTAATTCACAGAGTTTTATAAAGTGATTAGATGGGGAACAAATGATTCATGAGTTCAAGGGCCGGAATAACAAAGCCTATAAAAATCAAATGGCTTAGTTAAAAGACGTATAACATACCGCAGTACAGCTTATTCAATATACTGACCATATAAAATAAATGTGTTTCCCTTATTGGTTAGAGGTCAAAGCAAGTATAAAATTAACTGACCGAAATTATGATTTTAGGAATGAGAGCATTGTGTAGGGTAAGAGCATAGTGCTTGGAATATGACAGTACCACCTCAATAGTTTATCAGGTGTGTAATTTAGGACAAATACCTTAGCTTTTCAAGTCACACTTTTTTCATTGATAAAATAAGAATCATAACATCCACGTGCCATAGTATCTGGGGGAGGGGGCACGTTGGGTCAATTATGAAAGTACATTTCTTAGCCCTGGGTAGAGAACCGAATAATCTCTCATCACCATCATCATTGTCACCTTCATTACCTAATCATGCTCTTCCTCTATAAAAACAACTATTTATCGAGTACAGTTGACCCTCGAACCACGCAGAGGTTAGGGGCAAAACCATTTATAAGCAGACCCGGGTTGTCCAAGTGTCAACTGTATTTAGTGTGAACTAATCATTATTTTAAGCAATTGGGACACAGTAATGAAAAAACCCGATAAACAAATGTCTTAGTCCATTCAGGCTGCTATAACAAAATAACACAAACAGCGTGGCTTGTAAACAACAGAAATCTGTCACAGTTCTGGAGACTGGAAGTCTGAGACCAGGGTGGAGGCCGTTTGGGGGGTGAGAGCCCTTCCAGGTTGCAGATGTCGACCTGTCACTGTGTCCTCACCTGGTGCCAGTACAAGGGAGCTCCCTGTTATAAGGGCATCTCCACTCTCATGATCCAATCACCCCAATGACTCTACCTACTAATGTCACCACCCAGGCATTAAGATTTCACCATCTGCCCTTGTGAGGGGCACAGACATTCAGACCACAGCAACAGCTCTGCCCTTTTTGCTATTTATATTCTATGGGGATATAGACAAAAATTCACACACAAACAATTAAATATGTAAGTAAGTTACATGACATTTTTATAAGCCATTAAATGTCATGGAAAGCAGTCAAAAATTGAGCAGGGTAAGCTACATCTTGATGGTTGTTTTGAAGGAACTGGGATATGGGACCGGTTACCATTAAAAATAGAGTGGTGATCTTCATCAGAAAGGTAATATCAAAGCAAATACTTACAGTGCATGAGAGAGTTAGCCAGAGAAAGTAGCTTTAGGCAGGGGAAACAACCAGGACCAATGCCCAAAAACAAGAGCCCACGTGAAGTTGGAGGGATTTCAGGGAGACAAGTGTGGCTAGGATGGAGAGAAGCAGGTGAGGTCATGAGTTAACCAGGGACAGAGATGGTACTGGTGGTGGAGACTGCTGTTAGTGCTTCAGTTTTATTCATAAGATGAGGGGTCATCACAGAGTTTGACACAGGAACTGATGATGTTTCATCATCTTCCCCAAATGCAATGTATCAGGACTTGAAACACGGTCACCGTATAGAAAGCGGATCCCCTATAGAGTTCCTCATAGTTATAAGAGATCTGAATTTTTGAATTGGCAAATTTTATTTTAATTGGGTCTCTTCATTTTCTTGCAATTTTTTCAGTAAAAGACATTTTAATAGAAACACTTCAGAACCAAAACTCATATTTACAGAATGTAACAATCTGTGGATTTCATGGATGAATGGCAAGGATAGCTTGAAGGTAATAATAGAGTTAAATTTGTATGTCATTTAATCTGTGGTCATTAATGTAGTTCCAAATATACCCCTATAGCCATAAATATTTTTAGTTCATTATTTATTATACCTACAGTTCACTGATATATATATATATATATATATATATATATATATATATATATATATATATTTTAACAGAGAGTTCTGTTTATTTATTTATTTTTTGGCTGTGTTGGGTCTTCATTGCTGTGCACAGGTTTCCTCTGGTTGCGGTGAGCAGGGGTTACTCTTCATTGTGGTGCTCGGGCTTCGCATTGTGGTGCCTTCTCTTGTTGCAGAGCACGGGATCTAGGCGCATGGGCTTCAGTAGTTGTGGCACAAAGACTCAATAGTTGTAGCTCACGGGCTTAGCTGCTCCGTGGCATGTGGGATATTCCTGGAGCAGGGCTCAAACCTGTGTTCCCTGCATTGGCAGGTGGATTCTTAACCACTGTGCCACCAGGGAAGTCCTCATATTTTTAATATGTGCTCAGATATACACTAGACTAGATATAACATGTTTAACTACTTAGATGTAAATAAGTTGAAAATATATAAATGAAAAGCTTCATCTTTTTAAACTGGATTAAAGGCAGTGATTTGAAACACTGAACATGTGACTAATTTGTATTTGATTTCCCTCATTTCAGTTTTATGTCCTATTTAGGAATAATTTGATTTAGAAATACATTGTCATGGTCAACCAGGATTAATGCACAAGAAAGAGGGGCCTCTACTTGGTGCCACCCAGGTATTTGTCTGGTTTGCATGGACACTAGGGCTTGGACAACAGCAAAATGAGGTTGTATAAAGTATGCATTGGGAGAAGAATCCGAATCCAGAGAAGCTTCTAGAAGTGCAGCACAGAAGCTACTTCAGCACATTTCCTAGAATAGTTCTCTTCTATCCCTTAAACTGTTCATCATAACTCAAGGACCATGTGTAATCTAAGTTCACACTAGAGTTTAACTTGCAAATATCCCTCATTTTCAACTTCACAAGACAAAAATCACTCAACTTCCATTAGCATTTAGTCTTCGCTCACAGAGCTGCTGGGTGTTTTACGGACTTCCTGGCCCTGCCCTTCATTTAAAATAGAGACACAATGTCAGAACTGCTAAGGGGCACGCCTGCAGTCTCACAGCTGGCTAACCCGACTTTGTCCTCAAGCTCAGAGACACAGCAGTCACTCAGAGAAAGGCTTCTCCTTGCTCAAGTGTAAGAGACAATTCTTGTTTTAGTCTGGAGTGGTCTGCTACAGTCATTGAAAGTATGATGCAGATTTTTGTTATAAAACTGAGGGGATATGATTACAAAGGAACATCTGAAGGATGAGAGATGGGAAAATAAAAACAAATGATTCATACAAGAGTACCTTGGAAGTAGTTAGATCTGGTAACCAAATTGGAAATTCCTGATGACTCAGGGCCTCTGCTCATCTGTGCTTGTGAATTAGTAGAGAGTTGAAGGCTCTCCTCAAGAAGGAAATTGGAACTTAGTGGGTAGTGAAGTAGTAAAGGACAGCTTTGCAAGAGGAAGAATAAAAAGTCTTATGTCAGGAAACTGACACAGAGTTTTTAGTCTTCAAGGAAATGGTCATCCGCTCTGGGAACCATGTTGCTACGGATGAAGTTGAGACACTTGCCGAGAAAAGAGGTGAAGGAATTAGATGTTAACAGAGAAACCTCTCAGACTGGAACAAGACGTAACAGATTTTGGAAGGATGTCCTCTTGACTTTTAAACTATCTAGTTATTGAAATGATACTTAAATCATCTCAGAATAAAATTCAAGTATAATGGTTTTTGAGTGGAACAGGTCTTACTTTAAGAATGCGTGTGGTGTATTTGGTAGCCAACATAACAGAAGAGGATATTGTAGGTTTTTAGAAGATAAAAGCCAGGGATGCTAAATATCTTGCAATACGACAAACACAAATAATCATCCATCCAAAATGCTAACAGTTGCACAATTTGAAAAAAATGAGGCAACTCAAAGGATGTCTGTGTGAGGAATGCAAGGCTGTATCCCCAGGTGTCTAGTCCACAGGCAAATGGAAGGTATTCAAAGCACATTGAGCAAAACCAGAAGTACCTACACTTTATAACCTAACCCATTTCTATATGTTTGTATTTCACTTCTCAATAATTTTTGGCTAAGTGTTGGAAAGGGCCTGGAATATTTCCTCTAAGGACGTCCAAAGTTTTCTAATTTGAAATTTGAGTACAAAGATCTTGTTCATTTCAGACAAGTGTTATGGCAACTGAAACAATTAAATGGTACAAAACGAGGAGGGTTACCATGCGGTGCCCCCAAGAGGTGACAGGGGACAGAACTGACTCCTAGCATTTACCCGGATTGACTCCAAAGACTCAGAGTATCCTGGTCCGAGTGTCCTGTGATGGTGTGGCCTTTGTGTACACAGAGAGCTGGAGGATTATAAGAACAGATCTGAACCTACAGCGATGCCCAGATACCTCCTTCTCTGCTCTGGAAACAACATAATCGAAAGCAGATGCCTTCAGCAAAGATCTCCTTGAGGCTTCCAGTTTCATTCCAAATTCTGAGGGAGTGCCTTTGAGTTGTGCAATTTGCTGAAGTTTTGCTTTCAAAGTCAGGAGGGAATAATGAGGTCACCCACTACCACACCTCCATGGGAACTTAGCATGATTTTACGACCCATAGCAAGCGTATTTGCTTTTCAGTCCTTAAATGATCGATCATAGTTGACAGCCCAAAATGATAATATACAAGGAAAAAAGGTGAGAGTAACACACATGTTTATGTATTCAAAAGGGAAAAGGAGATTATGCTTTGCTTTTATAATGAAAATTTCTATGTCCCATTTGTGTGTCATATGGTTTTAATTTTATGGTCTTTATTCTCACTCTGCCAATTTATTGATAAGTGGTGTCAACTCCACAGAAAATATTTAGAGACATTTTAGTATCTGTATCCTCACTGAACATATTTTCTTGTGGGTCTTCCAGAATATTTTCAAAAATATCTGTGCTACTTGAAATGTTTGTCCTAAAGCAGGGGGTAACACGCCTTACTGTACCAGTGTCCACTTTCACAATTTAATTTCTATGGTCTTTATCAAAGACCTTAGAATAAATCCAAAGCAGACACTACCTGCAGATTCTATGAATAACTAGATATGGTTATAGAGCAATCTTCCAGGGTGTTAAATACTCACAGGTATCAAGTGTCCAAGGATTTGGCAGTGATTTGCTCATATAAAAGAAGTACATTCACTCCTTGAAGACAACAGCATATAATTTACTATAAATACCTTCTCAGGTATTCAAAAAAACCCTTATTTCACATCATTGAGAAATGTTCCCCAGATTTATTTATAAATATCTTCATCAGGGGTGGGTGTTAAAGCAGATCCCCAAATCTGTCCCCTGCAGACTCTGAGTCCCCCTGGTGTGCACCAGTATACCTGCAACTATGTCCAGGTAATCCTTCTGGTACCTTGTACCTGCACTAGGTATTCTGGTGCAGGTACAAGGTACACTGTGGAAAGCCCCGCTATAAAAATAGTTTTAGGTTAGGGCTTAATCTATACCAGGTATTTTAACAGAAAAAGTTTAATGTAAGAAGTTATTACCTAGGTATGGAAAACTGAAAAAGAAGGAATACTAAGGTGGGTCTGGGATCCCCACGGCCACCCAATTATGTGAGACCCTGCTCACCGGAGACTCTCATTAGACACTCAGACCCCCAGGTGTTTATTGGAGGTGGTCTCACTGCCTATCAAGCACCCAAATTCCAGACTCCCAGAAAGAAAGCAGGTGCTCAGGATAAACATCAGCGTTTGCACATGTCAGGAATATCAAGCTCGTCCCCTCAGGGTACTCTGGGGCTCTTCCCCAAATCCAAGTTCCAGGCAAGGGCCAGTCTTTCATGCAGGACTCTCTATGGACAGCCTATCAAGCCCACTGTATTCACTCTGCTCCACACAGAGGGTGTCAGAGAGGCAGCAGCCCCGGGAAACAGTCTTTTCATCATCTCCCCAAGTCTAGGGGAGGCGACTGTTTCCTGTGCTCAGAATCAATATCTTAGCAGCCAGCACAAGATTCTATAAGCTTTCACAGACCATCCTGTGAACACCTGAAATGTTTGTGTAAGACAATTTATACCTTGTGAAATCCAGAAACATGTGGAGTGCTCCAGCGGAGCATTTGCAATGGCAACATGGCTACCTACCACAGAGACCTGGGACAAGTGACGTAGCTCTACCTGGAAGAGGTGCCTGTTTCCATCAGGTGGCTCCTAACTCACTATTGTGCGAGGCTAACTGAGAAGGGCCAGAATCTGAGTCACCCCACCTTGTCCTGGAGGGCAGGGGGTTTCTCCCCCCATGTGCTCATCTCTCCTGCTGGGAGACAGACATGGTCATCCTGTGGTGGCCTTGGCCAAGCTCAGTCAAATTTTGTCTTTAATGTCTTATCTGATATTGTTCTAGTTTTTCATATTACAGCCTGATTTTCTTTTTGTAGAAAAATGCAGCCACATCTGTCCCTGTCTTGCTGTCACCCAATTCACCTGACTCCTATTTACTTTACGCTGGTTACTTCCACTCTCTGTGTGCACAGAAAAACAATCTGGGCTGCATTCACGCCAAGCAACAGGGTGCAAAAAGATGTGAAAATGGTAACTATCACCTATTGATCCCTTAGCGTGAGCTAGATCACCATTCCAGTGATCACTTATGCACGATCACTTATGTCTACAAAAATCCCACAGGGAAGGTGTTATTTCCCATACTAAGTTATATCCATAGACTCTAGCATCTGTGTTCTTTTTTTTTTTTTAGTTTCTGCTTTATAACAAAGTGAATCAGTCATACATATACATCTGTTCCCACATCCCTTCCCTCTTGCGTCTCCCTCCCTCCCACCCTCCCTATCCCACCCCTCCAGGCGGTCACAAAGCACCGAGCTGATCTCCCTGTACTATGTGGCTGCTTCCCACTATCTATCTACCTTACGTTTGGTAGTGTATATATGTCCATGTCTCTCTTTCGCTTTGTCACAGCTTACCCTTCCCCTTCCCCATATCCTCAAGTCCATTCTCAAGTAGGTCTGTGTCTTTATTCCTGTTTTACCCATAGGTTCTTCATGACATTTTTTTTTCTTAAATTCCATATATATGGAATTAGCATACGGTATTTGTTTTTCTCTTTCTGACTTACTTCACTCTGTATCACAGACTCTAGGGCTATCCACCTCATTACAAATAGCTCAGTTTCATTTCTTTTTATGGCTGAGTAATATTCCATTGTATATATGTGCCACATCTTCTTTATCCATTCATCCGATGATGGACACTTAGGTTGTTTCCATCTCCGGGCTATTGTGAATAGAGCTGCAATGAACATTTTGGTACATGTCTCTTTTTGAATTATGGTTTTCTCAGGGTATATGCCTAGTAGTGGGATTGCTGGATCATATGGTAGTTCTATTTTTAATTTTTTAAGGAACCTCCATACTGTTCTCCATAGTGGCTGTACCAATCCACATTCCCACCAGCAGTAGCATCTGTGTTCTTTATACCAGGCCAAATACTTCTTATTAAACTTTTTCTTTCCTGTCTTAAACTTCAGTCTAGAAACCATGGTTCTGTTTTGACAGAAAGTAATAGAGAAGGTTTGAGGGTTAGGAAAAAACAGAAAAAAGAAGAAAGGAAGGAAGAAAGGAAGGAAGGAAGGGAGGGAGGGGAGAGGGAAACTTCCTGTTCTCTGGGAAGCACACACACAAACAAGTCACTCCCTCCACAAAGGAGCGTGGAAGTGTTTCTGGCTGTGTTTCTGGTAATATTGGAAAAACTCTTAAAACTTACTTACCTGCGTTAGTTTTCTAGAGCTGCTGCAAGATGTACCATAGTTACAGTGGCTCAAACACCAGAAGTTTAATGTCTCCTGGTTCTGAAGTGGGGGGCGTTCATTGGTGTCAAGGGTTCAGCAGGGTGCTTCCTTCCGAGGCTGTGAGGAAGCCTGCCCCGGGCACTGGGTTGGCTGCCCGGCCTGGCTTGTAGGGGCATTGCCCCCTGTCTGCCTTTAGCTCACATGGCCTTCTCCTTGTGCATGAGCCTGTGTCCACATTTAATCTCATCATAAGGACAGTCATCATGTGGGATCAGGACCCAGGCTCCTCCAGTATAACCTCCTTCTAACTGAACTGTTTCCATGTTTTCAAATAAGGCCACATTCTGAGGTGCTGGGGGTTAGGATGTCAACATGTGAATTTTAGAAGGAAGTAATGCGACTCATAACACCACCTATTGAAAACAACTAAATTTTAAAAAGTCCTCTCTAATTGGGTTGAAAATAAGCAGATGCCTACATATGTATAATTGAGTGTACATATATATTTATACTATGTAAATATATATGAAAATGAATACACATTTATATGGACTTACTGACATGTTTTAGGGATTGAAGAGCCAACAAAATAGGAAGGGACTATGAAACCCAAATCTAAAGCAAAGTGACCATCCAGAGAGGTAAGTAATCCTGCAGAGCAAATAAAGAACTTTGCCCTGAAGGTTTCAGTTAGTCAGGGAAACTCGGGCTCTGGAATTTACATCTCTGAAGAAGGATAAAGTGAAGATTCAGAGCTCACCCATAGAGGTGCACCTTGTAAGAAATCCTCTCCGTCTTAAACTGGGATCCAAAGCACTGTTCCTCCTAGAGCACTACAGGGATGGTGGTCCTGCCAATAAAAAGAGCTGCACAAATAAAAGAAAGGAAAACGTAAGTGAGCTTAGTCACGGGTGTGAATCAATTTGTAGTGTTGGGTCCTTTCACAGCTCAGGTTAATGTCACCTGCAGAGTGCATGCAACCTTAGGTCTCAATCTTGGTTCATGACGGCCTGGACTTGACAGTGATTCAGAACTGGAAGAAGCAAACATAAACTCTTCCCAACAGAAGGTAGTATTCTAGGCTTCCAAGAATCTGTAAAAATAAATTTTCAATAACAAGAAGAGGTATGCAGTCAGGATTATCTAAACAGGGAAAGAAAAAAGGTAACATAGGCCAAAACCAACAAAAATAACAGCAGAAACTGACTCAGGCACACTTCAGATAAATTTGGAATTATCAGAGATAGATTATAAAATAACCATGTTTGCAGTGTTTAAGAAATTATAAATAAGCTTGAAAATATCTCAGAGGAAAAAATGTTTAAACATGACATCAAGCACGCAATAACCATAATCAAAGACTTAATGAGCAGCATTCTCATCGGATTAGACACAGTTGAAGAGACTGCATGAACGATAAACTGGGTCAGATTAAATTACCTAGAGTGGGTCCCAGTGTTACATCCTTAGATTTGCTTGGACCTGGAAATTTCACATGGAGCATAAATAAAGGAGGATAAATTTCACATAGATACTGCTTAGTGAAACTTTAAAATGTCAAAAATAAAAAAAAATTATTAAAATTAAATGACAAAAGAGTATCTCATAAAAGTATAAAAGGTGAATTGACAGCCAACTTTTCAACAGCAGCAATTGCGAGCGACAAAACCAATGTGTAGAAAGGGGGAAAGAGGACCAGTATCCCAGGAGTCTGCATTCCGCAAAAAAATATTTTAGTAATGAGAGATTTATGAATTCATTTTCAAGCAAAAACCATGCCACCAGCAGGCCCCTGGCAGAAAGCAAATAATCCCAGATAGGTTTGAGAAGGAAGAAGGAATGAAGATCAAAGAAATGGGTAAATATTCTTATAAATCTAAATAAACAGTCTGTACAAACAAAAGTGTTAATGCATTTTAGAGCTAAAAAATGAATACAGAATTAAAATACTTCAATGATAATAATAAACACCAGAAGATGGTTACTGTGTTCTAGTCCATTTGATGATCAAGGAAGATAGAGTTATCAATAAACCTTTAATTTAAGATGGATGCTGTGATTCATAAGACACTCATGAAAAGAAAAAACATAAATTTTACATTCTAAGTAAGTAGACACCCATATCTTTTGACCCAGCAACTCTACTATTAAGAATAATCAGGTACCTTTGAACAAGAATGTGTATTGCAGCATCATTCAAAATAGTCCCAAACTGGAAATAATTCAAGTTTCTATCAATACTTTGGTAAGACAAATAACACTGTAGTCTAAAATGGAGTTATATATAATATTGAAATAACAAAATTTACCTACATGCAAAAAAATACAGACGAACCCTAGAAATTTTGAGTGAAACCTGCAAGACACAGGGATTTTATAAACTTTGATTTTTTAATCAATGTTCCAAAAATAAACAAAAGAAAATTACGTTGTTTAAAAACACATAGATGGCTAGAAAAACTATAAAGGAGGCAGTGGACTACTTACTATAGTGTAATGAAGACAGGTCCTTCTGGGAAGGCAGACTGATTGTGTTTGGAATAGGATATGTGATTATGTTTCTTGCATGGGTGTTGATGTTGCAATTATTCATTAAAACAGATGCTTTTTCAAGTGTATGTTATATATCATAGAAAAAGTTTTTAAATGTATGCATATTGAAGCTACTGAAAGCAATTTGTTATAACTAGAGTAACAGAGACAGGAAGTTGGGTAACAAAGATGCTTAAAAGACTTTTTAGTTTCAGATAATGGAGGTCCCAGTATGCCATGGTTTTAATTTGAATTTACCTTGAATAAGCTACAACGTAACTAACAATTGGTGTTTTACCAGTGTTTTGATATACACTATTTGCAATGATGTTGATAACAGGGTTAAGGATTAATACTATGTGCATTATATAGAGGAGGAAACAAACTATATGAATAGATTTTCTCAAGAAAACAAAATTAACGTGGCAGCTTTAATAAGTGTTTTGTCTCTGACTTCAAATCTAATGTTCTTTCAATAAAACATCTTGCATTTAGTAGGTGCTAAATTAATGTACTGAGAACTGATATTTTACTAACAGCAAGAAAATAATTCAAGAGAGCAATCAGATTACATAATCTTCTATATAATATTTACTCTTTGTTTTCCCCTCCGATGTATATGTACTATTTTTTTCTAAACATCTTTATTGTAGTATAATTGTTTTACAATGGTATATGTATACTTATAGCTCCATATCCTCTCCCTCTTGTATCTCCCTCCCACCCTCCCTATCCCACCCCTCTAGGTAGTCACAAAGCACCGAGCTGATCTCCCTGTGCTTTGCAGCTTCTTCCCACTAGCTATCTATTTTACATTTGGTAGTGTACATATGTCCATACCAGTCTCTCACTTCGTCCCAGCTTACCCTTCCCCCTCCCCGTGTCCTCATGTCCATTCTCTACATCTACATCTTTATTCCTGTCCTGCTCCTAGGTTCATCAGTACCATTTTTTTTTTTTGGATTCCATATATATGTCTTAGCATATGGTATTTTCTCTTTCTGACTTACTTCACTCTGTATGACAGATTCTAGGTCCATCCATCTCACTACAAATAACTCAGTTTCATTTTTTTTATGGCTGAGTAATATTCCATTGTATATTGAAGATGTGCAACATCTTTATCCATTCATCCCTTGATGGACACTTAGGTTGCTTCCATGTCCTGGCTATTGTAAATAGGGCTGCAGTGAACATTGTGGTACATGACTCTTTTTGAATTATGGTTTTCTCAGGGTATATGCCCAGTAGTGGGATTGCTGCGTCATATGGTAGTTCTATTATCAGTTTTTTAAGGAACCTCCATACTGTTCTCCATAGTGGCTGTATAAATTTACATTCCCACCAACAGTGCAAGAGGGTTCCCTTTTCTCCACACCCTCTCCAGCATTTATTGTTTGTAGATTTTTTGATGATGGCCATACTGACTGGTGTGAGGTGATACCTCCTTGTAGTTTTGATTTGCATTTCTCTAACAATTAGTGATGTTGAGCATCCTTTCATGTGTTTGTTGGCAATCTGTATATCTTCTTTGGAGAAATGTCTATTTAGGTCTTCTGCCCATTTGTGGATTGGGTTGTTTGCTTTTTTGATATTGAGCTGCCTGAGCTTCTTTTGATTTTCGAGATGAATACTTTGTCAGTTGCTTCATTTGCAAATATTTTCTCCCATTCTGAGGGTCGTCTTTTTGTCTTGTTTATGTTTTCCTTTGCTGTGCAAAAGCTTTTAAGTTTCATTACATCCCATTTTTTTTATTTTTGTTTTTATTTCCATTTCTCTAAGAGGTGGTCAAAAGGATTTTGCTGTGTTTATGTCATAGAGTGCTCTGCCTGTTTTCCTCTAAGAGTTTTTTAGTGTCTGGCCTTACATTTAGGTCTTTAATCCATTTTGAGTTTATTTTTGTGTATGGTGTTAGGGAGTGTTCTAATTTCATTTTTTCATGTGTAGCTGTCCAGTTTTCCTAGCACCATTTACTGAAGAGGCTGTCTTTTCTCCATTGTATATTCTTGCCTCCTTTATCTAAAATAAGGTGACCATAGATGTGTGGGTTTATCTCTGGGCTTTCTATCCTGTTCCATTGATTTATATTTCTGTTTTTGTGCCAATACCATATTGTCTTGATTACTGTAGCTTTGTAGTATAGTCTGAAGTCCAAGAGCCTGATTCCTCCAGCTCCATTTTTCTTTCTCATGATTGCTTTGGATATTTGAGGGTTTTTTTGTTTCCATACAAATTGTGAAATTTTTTGTTCTAGCTCTGTGAAAAATGCCATTGGTAGCTTGATAAGGATGCATTGAATGTGTAGTTTGCTCTGGGTAGTATTGTCATTTTCATGATGTTGATTCTTCCAATTGTATATATACTTTTCTGGGATAATTATGATTTCTATTTTTTTTTTCTTAATCAAAGGTATACATAATTAAATTTCCAAATAAGTCTCTGCTCTTGAGACCAAAATGGAAAAGAATGTCCTGACATGTCTCTGGGAACCTGGATGACACATGGTTTTATGTATCACCACGATTATCAAGTTGTGAATAAAATGTCTTTATTACATTTTTATGATTATTTTTAGGGTTTAGTTTCTGAAATTGTCTGCAAACTAATCAGAACACATTATGCAACCTTGGCCAGTGCAAGAGGCTGACATTCAATCATTCAACTCAACCATTAAGTAGACTCAAGCATTCTTCTTTCATATTTAATCAGAATTACAATAGAGTCATTTTTTACTCATCAATTATTGATTATAGCTTGGTAGAATCATGACACATCATGATACTAAAGCTTTTCTTCCTAGAGATAGCTGTAAGTTTGAAAATACAGTATTACTATGTACATCAATTAAAATGCACTTGTTTATGAGAATGTCTCCATGGATATCAAACATGCTTTGATAGACAGTTTAAGTTACCTTCATGCCAATGCACAAAGATTTCTCCTAGAGCGCCAAACTGATTGCTACCTAAATATTTTACAACTTTGGATTGATCAGGTTGCTCCAAAACATGATTGTTCAAAAAAGTTTTGTCCAGTAACTGAATAGTGAATTAATTATCATTTTATTTATTGAACATCTTTCATAAATATCTCACTTTTCCAAGTGGTTTATATATAACAGAGAGAGAGAGAGAAAGAGAGCAAGCGAGAGATAGGAGAATTTCCTATTTCAGAAAATTGTTCAGTTTTTAATTATGAAAATTAATGCTGAATCTTTAAATGGAGGTTCAATATTTTAACAAAATATTATGAACTGGTACAAGAAGCAAGTATGCTACCTTGTGATATTTTTCCTTTTTTCCCTATTTTCCTGTAGAACCATGGTAACATTCTAGATTAAATAAAGAAGCAAATCATCTATCATTGGCATTCTGTAAATAATCTTGGTAATGATTGAAGAAATATGAGTCAAATTCAATGTGCTTTCTTGCCAAAAATGCAGTTAGCTATGAAGCAGGTCTTAGAACACTTAAAGAAGTGTTCTTATCAGCCTTCAAAGACAAGCGTCCCATGCAATTATACAGGGCGACAGGCTCCCGCTGAGTCAACAAGTCCGTGCAGGAGAACAAACTCAGGTTATTCATTCAGAGCTGTGTTTACGTTAAATCAGGATAACTTGAGCCTTGGGAAAACCGTAGCAAGGAATGGATTTTTGGTTAAACTTCCTGTTTGGAGAAGAGCCAATGCCAATTGTGTCATTTGTGGCAAACATAATCAAGCTGTGATGTTTAGAGTAGGCGTGTTCAAGAAAAGATGCAATACAAGTACCAAAGCAACAGCTCTTCACAGCGTTAAAAATAGCCAGAGGGGGTCATGGTGTCCTTGTTTTGTTCATGTAAGATTAAAACTTCAGTTCTGAGTAGCAAGTGACAGATTTTTGCTTAAGTCTTTCATTAAAACTCAGGAGCTAAACAACAAGGACCTACAATATAGCACCGGGGACTAGACTCAATATCTTGTAACAACCTATAATGGAAAAGAATCTGAAAAAGTATATATAGATGTATATTTGTGTGTATATATGTATATATATATATATATGTATATATATGTGTGTGTAACTGAATCACTGTGCTATACACTTGAAACTAATACAACATTGTAAATTAACTATACTTCAATGTTAAAAATTGGTATATTTAAAAAACCTCAGGAGCTGTACTTGGGCAGATGAGTGGTTTCTACATCACATTAGTTATAATGTAAATATGTAAAATCTAAAAAGAAAAGAGAGAAAAAGACCTTAGAGAAAAGAGGTGTTTCAGATATGTGAGAATTAATTGCAGATATCCATTTCAGAGATTTTTTTTTTTTTGCTTTCCTAATTAATTGTGCTGCTTCTTTTATGGATGTAAGGCATCACAATTACAGAGCATGTTAGATAGATCCCCATTCTCCATCCCCCAGCCTTCTGTGGTACAGTCACAATTGAGAAAAAGACTTTCTTGTGCTAAAGCAGATAAATTGTTTCCTTTACATTACTTTTCCAATGTGATTTTACTGACCTTTTGTAGTTAAGTGTATTTTTTGCACTTAGTAACTTAAACATTATAAATAATCCCTTAAAATAAATAGTTTCATTTTATTAAAAATAGAAAATTCAATCTCAGTTTATTTTTAGACTATGGACTTATTAAGAATTAAGAATATACTGTTCTCTTTATTCCTTTTTAAATTTAAAAAGTGTTAACACACAGCTCCTGCAATTAGATAGGGACAAGCCCAGCTTCATCTTCTTTTTACTCACCATATATATATTTCTGTGACCTTACACCACTCCAGTTGCTACAGAACTGGTCACCTTCAGACTAAAAGTGCATTGTTCTTTGGCTACTTCATCTGCAGTCATTTTAAAAATATTTTTTAGTCACTATCTTTCACCCACCCCATGGAGGTCAAATCTCTTAGCTGAGGCACAGAGCTGAAGCATCACTACAGATAGTTCAGGTAATTATATTGAAAAATACAGGTAGTTTAAGCAAAAGCTCATGAATTATTCTGAAAACCATCTTAATTCTCTGACTTATTTGGCCTTGGAGACATGACCCAGGGGCTATCATTAAACTCTGTGGAAGAAGTGACTGTTTTCTTTCAGGACAGGCATAAATAATTTAGTGGCCAAAAACCCACAAAAATTATTTCTCTTCTGGCAGACATTACAATATGTCCCCAAAGTGTGAAAGTGTAAAAAGCCCAGATGATTCTATTTAGAATCGATCATAAATTTCAGTGCCAAGGAAAATAAATAAGTAAAAATAACAGCTCTAAGATAGAAACATGTTTACCAAGAATGGTCCAAAATTGTGAATAGTCAAACAAAATAGTAAAGAGACCAGCTATGAAATAAACAATGTTTTAATCACTAACATAACTCAATAATCAAAATCTTGCTTTTCGTTTTGTAAAGAAATTTACCAATATAATTAAATTTTTGAGTATTAAATGTGGATAGCAATAGGGGTTAAACAACCGTAATATTATATTTTTCTTATTTCCTAACTCAAGATGTTCTACCACATACATTATCTCAGTGACTAATTCTGGCCTTTGACATTCTTCATGCCATTCATTTAAAACTTACCATAAAATGTCTTCTATGGTGCGTTATCTTTGCGTTTTGTCATTGGCTTGTAAATGTTTTGAGATTAGAAACTTATACTTAATTGTATGCCACTTAATATCTAATAGAACGTTTCACATCTCTCAGTGATGGGCAAAGCGTGACTTGTAGGCCAAATCGGGCCTGCTGCTGTTTTTGTGAAGTTTTATTGGAACAAAACCACAGCCTTTGTTTGTAAAAACTGGCCAACTGGGTTCCCCTGGTGGAGCAGTGGTTGAGAGTCCACCTGCCGATGCAGGAGACATGGGTTCGTGCCCCGGTCCGGGAAGATCCCACATGTCGTGGAGCGGCTGGGCCCGTGAGCCATGGCCGCTGAGCCTGCGCGTCCGGAGCCTGTGCTCCGCAACGGGAGAGGCCACAACAGTGAGAGGCCCGCATACCATAAAAAAAACCAAAAAACAAAAAACTGGCTAACTTGCAGGTCAGAGTAGTAATGACTCCTGTTATGTAAAATCTGACATTGTGCAAGTGGAGAAGAGAAATCAAAATAACAGAATTTTACCATTTTCTGATTTCTCTCAGAAATACCAGTAAAGAAAACCTCGTTTAACTATTGAAAGGGATTTTGTGAGGATTTCAACCTTCTTAAAGATCCCAGTGATATTATTTGGGGATCATTTCTCCACGGTCAAAATAGCTGTTTTATTCATGTAAGACTAATGACCTGTGTTGTTAATAAAAATCTTTTGTAGAGTAATTAAGAGCAAAGGAAGTGTGAGAATGCTACTTAGCAAGCTGGAAGGCGTGCTGAGTACCACGATGTGAAGTGACGGGAAAGGATGTGAGTACATCTCAGGAAGTGGCCCTGCCTGTTTGGCTTGTGGGCTGGACATCAAATCTTTTTTTGTAAAGTAGTAGGATCTTGAGGTCAGGGTACTATAAACTTAAAAAGAATGAGTATTACTGTGATCCTCTAAATCAACAGGAAAAAAAAATAGCCCTCATAATTAATGAGCTGTCTAAGTTATTTTTAACCAAGGAAAGATTAGAACAACCCAGAGTCATAAATCTATGGCATGGATACATCCAAATTTGATTTACTTTCCCAAGGAAGCTCAGGAAAAAAAAGAAAACAGAGTTAGGCATAACATTAAAAATATTCACCCAACAACTTTGCTCCTCTGTTTTCTTATTTATTTTTTAACTTTACATGTTGACATTAAAGACATAGGAAAGATCTTATGTCACACAAGCATACAAAGAGTCATGTGTCATAGTAAGCAAGGGTAAAGTGGGGTTTGCTTATGTTTTTTCCTGTTCTTTAGAATTTTCCCTGTATTTCAGTGAGATTCTTGAAAAATTTCCAGCAGTGATATTAACATGAAAGTGTGGCTAAAAAAAATAGAGTGATAAGTTTAGTGAACTTCTGCTGTCCAGTGACATGAAGAAGTACAGTCTGAATTTTTTTTCTAATCTCTGACAGAAACAGTCACACTTCATGACCTCCCAGGCTTGAAATAGCATGAGCCTAAATTTAGTCTCTGTGTCAGACAGCAGGTCGAACTAAACACACAGAGGAAATAACGGAGAGTCCAAAAGCATTGCCCAGGGGTGGAGAGGGTGCTTAGCTTAAGAGAGAGAAGGGACACAGAAAATGGTTTGGGAGGTACTTTTTCTCTGTCCCAGGAGGAGTGATGTGCCTGGTTTTCCTGTTTTTATGAAGATACCAGTACATTGAATAATATTTGAGACTTCTATTTTGCAGGAGTCTTGATTTTTTTTCAGACAGCATTGCACAGATTTAATGCATTTTGTTAACTTCAATTGTGCAGAAATGTTCTCTATACTCTAGTTTCCCACACTTGAATGGGGAGTGCCTGGTTATTTATGTGCAGAAATGTTCTCTATACTCTAGTTTCCCACACTTGAATGGGGAGTGCCTGGCTATTTATGTTATATTTTCCCACTCTTAAAACTTCAGAGCTAAAATAAAAACATTTAGGCTCTAGGGGTAAACAGGAATATTAATCCATTTATGCTTAGAAATAATTTGCCTTGTTTGCTCTTGTGAAAACCAGAGGGAATTCCTACATTTCGTGCGAAGGTAGAGCTGTTTGTTTCTAGCAGCTGATCCACTGTGATCATTGTATCTTTTCTTTATGCCTTGAACTTCTAAATATCTTGTCTCTCTCTATAAACTCATGGAATGTTACTCAAAGAGTTCACTTGAGATCAAATCTCTTCTCTCTTGCTCTGAGTGAACCCCCAGTGTGTGTGATCAGCACCACCCAGAATATTCCAGTCATTCCTCACCCACTCTCAGCTCAGAGGCCACAGCCTCACCACCAGAACTGCAGGACACACAGCAATATTGTGCATGAAAGCCCAAATATCTTATGTCTAAATCCTTAAATATTGTAAACCAAGCTAGTAAACTGCCAAATTAAATATATTCTATAGTCCTAGTTTGAAAAATAAACTTTCATTAAAAAAACACATACCTTTAAATATGTAAAATATGATTGCTCATTAAAGAAGACCACATTTGTATTACTGCATTTATGTAGGTATACTATTGATAAGTCAGCAATATTTTGGTTAGAAATAAAATTAATGTACATAATTCATAATACATTTATTTCAGAAGTTCTTTTAATTTCCCTCACTTATACAAAATCACAGTTGATTTTGTTGGAGTCAAGGTTTTTCTATGATTTGTATTTTATTGTAACTGATATGAGTAATTAGGATTAAAACATAATCAAGACATAGTTTATTAGAGATAAGTTACACAAAATTTAAAAATAAAAATGTAGTTATTTTCATTTTTAAAGGTTATTGTTCTTCTAAAATATTAAAAGTTGCCTAGCAAAATTCAGTGAAAAATACAAATTCTAAGTAAAAATATTAAAAATTTAAATCTAAATTATTTAAATCTAAATAACTAATTTTGAAAATGTAATTAAATCTTTTAAAATACAAAATATAATGATCATTCATCATAGTAAAGATTGGTTCAGGAAAGAATCTTTAACGGATGCTAAATCTAGAAGAAATTTTGGTAAGGATCTAGATAGTTGCATAATCTTAAATTGTTCTCTCACAGATTGCTTAATTTTTGCATGAGAAAAAACAGTGAGTTTCCTATGGAGAAGTTGGGACCCCTTAGACCAAGTGATCAAGCTGAACATCACCAGTGAGAATCAGATGGACGTTGTGTGCCAGCCAGGTGGTGTTCTCATAAGGACTCAGCATCCTTTCTGCATTGTCCACCTGGGGATGCAGAACCTGAGTCTCATTCTGGGACAACAACATACAAACCCAAGTTGAAGCATGTTCTATTTATAAAATAGGAGCGGGCTGTATTCTTCAGAAATGCTCATGTTACTACATCATTAAATTAAAGAGAAAAAGGGCTATAGGAATGTACTAGATTTACAAAGATGAAAGACACATGGCGATTAAAGGCACCTGATCCTAGACTAGATACTGCACATATTTCCTCTATTTGTGGCTTCTTACTCTCTCCGTTCCTCCTGTTATTTCCATCCTGCATATGTCGGTCCACATAATGTTCTACATTTCTCTGAGGCTCTGTTCATTTTCCTCCATTCTTTTTTCCCCTCTGTTCTTCAGATTGCATGTTCTCTCTCCGTACATCTTCAAATTCACTGATTATTTCCCTTTGCCTGTTAAAATCTAATGTTGAATCTTTCTAATGATTTTTAAAATTTTAGTTACTATCCTTTTCAGTTCCAAAATTTACATTTGGTACTTTCTCATAATTTTGATCACTTTACCCATATCCTCTATTTAATGAGACATTGTCATCATACCTTCTTTTACTTTTTTTAAAAAAATTGAGGTATAATTGACATCCAATTTCTTTTATATTTAAACGTGATTTCCTTTAGTTCTTTGAATGTAACTATAAAGGCTGCTTCAAAGTCTTTGCCTAGTAAATCTCACAGTTTCTCTTGCTTTTTTTCTCCTTTTTTCCTGTGTATGGGTCACACTTTTCTGTTTCTTTACATCTCATTTTTTTTTGAGAAATTGACATTTTTGAGATTACATTGTTGCAGCTCTAGGGACTGGATCTCCCCCCTGCCACACACACACACCTATCCCCACTCCCAGGGTTTCTTGCTGTTTATTTACTTGTTTGGTGACCTGGCTGGAGAATCTTACTGAATTCTTTTCCCCTGCAGTGTGAAGCCTCTGCTGTCTCTCCTCAAAGGGCCATCTGTGGGCGCTGCACCGTCAGCCTTCAATGTCAATGATGTCAATGGTTTTAGCAGGGCTCTCCTGATTTTTCCTTTCCCTCATCTCTCTGTTATACCTTCTCCCTTTTTGGTTTCATGCCCAGCTGCTAGGCTTCACTACCTGGTGGCTGATTGTCCTACTGCTTTCAACAATGCCCCGAGGCAAAAATTCCTCCAGTCTGATCCAATTATATTTGGGTCTTTTGCAGGAGCCCTTTTGGGGGCCAGTCTTAGAGGTTTGCTCTGACCGTGGTTGGGTTATTCCTAGGTCTCTCTGGCAAACTAGCTGGGCTACAGTTTAGCTGTCGCTTTCACGTAGTTACCAGCTTACTCTTAATAGCTGACCACAAAAATATCCATTGTTTGGGGGAACCACCCCTAAGCTTGAACTTCCCCAGCAATGTTCCAATCGAGCTCAGTATTTAGGGGAAAACATTGAAAACTTGAAGGCTCTTAGGGTGTGTCTCTCCCACTGGGCAGAATCTCTGAGCTGGAGGTACTACCCTCAGGCTGACACCTTGGTTTGTGAGTGGGGTCCCAGTGGGCTTCCAGTCCTCAGAGTATCTTTCCCAGTGTGGAAGCTCCATTCCGTGAGTAAGCTGTGGTAAGGGCGATCGAAGCCCCAGGATTCTTGGCCTCCCATACCTGTGGTGATCCTCTGGTTTGTGAGTCAAGGCTGTGTGGAGAAAAGGAGCTCCTGCCCTCTGGCCTCACTCACTTGGAATTGAGCTGTGGCCACAAGTAGCTGAGGGGAGTGAGAAATGCTGACCCAGAGAGAGCCCAGGGCCTCTGACTGGGAGCTGGACAGAGAGGGATGCCACTGCTTGGCCACATTCTCTCCAGGTGGGGTTCCCATTAGTCTGGGCTTTGTGGGGGCTGGGTGTGGGAGGTGAATTGTGGCTCAAGTCCCCTGGGTGTTCCTACAAATATTCAGTAGATTTTCCTGAATAAAAGTTGCTTCATTTGTTGTATGCCCTTAGGAGAATCTCCGGAAAACTTAACTGAGGACTTTTTTTTTTTTTAATGAATTTGTCTTGTTAATATAGAATAAACAACTTGTGATTGTTTCTTATAGCAGCTGGTCCACAGAACTCATGCCATGATTCCAGAAGTGGAATTATACTGTATCTGTTTATCAACTCTTTATAGTTATTTAGTTATTTAGTTATTCGTTATATAGTTAGTTATATAGTTATATAGTTATTTAGTTATTTAGTCTTTGTAGTTATTTAGGTTTCCAATGTATTCATGCAGTCATTCAGCAGATACATCAAGGCAGTCTTTGAATCTCAGTCTCTGAATGAGGGATCAAATGTGGCAGAAAAAATACTAACATTTGAATCTATCTAAGTTTATGATATTTCCATAAAATAACAAATACTTGATCTTTATGAAACTATTTATTGTCTTACTAATATGTTCCCACTGGAATTTCTATCACAATAAAGAAAAAATAAATTCATAGGAAGTATAGCATAGAGGTTAAGAGCAGAAGTGTTGAAACAAGTCTTTGTTTTTGAATCCCAAGTCCGACATCTAATGTCAGGTGATTGACCTCTCTGGGTCTCTGTTACCCTACTGATGAAACAGGATAATAACAGTATCTAACTTATAGGGCTTTGGTGAGTTAATGTATATAGAACAGAGTAGTCACTGGAACAGAGTACTTGCTATATAAATACTTGCTATTATTTAATAATAATAAAACCTGCATTGACTGCATGATGGAATTCAATCTGGAGGTATAAAATTACTCCATAATATGAATTTCTGTCCATTACCAATTAATTGCACTAAACTAACTGTGGCTGTCCTTAACAAGGAAATTAGACAGATGTAATTTTTACGGACTAGCAGTTCTTTGTAAGGAGAAGCTAATTTGAGACATTGCTCCTCTTTGTCTTAAATATATCCATATTTTTTAAAACCTATAATTAACTTGTAACTGTTAGTGAACTCAAATACCTTCTATGGTCCATAAAAAGGCATTAAATTAACTTAGAAATTTTCCAAACTTTAAATATTATATCAACTTTAAGAAATTCAGTTATATTTTCCAAAATTCATTTGGCATTTAGAATATTTTTCTTCACGTACTGTATTTTATGGAATGACTTTTCATCCAAGAAACAATTTAATTAAAAAAATAATTCAAGCCATGCCTATTCTTATTATATGGATATGTGTAGTTATTAATCATCACAAAGAAGATTGATTATGTATCTAAATAAGAGGAATCCCATCCGAACATATTCCTTGAGAAGAAAAACAAACTTGAGATCAAATTATTATTGGAAGAATTTTAGAAATGGAATCTGAAAACTATTTTTGGCTTATGCAACAAGTTGGGAATCCAAAGTAGGTAAGATCTATAAGTGTGCTTTTCTTCCTCTGCTCACATATGATGAAAATCTAGAGGAGCAGTGACATTAGATAAAGCAAAGAACGGTAATTGTGTTGAATGCATCTGCTTCTAGACAGATTTGAAAGTTTTGACAACTGGATATAAGGTTAGCCACTTTTTGCAGTATTTAGTTTCACTTAGTTGAAAATACTTTCTCCCCATTGTGAGTTTTCTTGGACCCACCTTTATAATTAGGGATACCACTGCCCCACTGCCCCTTACTTTACAGAACTTTACATCTTAAAATACCCACTTTTGAGACAGTTTATGAACAATTAACTAATATATTTTTCTGTTTTATAAAGAGTTTAAAGATGCCATAAAGGAGCAGAAGGATAAATGGATTTTGGAAAAATAAGTATGTTGTATACAGTCTTTACTATGTACTAACCGTTTTTGGTTGATTTCAAATGCTTTTTCATTAGAAGCTAACAAAGAAAGAAGAAATGAGATTATAGTAGAAGAAATATTACTTCAGAAGGAAGATCTTGAGTTGAACGAACTCTTCTGAAAACCAAAAAATTATAAGGCAGCTGAATTCAACACTCTGCTTTTAACCAACTTAGTACAAATGAAAACAGGTTTAAGTGGTAGCACTGGTCATATATTGGGAATTTCACTGCTAAGGGTAAGCTTAGAGAGAAAAAGGACCCAAATTTACCCTCAAAATATTTCAGTGGAAGCATCTTAGGTTACTTTTATAAAAATTGAAGTATATTTGACTTACAATATTATGAGAGTTTCAGTTGTACAACATAGTGATTTGATATTTTATACATTACAAAATGATCACCATGATAATCTAATTACCATTTGTCACCATACAAAATTATTACAATATTTTCTATATTCCCTCGGCTGTATATCACATCACTATGTCTTATTTATTTTACAACTGGAAGTTTGTACCTCTTAATCCCCTTCACCTACTTCACCCATTTACCCACCATGCCCCCTCTGGCAACCACCAGATTGATTTCTGTATCTATGAATGTGTTTTTTGTTTATTTGTTTGTATTGTGTTTTAGTTACACATATAAATGAAATAATATGGTATTTGTCTTTCTCTGTCTGACTTATTTCACTTAGCATAGTGCCATCTAGGTCCATCTATGTTGTTGCAAATGACAGTATTTCATTCTTTTTTATGGCTGAGTAATATTCCATTATACTCCACATCTTTTTTCATTCATCTATCAGTGGGAACTTACGTTGCTTCCATGTCTTGGCTATTGTAAATGATGCTTCAATGAACATTGGGGTACATGTAAATATATTTTTGAATTAGTGTTTTTGGGTTTTTTTGAATAAATAACCAGAAGTGCAATTGCTGGATCATATGGTAGGTCTATATTTAATTTCCTGAGGAAACTCCATACTGTTCTCCATAGTGATTTTACCAATTCACATTTCCATCAACAGTGCCTGAGGGTTCCCTTTTCTCCACATCCTCACCAACACTTGTTATTTGTAGACTTTTTGATGGTAGCCATTATGACAGGCAGGAAGTGATATATCATGGTAGTTTTGATTTACATTTCTCAGATGATCAGTGATATAGAGCACCTTTTAATGTACCTGTTGGCCATCTTTATGTTGCTTTGGAAAAATATCTCATTTTTTTTATTGGATTGTTTTTTGGATATTGAACTGTATGAGTTCTTTATATATTTTGGATATTAATTTCTTATCAAACATATCATTTGCAATTCAACAGACTCTTTTTCATTTTGCTGATGGTTTTCTTTACTGTGCAAAATATTTTTAATTTGATGTAGCCCATTTGTTTACTTTTGCTTTTGTTGCCCTTGTTTGAGGAGACAGATCTCCCCCAAATATTGCTAAGACTGATATCAAAGAGCTTACTGTTTATGTTTTCTTCTAGGAATCGTATGGTTTTTGGTCTTACGTTTAAGTCTCTCTTATCCTAGAGGCAATATTCATATTTTAACCATCTCATACCTGAGTTATATCTTAGCATAGCAAAAAAAGTAGGGCACCCTGAAAGAAGCAGAGGTTTACATAGTTTTTGCCAGATTTTCTTTAAATTTAAAGTGAAGTTTTTTATTTATGATATGCACTCTCTTTCTGCTATTTTTAATATGGAGTCAGAAACCTGTTCACATAATGAAATAAGTATTTGGTATATAGGATTTAAGAAGAAGTAATCTAATTTTCTTTTAAAATTCATTCAGTTTTATATTTCTTAGGTATAGACACATAGGTTAAAATTAAGAACCTCCTAGGAAACAAAAGAGAACCTAAAAATTGTCACTGAAAGTAAAAAGATACGGATGATGAAATATTTCTTTTCCAAAACAGTTGATTTGATTATTTCCCATGAGGATATGGTTAATAAAAATGGGCAAAAGAACCAGTTTTCACCACAAATGTATCACTACACCCTTATGTTTTTGTTACCTAAAACAGCAAAGTGTTGATTCACTTTTGCGTGGTGTACATGTGACCATTTCCTTAAAACATTTTCTGAAATGCTTGTAAAATGTAATTTTTTCCAGCCTGATGTTTGGTTTGGATTTGTATTTTTCTTGACATGATTTACCATGGACTCACTTCTCCTGACCCTCATCCTGTTTATATTTGCTCTAATTTCTAACTTGAATCCACATAGAATAGAAAGGCACAAGCAATGTAACTGCTAGAGTCTATCCCTCAGAAACAGCTGTCCTAAGATTCAAAGGTACCCAAATAATATTTCACCAAACATGCTCAGGGATAATTTTGGTCAGATGTAAAAATAACAAAAGAAATGGATTTTACAGAAATAAAAATGACCACAGATAAAAAATTGCACATTATAGTCTCAAATACGAAGGATGGGTCCATCTGAGATTAGGTGGTTTCCACTCCAACCATAATTGTGCTAACAATTTTTTAAATATCAAAGATTACAGTTAAATATCTATCTATCTATATCTACCTATCTATCTTTTCAACATTGAAATTTCAATGGAGATAGCATTTCAAAAATCAAAGAATCAGAAAAGCCAGTAATGTGTAGAAAAATACAGAAAACAGAGAATGTTATATATCTTTCCCAAAATATCAAGTGCTTCCAATCCCATTTATCAAGTACAGCCTGAACATTTGACAACCAGCATTAAATTCTGATCCTGTTACCTAAGCAGTAATAAAAGGACCCATCTCTCTCCATATATTCCCCTTGAAGTTAACATGACATTCTTCTGAATGTGGCTATAGTGGTAGAATCTTCAGAATTACATTATTCGAATGCACATATTATTTTTTAGAACAGAGGAAGTGTCTTTATAATAGACCATAAGTAAAGGAAACTGCAGACATGAGGAACGAAGACGCCCTGGACCAAAGTCCAATCATCCACAAAATCCCAATTTCCCAGGATGTTTTTGTGGAACACAACAAAAATATTCTATAGACTATATAGAAAAATAAATACCCTAAGTCATTTTTTGAAAAAAGATCAAAGAGGGGCCACTTACTGTAATACAGAACCCAACTCACTAATACTCTTAAAAACGAAGAAACAAAAACACTATGTATCTTCTGATGTAGGTCAAACACATAGATGAATATAACAGAATAGAGGAGTCAGGAACAGATCAGGATACAAATGGAAGCTTTACAAATAATAAAACCCAAAATATTTGGGAAAAAAAGAGAAAACTTTAATAAATGCTTAGAAACTTATGTCACTACATGGAGAAAAATTAATTTTATTCCTATCTTTCTTCCTATGCAAAGGTGACCTCCATATGGTTAAAAGATATGTGATACATACAGAACTCTAAGTCTAAGGAAATTTAATGAAAATGCACGTAGGAAAATATCTTTGTTAGGTTGGGACAAAAAAAACATTTTATCAAAATAAAAATATCATAAGAAATATTGACCTAACTGCTAAAAAGAACACCATAGCCAAAGTTTATACTTGGGCAATGAGAAGTCAAAAGGACAAGGATCCACACCTCCAGATGGAAACCAACTTCAATGAGACCTCCCAAGTCTCTCGATAGTGAATAAAAGTTAAATTCTACTCATTGCAACTTTATTGAGGTATTATTGATACATTAAAAAATTCATGTTTTTATGTGTACAGTTTGATAGTTTGGAGCATAAGCAAATATCCATGATACCATTACTGTAATCAAAATGATGTGTGTGTATAACACCTCCCAAAGTTTTTTAGTATCTCTTTGTCTTGTGTGTGTGTGTGTGTGTTTGTGTGTCTGTGTATTTACAGCACTTAACATGTGATCTAATTTCTCAACAAATTTTAGGTGCACAGTACTGTATTAACTCTGTAGTACAGCAGATCACTGGGAATGATTTATCTGGCATAACTGAAAAGTTACACCCATCAAACAGAAGCTCTCCATTTCTTCTACCCTCCAGCTCCTGGCAGCCACTACTGTATTCTCTGCTTCTATGACTCTGACTATTTTAGATTTGTCATATAAGTAAAATCCTGCAGTATTTGTGCTTCTGGACTGGCTCATTTCATGTAGCATAATGAACTCCAGGTGTATCCACGTTGTCTTACATGGCAGAGTTTCTTTCTTTTTTAAGGCTGAATCCAGTCATTCTTCCCTCCATTTCACTCAGTACTTTTAGGTCTTACTCTCTACCACCAGTTGAATGATCATCCTTGACAACTTCACCTACACTTGATCAGTTTACCCAGAAGTCAGGATGCTCCCTGTTTCCCAACCTGATTTTATCCAGGGACCTTAACAGTCACAATTCTATTGTGAGCTATTCTACTCCAAATGTGTCCTGCCACCACCCAGAACTGTTAGCCTTCCAAAAGATTCACTTCAAAGTTTCTCTATTCTGACCTTGTATTCTCACCTGTCAGTTACATCTGCAATATCTAAGGTTTGACTTCATAGGGACCTTCCAGCTGTGCTCTTTCTGGTTTTCATCTCCCTCTCTCCTGCATTTACATTCACTTCTCTATCTTTCAGCTCTGATTTCATTGTACAGTATTTTTTCTCTTGATGCTATTCTCAAATCCATTTTTCTTTTAACTTACCATTGAACAGTCTAGGGCCATTCCAGTTTTGGATGAGTCAAATTATCTGATGTATCTGCAACCATATTTTTTAGTGCTAACTTCATGGTCTCCAACTCACTTTCAACAGCAAGGTCCACTAATACTCATTAAACTCATTCACTTCTCCATAGAGTTTCTGACAGCAACAGATGTGAATTTCCTCTACTTTCCTCAAAACTTTTAAACCTTGTTGTATATATGTGCATTTATCATTTCTTTCCTGAAGGCTACCATGGGATGTGAGCCCTTCTTTTTTCTAAGGCTAAGTCTCTTAATTGCATTCTGGAGCTCATCCTTTCATGCCTACTCAGAAATATCATTAGTTATTGCTTCTCACATTTAACTTGAGACTTCTCCGACCCTACATATATCTTCAGAGAAAGTTGAGTCTTACTAATAACTCCACAAATGCATCTTTTTAGTGATTTCCCTGATATAGTAAATACATTATTTCTAAATTTCAAAACATGCCATTGATTGATCCATGCAGAACATTTTAATTCTAAAAACAGATGGTCTTTAAAGAAACTTCACCTATCAATTTAAAATATAGACCCATTTTTTTCCTTTCTAATGTCTTCAGGAGTGTCTCACTCTCATTTCATGTCTAAGAAAAAATACATGTATATTAAAACTGAAAAGTCTAAAGAGAATTCCAAACAAAACTGTTTTCATGAAGATTGAAACTAATACTATAATACCTTAAAGAATCTATTTTTCTATTTTTCTCTCTGAACATTTTTCCAAGGCCAAAGGCCTATTCTAGGAAAAATCACTTTTTGAAGTAGCCTTTAAATGATATTGTAAGCAGCCCATGATTAAGTGACTAGAACGAACACATTTGAAAATAAATAGAAGACGAAACTCTGTGAGACATCTGTTTGGACAGTTTGCCACCTAAAATTGGTCATACTATCACTTTTTACGAGTCACATGCCTAACATACTGTTTATAACAATTTGCTTCTTTTGTACCACTTGCTTTATTGTGGAGAAATGCCTATTTCTTTGGAAAATGCAAATAGTTTTAGTTCTACTTTTTTAGACAAAAAGGAGCAATGCTATTGAAATCAGTCGTTAGCCGTGTGATTCGGTGCTGATGTCGCATGAAAATAGCCCTCTGGCTGACTTATCTTCTTCATACTTTGAAAATTCCTACTTAAGTTTAAATGAACTATTTTGTGAGAAAAGAGGAATGGTTTATCCATCGATGAAACAAATATGAAGCATTTTCTCTCAGAATCTGAATAAAACATTAGTGTACTGAAAAGTAAACCTAAAACACTTAATAGCTTAGAAGCTTTTAGTGGATTAAGGCTTGATTTATTGATAACTTGAACAAAGACGTGAACAGGAAAGCACAGCTTTTAAGTTAAATATTTTAAATACCTCCATTATTTTTACACGAATGGCAAAAGTTTCTGTTTTTCCCTTAGTTGAGGTGAGCAGGGAGACCTTGGGGGGAGGGAGGAAGGAAGGAACAGAGCACCAGGTCCCGCTAGGAAAAGTCGCCTTTGTTCTCTGAACAGGCTTTGAGTCCTTAAGGATTTACAATGTGCATTTTCCACGCATATACCTCCAAGAGAGAACAAACATGTGCTGGATGAGGGTCTTCTTTGCTTTCCAACAGAAAGATATATCACCCACACATGAGAGCAAGAAAATACTAGATGGTGAAAACCCAGGCTGTGGCTTTTACAAAGGATGTTTGATAGTGCAATGCAGGAATAAATCATAAAGTGAAGTTTTCTTCTGTAATGGAGGCTCTTTGACATTCTAATTATCCCAGGAGTAATTTCTTCATGTTAAATGTAGGACAGTGGATCTGTTCCCCTGCAGCAGGAACTAGGACATTTCCAACAACTCGTAGACAACTGTAGGTATTTTGGCAGGGTGCACATTTTTTATGTCCACACGGTGCAATGAAATATTACGTAGCTACTTGCAATTGAGACAGTTTATGCATTTGTGCTTTAGTGAATGAAATCATTCATCCTCTTGAAAAATGTTTATTGAGATTCTGTAGATTCCAACCACGAATTCTCTGTAGTTTTTAATCAGCACTGATATAAGTGGATTGCCTGTCATGGAAGACTTTACAATGTGGAGTAGTTGGGTAAAGGAGATTGGTTGTAGAAATTTATAGTGGTGGCAGATATGAGGTATCTGAAAAAAAAATAACAGAATTCAAAGATGTACCATTGGGACAAAAAGCTGAAAGTGTTATTATTGTATGAATGAGAAACATTAATAATAAGAATTATGTAATAATAAATACAGCATAGCACAGTAAGCCTAGATATTGTAGGGGAGGGAATGTCCATGAATCAGCCAGAGCATAATTAGACACAAGACATATTTAGAAGGCTGGGGCCTGAGAACAACCTGACAGCGTGTCCTAACAGGAGAGAGAGGGCAGGGATTTTATGGAGTATCAGCAAAAGGAGTTAGCTGAACTGCAGCTGCTTGGGGAATATTTGCTCAAAAATAGTCTCTTAAAATGCTCTCACAGCTTGATAACCACTGACTGGCAACCTGATTTAGCAAGAAGGGAGGGGAGGAACCCATGCGGGAGATGGGATCATATGAGAGCAACAGTAGAAAATTTCAGTTCTTCAGGTTTTCTTATGTTGTCAGTCATACTTCACCACATGTGCTCATGCATTTATATATGTCTGTCCAGAACAACGTTCATGCCTGTCTCTATTGGCCCTGCCCTCTATCCTCGAGCTTAGACTCTATTCTTTCTTTACATCTTCCTCTCCCTGATCCATCCCCTCCTCCCTCTGCATCCCAGACTCCCTCTAAAATAACTTATGTACAAGTCCAGCTAATTGGGTGCTATGTGGGTAGAGGCCTGAAAAGTGAGCAAACACATGAAAAATCTCTTGAACAAGGAGGCCCTTTCCTTTGTGAATGTGACACCTTTCTTAACATTGGAAAAAGTGATAGAATTTTATTAATTTCGATCATTTAGTATATGCAGTTCCTTCCAGTTCTAAAATACATAGGTCCTGGGGATGGAATGTCCATGATGGTGACTATAGTTAATAAGATTGGGTTATATATTTGAAAGTAGCTGAGAGAGTAGATCTTAAAAGTTCTCATCACAAGAACAAAAACTGTATGTATGGTGACGCATGGTAACTATCGTGGTGGCCATTTTGCAACATATACGAATATCAAATCATTATGTTGTAAACCTGAAACGAATATAACATTATGTGTCAATTATATCTCAATAAAAAAGAATAAAAATAAAATAAAATATGTAGCTCTTTACATGGGAAAATGAATTCTACATTATTCAGTTTGTTTTCCTTGACATCTCAGAAGCTTTTAATAATTTAAGTATCATGATCTCCTTCCTTCATATAATTTAAAAGCATATAATTGCTTTTTAAAAAATTACAACTGTAAACCTTGAAATCAATTTTTATAAAAATTCTAGTGAAACATGTTATGTATTAGGTAGGGAAAAGGACCAGTTTCACTCTATTTTTCTTACTTGTGGAAGGAGGAACTAAGTAAATCCATACATTAGTGAGGTTATTTAGGATGGCAGTGATTGTACTTTTCCTACAGATGACAGTGGCCCAACTGAGATTTATTCACAATCTCTCTGACCCAAAGCCCCAGATTTTAACTTTATTCCTCATCCCACCTTCCAAATAGTCAACATTTATCTTCCTGATATGTAACAAGGGTCCTTTCCACTTGTTTTCCTCAGTGGGGTTTGATTGATTGGTTTGGTTGTTTCCAATGGAGAGGAACCCTACCCTAGCAGTTAAGTCTGCATTACAGCACTACGGCTGCCAGAAGCCTAACAATCTGTTTTTACATGAATATGTTTATGGACTCCTAGAGACTTGTAAAAAAGAGTTTGAACTTAGCACAGAACCTCTTTAATCATACATCCACAGCTTGGGTATTGCTTTCTCCTTGCTTTGCCCTGTCCACAACCATTTTGGGGGTCTATTTGTGGAAAGAAAGCAGTGCTTAGGAGCTTCAGTATTTTTACCACCACACCATGTGCAGCCAGGTTGCCTAAAATACTTTATACTAGCTTAACCATGTTGACACAGTCTCTGGAGACTCAAGTCTAGCATAAATATATTTTTTAAAGCAGGACTAAAAGATAAGAAGTCACATTATTTTGGAATGTGTTATCATTTTAAGAAGAGAACTTCATTTCTTAAAACGTACTTATGCTGTGGAGATCACTGATTTGTTTAGGAGGAAGATATTTGCTATTTTCTTCCTATGAAAAATGCATTTTCAAAATGTTTTACAAAATGAAATTTTGAGCTACTAAATATGAAACTCTGGATCAAGCATGTTGTCATTACTGCTAAGATTCCTGTGGTTTTCATGGTTAGCCTTTGGCATCCACAGTTATGGAAACTCTGAAGTCCTAATTTTGGAAAATATGGGTGGGTTATTTTAAGTCTAGTTGTGTTAAGCAATCTTCTTGTCTTTATCAAAGCTTAAGCCTCAAAATATGTCTTTGCCATTTTGAAAGAACTTGGAACACAGTGGAAGAAATAAATTATTTTAGATTTTATACTATATATAAAGTAAGAAAGTGTTTACTAATTGGTATTTTAGCTACTTCCAAATTTAAATTGGAAAATCAAATAGGAGCTAAACTTCCTCTGTACAGCAGTATATACAATCTTCTTTAAGGCAAAAAGGTTAAGAGGTTTCTCGGGTACAGCTCATATTTGAATCAGATCCCAGTTTAAAGTCTGCAGCAAAGGCAATTGTCACATCCTACCCTTTAATGAGATGCACTGAGATTAGAATTTGCACTGTGATTTATTGGGATTAGGGCTGGGCTATGTGGTGGATTGCAAAGATGACCACCAGTTAGCCAATACTTTATGCAGTCCCATTTAAACGTTACTTTGCCCTTCTTCTCATCAAGAGATAAAGCTTGTTTCTTTATGCCTTGAACCTGGGCTTGGCCACAAGACTTGCTTCAGGCAACAGGACAGGAAAAAAAATATGATGCAAGGACTTGAAAGGTGATTTCACATTGCACCCTTCCCCCTTGCTGCTCTTTGAAGCCAGATACCATGTGAATAAACTCAAGAGAATATTGAGAAAATTGGAGAATAAGAAACTCAGTCTAGGAGGACTGAGGCATATCAGCAGACAGCCAACCCCTGCTGACCTGGTGACTTTACCATGCTCTGCCCCCAGAGAGGGGAGGGATACACTGTGTCCCGATAAATAGACTCTTGTTTTCAAAGTAAGATGTTAAAGCTGTTTAATTTTCTTCACCTTACATGAGGTAAGAAAAAAATCAGAATTTGCATAGAGTGCAGACCACTGCACATTGTCATGAGAAAAGTGGGCTAGACTTATGCAAAAACACGGTACAACTTCAGGATCAAGATGTGGCTTTCGAGGCCTGTTTGCCATTGATAGGACTTCACTTGTCGTGTGACTATTCTTATTCTTTTTACAATAACGTATCATGCTTTTAAAAAACCTTATTTAATTCCCAAGAACACTGTGCATTCTATTTACATTCATATTTGTATTTGGATTACACATTTCATAAAGCCAAGAGAGACTGGGTATCCAAATGCTTTATTATTCTGTGATCACAAAAGAAGTCAGGAGGCTGTTAATGTACTGATAAACAAACTGCCTCTATACAAATCTCTGTTTCTGAAAGTACAAAAATGGGTACCAAAACTCATTTGCCTCACATCCTATTACAGTGATATTTAGAAAATATGATGTCTAGATAAGTCAGTATGTAATAAAGAAGATGAAGGAGCAGTATAATTCTTAAAGAAGTTTAAAAATCACAGAGGATAAAACTATATCATATTTGAAAATGCAGAGGTGTTTGTACACTTCTACAAAATCATGGCTAGTGGTACAAAATAATGAGATAGTAATAAACTTTTCAGTAAGGGCTATGATGTTCTTTTTATGTATAATTTTATTTTTTAAATTACTGAGGATTAATAGTAAAGGAAGACAAAGTTTTTAGATCAAGAAAACATGATCATGAGTCTACTTAACCTCTAAGGTTCTTAGTTTTTCTTTTCTTAAATATGGATTATACTACATATTAATGTTAATATAAAAATGTTTACTTTTATGCAGTAATCTCAGCAAGAGACCTGTAATGTACTGGGAGCACCCAATCTAAGTTAATTCACTGTACTTCTTAAATATAAAAAAGCATCAATTTACTAGGGTTGAATAATGTCTTAAATATGATGAATAATGACAATATACTTTATACTTATAAGGAGTAATTGGCAATCAGTCAAATGTATATCTCAAGCAACACAGTGAAGAACTGAAGAAGAGTATTCAGAATCATTTAGATAAACAACCCTTATAATTTAGAAACAGGAGCTACTAGATTCCAGTTCTCCTGACGGGGGATGAGAATTAATCATTCTGTGCCTCAGGATCACAACCTGTCCTAGTTCATCTTCCAAGGTACTTGAGACAGTTCAGCTGACATCCAGCTGCAATCATAAAAGTACCTGTTTCAGAGAGACCAAGAAAAACCATGATCCTTCATTGATTTTCTGCAAAATACTGAGCCTGTAGTAATTACTACATGAACTTATGTATTTCTAGGAAAAATCCAGGCAGAAAGCAATTAATCAAGGCACTGTCCACCTGAATCAGAGTTACCATTTGATAACTCTTTTACTTTATGGAGGTAAGAGTAGGAGAATTACAGGTATGTAATGATGAAGATGATGATGATGAGGAGGATACTGTAGATAATTTGAGTACTTTGAATAGCACGTTTTGACTAATTACTTAGCATTTAGCTCTTTCATCAAGGCTTCTTTACTAAGCAAATGAACAGAAATAAAGATTACAAGAGAAATATTGAATGTATTTATTACAATGAGTTCTTTAAATCATTTTGGTAGTATATTATTCTAGACAATTTCATATAATTTAATTTTGGTCTTTCTTTTATGTAAAAAATATAATTCCTAAAAAGAATTCTATTAGAAAAAACTTCATTACAAATCTGGATTGTGTACTAGGATTAAAGTTGACAGAAATGTATTATGCTCTACAAGTCTGTCCTTATACTATCAAGATATTTTATTAAGACAGACAGGAAACATTTTCAATGAGGCCAAATCATTTATTTCCACTCTATTTTAATTATTTAAGCATTTTAAGGCATGTGCTCTGTAGTGTGATATGGTAAGAAGTTCACTTTATCTCGGTGGTTCTTCCTTAAGACCCTTAGCTTGATCTAATTTTCTGACAAACCCAAATTGAGGGACATTCTACGAAATATCTAACCAGCACTCCTCAAATGTCAAGTTCATTAAAAACAAGGAAAGCCTGAGAAACCAGCACAGACCACAGAAGACTAAGATATGACCCTAACTGCAATGTGATATCCTGGATTAGATCCTGGGACATAAAGAGGATATTAGTGGAAAAACTAATGAAATCCAAATAAAGTGCACAGTTGGTTCATAATAATGTATCAATGTGAGCTTTTGATTGTGACAAAAGTGAGTATGGAGAATCCGAATTTTGCTCATGAGGCAAGGAATGGCTCCGTTTTCAGATTGTGACCTTGGGGTGACCTGGAATGTGTGTCAAAGGCAGTCAGTTGTACTCAAATGTCTGTTCCCCTTTGCGTGTGATCAGTTCCCTCTTGCGTGTTATGTCTGCCTGGTACTTAGCCGGGAACATGGCTTCTCAGAATGAGGACCACATAGGTCGGGGTCCCTGCAGGAGGAATGGTCTGGATTTGGGGATGGGAGTGGACTTGGTCTATATGACTCGCAGCAAAGCATGTCCTCAAAAGTAAGGGTTCACCTTCCTTTGCCATTTCCTCCTTCCTCTTGGCTGGCATGTACACATCATGTCTAGGGTTCAAGAAACTACTGGACAATGATGGGGAAGCCACATGTTAAAAATGGGTGGACTGAAGAAAAACAAGTGAACAACATGCCAAAGGTCTTTGTTTCCCTGAGGCCACCAAGAACCAATCTAGTCCTCATCTTCCAAACTGCAGATTCCATTTTTGTAAGAGTGAAATAAATTCCCATCTTGTGTAAGTGTGTAATTTGGATTTTCTGTTCCTCCCAGCTGTAATTAATCATAAATAATATGAACTTCACTTTATTTTCTTTAAGTATAGTATTTTGGAATACCTAGTATTTACAAATCTTAACACTTTTTAGAAACAAGAGACTGTGTGACTTCTAGACATGTTCTGAAAATATTTTAATCCTAAGCATTCAAAAATCTTCTTTTCTCATTTGGTTTTATCAAAATATCTTGCTAGTGTTTTATTCTAATGTCAGCTAGAAACATATTTTGATTTATATTCTAACTGTATTCTAATACTCTCTCATACACAAACACACATACATCACAGACAGCATGTCCAAACCCCTCCCGTACTTTCTCATATAGAAAATAAGAATAACATTTTCTTCAACTCAAAGTATAAATCAAAAGATTCCAAAGTTTGGCAAATTACAGTTGACCCTAGTTAATGTCCACTCATTGCTCTAGATGATGGTCTTTATATCAACATCCTGAGCAGCATTTATTTATCCTAGACATTATTTTATATTAAAAACTGAGGCAGATTTTGGAAATAAATTTCAGAAGCAAATTTTTGCCTTTTCATTTTAGACCTGAATGAAGTTAACAAAGTCTTCTATGGACTCTGGCTAATTCACTTACAATTGGCCCTTTTTCCCCACATTCTTTGTTTCTGTTATGAATTGGGCATTCATGGAACTTCCCCAGCCTCGCTGTGGAAGAGCTCTGCTGCCGTGCAGAGTACGTGTAAGGAGAAACACCAGCAGTCCTCAGCTCTCCACCGACAACTGCATGTGTGCAGTGATCTCTCGGGGTGAACTCTGCACTCCTTTCTCTCTGAAATATGCATCAGCATGTGAATGAGAACGGTACACGCTAGAGGAATAGCTTTTCATCTACTCTAATTTATTTTTCTAAAAATAAATCTTTTATCTATACCTAGATATTTTAATCATTGATGCCAGAAAACTTCTTGTGACATGACTGTGGCTTGTAACCCCTTAGGTGAAAATTGCTGATAGGTGGTTCATCAAGTTCCTCTCTATACATGGACACCCAACTTCAAAAGCTGATTAATGAAGACATCTCTTTATCTCAGGAAGATGGTAAAAGCACCTAATTAAATTCTACTAATTCTTAGCACTGCAAAGATACATGTACAGCACTCTTCAAGCTTGTTCTTCCTCCCTTCCTTCTTTCTTCCTTTCCTTCCTTCCTTTCTCATTCTAAAAATAAATATTGAGAGACTACTATATGCAGGGCCCTAGGTGACTGAGAGACAAAGCAGACAAAATTCACTGCCATTTTGGGATTCAGAAAATAAAAAGTACACACAATAAATAAGTAAAGGGTGTATGTATTAACCGAATCCGGACGCGCAGGATCAGCGGCCATGGCTCATGGGCCCAGCCGCTCTGCGGCATGTGGGATCTTCCCGGAGCGGGGCACGAACCCGTGTCCCCTGCATCGGCAGGCGGACTCTCAACCACTGTGCCACCAGGGAAGCCCTGAGATTTTTATCTTCTATAATTGTTAAAGTCATCAGAGGACCTTATAAAAATATTGTTTATATTTGTATTTAAATATTCGAATGTGAAAGAAGCAGTACAGTTAAGTGATAAGTGAAAGCAAGCAAATATATGTGAGCTAATTTTAATAGATAATTTTCTTCTATTGATCTGTTTAACAGTTAACATTTGTTTGGGCCATCTTTTTGATTATCTAATTATTAAACTGACTTTTAAACAGTAAACCTCTACTGAAAGATATTTACTTGTTGTCACCATTTTAAAACTAGCAGAAAATTTTAAAGTTATAATTCTAAAGAGTTATGGGTTTTTCAGGGATTAGTAAAATAACAGGACCAAAAATAATAACTTTATAAAATTCAGACTTTTTTTCAAGAGAGTTTAAGATTCATAACAAAATAAAGAAGATAATGAGATTTCCTACTTGCCCCTTGCCCCCAAACATGCATAACTTTTTCCAGTATCAATATCCCTACTGGAAGGTACATTTGTTACAAATGTCAAACCTACATTGACACATCATAGTCACCCATACAAAGTCCATACTTTACATTATAGTTCCCTCTTGGTGTTATATTTCTATCATCCTTATGGTATCATATGGAGTATTTTCACTGCCTTAAAAATCCTCTGTGCAGGGCTTCGCTGGTGGCGCAGTGGTTGAGAGTCCGCCTGCCGATGCAGGGGACACGGGTTCGTGCCCCGGTCCGGGAAGATCCCACATGCCACAGAGTGGCTGGGCCTGTGAGCCATGGCCGCTGAGCCTGCACGTCCGGAGCCTGTGCTCTGCAACAGGAGAGGTCACGGCAGTGAGAGGCCCACGTACCGCAAAAAAAAAAAAAAAAAAAAATCCTCTGTGCGCTGCCTGTTCATCCCTCTTCCACCCAACACGTGGTGCCACTGATCCTTTTACTGTCTTCATAGTTTTGCCTTTCCAGAGTGTCATATACTTGGAATTAAATGGTATGTAACTTTTTGAAACTAATTTCTTTCTCTTAGTCACATGCATTTAAGGTTCCTCCATGTCTTTCCATAACTAGATAGATCAATTTTTGTTGCTAAATAATACTCCATTTTATGGATATATCACAGTTTATTGAAATTTTCACCTATTGAAAGACGTCTTGGTTGCTTCCAAGTTTTGCCAATTATGAATAAAGGAGCTCTAAACATCCACACTCAGGTTTTAGGGTAGACGTACATTTTCAACTACTTTGGGGAATACCAAGGAGTATGATTGCTGAATTGTAATAAGAGTATCCTTAGTTTTATAAGAAATTGACACATTATCTTCCTAAGTAGCTGTACCTTTTTACATTCCCACAAACATGAATGAGAGTCCCTGTTACTTCAAATCCTCACCAGCATTTGGTGCTGTCAGTGTCCAGGTTGTGGCCATTATGATAGGTGTATGGTAGCATCTCACTGCTCTTTTAATTTGCATTTCCCTAATGACACATGATACAAAGCCTCTTTTCATATGCTTATTTTCAAATAATTTATCTTTTTTCTTGAGGTATCTATTAAGATTTTAATTTTAATGAAGTCCTGCTTATCCATTATTTTGTTCATAGATCATGTCTTTAGTGTCATATCTAAAGTCATTGCCATACCCAACTTATCTAGGTTTTCTCCTATGTTCTACAGGCATTCTGTTTTTACATTTTACATTTAAGTCTGTGATCCATTTTGAGTCAATGTTTGTGAAGGGTGTATGGCTTGTGTTTAGATTCTTTTTTTTCTTTTTTTTTTTGCATGTGGATATCCACTTGTTCCAGCACCATTTGTTAAAAAGACTATCTTTGCTTTACTGTATACGTTTTGCTCTTTTTTCAAAGATCAGTTGATTGTATGTATGTGGGTCTATTTCTGGGCTCTCTATTCTATTCCATTGATCTATTTGTCTTTCCTTTCACAAGTACCACACTGTATTGATGACTATGTCTTTACAGAAAGTCTTGATGTGGGATAATGTCAGTCATCCAACTTTGTTGAAACAGATTTATGTCTATAAACTGATGCTTGATGAAAGAAAGAGCAGGACTTTAAGGACAAATCTTTAGTTTGAATAAAAATAACAAGGAATTGTTAGGTAAACATCATAAGAAAATACATGTCTCTTTCAGGATGTCACTGCATATCTTCTGCATCTACTTTTTATTCTTTAATAGAGTTTAATATTTTTCTCCATCAGCATCTTCTACATTATGTTCTATATGATTCTTGTTGTTAGGGAAATGGCCTCTTAATTCTATTTTTTTTTATGATTACTGATTTTATGAGGGGATGTTGTCAACTTGTGTAACTTGGTCAAGTGATGAGAAACTGGACCAAAGTCTCTTGTGTTATTAGTGTGTTTATTGACTTTGTGGATAATACATCATTTACAAATAAATACATTTCTTTTTAGTTCTTATTCCTCATTTCCATTTTTTTATTGTTTGCCAGGACCCCTATTACTATATTTATCAGAAAGAGACTCTATATCAAAAATCTACAAGAAACAGCATATTTAACTGGGAGACTCATTGCATTTAGGAATAGGAATAAGGCAAAGATCTCCATTATTATGTATTTTTTGTATTTAAATAATTCTTCATATTTATTAACTTAAACTTAATAATTGTATATTCCAATCTTCTATTCCTATTTCAATCACATTAATGGCAATTGGTGCTCTATTTCTTCTTACACCAATTTTTACATTCTTTTTGAAATGTATACATTTAGTCTTTTTTTGCCACTGTTTAGCTAATACATTCTGAATTTCAAAATTCAGTTGTAAACTGTTCAACGTCTCATAGATTGTGTTCATCTCTTCTCTTATTTTTTGTAGAATATATTTTAATGTCTTTCTTTTTGAAAGCTTTGTTTTCAATAATTATAAGGCAAAACCACTTCTAAAATCCCATTGATGATAAATAGCAAAGAGGAGGGATTTACTGCCATGGCACAAGCAATTCTGTATTAATAGCTTCATCACATACTTTTTGAAGTGTATCTATGATAGCTGTGTATATTTTAAAATGTTTGTAAATGTTAACAACTAGCTTATATTTAGATTGATAGAATATTGCAGTTGGTATAGTCAAAATTATGAGTCATGTGTGCATCGCCACCAATTCCAAATACACTTCTCTTCCAACGCTTTCTTACTTCAGCACAATAATGTTTGTGTCATGATGCTGTGCTCCCAGGAAATTACTATTCTTATTTTCACTACAAATAAACATTTAATATTCAATGTTGAATCCCTAACTCAACATACCACTCAAATGTTCAAAGCTTTGATTTCAAAATTTGGATTACAGCATCAAACAATTATTGGAATTAACTGGTTTTTTTCTATGTTAAGCATCATATGATAATAATATAAAACTGGCATCTTTTACATTTTTGAAATTCTTCTTCTGTTAATGGAGCCAACTATCCCTTCCCTGTTTGTAAATGCATTAAAAAAACTTTGAATAAAATATGAGCTGAGGGCTTCCCTGGTGGCGCAGTGGTTGAGAGTCCGCCTGCCAATGCAGGGGACACGGGTTCATGCCCCGGTCCGGGAAGATCCCACATGCCGTGGAGTGGCTGGGCCCATGAGCCATGGCTGCTGAGCCTGCACGGCCGGAGCCTGTGCTCTGCAACGGGAGAGGCCACAACAGTGAGAGGCCCGTGTACCGCAAAGAAAAAAAAAAAAAAAAAAAAATATATATATATATATATATATAAGCTGAGTTTAGAACAGCCAATTGTTTTAAGTGAAACATCACCTTTACAGGATGTTATGTGAATGTAGGTGTCTCACCTTCCATCATGGTATTAATACAACTCCTAAGTTTTGAAGTTAGAGCTGACATTTTTTCAGCAGTATTTTTTCTTTGGTTTTTCATGTGGTACATGACACGACCCTGATGATGGATATTAAATATCCACAAATATTTTTGCAGGTTACATGCTTATCCTCAACTTCCTTGAGGACTGCAAACTGAGTTTACAAATTCTTCTTATGCTTGCAATTTTGTTTTTGAGTTCATTACTGTGGAAGGGCTTATTCGACTGGAATTGATGTATTGGACACACAGGATGGGGACACATGAGGACCAAAGAGAACATTCTAGACACTGGGAGGGGGAAGAGTAAGCTGGGATGAAATAAGAGAGTAACATGGCCCTATATACACTACCAAATGTAAAATAGATAGCTAGGGGGAAGCAGCTGCATCACACAGGGAAATCAGCTGGGTGTTCTGTGACCACCTAGAGGGGTGGGATAGGGAGGGTGGGAGGGAGACGCAAGAGGGAGGAGATATGGAGATATATGTATATGTGTAGCTCATTCACTTTGTTATACAGCAGAAACTAACACACCATTGTAAAGCAATTATACTCCAATAAAGATGTTAAAAAAATAAATAAATAGAGTAAGGCTTCCTAGAGGAAATCAGTCGCCTCATGATCTTTATTAACTTTCAGGTTTACGATATAAGAAAGATAGAAATAATTAATTAATCCAATATTTCTCTCAAATATAGTTTTGTTTAGAGCCCTTTTTAAACATGCCTTTAAAAATAAAACAAGAAAGAGAAGGACAAAACTCTTCCAAGGAGTATGCCCAGGAACTACTGTAAAATCTCAAAATGAAAGATGGAAGAGACCAAGTTCCTTTATTAATATTGTGTGATCTCAAAAATTGTGTCAAAGTGCCTTCATTTCGGAGGTGAAATATTTGTCATCTTTCATTAAACTTGATGCTGCCCACTTTGGAGTACCTAAGAAGTGATGTGCTAGGACCTTGCCTAATTCCTACTCCTGTTACTGCAACTTTATGAGTTTTTAAAATGAAAGTTAAAATCATGGAAATAGTTGAATTAACTCCTTAATTTTCATAACTTCAGTCAATCTTTTTTTTAAGTCTTATGTCCAGAATTGTGCATACAGGTGATTTGCACTACAAAAATCACACCACAGTACACCCTACAACTCCCCTGATGGTTAAAAGAGACATAAAAATGTAGAAGACAGCAATTCTTAGAAACTTGGATCCTACTCATACACTGCATTTATCTTTTATAACACCCACAGTCTCTTTATCATAATTAGATCATATCGCCACTACATTTGCTTTTTGAATTAAGCAATTGTTTTAGGGTAAGATATTCATTTTTTGCTGAAAGTTGCATTTATTGAGAAATCATTAAAAACAGCCTAGTTCTTAAAGACACATAATTTATTCAGGCAAAATATGCCAGAATATAAAGGAGAATGACCCATGCATATGCAACAAATAATCATTGGACAGAGTTAGAAATTTCAAGAGAACTAGCTGTCAACCTTTGAAATATTTCTTCTGCTCAAATTCACTTATACATTCATTGATTCATTGTTAAAAGTGAACAAAACTGGTATTTGTAGAATACTCTGCTTTAAGGAAGACTCAGAACAATGTTGACATTGCCACAAAATTCAAGAAAGGTTGAAACTGAAGCATTACCAAGTGTGACTAAGCTTCACATGAAAACATGTTTTGAACAGTGAGATGAGAGAGATGTCATAACTAATATTTTAGCCAAATATCATACATTGGTCATTACTGGTGATTTTTTTTACTTTAGTAACAATTTATACATTAATTTTTTCCATAAAATACTTGATCTTCACATTAATATGAGTTAGCTGGACTTCTACCTCAATCCTTTGGAAGCTATCTTCTTATTTTACTTTATTTGTAATAAGAAAATTCCTTTTTTATGTAGGTATGTTCAAATCTTCTTCTACTTTTCAGTGCCCTGTGTGAAAAAAAAAAAAAAAAAGGTAGATGTAAAGTTTAAGTGTCTTTGAATGCCTATAGAAAATGATGGTGCATAGGCAAATGTGCTGTTTACACCCTACCACGCAACTACCAGTGAGGGCTTGGTTCATTTTTAACAATGACAATTCTCTTAGAAGTGGACATGGTATCGTCAGTCAGATTAGGATGACTGACTTCCCACCAGAAGAGTGCATGTTTTGTTTTTCCAGTAAAGTGGATGAGTTTGCAGATGCACATCTACACTCCTTGTCTTGTTTCTCCTTATGACCAGTGACACATGTGTAAGAGTTAACCATGAATTTGAGACATGAAAGATACAGCAATGGCAAAAAGCCAATTTAACCAGCCAACAAAGAGATCAAACCTGTGATCTGGCCCTTATTAGCACCACGCTCAAAGCAAGTGAGTTAATCATTCACAGACTAATTGGGTCCAGACTACATTTGTTAGCTTGTCTTTAAGTTTCTCCTAGCTTAGCCTCATGTATGGATAAGCAATTGGTAAAAGCTATCCTATCACAACATATTTAAGTGCAATATTTTTTTAGCAAATATTTGTAATTTTTGTTGTTCCCAAACTAGTATGTTGCAAACTTTCCATATGTTAATAGTCATAAACTTACTTTAAATATTTAAATATGAATATTTTCATTGCTGGGAAACTCATGGACACAAACAGTTTTAAAAAAGCTTTCTACTCGGGGCTTCCCTGGTGGCGCAGTGGTTGAGAGTCTGCCTGCCGATGCAGGGGACGCGGGTTCGTGCCCTGGTCCAGGAGGATCCCACATGCCGCAGAGCGGCTGGGCCTGTGAGTCATGGCCACTGAGCTTGCGCGTCCGGAGCGTGTGCTCCGCAACGGGAGAGGCCACAGCAGCTAGAGGCCCGCGTACCGCAGGAAAAAAAAAAAAGCTTACTACTCATTTTATGAAAAAAAGTAGGGATAAGTGACCATTGCTTGGGAAATCAACCAAACGATGCCCCCTGTGTTAGACTGTTTCCCACTGAAAGTGCCATATTTTCAGGACATGAGCTGTTCCAGAGCAACCCTACAATATTACTAGGTAAACCATGTCATTATACAATGAGGAAAACTAATACAATTGAGCAGGGCAGAGACTTCACCTTTGGGGAGAAAATGACTTTATGTATTTATGTATGTATGCATTTATTTTTAGGAAAATAATTAGAAAATTCATGAGGTGAGAAATGAAGAGCCTAAAAGGAATAAAGTTCAAAATTTTTAACCAATGTACAGGAGTTCCTGGTATGAAGAGAAGATCTGGCCACTTGGCAAGAATAAAGGGCAAGAGATGGAAAAATTACCTGAGGACTTTTTAACAGCAGGACAGTATAATATTAAATTTTAAAGAGGTTGTTTTCTGTTGTTATAATGTGAGCTCTAATACCATGGTCTTAAACTCTGGCAGACAGTTTTACAGAGATCCCTTATTGAAATATAATATATGTTTGTGGGAATATTCATGATGATGATGATGATAATGATGATATTTATGTTATGTCATCATGATGAAATTAAGGTTAAATAATAATCTACTATTATTAAGTGCTCACTAGATGTCAGGCATTGTATTGACTGCCTTAAATCATCAATCCTCATATAGCCCTTGAGATGGTAGAATTTTTATATCTCTTTTACAAATGAAGAAACTGAGACATAAAAAAGGTTAAAATACATGTGTTTTTGTTTGTTTTATTTTTCCAAATATCATTTTTTTTAAAATTTGGAAGATTCACCATCTTGTGAGTCTTTTAAATCTTTTTTTAAATTAAAGTATTGTTGATTTACAATGTTGGATTAGTTTCAGGTGTACAGCAAAGTGATTCATTTATACGTACATATATATCTATCTTTTTCAGATTCTTTTCCCTTATAGGTTATTACAATATACTGGTTATATAGGTTATTACAATATACTGAGTAGAGTTCCCTGTGCTATACAGTAGGTCCTTGTTGGTTATCTATTTTATATACAGTAGTGTGTATATGTTAATCCCAAACTCCTAATTTTCCTCCCCACCCTTTCCCCTTTGGTAACATAAGTTTGTTTTCTACAACTGTGACTCTTTCTGTTTTGTGTATAAGTTCATTTATATCATTTTTTAAAGTTTAACCATATAAGTGATATCATATGATATTTGTCTTTCTCTGACTTACTTCACTTAGTATGGCAATCTCTAGGTCCATCCATGTTGCTGCAAATGGCATCATTTCATTCTTTTTTATGGCTGAGTAGTATTCCATTGTATAAATATACCACAAGTCTTTGAAAGGTAAGGCTTTGGTGCATCTACAGAAAGCAAACGTTTACACCCCATTGATTTAGGTACTAAAAGGCAACTGAGGTTTAGCAAATGAAAGGATCCAGCCAGGACATTGAATCCCCAGCAAGCAATGCAAAGATGCAGGACTTCTCAAAATCCTTTCATGGTTGCATGTTTGCAGGGCCATCTATTAACTGGCAGCTCTGATTTCTGTCACTTTACTTCCTGTCTTGGTTCTTGGGTCTCAAGGTTACCCAGAGGTACATCGATTCTCTAAATTGATAGCCACGTAATCCATTTTCTGCTTTGGTTATTTGACTAATATGGCTTTGGTAGGAGTGAATGAAAAGCCACAAGGGACTGTTGAAGAAAGTAATTGTGCAGAAGCAGAAGATGGGAGCTGACTTTGAACAGTGATTTGTCAAAGAAAAGATGATGTATGAAAAAGAAGCAAAACAACAAGAAGAAAAGATTGAAAAAATGAAAGTCGAAGATGTGAAAATTATGCTATTAAAAAAACAGGCAGAGATCCTGCAAGAGTCCCGGATAATGAGCCCAGGTTGCCGGCGCAGGTTGGAAGCTTCATATACTGATCTTCTGCAGTTATTAGAGAGTGAAAAAGACTTGGAAGAAGCTGAGGAATATAAGGAGGTCCATTTAGTACTGGATTCAGTGAAGTTAGAAGCCTGAAGTTTTTCTATATAGGGTGTTTTTTTTTTTTGCATTAAGTCCTGGGATCCATTCCACACTTCATTATTTTTGGGGACTCATAGATATTTCCAGGGCACCAGGGTTGATGCACCAGCTGGTATGGCACCGCTCTGGGGTGGCGCCCATGGTGGCTCGTGGCCAGGGCCACCATGGTAGGCTGCATTGCACTGTGATGTTTCAATGTCATGCCACTTGTGGGATATCTTCAGTGTCACTGCTGAGCAGGCCATGGATTCCTTAGCATGTGGGAGAGAACTCACTTAACAGTGTCTCTAACTTATATATAGGTTACCTGCATGAGGTTTGAAACTGGTCTCCTTCTAATCAAGGCATTTATCAGAGAAGAAATTGATTCAGTAGTGATACCAACCAGGGTTCTTGGCCTCCTTGATCAATATAAATTGACTAGAGGCCAGAGAAGAAATTCAGGCAAGGCTTTACTGGGGCCCCTGCTGCAGTATGAGGGAAGGAGAACAAACAACAGGTTTGCTTGCTGGCTCATTCCTTGAGGGGGGATGAGCTAGTTCCTTATAAGGAGTGAGGGCAGGGGTGTGTCCAGGGGTCAGGCCAGAGGGGCGGCTTAGGTGTTCTGCCCGCCCCTTAGGTGGTGTTGAGTTGAGGGGGCATGTGCAGTTCCCTGCTTTTGCTCCCGACCCCTTGCTTTTGCTCCCGGCTCTTCAGAAGTGGCAGTTGTTTTGCTGTTCTCTTTGTATCTTTTTGTCCATAATTTGCCCCAACTGCTCATGCATGCAGTTATTTTTAGTCTCTCATGGTTTCTTTGTAGCTGTTGCTTGAGGAGACATATGTCCAGGTACAAACATGGCAGCAAAGGGTCCCAGGTCCCAGCCTTCCTCAATAGTATTTATATTTAAAGTGAAAATAATGCAACAGTACAGATGAACATGACCTCATGAGATTGACTCTTCATAATCACAGTTCACATCTCCACATCTTCAGTTACAGGTGGGTACTTTTAGGTCTACCTGACCTCCTCTGAAGAACTTTGTGCTTTGTTTCATCATTGTGTGCTGTGTGTTTTTGGTTTGAGTGAGACAGAGGGGCAGGAAGCATTTGGGGAAGAGTCAGGAACTACCTTGAATCATCCCACCCCAATCCTTGAACAGATGAATGTCCTTAAGTTGCTAAAAGCAAACACAGCTGCCTGTGCGTAGCAACAACGAGAGTGCCTGGATGTGGCCTCAGATGTGTGAAGCTGAGGATCCCTCAGTTTCCTCCCCATCGTGAGCAAAGCGTCTGCTTCCAGGAAGAACCTGCCTCACACCCGCAGTTCCCTGCCCTTGTCTTGCTCAACTCCTAGTCCACGAGTCCTGGGATGCACTGCTTCTCCTAGGACAACTGTTTGATTGACAGCCATGGAAAATAGTGCCATTCTGCCATAGGTTCATCTGAAAACATTGTGTTCTATAACCTCAAACAATTCTGCAAAACGAAAACCTGTTGTTTCACTTACAGCTGCTTTTTTTATGCAGAGATCTTATAATACCCCTTTCAAAATTTTCCTCCTCTGTCAAGGATAATTCTGAGACCATTTTATAGTAGCAAAACACTGCGGTTTTTTTGTTTTGTTTTTCCATTTTGAACTGGATGTTTGTTCTCTGATGATACTTCCTGGCCTCAAAAACCTAAAGAAAATCACAGGGAATAAAATAGAGCTCTCTTCCTTTGATGTCTATCCAAGAGCATGGAAAAACTATCACTTCTTTCACCGAAAATTCTTTTAATTTATTCCCTTGACTGCTAAGAGATGACAATTAAAGCATTTAGCCTCTAAAATGGAATCAAATGGTATAATAAAAAACCAAAAGAAGCATTCTGAGAAATACTCTTTAAAGCTTCACCATGGTTGCAAATGTAAGATTAAGTTTTTGTGTCAAAAAAATAGTACAATAAAGAACAGACAGAATTTTTTCATAATTCATGCCAAAAAAATTTAGCCTGTAGTGTATTTTAAGTTTTCTTGATGATTCCTGATTATAGTTTTAAGTCTATGTTATAAAATTAGGCATACTATAATTTTGAACTTGCTTTAATATATAAATTCTATCTCTTTTATAAGACAAAGCATTCTAAATTTCCCCATGTAGAGTGTTTTAAATTAAATAATGTTTAAAATATGATAACAGCACATGTTTGTATAGGTGAAGGGAGGTTATACAACCTGTAACTCAAGAGGTGCAGTGTGAATGATAACCCCACCCACCAAACATCCCACTCCCCCCCTTACTCTTGCAACTATTTGCTTATAGATAAAAATAATATTCCCAGAATATTATGTATAGTACTCTGTTACTCTCTTGTTGATCATCAGAGTATTTAAGTACATTTCCTTCAAAACACTATAGAGAAATTACATTAAATTTGCAAAATATAGAGAAATTTATTTATCTGTTGCATAAAATTATAAAATGTATATTCTCTGGTAGCCTCCCCACTGTTGAAGTTTATTTTTATACTTTTTGTACCTCAGATTCTAAAATTTTTGAATAGGAAATCTATTCTGTTCCTCAAAATAGTTATTAAAAAGAACAAATAAAAGATGATGGATATGAAATTTGACTAAGATATATTCCCCACAAATAGTGTTATAATTAATTAATTAATTATTATTATTATTATTATTATTTTTTGGCGGTACGCAGGCCTCTCACTGCCGTGGCCTCTCCCGTTGTGGAGCACAGGCTCCGGACGCGCAGGCTCAGCGGCCATGGCTCACGGGCCCAGCCGCTCCGTGGCATGTGGGATCTTCCCGGACCGGGGCACGAACCCGTGTCCCCTGCATCGGCAGGTGGACTCTCAACCACTGCGCCACCAGGGAAGCCCCTCAATTAATTATTATCTTTTTTTGTTAATACGGTGTAGATTTTATTGAACCCAAGTGAATTTTAAGATTGGTATTAAATAATGTATGCACGTTTGTATACATTTTCTTGCCACAATGGCTGAATATTTGGGGGGCACTATAACTACTCCAACACCTAAATCAATGGTTCTCAAATTCTGATTCCTAAAACATCCCCACCTGAAACACACAGGCTTCCTAATATACTAATATATACTGCTGTAATTTAGCCCCCTGATTAACCTAAGCCAAGGTCCAGAGCTCCACTCTAGACCAAGACAATGTGGTGAATGTAAAATGTGTGTTTTTAGAAAACTCCCTTAAAACTCGGAAAATGAATAAAGCTTTTGAGTATGTATCCTTTCATCTTAAACCATTTAACAACTCTTTTTAAAAACCCTTTTTATTTAATATAATAACTACCCAAAGTGGAGTGGTAAAAAGTGCCCTTATAGCGATGTCTACTGTGGACCTTTTATATAGTCTACCAAAATTTTTATTTTGTTACACATTTATGTATATTTTCCACATTTTTTGTTAATAATCACACCAAAACGTTTCTCTGAACTAAAAAAAATATTTTGATATTACATTTTGAAAGAATATATCCTATAAAATAAGCAGGATCATAAGGAAGAATACTCTAGCAGTATAATGACATTTAAGGCATAAGCATATTTACAATAATCTTGGTTGTTTTCGCCTTTGAAAAATCAAGAAATTTTAAAGATTTTGTTGTTGTTTTGCCTGATGTTTATGAGTCAATGATGAATAAAGTAAATCTTTTATACAGATTTATCTTTTGTAAAGATTTTTATATAAAAGTCTTTTATATAATGTGACTGCTTTAACTCGAATAAAACACATGATATAGCGGTTGAATGGAATGAGCATGATACATCATATTCTTCCTACTGATTTCAACTAAAAACCCAGGACAACAGAATGCAGAAAGCAGCTATCACAATACACTGAAAAGTAAGTTAGAACAGAACTACTTGTAGGAAAATCAAACCTCAACATATGAGAATGAGATTCTCAATAAAAACAGTCAAAATTCTAACCAAAAATTTCAAAATCTACTTTCCAGGATGCTGGGTATTAACCAAGGCTTGAAAAAAATCTAAGGATCATCTACTCCAGAAAAACTGCTCACCTTCAGGAAAAACAGCAGGGTTTGTATCTTTTTAACTTGGTTTATTCCAGGGAGTTCCCCGGTGATCCAGTGGCTAAGACTACAAGCTCCCCATGCAAGGGGCCCAGGTTTGATCCCTGATCAGGGAACTAGATCCCTTATGCTGCAACTAAAGATCCCACATGATGCAACTAAGAGTGCACATGCTGCAACTAAGAGTTCTCATGCCACAACTAAAAGATCCCTTGTGCCGCAACTAAAGATCCCACATGCCGCAACTAAGAGCCCACATGCCACAACTAAAGATCTCACATGCTGCAACTAAGAGCCCAAGTGCTGCAACTAAAGATACTGTGTGCCACAACTAAAGATCCCACATGCCACAACTAGGAGTTCACATGCCACAACTAAAGATCCCGTGTGCTGCAACTAAAGATCCTGCACATGGTAACTAAAACCAGGTGCAGCCAAATTAATTAATTAATTAATTTAAAAAGATACAATGAAAAAAGTTTTTTTTAAAACTTGCCTCCTTTCATCTCTCTTTCCCCAGCCTCACTGTTATCTTGATAAACAGTAGTCCCATCCCCAAGGAGGCTGTTACCATCAACAGCCTGGGCCCCACCAGAGGAGGGAGGAGAATGAGGCTGGAGTTCCTCAGAAGTCCTCATCATCCTTGCAGATCTCCAGAAAAGTCTCCCTTGCAAGGCTTTGTTACGGTTTGACCTGACTTGGAGCTTGCTGAACAGGAAAAGCCCTATTCCAAGGATTTGTCAAAAAACATCAGCTAATTGTGTAACATGGCATCTGCCTGAGGTTTAGATACAAGTTGGGGCAAACAAGAGTCTGGCCAAAAATGCAGAAAAAGACCTGGGGAGTGAGATTCCATAAAGAATTTTGAAAGCTCTGATATAAACCTAGAAAACTAGAAACTCACATGCATATGCAGGGCTGTGGGTTTGCCCAGAAAATGCCTAAGAGGATTCCAGTCTCTCACCTCTGGGTAACCTTGAGGCCATGCACAAGGAGGAAGTTAAGTCAGAGTGGTAAACAACCTGAGTGCTGAGGTTCCTGCCCACCACACACACACACACACACACACACACACGTCCTCAGAAAAGATTGGAAGACATATAATTTCAAAGCATTTTAGGAAATATCTGTACACAAATTCACTGACCAGAGTAAGCCATACAGAAATTTCTGTGTACGCTGATTCTTTATGTTGACCCTATGCGTAATTATCTCTCAAATTGGAGTCATCCAATGGGAGAAAATGTATTATAAAATTTTATCTAACTTTAGTGGTGGTGATCAATGAAACTACCTTGGTCCCCAAAGGCATTTAGATCAGTCTTAATTCACTGGTTTGGGCTGTTATGAGACAATTGTCTGAGACTTTGGTCTTACAGTTGCAGGTAGAGGTCATGCAGGCACCAATACATCCTGCTGTACCTGAAATAATGCCTCAGGCCAGGTAAAATGTGCATAGAGCTACTACAGGAAACTGGCCTGATGGTTGGTTCAGTTGGTTGGTCCATGAACTTGGAGGTCATCACTACAGGTGGGCCTCATTCTGCTTTTTGGAGTCCTGTTGATAGTACAGGACATAATTAAATACTGCGCTGGAAAAAATGGAACAAATTTGGTCTCACACTCTGTGAGTAAAATTATTTAGAGTGGGTGACGGGGGTATACTCATGGGAAAATTCAGCAGAAGCCAAGAAAATATAGAAACCATGGATGAACATCATTTTGAGATGATTCATTTTGGGTCTCTCATGTTTCTGTCTATCTTACAAGGAAGCACACTGGTTACCTTTGTTCCAGACTATCTTTTCAAGGATTTTTTTTTTTTTATAACAAATGGCCTTATAAGATAGAGCTAGTACTTCCCTCTGGAGCAAATGGAAGGTTTTTATACTGTCTGTGTAACAAAGACAATGTGTCCATCTGAGACAATAGACCAGCAGGTTTCCTGCACACTGTAGAAGATTTGGACTCCTCAGCTAAAACGCAAACTCATTACTTCTGTGTCACCTGCCAGGTCTCTCTCCATCACTCCTCTGGGGAAATGGGAATCAACACAGTATTTTTCTCATGGAACTTGTAGGTCCATGAGTAATAAAATCCTTTGTATCTAACTCAGAAATCTCCTATATTCTGTCAGTATCCATGAAATATAACAAATAACTTCTCAGTTTGTTAATAAAGTCTGACTTTTACAAGTTCTTGGCAAACGGATGAAACCCAAGAAAATTAGTAAATTATTTTGAGAAATACTTAGCAAGTTTTCAAGAAAGACATACATTCATAATAAATCCAAACCGAAGTCACCTCATGGAAACAAAAAAGGAAAGCAGAGCAGCTTTACATCCGTTAATAAGGAAATACCTGTGGAATAGGGTACATGCTGCCAAAAATATAGTATTTGGGTTCTTGTGACATCTAACCTGCCAATAATAAATAGTAAACTACATTTTCAAACAAAAATTACAAATCACATTTATCTCATCTAAACTTTAAAATAAAACGTATTATTATTTTATGAAAATAAACTTTCATCTAAAATTACAAAATAAATATACAAAAATCACTAAAGGATAAAAAGTACAAAGGAGATAAGTAATCTTTACACAATATAAATATTCTAATTCTCTTTGACAAAAGTAGTACAAAAACCTTACTTTTTAAAAAAAGACTTTACAGCATTTTAGTTTATGGCAAAATTGAGAGGAAGTTGGAGAGTGCCTAAACACATTAAACACATTTTTAAATCTACATTTTTACTCAGGTGATGTTGAAAAAATGATACATGTCTTTCTGTCTTCAAAGCCTTCTACTACATTGAAATTCCCTGTCTTTCAAGTTTTCAAAAACACTAACAATAAGAAGGTAAAAGACCATTCCATAAAAAATGAAAGGAGGGTGGGATGAATTGGGAGGTTGGGACTGACATATACACACTAGTTTATATAAAATAGATAACTAATGAAAACCTACTGTATAGCACAGGGAAGTCTACTCAGTGCTCTATAATGACCTATATGGGAATAGAATCTAAAAAAGAGTGGATATATGTATATGTATAACTGATTCACTTTGCTGTGCACTTGAAACTAATACAACATTGTAAATCAGCTATACTCCAATAAAAATTAATTAAAAATAAAAAACCACAGAAATCAATGTACATGCCAATGAAGAATAATACATATAGAATAAAGTTTCTTCTGTAAATAGGGATAATGTAACCCAAATTCACAACAGTGGTTACAGGAAAGAAATACAATGCAATTGGGTAGAGGTACACAAGATGTTCTTGTTCCATTTGTAGTTTTCATTTCTTTGGTTAGGTTGGATATATTATTGTTTGCTATGTTACTCTTCATTTTTATATAATGAAATATTTATTTTAAAAAAATAGAAAATACAACCACAATTAGATAAATTAAATGGCTAAGAATTGCAAACGTATATTGGGATGTGTCATGAAACTTCTGGATCTTGGCTAATGATGGAGATGGATAAATGATATGATATTATCCTTGGTGTCATAATCGAATATTAGAATCTCCAAGCTTATCCAATATATTTCTATCTTAACATTCTTTGAAATAAAGTACTGCCTCCCTATTTTCCTGCTTTATTTAATTACCCACTGCATGGATTAATCTCAGCTTCATATACCCAAAACTATAAAATAATATACAAAATCATATGTGTTTTTCATTCACGAAAAATAAGGTCACTAGCTTCTTGAAATCACAAGATTCCCTGATCCTTACAGCACTAAGCTCCCATGTCTTGAGGGTGAAGTCCTCCTTCTCATGGTCCCTGATGAGGCTGTAACACCAATAACCACATTCACATTCTAGCCCACAGGACGGAGAAAGAGAAATGGTTTAGGGACATTGTCCAGCACATGCAAACACTATTCCCTTTTATATCTCTGAGGAAACGTTTGTCACTTGACCACACAAACCTTCAAAGGAGCCTGGAAATTATGATTATTTTTATTGAAGTGTAGTTGATTTACAATACGGTGTTAGTTTCAGGTGTTCAGCATAGTGATTTTGTTTTTCTTTTTTTTTTTTAAGATTATATTCCATCATAGGTTATTACAAGATACTGAGTAGAGTTCCCTGTGCTATACAGTAGGACCTTGTTGGTTATCTATTTTATATATAGTAGTGTGTATGTGTTAATCTTAAACTCCTAATTTATCCCTCTCCCCGTTTCCCCTTTGGTAACCATAAGTTTGTTTTCCATCTTTGTGAGTCTGTTTCTGTTTTGTATATAAGTTCATTTGTATTATTTTTTAGATTCCACATGTAAGTGATATCATATAGTATTAGACTTTCTTTGTCTTAAACTGGGTATATTGACACATGTATCTAAGATTCAGATTTTAAAGGCAAGGTGAGAACAGGACAGAAAGCTGTGGTCTTAGACGCATCCAACAAGCAGCATTCCTCACATCAAGGTGTTCTGGTTACTTATTTCTGCATAATGAACTACCCCAAAGTTAACGAATCAAAGCAAGAATCCTTGATGTTCAAGATCGGTGGGTCAGGAATTTAGTAGGACTCCGCCGAGTGATTCCTCTGCTCCAGGGGTTGACTGGGGTCGCGTGGTGGCATACAGCTGGCAGCTGGCTGGTCCCCAGGGTATGAAAAGGCTTTGCTTACATCAGAGACTTTAGTGGGCGTGAATTGGAAGTTGGCTGAGTTGGCCCCTTGGGCATCTCCCTGTATTCCCATAGTTTCTTCACATCATTTCTCCAGTGGGTAGTTGCTCTTTTACATGGTGGCTTAGACTTCAATAGTGGAAACTCTTAAGAATCAGACTTTGAAACCGTCATGACATACCTTCAATGCAAGAATGGACAAATGGGTTCTAGAAGCCACCTCATGAGAGAGGAGCTATCAAAGAGTGAGTGACCATCTTACTCCTGCCCTTCAGACAGGACACTTTTCAGGGTTATTTTGCTTACTCTTATAAAATCTGAATCCCATTGCTCAAACGTTTTAAAAAATAAAAATAAATACCCTGGAGAGTTATCCTAGATACAGATTACTTACAAAAAGTAATTTATTGTTGTAACTACATTGTAGGATTTTTACAATGTAAAGTTCTGGAAGTAATTACCAACTTTTAAAAATATACAATTTTTTTGAGTAAAAATAGTTTGTTATCTTCCTTTTGAGTCAGTGTGAGTGAAAAATTCTAGTGTCACACCTTTCATAATATAGTTTGAATAACAAGAAGCTATTTTTGGGGTATGTGTATGTGTCTTCTAGTTTAGGAAGAGGTTAGAACAAAAGGACAGGCAAGTGGTCTCACATCAGTTTGCTGTTAATTATAAGGAATTTTATATTTTCTTCTGGGATGAAAATAAAATTTTAAACCTCTAATTTGGTGTTAGATGCAGAAAACAAGATAATCTCAAAACACACACAGAAGGCATACCACGTGCCATCCAAGATCATCCACAGACACTGCATAAACTATGTAACCTTCTTTAGTTAAATATACACCACATGAGTTCATTCTTTGCTGACTGGACACATATTTTGCTACTTTGTAAGTAATAAAATAAGAAAGAGGCCATTTCTGAAAATGTTATTTGGAGATACTAAATTTATCTAAACATTCAAATTCTTAATTGGAGATCACGTGCTTATAAAAGCTGTCTCTCCACTATTTCATTGTTTTAACTTTATTTTGAAATTATTTCAGACTTACAAAAAAGGTTAAAAATATTATAAATAATTTCCATATATCCTTTACCCAGCTTCCCCAAAGACTAATATCTTATAAAGTCATAGTACAGTTATCGAGACCCAGGAAATTAACAGTAATAACACATTATTAACTAATCTACAAGCTTTATTCAAGTGTTCCCATTTGTCCCACTAATGTCCTTTCTATATTTTAAAATATAGAATGTTTCAGCCTTAAGCAGTAAAGCAAAGATTTTAACTACTCTTAATAGCTAAAATTTCTGCTCATAGACAAAACGTCTTTCGAAATGGAGTTTCTCATTTCTCCTGGCAGTAATTAACAATCCCACTAAGTAATTTCAGAATTGTTTCTGTGGATAACGCATGTCTTTTTGTTACATTAATCTGTCAATATTTAATTAAAAAATAATCCCCTTTGATATTTTTAAATGTCAGAGAAAATGCGTAAACAAATTGCTTCTCTCTTATCAGATTTTCATAATGAAATATATGTGAATAGTGGATCTTTTAATATATATTGTTGTGGCATGGCATTTTGTGTCAGATGGTATTTTTACAGTACATAATAGTATTCATGTCTATTATCAGTTAGCTTTTCATGTATTTATAGGTGACAAGAACAAAGGGAAAATTTATTGTAGTGTGTACACACTCAAAGCTAATAAAATAGCCATTTGCCCCAAGTTACAATAATATAAAGATGAGTGGTCTAGTACATATCATTATTAACCTCTTCCTTAGACTGTACTTTATCATGAGTTTCTACTCCCCAAATAGTGGTGTATAGGAAATGTTCAGCACCAAACAAAAAGTTTATGAAGACCAGAGAGCTGTCTTCACCCTCCCATTTTACAGCTAACTAATCCATTCAATTTTATGCTTTGAAAAGACTAACAATGAATTGCCTAAAGGAATTCATGTCAAAATCATTTTGGATGTGACAACATAAAAACCCAGGGTCATGAATTTCTTTAAATGTCACAAGGTTTCTGCATTCCTATTGCATCATAAGTGTCCTTGCTTTCTTGCTTCACTCTAGAAAAACAAAAACTGAAAACCATAGTGATGCAAGGTGGGTGTAGTTTATGCAAGAAAAATGACAGCAAAGAGATAAATAAAAGCCTTTGGCTCTAAGTCAAAAAAGAGACAAGTTACTCAACATCAGTAATTATTAGAGACAGGTAAATCAAAACTACAATGAGATATCACCTCACACCTGTCAGAGTGGCCATCATCAAAAAATCTACAAACAATAAATGCTTGAGAGGGTGTGGGGAGGAGCAAACCCTCCTACACTGTTGGTGGGAATATAAACTGGTACAGCCACTATGGAGAACAGTATGGAGGTTCCTTAAAAAACTAAAAATAGCACTACCATATGACCCAGGAGTCCCACTACTGGGCATATACCCTGAGAAAACCATAATTCAAAGAGATAGATGCACCCCAATATTCATTGCAGCACTATTCACAATAGCCAGGTCATGGAAGCCACCTAAATGTCCATCAACAGAGGAATGGATAAAGAAGATGTGGTATATATACAATGGGATATTACTCAGCCATAAAAAGGAACAAAATTGTGCAATTTGCAGAGATGTGGATGGATCTAGAGAGTGTCATACAGAGTGAAGTAAGTCAGAAAGAGAAAAACAAATGTCATATAATATTGTTTATATGTGAAATCTAGAAAAATGATACAGATGAACCTATTTGCAAAACAGAAATAGAGACACAGATGTAGAGAACAAATGTATGGATACCAAGGGGGAAGGGGTGTGGGATGAACTGGGAGATTGGGATTGACATATATAGACTACTATGTATAAAGTAGACAACTAATGGGAACCTACTGTAGAGCTCAGGGAACTCGACTCAATTCACTGTGGTGACCTAAACGGGAAAGAAATCCAAAAAAGAGGGTATATATGTATACGTATAACTGATTCACTTTGCTGTACACCAGAAACTAACACAACATTGTAAAGCAAATGTACTCCAATTAAAAATTAATAAAAAAAGAACTCTGATGAAGATTTGACTATTATAGTAAGATGTAAATATGAAATTACAATGTTATAAAGCAATGTTCTTGTTTAATAATACCAAAGTAAAACATTTCATTCATATACCAAAAAAAAGAGGCAAGTTAATGTGTATATTACATTTCAAGTTGATATAAAATTTATAAAGTAGGTGTGAATATATTTTTTATGGTTCCCACTTTAACTGGCTTTTCTAATTAACCAATGTCTTTTCTAGTCTGATATTGTCAAATGATATGATCTATAAAACCCATTGCTGGCAAAACTAAGGCACTCAGTGTCACACACTAGTGGCCGAACATAAATTGGTCAACGTGTATAGAAAACAATTTGACCTTGAAAATGATGGTACATTTTGAGCCCTTCTAGGAATCTCTTCTAAGGATACTTCCTTAAAATTTAGGGAAAAGATTGTACGTGAAAATGTTTAAAATCCATCATTTATATATGTTATAACAAATCACTGGGATAAATGCTGGTGGTGATCTCTCTCTCTCTCTCTCTCTCTCTCTCTCACACACACACACACACAGGAGGTGACATATTCATATGATCAAATCTTATTCAGCTATTGAAGGAAACTGAACATTAATTAAAAGGCATAGAAAAGATGTCCTAAGATAATGTTTAGACGACAGAGTAGGTTACAGACCTATATATTGAAAATTATTCCAATAAATGTAAGCATAAGTGGGAAAAACTGCATCAAAATGTATTGTTGGATGCTGAATCATTTTCTTTTACTTCCCTTTATAAAGTTTTTGTCTTTTCTACATTTTATAGGTGTATAATGTTTCTTTGAAACAAAAAAATAACTAGAAGTTTTAAAATTATTTCATAATAAAACAGTCTGAGAAAACAGATTGATAGCTTTATTCAAATGAATAATTAGAACTTTTTCAAAATTTTCAAATTTTCCTCAATCTGGGAACATTCCACATTGAGCAGTTTGGGAGGGAAGTAAGTTTGCAGAAAAATAATTTTTGTTCTTGGTAGAACCTTGTCTATGTAAGCATAGGTAAAACACTCTAGAACAGAAAGAATATATATTGAAACTTTGTGCTAGGAACAAGTAGTAAAGACTAAGAACAAAGAAAGTAGAATTAAGAGATATTTTTAAGACAGATACACTTTTAATAATGAATATCTCCATTTTCTCTTTTGTAAAATTAAGGATTTGGACTGATTGAGCTCTATATTCTTTCAGTTCCAACAGATTATGCTTCCATGATGTTATCTCCAAAAACTGTAATTTGTCCCCAAAGTTGCCTTTGCACAAATAATCTCTCTGGAGTTACGGCTCTGGGAAGGAGGGATTAAGATTCTGGTGCCTTATACATGCTCTCAGCTCCACAAGATTTTTCCCTGTGGTCCACACTCTCCTTCCAAATCTCTCAGCTTCAGCTTTCAGAGGCTTTTACACTTAGGGGAAGTGGAATTACTTTTTTAGGAATCATTTGTTTAAGCTTTGAGAAGTTATCTTTTTGACTTGAAACCACATTATTTTCTCCTTACCATTTCACTTTGTTTTGTTTTCCTTCAGACACTGGTGTGTATTTCTCTCCCTGTTTTGACTGCTTTGCATTCCATTCTTTAATTGGTGACTGTTGGGTGCTCCACATGTGTTTCACATAAAGTCACCAGTTTCCTCTGGTGTTAGATGACGGCCTCCTTGAAAGTTGAAGACAAGGTGCTTGCACTTTGTCTAAAAAGAAACATAATTGGAACTAACAGAAATTTACAGTAGCCAAGGTTACATCACTGTAGAGAACCCTGCAGTCCTGGATGAAGGAACAGTCTTAAAGAGCAACCTGCAAGGGTGAAATATATTGATATCTGTAATAGGATGTGAGCGCCTGCCATGCATACATCTGGGAAGCTTTAGGAGTTAGAGAGAAAAGAAGATCAGGAAACAGAGGCTGATTAAATATTGCATTGCTCTCAATAGACAAATCAAATTAAAAACAATCTTGAAGTCCTGAGTAAAGTAAATAGAATCACACTTTATAAAGCAAGACGCAGCTGTGTAGCTGAGGGGAGCTTCCTGTGGCTGCGAACGTTTTATGTGAGGTCCCCAAATCCTCTTTAGACAAACGCTTCCTTCTGGACTGTTTCCAGGGTTTAATTGTTTTAGTAAGCATATGAACCCCAGAGGACAGGATTCATAAGAGTGTTACAAACAGAAGGGAGGTTTAAAGTAGAATTATGCACACTTAAAAGTGAGGTGATTTTACCTCATTTCCTCTATTCTATTGAAAACAGTCTTCAGTGACAGAGTGAAAGCCTGGAGCAGAGAGAGAATTGAACTGAATACGGGCAGGAAAAAAGAAATTCAAGCTGAAACATTAAAGAAGAGTCAGGAGAGAGAGATGAAGGTGGAAAAATGTAAGGAGAATGCTCAGGGCTCATCTGGGAAAAAATAAATGTCCCCAGATTAATAATGTTAATCCACTTTTTTTTCTAATACATTCAAGGGAACATTAGCATCAATATTTATTAAAAATGATTCCATTGTCTGGTTTGTTCAAGATCTTTTATCTCCAAAGAAGAAGAAATCTTTTAAAGAGTTTGACTCTAAGACATAGTGAATTTTTGAGACTATTTAGAGATGCCCATATGATAGCCTTGATGATACAATCTTGGAGTCCAGCATTAACACCCAAGATGAAGGGGCTTCAACAACGGTCACTGTGCTTTAGGATGAGTACAGGATAATGGTCGTCTTACATATGTGTCTGATACCCCATGGATAGTGGGGGAAACCTTTTACTTTCACAGGAATTTGGAAGTTTTGACTGCTACATGGGACCAGATATTTTAAATCCTGAACTGAGATTTGGGGGAGGACCAAAGACCCTGGAAAATATTTTCTGAAAGTGACCAGAAAACTCATGGGAGTTACTGTATAATTTATCCAAGGAGAAAGAAAAATTAGAAGAAGTTTGAACAGGTAGTGTGAGACAAGATTTAAGTTTTCTGATAGCATCATACAGGCTACTTCTTTGGTCCATGTAACACATACTTGAGTAAATTTCAAGGCAGGTTAATGATGTCACATTTTGTACACATGTAACAATGGACATTAATAATAAAAACAATCCAACAAAAATACTGAAATTAACAGAGTCTCCAACTGAGGTCAAAAGAATCCTAAGGCCAAGAAGGGGACTGGAGGTCTGTATGGTCCATGAAACACTTAGAGGGGATGGCACATCCATGAAACATTTCTGGAAACTGTTTCTACCACAGAATCTGTACTAATTGAGAAGACACAGGGGAAATAGTTACTCTCAAACCATTGCTGTAAAGATGGTAAAAAGTGAGGATGCCCTTGTGACTCTCTTTTGCATACCATATGAAATGTTTTTAATTATTCCTTTTTGCAAAGATGAGAAATTGCTGAACACAAATGTGGCTACTTCCACCTTCCTAACCAGGAACTCTCCTGAAACTATTAAACACTTAGGAGAATTTATGGCTGAATCTAAACTTCTTCAATAAAGCCCTCATCGTGACATGACAGATTTGGAATTTCAGGCAGAACTAATGTCAACATGCACTATCAGGAAAGCGTACACTTCTCCCTGTGAGCACAAGAAAATACTAGAAAAATCATGAGAGAGGTGAGAGGATCCCTTGTGTTGAAAGAATCATTTCCTTTGAAACGGAACAACATCTATGGCCAAAAGAAAAAAAGAAGGAGAAGATCTTAAGGACCCTCCATACTGTTCGCCATAGTGGCTGTATCAATTTACATTCCCACCAACAGTGCAGGAGGGCTCCCTTTTCTCCACACCCTCTCCAGCATTTATTATTATTATTTTTTCTGAGTTTCAACTTTGTTTTTATTTTTTAAATGTGTCAGCATTTATTATTTATAGACTTTTTGATGATGACCATTCTGACTGGTGTGAGTTGATACTTCATTGTAGTTTTAATTTGCATTTCTCTAATATTAGCGATGTTGATCATCTTTTCATGTGCCTCTTTCTTTGCCAACTGCATGTCTTCTTTGCAGAAATGTTTATTTAGGTCTTCTGCCCATTTTTTTTTTATTGGATTGTTTGTTTTTATGGTATTGAGCCGCATAAGCTGTTTGTAAATTTTGGAGACTACCCCTTGTCAGTCGCATCATTTGCAAATATTTTCTTCCATTCTGTGGGTTGTCTTTTCATCTTGTTTATGGTTTCCTTTGCTGTGCAAAAGCTTTTGAGTTTAATTAAGTCCCATTTGTTTATTTTAGTTTTTATTTTCATTACTCTGAGGAATGGAACTAAGACTATAAAGATGAACTAAAAGATTGATGAATAAAATCGGCCATGGAAGCCCTGAGCAGCAAACGGTGTTTTTACAGAAATTGGTGTTAACAAATTAGAAAATCTGGGTAGGTTCCAACAGGATACAGATTGCACTCTTGAAATAGTTGGAGAAGGGTATATTTTCCAAAGGATCATTCACAAAGTGTGGTTATAGGATGCTCCCAAAGGATGGAGCATTGACCTTAGGCCCAGAAGCAGCCACAGTCCTACTAAATGTGAAAGGACAAGGAAGGCAAGGTGGATGTCAACCAACCAGGAGGGGAGGGTTTGCACTGTAGACTCAGGGACACAGGAAGTGAGACCAGGGCAATAAATCGCCTGATCGCACACTGTCTCTTCCCTCACACTTCCTTCTTAAGCCAGACAGTTAGGGACCCATGGATGTGTTTCCTACAGGTCAGGCTCCCCAGGCAGGGTACAGATGGACAAAGGTTGAGGGTGGGGTCTGAGGAGGCATGTGGAGAATACCCAGTCCACAAACAAGCTCCAGAGATTCTCCAAGGACCTAAAGGGAAATTACCTAAATGATGAGATTCTATATGATTCTTGGATACAACCAACCCAATCAAAACCAAATCACTGTCCAAGGCAATTTTGAAAACTAGAGGGAACAGATGATAGAGCAAAACAATAATGGGAGAAATCTTTCCTAGGTCAAATGGCTGATTTTGAGCCCAAAAGTGCATACTTCATACACACGAGATCACTGAAAAATAAAATATGATAAAGAGTTCAGGAGTAGGAAAGTGGCATCTCAAAAGAATAGACCTTAGCAAATAAACCAGGACACCATTACAGGCATCATGCATGTGGTGGACAAGAGAAGGCCTCTCGCCTGCACAAAGATGTCCACAAAATATTTTGCAGATGTGATTAGATTAAGGATCTTGAGATGGGAAGGTGATTCTGGATTGTCTGGGTGGTCTCAATGTGATCACCCACTGTGGTGAAAGAAACCACACTCCAGAGGAAACATGGACCAAGTCACCAAACAGAGGAAAATGCCCCTTTGTCAGTGGGTCAGAGGGAGGAAATGGGAGGATGAGAGTGGGTTGGAAGGGTGCTCTTGAAGACAGGAAGTAGTCACAAGGCTAGGAAAGCAGGCCGCCTCTAGAATCCGGAAAAGATAGGGAATGGATTCACCCTACAGACTCTAGAAAAAATGCAGCCTGCCAGCCCATGATTTTATCTTGATTTAATAAGACACATTTCAGACTCCTAACCTATAAGACTATTAGACAATAAATGTGTTACCTAAGCCACTTAATTTGTGGTAGCTTGTTATAGCAATAAGAAACTAATGCATGCTGCTAATTGAATCACAATATTTGACATTAAAGTTAATTATTATAAAAATGCATAATATTATGTACACACATAGTTTGTAAACCATATAAACTGGGTTAGCTTATTCTTGCCTGGAAACCATTCTCAGCATCATAGCTACATTTTTTAAAATATTGCAACTAAAATAAGGTGAAAAGTAATTTCAATCTTATTAAAGCTTCTCTAACGAGGCCACAGAGAGATTCCATAAAACACAAGTAACTTTTTTATTTTTATTTTTTGGCAGGCAGTAAGTGATTGATTGATTGATTAATTATTATTTTTTTATATTGGAGTATATTTACAGTGTTGTGTTAGTTTCAGTTGTACAGCAAAGTGGCTCAGTTTTACAAATACATACACTTATTCTTTTTCAGATTCTTTTCCCTTATAGATTATTAACAGAATACTGAGTATAGTTCCCTGTGCTATGCAATAGGTCCTTGTTGATTTATCTATTTTATATTTAGTAGTGTGTATATGTTAATCCCAAACTCCTAATGTATCCGTCTCCCACCCCTTTCCCCTTTGGTAACCATAAGTTTGTTTTCTATGTCTGTGAGTCTGTTTCTTTTTGTAAATAAGTTCATTTGTATCATATTTTAGATTCCACATATACGTGACATCCTATGATATTTGTCTCTCTCTGTCTGACTTACTTCACTTAGTATGATCATCTCTAGGTCCATCCACGTTGCTGCAAATGGCATTACTTCATTTTTTTTTTATGGGTGAGTAATATCCCATTGTGTAGATGTACCACATCATCTTTGTCCATCCGTCTGTCAATGGACACTTAAGTTGCTTCCATGTCCTGGCTGTTGTGCATAGCACTGCTATGAACACTGGGGTGCCTGTGTCTTTTCAAATTATGTCTACAACCTAACTTCTTAAAAAAAACCCCTCACTCTCTCTCTCCAACCAACCCCACTCAAAGCTCTTTAAACGCAGCCCCAAAGCTTCTTGTCATTCTAACCTCCTTCCTTTTTTGAGGGAAAACCCATCTTACGATCTCCCAGCTTCATTCCTACCCCTTAACCGTGACCCTTGTTAATGCCATGAAAACACCAGACTGTTACAGCTGCCCATCCTCCTTTTCAAATACCCCATGCCTTCTGGTTCTCATCATGGCATCAATAACAGTGCTAAAAACAATAATGAGAATAGTTAGACAATGTCATATCAGGAGTGACGCTGAGAGAACCGTTGGCCTCGGTGAAGGCTATAAAGAGACTGTATTAGCTGTTGGGAATTTCGGAACAATAGAAAATAAACTAAAATTTATTTTGCTTTTTGCTGTCATCGCATAGCATACATGATAGCTTACACTCCTGCTGCGGCCACCACTTACACCAAACCCACCCCATTACAGACCACGCGTGTCCTGAGTGTACAATCCCCACTGTTAATTGGGGTCTATAATTCTCCAATATAGAGATGAAAACAGAGATATTAGAAGAGGAGATAACACTCTGTTTAATTTCATGTACGACTGCATTTGTCTTGTGTTCATATGCAGCTTTTCAGTGCTCCCTGCCTCCAAATAACTCAGTTTTCTAATCTTCTGTTTGAATTGGAATCTCTGAATCCAGGTCCAACCAAATAACTAGTTACTTTCTTTATACCTTAACAGGATACAGAAATTTTCACAAGCATTTTTTATCATATTTGAATAAGGCAAATGTGACAGAAAGAAATAATTTTTGTTTGGTTTTTTGTTTGTTTGTTTTTTACTTAGTGACACAGCTTTATATAGATACATTCTTGGTACAGATGATTTGTTTCAAATAGTAGTGTGTAAGTGTAGGGTGTGTGTGTGTGTAAATTTGCTGGCCCTTTATCTTTTTTATTCCTTAAACTCTATTTTCCACCTTTATATAGTCAGGAAAGAGTAAATTCCATGTAGAACAATGATTTTTTCTATAGAGAAGCTATTTAGAAACTGTGAATAGGAGGCGTATACATATAGAGATGGATTTCTTTAGGTTGAAATGTTTCAATTTTTAAAAATTATTTTCAAAGAAAGTTTACCACATTTGTGTTTATACTTCAAAAAAACAAGGAGAAATATAATTTTAATTTCTGTCTTCCTTTTGCAACAAAGTGCACTTGTGGTTGTAGTCTTTTATTCAGCCTATCCGAGAATTTTGATTTCTGCCAAAAATATCAAATTTTAACATGTAGAAGCAAATGTTGTCTTAGAGACACAAGGTTTGTTACATGTGTCCCAACAGTATCAGAATTTTATTTCATTCTGTACTCGTCAGCATAAGAAGGACAAATCTCCAAGTTACTATATGTTAGTGACAAGCAAGTGATGCTGACCTAACACCATTGAATTTGGGAATTAAGATATAATGAACTTGCCAGGCATAAAATTCTAGATTTGGTTAAGAGATAAAATTATCTTACAGATATGCTCTATGATTTTACAATGGAGAATCAGGAAGTCAATAGAAAATGTGACCAGATATTAATAAATAAAATGTCTACATTTTTCTTGGGTAACTCATAAAGCTTTCAGAAGAGTTGACATATAGTTTTAGGACACAGGTCATTTTTTGGTTAAATGGCCTGATAATACTGGTAATCCAAATATTTGGGAACTACATAAAAATTTTTCACACATCTCCTTTGGCAATGCAAACTACCTCACAATAGCTATATAGATACCAAAAATGAGAATGTTTCAATCTGAAGAGAAGACAATTTAAAAGTCTGAGAAAACATGTCATCACAATTTTTTTGAGCTCCTATTATGGGATTTATGTAATATAAAGCTTTCTGTTTTTTTCTTCTTTTATAATAATTATATATCAGCCACATCATTTTATTTGTGCACACAGTAGAAGAAAGGAAACATAGTGTGGAGTAAAGGTGCCAAATTCATTTGTTAATGAATGAATGAAACATTTATTTTAAGAAAAGCAGAAGGAAGAAGGAAGTAAAAAAAGAAGGAAGGGAAAGAAAGAAAGAGGGGTAAGGAGAGAAGGACGACAGTAATAAAGTATTCACTGAGTTTTCCTGAAGAAGAAGGTATTCTCATGACTATAACATTATCTAAATGTCCAGCCTGATGGGCCACCATACAGATCTTGGATTGCTAGGCTCCATGTCACATGATCCAATTCCTTAAAACAACTCAAGAGAGAGACAGAGACAGAGAGAGAGAGAGAGAGAGAGAGAGAGAGAGAGAGAGCACACCTGATTGATCTCTTATCTATATCTATCTATCTATCTATCTCTTATATTGGTTCTTTTTCTCTGGAGAACCTTGACCAGTACACATTTTTTAAGTTTAATAGTTTAATATTAGTTAATTTAATAACAAATTAACTTAATTTAAGTTAAATTAATAGTTTACCAATTAAGAAACTGCATGTTATGAATTCAAAATTCTAGCAGTACCAGGCAGTCCATACAGGGACTTAAAGTTGGTCCGATGAACTCTTCCTTGGCCACGTGATCCAACTGCCAAAAAAAGTTTATTTCCAGACATTCTCAGGTATCATTAAACTGCAAGAAATAGATGATATGGTAGAAAAATGTGAGCAAATCTAGCAGGTGTAAGTAGGAAAAAAATCAGAATATATAGTACAGTAAAGGAGAATATCCTATTAATAAGTAATCAGATTGATTTCCTTATTTGTAGTTAATAATCCCTGAAGACACTTGTAAAGAATTTTTTTTTTTTAAATAAGAATCATAAGCAAGAATGACATTCTTTTGGACTGGTCTTGTTTAGGAAATAAATCTCTTTCATTAGCTTAATTATACCTACTGGAAAAAGTTTTCTTGTTCCTTAACATCATCATATTACCATAATCTTAAAAGCAATATGTCTTAAAATCTTTCATTTTCCACATCAATAAGGTTTCTTTAAATAAACACATGGCATATTCCTCATCATAAATCCCTTTATTGATTAGCTAAAATATTAGAAAATTATGCTTGTTCTAATACAATGTTAAAAGATTTTTATACCAGAAACACAATGTGACAGTAACTTGCACTTTAAGTTAGAAATGCATATAGATGTTTAAGGTTCCTGGAAATCTCACCCTACAAATCATTTAACTCTTCAACAACTGCCAAGCAACAACAGTTTAACATTTACAGCCATAATCCTAACTTCAGTGCCACAGAGAAGAGAAAATTAAACAGAGTTAAAGTCACAGGACTTCTATGGTCTAGTATGGGAAAGATTTCCAGTTTGGAAAATGAAAAAAATTAATTAACTCTGTGACTTTGAGTAAGATAGTTGTCTTCCCAAACTTTAGTCTTTCAACAATAAAAATGAAAAAGGCTTCTATGCCTCGATGCCTTTCCACCAGTAGTTCTTGTGCTAATAAATGTGTAAACCACTGGAATAGAAGCAAAAATCATAGCTCAGAGATATTGCAATAGTCTAGATGAAAGGTCAAGAGCCTACAATAAGACAGGTGGTAATAAGAACATGGAAGGAGATGCACAGGACACGAAGGCTAGTGATTTAGGGACACAGAGGGTCAGTGATTAGATTTGGAGGCTGAGGAATGAGAGACAACTTGATGGCTACGCAGAATGTATTGCAATCACCAAGAATAGGGAAATACAAGGTGGAGAAGGGAAATACGGGAGGACAATAAATTCAGCTTTTATAGTTCACCTAAGATGCCTATGAAACATTATATTAAGATGTCTAGTAAGCTGCTAGAAATGCGGAACAGGATTGCAGAAGAGAGACCTCAATGAGCTGGCACTACAGAGAGAATTGAAGAAAAAGAGGAGGAGGAGGAGAAAGTAGTAATAAAGAGAACTTGTAGGAAGTAGGTAGTATTCTGAATGGGTATGTGTACTTTTAAATAACTATCATCTTAATAAATATACTAGTATGCGATATTTTTCACTCAATAAAGGATTTTGTACAGCAGAAATTTATACAACATTGTAAATCAACAATATTTCAATAAAATATATTTTTTTAAAAGATCAGGAACAAAGGGAAAAAAAGATACATGAACCCTATGTTCATAGCAGCACTGTGTACAATAGCCAAGATATGGAACTAATCTAAATGTCCATTGACAGAGGAATGGATAAAGAAGATGTGGTATATATATATATATATATATATATATATATATATATATATATATATACATACATACTATGGAATATAACTCAGGTATAAAAAAGCTATGCTTCCAGTTTGGGTAATCATGCTTATCACAACCGAAATCTAAATGCACATATTGATGTGAGACGAACAAGCAAAAGAACAAAAAGCAAGGTCTTTCCATCTTTTGTCTCTAAAAGAGATGAAATCTTAAATATTTCATGTTAAGACATTGACTCCCTAACAGCAAATAACTTTGTCTGTGATTTTTATAGTACTGATGTCCAAAACTATGTAAAGCCTTTGCTATCTGAGATAATCATCTGAGAACTTGCCATTTTCCCATCTAGAATGGAACAACTCAGTAATCTTGGTAAGTGTGTGTGGGTGTGTGTGTGTGTTTTATTGTGTGTGTTGTATTTTTTATTTGGTAACCTCGTGCTGCTAACACCTGGACTCCCTCCTAGATGTTCTTTCCGAGTAAACTACTCTTTCCTAAAAAGCTTTGTTTCTGATCTAAACCTTAACTTCTAAACTACCATTCCTTTACCTAAATTTTGACGATTCTTCCCTCAAATTGTTTCCTGAACCAACTGCTACCTGTAATTCTAGAAGTTGCCTTACAGCTCAGGCTCTGAGCCCCTGATGGTGCACAGCTTCCAATGCCTGTAAATCTTCCCAAGACATCACATGCCGCGATCTACAAATTCCTTTGCCAGAAGAATCCATTTCAAATTCCTCAGACTGATACTCAGAAAGGTCTAAAGACTGGCATCTCCTTTACTGTCTCATGAGGAATATTTATGACATGAACTACCCCTTCAAGCTGGGTCACCCACCATCTTCTCTCTCCTGTCCATGCAGAGTAAAAGTCCTGCAGCTCCTGTGCTCACACATTCTGTCCCTCCCTCTGTGCCCACACACTCTAAATAAATTCGGATTCTTCTTTTAGAAAATATTTATTGGTATGGGGAAAAGCACATGGTACATTGTTGAATTTAAAAAGTTATTAAACAGTCTACACAGATGACATACTTCTTGAAAAATGAAGGAAGATTGGAAGAGAGCAAAAACATGGGGAGACTGGTTTCAGATAATGAGGTTCATGCTGTCAAATCATGTTTTATTCCCTTTGCCATTTTTGTATTTATTGTATTTTTTAACATCTTTATTGGAGTATAATTGTTTTACAATGGTGTGTTAGATTCTGCTTTATAACAAAGTGAATCAGCTATACGTATACATATATCCCCATATCTCCTCCCTCTTGCATCTCCCTCCCACCCTCCCTATCCCACCCCTCTAGATGGTCACAAAGCACCAAGCTGCTCTCCCTCTGCTATGCAGCTGCTTCCCACTAGCTATCTATTTTACATTGGGTAGTGTATATATGTCCATGCCACTCTCTCACTTCGTCCCAGCTTACCCTTTCCCCTTCCCGTGTCCTCAAGTCCATTCTCTATGTCTGCATCTTTATTCCTGTCCTGCCCCTAGATTCTTCATAACCTTTTTGTTTTTTAGATTCCATATATATATGTTAGCATACAGTATTTGTCTTTCTCTTTCTGACTTACTTCACTCTGTATGACAGACTCTAGGTTCATCCACCTTACTACAAATAACTCATTTTTGTTTCTTTATATGGCTGAGTAATATTCCATTGTATATATGTGCCACATCTTCTTTATCCATTCATGTCTGTGGACACTTAAGTTGCTTCCATGTCCTGGCTATTGTAAATAGAGCTGCAGTGAACACTGTGGTACATGACTCTTTTTGAATTATGGTTTTCTCAGGGTATATGCCCAGTAGTGGGATTGCTGTGTCGTATGGTAGTTCTATTTTTAGTTTTTTTAAGGAATCTCCATACTGTTCTCCATAGTGGCTGTATCAATTTACATTCCCACCAACAGTGCGAGAGAGTTCCCTTTTCTCCACACCCTCTCCAGTATTTATTGTTTGTATATTTTTTGAGATGATGCCCATTCTGACTGGTGTGAGGTGATACCTCATTGTAGTTTTCATTTGCATTTCTCTAATGATTAGTGATGTTGAGTATTCTTTCATGTGTTTGTTGGCAATCTGTATTATCTTCTTTGGAGAAATGTCTATTTAGGTCTTCTGCCCATTTTTGGATTGAGTTGTTTGTTTTTTTGATATTGAGCTGCATGAGCTGCTTGTAAATTTTGGAGATTAATCCTTTGTCAGTTGCTTCATTTGCAAATACTTTCTACAATTCTGAGTGCTGTCTTTTCACCGTGTTTATGGTTTCCTTTGCTGTGCAAAAGCTTTTAAGTAACATTAGGTCCCATTTGTTTATTTTTGTTTTTATTTCCATTTCTCTAGGAGGTGGGTCAAAAAGATCTTGCTGTCATTTATGTCATAGAGTGTTCTGCCTAAGTTTTCCTCTAAGAGTTTTATAGTGTCTGGCCTTACATTTAGGCATTCAATCCATTATGAGTTTATTTTTGTGTATGGTGTTAGGGAGTGCTCTACTTTCTTTCTTTCACATGTAGCTGTCCAGTTTTCCCAGCACCACTTAATGAAGAGGCTGTCTTTTCTCCATTGTATATTCTTGCCTCCTTTATCAAAGATAAGGTGACCATATGTGCATGGGTTTATCTATGGGCTTTCTATCCTGTTCCATTGATCTATCTTTCTGTTTTTGTGCCAGTACCATACTGTCTTGATTACTGTAGCTTTGTTGTATAGTCTGAAGTCAGGGTGCCTGATTCCTCCAGCTCTGTTTTTTCATTCTCAAGATTGCTTTGGCTATTTGGGGTCTTTTGTGTTTCCATACACATTGTGAATTTTTTTGTTCTAGTTCTGTGAAAAATGCCATTGGTAGTTTGATAGGGATTGCATTGAATCTGTACATTGCTTTGGGTAGTATAGTCATTTTCACAATGTTGATTCTTCCAATCCAAGAATATGGTATACCTCTCCATCTGTTTGTATCAACTTTAATTTCTTTCATCAGTGTCTTATAGTTTTCTGCATACAGGTCTTTTGTCTCTTTAGGTAGGTTTATTCCTAGGTATTTTATTATTTTTGTTGCAATGGTAAATGGGAGTGTTTCCTTAATTTCTCTTTCAGATTTTTCATCATTAATGTATAGGAATGCAAGAGATTTCTGTGCATTCATTTTGTATCCTGCTACTTTACCAAATTCATTGATTAGCTCTAGTAGTTGTCTGGTAGCATCTTTAGGATTCTCTATGTATTCTCTATGTATAGTATCATGTCATCTGCAAACAGCTTTACTTCTTCTCTTCTGATTTGGATTCCTTTTATTTCTTTCTGTCTACATTTAAACAACTCTGAGTTAATTTCCTATCTCTTATCTGAGTTACATAATTACATGATTCTTTACTTTTTGTGCTTTTTTTTTTAAATAGAAGGGAGGAGCTTAGTGGTATAGAAAGGAGGCCTAAGGAGCTGACTAACTGTGTGCCCATCCTGCTCCAATGTATGCTAACAGGGTGAAACCAGGCAAGTTATTCAACTCCGTGCCTGCTCCCTCCTCTGTGTCACAGAGGTATGAACAATATACCCACGGATTCTTGTGAGAACAATTCATACAGATAAAGGATCAAAAACAGTATCTGGCCTGTAGAGAATGCCCAATAAGGATAATTATTACTAAATGCAGAGAGGGTGTGGAGAAAAGGGAAACCTCCTACACTGTTGGTAGGAAAGTTAATTGGTGCAGCCACTATGGAGAACAGTATGGAGGTTCCTTAAAAAACTAAGAATAGAGCTACAATATGATCCTGCAATCCCACTCCTGGGCATATATCCAGAGAAAAACGTAATTTGAAAGGATACATCCACCCCAGTGTTCATAGCAGCACTATTTACAATAGCCAGAACATGGAAGCAACCTAAATGTCCATCGACAGAGGAATGGATAAAGGATATAAGGTACATATATACAATGGAATATTAGTCAGCCATAATAAAGAATGAAATAATGTCATTTGCAACAACATGGGTGGATCTAAAGATGATCATACTAAGTGAAATAAGTCAGAACGAGAAAGATAAATATCATATGGTATCTCTTATATGTGGAATCTAAAAAAAATGATACAAATGAACTTATTTACAAAACAGAAACAGATTCACAAACATAGAGAACAAACTTATGGCTACCAAATGGGAAGAGGTGGGGAAGGCATAAATTAGGAGTTTGGGATTAACAGATACACACTGCTCTATATAAAATAGATAAACAACAAGGATCTACTGTATAGCACAGGGAATTATACTCAATCCATAAAGGAAAAGAATCTGAAAAAGAATATATATATTTATATATATTATATACATATAACTGAATCACTTTGCTGTTTAACTGAAACTTACACATTATAAATCAACAATACTTCAGTAAAAATTTTTTTAAAGATAAGAACTGTTATGGTTATGATTATGATTATTTGACATCTGTATTTGGATAATGGACATGCACCTCAAATCCAGTGCATCAAAAATCATACTCATGGCTCCACTCAGTTCCAATGACTGATCCTCCTCTCCTGCTGTGTCCCCTATCTTGGTCCTTGGCAGTAAGACCCCTGACAGGAATCGGCTGATGCTTCTTTTTCCCTCACTTTCCCAGTATCCAATCCAGCAGCAGATCTTGACAACTTCATCTCTCAAATTTAATGTGAATCTTTTCATTGTTCTTCACATCTCTTGGAAACCCCAGTTTAATTTGCACTGTCACCCCTGATTGGGCTGTATCAGTAACCACACTTGTTCCACAACTGTCTCTCAACAATCCATTTTTCCAGTAGCAGCCAACAAGAATGTGTTAGAGTTTAATCAGAGCAGGACACTCTGTTACTTCCACTCTAATCACTTCCAACGTATAAACATCATATTGAACTGCCTTCCCACTGCACTTAGGATGTATCCACGTGATTCCATCCTATGTGGTTCTTCTTCAGCCCTCTTGTTCTAGCCCAAGCTGGCCTCATGAGGACTTTGTTCCCACCTCGGGTCCCCTGCACAGATGACTCTCTGTCTGGATGTTTACATGGCTAGGTCCTTCCCTTCCTTCAAGTTCCAACTCAACTCTCACTTTTTAACACACCCTTAGGCTCTTCCTATCAAACACTGTGTTTCCCATTCCCATTAATAGTAATTTTCTATCATCTTCCTCTGGCTTATTTTCTTCACGGCATTTCTCAGTGACTAATAGCTTATTTGTTTGTTTGTTTTTCATTGCTTGACTCTAAAAATTAGCTTTGAGAGGTCGAGGATATGATTTGTCTTGTTGACTCTTGTATCTCCACTTCGAGAATGAATAAGAGGAAATAAAGTATTAGTGTTTTGTATTACTTTGTCTTGTCTTTTAATTTTCATGCATGCATAGCATGTCACTTTACAGATTTATTCTTCTCATTAATGTGTTAATTCATTCAACAAATATTCATTGAGTACATACTTTTGTCCCGGACCACTGTTAGCTTTTAGTAAGTCAAAGACAATTAAAACAGTTTCTTTGCTCAATGAACGAATAATGTAAACCAACCTAAGGATTCTATTGGATCTAATAAAGCCCTTTACACATGGCTATTTAGATTAATGGTATTTAAATTAATTATTCAATTAAAGAAGTAAAGAAAATCTTTCATAAGCCTCTCAGTGGATAACTTCAGCTTTTTACATATTAGGATAAAAATTAGTAATGTGATTTAACTGATAGAGTAAGCACTTCTTTTTCTTATTTCTTTTTGCAGGTATGTGTGCCTATGTGTGTGTGTGTGCATGGAAATATATTTTGACTACTATCATTAAAGGGATTCTTGAGTGTGATAATATTTTTAAATAATTTTCAATAATTTATTTAAAAGAAAAATAAAGTACTTCCTTACTTAATATAGTCAGGAAATATAGTATTCTGGATAAGTAAATAGCCTTGAGAATTATAATAGATGTAATACATTTTTAATATTATGCAAGTAAAAATGTATCAGAAATTGTGTCTTTCAGCCCCTTAAGTTTATTAAAGCAGTAAGAAATTACTCAGAGAATGTTTAAGAAATTTCCCTAGTATCCAATAGCAACATTGCTGAGAAAAGAAACTGTCCATTATAAATTTATAAATTCATTAACTCTAGTTAAAGCTTACAGTGTTAAGTGCACAAAAACTGTTAAAGTTTTTATTTTATTAAGTGGCCTCATGTTGTCCTAAAAATAGTATGAGTTTCAGCAACAGGCAGATGGGGCTTGTGATCCCAATTTAGTCATTTAATAGCTACGTAACCTCAATCAAGTCACTTAAATATTTATTTTGACATTTAGTTTCCTTGTCTTTGAAATGAGAGCACAAATATCTTACCAGGTTATTTTCAGAATTGAGAAAAATACATATAAAAGACCTAGCACTTCAAATATATACTCAATACCGCTTTTTATGAAAACATTCCTAAATTATTAGTAGTATGCATTTACCTTCTCCTAAGTAAACTACTAAGTGTAACAATCTCATAATATCTGGGTTGCAAGGTAGGAATTAACTGATTAAATAAACATAAACATGAGAGTGAATTCCACTCTGTCATTAATTCACTGTGCTACATCAGACCAGCCATGTCCCCTCTGGCACAGAACTTCTTCTGTAAATTGAAAAGGTTGGGATAGACAATTCATAAGGTCTGTTCAAGCTCTAATATGCTAAGATTCAAGTGAGTCAGTAATTATTTTGGGATGTGATACTCTGATGCTCTAAGGTTTTGTTACAGGTTGAATTGTATCCCCAAAAAGACATGTTGAAGTCTTAACCCCCAGTACCTGTGAATTTATCTTATTTGGAAATAAGATCTTTGCAGATGTAAGCAAGCTAAGATGAGGCTGTTAGGGTGAGCCCTAACTCAATATGACTGGTGTCCTCATAGGAAGTGGGAAATACCATGTAAAGGCAGAAACACCCAGTGAGAATGTCATGTGGTGACAGAGGCAAAGATTGGAGTGATGCAGAGACAAGCCAGGGAAGCCTGAGGACCTCCTGCCACCACCAGAAGCTAGGAAGAGGCAAGAAAGGACTGCACACAGAGTCTAGAGGGAAGCTGACCCCAAAGGCACCTTGATTTTGGACTTCCAGCCTCCAAAACTATAAGAGAATACATTTCTGTTGTTTAAGCCACCAACCTTCTGGTGTTTTGGTACAGCAGCAACATAATAAAAACCACCTCAAATTCTCATGGCCATTATCAGGCTCGCTGATGGAATAATACTTACACTCCTATGACAAGAAGCATCACTGATAAACTTCAGCATTGCTCAATAAGTTGTTTACATGATAATAGCTAAGAAATTTAAACACGGAGAGTAAATATTAAGAAAATGCGTCAAATTTATCATTATTTGCCTTTTCGTGGTGTTCAGAAATAAAGTGGAATTTTGCAGGAAATATACAACCAATTTAAAAACACTGTATTGGTCTTCTCAAGCTGCCATAATAAAATAACATAGATCGCATGTTCTTTTTTTTTTCTGGCCATGCCATGTGGCATGCAGGATCTTAGTTCCCTGGCCAGCGATTGTACCTGTGCCCCCTGCAGTAGAAGCATGAAGCCCTAACCACTGGCCCACCAGGGAAGTCCCTGGAATCCTTTGTTCTTGCAGCTGTCCATGTAGGTCAGGTCACAATATTCCTGTAAACTTTCAACAAGACAACAGTTCTTCTCTGTTCTGCAACTTTTAAACTCTATATGAATGGAAAGTGCTATACCTTTTTTTTTTTTTTTTTTTTTTTTTGCTGTACGCGGGCCTCTCACTGCTGTGGCCTCTCCCGTTGCGGAGCACAGGCTCCGGACACACAGGCTCCGCGGCCATGGCTCGCGGGCCCAGCCGCTCCGCGGCATGTGGGATCTTCCGGGATCGGGGCACGAACCCGTGTCCCCTGCATCGGCAGGCGGACTCTCAACCACTGCGCCACCAGGGAAGCCCTGCTATACCTTTAAAGGTTGTCAACTGAAAAAAATACACAAGGTAAGAGTGGTGAGCTAAGTTTTATTTGGGGCAAAATGAGGACCATAGCATGAGAGATAGCCTCTCAGAGAGCTCTGAGGAACTGCTCCAAAGAGGGAGGTGGGGAAGGTCAGTGTATATGTGATTCTAGTGAAGGGGGTACGTGCAATCAAGGACACATTTTGGCAGAAGGTGGCTGCTAGCCATGAAGAGCAGATGTCTTCATTAGTAATTTTAGTGCTTTTCTACATATAAGAAGATGTAAGAAATTGAGCTCATAAAGTCTTCTCTTGAAAATATCCAACTGTCTGAAGACCTGTTCTGCCAGTTTTCCCAGAGCACAGGTACCTCATCCTTGATCTCCACCTTGAATTCTTTTCAGGGGATGTTTAAGGTCAAAGACTGCAGTAGCCAGTGACCTCATCCTTGTAGAGGCAGGTGACCGGTGACAATTTTTCATCCACAAGGTCAAGCCTGGGAGGCAGAGCATTGAGAATGGGCTACGCTGTGCATCTCAGGCTCTGGGCAACATTCTTTCACAAGGTGCAGAGCCAGCAGGACTAAGCACAGGCAACAGAGCACAAGGCTTAGAGCTCAGGGTTAGATCCAATCAGGAGGCAGCTCTGCTCTTTGTTACGCCAAGAGTTCCACTATGAAATTCTCCTAATATCTATTTCTAACTATGAACCATTTTCCAAGTCATTTTAAATGACAGCAAATTATTTTGTCAAACGTATTACAAATTCCCTTTCACTGCAAATGATCCAGTGAATGGGAGAGAAAAGAAAATAAACATTTTGCATCAAATTATGCAGCAAATATAGAAAGTGCAGTAGGTAAATACGTTCAAAAAGTACAGAGGAAATTTTAGAGAGGAGTGAAAAATAAAAGAACATGGTTATTAGAAACGTACAGAGAGGTTTCTGTAACTTTTCAATTTAGAATCTGTGTAACTGATCCAAATGTTCTTTTCCCCAGGCATGCCCTTTCCTTTCTACTTCTCTAAAAGATCTGGCTCAAACGGCCTCACTTCCAGGAAGATTTTCTGAGTTTTTTCCATTGCCCCCAGTAGCAGCAAAATAAACTTTTCACTTTGTCATTCTCTTATGCTTTCAAACTTTGTGTTTCATGCATGAACTTAACCTTCCTTAATCACAGTCCATGATCAGGCTTAGTGGAAGATGCACAAGGAAATGTTATGGCCCACCTTAAACATTTTAGTCTTAGTAAGAGTATCGCATAATAAAACTAATCTTGCTGTGATGTGTAATAGCAAGAGCAGCCTCCTTCCTCCCTGACTCTGGAAAGAGGAATACAATCTGCCTAACAGAGATTCCACTGAGCAGTTAGAATGAGTCTAAAGATGAATGATAGTAAAGAACATTTCACAGAGCTGAAGGAGAGTGTGTGAACTGAAAGGCAGGGAAAGGGAATGAAAATATTTGGCCTCTTATCATACATGTTTTGACAATGTATTTGACTCAAAGGTTGATGAGTCTGAGACCTGACTTGGTTATGAGGTCTTTGCATTCACATTTATTTCGTTTTGTACCCCGGTCCTCTGCCCAATGTTCTCCAACCAAGAAGCGTTCAATTGATTTTGTTTGAATGAATAAGTCAATAGCAGGAGTAACTGCAATATTGGTTGAAGATGAGACATGTCAATACATTTAATAAAAAACAATTTGATTTAGCTTGTATGGTATTATGCACAGATCAGGCATTTCCCAATCTTTTTAAATGAATACAGGTCTAGTGGAAGAAAAAACATCCCAACTGACAAGAAATTTCATTGTATGTCAAGTCAGCTCTGATGAACTATGTGGAAAAGATGGAAATTTTCCAGTAACAAAAACTATATTTCTCTTAGTTGGACCACTTAATAAGGTCACTCCAGCATTCCACAGTCATCCTGAGATTAATCACTTTATGATAGATGCATATTGAATACAAGACAGAGTGGGAGAGCCAAGGACTTCGCACTTATAGTTAAACTGAAATATGACTCATAAAAAGACCTTTTCAAAACTGGATTGCTTACAAATATTTCTCAGGGGTCAAGTACAGTGAATCTCATAGATTGTTGTTTTTATTCTCATAGAAGATAAGGTTTATATTTTACATTTTATTGTCTCTTTTTTCCTGTCCTGAAAGCCTGCATGAAGCTCCTATTTCTTCTTTTTTTTTTTATTGAGGGAAAATTGGTATATAATATTGTATTAGTTTCAGATGTACAACATAATAATTTAATATTTGTATACACTATAAAGTGATCACCAAAATAAGTTTAGTCACCATCCATCACCATACATATAATTGACCCCATTCACCCATTTCTCCCACTCCACCCCCTTCTCCTTTGGTGACCACTAATCTGTTCTCTGTATCCGAGTTTATTTTGTTTTGTTTGTTCATTTTGGGGTTTTTTTTTTTTTAGATTCCACATATAAGTGAAATCATACAGTATTTTTCTTTCTCCGTTGTCTATTTTTAACAAGAGCAGAAGTCTCATTAATTGCTTTGGAGCAGTTATTTTCTGTCCATTATAGAAACACAGACAACAAAAATACCTCAATTTTGAAAAGTTATGTCACTGAGTAAAGTGAAATTATACAAGGAGTTGTAATCTGCAAAATAAAAACAGTAAATTAATAATATTATTATCATTGGTCCCAAAGAGACCAGGTTAGTTTATCATTGATTACTGGGCATGCATCCCTCCAAATGGAAAAATAGCTCAAAGCTCACACCCACTAACAGATGAGAGAAGTATCAGCATTATGTAACAAAAGAACAATATTATATACTCTTAAAAGTTTTAAACTTGCAGTGAAGTACTAACCTTACCAAATAGGCAAGAAAAAAAAATAGAAGGCATCCAGATTGGAAAGGAAGAAGTTAGAAGCAAAGTTATCTCTATTCACAAATAATATGATTTTATAGGTAGAGAACCCTAAAGATTTCACACACAAAAAATTAGACCTCATAAACTGATGCAGCAAAGTTGCAGGATACAAAAATCAACACACAAAAATTAACTGCATTTCTATACACTAACAATGAACAACCTAAAAAGGAAATTGAGAAAACAATCCCCTTAACAATAACATAAAAAAGGAGGGCTTCCCTGGTGGTGCAGTGGTTGAGAGTCCGCCTGCTGATGCAGGGTACACGGGTTCGTGCCCCGGTCCGGGAAGATCCCACATGCCGCGGAGCAGCTAGGCCCATGAGCCATGGCCGCTGAGCCTGCGCATCCGGAGGCTGCACATCCAGAGCCTGTGCTCCGCAATGGGAGTGGCCACAACAGTGAGAGGCCTGTGTACCAAAAAAAAAAAAAAAAGGATAAAATACATAAGAATAATCTTAATCAAGAAGACAAAAGACTTGTACACTGAGAAATACAAAACATTACTGAAAGAAATTAGGCACAAATAAATGGAAAGGCATCTTGTATCCATAGATTGAAAGATTTAATATTGTGAAAATGCTCATATTACCCACAGCAATCTACAGTTACAATATCATGCAATTCTAATGTAATTCCAATGGAATTTTTGGAAGAAATTCTGATAGAATTTTCTGAAGAAATAGAAAAAGCATCCTAAATTCATATGGAATATCAAAGGACCCTGAATAGCTGAACCAATCTTGAGAAAGAAAAGCAAAGTTGGAGGCCTCACAATCCCTGATTTCAAAACATATTGGAAAGCTACAGTAATCAAAAAGTATTGTCCTGGCCTAAAGCCAGGCATATAGACCAATGAAACAGAATAGAGAGTTGAGGAATAAACCCTCACATTTATCATGGATGGGTCTTCCACAAGTGTGCTAAGGCTACACGGTGGGGAAAAGGTAGTTTCTTCAACAAATGGTGTTTGGAAAACTGGGTATCCAAATACAAAAGAATGAAGTTGACCACTTGTTACACTATATACAAAAATTAAGTCAAAATGGATTAAATACCTAAACATTAAAACCTGAAACTATAAAACTCCTAGAAGAAAACTTCATGACGATGAGGTCGACAATGTTATCTTGGATATGACAACCAAAATAATAGCAAGAATAGTGAAATGGGACTACATCAGACTAAAATGCTTCTGCACTGCAAAGAAAACATTCAACAGAGTGAAAAGGCAACCTACAGAATCAGAGGAAATATTTGCAAAACAAGTATCTGGTTAGGGATTAATATCCAGAATGTATACAGAACTCTTACAACTCAACAACAATGAAACAAATAACCAATTTAAAAATGTACAAGAGATTTGAATAGACATTTATCCAATGTCTATTGGATGATATACAGATGATATACAGAAGGTTAACAAGCATATGAAAAGATGTTCAACATCACTCATCATCAAGGAAATGCAAATCAAAACCACAGTGAGATATCACCTCACACCTATTAAGATGTTCACCATTTAAAAAATAGAAAATAACATGTATTAATGAGTTGGGGAGGATGTGGAAAAATTGTAACTATTGGTGGGATGTAAAATGGTGCAGTGGCAACATGTTATGTAAAACAGTATGGTGGTTGCTCAAAAAAAAAAAAAAGAAAATAGAACTATTACAGGATTCATCAATCCCAATTCTGGGTATTTATCAAAATAATTGAAATTAGTATCTTGAAGAGATATCTGTACTCCTATGTTTATTTCAGCATTATTCACAATAGCCAAGAGGTGCAGCATCCAAAATGTTTATTGATGATGAATAGATTAAAAAAATGTGTCATATATATAGAAATATAGATATAAAATGAAACATTATTCATCCTTTAAAAAAGGGAGGAAATGGGACTTCCCTGGTGAAGCTGTGGTTAAGAGTCTGCCTGAAATGCAGGGGACAAGGGTTTGATCCCTGGTCCAGGAAGATCCCACATGAAGCAGAACAACTAAGCCCATGTGCCACAACTACTGAGCCTGCACTCTAGAGGCCGTGAACCAGAACTACTGAGCCCATGTGCCACAACTAATGAAGCCTATGTGCCTAGAGCCCTTGCTCTGCAACAAGAGAAACCACCGCAATGAGAAGCCCGTACACCGCAACGAAGAGTAGCCCCTGCTGGCTGCAACTAGAGAAAGCTCATGCACAGCAACGAAGACCCAATGCAGCCAAAAATAAATAAATTAATTAATTTAAAAAATTTGGAATAAAAATTGAAATTAGTATAGTAAGAAACACGAAATAACTTTCTTGGAGTTTTTCACTTCAGCCTGCCATTCAAGTATATAAAATTTCCTGTAATATGACTGAAAGCCAATGGGGAAGATTTATACAGAGAAAAATAAATGTTTGTTTTTCTCTTCATAACTATGTGGAAAGGCTGGTTAGGAAAAACCCAGAGTCCACAGAGGAAAAGACATACGTTGGTAAATTCTTTCAGATCGCTGAGGTCTACCAAATCATTCATCTCTGCCAGATCATGCCAGAAGGACAAATAGAAAATATTGACAGGTAAACAATCAAACAGATTCTATAGGGCTTGAGAATTTACATTTATATTCCTTAACTTTGTCTCACCTGAAAGTGTTTTAGTGAGTACAAGGGCTTTCTCGGCTGATCAAGGAAAAAAAAAAAAAAAGATGTGACCATAAGGTGGCACCAGGACACAACAATCTCTATTTGGGTTAAACTGTGACAGGTTTGCCTGTGGGGATGTCCTTCGTAGCAGGGGACTCCCCAGAGGTCATCACTCAGAAGGGAATGAGGTGGAGGGGCCCCTGAGGGAGAGGAGGATCAGAAAGGGGACTCACAGGTCTCCATGATGTCACTCAGCAGCAAGATGGGGCACCTGTGGGTCAGAGAGCTCCAAAAGTCAGAGGTTCAGGGTCTTCCAAGCTCAGGCCAGCAGATGTTGGATGTAGTTTTGTGGGGTAGAACAGGTAGGTCTAATTGGCTAAAATTCTCTGTATTGGGGCTATATTTAAGCCAACTGAATGTGTAGAAACTTGGGTTTGGTACCAGTGAGCTTTTGAGCTAATGGGTCCCAGCTTGCTGTGAGGAAATAGACAATATAGGACAATACATAAGGGGCTGGCTTGAACCCATCTCTGTACCCAATATGTCACAAGGTGTCACTTCAACAATAGAGGACAGGAACCTGCATTAGCATCATTGTTCCCCTAAGTGTTTTCAAATGAAGCCATCCTATTTTCAAAGGAAGAAAATAGGTGTCATTTAGTCAACTTTGGGAAATATAAACATATTTTTGTGACATAAAAAATACTTCATGTTTGTGATGGTGTGACTCATCTATCTTTATGGCCTCTGAGTTTTTTGTTTCCTTGATTGTATTGAAGCCAAATATTTTTTATCATCATTTTGAGATTTCTGAAAAACTTTTAGAGCACAAGACTGTGGAAATGGATCAATTTACAATTAAATTTGGTTTTGAAACTTTGGTTTTAGTTGCAAAAACCGTGCTTGAATTAACTCCCTCTTTAAGGTGTCTTTGATAAAACTATTTGAAAATAAGATTAGCCTGCTATGAAATCAAAACACTTATATGTGATTTAATACATATGTAAATTTATACTTGAAGACCAACTCAATATGCTTTTAAAATATGCTATGTCTGTTTTATGTAATGAAGTGATTTTCATTAAGTAGTTTATTACTTTTACCTTTATTTACTTTTTTGCTCTTCATGGAACTCGCTTCAATGCAATTAATTATAAAATGCAAATATGTATTTGTTCCTAGATATAAATTTTATTATGTGTTGTGATAGTGAAAAAAATGAGCATACTGATCTGAATATTTATGAATATTTAAGATATTTATTATATAATGATGTTTAAGAGCTACATTAAAATACTATTGTGGGGGAGTCTTTTTTAATAATAATAATGTGGTTCTACTCACCAAAATGCAGAAGGCTTTAGAATACATTCTGCAACTGATAATATTATAGTTTCAAAAATACAGGAAAAGGAACCTGTTGCCTTTACAGAAGCACAGATATACACTGGAAGTAAATAAAAGGAAGTATTTCAGATATACATTCAAGAAACCCCATACGACTACATCCTGAAAAGGACGATCCTATCTAATGAAATACCTTGAGTCCCAGAGTCATACGTAGCACATCCTGTCGTTTCTAATAAGTATTTAGAGCCCAGAGTCATGGAAACAGCTGAAATTAGAGAATTCTGGAACCTTAAGCAGAAGCAGTTAACCCCAGTCAAGGCTCGATAATTCATATCAGCCGTGGGCAGCTGAGCCTGGTGTCATCCTGTATTACACGTGATGAGGCCACAGTGAATTAAATCTCGTCGTTGATGAGGTCGCTTTCCCCGGGGTTGGGAAAATTTCATACTTTATTTTTCCACCAGGTGTGTGGCTTTCACCACTCAAGCAATGGGGCCACACTTGGGATTCGTAAAATGAGTTTAAAAGTGAGTTGGGAGTCATGGGCCACTTAAACCTTAGCTGTCCCAAAGTGAAATTCCGAAAGCAATGGAGCCTCAACAACTGCCAGCAGCTTCCATGATCAAGGTCACAGCCAGGGCGGCCCCGTCCTGCCCCCCGCCCCCGTCCCCCAGGGATCCGCCTGTGTGTGCCCAGCCTCACGGCTTTGCTCATCTTTCTGCAGCCTTCAGCCTTAAATTTAAGGCTTCAGAAGGTGATGCTTTCGATTGCTAGGCTTCTTACTGGGAAAGCTTTTCAAAATCAACTATGAGACTCCCTGGAATGTTAGTGGTAGAGTTAGGGTTAGGGTAAAATTTAGCTGACAGTGAAGACCTTGATGGGCAGGTTGAAGCCCTGAATTCTGTGAATCACCGAATGTGGCTGAATTTATTTTTCCAGTCTCATTATGGACTGCCGTACTACATTATTCACGTTCGTGAACTAGGACAAAAGATCACAATGCTCAAAGAAAACCTGAGAGCTGATTGGGGTAGTCACATAGCTTACACGTCTATTATCTTCTTTCGTTACAATGATTTTTTTTGCTGGTGGTAGTTCCATCATGTTTTCAAAAGCCTTATCAGCACTGTGGACAGGGTATATCAGTCGTAAAAAATGAACATTTAACCAACTAAGAAGTCAGTCTGGCTCTGCAAGCCATTCAGACTGGTACTTCGTCTGCGCTCAGAGAGTGATCTGAGAGAAATACGTTTTATTTTAAAAGAAATACATGAAGAACCTTTCAAGATCTTCAACATCTGGATAATATAACCCAGTGACTGGATTTTAAATACATGCTTTAGAGGAGAAAGGGTGCAGTTCTAACCTGGAATGCACAGGGAACTTGGGATGTGAAGAAGACAGAGCTTGCTTATAGTTTAATTTTCGGAGACATTGACTCCATCAGCCCTTATTCACCTCTGCTCCTCCCGGCTCTCGTTCCCCCTCCCTTAGCTCAGCTCCGAGGCAGCGGCAGATTCAAGCACAGCAGGACAGAGAAAACATATAGACTTACTTCCCTAGGAATCTGGTTCCCCTGATCCAAGGTAAGCACTCAGGATTTATGAGAAAAGAAAGTAAATATGGGTTTTCTTACATCCACATTGAAAAGAATGCAGTGATAGAAAGCACGGAACAATAAAGAAGGATTTTTGATGGTATTTTCTCCATGCATTTAATTCCACGTGTATTCTTTCTGCAACATGCATAAAATGTGGATCGAATACACTAAATGCATTTGGAATAGGCTAGAAACACTCAAAAGTTTTACCCTGCTTTGTTATCATTTTGAAATGTAAATGTGCGTTTGAGCTCTAAGGATATTATGCCCTCAGAATAAACAACAATTTGTATTTTAAACATATAAATGTTAGATAGGAGAGCTGGATTACAATTCGTTCAGCCCTCCTTTCTGGATAATTTAGGATCAAAGTAACAAAGCACCTACTATGCACAGATGGTTGTTTTGAGCCTTATAGAGATCAGGAAAGCAGGCAGTGTGGTCCTCATCCTCAAGGTGTTTCACCTGGAAGATAAACAGGTGGAAATTTAAATGACAGGAAACATTTAAGGGGGTTCAAGAAAAATGTGATATTGCTTCACATCGTAATGACTTACTGGCAAATGAGCTGCACAGAGAGTAACTCAAGAAGTGTTCAGAGGGTCAGGGGTTCATCAAGTCTGCAATGAATGAAGTTAGCAAGGAATGTGTTGACCAGCCTTGAAGATCAAGGAGATTTAAATAGACAGGTAGGAGGGGGAGAAGATACTAATCCAATATCCCATCTCTCTAGTAGCAGAATATTGTGTTCTGTTTTAAATAGAAAAGATATTGCGATGACCAAATCTCCAAAGCCTGAGTTTGTAATAACTAGTTGATTTCATTACAGCAGGGTTCCTGAGAAAAGTACTATATTTTAAATCCAGAAGACATCAATGCTGAGCTTATAACTGGCATTTTACTAGCCAGAGGACGTGAAAAATTCTGTTAACCCTTGCTGACTTTCAATTCCTAACACTGTAAAATAGAGATGCTAAGAGAACTGCCAGGATGACTCAGCACCAACCTAGGCTCCAGTGAAACACTGGAGACAAACATGCACTTGGGTTATAAACACAGTGAAATGGTATGAGCTATTTTTAAGGGGACATTCTTTAAATATCCTCACCCACTAGTGTAATGAGTTGTTGCTGTGTGTCATGATATGCAAAGATTAAGATGTAAACGTTAAAATCTTTTCTTTATTCTTGTTAACAGTACCCAATCCATATTGAGAAGTGAGCGATTTTGTCTGTAAGTTGTACATAAACTGCATTTTATAATGACTTTCCCCCCCCAAAAAAAAAGACAAAGAAGAGAACGACAAGGGAGCATTCTGCTGTTGATACGTCCAGCCACAGGGGGTCATTCTCACTGTACAGATGAGCCTGTCTGGCAGCAGGGACCAAACATCATATCATATTCAGTTTATTGAATAAATACCGAAAACTCTTATGTGAATTTCATACGTAATTGCTACACCCGGCAAAGTACATTAGATTTTTTTCCTAGATCTATTTGTACTTTTAAATTATTTTATGTTTAGAATAAAATGTGAAGACCCTAAACTATACTTTCTGCAGTTGACTCAACCCTAGTGAATTAAATTAGTCATTGCTTGCCTTGGGAATACAGTGAGAGAAACACATGACAGTTACCATCTCATATTCAGAGGCAGTTTTAAAGAAAAGCAAGCAAGCTGACTAAGAACCATATTTATAAATTGTTTTCCTTTAAAACTGCTTGCATTTATTCCATCAAACTATTAGGCTATGTTGCACCAGTTCCTGAATCATGTACAATCCAGGTATGGTTGATGCACCTAATTTACGCTGAATCTGTGAACCCTCTTAGCCCAGAGGGAACACAGACTCTGAAACTACAGTCTTGCCCAAATCAGCTTAAATTCAGCACCCAGTAGCCACATTGCCATCTCCTTTATCTGGTGCAGCTCATTAATCTGAAAAAGGATAGCTTAACCGTTGTGGGAAAACAGGGTAAAAATGGCTTAGAAAGATCCGTGCAATCATGAAAGCAGTGACAGATTAGGGTTAATAAGAGGTAATATTGGCCTGACACTGCACCTTGCTTCTCCAGTCACTGGCCACTTGGGGAGACTTAAGCCTCTTTTAGAAATTTGAGAGGAAAAAATGGATATGTGTAAAAAAAAAAAAAAAAATATATATATATATATATATATATATATATGAAAATGCACCAATAAAGCAGATGGCTATATGGCCTAGAATAACAAGGAAGGATGGAAGGGAGGGAGGGAGGAAAGAAGGAAGAAATGTGAGAGGGAAACTCCCTCATGTCTACTTATACTGTTTACCCAGCCAATTTCCAAACATAGAAAATCAATGTTTTGTTCACTTATTCAGCAAGCATTTTTGACATGCTTTGCCACAATGGAGAGAAAACCATACATGATTCTTGCACTCATTCTGTTAGTCTTTTGGGGCTAGAGAGACATGAATCAAATAACCACAGGAGACTTCATGTGTCCATGTGGTTAGCTGAGCAGCAGAGGTACACTGCAGCGCTGCGGATGCTCCTGTGATTGGGGCCTTGACCTCGTCACAGAGATTAGACAGGGCATCCTGAGGAAGCCCAAGCGAGGCTGGGTGTGACCAGTGAGCATGGCCACCAGTCAAGTAGAAGTCAGGTCTGGAGCCAGGTCAGGGGACAGCAGGGTGACTCTAGGGACTTGGTCCTTCATCTCTGGTCTTCATCCTAGGAACCAGGGGAAGTCAGTGAGAGGGTTGGCAAGAGCAAGTGTGGCGGAAGGGAAAGAGGCGACTCTCCCAGTATTAGACTCATAATTCAGGAAAGATTATTCTGACGTTAGGATGCAGAAGTGGTCCCAGGGAAACTAGCAAGCAGCTCTCTGATAGGAGGTTGGGTTAGGGAAGCAGAAATGAAAAATCAAAAGAGCATGGACATGAGCCATACAGAAAGAAGGCTCTTTTCTGTTTAGAGATTCCATGAGGGGCTAGAGCTTTGATTTCATCTTCTTCATGGCCAGCGATACGCCATCCCACAAAAAAGTTAGCTCAAGGGCTTAAACCTTTCTATTACCACCCCACGGAAAGTAAAAGGAGATTTCCTGACATTATGCTGCTGTATTTTAATGACTCGTGTTCATATTAATATCCCCACTTACTCCTGCAAATTATCATTATACCAATTTAGACTTTCACAAAAATTGTGTGTCTCAATTTTCCCACATTCTTGATAACTTTGAGCACTATCAATATTTTTTAACTTTGCTTATAAATCTTAGTTAAAAAAATTGTGTTGACATTACTTCAATCATCAAAACAATTGACATTCTCACATGCTTATTAGCTACTTCTATGAAGTATGTACTTGGGTCAGTTGTCCAGTGCTACTGCAGTATTTGTCTTTTTCAGAAAGATCTGTAAGAGCTCTAGTCTTTATGTATTTTGCAATTCATCTTCCTGTTTGTAATTGTACTTGATCTTACAGCTTCTGCTTCCTCAAAATTTTCAATTTCCTTATTACTTTCCCTAGGTCATGGCCACTTAATAACAATTATCATCTCTCCATAGGATTGCCAGATTTAGCAAATAAAATATAGGACACCTAATTAAATTTGAATTTCAGATAAGCAACACACAGTTTTTAGTATGACCATGTCCTTAGCAATATTCAGGACATGCAATACTGAAATATGATGTATTATTTATCTGAAATTCACATTTAGTCGACTGTCCTATGTTTTTTCTGGCAACTTTATCTCTGTTTCAATTCCACATGTCATTACAAACTGCCTAATAATATTATCTCAGACCATTTCAATTTGGAGGGAGAATTTTGTAAGGTTAGCTTATGAGCTGCAGTCCTTCTAATACATCGAATGCCTTAGGGTGATTTCCCTGCAACAGCTCTGGGCTCTGATCAATTGAATGAGGAGTTTCTCTCAGAAAAGAATGGAAACGTTACAGGCTTCGTGATTATTAAGTTTAAAAAAATCACCCTACCACTTGGGATATTCTGAAAAATCTAAAAGAATAGTCATGTTTGCTTTGATGTTCTGAGTTTTAAAATACAGTCATATTATTTGATAAAGGCCCTACATATCTAGGTATTTCAGAAACATCAAGCATATTGTGCGAGGCTGAATAATGTCCCCTAAATTCTTAGATGCTTCCTAATCCTTAGAATCCATAGGACTTTGCAGACATGATTCAGTAAAAGAACTTGAGGTGGGAGGATTATCCTGCATATCCAGGTGGGCCCAGGTACCCACAAGCATACCTACAAGTGGGGGGCAGTAGAATCAGGTTCAGAGGAGGATGCAGAGTCAGAGAGCAAGACTGCGGGATGCTGAGCTGCTGCTTTGAGGGTGAAGGATGAGGTCACGGGCCTAGGAATTCAGGCTGCATGGAGGCTAGAAAAGGCAGGGAAATGATGCTCCCTTGGAACCACCAGAAGGAAGGCAGTCCTTCTAACAATGTAACTTTAGCCCATCAGACCCATTTTTGGTGTGCGACATCCAGAACTGTGAGATTACAAATGTGTTACTGTAAGCCGCTAGATTTGTGGTCACTTGTTACAGCAGTAACAACAGGAGCCTCACACAACGACCACACTCAGAATATTTCCAGGTTTCCTCGTATGTTAGTACATTTCATGCAATGTAAAAAAAGCAACATAGAAAGAAATCTTCATGTTATTTATTTTATTTTAACTACTATATTTTTGCCTATTTAAAGGTAACCATGTATGAAAATAGAATTGCTACAAGAGAACCTCATGCTTTGTTCTCTCCCATCATATGTCAACTGAAATTTGGCTTTTTTTTTTAAAAGGTGCACTTTTTTGTTTTTGGTTTTCACTATTAAACATTCCAAGGGCAAATGTTCTTGTATTATGAAATTTGGACTGTATTTCTGAAATAGGTGCCATAAATTTAAACATTTTTGCATGTTACTCTTCTAAAGATTGATGCATATAAAGTTTAGTTAGTTTGAACATATATAAGACTTTTTGAAAATCGAGCAGGGAAATACTAAATATTGTTTAAATAGTACTATTAAAATACTCTATTTTGAAAAGAAAGTGTTAGTTTCTGATGTACAAAAACACTGACATGTCAATATTTTATTTTAGAAAACTGTTGGGTCTTTTCTTCTGTTTTGCATTCAATCTATAGTAACATGCTTTAAAAAGAGTTTCAGAGAAAAAAATTGTATAACTTACTGTTGTGTTCCTAATAAAACAGAAAAATGACATGTTACAAAGAGCCATAATTATAGGGAGTTTCAGAAGATATATTTGAAAAGGTCTGGTGGATTAGTCTTTAAAATGGTCCAGCTGCTGTTGTGTTTGCCTTTAATGTTAGGTTGAATATATTTTCAGGCACAACACATTTGGTTACCAAGCATATTGTATTTGATCCAAACAATTCCATGTTTATAACATTATATACTCTGCAAATCTGGAATTAAAAAAAATCATAACAGACATCTCTTTCTTTAGGTTGAAATTTATTTTACTAGATTTCAAGAACTGCATATGATACGGATTTTTTCCACTCAAGAATGTGTTTTCATTGTAAAAACTGATGGATTCCTAAGATATTTATTTGGTTAGTGAGTTGGTAAACTTTTTGAATAACATTGATTGATTTTGTATGGAATAGACACTATGATAACACATTAATTCTTGCAATGACATTATGGAAAACATATTCGTTATATACATAAGGAAAATGAGCCTGACAGAACTTAACTTGTTCCAAAGGCTGTGATTTCAGAAAATCTATATTTCTGTCTCAGCTTTCAAAAATATTCTGAATTACAAAGTGTAATTCAGATATTCCCTTTGAAAATCGTTTAGCCATCGTCTTTAAACCTGACAGAAGTGATTGTTATGTACAGTATGTAAGCATTTTATTTAGCAGAATATTCTCTCTCTAAACAGTAATACCTCTGTATCAGCCATGCAATGCTAGATTATGCTGTGGAACAAATAATACCACAAATCTCAGTGAGATTATTTACCACTTATTCATGTGCAATTGACGCTGGATATATTTTCTCCTCCATTTGTTTAGCATTCCAGCCTGCTCTGTATGTAGTTTCGTGTTTTCTCTACCATTAATATACACACATACACACACACACATGCACACACGTACACACACACACTTCTAAGGTAAACTCTATAAAGGCCACGAAGGGAAATGAAAAGCAAGAGGATGGGGGAGATTAATATAAAAAGAGATTTAGTAAAGGTCAAGAAACAGTGACAAAAATCTGTAAAAGCAGAAATAGTGCACATAAATAGAGACCTGTTGCATAAATATCAAGCGCCTCTAAGTTAAACGAGGAATTTAAGATAAATAAACAATACAAAAGGTGGTTTAAAAAAGGAACCTACTATCCTAAGAGGTTGCTACTGACTGATAAAACATATGAAGGGGAACGAAATCATTCTGAGGAGGTTATTGAATAGAAAAGTCTTGATAACTTCTGAAATACACTAGAATATATTTAAGCTTGAAAACTGATTTCAGACAAAATAATCAGGGCTTCAGGAGCACCTCCCATGACCTTGCTTTTGGCTGAGAAATGCAGGCTTGATAGTCTGACCCAGTAAGACTCTTCATTCCTGTATAATTAGCATTGAGAATGCAGATCTTCTGTCTTCTTGTGTTACAACTTCTTTTTTTTCCCTTTGACATAAGCATGACAGAAAGATATGTGGGCTGTACAATGTGTTGTTCATATTTACAAGTCCATCTCACTCCCACGTACATACACATAATAACCCAACAGTCTCAGAAAGAATTCAGAAATTTAAAGTTTTAACTCTCACACTTCCACAGATTTAGGGTATTATTCACCCCTTGCCTTGTTGGTTTAATCTTTTATCTTTTTCTTGTACTCAAAAGACTTCGTTTTTAAAAATCAAATTTAAAAAAACAGTGTATTGTGTTGGTTGTTTTGTCATTATTTATCTCCAGTTATTTTATTCACCATTAAATCAACTCACACAGGAACTTTGCATCAAAGCGGAATGGCTAAGTAGAGAGAAAGCATACTGTGCTCTTTATTGAGGTATATGTGTATAAAACTAATAAGATATATTAAAACCACACATTCTCCCCTGCTTGGGTTAAGTTCTCTTAATGCATGTGACCAGTATTTTGTAAATTTGTTAAAAATATAATGTAAGTGTATATAATGTGCATGCATTTAATATTGTATTTCATCTTAAAACATAAATGTCTGTTCATTCAAAATCTTTTGCTGATACGCCAAGATCTTATTCAGGTACAGTTTTCTAACTGAATAACAAGCTCTTTCTAGTTTCGTTTTCCTTTAACTGGAATAAGAACGTAAGAAACTTTTTAAGCTATATGAGTATAGGTTCCTTCCATATTTTTTCCCAGTCTTTTCTAGTTGTCTTGTCCACACCTAATTTATGAACCATATTTTTTTCTTTTTGGTTCTTGTTGTTGTTGTTTAGCAATTAACAATTATAGTTAAACAAAATTCTTGTTTTGTTTCAAAGTAACCAAACTCCTAAAATCCTATGTCTTTATTATGTTACAAATTTTAAATCAATAGTATCCTTACTGAGAACATTTCTTTGAAATTGTATGTAAAGTCCCCCCTCAGTTCCCTCTGGTCTCTGCTGAAATCCCAACTCCACAGAAAGCCTTCATTGTCCAGCCTGTCTAAAATGGCACCCACATAAAGCTATGTCCCTTATCCTATTTATCTGCCACAGCATTTAACACCACCTGACATGTTGTATTTTTATTTGCGTATTTTCTATGTTTCTCCTCCTACCTTAGAATCAAAGTTCCATGGGTGTTGGTTTATGACTGTTTCTCTTTCCCACTATGGTACCCAAGTGCCTAGAAAAATCACTGATTCATAGTAGGTGATCAAAAGTATCTGTTAAATTAATTCATGAAATAATCTTGAGCTCCCATTTCTGCTTCATAGCAGAATAATTAGATATTCCCAAATAAACGCAGACAAATTCAAAATTTTAATAATCATTTCTGACTTGAGCTCAGTCAGATTCATGGGTTGCTGCCTCTTGTCACTTGCCCCATAATGGCTTCTCAGTTCTGGTTGTGCGTAAGAAGATGGGCTTACCTGTTACCACAACATGGGGGGGAAGGGGAATGGGGAGGCATCTCAGCCTTTGCAGCTCTGCTCCAACTCCCGCTGAGATGGAACAATTCCACCTGACACCTGATTTGGTCCTTTTTTTCCTTGGAAGCTCCTGCTGATGTCTGAGATCTGCCATGGCCTTTGTTGACCCTAAGTGGTGGTCAAGCTCCTCTGGGTCTGGAGACCACACCAATGACTGGGGATGGAGGGCTGAGTGGGTGATGAGCACAGAAGAACCAAGGAAGCTCATGAACAGACAAACCAAGTTCCCTTTGATCATTTGATGTTCCTACATCATTGCCCAGCAGATGTGTCAGGCTGTTCATCCCAGGGTTCCAAGTAGGAAAGAGGGTACAAGCCCCCTCTCTTCTTGCATCTGAGGGTCACTATCATTTCCCACTTTGGATCGTGGCCTAAGATCCCTTCTCAGGAACACTTAACACCCAAGATCCAGTCGTTTCAGCCATATCCCCCCCCCACCATCATATTCCCTTTATCTCCCACCCCATGGACACACACTTCTTGTGTTCTCTTCTATCAATAGAAATGTTAGGAAATGGGGCCTTCAAGTTCCTAGTGTTTAGTATGGAATGACCATTTTTTTTCTCTCTACATATTCATCTTTTGCTTTTAAACCTTGGCAAGACTATTTTCTATGTCATGTATTTTAAAAGCTACTTGGAAAATCTTGTTTATCTGCCCAACAACTAGGTCAATGAGTATCACTTTTGATGGACTGTCCGGTCTCCAGAGCAACTACCTGGGAAAAGGGTGGGGAGGCTTCACAGGTCTAAAACTTTGACCCAATACATGAGCTCCACTCAATCGACACACACAACACATACATACATACATATAAACATACATACATATATACAGGGGTTTTTTTAAGTTTAGGAAGGAAGGAGAAAAGAGGAAAGGAAAGAAAAGTGGCATGCACAAGATTGGCTTTGCCTGACAATGTCTGAACATGAGAATACACCTTAGATAATAATATATTTATGTTTTTAGTTATAACATTTTACATAAAACACTACCATCAAGACAATTGAGAAGAGGGCTGTTGAAGTGATGGCTTTTAATGCCTAAGAGAAAAGTAGGACATATTTTGAAGCATGAAGTCTTGTCGCCAGGGATAAACAACTGTAAAGGGAGTGATATGGTTGGGAATTCAGAGGTCATGAAAGAATGTTCACAGTTTTCTCCAAAAGATCCTTAGCTATTAGCTAACGTAGGGGATTAGGAACATCAGGAATTAAAAAAAAAGTTCTGATACACTTGCCTCTCAAAACAGAAACTTCCAGTTCCAATGCATGATATTAATATTACTGAATTCTGAACTTATGGAAATTTTGTAAGATACAGAGACTAAAAATCAAACCAAGAATATTTACATGTCCCAAAAGCTACATTAATATAGTCATTTAATTGCTTCTTTTTTTTTGAAATTTTAGTGAAGTCCTCTGTCTACTTTACACAGCTGTGATAACAGTACATATGCAATAATAAATCTTGAAGGTGTGGTTCACTTAATATTATAACATAAGCTTTCCACATTATTATAAGCTCTTCATTAAAATTTATTTGCTAGATAATACTCAAGATTGAAAACCATGGCATCAATAAGTAAGGGGTTTTAAATATATATATTTCAATATTATATGCATGAGATTTTTTTCCCCAAAACTCTTTATATCATTCCTTAGAAATCTTAGAAAACAGTCTTTCTGGAATACAGTCACACCACTTATAGTCTAAAATTAAAAAAGTCCTAAAGCATTAATATTTGCCACCTAAACTGTTTAAATCCTATTTGAAATAGTAGAAGTCCCTGATCACACACAGATATGTATACTTTTTAATCTTCAGTGTAATTCCTTATGTCTCTGTCTATTCAGCTCCCCCAAACTTACAGACCAACCATTTCCTTCAAATCTTTATACCAACTTTCTTTTTAATAAATTGAATAATAATAATATTCTACTATCATCCATGAGGAGCAAAACAACTTTAGAAATAACTCTTCTATGGTTAATCTTTGCTACAATGCTTCGTTCAGTTGTGAAAATGCTTAAGATTTAAGATCTTCCAAACATTTTTCAATCTATCTTCAATGATTTACAGCCAAGCAATAGTTATCTCCAGGATCAGCAGTGTAATCTTGAGGCAAAATCTGTCCTGAAGCATATTCACACGTCTTATCACAGCACCATTTTAGGATCAGCATGCTGGGATTCGAGCCCTTGGCAGAGCAAATTCCTGTCCAGAATGGTGTAATGTAGAGCTATGTCATAGCTTTCTCTTTCCTCTTCTCTGTTAAAATCATCAGAGAAAGAATTCTGGGTAATTGATATATGCTCTCACACGGAATTTACAGCGTGAGTTAGTTAGTATTGAAATTATGTTCTAAAAATGTATGCTTATCTTCTCTGAATCAAACCAATTTTGGTAATGATGAATGTTAGCTCATTCTTTCTTTTTCATTCCTGTTGTAACAGTGAAAATTTCCTTTGAGGCCGATGGATGCCTCGTTTTTATCGGAAAGAAAAGATAAAGTGCAAATAAATTCAAATGAGAAATACACACTAATGTAGAATATTTTAAAATATTACTGCACCATCACATGCTCCCTCGAGTGAATCCATGTGGTCCTGTAATGAGCACTTACTACGATCCCAAAGTCTATCTCCTTCCAAGAAATTGAGGGCTAGGTCTTTATCCAAAATGTGTTTTCCCCGATTTAAGAATTGATCTCACAGGCAGCCCTGCACACTTAGTGGGAGTATCCCAATGCATAATGTGTGAGAACTTGGTCCTTTTGGAGGTTCAGCTCCCTTTGCACTGGCCATTTCCCCATTGGGAGTGAGCACAGATGTGCTCTCAGGCAGACACTGCATGGATTTAAACTCAGGGGGAGCATTTGACAGTGAGGCCACCAGAAGGGTAGGAGAGATTTCATCCTGACCTCCCCACCGTCCTTAATCCAATCCCCAAATCACTGACCAGCTGCTGACCTCAGACACTTGCCTTGAGAAGGACATGTACATTGGTTTTCATGAGAGCAGCATGTCTACACAGTTTGCCTAGACCTCTCAACCTGGTCTGGCTTGAGCATCACTAGTTGTAGGTTCTTTTTCAGACTTGGTTCTGGAGTTTACCTTTCTCCAGAGTACACACTTTCCAAACACATCCCAGACACTGTGTACATGGCTTGAGTTGCCATTGCTGACTCTAAGATCCTCCATATAAAAAAGTCATAATCCAAGAAGGGACCTTTATACAATTTTTTCACGACTCTGCCTTCCTTTCCTTCATCTGTTGATTATCCTGCATCTCACTATGTTGTCCTTCATCTCTCTCAGGATTCCATCCATGGACTCAAGGCACCTTGCTGCTCTAATTTAGACTATAGGTTTGTTATGAGCTTTGGGTACAGTGATATGCTCACAAAGATCTTTAAATATGTCAAGCAATCTTCCTAAATGAGACAGGGTAAAATTATTAACCATACTACAGTCAAAAGAACAGAGAATGACTATAAAATCATCTGGCTTTCCTTCAGAGTTGCAGAAGAAATAAATAAGCCTGTATTTTGTCCAGTCAGATCATCTAAAATCAATCCAACCACTGGAACTGCCTTCTTGGGCATTCCCAACTCTGGGTGGGGAGTTCAGATAAATCCTCTCTCACGATGGCATGAGGTGGCCTGCTAGTGTATGAGGTTACTGTCGTTTCATGGGACCTAATGGTTGCAGAGGAGAAACGTGTTCCTTGGAGCCATGTGGCAGCTTTGGGATCCTGCCTGGTATTTGCTGTCCACTAGTTGCAAAGGCTGCCCCCTAGACTGGTGACCACTGGCCTGAGGGATGACTGACCTTGCCCCAAGCAGGAAGTTGCTGGTAACAACTCTAGTGTAACTTGGAATTCATGGTCTGTGGTCTCTCATAGGGACAATGCTGGCTGGTCTTCTCCCTCGGCTTATCCTCACTTGGTGACTGCTCTTCCCAATTAGGTCCACATTAGGTCTGTGACTTTCACATGATTTCCCAGCTAATGGCCTACACTGGATTCCCAAGTTTGTGGATACAATGTAGAGAAAACATTGCCCAGCCCCCATGATTCTCTCTGACAAGAACCATTGACCAGACTCTTAATTCCATGCCCTTCAGAAGCAAGAGAGGAAATCTTGTCCCATCCTTATTATATAGGAAGAAAAACTCCAGGCTTCTGTCGACTGAACAATTAAAGTTAGAGTTTATGTTGAAGTGGCTTCCCTGAGGTTAGTGTAAAGTGCTTGGAAGGTTGTCTGCTCCCAGACGCCAAGTGTAAAGTGGGGTTTCTATTCCCACATTCCTCTTTCCAAGGGTTTTAACATGGGGGAGATGCGTTACTCCTGCTTATTCTTCTTCTTTCAACAGTTCACCGGGCTAAATCAAGAAGGAGTAGATGTCCTCTTCCCCCTCCCTAGACTAACCCTGACTCTACAGTACCTAGGTCTGACACATAACAAGTTTTCAGAGTGTCCTGGGGAGAGAGGGGTAGGATGACCGTTTTCCATGTCGACGCCTTATTTTCAACTCCATAAACTAATGATGATTTTAAAAAAGGTATAGAAACTGTTGTTCATTTACTGTCAGAAAAAATAAAAATAACTCACCAACTATGCCAAAACAACAAGCTATAAATCTTGGAAGACCGTTCTTAGTATTCAGGTGGAATAGACCCAAAAAAAACTAAACTCAACATGTGAGGCTATTTATTCATCTGAGGAATTACTTTTGAGCTAACTTTTCTCAGCAGGCCAAATCTGTTCAAAATAAAAACATTTATGCAAGTTTTACTAAAATATTTTTGTAATACCTGAAGACAGTTGAATGTCCTTATTCTTCAGGCCATTCCAAACATTTTTCAATGTCTTAACATGGAAAACATTGGGGTTTAAATCAAGCGTTTATTTGATAATTTGAAGAGATACAAAACACCTTTGACAAAAATATCATTGACCCCATCCACACAAAAGTCCCTATACCATTTTCATGAATGTTTGAATAGTAGTGAAAAACACATTTCAGTATCTTCACCAATTTTTCCACATAATGTCAACTTTGCTTCCTCAATTACAGAACTTCCACACTTTGAGCAAATAGCCAGAGATTTCAATATTACATTACTTACTACCACTTCCTTCCAAATGTCCATATAGAGTATAGACATGAGAAATTTTAACTTTTTATTCTTTTAGATTCTTTGTGAATCACCATAGAGAAACATATTTATGTGCTTTAAATTCACTATGGTAATGCTAAAAATTAACCAGATGACTTTATGTTTTGTTGAGGACCAGCATAGAAAAAGGCATTAGAAAACTGTCTGTATCTTTTATAATTTTCTGTTGAAGACTTGGTCCTTATATGTGTTGAAAAATTCTCCATATATAAATGTTTGCCTAATAACTTCCTCTGAAAAAATTTTCTCGACTCTTTTTTTAAGACAATTTTTTAGAGCAGTTTAAGGTTCCCAGCAAAATTGAGAGGGATTTTACAGAGATTTCCATATACTCCCTGTCCCAGATCCTGCACCAGAGGGTACATTTGTTATAACTAATGAACCTACATTGATTCATCATAATCACTCAAAGTCTATAGGTCGTATTAGGGTTCACTCTTGGTGTTGTACATTCGGTGGGTTTGGACAAAGGTAACAAGATGTGTATCCATCATCATAGTATCATACGGTGTATTTCACTGCCTCAGAAATCCTCTGGGCTCTGACTATGTATCCCTCCACACCCCTAACCCCTGGCAACCACAGATCCTTTTACTTTCATCACAGTTCTGCCTTTTCCATAATGTCTTATAGTTGGAGCTTCCCTCACTTAGTCATATGCCTTTAAGTTTTCTCCATGTCTTTCCATGGCTTGAGAGCTCATTTCTTTTCAGCACTGGATAATGTTCCATCATCTGGATGTACCATAGTTTATTTATCCAGTCACCTACTGAAGGACATCATGGTTACTTCCAAGTTTGGAAACTTATGAATAAAGATGCTCCAAACATCCATGTGCAGGTTTTTGTGGGAACTTAGTGTTTCAACTCTTTTAAGTAAATACCAAGGAGCATGATTGCAGATCTTGCTGTAAGAATATGTTTAGTTTTGTAAGAAAACACCAAACTGTTTTCCAAAGTGTTTACGTTTAATTCCTTGTAAAAGAAATTATTGCTTGGAAGTTGCTTTAAGGTCCTCATATGTTCTCTCTCACACCCACTTCTTCTCTCTGTTTTGACCCATGAACAGTCATAAAGTACATGCTGCATACATATGTCATGTGATTTTGATGACCTTACAGTTAATAAGTTGTTTTCAAAATTAACATTCAATTCATTAAAATATTAATCCAAAACCATAGCTTTTTCTAAATCATTGAGTTCAACTATAAAGTTTTTTACACTTTATAAATGTAATGAATATAATATATAACAGGGTCCTTAATTAATGAATTATCAACTCTGTTTTAAAAAGTTTTATTGGTGTATAGTTGATTTACAATATTGTGTTAGTTTCAGATGTACAGCAAAGTGAATCAGTTATATATATATATATATATATATATATATATATATATATATATATTCATTCTTTTTTAGATTCTTTTCTCATATAGGTTATCACAGAATATTGAGTAGTGTTCCCTGTGCTATACAGTAGGCCCTTGTTGCTTATCTATTGCATATATAGTAGTGTGTGCATGTTAATCCCAAGCCCCTGATTTATCCCTCCCCACCATGTTTCCCCTTTGGTGACCACAAGTTTGTTTTTGATTTCTGTAAGTCTGTTTCCCTTTTATAAATATGTTCATTTTGTATCATTTTTAATTAGATTCCACATATGAGTGGTATCATATGATATTTGTCTTTCTCTGTCTGCCTTACTTCAAGTTTTCCTAACCATTTATTGAATAGACTGTCTTTTCCCCACTGTATATTCTTGTCTCCTTTGTTGTAGATTAATTGACTATATAAGCATGGGTTTATCTCCAAGCTCTCTATCCTGTTCCATTGATCTATGTGTCTATGTTCGTGTCAGCACCATACTCTTTTGATTACTCTCCCTTTGTAGTGTAGATTGCAATCAGGAAGCATGATACCTCCAGCTTTGTTCTTCTTTCTCAAGATGTATTGGCTGTTAGTGGTATTTTGTGGCTCCATACAAATTATAGAATTATCTGTTCTATGTCTATAAAAAACGCCCTGTGTATCTTAATAGAGATTGCACTGAATCTGTAGATTGCATTGGGTAGTAGGGACATTTTAACAATATTAATTCTTCCAATTCAGGACCATGGTATATCTTTCCATTTATTTGTGTTGTTGTCAATATCTTTCATCAATGCCTTGTAGTTTTCAGAATATAAGTCTTTCACCTCCTTGGTTAAATTAATTCCTATATATTTCATTCTTTATGATGCTATTGTAAATTGGATTGTTTTTTAATTTCTCTTTCTAATAGTTTGTTATTAGTTTATAGAAACACAAGAGATTTTTATATATTAATTTTGTATTCCACAACTTCACTGAATTCATTTACTAGTTCTAATAGTTTTTTAGCAGAGTCTTTAGGATTTTCTATATATAACATCATGTCATCTGCAAATAATGACAGTTTCACTTCTTCACTTTCAATTTTAATTCCTTTTATTTTTCTTGTCTGATTGCTGTAGCTAGGACTTCCAAACTGTTTGAATGAAAGCAGCGAGTGTGTGCCTCCTTGGCTTGTCCCAATCTTAGAAGAAAAGATTTCAGCTGTTCACTATTGATCTGTTCAGATTTTCTATTTGTTCATGAGTCAGTTGTGGAAGATTGTATATTTCTAGCAATTTAGCCATTTCTGTTAGGTTGTCCAATTTGTTGGCCTATAATTGTAGCAGACTCATGATTCATCATAGCCTTTGCAAAGCAAGTTATTAGTCTTTAAAAATGTAGTGCTCTGGGGCTTCCCTGGTGGTGCAGTGGTTGAGAGTCTGCCTGCCGATGCAGGGGACACGGGTTCGTGCCCCAGTCTGGGAGGATCCCACATGCTGTGGAGCGGCTGGGCCTGTGGGTCATGGCCGCCAGGCCTGCACGTCTGGAGCCTGTTCTATGCAGCGGGAGAGGCCACAGCAGTGAGAGGTCCGCGTACTGCAAAAAAAAAAAAAAAAATGTAGTGCTCTAGGCAAAATTTTTCTAAAAATTATAGTGCCTTTTTTTGAAATGAAAAAAGATAGCATGTATTCTCAAATCAAACTCTTTGATTTTGAACTATAGTTTAAGCCCTTTCTTAGTCTATATCATTGCACAAGTCATGTAAGGTCTCTGAGTTTCAGTTACCTCCTCTATGCAATGGGAATAATTAACAAACCACCAACCTCAGAGTTATTATAGGAATTAATTTAGTTTATGGATGGGCAGAAAATAATAAGCACTTAGTATTAGTGGTTACTTTTTAAAAATTCCTCAAAACCACAGGGGAAAAAATGGTTTTAGTATATTGGGAAGATATTAATGACAGAGTACATTTTATTTGCAGTTTTGTTTATAAAAAATGCATGGGTTTTTATGTTCTCACATACTTACTAGAGTGTTGGAGACTGGCAGGTATCTTGGAAAGACCTTAGTGACTGCATTTTGACAGAAGAAGAGATGCAAAGTTATCAGTGACCAGATGAGGAAGATTTTAATGTGGTATCCTAGGTAGTTTGGGATTTTTTTGGGGGGGAGGGGTTTGCTGTACACAGGCCTCTCACTGTTGTGGCCTCTCCCATTGCAGAGCACAGGCTCCGGAAGCACAGGTTCAGCAGCCATGGCTCACGGGCCCAGCCGCTCCATGGCATGTGGGATTTTCCCAGACTGGGGCACGAACCCACGTACCCTGCATCAGCCGGCGGACTCTCAACCACTGCACCACCAGGGAAGCCCAGGTAGTTTGGGATTTTGAACTTGAAGAAGAGAGACCCATTCACAGACTTTAAGAAAAATAATAATTGTAATTATTGTAATAAATGATTAGTATAATAAATGTACAGTAATTGTTGTAATAAGTGTAATTATTATAATAAACTATTGTAATAAATGATTACATTTACATTTTGGAAATATCGGACCATTGACAATGAAGGTCATGCCATATAGAATAACAACATTCACCATAGCAAGAAGATGGGCAGAAATCATGTAGAATGGTATCCTAAATGTTAAAGGTATTAATGTAAATCATACTAAGAAAGTCTCTCCTCAGTGACAGTTACTTACCTACAGTCAATAAGATGTTGTCCCAGGTAGTAAAATACCCAAACTCCCTTTGATAATCTGCAGAGTTTGGGCAGCTGTCTCTAAAGTGCTCTCAGAACTAACTGATAGAGATCAGAAGCAGACTTCTCACTAAAATATTAAATTGAAATTGCATGTATGACTAGGAAAGATATGCAGAAACGTTCATCCACATTGAACTTTTTAGATAGATTCAGTTGGTTTGCAGAGTCAGTCTTGCCAGTCGCCACTTCCAAGCAGCACTCTATTTCATGTCCTTTGCTCACGTAGCCACAAATACTAGATGCAGCAGACACCAACATGCGGGACAAAGGCAACCTTTGCTAAATGAATTTTTAAATAACCTATGAAAGCAGCTATTATTTTCCACCCTAGGCCAGATTATGCAATATTATAATGCCCAGTCACACATCTGATCTCTCAAGGCTACAAGGATACATTATGTTCTGCATTTAAGGTTGTTCTTGAGATGAACGTTTGACTTTTGAATTGTTGGACACGAATTTGTACCAAGCTTCCATGGCTCAACTGCTGAAGGCACAAACACTCATTCTTCAGTCAAATGTTTTCTCAACTCATTTCAGAGGAATTCTGACTCAGTGTAGAAGCTATGAATTATCTAGCTCTCCTATTGCAAGAACTAATGGCTTCCCAAACGCCATGTGATCCCAGCTCAGGTAAAAACAGACACAAATACTCATGAAATTGTCTCCTTGTTAAATTGAACTAGAAGTCTGCTAAATCACTCAGAACTTAATGCAATCAAACCTGTGAAATTACTTTCTCTATGTATTGATCTTTCATAAAATGTCATACATTTTTCAAAGCATTCTAAACATAAGAAGAAAACATGGCATTAACTTACATTATTTCTTCCTTTACAGTTTCAAAGCATGTAGTATATTATTATAGTTCTTCAAACATTTCTCATTTTCCAGAAGCTAAGGCTTAAAAGAGTTAAATTCATTTTGTACAAGTAAATAAAATGAGTGAAACAGGTCTTTTAAATTCTGGTCATAAAAATCAAAATCAAATTTAAAGAAAATTAATTTAGTGTGATTTGTCTCTATACTTGAATTTTATAGCCACATCTTTAGTAAATAACTGATTTATTCATTACACAAATGTTTATTTAAAAACTAGACCTGTGATAGACTGTAGGAGAGATGGAGAGATATATAAAACTGTCCTTATTTTCCAAAAATAGTGTGTTCATCAGGAAGAGGGGTGTGTGTTTGTAGATGCATGTGTGTGCATGTGCAGTGTGTTTAATCTTATTAAAATCACTATCAGATGAACTGGATGAAATATCTTTATCTTTCAAATTTCCTAATGAATACAAAGTTTCATGATATTTGGCCTTTCCAAAGGTGGTACTTGCAAGCTTCTTAAACACTTCCTTACATACCAATTTTTACTTTTCTTCTGGAAATTCTAAAGTAAACCAGTTTAAACAGTATCTAAGAGGTGTTATGATATAATCAACAAATATATTGAAAAAACATTAATTGCCACCTGAAAAAAATGCATTTTCCTTCTGTAAAATATTTAATGTTTATACTCAAGGCATAATTTAGAGATAGATTAACTTATTTTTTCCTTTATAAGTAAACCACTATGTCTCCCAGGAGAGTTTTGTGAGCAAGTTCATAGTCTGTGCTTTTGGCAGACAGATCACTGTTTAGTACAGCTTTATAACTTCAACACTATTGAATTACTCTTTTAAAAGTATGTTTTCCCTTGTAACCACTGTGTGCCCTGGGACATTCACCAAACAGATTTTCCATGTCCACACTGTTTGACACATAGTATTCTTAGTAGTTGTTCTCTGCAAAGGCAACTTTGAAATGCTTTGATGACATAACCAATATGTATGATTCATTTCTTAAACGTCACCTACAACTTGCTACCCATCTGCTACTTACCTGCACAGGGTAAAATCAAGATATGTATTAAAAATTGGTAAATGCCTTTAAGTCTGGGACTGCAGTATCATGGATTTTAGTGTTTAATGTAATGATTTCCAAATCTCCATGTGTTATCTGATAATGGTCCCATGACTTTTTTTTTTTTTTTTTTTTTTGTGGTATGCGGGCCTCCCACTGCTGGGGCCTCTCCCGCTGCGGAGCACAGGCTCCGGACGTGCAGGCCCAGCAGCCATGACCCACGGGCCCAGCCGCTCTGCGGCACGTGGGATCCTCCCGGACCGGGGCACGAACCCGCGTCCCCTGCATCGGCAGGCGGATGTTCAACCACTGCGCCATCAGGGAAGCCCGACATTTTTAATGTAGCAAGAGTTTGCAAAGCATTCAGAAAATTGGAGGGTTGGCTGGGCCTGGGTTTGATAAGAGGGCCTAGATAACTATTCTTTCTGTCCTATTCTCACTAAATGTGGGAGTTCAGGCACGGGGATTTTGGCCACATGAATCTTCTGGTTAGTGTTTTTATTTTTTAATTTTAAAAAATTTTATTTTATATTGGAGTATAGTTGATGAACAATGTTGTGTTAGTTTCAGGTGTACAGCAAAGCGATTCAGTTATACATATACATGTATCTATTCTTTTTCAAATTCTTTCCCCATTTAGGTTATTACAGTATATTGAGCAGAGTTCCCTGTACTATACAGTAGGTTCTTGTTGGTTTTAAATATTTTAAAATGGTCCTTGTCCATTTTAAATATGCAGTGTGTACATGCCAATCCCAAACTCCCAATCTATCCTTCCCCCTCCACCCTTTCCCCCGGTAACCATAAGTTTGTTCTCTAAGTCTGTGAGTCTGTTTCTGTTTTGTAAATAAGTTCATTTGTATCATTACATTTTAGACTATGCATATAAGCGATACCATGTGATATTTGTTTTTCTCTGTCTGACTTACTTCACTTAGTATGACAATCTCCTGGTCCATGAATGTTGCTGCAAATGACATTATTTCATTCTTTTTAGTGGCTGAGTAATAGTAGACATTTCTCCAAAGAAGACATACAGATGGCTAAGAGGCACAAGAAAAGATGCTCAACATGACTAATTGTCAGAGAAATGCAAATCAATACTACAGTGAGGTATCACCACATACCGGTCAGAATGGCCATCATCAAAACATCTACAAACAACAAATGCTGGAGAGGGTGCAGAGAAAAAGGAACCCTCCTACACTGTTGGTGGGAATGTAAATTGATGCAACCATATGGAGAATGGTATGGAGGTTTCTTAAAAAAACTAAAAATAGAGCTACCATATGATCCAGCATCCCACTCCTGGGCATATATCTGAAGAAAAACTGCACCCCGATGTTCACTGCACTGCTGCTTACAATAGCCAGGACATGGAAGCAACCTAAATGTCCATCAATAGATAAATGGATAAAGAAGATGTGGTTAGTGTTTTTAAACACAACAGCCAAGAAGTTGGCATCCATACTTCTTTTGGACATTAGCACTGCATTTTGTATAAAATGAGGTAAGACACACACTTCCTATTCAGATACAAAATATGATGTAAGAGTAGATTTCTTTCATTCTTTCTCTAGTGGCACAGCTCTGCCTCCAAAGCAAAAGGCATTTATGGGAAATGGTGTTTACCTTTCTCTACTCAACTGGCATCTGAGAAAGGAGAAGGACTGCAGGTTTTATCCAACAGTCAGGCCTAACTTTGCTCTGTTTGTTGTAATTCCACGTTGTCACAACAGGAAGCAGGTCAATAAACATGTAATTTGCCCTGAGGACTATTCCTGTGAAAACTCTTACAGGCTTTATTATTTCATGAAGAAAAACAAAACTTCTACATTAATCCCAACCCTGCCATTAGCACAATGACAACAGGAAATCCATATAATCTTGGAAATTTCTAACATTATTTTTAATTTTTTAAAAGTGTGTGGACATTGATATCCCAAGTAGAATATAGCTTTCTAGAGACTGCGTAGCACATTTATGCTTCCACTTTATGGTAATTTGGCAATGAAATAACATTAGCAATTGTTAGCATTGTTGATTATACAGAGATGTTTCATCACGTGATTTTACCCAGAAATCTTGACTCTTTCTATCACCTGTTGTCCCCTACTTCATCCTTCTACTACAGGAAGGGACAAGCATGAAAGAATGATTTCACTCTTCTATCATTTGAAGATTAACAAGTTGTCGCCTACACTTTGCTTTGTCAAATACATATGAGACCAAGGAAAAAACAAACTGAGAAGAAAGAGGCAGGATGGAAGGTGATGCTAGTAACAGTTGTAGTAAAGGAAAAGAGAAGAGTTGGAAAAGGAGAAGATACAGCTGGAGTTGGAGGGGGAGCAGTGCTCTGGTGTCAGAGCCCAGTGGAGTATCCCGGTCATCCCCAGAGCAAGTTTACTCCTTATGTGATATCACCCTGAACAGACTTTCCCCATCCTTGCCACACTTGCTAAATTTTATTTATTGAATACCACTGAAATGTAGAAATCAATGAATATATATTTTTTGAAGACTTAAGAAAGCAATTCATAGAGCAAAATTTGCTGCCATGAATTGGATGAAAACTTTGCTGGAACCTACAATGAATAGTTCAAAAATGACTCTACTGTGTTTTGATTCCAAAACCGTAGATCTGGCTGACCTAGACTGCCCTAGTTATAGTTTTCCTGGCCATCTCTTCAAATACTACTAGCTGTCTTCTGTTACAGCTATTTCCAAAAATATTATCTTTCTCATCACCCACACATTTCAATTTTCTTTTCATTCCCAAGTGCCACTGTGAGGTTGGAGATGGTCAGTTATAAAACTAAGAAGATTCTGGTATCATAAAATGATTATCTCTGATTCTTTGAAAAACAACTACTAACATAAGACTTTGTCAGCCAGATTTTCCAATTCAAAGACATTTAGTATTTGACTTGTGTCTGCATTCCTAATGTGTTCTCATTTTCCACTGTTCTGCCACTTGCTTTTCCAGTTCAACATCTATTAGAAGACTTTTTGAAACACGAGAGGCTACAAACATATTCACATGTAAAGTACATCATTTTGACCATCAGATCAAAACCTACCCATAGGCTAGATAATAGAGTCAAACTTGTGAGCAAAATTGCTTCTGGCTTCCCTTGTACTTTCAGTAACATAACGCAGTTTATCACTTAACTATCTCCTAATTGCTTCTTGTAAATCATTAATATTGATCCAAACTGTTTGCTGTAGTCCTTAAGGGAAAGGAGCCTTAGGACCTCGCAGGATCTGACCACAGTATCAGGAAGGTAATGGGCATTCACTCAGTGTCTTCTGAGCAACAGCTGGTTGCTGTAATACACTTATTTCTGAATCCCTGAAATTGCTTCCAGTGCAAGCCAAGTGTCCACTGGTTCCCACTTCTCATTAAAGACCAAGATACCATTGAGACAATGCCATGTAACTGCCTGCCGTGTGTGGCTTGCGGAAGTCCAGCCCCCAGAGACTTGCAGTCTGATGATGACACCTACACCAGGACTTCTGTTTCAGATGCTCTACAATTTGGATTACTTAAATCCCATGGAAATGGTCCCTTTTATGGACCAAGAACACTTACTTTGATTCACATATACATTAACACACAAAGTCTATACGTGAGTAAAATACTTTAATAAACATACAAGTGGGAGGGGCATTAGACTGCAATAAGAAAAGGCACCCGAAATCTAAACTTAGCCGTCCCTTCTCCAAAGAATCACCAGCACTGTTACCCCTGCTGGCTGCCCCCCCTCACCACTGCACCAACGTGCATGCCCTCGGTCATCTTTACATTCCCTCCTCTTCTCTTCCATCTCTCCTGCTCCCTTATTCTCTACCAGATAATTCCCAAAGCTACTACTTTTTAATATTCTATGGTGAAGCAAAATTAAGCTCTCCAAGTTTCATTAGACAGTAAATTCTAGGTCCTTGGCTGCACAAACTCTTTGAACAGCCCCTCTACAGACAGCTTTCAATAGCAATTTATTCTTCCCTTCTACTCCAGAATTTCCTTCACTGTCAATAGCTCTAATTGCTAGGAATCATGTAGAGGAAATGTTAAATAACATGTCAATGTTGTAAAAGATGATACTGGCTTTAAAGAATATCATTTAAATCCTTAAAAAAAAATAGAAGTACGCCATCACAAAGTCAAAGGAGACATCATAGATGGTGTGATAGTCTTCAGAATAAGTTCATAATAAAGAAATATGCTGGGGAGGAGAAGGTGTGCCCGGGGTAGCCTTTGCTGTAAGAGGAGGGTCGTGAGAAGAAACATTTCTGCAGCATCCACCACGCCAGACACAAACTTACCACTGAGCGTAAGGAGGACCTGAGGTGTCCACAGAAGATCAAACATATGAGTCTGAGCAAAGCTGGAATTCAAACAACTCAGGTGTCACTCAAAAGTAGAAGCAATGAGAGGTATGGCTTCCTCAGCCAACAATCCCTCAGTGAGCAGTTGTTGAGTTTCTAGTTCTAGACTAGTACACGTTTCCATCAAACTATTTTATCCAGATGTATCTTACCATTACACATAAAAGATTTGAAGTGGCTGGGCTTCCCTGGTGGTGCAGTGGTTGGGAGTCCGCCTGCTGGTGCAGGGGACGAGGGTTCGTGCCCCGGTCCAGAGGATCCCACATGCCGTGGGAGCAGCTGGGCCCGTGAGCCATGGCCGCTGAGCCTGCGCATCCGGAGCCTGTGCTCCGCAATGGGAGAGGCCACGGCAGTGAGAGGCCCGCGTGCCGCAAAAAAAAAAAAAAAAAAAAAAAAAAAAAAAAAGATTTGAGGTGGGTTGTAATAAAAAAGAAAATAACAGAGCCATGGAAATTTAGCTAGATGCCAGCAATATTACCAGAAGTAAACATTATATAGAAATATAGGTTAAAGGATGCTACACAAATAAAATGCTGACATTAAATTGCACTAAGCCTCTTGGCTAGATAAGTATGAGAACTCAATTCGTTATAAAATTTACTTCTTGTATTGTTAAAAAATGAAACTAAAACTGAGGCCCCCTAAAACTGAGTTCTTCTGCTGAGTTGATAATTAACCTCTTTATCCAAAACTTTACTTTCTTTATTTTCCTGAACCCGTTCCCCTCAAGACTGAGGAGTCTCAAAGAGAAGGGGGAATTGAACCCATATTCAAGCCCCTGTGTCCCTGTCCTTTGAAGTAAAAGCCTTTTGCTTTAGTCTCCAGGCCACCCCTGAGTCGCTATAGGCTGCTCTAGAGTTAATGTTTAGGAATGTGAAGATGTAGAAACAAAGAATAGCTGTTGGGCTGGGAAACTGGTAACGATTTAGACTATAAACTAGCCACATGGCAGAATCACTGAACTCCCAGTTCCCTGAAAGATACAGATAAAGGTCTGACACACAGTCCTAGGTTGATTTTGCAGGAAGCAGACCCACCAGATGAAAACTGCTGAGCACAAGCACATAGACCCTAAGCTGTTTGAAACCAGAAGGTTGATGATGCTTGAAACCTCACCTTGATGCCAACCAATCCAAGAATCGTGCACGAGCTGATCGCACACCCTGCAGCCCCTCCCTCACATGACCTTTAAAAACTATCCCTGAAAGCCATCAGGGAGTTTGGGTGTTTTGAGCATGAGCTGCCCGTTCTCTTGCTTGGAGCCCTGCTTGGCGTCATCACCAAGAGATGCATGAATGAGCCCTCAGGACAAGATGGAAACTGAAGGGCCTAGGCACTGAAGAGGTTTTGACTTGTGTCAAGAAAATTACAAGAAGGGACGCTCAGTGAGGGAGGATCTCCGAGTGCCCATGGGACAGTCCACTTTTAAAATGTGCCACAACCAACAAAATCAGACTTAGCTTGAGGACTGTTTAGTAGGGCTTTTTCCTCCCTGACCCCAAACTTTGAACAAGGAAGTATGGGGTAGGAGCTGGCAGAACAAAAAATGAAAGACTGATTGTGGTCCCTTTTCCACTTCCAAAGGGAGTCTTTGCTGGCCTGAGATGGGATGGCCCGGAGGACGAGAGAATTTTGAATTGAATTTGGAATTTTGTCAAATTAATTAAAGAAATGAAGGTCTTTTGAGTACTAAAGAAACAGAAGGTCATCTAAAAATTATCTAATAGTAAACAAACTAAACTAACTGCCAACCATTTAGCACAGGGAAGGAAAAATCCAACACAGACAGCCAGTTTACAGGAGAAGGCAAGAGAAAAAATTGTTTTAAAATTGCACACCATGAATCATTTTCTCTCAATGTTCATGGTATGTATTCCAGGTGCATAAGTTACTAAATCATTAAATGTCTGCATTAGTATTAACGTGAGCATTTCTAAAGCACCAGAATAAGCTATGGAATATATGTAAGGTGAAATACGTGCTCAGTTTGTATGTACAGAGAACAAAAAAAGGTGCTAATTCTTTTGCTTAATTAGTTTCAGTTCTTGCAAAGTAAAGCATATTTCAATGGCAAAAATGTGTTTGGTATTTCACTTTTGCTTTTGTGTTGGTGCACAGAAGCATCTTAATAAAATGATGAAATATCTGACATCCAGGTGTTTATTTTCTTAAGAGTTAGCTATCTGCCACATTTAGACTTGCACGACCTCCAGGGAGATGACAGACAGCTCGAGAACCCTCTGGAGTTGCTGAGAGGTTAGCTCAGTTCAGAGATGGGGATGTGAAGGCACCCTCCTCCAGCACGGGACTGCTCAGAGCTTGGCCAAATGCAAAAGTGTGCCAGTCAGCCGCTTGATTTGTGTCAGAGTGCAACTGAACAAACAATAACTACTTTATTTTAATTACAATAACTGCTTTTTAATAATTTTTCATATACATAACTATCTGCCCCATGTCAGATAGTCACAAGGTCTACATTCCTCCGTTATTACAAATCAAGAACTTGGAAGCTTATTAAATTAGATGCTTACCATGTAATAAATAATTCTAAAGAGTTAATACAGTTTCATAATCAGAGATTAGCACACTTCCTCTTTTTTTAACCTTTGTCCATACCCGTTTTGCCTATTTTTGAAATTAAAAATATTGATAACAACCTAGTGTCTCTGTACAAGAAAATAAGAAGTTGGAATCATTCACTTATGGATTTACATGCAACGTCTAAAAGTCCACAAGTTCTACTAAAGTAAATATGCATCGAACTGTCGATTAAGTACAGTTCAAAACATAGACTGATATGACAACTAAACCAAGACTCATTTATACGGAAAGGGAAAACAAAACGACAGCCACCCCTCCCCAAGGTCAGGGATAATGATGCTGAGAACACGGACAGGCCAACCTCCATGTTCTCGGCGCATGCTCACAGACACCGCCCCCCCCCCGCCCCGTGGCCTTTGCGCATGCGTCAGAACTCCACATCCCTGAGCTCCTGGGAAACTCTGTAAACAAATTGGCTTTGCTACACTCCTTCCAAAGTGCTCATTGTCAACAACTCGCTTACTGCTATACTAATAAGTAACCCTTATTCATGTTTTACAAAAGAAAGTACAGAATTGCGGTGTGCGCATCAGCAGAGGGGACCTGGCAGTGTTTGTTAGAAGTCAATATTCAAAATGCAGTTTAATTATTCAAGTTCAGTGTATTGTGTCAAATAACGAGGAGAGAGCACTGTGGACGCTGTGGATGGCAGTGAATTCCCCTTACAAGGCCTCCCCATTAAGCCTGTTCATAAGTATCCCAACTAAGGATCCCATAAATGCTGCTGTTATGAGTAAAATCTGTGTTCATTTCTGTCTTAGTGAAATCCTTCTGAATGCACTAGCTTGACACACATATAACTTTGGTGCTCTTGAAAATGTAGTGAAAATCTCCATAGATTCAGGGAAGGAGCACAATTATCAAGGTATGAATTAAAATCGTGATATGCAAAGTTTTAAAGATATGCAAAAATTTGCTTTTAAATGAATTATTCAACTGTAATATTTGTTTTACTAATTTAAAGAAATTTAAATTTACATGTAAATTGTTTTGAAAAGGACACTGGCTGGCTTACAAACTTAAGTTATCATGTAGAAGTTTAAAAAATAAAAAATAATGATAATTCATATTCCTATCTGTCATACCTGTTATATCCATTTTTCACATCTTAGGTTTTTGTCCGTAAGTACACACAATTTGCTGATATTTTGTTTCTTTAGCTTATATCATTACAGATAATTTATTTAGCCTGTTCATTCACTCAAAACACTAGATTATGCTGTGATAACATTCAGGTCCAAAATGTTAACAGTTTATAATCAGAAAGGTTTACTTCTCACTCATTCTGTGCCCATGGTGGGTTTCCACGGGCTCCAGGACTTCCTTGGAGAGGTCGGTTGAGGAGGGATCCCGGGGGACTCACACCCAGGTTTAAAGCTTCTAACGGAGGGGAAGCTGCCATCCATGTCCATCCACATCTGCTCGGCTCTGCCCGACTTCACGGTGCAGGGAGACGCAAGTCTAACGCTGGACCGAAAAGGAGAAGGAACATGGTTTTTGAACAGTACTAATGACGATCTCGTCTATTTCTGGACATTGAATTTGTTTTTAGTCTTTCTACAATTTTAAAGAGTGCTACAATGGATATTCTCAACTACATTTTTCATGTTGTTATTTCTTCATTGCAAATTCCCAGGAGTGGAATTGCTCGGTCAAGAATACAAATATTGTAATGACCCAATACATGTTACCATTTTGCTTTTCAATATTATAGGAAATAAATAGATCCATTTTATTCCACAGGAAGTACTTGCTATTCATCCCAGTACACCTGTTGTCTTAAATTATAGACAATCCAGTCTTCATGGAGTAAACAAATAATACATTCTAGCCTATGATTTTACAAATATCTCTTTGTTTTGAGATACCATGACTTTACATTGAGAAACTGAAATTATTTTAACTAAGAAAACATTTTGGAGAGTCATAATAGTTATAAACCCATCATTCTTTTATTTCATATCAATTTGCAATTCCCACCTCACCTTGTTGATAAAGGAGATGCAGTGCAATTTTTCTGGCTCTATCTCTCTATCATACCATGTGAAAGATAGAATTAGAAAGTACCATATATATGTATATGTATTACATGGTACTCTCTTAGGGACAGTAAAACAGTCCCTAGATTTACCTAGTATTTTTGATAATGACTGAATCACTTAAAGTTCTCACTTGTGTTCAATAACAGACTCTGGCTAATTGAAAGAAATATTTTGAAAGGAAATTGGGTAGCTTACTGAATCACTAGGAAGTCTGGGGGGAAAAAAACAAAGAAAACTGTTTCAAAAAAATAGGCAGGGGCTTCCCTGGTGGCACAGTGGTTGAGAGTCCACCTGCCAATGCAGGGGACGCGGGTTCGTGCCCCAGTCTGGGAAGATCCCACATGCCGCGGAGCGGCTGGGCCCGTGAGCCATGGCCACTGAGCCTGTGCGTCCGGAGCCTGTGCTCCGCAACAGGAGAGGCCACAACAGTGAGAGGCCTGCGTACTGCAAAAAAAAAAAAAAAGGCAGAATCCCTTATAGCCAAAATCTGCCCTTGCAGACAGCTGGATTGAGGTCACTGTTGTGATCACTGATCCTTTGGTACACCCCTTGGCATACGTGCCTCTGTGGGCAGGTGACGCGGGCTCAGGTACTACCCCAGTCCCGCGACTGCCTTTGGAGACCAGAAGTTGATGCTGCTGCCTCTGTACTCCCTCCTGGCTCCTTTCCTCTGGATTCAGACGTTTAGGTGGAGGCATGTAATGGGCCAAGAACAATTCAAGTATCCCAAACTGCAACACAGGGGGTTCAGTGTCTCTATAGTCAGAGCGGGGACCTGTCCCACCAAGGCTCACACAGCAAGGTGTTCCCCAAACACAGTGGGGCTTCAGAAGAGGGAGGCACAGAACCACAAACTGAACAAGTACCACCACGACTGGAGCACACATTTACTACAAGCAGCGCACTTAGACATCTTCCACAATTTCTTTTCATATATTCTGCCTCCTCCCACCCCCCGCGCCCACCCCCGACCATCAAAGCTTGATTGAGATTGTTCTGTTCACTTCCTCTGCCCTTTAACCTGCGGAATTTAAAAAGCTTTGCTTTGCTTTGTTTTCAGCTTATAAAGAGAGTATTCATTTCACATTTCCTTTGATGAGTCACATCCTTCTGCTTTTAAAGTCTCTGATGCATTCCCTTTCTTATATTTGTGGTTCTGTCATCCCTTATAAAATCTGTGTCGTATATCCAGAAAGGTAGTGCAAGTCATTCACGATATCCCCTTTCTCTGGCTTAGGGGAAGAAGAACATGTAGATGGAAATTGCCAATATGTCAGGAGTGAAGGCACATAAAGAAATGGGGCTTTATTCCTCCAATTTGTCTAGTAGAAAAGATGAACAATCCCAATACAAACATAGGTGCTGTATAAAAGAAGTAAATACAGAGTATACTGTAGGCACATGAAAAAGACAGTGACTAGTCCTACTTAGGAAAAGTTTCAGAGGAGAGATATTTGATCTGAGGTTTTCTTTTAGCATGAAGTCTATCATGTAAAGAAAGGATTAAACACCTATAGGGAGATTTTCCACATTGATTTCCTTAAGAAGTTTCCTCTGATATGTACATTTTATAAGAAGAGCATAATTTAATAATGAACCGTCACCTCATTCAAAATTCTCTCTTTAGCATGCTTTATCTAATGCTGAATAATTTTCTAAGTTTCTGGTACACACTCATCATTGCCCCCAAATAATTATTTTTGAAGTAATAGAAGTTTTTAAAAAGAAAAGAGAACATTCAAATTAGAGATTCATATTTCAAACTTTGCCCCCTTTAAAGTCAAATAAACCCAGCTTTAACTTTATGTCATTTTTATCATTGAAATAATGAGATGTTTACTTTCAATACAAATATCTCAATACAAATATCTCACCAAACCACCAAAACAGTTTTGAAAGAGCTCAAAGTAGAGTTTACAAAATTCCCATCTTTTAGAATGAGAAGTGTTCCTCCCTCTGGTCTAAGACCAGCCAAGTTCTGCACCTGCACCCACTTCTCTGTCCCCTTCCTTCTCATACACTCTCTGACTCATTACTCCTGATAATTACTTTGCAATACAGTTTGGGTTGGCAAACATCGATCTGATCTAACTATCTCATTTTTTAGAGGATGTCATTCAAATTGAGAGACATTAAGTGACTCAAATCTACTCAGTTGTAAAGTCAAGTCCAAGGCAAAGATGGTGAAAACTAGGAAATCTATCTCACATTAAGATTACTTAAAAATGCAGTGGAATATTTAGTTGGGAGTTTGATTTAGTTAAATATTTCTTTGGCCAGCAAACTTGAACTCAAACGTCTGAAGGCTTCAGGAAGACATTTTCAGGTCAACTTTACAAATAACTAAAAGCTAGTGTTCCCTAAAACATAGTGCTCTCAGTGGGATGAATTGACTTTCATGATGGTGAATTCCTATATATTTGTTGTATTCCTGAGCATAATAAATTATGAGGACTCAAGGTGGCTTGGAAACAGTCTTGGCTTTGGACTAAAGATTCTCCTGGAAGACACTTGGTCAGATGAGCAACCCGTGAGGGAGTCCCATTTCTTCTGCTGCTGAATTCTTCGATCTAGGGAAAATCGCTTATTTGTCCTCACCAGATTTTTGTGATGGTCATCTGAGGTTATACATGGAAAATCACAGGGATATTTGTACACTACTTCACAATTTGTGATTTGCACTCTTATTACTCACCCAACACTTTATCCAATATATTATTATTTTAAATAATTGGCACTGAACTTAGAACATTTTGACTGTTTGGGCTGCTCTAAGAAAATAACAGTAACAAGAATAACAGCAAAAGCATCCCTCGTGTTTTGCTTGGAAACAAATCTTTAAGGCACATATTGAGAGATTCTCTTCCAACCCTTGGGAGTCTGTTCAACTCCCATCACCTGTGTCTAAATCAGTGGGTTATCCTGTCAACTAATGACAAGTAATAAGGTGACAGAATGTGTACCATTACATTTCATCTCACTGCCTCATTATTTTGAGTTAGTGGAGGTACAAATGCAAACACAAATTAGCACTATTACGCACAGTACTCTACTGTGTTAAAGGGGCAGGAACCTCCACCCGTGTATAAATATGATACTGTCCTTTAGAAATTATAGGAAGAACAGAGCGAGAAGAGGGGTTTCTAACTCTTTAATTCCAGAAATGTGAAAGAAAGAGAGAGACAGACAGACAGAGAAGGAGGGAGGGAGAAAAGCCTTTGACAAAAGCAAAGAACTTGAAGAGACCCATTTTCATAATATGAAATGCAGTATTTATTTTTCTCTAGTGGGCAATAAAGGAACACAGCATGTAAGGATTAGCTCAAATTGATTTGAAGGCACGGATCTCTTTCTGAAAGAGCTTTCAAAGGAAAAACATGACATGCTCTGGCACTAGGAAGATGGTGCCAGGAAGGATGGTGCCCCCCATTCACGTTCCAAGAAGGAAATATTCATTAGCTCTAAATACCAAGTTGCTTTCAGAACACGTTCCTGCACAAACTTGTTTCTAACACTGCTGAATATTATTTCCGTCTGGCCTTATATCAGGGATTGCTTAGAATATTGTCTTTCAGTTTTATTCCTGATAGATATTAACTCAGTATAGGAATATGCACAGTGCAGTGAAACTTGGTAACTTGTTCTTTATGAATCAGACATATAGGAACACTATAAGCAAGAAAAATTCAACAATTTATCTAATCACAAACTCTATTATATTATGGGAAAATAAATAAAACTCCATTGAAATATTATATTAAAGTTGCATTTTATGAAAGAGGAAAGAAAAACTTATTTTTAGAAAATGCCTACAATAGTTAAAACTTATTCAGATTTCTTGCTTAAAGAGAGAGTGAGAGGGCCTCCCTGGTGGCGCAGTGGTTGAGAGTCCGCCTGCCGATGCAGGGGACACGGGTTCGTGCCCCGGTCTGGGAGGATCCCATATGCCGCGGAGCGGCTGGGCCCGTGAGCCATGGCCGCTGAGCCTGCGCGTCCGGAGCCTGTGCTCCGCAGGGGGAGAGGCCACAACAGTGAGAGGCCCGCATACCGCAAAAAAAAAAAAAAAAAAAAAAAGAGAGAGTGAGAAAAAAAACTTTAAATATTCGCTGAGTCAGTCTTACAGAGGAAATATTTATGAATCTCACTATTATAAAATATGATAAAACATCATCTGTACTCTGGCTAAGTGATTCATAAATAGTTACTTATTAGAGTAAAAATAAATTTCTAAAGAGTCAGAAATATTTGCCACCTTCATGACCACATCTTTCTAAAGTGTTACCTGTGGAAAGACACATACCCCCAAAATCAGGATCTCAGAATTATGCCTCCTGCTTTGTCATACCCAAAGGCACGATTATCTAATACCCTAGAAACCACATGCTGTTTATGTTTTGCCGCTGCTCCCTAGAGAGAGATTTATGTTCTGGTTCCTCTATGGTTATTAAAGATAAGAACCAGACGCTATAAGGAAAAGAAAGTGACAGATTTAAATATTGTGGGAAATAGATGAACTGCCTTACAGGAAAATTAAATGAAATGATAAATAATTATTTAACAATAAAATAAAATCGAGTAATATATAGTATGTACATAACTAAGAGGCAGGAACCCTGGGAGCATTATAATATTAAATTAAACACATACTTAATATGGTTAGAAATTGTTCCTTTCTCCTGATCCAGGAAGAGACCCCCAAACACAACATGGACAGCTGGTGTAGGTTCACCTGTGTTAACATCCTCCACCATCAAGTGGCCTCAGGGGTACTAAGTGGGTCAAGATTCTGAGGGCCTAGAGTCTCACGTGGTCCAGAATGTGCCCTAAAGTCAGCCTCCCAATGTCCTCTCGTTCACTGTGACCCTCACTCCATCCCTCACTGTCCCATCTTCCAACTGGAAACAACACAAATAGTAGAGCAGTGACAATTGCATCAACTGCCTGAGTCATTCAGTAACTGATGCACAGAAAAAAATACTTACTGACCACCTCCGACACGGCAGACTCAGCTCTGAGTTCTTTTTAACCATCAGCGGAAGAAACGATCTTTGCCCTCGTGGAGTTTACATTCTGGAGGAAGCCTACAGTGAACACAATGTTTTAGTGAGAAAAAGTCATCTAAAGAAGCGAGGATGAGAGAGTGAGGCCATGGTTAAACTAGAAGGTTGAGTGGGGTAAATCAGGGCTCAAAGAGCCAGGGGTTTGTGATGAGGGGCAGAGGGGAAGAGGGTTTAAGAGAGATTTTGGATAGGACACCCTTGGAAAGAATCTGGAAAGAGGAACAATATTCATCACAAAAGTCAGCGTATTTTGAATAGAAGGGAAATGTGAACAAAACATAGACCTGGGATCCAGGAAAGCACTTTAGGACAAGTGCAAGCAGCTTGGTGATGGGAGCAGGGTGTGATTTTCCATGTATAACGGGGAAACAGACATTCAGATGAGAGACAGTTTTCTTAAGAGGGCCGTTACCAAGGGAACTGACAATGCATCGTTTCAAGTCCTCGTGTTTTCCTTCAATTTCCACTTGTATTTGAGAACTATAATGTGATTCTTTGAATTATGGGATGGTGCTACTCACACATTCAGAGGTGTGATCTCCAAGGAGCTCTGGGCTTCAACAAAAACAGGTGAACATCAGGCTAACACCAGAGTGACATCGCTTCATTTTCAATTAACAAATGGTCTCTGAGGACATGATATTTCTGGTACTTTGAGAGGTTACAGGAAGGCCTCTCAGGGAGTGGAAAGAGCAGAGGGAAGGTTTAAGAGCTAATATTTAATGGCGTTCTTCACCTTTCTTGTGCCATTAACCTCTGGTGTATCCTTTGATCTCCTTATCAGGATAAAGCATAAAAATGCAGAGGAGGATAAAAGAATTCAAGTATATTGAAATACATTTACCAAAATATATTTTTAAAATATTGATGTTCTACTATGCATACTTCCTCAGTAAGGCATTAAATAATAAGATATATGGACGGATCTAATAATAATCATAATTTTAAAGTAGTGGTAAATATAAGAGATATCTTAAGACATTTGCAACAGCTGTAATGAAATATGAAAATATCTTTGCCTTCTGTCGGTGACAAGATCACAGGTCCTGGTAATGCTACATTTTTAAGCCTCAATTTATGATTAAAGTAAATAATCCATTTCATTTAGGCCTTAGGAAAAATGCAGATGTAAATTTTCCATGCAACACATGTACCCCCTGAATTATATCCACTGAATTCTATCCCAAGAAGTTAAAAAGAAAATGACTGAATGCAGCCTTTTCTGTCACAGACATTGTACCATAGGGGATACAAAAATTACTGAGAGCATATCTTGGCTTCAGGCATGTTGAAATCTTGTAAAGTAACCTAGACCAAAAGGGATCTAAGCAGTAAGGAATAAGACAGCCGTCTTGTAAAATGGCCCAGAGATTCCACTTGGATATATATTCTAGACTCTGGGCTGAGTGAAATTGTCATATATGTGTACCAGGAGCAACTACTTTATTACAGTATTCTTAGTAAAGTATAAAGTATAAAACTGTAAGTAACCTAACGGCCCATACATAAATAAAAGGAGTTTTTTATAAAGTAGGATTTATTACTAAGATGAAATATTACAAAGCAGTTAAATGTTATAATATTTGCTATGATAGTGTTCTAGGTATTAATATCAGTGGTCGCAGGTACACTACCCATAATGGTCATCAACATTAGTAACAATAGCCATGGACCCAGGGGGAAATCGCTACGACGTATATTGAACAGGGGACGGGAGAGGGAGGAGAGCGAGGAAGGTATGATTCATTCTTGTAATGAGAAAACCCACAGCCAAAACAATGCTAATTATTTCTCATGGAATACACATAGACATCAGAATGGAGGAAACTACAGACAGACCTCAGAGATATCCTGGGTTTGTTTCCAGACACTGCAGTAAAGCAAAAATCAAATAAAGCAAGTCACAGGAATTTTCTGGATTCCCAGGGCAAATAAAAGTCATATTTATGCCAGTCTCTATTCCATCACATGTGCAATAACATTAGGTCTAAAAAAATACCTTAGTATAAAAATACTTTATTGCTAAAAAATGCCAGCCATCATCTGAGCCTTTAGTGAGTGATAATCCTTTTGCTGGTGGAGGGTCTTGCCTGGATGGGTGGCTGCTGACTGATCGGGGTGGTGGTCGGTGAAGGCTGCAGCAATTTCTTAAATAAAACACTAAATTCTGCTACATAAATTGACTTTTCCTTTCACCAGTGATTTCTCTGTAGCACGCAATGCTGTTTGATACCATTTTACCCACAGAAGAACTTTCTTTGAAAATTGGAGTCAGTCCTCTCAAATCTTGCTGCTGCTTTATCAACTAAGTCTATGTAACATTCTAAATCCTTTGCTGTCATTTCAACAATCTTCACGTCATCTTCACCAAGACTAGGTCCCATCTCAGGAAAACATTTTCTTTGTTCATCCATAAGAAGTAGCTTCTCATCTGTTCAAGTTTTATCCTGAGATTTCGGCATTTCAGTCCCATCTTCAGGCTCCACTTTGAATTCTAGTTCTCTTGCTGTTTCTCGAAGTCTTGAACCCCTCCAAGTCATCCAGGAGGGCTGGAATCAACTTCTTCCAAACTCCTGTTAATGTTGATATTTTGACCTCTTTCCATGAATCACAAATGTTCTAAAAGTAGTCTAGAATAGTGAATCCTTTCCAGAAGGTTTTCAACTTATTTTGCTCAGATCCATCAGAGGAATCACTATCGATGACAGCCATAACCTTACAAAACTTTCTTAAGTAATAAGACTTGAAAGTCAAAATTGCTCCTTAAGCCATGAGCTGCAGAATGGATGTTGGGTTAGCTGCCGTGAAAACGACATTCATCTCATTGTTCATCTCCATCAGAGCTCTCCATCAGGGTGACCAGGTGCATTGTCAATGAGCAGTAATATTTTGAAAGGAATCTTCTTTTTCTGAGAAGAAGTTCTCAACAGTGGGCTTAAAATATTCAGTAAACCATGTTGTAAACAGATGTGCTGTCATCTGAGTTTTGTTGTGCCATGTATAGAGCACAGGCAGAGTAGATTTAGTATAATTTTCAAGAGCTCTAGGATTTTCAGTTGGTAAATGAGCACTGGCTTCAACTGTAAGTCACCAGCTGTTTTAGCCCCTAACAAGACAGGCAGCCTGTCTTTTTGAAGCTTTAAAGCTAGGTCTTGACTTCTCCTCTTTAGCTATGAAAGTCTTAGATAGCATCTACTTCCAATATAAGGTTGTTTCATCACCATTGAAAATCTGTTGTTTAGTGTAGTCACCTTCATTAGTTATCTTAGTTAGATATTCTAAATAACTTGCTGCAGCTTCTACATCAGCACTTGCTGCTTCACTTCTCACTTTTACATTATGGAGGTGGTTTCTCTCTTTAAACCTCGTGAAACAACCTCTGCTGGCTTCACACTTTTCTTCTGCAGCTCCCTTACCTCGCTCAGCCTTCACAGAATTGAAGAGAGTTAGGGCCTTGCTCCGGGATTGGGTTTTGGTTTAAGGGAATATTGTATCTGGTTTGGTCTTCTATCCAGGTCACTCAAACTTCCTCTGTATCAGCAATAAGGCTGTTTTGCTTTCTTATCATTCGTGTGTTCACCGGAACAGCACTTTTAATTTCCTTGAAAAACTTTTCCTTTGCCTTCACAACTTGGCTAACTGTTTTTGGTACAAGAGGTCCAGCTTTTGGCCTGTCTTGTCTTTCCACATGTCTTCCTCACTAAGCTTAATCTTTTCTAGCTTTTCATCTGAATTGAGAGACATGGGACTCTTCCTTCCACTTGAACATTTAGAGGTTATTAATTGTCCTAATTCCAATATTTTTATGTCTTAGGGAACAGGGAGGCCTGAGGATGTGGAAGGAGATGGGGGAATGTCTGATCTATGGAGCAGTCAGAACACACACGACATTTATTGATTAGATTCACAGTCTTATATAGGAGTGGTTAATGGCGCACTCCCCAAAACAATTACAATACTAAGTAAAGATCACTAATCACAGATCACCATAACAAATATAGTAATGATGAAAAAGTTTGAAGTATTGTGAGAATTACCAAAAGGTGACACAGACATGAAGTGAGGAAATGCTGTTAGAAAAAAATGGCACCGACAGACTTGCTCGATGCAAGGTTGCCACAAACATTCAATGTAAAAAAAACTGCAGTATCGGTAAAGTGTCATAAAGTGAAGTGCAATAAAACAAGTTACGTCTGTATACGAACTTAAGGTAGCTGTTATCCTCTGGAAGGACGGGGCTAAGGATGGCATGGTAAAATAGCCTTTAGCAATATCTGGGAAACAGTACAACTAAGTATTGATTTTGATTATTGTTTATTCTGAAATGTGGGAACATGGATGCCAGTTATAAGAACTGAGAAGTAGATGGAAAATACAATATCAAAAGTTTGATGATTAAAGAAAATAAAGAAAAAAAAAAGAAGCTCTTCCCTACTGACGCTTCTCGACTGTAGGTTTGGCAACTTTCAGGAAATGAATTCGTAACACAATAGTCCATTTGTACAGGAAACTAGGCTTTTGAGGAATCATAATGCTCCCCCCAGATGTGACCAGTAATGGTGTTTGAATGCTCTGTCTTCACAGAGTAGGAATATGATTGAAAATTTAAAATTTGGATGATAAAGTATAGTAATGTTTAGTTACCACTACAGGCACTGGGTTTTGTAGTGATTTACTCCATGCTAAACCCTATGAGGTTATTTTGTTGTTCAGGACATTCAGGTCTGATGGGTCCAATGACTTGCCAAAGCTCACACAGCAAACAAGAGGATGTGATAAGATGTGACCTCCCACAGACAGGCTCCAGGACACAGTGCTCTGGGATGTGCAGATGCAACACTGCTGATGCATTCAAAGACAATTGAATGAGTACATATTGCCTGCAAGGTAATGAGCTGTCGACTCACAAATAAGTTAGAAATAACTCCAGCCCTTATGGAACGTTTTCATATTTCTCCTGCTTCACTTAATTTGTTCATGCCTATTGCTATTTCTATGAAAAATTAATAGTTAACTCTTCATAAAATTGAGGGTATTATTCACTTTCATGTCAGTGCAACAAACACCACTTCAACCTAGTAAATTTGGGTAAATAGCAAAATCAACATTCATTCTTAAAGTAGAACTATCTTATTATTTACATGTTCTGAGCTGTTTTCATGCTCCAAACTGTTCCTGCCTATTTTCCACCCACTTCTAAAGCTCTCAGGAAACAGTCTTTCAACATCTGAAGGTAACTGGGTTTACAGTCTTCAAGAGGGAATTTATAAATTTTTCTGAAGTTTCTTCTACTAAAGTTTCTGGATAACATTAAAAGCAGAAAAGAGCATGCTATGGTTAAATAATGTGGGGAAGGAATGGGTTGATGCCTCCTAAACAGATACTGTATATTTACTGTAGAATCTCTCAGACCCTGTAAGAGGCTAGTGTGTATCGAGTCTCCAAAGAAAGCATATAGGATGCAAAATTTCAGCAAATTATTTGACTTTGGAGCACTTGACTCAATGTTCTACAGGACTAGTTTTCTGAGAAATATATTTGTGGGGGGAAAGGAGCTGGTACAGGCACGTAGAAAGAAAAATGGTGACTTCTAAGAGCAAACATGGGCTGAGTGAGAAGCCCTTCAGCTCGGGCAATCCCAGGACCAGAGTGTTACTGGGATGCTTGTGAGCGTGCAGACGGCACACCTGGACTCCAGCAAGGCCTTCCTCAGGACAGCAGGAAATGCGGCTGAAAGACAGTTTCACTACTTCAGAACACACAAGGCTAAACGGATTAATACAAAAATAACGATTTCTGTCTGTTCAGTTGGATTCTTTCCTCTCATGGTCCTACTCCTTCCAACCTTTTAATCCACAGTCTTCATGAGGACATGAACATATTCTCACGAAATCTTCAGGAAAGAAGTGACGGTTGATATACTAGCTCAGCGTTGGGAAAATGTTTTCTATAAATGGCAAGATAGTAAATATTTCATGTTCTGTGGGTCAGAGTCTTTGTCAAAAGTACTCAACTTTGCTGAGTTTCTCTTACAGGGTGAAAGCAGCCATAGGCGATGCACTAAAAAATGAACATGCTTGTGTTTCAGTGAAAGGTTGTTCATGGCAGTGACCTGGCCTTGGCCCACAGGCCAAAGTTGCTGACCCTTTTATTAGTTATCAAAGATGGAGCAAAAATATTCAACAGTGTAGTACAATTTGTTAGATCTATGAAATTGGGATTTACTAGCTACAGTATTTTGCATTCTTAAGTCAACAACTCAAATTCATAAGTATTACAAGGAAGATGCATGGTTTATCAGTACATGCTTGAGTTGATTAAAAGCTCAGTGTTCCTCCCTTTAATGTACTTTCCAAGAAAGACAGGGCTACACCTCTAGCAGTGCCCAGAGGAACTCCTAATAAAGCTTTGCCTGAGTCAAACCACACTTGGAGTTTTGCATCACATTCTAGAAACTTCCACCTGCAAGCTGACTTGCAGACAGGAGTGTGCCTGATGAGGTGAGATAACGGATAATGTTTTAAGAGAAATACATTCAAAAAAAGAGGTTATTTAGCCTGGAGAACAGAAGACATCAGTGACACAGTATAGCTGTCATCAGACAGACTAACAGTTGTTACATGAAAGATGGATTAGACTTCCCCTCAGCTGTTCCCAAAATCACAGGTGTAAAATTAAGGCAAAGTTTAGGTTTAACCCAAGGAAGTTTTTTTTTTTTTTTTTTAACAAATGTAGCTGCCTCCTACAAATAAACTACAAATAAACCACTTTGGCAGGCAGTGATTCTCTCTGTGGAGGAACCCTTCTGGTAGTGAAGGGCTTTCTCTGACCACTTGTTGAAACATTATGGAGGGATTCATTTATTAACTAAGAGATGGAGCGCTCAAGTTTCTATTCAACTCTAATATTCTCTGACTTTATAAACTGGTGAAATTTAAGTCACCAATTTTCTTAATTGGTGATCACAAGTGATCACGCAGGATGCTTTATGGCTGGGCCTGGAGATGCAGGAGGATGCTACTTTTCTTGTAACATGGGCCCAAACTTGCCACATTGTTCCACTGAGGTACAAGGAAGCCTGGGGGATGTAGAATATCGGGAGTTAAGAAGTTGAAGGGAACTGAATATTTGTCAACATGAACAAAAATTATTTGTGCTGATTCTTTAATAAACTTTTTTGGGGGTTGGGGTGTGCCTCGCAGCCAGGGAATTCCCCCCACTGATTCTTTAAATTAATGGTTTAATTGTTCTTTACTTTCAAATTTAAATACTATTTTTGGAAAGTGCAAGAGTATTAGAGCATTTGCAAGTCAAAGGTTAAGAAACGAAATTATTTTAGATCTGATTTAATATATAATTCTCACCAAATTTTAAGAAAGTGTGGATGTCTGTGTGTGTGTGTGTGTGTGTAGCAACTTCAGATGTCCAGATTTTAAAGCCTTCTTAGTAAAATATCTCTAACATTTCTAACAGCATTTCCTGACAAGTGCCTAATCAATCATGACAGGTTTTTGTTTGTCTGTTTGTTTGTTTTTGTTTTTGTTTTTTTATTGCGGTACGGGCCTCTCACTGCTGTGGCCTCTCCTGTTGCAGAGCACAGGCTCCGGACACACAAGCTCAGCGGCCATGGCTCACGGGCCCAGCCGCTCCGTGGCATGTGTTATCTTCCCGGACCGGGACACGAACCCGTGTCCCCTGCATCATCAGGAAGACTCTCAACCACTGCGCCACCAGGGAATCCCCAATCATGACAGTTTTGATCATAGCAATTAAATGATTTTGGAAGAAAAATTAATTTATAGTGAGTATATATAACTTAAATTGATAGTTATCATATATTTTGTGGTTTTATATGTATAAAGTTACATAGTACTTGGATACCCATATATATAGACCATATATTTAAATGGATAGTTTACAATAGATGGCTAATTGTTTTAATGTTGCTAATATGTGACTCCATCCATTCTAAGAATGAAATAAGTACATATACCCACAAAGAGCACACCCGCAAAGCAAACTGAAGTGAACATTAATTTTCAATTCTGGCCAAAATTACCAAAAGGCAAAAAACCCAAGAGTTTTATCAGTAAATACACATAATCCCTTCACTATTGGGATTCATTTTAAAAATTACTTATTTCTATTTTGATCACAATCAGACGCCTGGAACAACAATTAAGTAGAAAAATAATAATGATCCAAGTCAGGAAGTAGCATATATCTTCAGTGTAGTCCCTAGATCGGTGCTTCTCGTAACACCCTTAAAAACCTTTCACATGAATCCCCAGCCCCAGAGGGACCTTGTGCCCTACTTTACTCGCTTTCCCACCCGAGCAGGTATTTCCATCTAATAAGTGGGTTCACGTGGTCCTTGCTCCCTGTGTCCCTCCAAGCTGTCACCCGGTGTCTTCTCTCCTCCACGGCCACGTCACTCGGGAGGCATCGGCACCCAAGGCTGCAATCGTCCCACCACCCACTCTTCCTGGCCCCTCCTTGCGACCCGTCTTCTCTGCTTGTGTTCCGAGACTTCTCTTACTAAGTGCTCATCACTTCCTCACCTGCAGGCCGGAAGTCTTCTCCTAGGTCTTCTCATCCTGTGTCTCGGCCTCCACGCCAGACTCATTTGATTTTTCTCCCTATGCGACTTTGCCTTTTTCTTCTCAGTTGCTCTGTAATTCTAAGGTTGCTCATTCCCACCCCCGCTGACACACACCTCTGCAGGTTGAGTTTCTCACTATACGTCTCTCCCCTCCGTACTCTACCCCTCGCTTCTATCTGTCCTTGCGGGGTTTAGCCCTCGTGTCTGTGGAATGACAACCTCCTTCCTCCTCCAGGGCAGACGTCCTCGCTCCCAGGCTGGAGCCTGCGGTTAAACAGAAGTTCAGACGTTGTCTGCCACGCACAAAGTTCACAGGACCAGAGAGGAGGCGGCATTGGCCCTCCCAGCTCGCCCCTCTTCTGACCTCTGGCTCTTTCAAAGATGCCTCTATTTGCTCATTCACCGAGGTACAAGCCTTTGATCATTTATGACATTTGGGGCCACGTCCACACAATTGAAAAGTCCACGGGGCCTTTCAATTCTACTTAAACCACAATGTTTATTGCAAATCTTCATAAATTGCTTTCTTACCTGCGGGGCTTTCTGCACTAATCCACTGTAAACGCCAATGCCCAATTATTCTTTTTTAGTTACCAGGTCTCTTCTTAAGGACACTCACTCGCCTCTTTGAGTGCATGCAATCACACATTAAAGTCCTCTCCAAGGTGGTCTCTGCTCCCTTTTCTAGCTTTATATCCCTCTGATCCCCAGTGAATGTCCAATAACCCAGTTATGCTTAGCTACCAATGTGTCCCCATCATTTTCCTCCCCTGAGACATTACTCAATGCTCCAGCAATGCCCAGGAATCCCCTGCACTTCCTTCTCCCTCCCAGACATCAGGTCAACTCTACTTATGCCTAAAGACCACCAGTTCAAATTTCACCCCCTTCAATTGTGTCTTTTCTAATCCTCTCAACCATTTTAAAATCCCTGTACAATGGCAGTTAGCCTCTTCTGACTTGGATTTCAGATAAAATGCCCCAACTACATACATTATAAGCTTCTTGAGTGACTATTATTCTATTTGCATCTGTGACATTAGACAAAAGACCTTGAACACGGTAGTTATTCAGAAAATATTTGTTGAATCTAAAAACCATTCAAATTTTCACTCGAACTGTGATTTCAAATCTGGAATATAGAAATATAGAATCTTAAATAGTTTCAGAAACTTTAGATAACAAAACCAATATGTTTGGTTAAGCAAGCACTAAAAACTTTCTCAATGAGTCTAAATCATAGGAAAAAATGGTTAAGAATCAAAGAAGAAATCTAATGAACAAAACGAATTGAAAGATTCTATAGAAAAGTAGAAATTTCTAAAAGGCAGAAGACGTGGATTAAAAAAAGTTCAGAAGTGAGAAAAACATCTTTTCTTTTTAAATGTTACTGGAAATGTGCTGCCCTTTATAGTTCTTCAATATTACCAAGAGAGAGATTAAGACTTTTAAATATGCCTATGTCCTCATTCTGCTTTGATTTATTTCCTTTTATAGGCCTTTAGTAGATTTGCTGCCAAGGAAACCTGTGCTGTTTAAGGCCAGGGATTTATTTAGAATCTTAAAAACTTACAACTAACTTTAGATGAATCCCCAAATTAGCATTCACCACTAAGTTTCCAATGACTGGAATAAAAATATCGTGTCTCAGTTCAAAAGTTAGGGAAGTTCCAAAGGGGGTGAAAGTTTTTGATGATAATAATGAGGAAGAGCTGATGAGAATAAAGAAGAACAATTAGTGATAGAATGTGGAGATGATTCCTTCAATAAATGTTGGTCTATTTAACCACAGATTTTTGGTTTTCCTTTAAAACATTTGGGCTTGAACAATCCGTCATGGAATGATACACGTTTATGTGATTTGAACACGACTCATATAACTGAATTCAGTCAAGTCACTGCTCAAAAGTGACAACAACTCAACTGCAATGATGACAGTGTCTAAAAATGTAAGGCCCAAATAAATGCCCCAAATAATACTATAGAATTTATTCTAAAACACAATTCTCAAAGCTCCATAGAAATAACCCCACCAGGTTTGAGATCTTGTACCTCTGTACAAATAAAACTTGGCTTTTTCTCAATTACAGATAATAGTATAGCAAAATATATTTGAAAAAAATATTAAGAACACAGCAGTCTGTGGAAACTGATAAATCTCTGGTTCCTACAGCACATGTGTTGGGCAGAGTGTTAAAGCTACCCTACTTTTCTAAAATTCAAGATAGCCAGTAAAACTCAGTAGGATTTAGCCTTTGACTCACCTATTTCTTACCATAAACTGTTCAAGGTGTTTCACCTCATTTCATACCTTTTAATGCCCCCCCCCCCAAATTCTCATCTCTTTTCTGATTTTAGAAGGTATTTCAAACAGAATATTATTTAGAATTTTTTTCAAGGCTAATTTTATTTTTCTTGATTTTTAAACTTATGAACATTTTGACCTTTAAACACTTTCCCAGAACCTTCTTTCTCCTGCACTGAGAAGCAAAAGCATAGACTGTTTCCTCTCACAGCTTTTTCCCTCTCCCGACACACGCAGTGGAGGATTGTCAGAATGTATGTGATATATAATTACGGCATGGATTTGGAATCACACTGTCTAAAATATTTATTTATTTTAAAATTGAAGTAGAGTTGATTTACAATGTTGTGCTAGTTTCTGGTATACAGCAAAGTGTTCAGTTATACTTATACATATAAATACATATATATCCTTTTTTTACATTCTCTCCCATAATAGGTTATTACAAGATACTGAGTAGAGTTTCCTGTGCTGTACACTACGTCCTTGTTGTTTATCTGTTTTATATACAGTAGTGTGTATCAACTGATCCCAAACTCCTAATCTCACCCACCCCACTCCCACCCCCATGCTATCCCTGTTGGTAAAAAAATGATACAAGTGAATTTATTTACAAAACAGAAATAGACTCACAGACATAGAAAACACACTTATAAGTCACACTTTTTAAAGTCTTTTCTTCAAAAGTACATTTTTTAAAGGTCGCCAACACTTTCTTTGACAGACTGGATAAATCAAAGCAAACATTTTTATCTAATTGCTGATTCTTATTCCTACTCTATAAAATCCAGTTAATAATCCAGGATTCAGGAACTGTACGAAATATGCTATGTAGAGAAGTGAAGATCAGAACATTCCATACATAATGATCCAACAAATACTTCTTTCTCGGGGCTGAAATAGCTCATTTATAAATTGCCTGCTTTTGAAAGACTGGCTGAACCACGAACTTGATCTATCAATTTTGAAACCTGCCGGGAGGCACAAACACAAAGCAGGGGACCTCAGCACAGGAATGAAGGTCTGCATCGCACCTGGCAGGGCGCCTGATGGAAGCTTCAAAGAGGGAAAGGAGCTGTTTTGGGGCTGCAGAGAGCATGAGCTAACTCAATAAAGCCATTTTTTAAGCTTTTAAAAAAATCTTTCACCGAAGCTCTAAAGACTTCCATGATTCTCTCAGGTGCTGAAGCCTGGCAAAAATTTTTAATTGACTTTAATTAAAACCTTGTATGCTCTATGAGCTAAATCGGGGGTGGGGTGGGGGGAAGACAGGAAAGTTTCCTTCCTTTCCCTGCCCTTCTTTATCTTCTCTCAATGTGATTTTTCGTGCTGCTCTTGTATAGATTTCTAAACAACGATCATCTCTCCCCAGGTAAAATAAAGATATTTGCTGGATGCTCACTGAAAAAGAATCTGGAATTCTTAAAATGAAAAGCTGAATATGAAACAAATGACAAGCAGAAAAAGAAACACACAAAAGGGAGGAGATATGGGGATATATGTATACGTATAGCTGATTCACTTTGCTATAAAGCAGAAACTAAGACAACAATGTAAAGCAATTATACTCCAATAAAGATGTTAAAAAAATTCTTCTACAAATTCATTAAAGAAATACTTAGAAATAATGGTGATGTATCTTCAGTAAAGTACAGAGGGATGCTTATACTCTTGGCCAGTTAAGGCTATTGAAATTTCTTATACAAGGCGTACTTGGAGACCTTGTCTTCCTCTGAAGCCTGCAGTCCAGTACATTGGCCAAGCAGTAATATGTGTTGCAGGCATCCTAAAAATACACCATTTTATTAAGTAACGCAAACTGTCCTCTCACAAACATAATAACTGTGCTAGAATGGCCAAAGTCGTACCAAAAAATCAGACAACACAATATTTATATACCGGAGGCAGAAAAAGAATCAGAAATTGAAAATATAAGAATAAAATTCTATATTTTCAACTGATAATTACAAAACCTTGTGGTCATCCAATTTGTGCTACTCAGACAAGCCTGTTACATATTTCTATTTTCACTGAAACTTTTCTGATGATAGTATACATGTACTTGCTCCTTCATTCAGCCTAGAGCCCCATACAATCTTCTTTCCTTGTAGCCCAGAAGGTCTGATACCCAAATATCACCAAGTGTCACTGATTGGACCTTATCCTCCAACTAATGGGGTTAACAAGCCCTTTCCATTCTACATGGTTCCACATCTTTGGTTGATGCTCATCCTACTGTACTTTCATTGTTTTCATCCTAACTCTGATTTCTTCTCCTTCTCTTTACTATAAACAGTCCCAAGGTTTTGATTTTTTTTTTGTCAGTTTGCTTGCTGTGCCCTATTTACTTGGCAACCTCCATACTCTCTTCTTATCAATCTAAATGCCATTTTCCTTCAGGAGCCAATGGTCTCAAGTTTCAACCTACTGTATCCATGCTGTAGACCACCATACTGATCTTCTCTTAATCTCTTTCTTGAACTTCACCTTTGCTTTTATAACTGCGTGCTAGAGAGATCTCCCTGGATGTTTTGTGAGCAAATCAAACTTATCACGTCTGAAAGCATATCTAAAAGGATATCCTCTTAACTAGAAATTCCTTCCCATTTGTCATGTCTATAATTGTCATCAGTATCCTGTCAAGCCTCAAGGCTCTGCATTGTGCTCTTTCCATGCCCTTGTTCATGCGTTTCTTGATTCTCCCAGTCAGAAGTAAGCCACTGAACTCCTAAGAATTGTTTAAAATATTTTCGTGACCCTTATCAAGTTTTGATTTACTATGTTATTGGATTCCATCTGACCTGGTTTTACTGTGTTAAATACTCTTGAAATCCAGTATCACATCTGCCTAACATAGAGCTTCCCCCACTACAAAGTGTCCAGATTATGTTCGTTTTCTGAGTAAATGCATCTGATCCTTGTTATTTCATTTTACTCAGAAAGCCACTCACAGAAGGCACAATTAATTTTGGGCTCATCTACATATACAACCTTTTCTAAATTATTTACGACTCTCATGACCCCGCAGTAGGAGGTAGCAGCAGGGAAGTGCAGTCCTCACATTCCACAAGATTCACTCTGGGGCACATGCCAGGTAAGAGGGAGAATGTTTAATGATAACAAGTTTGCTGACCCAGGTTGAGGCTATGAATCAGTACTGTTGGCCACGTAATTGATTTTAAAGACAAGGCCCTAGGGCTATTAATCCTTGCTGATTCCTCTGATTGATGAACACTCATATTTCAACACAACCCCTACCCATAAGGATTCTTCACATCTGATCTTTGGCTCTTTCTTCTGTGCATTTTACCTGGTGAGGATGACATATGCTTTGTCTGAAAGGCAAATAAACAGCTAAGTCAAGGTCTTTATGAAAGGGATTAAGAACATAATTATATGGCAGGATGAGGGTGAAAGGATAGAATCCTTCATCTCATTGTGTGTGAAAAAGGTACAAAGGCTCAACTAGGAATTCAAGGAAGAGTGAAGTCTTGATAGAACTGACATTGCTTGAAGGAGCAGTGATTTACCTGAGTAAGTTGAAAAGGCAGGTGTGAGTTCACAAAGTCCTTCACAATAGCAGAACTCTGTGGCCATGTGTTTAACCTGGAAAATAACCTCTTAGTAAAACAAACATCATTCATTATTTTCAGATTGTAAATTACCTCCATTGAACATTTTTTAATCGAGAGTGTCTTACCACTCCCCAGTTACTTTCTGAATATTAGAACCACTAGTGTAAAGGATGGTGTATTCACACTATGAAGTATTAACGTTGATCTTCATAAGCAGTAAACATGTGTCTCTGTGTGTGTATGCGATGTCCTTACATACAGCGTGATAATAGATGTGACATTTAGAGGAAGGCAAAATGGCTGAAACACTGTTTCCATGGCAACAGCTTATAAAGAAGGGTACAGAAACTTAATAAGCTAAGACAATTTTAAATTCAAACAATGCATATTTGACTTTTAGTAGCTAAATAATCAAAAAGAATTCTCTCTGTGTATTCTTTGAAATAAATAAGGGAAAGCTTGCTGCCAATGTCACATTTAGTGACCTATCTTAGAAATGTCCTAATTCACACCTAGAAAAATTAAAGTAAAATGCTTTTGCATTTGCCTCCTTCTCACCAGATGGTCGGCAGCACGATAATTTTATCTTCGCTGGGCGTAGACATTTTCATTGTTCATTTGCATTTCAAATTTCATGTACATTCTTAATTTATAATCTCAAAACTCAAACTAATATTTAGTTCAATACATGCACCAGACATTGAATTAAACAATGATGAAGGTACAGAGATGATTGCTTCCAGTGTAGTAAGGAAGAAAAGAGAAAGATTGCAAATAATATAGTACAACTCCAAAGGCATCAAGGAATGCAAGAACGTTCCAAGCAAGGTGCACGATGAAAGAAATTCCTTTGGGCTGATGATCGAATCAGTATTCATGGGGGCAGTTGCAGTTAATCTGGACCTTAACAAATGTGATGGTTACGACAGGCAGAGACGCAGGTAATTATCTTTTGAGGACAGTCTTGTAGTAAAGACAAAAAACAAAAACAAAGAAAGGCATGGTACATTTGAAAAAAATTGGTCAGTTGGGAGTAAACAATAAAAATAAATATGAATGAGGACTAAGCCTGGAAAAATGTAGACATTTAATAAATCTTGGTTAAATGGAATTTAAATTACATTGAATCTAATTGAACAAATTGAAATGAATTCATAGATAGGCTTATTCATGGAGGCTTTGAAAATCAAACTGTAGATTTTAAAATGTTTTCTGCTGGAAGGTAATTTACTCATTTAATACATATTTATTAACTGCTGAACACAAATAGGGCATTTCAAGAGTTTCTAGGAATTCACAGATAAACATGACAGTTTTGGGGGGTACTGTAGAACTGCTTGACATGATTTTAAAGGATCAGTGAGGCTTAGGCAGACAAAGAGAGGAAGAAATAGAATTCCAGGAAGAGGTGACTTGTGGCCTAAAGGCACAGAGGCTAGAGTATGTTAGGGTAGTTCTGGTTTTCCCCAGACTTTCCCAACTTTAGCACTGAAAATTTTGAGTTCTGGGAATCCCCTCCATCCTGGACAAATTGGGACTGTTGGTTGGGAGGGGGTGGATGAGAGGAAGACTGTAAGTTTTATAAGACAGAATATAAAGTTAAGGCAGGGAGTGGCAGAAAATGATACTGAAACTAGGCCCATGCTGGGTCATAGAGAGTTTAGATTCAAGGTTAAAATCCAGGACTTTATCCCAAGAAACCATTGTGATGAGTTCTAGACAGAGAAATGGCATTTCTATAACTACTCATGAGATAAAACATCCAGCAGTAGGAAGGTTATTGACACACACCTCCCACAAGAAATAATGAGGGCTGTGCAGGTTGATGGTAGAAAGCACAGAAAGGAGAAAGGAGAAACAATTAGGGAATAAAATACCCAGAATTCAGTGACTGTGATAGAGATGGAGGATGATGCTGTTTCTCCGTTCATTTATTCAAGAATATTCACTTAGTGCCTGCTGATGATAAAAACTCTTCTCGGAGGTAAGGATACAGCAAGGAAGAAAACAAATATATAGCTTACTTTCTACTGGGGATGCTGTCACATGACATGAAGAATGCAAGGGAAGAAACTAGTTGTTGGATAAGATAATGAGCTCATTTTGGTGCATTGGTTGTCACACCTGCAGAGTGGCAAGAAAAGAAATTCTACATTAGTCACTCATACTTCCTATAGATCAGCCTTGCTACAATAAGTAAGATAGATTTCATGGGATAACTTCAGGAAAGAAATAGAGAAAAGTAGAGCTCTGTTCATGAACTCTGAGGCCATGACCCTCTGGTCAAAGGTACCCCTGAATACACCCCATTGTTACGAAATCACTGATTTATGTGTCTATCTTGCTGTAGACGGGGGACGCAGACTGTATTTTTCTGTCTTGAATACCCCGTGCCTAACATATTGCCTGGTATATGGTAAGTGCTCAATAAATGCTCATTGAATCAATGCGCCCAGTGTGTTCCTGTCCTGTTCTGTATTCACTCTCACGTTCTGCTCTGGTGTGTGCATCTCGGTCTGAGGGACTTAAAATGCATTTGCTGTATCTGATAACTTCTTCCCCTGACCACTCCTCAGAATTTACTGGTTTAATTTTTCATTGTGATATTCAGATATGTGCTTGGTGTTTTGCTTTTTGCTTCTCAGACTCATAGAACCTGTGCTCATAGACCCATCAATATTCCCTAAAGAAACCAGTGACCATTATAATAGTCCCGTGTTAGCCTTGCTTTTTAGTCTTTTTTATACCTTTAGATGTCTCTGTTGCACTGAACTAGAGGGAAAATAAGCCAGTAAATTTTCAGCATATGTATGAAGTTTCCTTTTATGTGTTTATTTATTTAACTAATAAGTCACTTATTCATTTATTCCACAAACCCAAGCATCTACTACAAACCAAGTGCTACTGTCTTCAAGGAAGAATGAGATATGGCAGCAAACACAATCCAGTTCCTGCTGTGACAGTGTTGACACTGCAGTGAGCAGACAGGAAAGAATCAGACCAAAATACATTTATAAAATGTAACATGATGAGCCATGCTAAGAGGAAAAGTAAAGAGCGTAAAGGGAAAATAAAATGTAAAGGGAAGACGACTCAGCTTTCTTAAGGGTGTTCAGTGAAGCCGACATTTGCACGGGGCAGAGCAGGTGAGGAGATGAGGTGTGTGCAGACCTAGACAGAGGGGCCCAGAGAAAACCAAAGACCTGCAGGAGGCAGGGGCCTGGGACATTTAAGAAACAGTGTGAAAACCGGGGATGGAGGAAGCAAGGGGAGAGCAGAGGGTGATGGGGTCAGAGGGCTATCGATGATGGAAGAGGCAATGCTGGGTTCCCACTGGACCCTGAGGCCCATACTGAGAACTTGGACTTGACTCTGAGTGAGAAAGAACAAATAGTGACATGGTTTGATCTATGTTGTCAAATAACTCCCTGGCTTCAGGTGCCAAATAGAAGCAGGGAAACAAGGGAGAAGGTGTCCATAGTTGAGCTTATGATAAGGTGGTTGGTGCTAGATTCTGCATACACTTCCAGAACCAAAAGAAAAAAATCAGAGCTGAAAGGAATTGATGAAGAAGATACGGATTCAATAGAAAGAGAGGAGCTAGGGATGACCCCAGGGTTATGTCCTGAGAAAATGGAAGAATGAATTTGAGAATTTATGGAAGGAAACAATTTGTAGGAAATGTTTAAATGTTGGAAATGTTAAGTTTGCAAAAGCTACTAACATCCAAAGGAGAATGTTACAGACAGAGGTGAATGTGAGAAGCTTCTCCTCATCCCCCTATTTTCTTCCCAGAATTCGTCTCACGTATCCTACTCCAGAATTATCGATATGCCGTTGATGGAGCTAAGGATGCTTCAATCGAAACCTTTTTTGGATGAGTATTATAAGAATATTTTATACAAAATTGTGTTTAGAAATAAAATGATATGTTCTCTTCTAACTGAGGGAGGCATTTTCTATCAGACATTGGTTGCTTACGTTTTTGAGGCCAGTGCTTTTCTGAGACCCAAAATATCTACTAAAACATCTTTAGGAACTGGAAAGGCAGATTAATCCCCTTCTGAGATACAAGAATTTATGCTGTGCTCCTGAGGGCCAGATGTAAGATTGACATGCTTTGCATGTCAACAAGGATTACTGTCATTTCATTCGGTACTTGTACTAGGACTTGTGCTGTGGGCCGCCCTCACAGGGACAACCCTTAATGCCACACACCTACTGCTCAGATGGTGGACACTTTCTGGAAATTCAGATAGGACCAGGCCCCGGGCTTACTGCCCAATGCCCTTGTCCAGATGAAGAGAGCATTTTGTAGAAACTGCTCACAAGGGCTGTGACTTCTGTGCCTGCGCTTCTCAAGCTTCTCTTTCTTGGTGTGCCTTTGTTTTAATTGGAGAACATTTTGGACTTGAGCGACCCATCTCCTTATAGCCATGCACTGATGGGGTCAGTCTTCCACCTGTAGCCTTGCTGTTGGCTGTTATATCACAGGCTGCATGTTCCAAGGCACCAGGCCGCTGAAGCTTTCTTTCTTCCAAATTCTGTGTTTACAACTCTTCCCCGTCCACTTGACACAGTGCAATTATGCTGTTCTCATGGCTTCATTCATGTTTCTCACGTGAATGGCCTGGTTTCAATAAAACAGGGTAGTCTAAACAAGGCCCCTCACCAGACCAGCTTGCTATTGAATTACCATGGCAGCCATCAGAATGGCAACATGTCTGAAGACCAGAGGAAATAGACAGGAATTTAACAGCAAAAAAAGAAAAACAATGCATGCTCTGTCTCTTCTAGTTTTCTTTCACTTGAAAACAAAGAAAAGGAGGTTATGACTTGATGGTCTTCACGGGTCCCCAGCAACATCTGAATCACTCCCTGGAGAGTCACAGGCTCCTATTTGAGAAGCATTGCATGTCATAGGTTGATTTGGGTCCCCCACAAAGATATGTTGACGTCCTAATCCCCCGTACCTGTGAACGTGACTTTATTGGGAATTAGGGTCTTTGCATATGTAACCAAGTTAAGATAAGGTCATCCTGGATCAGAGTGGGCCATAAATTTCACAACTGGTGTCTTGTAGAAAGGCCTGTAGAGATGGCGCTGACATTGCAGTGGTTCAGCTACAGTCCCACGAGGTCCAAGCTCACAGGCAACACCCAGAAGCCAGGAGGGACTTGGGAACACTTCCTCCCTGATGTCCACAAGGAGGCCCAGGCTTGCCGATGCCTGGACTTCCGCCTCCAGAGAGGTGACAATAAACTTCTGTTGTTTTAAACCACCTAGTTTGTGGTACTTTGTTACAGCAACCCTACAAGACTAAATACAGAGGGAAAATGCTATGTCTTTTCTGCTTTCTCTTCACTTGAAAACAAAGAAAAGGAGATTATCACTTGCTCCTTTCTGTGGCTCCATTGTAACAAGGAGTCCACTCCCTGGAGAGTTACAGACTCCTGTCTGAAAGACAGTCGGTGTGTACACGTCCTTACCTGACTGAACTGAAGGCAATCAGCCACTTGGACGTGGCCGTTTCTTTGAGGGTGCCTTGCTTCTCAGGCCTTCATGCTTTTGTGAATGAATTTACCACTCACAGGGCTGTAGCCTTTCTTTACCACTCTTCTCCATCCTTCTTTTTAAAGGATCACCCCAGATGTCGTCTACTCTGAGACATCTTTCCTTCTTCCAGCTTCCTCTCCTCCACACACACGTGTTCTTTATATTGGGTGACCCACCCCAGGGCTTCAGTTCTACATGTTTTATATTGACTAAGCTGGTCCGAGGCTGCCTGCCACACACACACACAGACCCATCTCCTGCAAAGAGCTCCGAGTACTTTGGCGTCAAATTCTGGACCATGTGGCCATCATGGGCTTTTTTTTTTTTTTTAAACCTAGTCATATAATTAGGCTAGAAGTGGACAGAAGGCTCAAGGGCAGCAGAAGGGTAGCTTTTGCAAGGATCTTCGATGTCCCCAGTGTAAGTTATTAGGGGTGGGCTGGCAGTGAGATGGAGGCCGCCAGTTCCAAGTCCAATGTCAGGAGATGCGTTTGACAGTTAAATGGCAGTTGGCAAGGCTGTTGTCTTCCGTCCACATCCAGCTTCCCCTCTGAAATTCCGTGCATGTCTCATTTGTAGCTCTCTCCCTGCTCCACCACTGACTTACTTGTCACTCTTTCCAGAAAACTATTAGCTCTGTGAGAAAGCGATCTCAATCATTCTGACTATATCAACCTTCCTCGTAAGTTCTCCATAAATGACTAGTAACTGTACCATAGCTAATGCAAAAAAACATCAGGACAAACTTGAACTTTCAAGTATATCTGCCTGTGTTGACAAACTTTTCAGAATAGGAAAAGCACTGATTGAAAGCGAAGAACATTCCGGTCCATAAAGCATCGTGATGTATCGGCTCACACCAGAATCGAAGGTCTTTCTTTCCCAACCGACCAGACCCAGTAACCCCGAATTCCAGTGGACTCACACCTGGCCCTTTCCCCCGAGAGCACAGCCTCGGCCCGAGTCAGCCACTACTACAGCTCAGCTGAATTTCCATTATCTGCCCCTCCCCAGTCTTCCTGCCTCAGCTGTAACCCACTACAGTTCATTTTTTCAGTCTGCTTCCAGAAGATTCTAAAACACAAGTCTGATCATTTCACTGCCGCACGTAGAACCTTCCAAGGCCCATCCTCTTGGTTGCAGGATGTAATCCGAATCCTCTGACGTTTCACACAAGGCCCTTCACGATCTGACTCTTGCGCCCTCGGTGTGGTGTCCTGTCCTTACCTTCCTTCCCCTGCCCTTCTCTGCTCCAGCTGAATTCTTTTCTCCAGTTTCCCAAACCTGCCACATCCTCTCAATTCTGGGACACCGGGCGTGCTATGTCCTTGCCTCACCACAAGCCCTATTGCTTCTAAAACACACTACACCTCCTGACCCTTTCTTCAAATATAGGCTAAGAAACTACCCTCGAATATTTCAATGACTCCTCTCTTTTTTTTTCGGTATGCGGGCCTCTTACTGCTGTGGCCTCTCCCGTTGCGGAGGCTCCGGACGCGCAGGCTCAGTGGCCATGGCTCACGGGCCCATCCCCTCTGCAGCATGTGGGATCCTCCCGGACCGGAGCACGCACCCGTGTCCCCTGCATCGGCAGGCGGACTCTCAACCACTGCACCACCAGGGAAGCCCCAATGACTCCTCTCTTGATTCCTAAAGTCAGGTTGGCTTTTGCTCCAGTGTGACCCTGTACCCCCTTTATTGGCATTGTGATATTTGTCTGTATCACTCACCCACTATGCTGTAAACCCATAACTGCCAGGGCCAGGACTCCCTATAGCATCCGACAATGTTACCCGCAGCATCTAATGCCCAGCAGAGGCCCAGAGCAGGCACTCATGAAATAATTTTTAATTGAATGAAGTACTTCACAGGGATTTATTTCTATAGAAAGCAAGGTAGGTTTATACATCCTGGTACAGGACAGATGATAAATAGACACCTGTTAAGAATTTGAAATTTTTTGCTTATGAAACAGGAAGCACAGTAACATTTCTGTGTGTGTTTGCCCCCAAGAGAGAAGGAGAAGAGAAGGAGCCTGAGGAAGGGAGTGTCTTAGCTACTCTGAAAGTCTAATCCAGCTTCAGCCTTATTTGCCTTAGTCTATGGTCTAGGAAATGGATTGAGTCTAAAGGAGGATGCAGCAGTGCCTCAAAGTGTAGATACAAACCCAAATGAAGAAAAGACAGAATTGCTTCTATGAGTATAGGGAGGTCCATTGTCTTTCTGTCTGACTTACTTCATCCAGTATGACAATCTCTAGGTCCATCCATGTCCCTGAAAATGGCATGTTTTCAAATATTATATGATATCGCTTATGTGTGGAATCTAAAAAATAGAGGCTACAAATGAACTTATCTACACAAAGGAAATAGAGTTACAGATGTAGAAAATAAATTTATGGTTATCAGGGGGTAAGTGGGGAGAGATGAATTGGGAGATTGGGATTGATACATACACACTACTGTATATAAAATAGATAATTAATAAGGCCCTACTGTAGAGCACAGGGAACTCAGTACTCTGTAATGACCTATACGGGAAAAGGATCTAAAAAAGAGTGGATATATGTATATGTATAACTGATTCACTTTGCTGTACACCTGAAACTAACACAACAATGTAAATCAACTATACCCCCAAAATTTTTTTTTAAATCTAAGAAATAGAGCAAACAAAAAGCAATGTTTAAATGGAATCCATACCTACGAAATTAAAATGACTTTTAAGAACAAAAAACAGCCCATTTTCAAGGCTACCTTTGTCCAAACACAACAATTTAGTGATTAATTGAGGAATAAGTTTGACTTTGCAGTGTTCTGGAACTAGGTGGCTAAGCATTCACAAGAGAATTTTATCTGAAGATTTAAATTACCCTACTGTTCCCACAGTCTACCCCATTGTATTTCAAAATCTTATTCAGCTTTTATGGAACTGCAATAATAGCACCTAATCTCGTAGAGAGAGTTTATACATAAATAATCTCATTGGTACTACTAATTAGGCTGTGGATAGGAAGGGTAAGTATTAATATTAATCTTCATTTTTTGAGTTTGAGACCTAAGATGATATGCATGTTATCTTAAGAGCTGAGATTTATTAAGTCTCTGTGCTTTGCCTGCATTATCTCATTTAATGATCACAATAATCCATTGAGTCTGTACTATTATCATCCCATTTTGTGGATGAAAACAACTCAGATTTAGAAAAATTAAGTAATAAAAAAATTAAGTAATATGCCCAAGGTCACTCAGTAGGTAGAAGGAAGAGTTAAAATTCTAACTTGATGCTGTTTTCCACCATTGCTGAGAACTTCCTAGTAGTCTGATTTTGTTGTTTTTGTTTTTCTAATCACCTCATTAATGCTCCACCATGCAACTCAAAATAGATGTAATCTTTTGCATAATTGTTCACTGAAGTAACTGGCCTCTTTTTCAATGCTCTGTATTAAAAGATGTCACCCCACTTCTACCCCACTTCCTTCTCCGGCCTTCTCTTCTTGTAAGATTACAAGAAGAAAAACCTATTCATAGGTTGCTGGGTCGTTTATAAGAATAACTGTAGATGAACACAAGGTTTATTTTTATAACCAAATTACAGTACCAATGTTCATACTCTTTTCTTTCTTCAAAAACAGTTTTTGTTTGCCATACAGATAGCCATCTTCTCATCCAAGAGGTGATGCTTGGAGACAAGGATGATTACTTTGTCACTGCAACTAGTAAGGTTATCCTCCTTAGACTCTTTGGAATGTGAAGAAATATTGGTCTCGTATCTGCCGAGGAAAGAGCATTAAATTGCTGAGTTATTAGGATTTTCATTTTCCAATTTAAATCTGAAACAATTGGTATGCATTTTATGCTGTCTTATTATTCTCTAAACAAGGTTAATTATTCTTAAATGTTCTATTGGGGCAATTTAGATTAAATAGCGAGAAAAGAATCTAAAAAAGAATACATAGATATGTATAACTTAATCTGCATATATATATATATATATATACACACACACATATATATATACTTATATATGCTGTACACTTGAAACTAACACAACTTTGTAAATCAACTATACTTCAATTTAAAAATAAAGAAAAATAGTATCTATTTGTGTTGCTTCCTACCAACCAAGCTGCAAGCCTGATTAAAGTTATACTGGAGATAAAGAACATCCATTATTATCATATGTGCCTAGAATATGAAGTCCATAAGCATCAAACTGATGTTTGGTGCACTGTGAATTTATGTCAGCCTTCAGATGATAGGAAGACGTTAACTCTGCCCTTTTTTATAGCTGTGTTAATTCCGTACTAAGAGTAGCCGCAACCTTAGAGTTTAGAGTAGCAGCCAAATCATCTTATGTTATCACAAGGACTGTAGTTATAGGTACTTGATTACCCAATAGTAAACAGTCACTCTATGGCATTTAGACTCAGTCAACCAGTATTATATGTGAACCACCTTGAATCTTAATGGGGAATAATTTACTTGCCTGGAAAAGGGAAGTTAGAAGCAAATACGAGAAGGAAGCTAACTTTTCACTTACTGCTCTTAAGTCTTTTTTATGATTAAAAAACATAACATGAGGTCTACCCTCTTAACAAATTTTTAAATGTACAGGACAATGTTGTTAACTACAGGTGCTTTGTACAGAAGATCTCTAGAATTTATCCATTTTGCTTGACTGATATTTTATACCCATTGAACTCCAACCCCCTGGCCCTCATTCCACTTTCTACTTCTGAGTCTGACTACTTTAAATATACCATTAAAGTGGAATCAGGAGTACATTTCCTTCTGTGACAGGCTTATTTTCCTTAATGTCCTCAAGGTGCATTCACATTATGTCACATGATAAGATTTCCTTCTAAGGATGACTTTTATTCCCTTGTCTGTGTGTACCACATTACTTTATTCACCTGACATTTAGGTTGTTTCTACCTCATGACTAAGTGAATAATGGTGTGATCAACATAGAAGTGAAAATATCTCTTTGAGGTCCTGTTTTCTATTCTTTTGTATAAACACCCAAAGTGGGATTGCTGGATTATACAGTCATTGTATTTTTCATTTTTTGAGGAACTTGTTATTGGTTTTCGCTAGCAACCAATGATGCACAAGGATTCCAACTTCTCCAACTTCTTACCAATGCTTATTTTGTCTTTTGAATGATAGCCATCCTGACAGGTGTGAGGTGTTCTCTCATTGTGGTTTTGATTTGCATTTCCCTGATGATGAGTGATGTTGAGCATCTTTTCATCATTCTGTTGTTTTATTTATATGTCTTCTTTGGAGAAATGTCTATTCAAGTCCTTTGTCCATTTTTTAATTGGGTTATTTCATGTTGTTGTTTATCATCTTTTCATTCATCTTGAAGGACTCTCTTTACCATTTCTTGTAAGGCAGGTCTAGAGCCAATGAACTCTCTGTTTATGTTTATCTGGGAAAGTCTTTATCTCATTGTATATTTGAAGACAATCTTCAAGTCTTGATTATATATATATATATATATATATATATATATATATATATATATATATATATTTAGATCTTCTATGGTAATTTAAAAGAATAAGTTTACCCTTTGGCCATCAACTCATTGTTACAATAACCTTTATTTCTCTTCTATTTTTCCAATTTTCCTTAGTTATGACATACAGTGTTTTTCTATTTCATAACATATTGGCTATTTCAAATCAATTTATTATTGTAGTGGTTATATCCTAATATCCTAATAGGTAAATAAAAACATCACTTGTCTTTATATAAGACTATATTAGCTTAAATAAACAACTAAACTTTGCTCTCCCAATTTTAGTTCTCTTATCCTGACCCATCATTTGTCTAAGTCTTCTTGGACACAACTAAAGAATCATACCCTATGTTTGAGTAACCTTTAGGATAGGATATTCAGATAAAAATACAGAAGATACTCATGCCAAAAAATATTTGTTGTTTATCTGACATTCAAAGTGAACTTAGTGTCTTTTATTTTTATTGCTAAATATGGCAGATCTACTTTGGAAATCTCCTGAGACTTGTGAATTAAGAAACTCAAGCACCAAAAACAACTTAGCTATTTCTTAGTGATGATGTGGCATATTCCCATTAGAATGAAATCTGAAGATAAAGTAAGATTTATAATAAAACAGTCACCAGTATAAATTTGCAATGTGCCAGATGCAATGCTTGGCTTTTAATAAGAATTTCAGCACCTAATCCTTCCAACTACTGTGTTATAAAAGTAGGAAATTTACAGTTTAGAGAGGTTAATTTGCCAAAAGCTACACCTACCACCAGGATTGTAAACCAGGCTGGCATCACCCAAAGCCTGTGGGCTAACTCCCAGTGCCATCCTGGAAGAAAGAAGCGCCAGGTCCCTGTGACAGAATGTGAGGTGACTTGTTTCATGATCTGAGATAAACCACTATGATAACTATATAACTCGGGCCAAGGTGAATGGAAATATGATATTTATGGTCCCTTCCTTCAATCTTCAATTAATAAGCACTTCTGTGGCAGGCACTGTTCTATGTACAGAGCATAAAATGATAAACAAGACCTACACGATCCCCACTTTTCTCAATATGCAACAAAATACATAATATTCTGAGAGAAACCTCCACAGCAATTGTGGATCAAACATATAAGTAATAAAAATCCCTTCTAACGGGTGAACATGTTTATCATTTCTGAGCTTAGAGCCGTTCAGATGACAAGAAAATGTAAATCTACACATGTCTGAAAAGTTATCACAGAGATAATAATAAAATCAGTTTCTTGGGTATGGCTGTCATGAACAGAAAGAGTGGGAAAATTTCCACTCTTCACATAACAATAGTTTCATAACCTGTGATGGTCTCTTTCATGATCTGAGATAAACAACTATTTAGGGTTTATATACAGATGTAAACAAATCAAAACTTACTGCTCAAATTTATTTGAGAAGCCATGCTAGTAAATTAGAAAGTAGGTCTTATTTTTATTACTCAACTAATTCTCATGTTCTGTAATCTAGGAAAGAATTATTTCTAAACATTTTGAATTTTATTGGGCCAGGTATTATTTCTCTTTGCCTCTGTAAGTAGGATGGTTAATCATTTATTGTCCAAATTAAAGTACCACTGAGCCTGAAAGGAAGAACCATGAATGATTAAGCCTGGATAACAGCAGAGCTGACACATTTGCAGTCTCTTCGTCTCCAGCTCAGAAACTTCAAAGATTACCTTGAAGTTTTGCTGTGATTAGCGCTAGTGACTTTTTCCTTGGTGGGAAAACAAGCGGGTGTGGTACCAACGACCTCATATCAGGATTTGTCCCAGCAGGTTTATGGTGCCATTGTCCGTGATCAGAGCTAAAAATACAGCAAAAGTGAAAATTCTCCCTCGTGGTCATAAACATTTATCCTTCTCCGTGGAGACAGAAACAAAATGCTGGTTAAAACGAGATGAAGAAGGTGAAAATCAGTCGTTGAATAGTTAATAATAAAATATGTAAAATGTGTAAAACTTGTCATCTGTTATAACTAATGGTCTCATTCTTTTTATCTGCAAGTTTATTTGTGCAATGGCTTTAATGCCTGGAAATCCTCAGTAGACATTTTTCCATATTGCCTTAATAGAAGTTTATTACTAGGCTATTTCTCTCTCTTTGTCTTGCTTGAGCTTACTGTTGTCAACTTGATTCCATTTTCCTTGTATTTATGTGCAAATAGGTTGTTAGAGAGAAATGGCAATTAACATTATCCTGACTGCCTTGAACACACTGGAACAGTGTGTTGACAATAATTCAGAGTCTTATGCTTCATTTCTCAACTCTGTGTTGCCTTCCTTCTACTTTAGTTGGAGTTCTATAGAAAATTCTCATTTTTCTTATGTATAAACCTGCAATCCTGCACACATATCCTAAAGAAAGAGTTCACTTTAAATATCAAAGAATTACCATATGCAAGAATGCACACAGGCTATTTACAAATACAGTTGTTCTTTCAAAAAAAGTTGTATTTAATAAAACCTATTCCATTGTACCCATCAAAGTAATAAACCCAAGAGGAAGTGAGAATGATTGCCAGACAAGTTTAAAAAACTCTGTACCTTTGTTTCCGCTTATTAATAGACTTTTACATTAGGGTATTGGGAGGAATAGGATAAAGCAAAAGCCGTATAAAAAGAGAAGAACTCTGGCTTCCCTGGTGGCACAGTGGTTGAGAGTCCGCCTGCCGATGCAGGGGACACGGGTTCGTGCCCCGGTTCGGGAGGATCCCACATGCCGCGGAGTGGCTGGGCCCATGAGCCATGGCCGCTGAGCCTGTGCGTCCGGAGCCTGTGCTCCACAGCGGGAGAGTTCACAACAGTGAGAGGTCCGCATACCGGAAAAAAAAAAAAAAAAAAAGCGTTTGAAGCCAAGAATTCACATACTTCACTGCTGTGTTACAACCTTACCATTACATCATACTTTTACTTTGCACTGTTGGAAAATATGCTATCAAAAAGAACTGAGTTATTGATTTAATTTCTAAGGTGCATAAAGATAATGCACCTTAGAAATTCCTATAGCATGATCGTATAATATCCTTTTCCATTTGAGGAAAAACTGTATGTATGATTTCTTTTCAAGATTTGAAATATTTTCATTCTATACCTGCAAAATATGAAAACTAATTTTGCAAATTTTTGCTTCAAAATCCTCATTCATTGTGTATTTAAAAGATAGATCTAAATATATAGAAATTTTAGGGACCATGATTTATCAGGGCAAGAGTTCACACAAGTATTGACTCAATTTCTCCCTCTGTCTGTCTCTCTCTTTTTCTCTCTCTCGTCAACATCAGGGCACGTCAGGTTGGACATGGCGGTCGTCCAGAGAGATTTGCTCCCAATTATTTTGATCTAATGTTCATTGTCTCTGTGATGACCAAGCAATAGCATGTACTTCATCAAAGACAGGAAATGCATTATTCTTTCTTTGACCTCTAAAGGGGAATTCTTGAGTAGGAAGGTGAGAGGATAGCCCTTAAGACTTTTTAACTGTGCTAATCTGAAAATAAATTAACTACACTTATGTGAAAAGGTAGAAATTCCTAAAAGCACAGCTCCAAGATGGAGGCCCTGATTTTATATTAATCTTTAAATCAAAATGACACCTCCTCTTTTAAATAGCTCTGTACCTCTGAGTCCCAAAATGGGGATACTTGACTCACTTGGAGCCTGCTATTATACTTTTAGCTTGAAGATAAAGAAGATGCTGAAACGTAATCCTGTATCTTAAAGAGTTATATAGTCAAGTCCTTTCTCCCTGCCTTTTCTCATGGTGTGTTTTACCCATGACTGAACCAGCATCATCTGTATCTCTTCTCCTTGTCCTTTCCAAGTCCCCTTCAGTTCTAAGCCTCACGGTTGCTTCTCCGGTCGGCTCACTGGAGGTCTGGTACCCAATTATCTTATTTCCCCTTTTCAGTATGTGTGTATATGTGTGAGTGTGACAGGACATCTGTGTGTTCTCCCACTTTGGAGACACATGACTATTAATGAGAATTAATCGGTTTAATGCTTTCTCCTCCTCTCAACTCAATTTTACCCCTACATAAAATTAGGGATGACTTTTACTCTATACTTCAAGGTGAAGCTCAGAAAACCATAAAAAATAATTTTATCAAAAGGTATTTGATTCCTACCTTATTCCATACACAAAATATTAATTTGAGATAAATACTATGCCTCAACTTAATAGCTAAAGCTATAAAGCTTCTAGAATAAAACCTAGGAGGATATCTTCATGACCTTGGCTTGACACAGATTTCTGAGACAGAATACACAAAAAAATTAACAATAAAAGAAAAATTCAATAAATTGGACCTCATCGAAGTTTAAACTTCTGTACATTAAAAATATCATTAGAAAATTAATAGGCAAGATAGTCTGGTGAAATATTAACAAAAACATATATTTGACAAAGATTGACAAAATGTTAACATTTCTGGTCTGTAGGAAAATAAGACATTCCTTCATACCATCTAGAAATAAAATTTAAAAGACTGACACAATATTGGTAAGAATATGAAGCAACTGAACCCTCATACATTGCTGGTTGGAGATCTGTAAAACCCGACAATTCCATTCACAAATGTAAACTTGCCTGAAGAACTGAAAACTTAGGTCCTCAAAACCTTGCACATATGTTCATAGCATCTCTATTCATAATAGTCCAAAGGAAAAAAATAACCCAAGTGTTCACTATTGGGAGAGTAATATGATATTAAACAAAATAATAAAGACAAAAAATAGATTCTGTGTCAAAGCAGAACTTTTATTGGGGGTAACACAGGGGAAAGGAAACGAGCTTGTCCTGAAGCTACTGCCACATGACTTCGTTATTGGCTGGGTATTGCCAAAAATAGTGTGACCTTGGCTCAAAAATTGAGGCAGACCCTGCAGAAGTTTGCAGAAAGAGGCTGTCAGTAAGCACACTGCTGGCACCCAACAAGGAGTCCTTTCTTGGGGGGGGCATTTACACAGGGCACCTCTATGCTTCCACCCTGTGAGGCTTAAATTATGTACATTTGCAAACTAACCTGTGGTACCAGGTTTGATGATGGTGGTTGCCTTTAGGGAACAGAAAGACATTAGCTAGCAGTTCAGAAGGGTTAAGAGAGGTTATATGGGGCTGGCAATGTCCTGTTTCCTAACCTAAGTGCAGGTTACATAGGTACATTTATTTCATCACTTGTCATCAGGCTATACTCTTGTGATGTGTAGACTGTTTGTATATATTTGATTTAATTCAAAGAAGAGCAATTTCAGTAATTTCAGGAATGAGAATGTAAACCAGATGACATTTGGGTGAATGAGTGAATGGTGGAAAAATTTAGAATACACACACACACACACACACACATACATATATATAAAAAGCAAACATACAGAAAACAGCTTCTGTTGTCCTGTGTTGAAAGACAAGAGACTTATGAAAGTATAAGTGATTACAATATCAAGATACTTATTATTGAAGTGTCATATTAGAAGTCAAATTAGCTAAGTTTAATCTAAAATCTAATAAAATGTGTAAATTAATGGACTTTGAAATATAAAAATAGCCTATAAATCTTATCTAAATTCTTGCAATGTATTCATCTTTCCTGAAACAAATCTCATTTTTCTTCTTCAAATTTCTACTTTTAAAGTTAATATAAGTGACAAGTTAATTAAATGTTAGTGCATAGTAAATATTTGTTGAATTGAATTAAATCTATCAAAAGTAGGCTAACACAAATTTCATTTGTATTATTATTACACAAATTTCATTTGTATGATTTCTCCTGACACTGGGAGTCATAATATGTAAAACCTCATGCCTGTCCTTTTTTCAGCACATATACAATATAGAGGCATTGATAAAGCCACCATATGTGAGGCACTATTCCAGTTCCAAGGGATAAAAAGATAAATACAACACAGCCCTTATCATAAAGAAATAAAACAGCAGCCTAAGAAAATGCACTCGTATAATCAACCAAACTACAATATAATGAGGGCTACACTCGCAGTGAAAGAAAGAAGATATGGAAGCACAGAGAACCAAGGTACTGCATTTCTTTCTTTAATATCAGGGAAAAGCCCCTGCTACTAAAAAAACCAAGAAGTTTCCTGTAAAGTGTAAATAAGAGTTCGCCCAGCGAATAGGCAAAGGATGGACATTTCAGGCAGGGAGAAAACATGATTCAAGGCAGAGGGTGAAAGGTGAACCCTTGTGCTGCTCTCGGGATTGTTGGAGGCTATAAAGGGGCGTAAGTTGACCCAGGATGTGAAGGAGGAAAGGCAAAGCAGACTGGTGGACAAAACTGGAGGGTGTAGTTGGGGAATGGACAAGGGGCTTCAGGATGGATGGAGGGACCCAGGACTGTAATAGAAAAGCAGGCTTTTTTTTTTTTTTTTTTTTTTCCTGTACGCAGGCCTCTCGCTGTTGTGGCCTCTCCCGCTGCGGAGCACAGGCTCCGGACACGCAGGCTCAGCGGCCATGGCTCACGGGCCCAGCTGCTCCGTGGCACACGGGATCCTCCTGGACCAGGGAACGAACGCGTGTCCCTTGCATCGGCAGGCAGACTCTCAACCACTGCGCTACCAGGGAAGCCCCTGGATATATTTTGATGGTATCATCAACCAGTTTAGTGGACAGATTAGATGTAGCATATAGGAGCAAAGGAAGAGTCAAGAATGACTGCTAGGTTTTAAGCCTGAGCAATGAGAAGGATGGACATGCGATTTAGAGAGATGTCAGGAGGACAAAAGATAATTAGTTTTGTGGGTTTTTTTTTTTTAACTTTCTTAAGCAATATCCTTATTTTCTTTTCTTTTTTTTCTTTTTATTAAATCAGTTATACATATACATATGTTCCCATATCCCCTCCCTTTTGCGTCTCCCTCCCACCCTCCCTATCCCACCCCTCCAGGCGGTCACAAAGCACCGAGCTGATCTCCCTGTGCTATGCGGCTGCTTCCTACTAGCTATCTACCTTACGTTTGGTAGTGTATATATGTCCATGCCGCTCTTTCACTTTGTCACAGCTTACCCTTCCCCCTCCCCATATCCTCAAGTCCATTCTCTAGTAGGTCTGTGTCTTTATTCCTGTCTTACCCCTATGTTCTTCATGACATTTTTTTCCTTAAATTCCATATATGTGTGTCAGCATACAGTATTTGTCTTTCTCTTTCTGACTTACTTCACTCTGTATGACAGACTCTAGGTCTATCCACCTCATTACAAATAGCTCAATTTCATTTCTTTTTATGGCTGAGTAATATTCCATTGTATATATGTGCCACATCTTCTTTACCCATTCATCCGATGATGGACACTTAGGTTGTTTCCATCTCCAGGCTACTGTAAATAGGGCTGCTATGAACATTTTGGTACATGTCTCTTTTTGAAATATGGTTTTCTCAGGGTATATGCCCAGTAGTGGGATTGCTGGGTCATATGTTAGTTCTATTCGTAGTTTTTTAAGGAACCTCCATACCGTTCTCCATAGTGGCTGTACCAATTCACATTCCCACCAGCAGTGCAAGAGTGTTCCCTTTTTTCCACACCCTCTCCAGCATTTATTGTTTCTAGATTTCTTGATGATGGCCATTCTGACTGGTGTGAGATGATATCTCATTGTAGTTTTGATTTGCATTTCTCTAATGAGTAAAGATGTTGAGCATCCTTTCATGTGTTTGTTGGCAATCTGTATATCTTTTTTGGAGAAATGTCTATTTAGGTTTTCTGCCCATTTTTGTATTGGGTTGTTTGTTTTTTTGTTATTGAGCTGCTTGAGCTGCTTATAAATTTTGGAGATTAATCCTTTGTCAGTTGCTTCATTTGCAAATATTTTCTCCCATTCTGAGGGTTGTCTTTTGGTCTTGTTTATGGTTTCCTTTGCTGTGCAAAAGCTTTTAAGTTTCATTAGGTCCCATGTGTTTATTTTTGTCTTTATTTCCATTTCTCTAGGAGGTGGGTCCAAAAGGATCTTGCTGTGATTTATGTCATAGAGTGTTCTGCCTATGTTTTCCTCTAAGAGTTTGATAGTGTCTGGCCTTACATTTAGGTCTTTAATCCATTTTGAGCTTATTTTTGTGTATGGTGTTAGGGAGTGATCTAATCTCATACTTTTACATGTCCCTATCCAGTTTTCCCAGCACCACTTATTGAAGAGACTGTCCTTTCTCCACTGTACATTCCTGCCTCCTTTATCAAAGATAAGGTGACCATATGTGCGTGGTTTTATCTCTGGGCTTTCTATCCTGTTCCATTGATCTATCTTTCTGTTTTTGTGCCAGTACCATACTGTCTTGATTACTGTAGCTTTGTAGTATAGTCTGAAGTCTGGGAGCCTGATTCCTCCAGCTCCATTTTTCGTTCTCAAGATTGCTTTGGCTATTCGGGGTCTTTTGTGTTTCCATACAAATTGTGAAATTTTTTGCTGTAGTTCTGTGAAAAATGCCAGTGGTAGTTTGATAGGGATTGCATTGAATCTGTAGATTGTTTTGGGTAGTAGAGTCATTTTCACAATGTTCATTCTTCCAATCCAAGAACATGGTACATCTCTCCATCTATTTGTATCATCTTTAATTTCTTTCATCAGTGTCTTATAATTTTCTGCATACAGGTCTTTTGTCTCCTTAGGTAGGTTTATTCCTAGATATTTTATTCTTTTTGTTGCAATGGTAAATGGGAGTGTTTCCTTGATTTCACTTTCAGATTTTTCATCATTAGTATATAGGAATGCCAGAGATTTCTGTGCATTAATTTTGTATCCTGCTACTGTACCAAATTCATTGATTAGCTCTAGTAGTTTTCTGGTAGCATCTTTAGGATTCTCTATGTATAGTATCATGTCATCTGCAAACAGTGACAGCTTTACTTCTTCTTTTCCAATTTGGATTCCTTTTATTTCCTTTTCTTCTCTGATTGCTGTGGCTAAAACTTCCAAAACTAGGTTGAATAAGAGTGGTGAGAGTGGGCAACCTTGTCTTGCTCCTGATCTTAGTGGAAATGGTTTCAGTTTTTCACCATTGAGGATGATGCTGGCTGTGGGTTTGTCATATATGGCCTTGATTAGGTTGAGGAAAGTTCCCTCTATGCCTACTTTCCACGGGGTTTTTATCATAAATGGGTGTTGAATTTTGTCGAAAGCTTTCTCTGCATCTATTGAGATGATCATATGCTTTTTCTCCTTCAATTTGTTAATATGGTGTATCACGTTGATTGATTTGCATACATTGAAGAATCCTTGCATTCCTGGAATAAACCCCACTTGATCATGGTGTATGAGCCTTTTAATGTGCTGCTGGATTCTGTTTGCTAGTATTTTGTTGAGGATTTTTGCATCTATGTTCATCAGTGATATTGGCCTGTAGTTTTCTTTCTTTGTGACATCCTTGTCTGGTTTTGGTATCAAGGTGATGGTGGCCTCGTAGAATGAGTTTGGGAGTGTTCCCCCCTCTGCTATATTTTGGAAGAGTTTGAGAAGGATAGGTGTTAGCTCTTCTCTAAATGTTTGATAGAATTCACCTGTGAAGCCATCTGGTCCTGGGCTTTTGTTTGTTGGAAGATTTTTTTATCACAGTTTCAATTTCAGTGCTTGTGATTGGTCTGTTCATATTTTCTATTTCTTCCTGATTCAGTCTTGGCAGGTTGTGCATTTCTAAGAATTGGTCTATTTCTTCCAGGTTGTCAATTTTATTGGCATAGAGTTGCTTGTAGTAATCTCTCATGATCTTTTGTATTTCTGCAGTGTCAGTTGTTACTTCTCCTTTTTCATTTCTAATTCTATTGATTTGAGTCTTCTCCCTTTTTTTCTTGATGAGTCTGGCTAATGGTTTATCAATTTTGTTTATCTTCTCAAAGAACCAGCTTTTAGTTTTATTGATCTTTGCTATCATTTCCTTCATTTCTTTTTCATTTATTTCTGATCTGATTTTTATGATTTCTTTCCTTCTGCTAACTTTGGGATGTTTTTGTTCTTCTTTCTCTAATTGCTTTAGGTGCAAGGTTAGGTTGTTTATTTGAGATGTTTCCTGTTGCTTAAGGTGGGATTGTATTGCTATAAACTTCCCTCTTAGAACTGCTTTTGCTGCATCCCATAGGTTTTTGGTCGTCGTGTCTCCATTGTCATTTGTTTCTAGGTATTTTTTAATTTCCTCTTTGATTTCTTCAGTGATCACTTCGTTATTAAGTAGTGTATTGTTTAGCCTCCATGTGTTTGTAGTTTTTACAGGTCTTTTACTGTAATTGATATCTAGTCTCATAGCATTGTGGTCAGAAAAGATACTTGATACAATTTCAATTTTCTTAAATTTACCAAGGCTTGATTTGTGACCCAAGATATGATCTATCCTGGAGAATGTTCCATGAGCACTTGAGAAAAATGTGTATTCTGTTGTTTTTGGATGGAATGTCCTATAAATATCAATTAAGTCCATCTTGTTTAATGTATCATTTAAAGCTTGTGTTTCCTTATTTATTTTCATTTTGGATGATCTGTCCATTGGTGAAAGTGGGGTGTTAAAGTCCCCTACTATGATTGTGTTACTGTCGATTTCTCCTTTTATGGCTGTTAGTATTTGCCTTATGTATTGAGGTGCTCCTATGTTGGGTGCATAAATATTTACAATTGTTATATCTTCTTCTTGGATCGATCCCTTGATCATTATGTAGTGTCCTTCTTTGTCTCTTCTAGTAGTCTTTATTTTAAAGTCTATTTTGTCTGATATGAGAATTGCTACTCCAGCTTTCTTTTGGTTTCCATTTGCATGGAATATCTTTTTCCATCCCCTTACTTTCAGTCTGTATGTGTCTCTAGGTCTGAAGTGGGTCTCTTGTAGACAGCATATATATGGGTCTTGTTTTTGTATCCATTCAGCCAATCTGTGTCTTTTGGTGGGAGCATTTAGTCCATTTACATTTAAGGTAATTATCAATAAGTATGTTCCTATTCCCATTTTCTTAATTGTTTTGGGTTCGTTATTGTAGGTCTTTTCCTTCTGTTGTGTTTCTTGCCTAGAGAAGTTCCTTTAGCATTTGTTGTAAAGTTGGTTTGGTGGTGCTGAACTCTTTCAGCTTTTGCTTGTCTGTAAACGTTTTAATTTCTCCATCAAATCTGAATGAGATCCTTGCTGGGTAGAGTAATCTTGGTTGCAGGTTTTTCTCCTTCATCACTTTAATTATGTCCTGCCACTCCCTTCTGGCTTGTAGAGTTTCTGCTGAGAGATCAGCTGTTATCCTGATGGGGATTCCCTTGTGTGTTATTTGTTGTTTTTGCCTTGCTGCTTTTAATATGATTTCTTTGTGTTTAATTTTTGACAGTTTGATTAATATGTGTCTTGGCGTATTTCTCCTTGGATTTATTCTGTAGGGGACTCTCTGTGCCTCCTGGACTTGATTAACTATTTCCTTTCCCATATTAGGGAAGTTTTCAACTATAATCTCTTCAAATATTTTCTCAGTCCCTTTCTTTTTCTCTTCTTCTTCTGGAACCCCTATAATTCGAATGTTGGTGCGTTTAACGTTGTCCCAGAGGTCTCTGAGACTGTCCTCTGTTCTTTTCATTCTTTTTTCTTTATTTTCCCTTGCAGCAGTTATTTCCACTATTTTATCTTCCACCTCACTTATCCGTTCTTCTGCCTCAGTTATTCTGCTATTGATCCCATCTAGAGTATTTTTTATTTCATTGATTGTGTTTTTAATCGATGCTTGATTCATCTTTAGTTCTTCTAGGTCCTTGTTAACTGTTTCTTGCATTTTGTCTATTCTATTTCCAAGATTTTGGATCTGGGACATAGAATCTTGGATCATCTTTACCATCATTATTCTGAATTCTTTTTCAGGTAGACTGCCTATTACCTCTTCATTTGTTAGGTCTGGTGGGTTTTTATCTTGCTCCTTCTCCTGCTGTGTGTTTTTCTGTCTTCTCATTTTGCTTATGTTACTGTGTTTGGGGTCTCCTTTTTGCAGGCTGCAGGTTTGTAGTTCCCGTTGTTTTTGGTGTCTGTCCCCAGTGGCTAAGGTTGGTTTAGTGGGTTGTGTAGGCTTCCTGGTGGAGGGGACTAGTGCCTGTGTTCTGGTGGGTGAGGCTGGATCTTGTCTTTCTGGTGGGCAGGTCCACGTCTGGTGGTGTGTTTTGGGGTGTCTGTGGACTTTTTATGATTTTAGGCAGCCTCTCTGCTAATGGGTGGCGTTGTGTTCCTGTCTTGCTAGTTGTTTGGCATAGGGTGTCCAGCACTGTAGCTTGCTGGTCGTTGAGTGAAGCTGGGTGCTGGTGTTGAGATGGAGATCTCTGGAAGATTTTCGCCGTTTGATATTATGTGGAGCTGGGAGGTCTCTTGTGGACCAGTGTCCTAAAGTTGGCCCTCCCCCCTCAGAGGCACAGCACTGACTCCTGGCTCCTCAATTTGGGATGATTTGTTGTCCATTCATGTATTCCACAGATGCAGGGTACATCAAGTTGATTGTGGAGCTTTAATCCGCTGCTTCTGAGGCTGCTGGGAGAGGTTTCCCTTTCTCTTCTTTGTTCTCACAGCTCCTGGGTCTCAGCTTTGGATTTGGCCCCGCCTCTGCCTGTAGGTCGCCGGAGGGCGTCTGTTCTTCACTCAGACAGGACAGGGCTAAAGGAGCAGCCTCTTCGGGGACTCTGGCTCACTCAGGCCGGGCGGGAGGGAGGGGCACGGAGTGCGGGGCGAGCCTGCAGCGGCAGAGGTCGGCGTGACGTTGCACCAGCCCGAGGCGCGCCGTGCGTTCTCCCAGGGAAGCCGCCCCTGGATCCCTGGACCCCGGCAGTGGCGGGCTGCACAGGCTCCCGGCAGGGCGGTGTGGACAGTGACCTGCGCTCGCACACAGGCCTCCCGGCGGCGGCAGCAGCAGCCCCAGCGTCCCACGCCCGTCACTGGGCTCCGCCCTTTCAGTCGTGACTGGCGCCCGTCTGTGGAGCCCCTTTAAGCAGCGCTCTTAATCCCCTCTCCTCGCGCACCAGGAAACCAAGAGGGAAGAAAAAGTGTCTTGCCTCTTCGGCAGCTCCAGAGTTTTCCCGGACTCCCTGCCGGCCAGCTGTGGCACACCAGCCCCCTTCAGGCTGAGTTCTCGCCGCCAGCCCCTCTCCTCTCTGCGCTCCGACCGAAGCCCGAGCCTCAGCTTCCAGCGCCGCCTGCCCCGGCGGGCGAGCAGACAAGCCTCTCGGGCTGGTGAGTGCCGCTCGGCACCGATCCTCTGTGCGGGAATCTCTCCGCTTTGCCCTACCCAGGTATGTGGGGAGTTTCTTGCCTTTTGGGAGGTCTGGGGTCTTCTGCCAGCATTCAGTAGGTGTTCTGTAGGAGTTGTTCCACGTGTAGCTGTATTTCTGGTGTATCCGTGGGGAGGAAGGTGATCTCCACGTCTTACTCTTCTGCCATCTTACCCGGAAGTCTCGAAAAGCAGGCTTTGAGGACAAAAGATGGGACGCCAGAAAAGGGAAGCCTAGAAAGGCAGAGAAGTCAGAGCAAGAGACAGGGAGACTATTACTCAGACATAGAAAAGAACGAAGTAATGCCATTTTCAGAAACATGGATGTAGATGATCATACTCATGAAGAAAGTCAGACAGAGAAAGACAAATACCATATGATATCACTTATATGTGGAATCTAGTAAATGATACTCATGAACTTATTTACAAAACAGAAACAGACTCACAGACATAGAAAACAAACTTATGGTTACCAAAGGGGAAAGGGGGGGGATAAATTGGGAAATTGGGATTAACATATACACACTACTATATACGAAATAGATAACTAATAATAACCTACTGTATAGCACAGAGAACTCTACTCAATATCTTCTAATAAACTATAATGGAAGAGAATCTGAAAAATAATATATATATATATGTATACATTTTTGAATCACTTTGCTGTACACTTGAAACATTGTAAACCAGATATACTTCAATTTAAAAACGAGAGAGATGGGACTTCCCTGGTGGCACAGTGTTTAAGAATCCACCTGCCAATGCAGGGGACACAGGTTCGAGCCCTGGTCTGGGAAGATCCCACGTGCCGTGGAGCAACTAAGCCCATGCACCACAACTAATGAGCCCGTGTGCCACAACTACTGAAGCCCATGTGCCACAACTACTGAAACCCGTGTGCCACAACTACTGAGCCCACGTGCCACAACTACTGAAGCCCGCGTGCCACAACTACTGAAGCCTGCGCTCCTAGAGCCCATGCTCCTCAACAAGAGAAGCCACCACATAGAGAAGCCCGCGCACCACAACAAAGAGTAGCCCCTGCTCGCTGCAACTAGAGAAAGCCTGCGCACAGCAACAAAGACTCAATGCAGCCAAAAATAAACAAATAAATTTATTTTTAAAAAAAAGAGGGAGAGACAAGGAGAGAAAAACAGACAGAGAAGTGGAAGGGATTCAACAGTGTGTTAACCCCAAAATCCAGGGAAGAGGAGACTTCAATAAGAAGACAGCCAGCAGGGTGAGAAGTTGTGCAGAAGGCCTGCAGGATGAGCACTGAAGAGGAAACCTTGGCTCCACAGGTAGGAAGTGGTGGTCACAGATGGGGCGGGAAAGTCAGGATTCAGGGGACCCAGGAGGCCAAGCGGGGGGGAGCCAGGATGCAGGGGACCCAGGAGGCCAAACGGAGTTGGGGAGCCAGGATGCAGGCGACCCAGGAGGACAAGCGGGGGGTGAGCCAGGATGCAGGGGACCCAGGAGACCAAGCGTGGGAGGAGCCAGGATGCGGGGGACCCAGGAGACCAAGCGTGGGTGGAGCCAGGATGCAGGGGACCCAGGAGACCAAGCGGGGGGCGGAGCCAGGATGCAGGGGACTCAGGAGACCAAGCGTGGGTGGAGCCAGGATGCAGGGGACCCAGGAGACCAAGCGTGGGGGGTAGCCAGGATGCAGGGGACCCAGGAGGCCAAGCAGGGGGGAGAGCCAGGATGCAGGGGACCCAGGAGACCAAGGGGGGTGGGTGGCCAGATGCCTGCCTGTCGGTTCTAGAACTCTTGTTGCTGCGCATTTGAGAAAGGGAAGAAACAGATGGGGCACTGTTCGCAAAGACAAAGAGAAGGGAACTTTTTGTTTTTAAAAACTGGAAAGGCACAAGTACAGCTGAGTAAGAATAAGCTGAGTGGAATAAGCCTATAGAGAAGGAATAATTGAAGATTTCAGAAAGGAGGTAAGAGGACTACTGGAAAGAAATATTCTGTTTTTTTCCCTTTGAACTCCGATGTACGGAAGAAAGAATGAGCACAAGCATGGGGATATGGAGAAGCAGAGGGACTGATCTCACAAGTGAACTTGGCTGAGGACTGTAACAAACCCACAGCAGAAAAGGCTACACTAACATTTTGTAGAAACAACTCAGACCCTAGAGTCTCCGGAATAAGATGTCCTGTATTAAACCATTTGGTGCCAGAATTTGACTGATGGCTCAACCTGAAATCTTGCCTCAAAAACCCCTACAAAACAGAAGTAGAGTCACAGATGCAGAAAACAAATTTATGGTTACCGGGGGTTGGGGGGGGAGGAGGGGAGGGATAAACTGGGAGATTGGGATGGACATATACACACTGCTATAAATAAAATAGATAACTAATAAGGACCTGCTGTACAGCACAGGGAACTCCACTCAATACTCTGTAATGACCTATATGGGAACACAGTGTGAAAAAGAGGGGATATATGTATATGTGTAACTGATTGACTTTGTTGTACAGCAGAAACTAACACAACATTGTAAATCAACTCTATTCCTCCAATAAAAAAATAAAAGTAAAACCCTACAGTGACTCACCGATGTCGTGTACATGTCCCACATCCTCCCTTCTCCCTGTGTCTACTTCCCTCCATCCTCAGGACAGATCACACAATTTGTCTGCCTCTAGTGCTGCCCGGGCTGGCTCTGCCCAAGACCCAGAACCCCTGCAGGGAGCCTTCTGGGTGAGGACACCCCTCCCCAGCCACCACTTTCTCCTCCCTGGACCATTTAGATCTGCTGAGGCTGATGCTGAGGTGATCAGGTGATGCTGAGCCTATTGTAAATACAACAAGAATATGATCATCACAGCAACCTCCTGAAAAGTTGGGACCATGAGGCCCAGAGAATGAAATGCATTAACTTGGACCAAGTTTCACAGGCAGTAAGTGCTACTGAGAGGGTCAAACCCAGGCAGCAGTTACTCTGAAATCCCTGACTGGGACCCCCTTAATCCCATCAAGAATGGGTGGAGAGGCCGGCCTGAGAAAACGGTATTCATGCTTTCAGATATTATTCTCTGGGCAAAATTGAGGTAAAGGCTTTGGAAATTTAGGCCTGAATTTTCAAAGGACTCCAGTGGGCTTGTGTTTTGAGCATTTGCAACTAAATAGTTCATGATTAATTCCAAAATAATTCAAACTGTTCTCCAAAGGAAATTAAATGAAGTGGAACTGCACTCGACACTTTCAAATACAACTAAGCTCTTCTCACCTCCTTCAGAAATCCTTCCGTTTTACACAGGGTTTAGTGTCTTAAACTCTCTAAATATGACATAAGTAACACATGAGAGTGCAGATGAATTTATTACTTAAGTTACTTTCTGTAAAGTCCAAGTGTCCAGGGAAAGTTAAAGTTTACTTTATTGTATTTTCAAATGTGAAACAATGAAATAATGCCATTTGCAGCAACATTGATGGACGTAGAGATTATCATACTAAGTGTAGTAAGTCAGAGAAAGACAAATATTGTATGATATCACTTATATGCGGAATCTAAAAGAATGATACAAATGAACTTATTTACAAAACAAATATACACACAGAAATAGAAAACAAACTTATGACTACCAAAAGAGGTAAAGAGGGGTGGGATAAATTAGGAGTATGGGATTAACAGATACACACTAGAATATACAAAATATAAACAACAAGGCCCTACACTGGGAACTATATTCAATATCTTATAAGAACCTATAATGGAAAAGAATCTGCAACTGTATACCTGAGACCAACACAGTATTGTAAATCAACTATAGTTAAATTAAAAATAAATAAAATAAAAACAAAAAATGAAACAACAAAAAAGTGCATATTTTATCACTGGAGTAATTTAGCAGCCTCAAACCAAAGAAGGATAGACAAAAATGAAATCTCCTTTATCAAGAAGAAAATGTCTGTAAATATAAATATATGTGAATATTCACAGTTTTTCATTGCAATTGTCAGAGTTGCAGCTGCACCAGACACACTCTGTGAAACGGTCCTGTTAGTATTTCATTTTCACTGATGACACATCTAGGGGTGGTTAGTAAAGGACTCATGCTTCATGCAAAATTCTACACATGTATCATCAAATTATTAGTAATAATAGCTAAATCCTAAGAATTGCCTCTTTTTTGTAAGTTAGGTGGCTATTGAAAGACTAAATAAGACAAACCCCAGGTTCTCTAGAGTTTGAGGTCGAAGGAGTTGGGAACAAGAGAACCCTCAGGCAAAATAACGAGTTGAGAACTTGGGGCAGCTCCTGTCCCAGAAGGCACACAATAGATCAGCAGCCTTCCAAGTCTCTGCGGGTCCACACTGGCTCTGCAGCAGAAGTTTAATGCCAAGTTCTGTTTAGATCAATGACTTCCAAACTGAAAGCATCAGGCTCACCTGGACATTTGTTTAAACTTCAGCTTCTTGTCCAATATCCTAAAAGTTTCTGTATCAATAAAACTAAAGTAGGATACAGAAATCTGCATTTACATCACTTCCGGGGACTCTGATACTGTTGGTTTAGGCACAGAGCTCTGAAAAATGTGCATTTTGATCATCTACTCAGAATAAGAAAATATCAGAGCAGAAAGTTCTAAATTTAGCTTTTTCTTACCTGCATTATCACGTCACAACAATGTTAATCTAATCAAATTTGACAGGAAATCAGAGAGAATTTGAAATTATCTGTTAGTTATTACTTTTTTTAAAGTTAGCCTTTGTTTCTTAAGCTGGCGGTGGATACACTGGTATTCTTTCTATTGTTATTACTCTTTTTGCCTTTTTTTTTTTGGCCACGCGGCATGAGTGGTCTTAGTTCCCCAACCAGGGATCAAACCCTCGCCCCCTTCAGTGGAATCATGGCGTCTGAACCACTGGACCTCCAGGGAGTCCCTGTCTGTGAGTTACTAGTAATGAACTTTTCGCCTAAATGCACACTGGATCTTGAGATATTGGCCAATCAAGTACAGCTGTCTAATTTACAAAATAACTAAGTATATTGAAATGAATTGAAGGTAGGTACTCAAAATCTCATCCTGACAAGGGTGAATGAACCAAATGTTTGGTCATTCAACGGTTTGGTCTCTGCAGCAGCCAGAGTGACCCTAGATAAATAGCTCTAGATCTATAGATCATTTCACCTTTACTCTGTGGCTTCTTGCTACCTGTACCCTGATTTTCAAAGCCTTCCACTGCAGCTTCTCACTTCTTGGGTTACTCTCCAGGCAGGCGGAGACTTGCCAGGCTCTCTCTGGTCTGTCTTCCCTGCGTCCATAACTCTCTTTCCCATCCTCCTTCCCCTCTTTGCCTGGCTACCTTCCACTCAACAATCTTTCTTCAGGTTATACCTAAAAAAAGTCATTCCTTTACTAGACCTTTCCAACACATTTGGAACTTCGTATGTCATACTAAAGTACTCGGCACTTTCACTATTAAAACAATTGCACCTTATTGCAAATTACTAGTTAAATTCTTTATTTTCCTTGATAGTATAAACTGAGGTCAGGGGCCAGGACTCTCCTTCTCACTGCCCACCACTGCCATCATAATACCTGTTTATTTAATTCTTTTAAAAAAAGAGAGTTTAGAGTACCTTTTAGGTAAATACAGGCAAAAACAGATTCATATGTCTTCAATCATCTCCCTAAAAACTTAGGTTACCAAGAAGTATAACAGAAGTGCCTGGGGTTTAAATGGGGCCAATAATCTGGGTTACTCAGTACAGTGACTCCTAAGAGGAAGTCAGTAATTTTATTTATGGCTGGTGGAAAATATACAAAGATCCAATGTTCTTAGGAAGCTTTGAGAATTTGAAATTCTGTGTAAATTTTTTTCTTTGAATGACTCATAAAACAAACTAAAAAGACAAACAAACGAAATCACACTAAATTCCTTATAGAAAATGAAAGTGCTGCAGAAATGGTAATGGGTTATTGTCACTTTGCCAATGAATATATTGACATTCTGACTTTCATGTAACCTTTCAAACGTGCTCTACAAAGAGCTGCAGATTTGGAGATGAGCCGACTTGTTTTAAAGGAAGAGAATTTATACCAAGAGTAAAGGTCCCATGACTGAGCACTTGAAGTAAGCATTATAAGGCAACATCAATAGGGCAAGGACATTCTCTTAGGCAATGAATCTAAAGAAATTTCTGTTTCTGAAATCAGCCACAATGTTTAAATAACTCAACTAGAATGCTTTTCATCCTTGGGGTAAAATTTATACTGGTTTACTATAATTAAGACCTAAGAAGTAATGAACTATAGCAAATACAAAAATACATAGAATCTGTTGAACATTAAGCTTCCTATTTAGTGAAATAGGACAGGCTATCCAATAGAATGAGGGGTAGAAAAGGGTACAAGCAAAAAATGTGATGAGGAAATTTTCAAAATATTAGTTTGCCTTGTTCATAGATTTTCTTTCACTTACACCTATTAGTCACTGTCTGTGGTACAAATGACTTTCGTCTCTAATTAAACATACTATATTTACTTTCTAGGTTTTTCATATTAATCGTGTTAGCATCTGATATTCATTTTTGTGTGATTTAAGACCTAGGTATGTGATGTAGTGGAATTACATTTATATAGATTTTTTAATGTACCAGCTATAGTAGCAGACATATTAAAGAGAGTGACTCATATAGCAATCATGCAAATGCTCTGTCATGAATATAATGAAAGAGCCGTGACATTTTTTTTTTACAATGTCATTTTATAATATGCCTTTATTAACTTTGATGTGTTTGAGGCATAGCTCCTGAATGGTTACTGTGATAGATTGGTTTGTGCTAACGATTAGGTCTTTTTTTTTTTTTTTTTTTTAATGAAATTGCTCCTTGGAATGGGAAATGTGGTTTATTTTGAGAATGATCCTGTTTAATGTTTTAGCCTAAGAAAGGTTTGAGGGAAATTAACTGTTCTGTGGTTCATGAATTATTTCTGGCCTCTATCACCATCTCTCATAAAGAGATGGGGAAAACAAGCCATAATAACCCCACTGGTGATCACTACCATATACAATAAGTGACATTACTAAAATAAAAATATATGTCTATTTCTCATTCTGTTGTTGCATTCTCCAGTTTGTCACCTTAAACACTGAAAAGTTGAGTGACAGACTTAAACTGGTGAAGTCTGGACCCCAAATGACAATATAGTACTTTCCATTTATAAGACATTTGGTCCCAGAACATCTAAGCACTTTGAATATTTTAAAGGATTTTAGTTGACACTGCTAAGACAATAAGAAATAGGGGATTGCTATCATCATTATGTGTCCTATTTAAGGAGTAGCTTTCATAACAACAAAAAACTACTTGTATAGGAGAGAAGAAATGCAGAGGGGAGCTGGTGTTATGATTTTCAGTTTGAATAATAGAAAATGCCCTGAAGGTTGTTCTCTTCTGCAAATGGTCAGGTCTTTCTACAGCCATGATTTATTTTAATAGAAGCTGGAACAGGTGTGGTCTCTCTTTGCCAAAGTCTTGCCGAAGTTCATACCTGCCCTGGGCTTCAGGTTTCAGATCTGTTTAGCAAGATTGCTGAATGGCATGCAACCCAAGAACTTCTATCTTATTACACAAACAGAATACTGACTTACTATGAAAGCCTTTATCTGAAAGTCCAGTTTCTCATTTTGAATTTGGAGAAACTAATGTACATGATCTCAATGATGTTGGTATGAAGGTTTGTCTTAGGAAAATTGTCTTCATGGCAAAAGTTTTAACAAAATGAACATTAAAGTGGAGGCATATGCTGAACAATTTTATTTCCCCAAATAAATGTCAACGTTGGCCGAGGACCAAACATGGTACTTTTCAAAAGTTGGAATAATTATTACCAAAGTGAATAGCAAGAAAAGAAGGAGGGCAATGGAAAAGTGTGTTTTCGTTGCTTGGGATACAACAGTTTTGCCATGAACTCTCTGAAAAAATAAATATAAGAAGGGCAAAGGGAAAAAAAAAATGAAGAGTTTCCAGACTCCAATTAAATATAGGGTTTTCACCTTAGGTCAAATACCATTTACTGACTTTATAAAAGAAGCCTCTTAATTGCCTTACTTCCGATGAAAAATATACAGCCTTGTGCCAGCAGGTACATTGGTGCTGTTGTTCGCGTGGCCAGGTCGTCCGAGGAGCTGTTGCTTGTCCTTGAGCACGGCTGAGGAACCATCGCATTTTTAAGCCGGCAGGAAGGTGATTGTCGCAGGTCAGCGTGCGGGCCCTGACATCTGTAAACGGCTCCATGTAATGAGAATAGGTAGATCAACATAGCTCAGGCTCTGAAGTGAAATTTCATCTTATTTCTGGCACCACAAATATGAACCTGATCCTTATCTGTCTAAGAAAAAACATTCCTCCTTAACAGGCCGGCATCACTCTTGACGATTTCCACATACCTCTAGAAAATTATGAAAGACCCATTGTCTCAAAACCTGGGATAAACAGGATATTTAAGGCCTGTTAGTGTGATTGGCTTAATCCGTAAATTTTACTTTGTTTTAGAAATACCTGAAGAAAAGAATTGTTCAACACTCGTATTTTTCAGATCCCACTCCCATTAAAGCAGACAAAACTATGAAACAGAAAAAAAAAATGAAGACAATATGATTAAAAGACATTGAATCTGTTTTTTGAGCCCCATTTTAGTTTTAAACTGCCCCATAAAATGGTTTTCCATTTCTCAGTTTTCTTAATATAGAAAATCCCCAATATTAACTTCTCTGCTTGCATTCTAATTTCAGAGGAAAGCATCCAGGGGCTGTGGGGCGTAGTCTAAGGTATGTTTGCACTGGGCTGAAATGGAAGAAGGTATTTCAGTATCACCCGTTTCTCACGAGAGCAGAGAATTCTCCAACACGTTTCAAGGATGCTGCCCTTAATTTGAGTCCTTCCCTGCCCCAGTTGCAGGCAAGGGGCATAAACATTAGGGAGAAGTAAATTACAGTCTATGCAGGATCATCCACCTTGGTGTCTGAGATTTCATTATCCTAGTCCAGAGTGTAAAAAATATACTAAATCACAACAATATTTGTAGATGATGATGAGAAGCCTTAATATGAGAAACATGACTCCAAATCCAAAAGGAGTGTCAGTCAGATCTGCTCTCACATAATCTAACCTCCTACTGGAGAGGCAATATATGTAGGGGTCAAGAGGTGTAAACTGGTGCAGCCACTATGGAGAACAGTATGGAGGTTCCTCAGAAAACTAAAAATAGAACTACCATATGACTCAGCAATCCCACTCCTAGGTATATACCTGGAGAAAACCATAATCTGAAAAGATACACACACCCCTATGTTCACTACAGCACTATTTACAATAGCCAGGACATAGAAGCAACCTAAATGCCCATCGACAAATGAATGGATAAAGAAGATGCGGTACATATATACAATGGAATATTACTCAGGCACGAAAAAGAATGAAATGATGCCATTTGCAACAACATGGATGGACCTAGAGATGATTACACTAAGTGAAGTAAGTCAGACAGAGAAAGACAAATGCTGTATGATATCATTTATATGTGGAATCTTAAAAAAAATGATACAAATGAACTTATCTAGGAAACAGAAATAGACCCACAGACATAGAAAATAAACTTACAGTTACTAAAGGGAAAGGGAGTGGGAGAGGGATAAATTAGGAGTTTAGGACTAACATACACACACTACTATGTATAAAATAGATAATCAACAAGGACTTACTGTATAGCACAGGGAACTCTACTCAATATTTTGTAATAAGCAATAAGGGAAAAAAACTGAAAAAATATATGTATGTATAATTGAATCAATTATACACCTGAAACTAACACAACCTGTGCACCTGAAAGTAATACAACATTGTAAATCAACTATACATCAATAAAAAATAAATACAAAATAAATAAAAAGAAAACATCAAAAAAATAAATGAGTATTGATTCCTCTGGGGACTGCTGGGACCTCCCCTCCCCCCGAATAAAAGAGTTTGTTAGAGGTAAAATGCTTAGTCTATAGACCCAGACTGTTTGTTCTGCCACTTACCAAATGGTGCTTACCAATGGTGCACTAAAATTTCCTGTGCCTCAGTTTCCTCATCTGTTACATGAGAATGAGAATATTAGCCACATCCTAGGAGACATCTGGGGATCAAGAAATACCTAAAGCAATGGCAAAAGTGCCTGACATACATGGCAAATTTTCAGAACTGGTTTACCCTTATTGTCATCACCATCATCACCTCAGTACTGAACCAGCTTTCACAGCTGTCAGGTTTGTGGACAGCAGTGGTTCAGAATTTTCAATTACACCTCATTGCTGACATTCAGCAAAACAAGCTTGTTTACCACATCACCCTCCATACGTGGAAAGAACCAGAAGCACGGTATTTGTGCATTACAGTCAGACGTTACTATTGACCATCAGCTCAAACGCTCAGCTTTTTTTTTATTCCTAAGACGTATAAATAGCTGCAGAGAAAAACAACTGAAACGTGAAAGCACTTTATACCAATTGCAGAAACAAAGAGTCTCTCAGTGCTTCACTTACACCGTGACTGTGCAGCAAGTACACAAGGAAAATATGTCAGTCAAGAATTTTAAAAATTGTGTATTCTATTTATTCTTAGGGAATGGATTTAAGCTATAATTGAAAATTTATTTTATTTCTTACACAACACATATATATTTCTATTTATTTTTAACTTACAACTGACAAGAGATGGACGGACGGTAACATTTCAAAGGCCAACAATTTTAATTCTAATTGAATTTATAAATTGTCCATATGAAAATTTTATCTTTATCTTTACTTGTTTTGTGTTTGCTTCCTTACTTTGTTCTTTTCTTCCTTATTTCTCTAATAAACATCTACAAGGCTTACAGCTTGTTTTCGGGTGAGGAGGGAAACGTTCTCAAGTCATCCAGGGCAGAAGCAGAGTAACTCACCGTATAAAGACTCCTCACCACAGGGCAGACAGGAAATCTAGCTTGCAAAAGCCACAGAAAAAATTATTCAGTCCTTCTCAATTATTTCAATTATTTTAAATTTAATTTTAACTGAACTTTTTACAAATAATGTATTTTCTATATTTTTTTAAAGGTCTATTGGGGGAGCCAGAGTCTGTGTAATAGGCTCAGTCCACCATCTTGAAGTAATTCCATAGAAGACATTTCCATTTTCTAAAGCCCTACAGCAATTCATCTATTCCTCTTGTGGCATTTGCCACTCTGTACCTTGTAATTCAACTGTCTGAGCCATTGTTTTCTCTTCCCTACAAAGCCCTACAGTGGCAAGTACAGAGGCAGGTGGTGTGGAAGACAGCATCATTGTATTTATCAAATCCTTATGGTGTTCAAGAAACACCACACATGCTCGGTAACTTAGTATGAATATCACTTCTATTACATACATGAGAAAACTGAGGCCCACAGAAATTAAAGTACATTACACTGTGCTTCTCTGATTTCAAAGCCCAGACTCTTTTGGTGAAGGCAGAGATTTGATTCATTTTCTAATTCTCCACAGAGCTGAGTGTATATCTTCACTCATAGAAATTCTCAATAAATGATAGAAAATAAATATTTCCTTGAAAATAGTCTATATATCAAATAATATTTGTCACCTATGTTTTCTGAACAATTATTGTTATAACTGGCTATGCTGTGCTAACACACACACCCACACACCCTTGCACACACAATAAAAAGAAAAAGCTATCCAGACTGCAAGACGAATAAGCTTAAAGCACATTAGCAATGCTTGTGGATTTGAGAGTGTCAAACAGAACTTTAAACATGTCTTTTTCATTATGTATTTAACCCACATACATGTGTAAACAAATAAATCTTCTTTATTCTCACAGAGTATTATTCCCTTATTCTCTCAAATACCCTGGGCTCAGTGGGATTGTATTTTATCGGTGAATTTAGTTGGTTAATACAGGTAGATTACACAACTGTGTGTGGTCTATTCTATTCAAAAAGTAATTAAAAGATTTTCTAAACATATATGTTGTCACTGGACACCACATTCTACCATCTTTACTTTACCAAGTAGTTGACTGCATGGGTTTAAAAATATATAAATTGTATTCAAAAGAGAAAGAAAACCACAGAGTAAAGAACTAGTTTTAATAAAACAGGTCTATTGTACAGCAAACATTTCAAATGTTTGTAATAGATCACATGCTAGCTGACACACTGCGAGCTGCCTCTGGAGAGGCCCAAGTGGCAAGCGTGGACAACAGCCTTCAAGGAGCCGAAGCCTGGCAGCAGCCAGCAGAGGAGGCCGGAGAGCTCTGTTTGTGTCTTCAGATGAGACAGGGGCCTCGCCAATCCTGTAGCTGCAGCACCCAGAGTCTCTGACGCAGAGACCCCGGCAAGGTGCGTGCAGAAGTACCTGACTTGGTTCTCTGATGCAGAGAACCCGGCAAGGTGCGTACAGAAATACCTGACTGGGGGATTGCTTGATGCCACGAAGTCTTGGTGTAATTTTTTTATGCACTAAAAGATAACTAATACGCTCAATAGCATAAAATAACCGAATGAAAAGGAACAAAAGTAAATGTCTTCTTTCAAACAATGACTTGTAAAACTATTTGCAAAATGCACACACACACACACAAAACACAGGGTAGGGATTAAGAGTATAAATTCTGGAGCCAGAATGCAGGGTTTATCCCACTGACTAGACTCAATATATCTTTAAGCAAGATGTTGAATTAAATAGTCTTTTTTTCAATTTAAAAGTCTGCTCAAACAGCAAGGTCCTACTGTAGAGCACAGGGAACTATATTCAATATCCTGTGATAAACATCATGGAAAAGCACATAAAGAAGAATACATATATGTATAACTGAATCACTTTGCTGTACAGCAGAAATAAACACAACATTGTAAATCAACTGTGCTTCAATGTTTTAAAAATTAAATTAAAAAAAAAGGTTTGCTCAGCTCAATTCAGAGCTTGATTGTATCATCCAGAGCATCCGAATATGGGGCTGATTTTGGAGGCGCTCACTTACCAAAAGATCAGTGAAGCAAAAGAAGGGAGAGAGAAATCTCATGAGGAAACTCATGAGGAAAAAGGGATTTAGAATGTATGTGCAGCAACTCTCTTCCTAAGAAAATTATATATAGTCTATCCACATAGGAACGGGTAGAATCAGGTGAATGGAAGGTCTATCTGTTGTATGCTGACATTTTCACCTGATTTTGTCTTCATGTTTGAAAAAAAGATGTGCCTTTCAATCACTTTTCCTCTATCACTCTCACTGTTTTCTCTTCTCATGGACCAGACAAGTTGTCCAGATACCAGAACAGGTAGAAGAGGAGACCCACCAGAAGATGGAAATACTTCTCAGAACTTGGAGGAAATCTGCAAAGACCAGGCTCTTGCAGGTGCTTGTGTGAGCCTTGTGGGTGCATGCATTTTGAGTCCCACGCCTCATGAGAACAGATGGAGGCACTTTTCTGGTGTCCCTCCCCAGTGGGATGAGAAATACCCAGGAAGGGACTTTCTCACGCAGGCTGCCAAAATATTCACCCAACTCCCACAGTGTTCTCCTTGAAATGAATTTTAATTTGCTTCAGAAAATAAACCTAGTTCTTCTATGGGAGCAAACTCCTCACTGCCCAATGACACTGCCAGGCAAAATCAAAGTGCTGTTCAGAAATTAGCAGCCCAGAGGATAAACTCTGACCATTGGATTCTTGGAGGAAATAGCTTCCGAATAGAGGGAGTTTTTGTTAGACTCTCCCATTGAATGCCTTCTGCAGGAATCTGTCACGGATTTTTTTTTTTTTTTAATTGAAGTAGAGTTGATTTACAGTGTTGTGTTAGTTTCAGGTGTACAGCAAAGTGAATCAGTTATACACATACATATGTCTACATTTTTTTTTAAGATTCTTTTTGTCACCGATTTTTGAAGCAACAACTACCTTATTTCTAGGTCAGGAGAGATTCTGCATCCTCTACAAATACACAGAGAAAGTCAGCGTCCAAGCTTCCCGGCCATCTCTCTTCCGACAGGCCTGTGCATAGTGACCACAAAGATAGCAAACAACGCCCATCCTTAGAACTAAAAGCAGTCAGAACCAACCTAAAGGAAATCAGAGTCAGTGAAAAGGATTTGAGGATACTGATTATTTCAGCTTCCTTTTTCGTTTGATTTTGGTTGGGGGGGGTATGTGTATTAGATGAAAATACTAAAATAATTTTTGTAAGAAAATGCCTATATTCTTTAGTCTATTAATATGACGATTAAGAAGAGGGAAAAGGGGAATATTAGCAATTGCTGATGAGGCTAATGCACAATGGAAAGCAACAAATTATAGCCAATTTCACATTGCTTGTAATTTGGAAGGACAGTAACCAGAAACAATAGTCTCTTCTCTTGGAGAGCAGGATTGACTTCGTTGAGGGAGTCAAGGTGCATCACAGAGCCCTTCTACCAACTGACAGGGCCCTGGAACTGCCCTAAATCTAGGCTTGTCTTTGGTCAGATCATCCAGATTCCATTTTAAAGAAGAATGTATTTTAGGCAGCTCAGCACATCTCATCAGATGATCGCGTGAGAGTCCTGGAGGAATGGGATTAAGGATATAGGGCAGGTCTGGTTTACATCAAAGTGGGGCCACCTCCTACAGGTAAAGGTGGCCCTGAGGGAGAGTTCTATTAGAGGCTTTGGGCACTGGATTCCTCAGCTAACTACAAAAGAACTTATTTTAATTAATTAACAATCTCTTTGTCATTTTTTTGTAGAGCTGATGAAAAACCTAGAAACTAACTTGGTTTTATATCACTTCTCCTTTGGCCCACTATTTGTAATGAGTAGTGGATTAGCCAAGATATTTTTAGCAGAAATAAAGCAGGCCAAAGGGGGAAAAAAACTATAAAATATATGAAGTGAAACATTCATCACCACAAAGATAAGTGACGGCTATTACATTTTCCAAAAACTACTACTGTTGAATAACTCTTTCCAAAGCTGACTTTCAACCATCTCAGAAATGATGTCTTTCTTTAAGACTCCTATGGAAGGTAGCTGACACTTTGGGTTTTCCAGAAGCACCAGCTGCAGCAGAACGCACCCGAAGAGGATAGCTACTTGCCAAAACGTCGAAAGACCTCTGCTAGCAAAATGGGATGTGGCATGCATCGTTCAGCCTCTTTCCATGGTGATGGAGTTTCAATCCCAGATGTCATCATTTGGATGGAACAAGGTCACTGAAGAATAAAATCAATGAGGTTTCTCTGAACATGCAGGTACATTGTGTCTGATTGAAAATGATGTTTGTTTTACGCTATTGCATCCAATATTTGTACTGTGGTTACTTAAAGCCCAAATCTACAATAAACTTGGAAGATTCCTGGGCTACTTTCACATTTCCTGTGTTAGTAAATGTCCTCTTTACTGCCCTGTTTCACATACATACCTATAAGGAGCTGCTCTTAAAATGGGTAAAGTGAAAAGAAAACAACTCTTTTTAGCAATGACCCAGGTCAGGAGGCTTCCTGGTTTTTATTGCCACTTCAAAGCCAAAACAGATAAACCAGCTTAAGGTAGTACTTTGACATTGAGTGGAATGTGAGACAGCTGTCTGAGTTTTGAGATCACAGGAATTCTGCTTGAAAATCTTGCCTCTCACCCATATATGGCAAAGCCCCCCAAGCTCTCTGCTCAGTGGAGCCAAGAATCCCGCTTTTATCCCTTGACCCATCAGACTAGGACCTCCAGTGCTTCTGATGGGTGCATCCCTCATTTTGCAGAAAGTCACGTGAGAGTTGTGAGCCACGATACTCAATTTAAACCGCTTGTGTTTCCTTCCCAGGACACTCCGACCAGCAGCAGGGACCACAAGTGGAGCCCAGGATGGGAAAGTTGCAAACGCCTGGACACCATATGTCCCGTCTGCTGTAGACACCCTTGACGCACCTTAATGTCAGTTTTCTGACTGCAGTGTGTCTGGAGTCTCAGTAAGTGCCCAAGCCACCCTCAGAGGGTCACTGCTTGCTTCAAGTAGCACATGTGCATCCCTGACCTCTCTGCCCCTCTCTGATGTCACCTGGGAGTCAACTTGGAGATGTTTTTTAGCAGGAAATGTACCATTTGCTCCACGCCATTCTGTCATGTTGGTGTGTCCAGTATTTCAAAGCTGACTTGACTAAGAAAATGTCTAAGTCCACATATGAGCTGAATAGATGACTTTCTAGATCAGAAGAGCTATAGTAGAGGGTTTAAAGGGAAAACTTTGATTTCTAAAGAGAATAGGAAACTCATCTGAGTTATTCATGTTCTACTTAGGAAAGATCCCACGTTGAAAATAAATGTGACACGTGAAATGGAATCTCAACTGGGGCTTCTGGTCACATCTGCAATGATACCTAAGGTTTTCCATTTCTGTGTTCAGCTTCAATAATAAATCCGAGACCCAAGAATCATCTTCTGGGAAAGAAGCAAGAGATCAGCTTAATCAAGAACATTAGGCAGAAGCAGGAAGCTGGAAGAAATATATTGATCTTCTGTTCAGTGTCTACAGTGAAATAGTACCAAGTTTAAAAAATAACTAGGGGCTTAATAAGAAAACTTAAAACATCCAAATAACAAAACATCGGGGGTGTTGCTATCATAATAATGCTTGCCATTACTTTTTAAGCTGGCTGTTTCTACAAACTGTTTTTGTTCACATTTAGACTATTCTCCTGCATTTTCCATCAAATATATCATATGGAAAATGGGCACCCATACCTGATGTTTTAAATTGATCAGATATTAAAATATTGTAAGTTAAAAGCACTTGTAGCTTCCTTCCAATTGAAGATTTGTTTTCCTGTGTTCAGGGGAATATTTTTAAGAAAGTTTGGTGCATATAAATAGTCCGCCCAATAACCAAATCTTGACATAAACTAAATATTTGCAAATGTTCCAGAAATTCAGAGACATCACAATTGTTTTTTGGGTTTTTTTCCCCCATTTTTTTCATGGGCTTCAGCACTTCCTTTCTCAACTTGTGCCAGGAAAAGAAACTACCAAAATAGGGCAAAAAAGCTGTTTCTGTCCTACGGTTTAAGAATTCAGCCCAAAAATCAAGAAGTATTCGCAACTTCACGGGATCTCTGAACTGCAAAACATAGATGTGATCAAATGTTACACATGTAATAACCACCTCCTTTGAAGTTTGGCCATAAGCAGCATTCAATCAAAGAGAAAAATTAACATTGAAAAAGTAGGAATGATGGACCCTACAATGACAAGTTTACAGGGCAAGTTGATTTGGTCACTGTTAATTATAGAATCAAAGGGGTAATAACAGTTGGTAAGTTCCCCGCCTCCCAATATATCGAAGTTTGTCCACATAAGACATTAACCATGAATTAATAACTATTATTCATATATTTTATTATTAATTAGTTAATTATCAACTGATACTGAAAAATAAATTTTTTATTCAGCTACCGAATAAAGCCTAAATTAACCATTTAATTCTTTGCATTTAAAATATGACAAAGACATTTCACCAACATATCTTTTTCCCTTAAAACTTGACATATTTAGCAATTACTATTTTATGTATTTTTTCATTTTGTCATAACTTAAAAATACGTAAAAGATAATCCTTCCAGAAAGATGAGTACGTTTCCCAATGTTCACTTATCTCTTCTGAGTTTGGGTTTCCCCACCCAGCCTCAAGGATGAAAATGGCGATAGAAGTGAAGCACTGTGGGAGTATCCACAGTCCAGGTTGAACACTTACCAAAGTGTAAACATTAGTCCTACTACAACAAAAACACATCACTCTTCACAGTTCATAGGCCTCAAAAAAAAAAATTTCAATGGGTTTTTGAAATATTTTTCTTTCTTTGACTGTCTTCATTTTTATTTATTTATTTTATTTGGCCGCACTGCGCGGCATGTGGGATCTTAGTTCCCTGACCACAGATCCAACCGGTGCCCCCTGCATTGGGAGCAGGGAGTCTGAACCACTGGACCGCCAGGGAAGTCCCTGGGTTTTTGATAGAATGGAACATTTAAATTCACATGTTTGTACTGCTCACAAAAGCAGACCACTTCAGTTTTGCAACCCCCAAAAGCTGCTTCTTCCTACTAAGAAATATCTGCCTTAAACTAAAACTGAAAATAAAAAATATGTAACAAAAGTTGTGGGATCCCGTCACCATATACACCATCAGAGTCTCTGTAGGTCAGCTGGTTGGTTGTCCTATCCTCAGTCGGCTGAGACCAACTCCCACTTACCACCCTCATCAACGTTAGCCCGATTATTAAGTATCTTAGAATCAAGCATTTCTTCTTGCTTCCTGACTATACAACTCCTGAGCACATTATTATCTGACCCATCCTCTGAAATGCTGCTCTCTGTACCCATCCGAGAGAACGAGCCATTGCAGTGAGGTGTGATTGGGGGTAAAAGTGAAAAGGGAGCACTGCACCCAGAAAACTACCCCCTGCATCTGCTACAGTAGCTGACATATCACCACTTAGAACCATGCTCTTCCATGTCTTTCATGCTCCTTGAGCAGTTCCAGCAAATTGAACTGTCCCTCAAAACCAGATCATACCCATTTTCCTTCCAGGAGAGACCCAGAACTCTCTCAGGAATCAGACACCTCGAAAACTCAGGGAAACTCGTCCTGGATGGAGCTGAAGGTGCAGCCAGGTGAGGCCGCTGCGGACACAGCGGTGAACCTTTGAGGGAGGGTTTCCCTGTGAAGGTCCTCAAAGTCCCTCCCGTCTTTGTCTTTCACCTCTTCAGTCTCCACGCTGGGCCTGCTGCCCTCACTTGTAATTGCTTCCTTTGCTCCTTTATGAGTTAGAGTAGATGCAGATGAGTCCATCTTGGAAAATTCTCCTGAAAGAGAACACCTGACAATGTGAGATCTCAGTGAATCACTGCTTCTTTTCCCGGCATTCCTACCCATATTTGGACTCTGTAGTTGTGGGAGAGCCATTTTTCTTGTGTTAAGAACATAGTAAAATCTTTCATGTAATACAATTATTCTGTGGTTAAATTGTTTCTTTCTTAGAAAAATGTCTACTTAGAAAATGATATATTTGATAGACCACTTTGGAAAATTTAGGGGCTGTAAGAGACGATTAGCAGGTTTTTCCCTAGCTCACCATGAAAGTGAAGGAGAAAAAAAAAGATGAAAAAATGTGCTTGGATGAAGAATTTAACATCCAGTGGAAATTCTGTAAAGCTCGAGACACACTGGATGATGCTTAACAGAATTTACCTACCTCTGCAAAGAAAAGGAAAAAAGAACAGGGGGAAAAAAGAAAGCATGCACTTGATGTGTGATGCAGTGCTTAAAAGCCCTACGGAAAGCTTTCAACACCACCCCGTTGCTTTTCCTGCAGTAGCTGAGCTTTGAGAGACAGCCGCTCTGTAGCTGCTCCTCTGGGCTGAGCACATCCTCTGATGCAGGGACCGAGAACTGTGTTCTCAACCTAGAACCTGCAAGGAACCCCTAGATTCTGAAATGGACAGCACTTTTCTCATAGCTGGGGAAGCAGTGTTTGGGGCACTTCACACATTTTCTTCCCTTATCTATGTGATTTCAGGGAGCACTTTGGCTCACCTAGAATATTATTTCTGTCCTGAGGTTGCCCAGAGGGCAAAGAACATTCTCACTCCTACCAGGCATCCTGCATTCTTCGTTTATCCAGTTTTAACAGAACTGCTTCCCAACCAGAAAGTCATCAGATTTCAAACCAAAATACACCAGTCCAAGAGAGCTTGGTGCTGGCGATCAGGGAAGATATCCATCCCTGAGACTGTGGGCACAGAGGTGATGGTGTTTATGCGTGCACAGGGGTTAACACGGCTACAGGTGGCAGTGAAGCAGTCCTGTCCTTTCCCATCGCACATGATGAGCTTTACACCCATCACCCAAGGCTGCCAACATCTCTGAAATATAATATCCTTACATGTTGGATCTTTTCCACATTAGGAGTCCCACGCCCCCCAGGGAAAACCAGAAAACTCACACCCTCGGGCTCCTTTGCAGCGCAGGGCCTAAGTCTGGCTGATCAGATTTACCCAGGCGACACTTGGATTCAAGCCTGAGCTACTGAAGGGGGGATTGATCTTCTAAGAGGTGCTTCTGGGGTCTGCAGGGCACAGCTGCTGGTGGCGTCCATGGGCTCTAACTGATGCCGCAGCAGTGTTTTCATTTGGGAAGCCTCTGTGTTGTGGCTGGTTACGACTTTGTCTGAGTTTTGAAATCTGGCTCTCTAGTCAGCCTGGCAATACCTCCTAACAGAATGTTTTTTCGCTTAGATTATTCAGAACAGGTTCTGTTGTTTAGAGCAACAGACACTGACCAATACATAATTGGTAGATGATTAATTCCCTCCAATTTTTTTTTAAAGAAACAACAAATACTTTTATTTTGTTGCCTATAGACTTTGGGTAATATGACAGTAGAGAGACAATTTTACTTTTGGAGCCCTAGGTGACAAAGAGTCTGGAGGCTACTGCAGTAAAATTTTCCAGGGAATGAGAACCTAGAAAAGGATGCTGGTATTCGGAAGTGGGTCCAGACAGTTTACTGACAATTTGTGAATTAGAAAATGTAAAGAGAGAGAATGCAAAACTGATGCCAAAGCTTTCAGAAACGTTCATTCCCCCAGATTTTCAGTTCCCCCTTAGCTGAGGTTTCTTTTATTTTGGTTCAGTATATAAGCACTTCTACGTCTACCCCTCTGGGTTCTGGTTTCAGCTCTCGTATTTACAGCGACAAGAGAAGAAATCCTCCTCCCCCTTTCATAGAATTGACAAAGCTGAGATAAAAAACTGTACAGCGTGAGCCAATGGACATCCTGTTTTCCCACTTGGATGTTACAGGCTGAGACAAGGGGAAAGAATGGTGACAATCAAAGCACTACCATGTATATGTGTTAACATATGATGTTTGTCTTTCTGTTTGACTTACCTCACTCTGTATTACAGTCTCTAGGTCTATCCATGTCACATATGTAGAATCTAGAAAAATGGTATAGATGAACTTACTTGCAAAGTGAAAATAGAGACACAGAGAATAAACATTTGGATACTAAGGGGGAAAGAGGGGTGGGAAGAACTGGGAGATTGGGATTGATATATCTACACTATACTATGTATAAAATAGATAACAAATGAGAACCTACTGTGTAGCACAAGGACCTCTACTCAGTGCTCTGTGGTGACCTAAGTGGGAAGGAAATCCAAGGAAGAGGGGATATATGTGCACGTGTGGCTGATTTACTTTGTTGTACAGCAGAAACTAACACAACATTGTAAAGCAACTATACTCCAATAAAAAAAAAAAAAAAGCACTACCAGGTATGTGGCTGCTATAACTTAATTCACAAACAGACACGTATTGCCAAGCTATTTAGGGGATGTATCTGGGGTCAGAGGGGTGTGTTAACATGCCCCCCACCGCCCAGTCATGCTAGTGGTCACAGCCTCTCTCCAAGGCCCTCTGTTCTCCTGGGGGCTGGACCTCAGGACTTGGTTCTGAAGAGTAGCACGCGGCAGAGAGAGAAACAGTCACTTCTGCGATGAGACTATAAAAGTCTGCCACTCCTTTTTTTTTTTTTTTTTTTTGCGGTATGCGGGCCTCTCCTGTTGCGGAGCACAGGCTCCGGACACGCAGGCTCAGAGGCCATGGCTCATGCGCCCGGCTGCTCCGCGGCATGTGGGATCTTCCCGGACCGGGGCACGAACCCGTGTCCCCTGCATCGGCAGGTGGACTCTCAACCACTGAGCCACCAGGGAAGCCCTGCCACTTCTTTTTTCTTTATTACAAAAGCAAACTTACCCTATTTGAACAACCCAACTGGAGAGAAAGGGTGGGTGAACATGCACTGTAACCAACGGGAAAAAATTCTATGCCAAATCTTTTTAAAAATGGCAGAATATGCTAAAAACAGTTTACTTCTAAAGAAGCTGTCTGAAAGGAAAACAATGTTTACAATGACATGACATAGTAACTTGACCCCTTACAATAGTAGATCTGTAACTTGAATGTTTGTCCAATCCAATATTTAATTTTTTTTTTTGCCCATGCCTCCCAGCTTGCGGGATCTCAGTTCCCTGACCAGGGACTGAACCCAGGTCCCAGCAGTGAAAGCCCAGAATCCTAACCACCAGTCCACCAGGGAACTCCCACAGCCTTTTAAATATTGAGAACAAATTTCAGCTATGTCTACTTAGGAATACAACAAAATCTGTTCTCTTAGTCTACCTAATAAAAATACTGAAAAAGCAGCTAATTAAATTTACATAGGTTTTCATGGACGTGCCAATCACAAGTTTGAAGAAAAAGAATCAGGAGAAAGGTCGTCAAATGGTTTAAACAACATGTAATTGAAACATTAGATCAACTCTGGCTTCTATACCAAGTGGTGACAAATGCTCACCTAAAGTTTTCACGAGCTCAGTAGCCTAAGGACTTGGTTCTGAAGGACAGCACACAGCAACGTGAGAAACGGTTACTTCTGAGATGACACTATAACATTCTGCCACTTCTGTCTTGCTTGTGCTCTCTGTGCTCTTCACACTTGCTTGCTCTGGTGAAGTGAACTACTGTGCTGTGAGCTGCCCCATGAAGAGGCCACTTAGCAGGGAACGCAGGGGCCCAGGGCATTGGCCAGTCCCTACAGGAGCCAGCGAGGACCGTAGGCCCTCAACCCAGCAGCCTTCAGGGCGCTGAGTTCTGCCCGTGATCACCAGACCAAGCTTGCAGCTGGTCCTTCCCCAGCTGAACCTTGAGATGAGCACACTCCTACCAACACCCCTCTTCCAGCTGGTGGGAGACCCCGGCCACGGGCCCGGCTCAGCCATGACCAGGGTCCCGACCCACAGAAACAGCGAGCTGAGCAATGGTGTTTTAAGCCATTAACTTCTGGTATAATGTGTTGTGTGCTAATAGAGAACTAAAATGCATTGAAAGAATCATCTTCTAAAGTATAGACATTTTTAGAATTAGTCAAGGCCTTTGGGAGCATACTTAAAGAAATATAAGAAGTCTCTTGGTAACCTCTTTTCTTTATGGAATCGAATCGTGTGGTCAATTGGAGAGAGTTGAGTACTAGCATGATGTTTATAGCCAAAAATATAGAAGAGACCCCTCATCAGGAGGTAGACTGTGAGCAAAGAGCAGAAACATTTAAAGGTGATCTGGGGAAGGATAGGTTTTTCTTGTATTTTTAAAAAATTTTTGTATTCTTTTTGTAATTTTTCATTTTGTATTTTTAACTGAAGTATAGTTGACTTACAATGTTGTGTTAGTTTCACATGTACAGCACAGTGGTTCAGTTATACATACATACATACATATATATATATATATATATATATATATATATATATATATATATATTTCAGTGTGAAACGCACATCTCTTTTCCTTCCCATGAGCCATTTAGTAAACTCGACATTATTCTTTAAAGCATTTGGAGTTAAATTTGTGTTTGGAGGAGAAACATAGTAAGACCCACTTGGAGTCCCTCAGAACTAGTGAACTCAGGTTAAAATAAACCAAATGCTCCCTTTCATTAGGGAGTGAGGATTCCAGACACTGGATGTCTAAGAGGTGCAAATGGGAAAGAACAATCCATCAAGGTCATCCCTTGAAAGTAAAGTCTACACATTGCTCATGGCAATGTAATCAGGAGCATTTCAGTGGCTGAAGCACACGGGCTTGTGCTTTCACGAGTTAAAGAAAGGCTGCAGTCCGTTAGTGGGCAGCCTGCTTCCACTGTAAAAGCCTTGCTCATCCTAGAACTCACCCAGTTATCTTAATAAATGGCAGTTACTGCACCTGGCAGGGAGGCCCTCTCAGCTTTCATGCCTGGAGATCAATGCTCTACAGAGGTAATAAATCTGGGATGATCTCAGAAAAATAACAAGGGAATAGCAAATACACTGGAAAACACAGAGTTAGTAATGTGGATTATAAATTCTGTTTTCATAGACTCCTTCACAATAAGATGCAAATGGATTCAAGAGAACATCTAACTTGTTTCTTACTGTCTTAAAGGAGAGCATCCAGCTAATCCTGAGGGTTATCTAGGAATACCTCACATATCTCTGTGAAAGGAGATTCCACCATGCTTTTAACTAGCCCATTTCCCAGCCAAGTATATCTGACCAGATTCTCAGAAAATTTTTTATTCTATTTCACCTCAGGAGTTGGATACCTTACCATGCAAGGGCCAACACTGATCCTAGAACTGTTCACTTTGCCGGAAAAAACAACCTGGGCCTCTTTCCAACTCAGTCATTCTGTAAAGCTCTTCTAGAATGTGAATCTCCCCTTTCGTTCTAACCCTGTTTCTACCTGATGTCGGGTTAATTCTGTCTTCTCGGCTTCTCAGTTGCCTTGATTCTCCCGTCTGCTGCTTGCTGATTGCTGGCTTGGTTGCAGTCACTCTTTGAACTGCTCGGAGGGGTGGAGGTGAGTAAAAGGCTCAGGTGAGCAGCGCCAAATTCCATACACTCAGAGGCTTCAGTCAATGTCTGGGGAAGGTCACAGCTTTGAAAAGGGAAAGTCCCAGTGATGACACAGCCAAGAACACGCTGGGCCTGAGTACACGTGCATGCGGAGAATCCGCCCTGGACCAAACTCCACAGGAAGCGTGGAGCCCGGGGAAAGGAGAAGAAGGCAGTGCCTCAGAGCATCCTTGAGGTTCTACACTCAGTCACAGGAAAGAAGGACAATTGCTCTGAGCACCAAAATCAACATCCACGTCCAACGTCAATCAAAATCAGTGTCCACCACACTCCCTCCAACAAAAACAGCCCATCTTTTTTTGTTGTTTTTTGTTTGTTTTGTTGTGGTTTTTTGTTTTGTTTTGTTTTTTTGTTTTTGGCCATGCCACATGGCTTGTGGGATCTTAGATTCCTGCCCAGGGACTGAACCCTCGCTTGGCAGTGAAAGCGCCAAGTCCTAAGCACAGGACCACCAGGAGTTCCCCAAAAGAGTCCCTCTTCTGAGGCCCTGGCCTCTATAATTTGTTATGCTTCCTCCTCAATTTCTAAGTTCCTCTCCTACAGGAGTTCATCACCTGACTCACAGGATAAACTTTATCCCTGTCAAAACCCAGCAGCATCCGTGGTGACAGTGTGCCATCCTGACCCCAGCGACCTCCCTCGTCTCCCAGGGCCGCTGTGAGTTGGGGCCCCCAGTGTGAACCTCCAGCCCCCCAACGGCCCACTGGGCAGCCAGCTCCAGCTCATTTGTCCAGGGCGTCCTCCCTAACCCTCAGGCAGCACTGAGCATCCCCTCGACTCCAGCACAGGTCACACTGTGGTGATGCAGTCCCCAGAGCACAGAGGGGACTCGAGAAATACGCGTTCAACTCAATCGTCTTCCTGTTCCAACTAATACACCAGGTTTCCCTGACACGTGCCTCAATCCCCCAGAACTGCCACCAAACCCAGAGCCCCCACCCTGTGCTCTCCCCACTGCCCTCATGATTTGAGGTTGGTCGTGCCCCCTGTGGTTGCTGGGGGGCATCCACAACGTGGATGCTGTGGTCTCCACGTTGGCCTGGGACCCCTCCTACCTGTTCATCATAACACACTCCTCCAACTCCCCTTGACTTTCCTCTGTGCTTCTGTCCAAACTGAGCTCTATTAACTTCAGGGCGTACATAAACTTTTCCAGTCACCTGCAGCACAAAGAAAAGAGAAACTCTTTCACTTTCCTATATTTCAAGCTCCCCCTAACTTCTACATACACACCTGTAAGTATCTCTCCTTTCAAGCCCATCTTTTACAAACGTTTAGTTGTCCATCTTTTTTTCTTTTTAACTTTAGGAACTCATATTTAATCTTGTGTCATTGTCAAATTACATGGAAATAGAGCATTCTTTATAACAATCATCAATGTGACCTACCACAGTCATGGACTTCAGATGACTTCTTGGTCTTGGTTTTCTGGCTCTCTCTCTGAGTGTTCTAATTAAATCTTCCAAATGTTTATTTCTCTCTTCCAAATTCATGCAGTATGACAATCTCTCGGTCCATCCGTGTTGCTGCAAATGGCATTATTTCATTCTTTTTTATGGCTGAGTAATATTCCATTGTATCAGAAGTATACATTGTATCATGTACCACATCTTCTTTATCCATTTCTCTGTCGATGGACATTTAAGTTGTTTCCATGCCTTGGCTAATTGTGAATAGTGCTGCTATGAATATTGGGGTGCAGGTATCCTTTCAGACCATGTTTTTCTCCAGATACATAACCAGGAGTGGGACTGAAAGATCATATGGTAGCTCTATTTTTAGATTTTTAATGTTGTCCATCTTTTACTGAGGATATAAGCCCTTAAAAATGAGGGATGGGAGTGAGGACAGGGACAATGGCTTATTCATATTTGTTCACCTAGTGATAAAATAAGGCTCGGAACATAGTATTGATGAGTATTTCTTAATCTTTCTTTCTTATAAAGATAGAGGAAAAAAATAAAGAGGAGGAAAAGAGCCAAGAGAATAAACAGTCAACATTTATTTATTATCAGTGTACACCAACCACTGTGCTAAATGGTTTTCCTTTATAATATGTGGATACTATGAATTTCCCCTTTTGACAAAGGAAACACTACAGTTTAGGGATGTTGGGTAATTATTAACCAGCTCCCAGGCAGCAGGATTGGGATTGAACCCAGGCATCTCACCATCAGTTACCTTAACTACTTTTTATTAAATGCTTCCTAAAAGAACATAGGATGCTAGCACTTTACAGGCAGGATATGCAAAGCTTCAAGCAGGAGTAAGAGTGGAGAAAACAGGGGGCAGTGAGACTAGTAGGCTTTGCTAATTGTAGAAAATCATCTCTCTTGAAGGGGAGAAAAAAGTGAAGTGGAAGAGGTGACTTGAATCCAAGTGGCCTTGAAGAAATGAAATCAACTTTTTTCAGCCATTAAAAAAAGAATGAAATAACACCATTTGCAGCAACATGGTTGGACCTAGAGGTTCTCATGCTAAGTGAAGTAAGTCAGACAGAGCAAGACAAATACCATATGATATCACTTATATGCGGAATCTAAAAAAGGAAAAAAGATACTATTGAATTTACATACAAAACAGAAATAGACTCACAGACATTGAAAACAACGTTATGGTACCAAAGGGGAGAGGTGGAGGGTAGGGATAAATTAGGAGTTTGGGATTGACATATACACACTACTATATAGAAAATAGACAAACAACAAGGACCGACTGTGTAGCACAGGGAACTCTACTCAATATTTGTAATAAACTATAAGGAAAAAGGATCTGAAAAAGAAAGATATATTATATGTATAATGAATCATTGTGCTGTACATCTGAAACCAACACCACATTGTAAATCAACTATTCTTCAATTAAAAATAAAATAACATAGAAATGAAATCAACTTTATTGGCAGTGGAGAGGCATTGTGCAATATTAATTCAAAAACTCCATGAAATGTATTTCATATCTATCATAGTCAATGCATTGTGATAAGAACTATAAAAAAGAAAGCAGATTAAATATCCCAAACCCTAACAACTAGGAGCTTACAGGAAAGATATAATCAAAAAATATCTATGATAGAAGATAGAAAATCATCATTGTGAACATAAATATCATGGGATTTCAGAAAACGTAGAGATGTTTGAAGATAAGGGGACACCATATGAAGGGTGATGGTTTATATACATTAAAAGGAAAAATATATCTGGCACTAGAAGGAAGCTCATTCCAAGGGGAGGAAACAGCCCAGTGAAAGTGCTGAGGTGGGAAAGCAGGGTTAAAAACTTGAGTGTGTAGTTTGCCTCGAGGGCTCAGTCTGCAAGGGCAGCCGTGAACCGCACACTCAGCGAAGCAGGTCCAGGCCTCCACCTCCTTTGCAGGTGCCTTTTATGCCTCAGATAATGGGACACACACTATGAGTGTCTGCTGGAAAATCATATTATCATAACTGACTGAAAAGATTAATCTGACAGGCTGTGTGGTGTGAAAGAGAAATGTGATCGCTCGGTAGAAGACATTCATGAATAAAGTAATATATACACACTACTATATATAAAGTAGATAATCAACAAGGACTTGCTATATAGCACAGGGAACTCTACTCAATACTCTGTAATGACCTATATGGGAAAAGAATTTGAAAAAGCATGGATATAGGTATATGCATAACTGATTCACTTTGCTGTACACCTGAAACTAATACAATATTGCAAATCAATTATAATATAAAACAAAAATTAAATTAAAAAAAGTAAAATTGATGGAGCTTCACATCTAATGGGGTCTATCAGGCAAAAAAGAGGGGGACAAAAGAGTCGAACATTGACATTCCAGTGGAGTGGTGTAATCAAAGAATGTTCTAGGAAGGTCAAACTGGACGAAGGGTACAAACAGAGTGATCAAGGAAGACAGAAGAGTGAGTGATGGAGAGATGCTGACAGATGCAGGGCCTGACAGAGTTCTGAGTGGATGGTGACAAGAGGAAGGGAAGTGAGGTTCTAAAACACAGTTCAAGACAGGAATGAACAAGAACCGATGTTACGACGAATCTCATGAATGGAAGTCACAGAATCAAGGTCAGATCTAAGGTTTAAAGCTGGAGGAGTTTGTGGTCCACCGACAGCAGTAAGGAATGTACTATAAGGAAACGTTTGTTTTAAAATGGGAAAGAGATAACTTTGGGCAGGTGGAGTTGCATAACGCAGCCACCATTAACCTCAATCAAGCCTTCCTAAAGCTACTGTTACACTAATACACTTTCTTTTTCAACATTGTAAGACACAGCGAGCCTTCCATTTCAGATTTTCGGTTTCTCAGAAACTCTGCAGACATTTGATACTTCTAAATATTTTCGAGTAACCATTAGCTTATGTGTTTCATCTTGTTGCATACTACTGTAGCAGAAGTAGAGAGACCAAAGAATAATATTGGTCTAACTTTTCTGTGCTTTAATGTTTTGGTTATATAGGAACCAGAAATCATAGTCACAGCTGAAATGGATCCTCAGACATTCCACAATGTCCTCTTTGGCCATTGGTATGAAGATCCAGCAATAAAGAATCTAAAAACATCTGAAAGTTACTTACTTCAGGAAAAGCTGGCAGGTGACTTTGATCTTACTGTTTTAGTAATATGAACCAACACAGACAGTCATATGAAGGGCAAACCAATTAAGGTTGTTTAATGAGTAAACCAAATAAAACTATCAAATACCAGATTATTAGAAAAATAATCAGAGAGAATGATATAGAGTCAAATATAAGTGGGCAGAAATTTCCTGCCTAGTTTTTTAAAAATAGTTAATCCAATTCTTAAGCCATACTTAAATGGCCTCAGAAAACAGACATTATCTAGTCTATGCCCTAAACTACAATAGAAACCAATAGAAAATAAACACATGAAGACTGATGCTGTCCAACAAAATAACTTGCTCATAGAAATTATAAAGAACCAAGTATCCCAGTGATATTATGACTTTAATGGTAGGAAAAGTAAAATAGTTCAGAAGATCAAGGAATAAATATATTAAGGTTAGGGTTAGGGTTGTTTTTCACACTATAATTTGTTGTCTGCTGGCTCCTACAGATCCCATGTTATGTCTGAAGATGTATTAATCTAGGCAAGATATTTCCCCTATGAATAAGGTTAGCAATGCTTCTCTCATTAATAAAGACTCAAAAATTAATGAGTTTCAGAGTTTTAGAAGAGATATTTTCCAACTCAATATAATTTTTAAATTAAAAGAATTAAAGATAGTATGTATTAATTGGTTAGTTCTATACAATATATTTATCAACAATTAAAATGACACAGTTAAATAATAGAGCAGAAATAGAAAGATTGGTCAATTTGGGTAAAAAAATAGTTTTTTATAAGAAATAATAGTTTTTCCACCAATAAAACGACTTTGCCTGAGTAAAATAAATGAATCTCCATATTAAGGTCATATGGGGTGTGTGTGAAAATGATTCCTGAACCAAATATTCGAAATCTTATTAGGAAAGAGGATTAGCTTAAGATGGGTATAACAATTCAGAGTCTACAGAAGAAACCAGGAAACTTAACCACGGTTTTATTCATTGGAGAAATCTCTTCAGAATCTGCCTAAGGGTTGAAACAGACTCCACTGAAATGCACCAGAGAACTGGGTCCCCAGACAGGCCTTTCTCGAATTACACAGAGCAACTGCTGTAAGCTTGACCACAAAAAAAGACCAAGCACTCCAAAATGCTCCACGCAGGACAACCTGCTTGCATTCCTGCTAGATTAAACAATATGTCGCTGCATTGGACCAGATGGATTTTTTTCATAACATCAAACCCCCAATCCAAAAACTTTCAGCATCCCGACGTTTAGTTCAAACTCTTCCCTAATTGTTGACAACACGGCAGCTGCCAGGAGCTCAAACCTGACCAAGAGAGCGTTTTCCATCCTCCTATGGCAAAGAGAGTGAGGAAAGGAGATCTTCCCTGCCCACGACTATCTGATTTGGCTCAGATTTGGAGGAAAGTTGGGGGAAGGGGAAAGGGAAAAGAACAAAATATTTTGGCTACGTTGAGATAATGGGAAAGTCCCTTACACAGCCCTCTGAGTTCTGAACAGTTTTTCATCTTTGTTTGGGATAAGAGAGAAGCCAGGATCTATGAAATCTTATTTTTAGTTTGATTCTTTGGAAAGGGTTGTATTCCACCAACTTCAACAAGTTCAGGGAAAGGATAAAGAGTAAGTAAACAGCTTAGGAGCAGGCTATCCAGCTTCTTAGAAGAAATGAACTGGATGAAATGGATGATTTATTTCTCACTTTTCTAAAAGAAGAAGTAAAATAGAAAACATTAAACTCCATCTAGGCAAAAAAGCAGATTCAGCTGAAGCCACGGCTATCCAAATAATTTGGACTGGTGTGTGCCAACGGGCTCGACTTTTATACTCTCTTCTGGCTTATTAAGAAGAAGGAGAGGCAGGGATCATTATGGTGATTAGAACATGCTTCAGAAACATTCTAGAGTCACAATCTCTAGCCCACTGCTACTGCTCAGAATCTGTAGGAACACGTTGAGAAGCACATAAAAGGTCTAACCCTCCCATAGGTATGATGGCCTCAGCATAGAAAGACTTCCCAGAAACCTACAAGTCCCTCAGTTCAGCAGACAGATTTGCCAGGACATGTGTCATGGTTAATGAGCTCCAAAGAGAGGAAGTCAGTAGCGTGGGACTCACCTGACTTCGTAGCAGTTTAGCAGTTTAGGTCTAACCATTGTGCTGGACCCAAGGAGATCTCCATTCTCTGGGTAATTGCTGTCCTTTAATGATTAGGACCTTTAATGATGGAATGCAATGGAATAGGCACTACAAGTAATCGATCTACAACATTTCGTGGGAAGTGAGATATAAAAAAAAACCAATGCATTCATTATTTCATGAAGAAATGGAGTCTTGAATGGTAAAAACGAGCCTACATTGGCATTTATCTAACAAGACTCAGGAGAAGTAGACATCTAGATGAGAAAACACATGTTCAGTGGTATAGAGATTCATTCAAAATTCTGAGTTAAATGGAATATACAGAAAGCATTCCACATTATGTGGATGGACCTAGAGATGATCAGACTAAGTGAAGTCAGCCAGGGTCAAACATCATATGACATCGCTTATATGTGGAATCTAAAAAAAAAAAAAGACCCAAATGAACTTATTTATGAAACAGAAACAGACCCACAGATATAGAAAACAAACTTACGGTTACCAAAGGGGAAAGCGGGGGACAGGGAGGGATAAATCAGGAGTTTGGGATTAACATATACACATGACCATGTATAAAATAGATAAACAACAAGGACCTACTGTATAGCACAGGGAACTGCGGTCAATATCTGTAATAACCTATAAGGGAAAAGAATCTGAAAAAATATGTGTATATATATATATATATATATATATATATATATATATATATATAACTGAATCACTTTGCTGTACACCTGAAACTAACACAATATTATAAATCAACTATACTTCATTTAAAAACAAACAAAACAAAAACAAAGAAACAAAACATCCCATGCTGGTAAGCAAGATTGCAAAACAGGCTGCCAATTCTTCCATCTCTATCTGCACACCGTTTGCAATGTGACTTGATGAGGGGTGGATTCTATTTCTTTACCCATTAAATCTGGGCTTGGCCACGTGACTTGCTGTGGCCACTGGGACATTACCAAGTGTGACATGAGCAGAAGATTGAAAGTTGCTTTCACTTTTCACGTAGGAAGAAGAGGTTAACCCCTTAAGCCCAGGTCACACCCGCCCCGTGCTGACAGCCAGCACCAGTGGTCACCAGCACCAACCACCAGTTATGTGATGAGGCCATAGAGATCAGCCAGCCCCTCTTTGACCTGCCAGGTGACTGCAACCACGTAGACAAGCCCAGGTGAAACTAGAGAAAACCTCGGACTCGCAGAATAGTGAGCTAAGAAATGATTGCTCATTTAAGACCCCAAGTTTTGGGACTGATTGGTTACACTGCAAAAGCTGGTAGTTGACATGCTATAGAAGATGTCATAGAACAGTCAATGTTCCGAAAGGTGAAAAAAAAATGCATACCTGACTCTAGCTAGTTTCACAAGGAAAGGTGCCATTAAATAAAATAGTAAACAGTTCCTAGATCCTCCAGGAGGGCAAGATGACTAAACTTTGGAGCCAGAGACAGTCTAAATTGCCCTGCAGAAACTCTGTCCTGGGTACACCACTGCCCGGACCACAGGGACCAGCCACACAAAACTGCACCTCTCACTTTGGACATGGAGCCCTGGATGCTGTTGGTAGGACCCCTGCCGCTTTTGGAGAAAAGGCAAGTGCTGGCCCTCAGCATGATGGATCCCATATGTCACCTCTTTATTTGCATCACTGGCTTCCAAATGAAAGTCTCCAGTGGGTCTGTGTGGTTTGCAGAGTCAGGGAATATGCCTGCCCTCCAGTAATAGAGCAGGGTGGCAGGGAGTGAATCCATGCCTTTGACCTTGTGGAAGAATGAGCTTATAAATTAAGAAACGCCCTCAAAGAAAGAGTTCAAAAGTGCTGGACAGCCAAAGGTAACTTACAAATGCCCTTCAGTGTCTGCTCCTTCATATATAGATGTTTCTTTCTCACTTACGTATGCAAACAACCAGAAGAAATACATTCCTCTTAATATGATGTAACCATCACTCCACAAATGAAAACTGCCATACACCCTCCCCAAAGGGAGACACTACAAAATCTCATCCATACAGCAAATAGAGCCAAGTCCAGGATCTCTGAATCACGCCATTTCTCTTCTGGTTCCACCATGATCCTCTCCTGTTGCTTGATATTCTATAAACTACAGGTCAGGATGTAATGTTTCCCACCATCAAAACATCCTATATACATGTAAAACAGGGAGAGGTCAAGAGGGGAGACATTAGAATATTCACATGTGTACATGACACACGAAAGAGGGGAGGGTATAGATACTGCAAGTGGCCACGAGGCTGCACTTAGACTTTTAAACATGTCTCCTTCTTTCTCTGAACCACGTTGCCTTTGCCCTCAGCTGGCTTCTCAGTAGATTCAGGTCCTTTATGCAGCAAAATAACCCAGACCCTTATTTCTCAGAGATCGGAGGGCAGAGGTCCCACCTCCATGCTGCAATCTTTAATTAATCTTCATCGTTGGACATGACAGTCTCATGGCACGTCCTGTGTTCTGGACACAGTTCTCCCCGCCCCTGTTACATACCAGTCACACTAACAGGCCACAGGAAGAAAGTCCCTTTGGGGGACAAATTTAGCAGGAAGTAATTAGGTAGTAGAGGAAAAAGCCAGTCCACCATGCCCATCGCCATGAACTTGGGATCCCTTCCTTTGGAGCCTAGTGAGGGATTAGCAAACTGCTTCTTAAAAGGGAGATAGGAAATATTTTAGACTAAGAGACAAAGTCAAAGATATAATGTAGATATTTGCATAACCATTTATACTGATATCACTGTATAGCACAGGGAACTCTGCTCAATATTTTGTAATAACCTATAAGAGAAAAGAATCTGAGAGAGAATATATATATATATATATATATATATATATATCCAGAAACCAACAAAACATTGCAAATCAACTCTACTTCAATAATAAATAAATAAATAATAAAAAGAAAATTAAAACATACAAACCCATCTTAGCTCAGGAGCTATAAAAAATATAAATAAATCACAAAAGCAAGCCAGCAACCAGCTTTGGCTCCCAGGGCTATAATTTGCTGACCCCTAGTCTAGGTTATACCAGGTATTTCTAGCACATGGAATTATTTTGGCATTGGTCACCAAGTCCAGACGTCAATGAACAGTGCAAACAGTTAGAACCACTCCCAGTCCTGGTATGTGAACCCATATCAGTAAATTCAATCTAGTTTAAGATTAAGCATCTCTCCTGACCTGACACCATAGACTCTCTCCCACATCTCAACTCTAGGCTCTTGTTATGTGAATTAGCAAAGCTGCACAAACCTCACGTGAGCCAGTCTTGTCCTTCTAGGCTTTTTTCCCTAAATGCCTCTACACCCACCCCAGGGCACTGATTCTACTTCCGGATCTGAAGGTGTGGCTGGGGTTTTTAGGGAAATGGTATTGTTGGGAGAATCTTCCTTCCCCTTTCAAGTCTACTCCTATAGGCATGGTTATTCTGGGCTCGTCAAGCAGGGCAGGAAGCCTCTCATTGCACCAGAGAGGAAGGACAGCTGCCTGTGCTTGGCCACTTTCGCTATTTGAGCAGAAAGAGGACTTACCAAGTGCTCTTAATTAGCTGCTCACTCTTCCAGGAAGGCCTGGCATCAGCATCGCGAACCACAAAGGGCCCCGAGTTCACTGGAGGCCAACTTCCCCTGGAGACAGCCCGCCTGCTCCCAGGGCAGAGCTGTCCACAAACCCCCAAACTCTCCTTGCCAGAGCCAGACCTCAGGTGCTACGGCCAGAACTTCTGCCCCTGCATCCACAGGTGACTCCCACCTCCTCTCCCACGCCCCGCCCCCCCACCCCCCAGGGCCAGAGGATCCTGCTTCTCTGCATCACGGGCTCGGACAAGTGGTCAGATCGGCAAAGTCTGGGGTGTATTTTGTACCCTCAGTTATTACAGAAATATTAGAACAGCTGTTATCTGGTTTCCACCCTGAGGAGCTGCAGACTTAAGCTGCTCGATGCTTCTGGGAAGAAAAGTACAATAACCAGTTTCAAAAATGACCTGCTCAGAGCACTCAGCAAAGATGTGGGAGCACCAGAATTCTCTTGAACCTGCCTGCTCCAGAGGGCAAGCCCTGCCAGCACACTGCAGAGCCACGGGTGCAGGTGATGGAACACCAGACCCAAGGGAGGAGGGTGCAGGGTTCTGCAAAAGTGAGAGAGCAGGACAGCTGACAATGAGCACCAGCAATTCCACATTTCAAAAGGTAGAAGATGATAGATGTTGGATGGGGTGTGGAGAAAAGGGAACCCTCCTACACTGCTAGTGGGAATGTACACTGGTGCAGCCACTGTGGAGAACGGTATGGAGGTTCCTCAAAAAACTAAGAATAAAGCTACCATATGATCCAGCAATCCCACTCCTGGGCCCATATCTGGAGAAAACCATAATTTGAAAAGATACATGCACCCCAATGTTCATTGCAGCACTATTTACAATAGCCAGGTCATGGAAGCAACCTAAGTGTCCATCAACAGAGGAATGGATAAAGAAGATGTGGTAGATATATACAATGGAATATTACTCAGCCATAAAAAGGAAGGAAATAATGCCATTTGCAGCAACATGGATGGACCTAGAGATTGTCATACAGAGTGAAGTAAGCCAGACAAAGATACATATCATATGATATCGCTTATGTGTGCAATCTAAAAAAAATGATACAAATGAATTTATTCACAAAACAGAAACAGACTCACAGACTTTGAAAATAAACTTATGGTTACCAAAGGGGAAAGCTGGGGGAGGGATAAATTAGGAGTTTGAGATTAACACATACACACTACTATGTATAAAATAGATAATCAACAAGGGCCTACTGTATAGCACAGGGAAGTCTACTCCGTAATCTGTAATAACCTATAAGGGAAAAGAATCTGGAAAAATATATATATATATATAATTGATTCACTTTGTTGTACACCTGAAACTAACACAACATTGTAAATCACCTATACTCTAATAAAATAAATAAATAAACAAATTCTTGGCTACCAGTCAAAAAGAAAAAAAAAAAAAGGTAGAAGAGAGAGGCTTACAGGAGACAGAGGGGCTGAGAGTTAAAAAGAAAATTAGGAGAAAATTGACGTCAAAGATCTCAAACAAAGGGAGAGATTCAAAAAAAGAAGGCTGGGAGAGGTGTTAACAATAGTTCAGAGGTCAAGAAATATATACATTTCTTAGAAGTCAGCAATTAGGGGGATAGAGGCAACCTGTACTGCAAGGTAAAGTCACAGGGAAGCCGAATTGCAGTTGGTGGGGAAGAGAATATAAAATGGAGAAATGGGTACAAACACCAGGCCCTTCCCTAACACAGGACAAAGTAAGAACGGTATCTCGAGATGGACAGAGATCCCAGGAAGGGCTCTTTGTATTTAATCTGGAAGAAATCTAATCATGTTTAGTTGTCGTTTCCTTTGTAAGGAAGAAAAGTGACCCTCTCGTATTTCTGAGGGCAGGATGGAGCGAGTCGGGATCTTAAGGAAGGAGTGGAAGCTTTACAATGAAAAGGGTGTCAGCCGGGGCCACGCATAGGCATTTTTTCAAGCCACGCTGATATTCACGCTAGGAGTCCTTCCAGAGACTCAAAGGCACCCATCATCGAAACACAGAGGTTGGAGTTACAGTAAGAATGTAGCACAAAGACAAGGAAGCAGGAACTTTGAGGTGATGGTCAGGGGTCTTCTAAGTCATGGACCAATGATCCAAGCTGGGTTTGTAAGAAAGTGACCTGAGGGAGTCGCTAGGTAATAAGGGGGTTCCAAGAGCCTAGAAACTTCTATGAAAAAAAGTTTGCATATAAATGAAAGTTTTTCATCCAAACACCTATTAAAGAGGGCAGAGTGCAAAGCATTTGTCGCAAGGCAGATCGGATTAACATCTAGACTTGAAAGTTGCTTATTTGAAACACAGAAGATGGAAATAAAGGGCCCTGATGATTGTTGCCCTAAGCAAGGGCACTTGTTCCAGACTCTGAAATTACACAGTGCATCACTTTCTGCAAGGTTAGTGCCTTAATAAAGAAATAAAGGATTCTCTAACTTCTCCAGAGATAATGTGTAAATAGACGTCACTCCAGGGGCTGTGTGTCTTGGGCAGACAGCAGAGCAGATTGGATGGTGTCACACTGCAAGGCCTGGTGGGAGAGGCAACGTAATTATTATGGACCACAAAAAAGGCCTTGTGATCTCTGAACATACAGAGAATATTAGACTGTGAAAGTAAAGCCGCTTCAAAATCATGCATTCATTCCCTCAGTCATTATTTACTGATTTTTCTCTAAATACCAGGAACTGTGCTAGGCATTTGGAATATAATTATGAGCAAAAATGTATACATTACCACTCTCTGTGGAGCCCCCAGATGAGCTGGGAGCGTACGGCCACCACACACTGACATCAGTGTGATCACACAGGGTAGCAAGTGCCTGGAAGGGGAAGGACAGACCTGCAAACCCAGGAGGAGTTGCTCAAGGCTGGGGCTTAGCAAGCATTGCAGTGGAAGTCGTGCCTGCATGCAAGTCTGCAAGGCGAGTTCAAGAAGTGAGGACCTGAAGGACAGACAGAAGGAAAGTGTGTGGGGCAGGTCAGGGACCTGAGGCAGAAAACGCCCTGGTGAATTCCAGCAACGGGAAGAGGGCTGGAGGCTGGAGGGAGAGATGAGCTCGTGAGGGGAGGGAAGCCCAGACTGCGTCATCAACCCACCTTAGAGCCACAAGATTGAAAAAGCCTCCCCCCTCTCCCCCCAAGTTAACAATCCATGGATGGTTTTGAGCAAGAAAACGACGTCATCAGATTTTGTTTGACAAATCAATCTGTCTGTCAAATGTTTTGAAGGGAAGAAGGTCATCTCGACAGGGGGATTGTCGCTGAGACCAAGAGAATAGCATGCAGACGGAGAAGCATAGGCGACTTAAGACGTGTGTGAGCCCAGAGATTGGAAATTCAAGGTGGGAAGAGAGAGATGGGGTGGTACTTCCTCCCTCGGTTTCTAGCTCTCACGACTGGATATAATATATAATATATAATATAATACAGTATCAAATATTAATATGATTAATCATAATAGAATTAATAACATTAATATATAATAAGGAGCCTAGATAGAGATGTGAGACTCTGGGATAAAACCAGATTTTAGGGGGAAAACATCATGAGTTTTTTTTAAGGCGTGTTGAGTTTGAATTGTTTAAAAATGAGATATTTAAGAAGCAATTGACTCTGGTTGTCTACAGGTATACGTCTGGGAATCATCAGTTGTATAAAAGGTGTGTGGAGCCATGAGCGTGGACACGATTTACCTGTGGGACCAGAGTAGAGGATGAGAAAAGAAAAGGGCTGGAAAGAAGCCTTAAATGTAATATGTAAAGGTCAGAGGAAGGAGGAAGTCACCTTCCTAAAGGGATTCTGGAAACGGCATCTGGAGGAATAAGAGGAAGTGAGATCCGTGTCCAGGAAGCCCAGGAAGCAGGTTCTAGATGGAAGGGCTGCCTGAGATGTGCAGGTCCCCCTTCCAGGTCAGGGAAGGTGCAGACAGAAAATATCCACGGTGTTTGGTGACCTGGCCCCCTAAGGTGGTTTTATGAAGATACTCTTCATGAGGGAATGGAGCCAAAGTCGGAGCGTAGGGTGTGAAGGACTGAAAAACAGAGACTCAGAAGGGCTGGCAGTGGGATTTCTTTGAGGAGTTGAGCAAAGAAGGTGGCAGAAGAAAGATGGAACGGTGCTTGGTCTGCCCCAGAGAAGGGGTCTCATCCAATGCCTTGTATATTGTATACGGTTACAAAGTTAAATGTAACAGAGCATTTAAAATTGGATGATCTCACATAAAACTCCAGCTGTCCTTGAAATGTCCACTCATCTCACCGCACAGGTTTATAGCACTAGCTCTCGTTTGCCAAAAGAAAACCTGAGGCTGGGGATTTAGATGACTCACCCAACACGACAGCTTGGAAGCCAGGACTGAAACCCAGCGCTGCCGACCCCAAGTCCTGCCGTCCTTTGCATAATTCCATTCTGTTTCCCAGGAAGCCCTCGAGATCCCGGGGGCTCGTGATGCAATTCTGGAGTGACTGGAGGCCCCCAGTCACCCTGACCCTTAGCTGTGTGGGAGAAAGCAGGGCCCTGCAGTCTGGGCTGCTCTGGCCCTGCTTCTGTAGCTCCTGGGTCTGACGTGTGCTCCCCCTTGATGTGTTTGAAAGAAAGCAGCGGGGATCCCTGGAGAGATTCCTCTCAGAAGCAGGGCCTGCAGATGTGCCTATACACGGTCAGTCATGACTCACGAACTGCTGAGAGTCAGAAGAGCCAGGAATCCAGTGAGGAGTAAAGCACTGGGCCAGGCTCGCGTTTTGTACTCACGATGGCTGCCCTCCAAACATCTGGTCTCCAGGATGGAAACCTCTTTCCTTAATTCCGTTATGGTCCTCAGTTCGGGGGAGCTACTGTTCCAGAGATCAATAAAACTCAACACGAAGGCTCTTCTCTCGGCCTCTGTCAGGGAAACTCTGAGTTACTCTACTGTTCTGCTGTTGCGGTTGTTATTCAAAGAACCCTATTTCCTCTGATGTTGATGTGATTCTTCTTGGCTACAAAGTAAATGTGTCATTCACGTCATTAACTAGAAAATAAAATGGTACTTTTCCTAAGCATCAGAACGTATTTTTTAAAAGCTCCATGTTTTTGTATATTGTGAACTCTGGACACAAAATAAAGAATGTGTAAATGTCTTTCTTCTTCAGGATTATTCGAGTGCTTCTTTATTTTCCTCCCTCCTGTCCAACCTCCCCACCCCTCTTTGTCCCAAGTCTGGAAAACACAGAAAAACATTACCTTGCCTCTTATTTGTAGGCTTCAGGAAATGTCTTGGAAATGGTAAACATTTATAAACATGCAATCAGTTTGAAATTTTCTGTCATCTTCATGAAAAGTTAAATCAAATGGTTCAGCTTAATAGAAAAATACTTAACCAAAAAATAAATGCAACAGACATGAGGAGAAATGCCTATTGTATCTTGAAAGCAAGAATGGATGTCTATTAGTTTTGCGTGCTTCTGGGAAGATACCTATGTATTATCATCACAAGAAAATGTATCCTCCAAAATGAACAAATATATGTAAGGAATGCAAATTAGAACAAATTGTAGCTGGTGAACTAATAAATTATAAATGATTAAAACTATCTAATTAGGTTTATGTATGCTTTTTTTTTTACAAGCCACTATTTTCAGCTTTTTATTACTAACAACCACATAGTATTTCTAACTGATATACCCTCAGAAAATTACCTGGACAATTTTTCTACTAGTGGCTTTGGGTAAACCAGTTTTTTCCCCAGTTTTCTTTACTTCAGACAGGGTTGAGGACATCCTGGCTAAAAGAAACAAAGCAATGTATATACCCAGAAAGAGATTATGTATTTTTAAGGCAATGAAAGTAAAGATGTTTTTATTTCACATGACACAGTATTCGTTTTCCTCTGAAATACTTCCTCATAAACTAATTTATGACCACATAATAAAAAGTGCTTCTTCCATGACTTAAAGAATTGTATTTGAAAACATTTAGGAAAATAAATGCTATCCTTAGAATAAATCAAATTTTATTTAAGACATCTAAGAATCAAGTAATAATACACGCCTGCTGCTTCTCTGTGAGATTCCTGAGCTTGATTTAAATACCAGGATGGTCACGGTCATGGTCTGGGCTCCTGGGAGTCTGGCCCTGGGATGGAGAGCAGAGGTTAGGATGCAGGAGGCACATGAGGACGAGCCCTTGTGACCGACACCTGTGAAAGCCCACCTGCGGTGGGTCCCCTGCAGTCCCAGCAAAGGCCTCCGTGGGCCCCGGCAGGGCTGTGAGGCCCAGACGACCCTCTAAGCTCTCCCGATGGGGTGCGGGACCCAGATGTTTAGAGCCCACGTCTGTGCGTCATTGCATAGCCCCCCCCCCCCCCGGGATGGGGACATGACCTTGAGCCCTTCAGACACAGCAGGTATCAGCTATGCCTCCCTCCCTACCCCTATGGCTACATTTACATTTCATTTCTCTTATCACAGCGATGCTGCCAAAACTTATGGAAAGAGGAATATGACGAGGATGTGTTTGATTGGTGACCTTCAGAAAAAAACCCTGTTAGGGTCAGACAGCTCCTCTCCTAGCATCAGCACAGCTCCCCTGGATCCACTTTCAGGGCTGTGATCCTGGGTGAACACTCGGCAGGCTCACCAAGTGTAAACATCCTCTGGTCACTTCTAGTTACTGTGGCACTTAAGCTGCACTTCACTAATGAATAGAGGAAGATCCATACCATTTTTTTAAAACTCAGAATTTAATTTAGGGTTAGAATTCTCCCCTTCCCAGGATTTATCTCCTTCACACTAGCTGCCTGCAGGAAAGGACCTTTGAGTGAACTTCTTGTTCTTTTCCCTCCAGGTTGGCTTCTCCCCACCCTTGGCCCCAGTGTGTCTGCTGTTTCTGATCCCTCCTGTTCTGGGTGGAAGGGGCAGGGAGATGTGAGGATCAGGGAGCAGTTTGGTTAGTAAAGAGCAAAGTTAAAGGAACAGGAAATTGGACTTGCCCGGCACTGAGCTGGTCTTGATGTCTTCTCAGCATCGCAAGCGTTTGAATCCCAAGAGCAGGTTCTGTGTGTGCTCTTCCCAAGTCCACTCCCATCCAAAGTTTGAAGGCGATTTCTAGGACAGAAGTAACATGGTTTCCTCTGAGTTGCTAGATTTGCTTCTCTACCCAAAGCCAAAGGTATTGGCCCCATCACTCCAGTCGACCCTTTGGAAGGTGGAAATGGTGGCGAGCACACTCTTTCTACACGTGGGTTACATCTGGTCCTGAGAAACTCTCTGGTGTGGATGGAAGTGTGGCTTCTGACCACTGAGCCAACCTCCCTCTCAGTCCTCTGAAGCCTCAGGCATGAGCAGTTGATTCCCAGACCCTGATTGGTCTCTGTGAACCTTCCCTCCAGTCTTGAGGGAGACGTGTTTCCTTCCCTGTGGGAATTCACAGCACCCAGCGTTCTCCAGAGAAAGACTTGGCTTCCAACATCTTCAGCCTTTGAGCTCCGACCTGACGTCCTGTCCTCTGAATCAGTGGAGGGTCAGAGGTCCTGAGCCAGGTTTCCTCACATCTTTCTCAAGTTTTGCATGAATGGTCCAGCGTATCATTTTGGAAAATAGTGATACTCGCCATGATGCTTTTGTTGGTGATCTTTACGCCTCATTCAAGAATGAGGCTCTGAGGGTGCTCAGTTTTAACAAGCTGCTCTACAACATTATACATTCACAAGGTAGAAACAGAGCCGTACACATTAATCCACCAGGCTCTTATGAGACACAAATGAAGCACATCCCAACACTCACCCTTTAGAGACTCTAAGGGAGACCTGGACTGAACTCCCTTGTAGGCCGAGTTTGCTGGCATCTCTGATGATACAGTCAAACATTTCTTTAACAATTTAGGTCATTGACCTGACTCACAGAATTGCTTGTCAAATCAGACTCACAGGAATCAGAGATTTTATCTGATATCAAGCTTTATGAAATCATTCCAAAGATGTAGGCAAGCGCGAGGCTCAGAGAAAACAGAGAGACATCTGAGCCATCCATGGCAGCTCCCCAGTCTCTGGCTCAGAATAGATGAATTCTCCACGTGAGATTCTTGGGGTTCCTCATACGGCTGGAACGTTTTAAATATGAAATAACTCCAGGGAGTGGCATCGCCTACATTACTCAGTAGGCCACATCTTGCGGATCCTGGGTTCTACGTTCCTAGGAAATCCTTAGCTAGGGGTGTCCTACTAACAGCAGCTCAGAGTCAAGGGCTTTTCTTCCTAGCAAATAACATTAGCATATGACCCAGAGGTCAGTTTGACCAGGAGATCAGAGAGCAGTCACCTACCTCCTTTTCTTTCTCCTGGGAGCACTTTCATCATCTGTAAAAAAGAGTAAGGGGATCTCAGACCATCTGCTTTAACTCTTTCTTCCCAGGCATTTAATGCTTAATGTACAAATGGGATGAAAAGAGGTGGCTTACCTCTAGGGTATAATTTATAACCTAGTGTAGTACAGATAAAACAGTCATTCAAGGGTATTACACAAATGTAAGTGACTCATAGCATAAGCACAGGAGAGGGTGCAGCATGGGGAGGGTGAGAATGAAATCATTCATCCAAGGCAAGAAGCAGCACCATCACCACAAAGAGACGGACAAGAGGTTGGGATCTCAAAACAGCAAATACCACATCCTCAGACAAGAAGTGGAGGACAGGCCAAAATAGATCAAGGTTAAGGCCAATGATTTTTTTAAATTATACTGTGGGTCAGCTATACACCACAGAGTTCACCACTTAGTGGGTTTCTGAGAAGTTTAAAAAAATGTTGATGACGCAAATAAATTTGAAAAGGCCTCTTGGCAATTAGGCAGAAAAGGTAAAGAATGCTTTTACCTTAAAAGGTAAAAGAATACAAAGAGACCACCAGGAAATCCACCTTTTCCTAAGGCTCCCCCTGAACTTTCTCTAGCATCTGTGCTTTAGAGTTTCTACTGTCTTTTTCCATCTTTTCCTACCTTTTCATCTGCTATTCAATATGTTTTGAAGGCACTACCTATAGCTTAGAGACACGGTCGGCTCTACAAGAGGATTTTTGAAATAATTATATAAATATGCATAAAATCATTATTCTGACTTTAGATCTGTGCACTCCCTCTCACCTCTCTCTGAATATTTTTGAAGACATTAAGAATCAAGGGTCCTATTCTGTCCTGCATTCTCTTTCTTGTTTACTTCAAAGCAATCACAGATGCATTTCTTGGAAATCGTAGTGATGCTCTATTATTAAATTTAATTTGTTTATTTATTTATTTTTATACAGCAGGTTCTTATTCATTATCTATTTTATACATATTAGTGTGTATATGTCAGTCCCAATCTCCCATTCGTCATTCTTTCAATGACAGTTTTCTAGGAGACATCTTGTACATCTTGTACATCTTTTGTAGATTTATTTCTAAGAATTTGATATTTTTTATTGCTATTATAGATGATACTTTTTTAAAAAAGATTTTGTTTTGGTAAATTGAAATAAAATTGATTTCTTGACTTTAAATCTAGCAACTTTCTAATTTACCGCTTAATTAGAATTTTCTGTAGATTCTTTTGGATTTATTTACTTCCCTAGTGGCCCAGTGGTTAAGAATCTGCCTGCCAATGCAGGGGACATGGGCTCCAGCCCTGGTCTGGGAAGATCCCACATGCCGCAGAGCAACTAAGTCCATGCGCCACAACTACCGAGCCTGTGCTCTAGAGCCCGTGAGCCACAACTACTGAGCCCACGTGCCACAACTACTGAAGCCCATGTGCTTAGAGTCTGTGCTCTGCAACAAAAGAAGCCACTGCAATGAGAAGCCCACACACTGCAACAAAGAGTAGCCCCTGCTAGCTGCAACTAGAGGAAGCCCACGCACAACAACGAAGACCCAACACAGCCAAAAATAAATTTAAAATAAATAAATAAATTTATTTTAAAAATAAATAAATAAATCCTGGCTTAAGAAAAATGATGATTTCTAAATGATGTCTATTTTGTTTCTTCTTTTCCTTTCCTTATACCTTTTGTTTATTTTATTTCCTTATTGTACTAGCTATGTCTTCCTGTAATGTATTGAATAAAAGTCTGAGATATAAATTTAAAACATTGAGAGCAGTCATTCTTATCTTGTTTCTGGTCCCAATGGGAAAGCTTTCAAGATTTCACCATTTTGTATGATGTTTGCTTAGGTTGTTTTTTGTTTTGTTTTGTTTTTGTTTGTTTTTTTGAGAAACTCTTAATAAACTTAATGCTAGTCCTTTGTATTTCTAGTTTACCAAAAGCTTTTGGGGGGGGTGGTGGTGTGATGAATTGGGTGATTGGGATTGACATGTATACACTGATGTGTATAAAACTGATGATTAATAAGAACCTGCTGTATAAAAAAATAAAGTAAAATTCAAAAATTAAAAAAAGAAAAAGTTTTTGTTGATTTTTTAATCATGAATGAATATTGAGTATATAAGATGATTTTCTTGCACCTGTTGAAATATCCATAGCATGTTTTCTTTATTTTATAGTATGTTGAATTATATTGGATGATTTTTTTTTTTACTGTTAAATCAACCATCTTTCCTAGAATAAATCCAACGTTAATATAGGCATTATCCTTTTTTTAAAAATCACTGGATTTGCTAAAAATTAGTTTAAGACTTTTTCATCATGAGTGAGTTGACCTGTGATATTCCTTTTTTGTACTGTCCTCATCATGTATTTGGCTTCATAAAATGAATGGGACAGTTTTAAAATGTTTCTGTTTTCTGGAAAAGTTTTGTGTGAGTTTAGAATAATTTCTCAAATGATTTATAAAATTCTCTGTGAAGACATAATTATAGGTTTGATTTCTGTTTCTAGACAGATGTAGAACTATTCAGATTTTTGTACTTCCTTTTGTGTAAGTTTTAAGAACTTGTATTTTCCTGGGAATTTATCCATTTTATCTACATTTTCAAATTTATTGGCATAAAGTTATTCATAGTGTCATTTTATGATATTTAGAATGTCTGTAGGGTCTATAGTGTTAGATCTCTCATCATTCCTGACTTTGGTTACTTGTGATGTCTCATTTTTCTCTTGTCAGTCTCAGTAGAAACTTATCAATTCTGTTAGTCTTTTCTAAGAATTAACTTTTAGTTTTATTCATCCTCCCTATTGTGCATATTTGTTCTATTTCATAACTTCTGCTCTTTATCATTTTCTTCTATTTTCATGGGCTTAATTTGCCTTATCTTTCTAAGTTTTTGAGTTGTATACTTAGATTAATAACTTGCAGCATTCTTCTTCTCTAAAATATGCACTTAGAGCTATAGATTTCCCTCAAGCATAGCTCTAGTTGGTTTAATATGTTTTAATACATAATTATCCATTGTCTTCAGTTAGAATATTTTCTAATTACTGTAAGAAGGTTTCTCTTTGGTCCATGGGTTATTTAGAAGTACATTTCTTACTTTCTGTCCAAATATATGGGGATTTTCAAAGTATTCTTTTATCATTGATTTATAGCACAATTACTCTGTGGAAGGAGAACATTTTTTTTTTAAATTGGGGTATAGTTGTTTTACAATGTTGTGTTAATTTCTACTGTACAGCAAAGTGAATTGGTTATACATATACATATATCCACTCTCTTTTAGATTATTTTCCCATATAGGCCATTACAGAGTATTGAGAAGAGTTCCCTTTGCTATACATCATGTTCTTATTAGTTATCTATTTTATACATATTAGTGTATATATGTCAATCCCAATCTCCCAGTTCATCCCACCCTCAACCCCTTGCTTTCCCCATTTGGTGTCATACATTTGTTCTCTACATCTCTTTTAAAGATAACTTTCCAACACAAGGTCAAAGCTACATATTTGAAAGATAAAAATCTGTTTAAGAATAAAATCTTACTCAAAGGAAATTCTGTGAAAATACCTAACAGAAAAGTAAGGTAATTCATTTTCTAAAAGATTTGCTCCCTGCTGTGTAATCTGTAAAGAAGTTACAAAAAAAGAAATGAAAAAATCTGACCCAGAAAAAAATATCAGAGAGGAAAGGTGGTGAGTGTATTTCAACATGAGCAAACTTAACTTAGAATGATCATATGTTAGATGAATGGATAAAGAACGAGTGGTATACAGACACATACACACACACAACACACATACACACACATGATGGAATATTACTCAGCCATAAAAGAGAATGAAATAATGCCATTTGCAGCAACGTGGATGGACTTAGAGATTATCATACTAAGTGATGCAAATCAGACAGAGAAAGACAAATACCACATAATATCACTTATATGTGAAATATAAAATGTGACACAAATTAACTTATCTACAAAACAGAAACAGACACAGACATAGAAATCAAACTTATGGTTACCAAAGGGGAAAGGTGGGGGGAGGGATAAATTAGGAATTTGGGATTAAAATATGCATATATATATATAATAAATAAACAACAAGGACCTACTGTATAGCACAGGAAACTATATTCAATATCTGTAAGAACCTATAATGGAAAAGAATCTGAAAAATAATAGATATATGTGTATTTATAACTGAATCACTTTGCTGTACCCCTGAAACTAACATCGCATTGTAAATCAACTATACTCCAATATGAAATAAAAAGTTAAAAAATGACAACAAAAATAAAATAAAATAGATAACCAGCAAGGACCTACTGTAGAGCACAGGGAACTAGACTCAATACCTTGTAATGACCTATGATGGAAAAGAATCTGGAAAAGAACAGATATACATACACATGTATAACTGAATCACTGTGCTGTACACTTGAAACTAACACAACATTGTAAATCAACTCTACTCCAATGTAAAATAAAAAGTTAAAAAATAACAACAAAAATAAAATAAATAAAATACATAACCAGCAAGGACCTAATATAGAGCACAGGGAACTAGACTCAATATCTTGTAATAACCTATGATGGAAAAGAATCTGGAAAAGAATAGACATGTATGTGTACATATAACTGAATCACTGTGCTGTACCCCTGAAACTAACACGATGTTGTAAATCGACTCTACTCCAGTTATATATATATATATATATATATATATAGTTATATATATATATATATATATATATATATATGGGAAATCTCTACTGTCTAGGCCACCCAGTCCCTTACGGCAGCCCAGGCTAAAACAACACTCATGCATGTCATTTTCAGAATAAGAATTATCTCATTAATTACACACTCCCTCAAAGTCGCTCCTTCCGCACCAGCAACCCTCCTGTCTAGCATCTAACTGTGACACTGGTTATACAGAATCCAATAAGTTCAATAAATAAAAATTTCAAACCTTAAAGAAGAAAAAAAAAAAGAGATTGCAAGCCTCCCTGACAACTGCTGGAATCCCGAGGGCCTGGCGGGCCTTAATCACACTTCCCCTTCCCACTGTGACCCAGCTGATAAGGCCCAGCCAAACATTGTCCTTATCAGAGGGACCAGATGCCTTCCTGCTTCTCCCTGGGCAACAGGCTTCAGCTCCCACCAGCCCACAGAGTTACTCAACCCACTGTCCACATTCTCCCCAGAGCCAGGGGCTTCACTTCTGGATGCTGCACGCCTGTGTCCCACGGGCTCTGCATGATGAGCAGGGCCCTGCTCCCTGGTCTGTGTGTACCAGTGACTCATAAACTGCTTTTGGTCTCCTCTGTCCAATGTCAGGGGTGTGTGTTCAGCCATCCCTGAAAGTCCAGGGCAGGAGTCCCACACACACACCAATGGGGTGAATGGGATGAGAATAAAGCACCATCCCTTCCCTCCCACGATGAGGATTCTGACCCCTAGACTTGTGGAAGCATCTAAACTAGAGCTTGGCTCCCTCTGCTTCCCAAGTGTGCACCCCACCTGGACACCACTTAATACTCTCTCCAGGGATGTGCATTCTAGTGCAAACAAGAAGTAGAAAAGGGTCCTCCAGACCCCAGACCCTACCTTGATGTAGACCACAGTGAAAATGTTAAATAACATTTTTTTATTATTATTAGTTTGCTGTAGGTCTATAAAACCGAAGTTTGAGTTACAGCAGGAAATATAACTGCCAGGAGACAAAGCCTTTTGCATCTTTCACCAGCCTTTTTTCCTCCTCTTGGCAGATGCTCATGAAAAGTCTATGTATATTCAGGATTCTTGGTAGAAGCAGAATCAGAAAAATGAAGATAATTTGTATGTGTTGAATATTCAGTAGAAATAGATATAAACTTCCTAACTGTCTTCTAAGTCTTCATTTTCTTTTGTAATGCATTGTCTCACTAAGTCTTCACAAAACAAACAGCAGTTAGGGAGAGTCATCTCCATGGCACAATGAGAACACGTATGCCCAGAGAGTTTGGGGAGTTTGCCCAAGGTCACACAGGGATGGATGATGGAGCCAGAATTGGAAACCAGGAGAGCACTTAAAGGTTATTCCCTGCTTTGCTATCTCCTCAGCAATATGTGCCAGGATCCAGGTAAAGCTCTGGGGGCACCATAACATCCAGCCTTCTTTGTTACAAATCCTCCTCTAATTCTGTCCTCCCCGCCATAAGCTGATTTCTCCCAGGTACCCTTTGGAGCCTCCCCCAGAGTGTGGCTTATACAGATACATATTCCACAGAATGTATGGAGGGCTCAATGGAGGAATATTCTAAAATGTCCATTCATCTCTACAACCACGCTACAGAACCACCAATAGTGTCTGAATTCAGTTGATCCAACTTGTGTGCAGTGTGTCCCTTCGGGATGCACTCTGACAATGCTGCTTTTACTCCCTTGTCCCCCAAGTCCCAGGTGTGACCTACAGGATCTCAAACCTCTGCTGAGGGCTTCAGCACAGTTACCCTTGTGGGTCTTGTGATGACAACAACCCTTTGCCCCTCTCCTTCCCTTTCATCTTGCTTACCCACACCCTCAACAGCTGTTAGGGAATTTTTCCAGATGGGTAACTGGTACATGAAGCCACATCTCAAGGTCTGCTTTTGGGAAACCCAGCCCAAGACAACTGCCTTTCTATACAGAACACATTCTGAATGAACTGCTCTTGACCGGCTTGAAAGGACCTCAGTTGGCGAGGATCGCCTTGCTTCCAGCATGAGAAATAGTTTGTGTCTATGTTGCCTTTTGCATACATCTCATTTGATCAGTTATGTGTTGACTTTATCATTGGACTTGGAATTTTGGTGTTTCCTCCATCCTGCTCCCATACTGTCTGCTGTGAACTCATCCATGTAAAAATGTATAAATACTTCTTAACATGTACCAACTATTTTATGATACCTTTTAATATCCCCTACAACCTGTAGTTAAGCAAGACAACAATTATTGTCCCCATTTTGACATGAGGCTGTGAAGGCTTGGAGGGGAGGCCACCCAGGCAGTCGTTAGGAAATTACGCTGCTCAGCCCGGGATCCAGGTCCTCAGGCTCCTTCACTTCTGAGACTAAGTCCTCAAGCCCTGGAAGTCATCAGCATCGTTCTACATGTTCTTAAAATCTCTTAACTCTTTTACTTTCTACGTTCAGAACAACAGATCTTACATGGGACACCAGAGCAGTCTGGGACCTTCAATTCCATGCATATGTGGCAAATCATTACATTTGAATAGTAAATCTCCCCCTGTCATTTGTACTCTGGATGCAGCCATGGGTCACTTGCCATGGTTATATCATCTAGAACAAAACCACAGCATGCATAGGAAGGTGCCTGAAAGGGAAAGTATCTTTCTGATTTGAAAGACAGAATTTGGAGCATCAAAAAATGTCTTCTGTTGGATTGTTCACCTTCTGCACTAAATCAGGTTATTGTGACCTCACATCTCACAGTTATTTTATTCCTGGATTTTTCTCAGAAGTTGCCTATTGAGGAGAAGTGAGGGAAAAATCCATATATTTTGATTATAAAATATTTAAAAATTAAAATACATTTATCTTGGCCCTTATAATATTCTGATATGTTTATTCCTCTTTCTCATTCCTTATATGAAGGTGTTTATTTATGATCCTAATTTCAAGTAATGCATTTGATAAAATAATCATTAATTATCTTACATTGATAGGAAACAAAGGCAAAAATATATAGGAATATATTGACTCCTCAGTATTTTAAAACATTTTATCTCAATTTTCCACTGGAGATTTTAATTCAATTGGGCATATTCTAAAATTTGTTTTTTTGATACTTTTTTTTTAAATTGAAGTATAGTTGATTTAGATACATTTCCTTTTTGGTTTATGAGGGACAGGGAAAGGAATTTTTAGAGGTCATGTTGCCTCTTCATTCTGCACAGAAAGCTTTCCTTTGCCAACAAGAACAGTGTTGATTGAATTAAGACCACTATTGTCTTTATTGGGAGAAAAGTCCATATCTGTCATGTTGTAAAACAGAACTAGAAAAAGCTATTTATTTCTTCTTGTTCTCATAGCAATCTTTTGAATACACTTAGCGTTCAATAAGACTTTACAAATGAGATTAAAACTACATAGTTAATTTAAGTCAACAAGTATTTATTGACTGCCTACTATATGCCATACACCCTTCTAGACTCTGAAGTTATACTGGAGAACAAAGCAAATCCAGACTCACGGAAGTTTATTTTAGTGAAGAAATACAGACTATTATGTCAGATGGTGGTAAAAAGTTGTTCAAAAGAGATTAAATTCAAGTAATATCAACAGTGCAGGTGGGTACAAGAGTCAGAGGAAACCTTGTTGAGTGGAAACCCAAAAGAAGGGGTAAGTCCGTCTATTCATGACTGGAAGAAAGAATATTGCAGGCAGAAGGAAAGCAAGTGAAAAGGCTCTGAGGCAAAAACACGTTCAGCATCTCTGAGGATAAACAAGGAATGGAGAAGGGGATCCTGTAGCACCTACGGGTCCATGGTCTATGGTGAAAACTCTGGCTTTTACTCAGGATTAAACAGGAAGTTACAAGGCTGGAAGCTGATGAGTGACACGGTCTGACTCAAGTTTTAAAATTCAAACTTTTCTAAAAATCTGACTGCTATGAAAGGAAAAATCAAACAAACAAACAACAACTCATTAGGAAGCTACTGAAATAGTTCTGAGGAGAGATAAGAGGAGGAGGAGGCCAGGGCTGAGAAGTGATTTGACGCTGGGTATATTTTGATGGAAAAGCGAGTGTTGCTTCCTGGTGGATTGGATGGGAAGAATGAGATTAAAAGGAATAAAGAATAACCCAAGTTGTTTGGCCCCAGTGATCAGTAGAACAGACTTTTCTCCCTTTGAGGAAAGGGAAATCCATAGAAATAGTGGGCTAGGTGAAGAAATGAATAATTTGACAAGCTATGTCTAGATACCCAATGGAAAATGTCTCCTAAGTGGTTGGATGAAGGTGTCCAAAGTTTAAAGGAAAGTCAAGGCTGGAAGTAGGCATCTGAGTCACCAGCACACGGAGATAGATTTAAAGCCAGGGGATTGGATGAGACCACAGAAAGGAGTGTGGAAGATAGATAAAACAAAAGGGAACTCGGAACTGCATGGACTTTGTTCATGAACATGTTCCCAAGCAAAAGCTCCAAAGATAGGAATTTCCTATGGATTCAAATACTCTATTTTTTGCAGAATTTGTACCAAACAAATTAAACCTGGCATCACCTTTCATAAAGGTCCTCCCTTCCCCATGTGTTGTTAAAAATCCTAAATTCTGGAGATATCTATTTATGGAAGGTTTTTTCACAAATTAATGGTTGACTGTGATAATGTCAGACAAAAAATGGTAAATGGTGAAAAAAAATATGTACCAAACCATATAATTACCTCCAATAATCCTCCCTTTGTTGATAATTATCCCCAATTATCTCTTCATCTTTGTAATTCATCCACGTAACCAATAATTTCCTTTCATCCAAATGACTTCTTTATTTCTAAACAGATTGAACAAATCTACTTACAAACCCTGTAGGCGGGTGTGGGTGTGCGGGTGTGTGTTTAACACATTTTCATTTTAATGTGAACTCCTGAAACAATCTTTTCACTTTGTTCAAAAGCATTGATTTTGCAGAAATAAAATGTGACCAAACACACAAGGCACATAGGAGACCTAACGGGATGGTTCTTTAGGAGAAGTGGTATCTGATCAGAGAGAGAAAGAGAAAGAGAGAGAGAGAGAGAAAGAGAGAGAAAGAGGCTTTATAAATAACATTAAAACAATGTGAGGCCTATTATATAACACTAGAATTTTACAAATGTACTAAATCCAATATATTATTTTGTATATTTTTATACATTATGTTATATACAATATATAGCATATATATGCTGGAGTTGTGTATATACTTTTAAGTACACATTGTGATATATTTCAAGTAGGCACCAAACCATTTTATAACAAAACATTTTTCTGGCACTAGTCTGTCATACCAGCAACATTTCTGCATTCTTGAATATTTGGGTAATTAGATTAAAAAATCATTTTTTAAAAAATTTTGGAACCACATTTTTACCATCACAGAAGTACTGGGAAGAAGACATAGAATATTTTGATAATAAACCAGTGTCACAAGCCATAAACCCAGCTTTCTACACTTTGTGCAATGATCATTTATATTCCATCCATCCCCAGATACTTGAAATGATCTTCCAACAACAGCTGTTATGATGGATGCCTGTGGACCACCTGATATCAATATGGCAGATGTGTGTACTCGCCGCAGCTGTCAACACACAATAGAAGGGGCAGGAAACCTACTAAACCTCTTTCTACACACAAACAAAAATAGTTTGATTGTTTGCAGGTTAGAGAAGGAAACCCTACATTCAAGGGACAAAATGAAGTAAGCTGGTTGTCTTGCAATGCATGGGCTAAACTAGTTATTAGTCCACTATCCTCCAAAAAATTGTTTTGGCATCCTAAAAAATAGAGACACATATCTCTTCATGTCAACTCATTGGCTTTGCATGATTCTATTAGGCTCACAGGCAAGAGAGAACAGTTGCTTCTGTAAAAGCCATCACCTCAGACCCATCTTAAGTCATTCTGAATCTTACAAGCACACACCTGCAAACACATAGGCAGCAACATTTTACCATAAAAGACAGTGGGACATGTTTACGTTTAAATGTGATTTTGACAAATTACTCCAAAAAAATTCTTTCAAGCCTGTTTCATCCAGCAAACGTGATGGTCAATAAGACAACCACTTGACAATAACAATGTTTATTCTTTTTGTCTATTTAGGATTTCTCGGGTTTATCATTTAGATTTCTTTTGTCCTTTTATAGGTATTTATGTTCCAAAGAACAAAAAAAAAAAAACAAAACACAGGCTTGGTTGTGCTGGACTTCTGTGGTGATGGTTTCCATCAAGACTAACCTCCTCTAGGACCTGTAACCCAATGTCACATTTCTTTTCTTACTGTGGTCAAGTCACTGGCTCAAAAGCAAAGAAGGCAGTTGGTGAGGATATTTGAAGATCCTGTTTTACTGGTGGAAAGCAGACCATAGTCAGGAAGCACATCACACGCTGGGCAGGAAGATGGTACAAAGTGTGAAAACACAAGTGAAAGTGTGTCAAATATCTTCTCCTATAACACCCTTTAACTTTGCACTATAATCGCCAAAAGCTTTCAAAGCCTAAAATACTATAATTTTAATAAATACCTAGAAATTGTTTTGTTTTGTTTTGTTTTGTTTAATTTAGTTGTCCCTGAAGGAAATACAGAGATGAACACTTTATGTTATAATTGGGACATGTTTAGTGAAAATCCAGTTTTTCCAACCTATTTTAGTCTGTACAAACATAAAGAAGTGAAAAACTTTAGAAGTGTCTCCCCTCATTCCAGACATTTTTCACTGACAAAAAATCAAAGAGTACAACTTCCAAGATTGTAAAGTTGGCCAAAACTCTGCGACTTGCTATCATCGGCCGGTTTTCACTCCCTCCCTGAGTTGTGAGTCTGGTTTTTGAGTAGAGAACCCTTTGCAGTCCATGGGAGCTCAACATGCAGAAGGAATTGTGTCTGGTGAGGCCTGTCTTTGCTTTTTCACTTTCTGCCCCCCCAAGTTTTGTAAATGTTTAGTGTGGAACTAACATATATTCCTGCTTTATCTTCTGCTTTTCTTCATACTATTATACAAGTTGCATGCAAATAGTATAATCCAGAGGAAGAGTTAACCTGTATACTTTCCAGAAACAAACATACTTATTCAACTAAAATGAAAAACATGCATTATGCCTTAAGCAAATGGTGCTCATATATGCACGATAAGTGCCTCATAGAACTGGCAAGGAAATGTCAAAATATACATACGTATGTAAACTTTAGAGGAATGACTCAGAAAAGTATTCCAATTAATTCACAAATTACTTTACCTCTCTCTGTCTGTGTCTGCCTCTGCCTCTCTCTCTTTCTCTGTCTCTCTCTCTCCTAGTTATTAAGACTTGAAGAAGCTGAATCATTTGGCCTCAAATTTTCCACATTAGTGTCTAGTCTAAAATGGAATTTCTTTTGAAAGTTTAAGCAAAATCTGTCTGGCTGTTTGTGAGTTATAGGAACACAGAAGAAATATGCTTCTCCAGTTATAAAAAATACTGTTAAGATTTTTCTTTTCACTCATGTAAATTAAATGGCACCAAAGTTATAAACTTCAGACTTGGAAAGATATGAATCACAACGAGAAAAGAAAACCTAGCTGAAATCAATGAAAGTCTAAGTATTTTTATTCCTTAACTTACAGAATATCAAGAAAAGTGATTTGAAAATAACTAGTAAGATATATCTGTCTAGCTGTCTAAAAGGTCACGGAATTATTTTCGTAGGGTGGTTGCAATGCACGTCTGCATGCATGAGCCCTTTCTCTCTCTCCCCTAAATTCTAGGGAAATTAAGTAAAAAAAAAAATTGCAATATTAAAGGGGAGATTAAGTACTTAAAAATCAGGAAATTATTAAATGACTAATCCATGAGTAAAATTAAATATAAGTGAACATTGTGTATATGTGTAAGACATCTTTAGCAAAACACTAGAATTATGTTTGGAGTACAGATCAAGTTTTCTGTGTCTTAATTTATACATATTACATGTTGTCCTGCTCTCCACTCTCACTTCAGATTAATCCAGCCCTGCTTCTCCCTCTCTCATCCCTGGTCTCTCATCCAGGCACTTAACCAGCTCTTCCTCCATCCAAAGCTATGAGGTCAAGAAACCCTGTGTACCACGGTTTATTAACATCATCTACTTTATTATTCTAGATGACTCAAGAAATAGCAGTTTTCCCATAACTTTCAAAGAGAAGCATCATCACCTGCAGTTGTTTGCCCTCTGAGATATGAGTGATAGTGTCCCTCCCCAGTCCCTATTTTTAGCAATGTGACACTGGCTTTGAATTTGTCACCTCTCTCCTGCATCCTTTTGCATCCTTGACTATAGGTCACTTCTTTATGTCTCGTACACTATTTGAAATGAGACTCAAAGTCTGTTTTTCTTTTCTCCACTCTGTTTTCCTAACACCTTGCACCACATCATCATTTGCGTAGATGACCATCTCGATACCCTGGTCTTCCAGTTCCAACACCTCCATCAGACTTTACTTCCATGATTTCACCATGACCCACCCTCACCTTTGCCCCCATTATGCTGTCATGGACCAAGATCTCCTACTTTTCACCAGCCTTCTTGCCTCGATTCAGGTTTCCGCCTCCTGTCTCCACTCCGTGCTCCACCTTTGTTGCTAAATGCAGCTTTATCTACAGCTCCTTAATGTATAGTTTTCCAGGTTATGACATCATATAACTACATAATTAGATCTCACCTCTAAATCTTGGTCTATAAATTCCACATTTTACCTACTGACTCACTGCTATGACAAACAACAATCAGACGTTTTTCTCCCCAGGCCACTCCTCTGTGTTACTCATACTATGATTATTATTATTATTATAATGATGATGGTGGTGATGATGATGGTGATGGTGGTGATGATGCTGTTGCTGCTTATGATAATCATGATGGTGATGGTGGTGATGGTGATGATGGTGGTGGTGGTGATGGTGATGATGATGGTGATGATGGTGATGAGGGTGATGATGGTGGTGATGGTGGTGATGGTGATAATGATGGTGATGTTGATAGTGATGATGGTGATGATGGTGGTGATGGTGATGATGGTGATGGTGGTGGTGATGATGATTTATGATTTTTCTCTTTGTTATTTTTTTAAGTTTATGTACAAAACTTGAATCTGAATCTGTTAAGCAACATTAGAGAGTGTTTCTTAAACTCTTATTATGTAAGAAGAGGAATATGAAATTATGACTCCTGGAGAGTAGAACCAGCTACAAATCTTCTGCTTTTCATTCTATACCTCTCTGTACTGTCTGAACAAACTGTCCTTGAGTTGCTTGTGAAATAAATAAAATAAAATGGAGATTTGATTATGATATCCACTCACGATGATTGTGTTCTCAAAAAGATGAGCTTTTCAGTCCTCCTGTTATGCTATAATTCGAACAAACTTCTCTTCCCACCCCCATCCCCCCAAATCTCAGCACATAATTTGTTTCCTGCTTTACAATGTCTTTCCATACTAATCTTAGTGCTCTGCCCAGGTTCTGGCTGACTTGCCGAGAACGGTGCCCTCACACTGTGGATGGGCTTCACTTACCAGGTATGTGAATCTCACAGCTGCAGACTCTAACCATCCACAAATGACTTATCTGGAAAATTATGATGCTGGGTCGCATATGCAATTCTTGATTTTTTATCATAGAAATTTGTCAGAAAGAAGGTCAGGTTTGCCACATCCTTGAGTTAAGACACATTGAACGAAAGTTCAACCCCCTCCCTAAAGCCATATTTCTGTTCACTTTACCCTGGTTTTGCCACTGCCCACCACATTTTCCCCCACACACACCTGCTCGGCAGCAGCAGCCAGGCAGCTGAGGTCCCAGCAGCCTCAGGGACAAAGTGACAAAAACTAGGACTTAATCTTCAATTTCTCTGATCCCTCCAGCTCTTCTTGGCTAGACTGTAATTAGCTCCAGGTCAAAGGGCAATTTTTGCTTCATGAAGAAATTATTTAAGCTGAAGTAAAGGAGCCAGTAAGCATTTTTATAATAATATGATGGAATTCAAAAGTTCTCAGTATACTTTCTTTTAGCAACAATCCCTGGCTTCATGAGCAAATTCATACATTTATTTTTCCCTTAATTCAGCAATTTCAGCAGAGTTCTCATTTGGGGAATGTATTCCCTTTTATGTTTTGTTCCCATGATTAAATAAAAATAACTTTTTCTTTCACCACGTGTGTTTTTCAAGAGTGAACTTTCCATTCCATATGGTGGATGACAGTGGCCAGCCCAAGTACCATGATTCCCTGGCAGGGCTCTGAATTTTTGTCCCCAAACCAGAAAGGATGCACTCACCACTCAGCTGCGGGGGTCATCCCCCAGAAGGAGACTCCTCGGGCTGCTTGAAAGAAACAGACAAAGAAAGAACCTCACAGCCGAGCAAAGAGAATATAATATTTTAAACCATTCCAAAAATGCTTTCAGATGTTGAGTACAAAATACGAAGGAAGGACAGTCTCTAAAATTGGACAGAGAAAAATGCAGATTAAGAAAGCCACATTTTCCATTTTGGTGACCTAAAAGATTCATCCTCAAAAGAGTATTCTCCATCAAATAAGAACATCAAATCATTCCAGCAAAGTTTATCAAATCTACAATTTCAGCACAATAAGGCAGAATTTCTTTACAAACAAAATATTCTGTGGTATAGCTATAATCTCATCATTTTATAATCCTGAGGCCCCTTCCACCTCCCATCACCAAGTCTAAAACATGATAAAAGAATCTCATTTCTCATCATTGCAGTAGAATTGTAGAGGAAAAAAGGAAAGTTCACCTAGTTCCAGTTTCCTCTGCCTTCCATGCTCCGTCCACGTCCAGCATCCTTAGACCTTTCCCGTCTCTGAGCCAATGGACTTGTTGACCCCTCCATCTCGTGTGTCCAGAGCTGACTCACCAAGCACATCCCATGCCTTCATCCTTTCACTCAAGCATTTGGGTGAGTGAAAGTGCAGTGTCCCAGCACTGCAGAGATGGGGTGTGACACCAGAGAGCTCGTGGGGCTCCCATTCTAGGAAAGGGACAGAGGCAAGAGATAAACATCCAAGGGGAAGAGGTCAGATGTTGTAAGTACCAAGGGCAGCAACGACTTGGGAAGGAACTGGGGATAACGTACTGGGACAGTGGTGATGACTCTTAGAAAGACTGCAGTCCAATGGCATGTGGGAAACCACCTGCAGGAGGTGAGGGTTGAGTCGCCTGTCTATTCCAGACAGAGAGACAAGCAGTCTGAGACCCTGCAGGGGAGCACACATGTCAGGTTTGAGGGTTCCCAAAGCTGACAGAATGAGTGGAGCAAAGACAAGGGAGGGGACATCCGGGGCCACTCAGAGAAGAAACTGGACCAAGTGGCCCACAGAGGGACCGGATGGGCACTGTGGACATCGGACTCGACTCTGAGTAAAGCAGGCAGCGTCAGAGGGCTTTGTACTAACAAGTGCCATCCTCCGACTCCAGGGTTTACCAGGATCCCCGTGCTGCCGTGTTGGGGACAGAGTGGGGGGGGGGCTGGGGAGCACTCACGTGGAAGACAGTGTCGCCGGGAGCAGGGTGCTCCTGCTGGTGTTGATGAGACAATGCAAGACTCTGCATATCTTGAAAGCAGAGCTGGACAGGACCGACTGAGGGATTGGATACGAGTGTCAAATTGTGTGATGTCCTTGAGGAAATCTGATGTCAGACCAGGTTAGGACTTCCCGGTACACACTCCCAGGGGCCTGACCCCTGGCCTTGTACAGGATGCACCCTTTCAGTGTTTGTCTTTGTATCTGTGTATCTTCTCCTGTAACCCCAGCTGTTAAGGTAATGCCTTTCCTGTACTAGATGCCAAATGGTATTCTATGAAATTATTAAGAGAAGGAAAAACTACAGCATTTGTACATTTTATTTCTACATGTAATGCTCTGTGGTAACTTGCTGGCTGGATAAATCCCTATTCACCCATCAAAACCTAATGCAGATATCACCTGAATCTTTCATCTGCCACTTCCGAAAGCAGAGTTAATTACTATCACCCCTCTGTTTTTATATCTTGTACTATTGCATTTATCACCATGTTTTACAATTGACTTTTGTAGCGTAGTAAAAAAATTTCAACAGATGTACTCTTAGCAAACAAAGATATCTAATAGCCAAGGGTTTGTGTTTCTACAAAGTAAATAACTCTCCCAACACACCCTGGCCTCCAGAGTATGTGCTATGTACACAAATCCAGTATAAGTGACTTTTAAAGGTGAGAGCAGACAATATATTGAGTATTTATGTGTCACTTTCTACGTTACGTACCTAAATGATCACATTTATTTTTCACAAAACACTAATAATTAAAACAATTGTTATCCTATTTTACAAATGAGAGAATTGAGGTAAAGATCCTTGGCCAATTCACACATGTTGTCAGGGCCATAGAGACCTCAGGTTTTGAGTGGAGAGACTGTCACCAACCAAGCTCTGTGCACTGCCAACTTTCTGAAATGAAAGGGGTTGAGTTTTGTGCCCCACCCTTGAGCAGACAGAATAGATGCAGGAGGTTAAATTTAAGCTAAATCAAATGTTCAGAAGGAATAGGAACTCAGACCCCAAACCTGAAGCCCAAACTGACCATGTTGATGTGTATTTCCCAGGAATATCCAGATATAGGAGAGGCAGGGCCTTTCCCATGGGATGTGACAGGAGGGGCCTGAATCCATTTAATTTCATTTCCTAGAGCTTGGACGTTCTTCAAGAGACACAGGCACTACATTTATTTTCCTGTTTATCTCTTCTCAGAGTTCACATTTTCTGTAGGTTGTGCTCTTCCTTTCCATTTTATGACCTGCTACTGAGCAAGTTCTTCTCTGACTTAATGAAAGAGACTCATTCAAGTCTTCCTACTCTCAGGGGGTAGTCCACTCAAATCTGAAGAGACTAAGTGGCTAGACCATTATCATACAGGTAATTTTCAGCAGGGAAGCTGCCTGTCCTCTGACTACTGGTCAAGGACTCTATATCACACACCACATTGAGTCTCATGAAACAGAGTCACATGCAAGAAAATGCAGACACAGAAAGGAAGAAAGGAAGTGAGGGTTTATTATCTTCTCTTAAAACTTACCACAAGCTCGAGACGCAGGTTGTTATTAATTCCATTTAGTGGAAATGCTCCTTCTTACTGATACTGCAAAGTCTATGTCAGCTCCTAGGTGGACAGTATTTTCATCTAACAGTGCTTTTCAATGTGGTCTCTGTCCTGCCCATAAATTACTTCATTCATGTCTGGCACTGCATTGGGACAGTTTAGTCATCTGTGCTCCATTGAATGTCCCTAACCTAAGGTGTGATAGTAATACCTTTCATGCAAATGACCATTATTAAATATTGGGCAAGTGCTCCTCCTCAGGTAGACACATTAGAAAAGCAGAACTTTTTCTAGCCAAGAATATCCAAGGAAGTAGATATATACTGTAAAACATAGTAATGGTAATGATAAAGTCAAGCAATAACCAGATTAACTGCCATGGATTCTCAGATATGAAGGTCTTTCAAATGCAGAGTTTCAAGTTCTGGCAAATTCTTAGAAGGAATATATCTCACAAGTTATGGACCCTCACCTCCAGCCTCCACTTCCTCCACAAGAACAAGCTCCCTGTTGCATCTCTCGTGCCCTCCTGCTACCTCACATGTCCACACATACTCTGTGAAATTTCTTCTCCTGTGTTTAATTAATTGACTTGCAGTTGTATTGTCCTCAACACTAAATCTTTGCCTGAAACAGGTGAGACGTTTTCTACAAACAGTTACAGGCTGGATTAAATTTAAGCATTAGTTCAATGTGCTACCACTTCTATGAGGACATCTTGTTTTATGTGTCTGATAATGGCACGTTGAACGATGAATTTCATTGGGTCTTCAGTTAATCTCTGAGACTTTTGGCTACATCCCAGGGCTATTCATCTCAATCATATACTCTTCAGTCAGATGTACCTGTTTTTGTCTTCTGGGAGGACTATTTGGGGAATAATTCTGAGCATCTATTTTTCTAGACTCTTAGTTTCTCTTCAATCAGGATTCCAGCCTACGTAGTTCAGACTGTGCTCTCTTGCCACCAACTCAGCCCTGGAAGAAAGAGGATTCAAAAGCACTTCTGAGAAGTGCCTATGGGCATAGTCACTGATGTTCTTTTCTGGCCTAGTGCCTCATGGGTTCACCTTGCTACCACAGAGGAAATCCAGAACTACCACTTAAGGACACGTGTAAACGAATTGCTGACCATGGCTCTCTGAGGCCAGCTGTTCTCTGATCCACCCCTTCCTCAGCCCAAAGACATGGCAATCCCAACCAAATTTGATAACAATATCCCCAACACACACCAGTAGCTTTTAAACTGTAAGGAAAGCCAGAATCACATGGGGAAGCCTGTTAAATGCAGATTCCTGGTACCGGGCACTAGAAAACATCAAATCAAAGGATTTGAAATGATAAGAAATCTAAACTGCTTAAAAGTACCACATATTATTTGAGACAGGTAGTCTTTGGATTACAATACTGTGAAAACTACTGGCCTTCCACCTGTAACGCATGTCATCATGTTTTTCCTAGTTTGACACTATTATTCTATGAATTAGGACGATCAATACAGGCTCTATCAGGAGAGACTCAGTGGAGCTTTCTTTCTCAAGTTGCTGGAAAGGAATGTTGAGGAGAATACATTTTCAGGGTATAGTTCTCTACTGTCCTATCAGCACATGTACTGGCAATAAATTGTTTACTCCTATTTACTTCCTCAGTTTATAATTACTGCATAATCATTCTCCTAATTAAATTATATCCCAGCAGGTAAAATTTTTAAATGACATTAATTTGCATATAAGGCTGGCAGAATTATCACAATATAGAACAAGCCACAAATGAAATACATAGCAGATATATATTAGTCAGGAAGGAAAATAAGTGTAAAATCATAAGACATTGAGAAACAATGACACAACAATTTGACCTTTCCCTCAGATGATAACCTGACCTCAATTTTATTCTCTTTGATTAAAACTAGATAGCTTCTTGAAAGCTGATTCTCTGCTCTCCTATTTTATCCAAGTTGCTGGGTCAAGAGATAAACAGTGAGGCTAAGAGAAATGGCTCCAACACTGAGATGCATGTCAAATCTTCCAAGAACCCTCCAGAATTTACTGAGCCTGCAGGATGGCTTTGTGATCATTTTGTGTGAAATCCAGTACTGTGTCAGCCTCCTAGGGACTAAAGTGTGCCTTTCTTGAAAGACCTCAAGATTTAGTCATCCTAGCTCTGAATGAGTGAAAATGTGCTTTATTGAAACTCCCCAAGAAGTAACTTCATTTACTGTGGAATCTTGCATTGTTTATGGGCCTGACGAAAGTGTTTGGCACTTATTGATTCCCAGAGTATTTCAACTTTAAAAATAAAAAAGAGAAGAAGAAGAAAGAAAAAATGGTGGAAGCTGAATATTTTGAATGCTAAAAACAAAATATGTGGTTTCTAAACACTTACAAATAAGTTAACGCAAAGATTTGCCTACATGTTAAGAAAAGCTCTCATGACTGATGACCTGCTTGATGAGAAAATGAAGCATGAGAGAAAGTGACAGAGAACAAGAGACCCAGGTGGCCCTCTGAAATTCGAGTCTGTTGCTATTAGCTCTGGTATAATTATCTTCCACTCCCTTAAATTTTCCCCCAAATGCTAATCCTCCCCATGAAATCTCAGCCTTTACTTCCATCAACACTCTAAGAAGTAATGTATTCTGCTTAACATCTAGCCAATTAGAAACACCATACATGGCACATAGTTACAAGAGGTAGCTTTTGAATAGTTACACATATTTCTGAAATGTATTATAATTAGAGAAAAAATTAAGTTTTATGCTTTTCACAAAATTATTGGGGGGTGGAACTAAAAGGTAGCTTTTTCTTACCAGATGCCAACAATTTACAATTGGCTTCAAAATGTTTATTTATATGATAAAGGTGACAATTTATGTGACTGTAATACTTAAATCTCTTTATTACTGAGATTAGGTTATTTCTTAACTATGGAGACATTTCATATACATTCTGTTGAAGAATTTTATCATTTTAATATGTCCTCACATGTAAAAATAAAATGTCAGGCTTATTTGCAATACTAAAGATTCCACTTTATTAAACAGGAAAGCTGATAGAATTTACCCAATTACGTTGTCAAAATGGCTTAACTTTCAAAAAGTTAAAACAACAAAAATTCTGGAGTACAATGTTACAACCCACATTCTTTTTATTCCTTATTTTCTCGTTGCCAAAATTCAGAGAATTATAGAACTCTAAACGCACAGGCTACGAGGGCTCATTATTTACTATTTGATAAGTATCTGAAATGCCGTGAAAGAAAAATACATAGGATTTCTCTGGGGCTCTTTCTAGCAACATGCTGGTTATACCAAAGTTTGATTTTCATGCCTCCCTTATTCCTTTCCATGCTCTTCCTCTACCTCTGGTTCCCAAATCCACGGGGTGTCTCCATACTCCACCTCAGTTTTTTCAAAATCCCCGATCCAATGGACTCTCCAGAAATACCCCCCCTGGACAATCACATATACTCCATCACCCTCTCCCTCCACCTCTCCTCGGGACAAATGCCCTGATCAAGGAGTTTAAGCCAAAAGAGAATTTACTGGCTGTTTTAATTGGGAAATCCAAGTGACTGTATAACCTTTATGCACAAATGGATTCAGAATTTTGAATGATGTTGTTAGGAATCTCCCTCTTGCATGCAATTATTTTATCATTTATTATTTATTTTTAGTCAGGTTCTGCCCATGAAGAGCAAAAATGGGTCTGGAAAGCTATAACTTTATATGGCACTTATTATCTACAGTCACAGAAGGAGAAAGGCCCTTTCTCTTTCAGCATACGTAAAATTTTCCCCAAAAGGGCCTTGACTGGTTCTGCTTGGATCATGTGACCAAGCTAGACAGTCCCCAAGGTTAGTGGGACACGAGTGTGATTAGTCAGCAATGACGGGTTTCCCACTCCCATGACAGAGAAGATGTCACGATTGATAACATACCATCTGAGTGAATGGCAGTTCACAAAAGGAAAGAAAAGCCATTTTTTTTGTGTCCACCAAGGATTGAATCCACCATATTAGAAGAGTTTTTATTCTTTAAGGATTCTTAATAGTAAAACTATATTCTAATAGTGGCATTGATGGTAGTGTGATTGGGATGTTGAAAAAAGTTATTTTACTAAAGGATCCTTCCAGAGTCCACTTGAGGATGGCTTGTCTTAATTTGCTTTTTATTGTATGTCCAAGATGACCTAATTTTCAAGGTTTTTTGCTCCCTGAAAATATATGTGCACTTATTCCTTTCCAAAAGAAACATGAGAGGTGAATCGAAGGTCAGAAAACCAAAATATGCATGTACTTCTAATATAAATTGTAATCCATACAGACAAATTTACTGAGAAGTTTGTCTCCAGTTCATTTCTGAAGCATTGTTATAAACAAAATCATTCTCAGTAAATGTAAAATCACATTATTGTTGAAATAATCAGATAAAAAGGAAAAGAAATAGAAAGAATAGATTTTTTTCTTAAAATATAATTCTTCAACCTCAACTCTGATACCCCTTATGAAAGATCATCTTAACTTGTTAAAATGAGATAGAATCTCGGAATTACCTCATACAAAATTACCCTCAAGGTCTCTTTGAACCTAACATAGTTTATACTATATATATATATATATATATATATATATATATATATATATAATTTTCTGACAAGGAATCATATCTTGAAGACATATGACATTAGGTAGTATCAGGTAGTATCTTGTCCAGTTTTTTTTTTTCCTAAAAGACCATGAAATCTGACATTTCACTATTTAGTATCTTAGATTAAAAAAAAAATACTGTTGTCAATAAATTTGCTCATTGAGCATGTGTGTTGAGCTTGGATTGGAAGGTGCTATGGTAGCTGAAAAGTCTACAGCTGCTCTTGCTCTGAACCACAATGTGGTTGGCCTCGATCAGCACTGCCACCCAAACCTCCAAAGCTGCTCCCACTTGGGGGTACCAGGCTCACACACCTGCACACCTGCAACAGCCATGGACACGCTTTGTAGCCAGTCCCACTTGGCACCAGATCCACACATCAGCATACTCACAACAGTTGCAGCCTGGCCTGGAAGAAGTCAGCCAGGGGCCAGCCCTAACCACCAGCATGCCCACAGCAATCACTGGCCAAAGACAACAGGAGAACACACAGGCAACCCACATAGGGGACACCCCTGGAGAGTTGGCTCTGGTGACTGGGGTGGGGGATTGCACCACTGGGTACCACAGGACACCTACATAAGGCCACTCTTTAAAGACGGGGAGACATGGCTAACACACTGAATACATAGAAACACCATATGTTAGATTTAGGTAAAAGGAAGAGAAAAAAGAATACCTTCCAAATAAAAGAACAAGACAAAGTCCCAGGAGAAGAACCAAACAATAGAGAGATAAGCAGTTTACCAGGTAAAATGTTAAAGCATAAAGATGCTCACCAAATTCCAAAGAAAAATGAACTTGGTGAGAACTTCAACAAAGAGATAGAAAGTATGAAAAAGAACCAGTCAGATTGAAGAATACAAAAACTGAAATGAAAAATACTCTAGAGGGACTCAACAGCAGATTAGAAGATGCAGAAAAACAGAGCATCAATGTGGAAGAGAGAAGAGTGGAAATCACCCAATCTGAATAGCAAAAAGAAAAGAGAATTTTAAAATTGAGGCCAGTTTAAGAGACCACTGGGACAATATCAACCTTACTAACAATCATATTATAGGGGTGCCAGAAGGAGAAGAGAGAGAGAAAAGGACAGAAAATATATTTGAAGAAATAGTGGCTAAAAACTTTCCTAACCTGGATAAGGTAACAGATAACCAGGTCCAGAAAGCACAGAGTCCCAAACAAGATAAATCCAAAGAGACCCAAACCAAGACACATTATAATTGAAATGTCAAAAGTTAAAGTTAGGAAAAATCTTAAAAGGAGCAAGAGAAAAACAACTAGTTACTTACAAGGGAACCCACATAAGACTACCAGCTGATTTTTCAGCAGAAACTTTACAGACCAGAGGCACTGGAATGAACTCCAAACACAGTAACTTAGACGAAATTAGAAGACAGAGAAATATGCAGCAGATGAAAGAGCAAGGTAAAAACCCACCAGACCAAACAAATGAAGAGGAAACAGGCAGTCTACCTGAAAAAGAATTCAGTGTAATGATAGTAAAGTTGATCCAAAATCTTGAAAATAGAATGGAGAGAATACAAGAAACATTTAACAAGGAGAACTAAAAAGCAAACAAACAATGATGTACAACACAATAAATGAAATTAAAAATTCTCTAGAAGGAATCAATAGCAGAATAACTGAGATAGAAGAACGGATAAGTGACCTGGAAGATAAAATAGTGGAAATAACTACTGCAGAGCAGAATAAGTATAAAAGAATGAAGAGAATTGAGGACAGTCTCAAAGACATCAGGGACAAAGTGAGAGTGGCATGGACTTATATATACTACCAAATGTAAAATAGATAGCTAGTGGGAAGCAGCCGCATAGCACAGGGAGATCAGCTCGGTGTTTTGTGACCACCTAGAGGGGTGGGATAGAGAGGGTGGGAGGGAGATGCAGGAGGGAGGAGATATGGGGATATATGTATACATATAGCTGATTCACTTTGTTATAAAGCAGAAACTATCACACCATTTTAAAGCAATTATACTCCAATAAAGATGTTTAAAAAAAAATCCTCACAGGTGAATTCTACTAAACATTTAAAGAAGAATTAACATTTATCCTTCTCAAAGTATTCCAAAAAAATTGAAAATGAAAGGAATGCTTCCAAGCTCATTCTACAAGGGCAGCATCACCCTGATACCAAAACCACATAAAAACACTAGAAAAAATTACAGAATAATATTCCTGATAAACATAAATGCAAAAATCTTCAATAGAATATTAACAAATGAATTTAGCAATACATTAAAAGGGTCATACACCATAATCAAGAGGTGATTTTTCCAGGATTGAAAGCATGTTTTAATATCTGCAAATTGGGGAATTCCCTGGCGGTCCAGTGGTTAGGACTTGGTGTTTTCACTGACATGGGTCAAGGTTCAATCCCTGGTCGGGGAAACCTGTAAGCCATACAGCACAACCAAAATAAAATAAAATAAAATAAAATAAAAAAGAGAAATACATGCAAATCAATCAACGTGACACACCACATTACGAAAACCAAAGGTAAAAATCATGACCATCTCAATAGATACAGAAAAAGCTTTTGACAAAACTAAATGTTCATTTATCATTAAAAACTCTCAACAAAGTGGATATAGAAGAAACATACTGTAACATAATAAGGGCCATATATGTTAAACCTACAACCAATATCATACTCAAGGGTGAAAACCTGAAAGCTTTTATTCTAAGTCCAGGAACAAGACAAGAATGCCCACCCTCACCACTTTTATTCAACATAGTTGAAGTCCTAGCCTCAGAAATCAGACAGGAAAAAGAAATAATGTACACAAATTGGAAAGGAAGAAGTAAAACTGTCACTATTTGCAGATGACATGATCTATATATAGAAAACCCTAAAGACACCACCAAGAAACTACTAGAACTAATAAATGAATTCAGTAAAGTTGCAAGATATAAAATCAATTTACAGAAAACTTTGAATTTTTATACAGTAATAAAACACTATTGGAAGAGAAATTAAGAAAACAATCCCATTTACAATAGCATCCAAAAGAATAAAATACCTAGAAATCAATTTAACCAAGGAGGTGAAAGATCTGTACTCTGAAAACTATAGGACATTAGTGAAATAAATTGAAGATGACACAAATAAATGGAGGGTTACACTATGCTCTTAGATTGGAAGAATTAATATGATTAAAACCTTCATACTACCCAAAAGAATCTACAGATTTAATGCAATCCCTATCAAAATATTAATGACATTTTTCACAGAACTGAAACTAATAACCCTGTAATTTGTGTGGAATCACAAAATACTTCAAATATCCAAAGCAATCTTAAGAAAGAAAAGCAAAGCTGGAGGTAACATGCTCCCTGATTTCAAATTACACTATATAGAAATAGTAATCAAAACAGTATGGTAATGGCACACGAACAGACACATAGATCATTGGGACAGGATACTGTAGAGTTCAGATATAAACCCACACTTATGTGGTCAATTAATTTACCACAAAAGAGTCAAGGATATATAATGGTGAAAAAAAATCTCTTCAATAAATAGTGTTGGGAAAACTGGACACCTTTGTACAAAAGAATGAAAGGAGACCACTTTCTTGCACCATACACAAAAATAAACTCTGAATAGATTGAAGACTTAACTATAAGACCTAAAAGCATAAAAGCCCTGGAAGAAAACGTAGGCAGTATGGTTTGGCATCAGTCCTAAAAAATATTTTGTTGTATCTGCCTCTTCAGGCAATGGCAACAAAAGCCAAATTTAAAATATGGGACAACAAAAAAGGCTTTTGCACAGTGAAAGAAACCATCAACAAAACAAAAAGGTAACACTAAATGGGAGAACATATCTACAAATGATACGTCCAATAAGGAGTTAATATCCAAAATATATTTTAAAAACTTACATAACTCAATACCAAAAAAATTTAAAACAGCAAACAATCCAATTTAAAATGGACAAAAAACCAGAATAGATATTCTTCCAAGGAAGACATACAGATGGCCAACAAACCCATGAAAAAATGCTCAACATCACTAATCATCAGGGAAATGCAAATTCAAACCAAAATGAGAGAACACCTCACACCTGTCAGAATGGCTGTCATCAAAAAGAACACAAATAACAAATGCTGGTGAGGATGTGGAGAAAAGGGTACATTTGTGCACTATTGATGGGAATGTAAATTGTTACAGCCACTATGGAATACAGTATGGAGATTCCTCAAAAAAATTAAAAATAGAACTAACACACAATCCACCAATCCCACACTGGGTATTTATCCAAAGAAAATGAAAACACTAATTTGAAAAGATACATGTACCCCTATGTTCATTGCAACATTATTTATAATAGCCAAAATATAGAAGCAGCCTACATGCCCATTGATAGAAAAATGAATAAGGAAGATGTGATTTATGTATATATGTATACATATTTGTAGGAATACTACTCAGCCATAAAAAAGAATGAAATCTTGCCATTTGTGACAAGATGGATGGATGTAGAGGGTATTAATGCTTAGTGAAATAATTCAGGTAGAGAAAGGTAAATACCATATGATTTCATTTATATGTGGAATCTAAAAACCAAAGCAAACAAACAAATAAAACAAAACATAATCAGACTCATAGATACAAAGAAGAAAGTGGTTGTTACCAGAGGGGAGGGGAGTGGTGGGTTGGGAGAAATAGGTGAAGGGGATTAAAAAGTACAAACTTCCATTAATAAAATAATCACAGGGATGTGATGTACAGCATAGGGAATATAGTCAATATCTCAATAACTTTGTATCATGACAGATGGTTACTAGACCTATGGTTACCAATTCATAATGTATATAAATATCAAATCACTATGTTGCAGGCCAGAAACTAATATAATGTTATATGTCAACTATACTTCAATAAAAAAAAATAGTTTGCACCTGGAGAATCATAGAAAGATTCTGGGAATGATATACTACCATGACATAGTAAGTAGTATTAGGAATTCGTTATAAGATAATGCAGTAAAAACATTTAAAAAATTAGATTATTACATTTTTAATTTGAATTAATGTAATAGAATGCTAAAACTTTTCAGTATTCTGCAAGTTCTATGTGCTGATAAACTGTATGTTTATATTTTTAAAAATTAATTTTTTGAAATGTCAGAGTAGTGTTAAAACACCCCCAATCCTCTGGACAGATACCCTCTCTGCCAACTTTTCTGTAACCACCCCTCACCCTCCACCTCTCTTTCTTTCTTTCTTTCTCCCTCTCTGTTTCTCATTGTCTGCACACACACACACACACACACACACACAGACTTGCATATGTAAAAATGGGTTTCCATTTTATTTAATGGAAAACTTCCTCACACCACATAGGGCTTCAGACACAATCCCTTGAGCGGCTTTGCATTAGACCTGGATCTTGGTGTCACACAGATTCAACACTCTGCAAAACTTCCCCAGGCTGTGTTGTTCTTTAGTAGTCCATTCTCTGCATACTTGTCAAAGAGCCCAGGTGAAAGAATGCCATGGCAGCGTTCAGCTCTGGATTGTCCATAAAAATATTTAACCATGTGCAGAGTGCAGATGAAAGCAAGAAGCCCTGGCAGCTATTGTAAAGCAAGTTGAAGTGAGGCAGATCATAACTTTTAAAGAGTCACTGGGACACAGTCTCGAAAAATGAGGCTTAAAAGTGGGTGGCTGGAAACCACAGCAACTGTGGAACCTCTTCATTTAGCTTTAAGGTAACTTCATCTTTTTGAGCAAAGGCTTCAGGCTGTCTGGAATTCCTGAAAAGAAAAGTGTGTGTATGCTCTTCAGATGGTAGAGGGGATGCTAAGTAAAGAGCATTTTATTTGTTCTCACATTTTGTCATGAGGTGACGGTGTCATGTTTTTAAGTATATTTATGGATCTTAATTTTCAGTCATATTTCCTCCAAAACTAAAGGGCAAGAACAAATAGTCTAAGGCAAATATGCATGTAGAGAATGCATGTATGCACGATAATATCTAATTCAGTGAAAAATATCGAGGAACTGGTTAGTCTATTTAAATGAATATTTTAGATAATAACATTGAGCCTCTTCACCTATGAAGAATTTTTGAAATGTTTTCCTTTTTATAAGCAAAGCGTTATGTACATCACCACATTCAAAAGAAATTTTAATATAATTTAACATTTTCTTAATGACAGATTGGTCTTAAAATCCATTTAGATGCCTACAACTATTTTTCCATATACTTTATATTCTCCACTGCATTCATAATTAATTAGCTTGCTGTAAAGTCAACATCGTCACTATCATCACTCTGCCTACTTCTGCCCAAGGTCACTGCCTCCTTCCTTTCACCCTCCTAGTAGTGTGTGCGATGATAAACAAGGTCATCTAGCACTTCAAAGTGTCACTTAAGGAGACTTTCAAATGAAAAAACAAACAAAAATCAAAAAACAGCCTGGTCATCCCCAAAGCAGCTTATCCCAACTTCCCAGCACATTGCCTATGAAAACTCCAAAATGTATGAAACCCAGAATGAAAGAGATTCCACGTACCCCCAGGCAGACTGGACAGAGCTGAACACACACCTACCTAAAGGAAGGAGGGAAGACCCTTTAGCTACGTTCACAGCCCTGCTCACTGGATCAGTTACACAAGATACATACCAACAAGCAAACAAGGCAGTTGTCCTCCTATTGAATAGACGTCACAGATTGCTTAGTTCAGAGTTCCCTTCGTGCTGAAATTAAACTTAATCCTACCCTCCACTCCAATACGCCAACACACACACGCACACACACTCATTAATACCTTCTTCATTCTTTTAGAAATTGCAGCTTAAAGGAAACATCTAAGCAAGGAGAGAGTAAAATGCTTTGGAGGAAAAGGGATTGGGTGTTTGATGTCACTTTGGAAAACATAAACCCTCAGTTAAGGATTGTAAACAGCAGGAAAAGACAATAAATCCAAAAGTCTGGCGATAATAATTTTTATATATTCCATTGCTTTTCAACCTAATGGCTCTGTGAAAGATAGATTTTAGTGCTCTGAGAACTGGGTTAGGTAGGAGCTGTGCACAATGACACAGGACAGCACTGGAAAAAAATGCATGTGACATCAGTGAAACAAGGGCGCAGGCAGTCGACACAGCTTGTCCGTGGAAAACACGAGTTCTAGAGAGATCTCTGCTCAGTCAAGTAAGAGTGAGAAAAAGAAAACCATGTGGTCTTGCAAAACACTGCAGGGCAAGAAAAAGAGAACCACTTTCTGAAGGCTAAGTAGCTAAGAAGCCAGGAAAATTTCTAGGAAAATATGGCATTCTCAGAAAAACACAAAAAAGGATGAACTTAAGGCCCACGTGAAACAGGTGCAAAAAAATTTTTAAATCCTTTTGTTTAAAAAGATCTTATATTTTGAAAGATCCTCGACCTATTAAAAGTGACATGGGTTAGATGAGAAAAGATCACAGTAGCATTAAAAAAGTGCATATTGAAGTATTGTAATAAATGGTAACATTGACAAAGAATAAAAATAAAATCCTAATGTGAAGACTAAGCTAGATGCATCTCTGAATAACACAGACGAAAAATGGCCCAAGGAAAGGAAAACAGTAAGTAAAAATTCATAAGTGAAAGACAGAAAATGACAACCAGAAATTAATAGAAGTTACTGTGGAAGAAAGCACAATACCTAAAGCAGAAGCAATAAGGAAAGATGTAGTGAAATAAAATGTTCCTATGCTAATAAATGGCCAATGTATAGATCAGAAAAGCTTAGTAATCTTTGAGCATAAGAATTATAGAGTTAAAGTATGTTTAGAAAAATGGTGTTAAAATGATAAAAAAAAATACTAAAAGTACTTGAACATTGTTTTTTTATTTACTAAAAGCCAGGTTAGCCCTTACTTCTTCCAAATGGTAAATGGCATAAAAATAAAAGTAAATTTCTAGAGTTTGAGGCAAAAAAAGTTATCTCCCAAACTGCATTTCTTGTCAAGTTGTGCTCTATGGGTACAGACCACAAGAAAAAGGATAATTGCAAATATGCAAAAACTCAGAAGACATAACGCTAACATGTATAGTTTGAAAAAAAAAAGAAATACAAAGGTAAATAAAGACCAGAGATGGTAGGTGGGAGGTTTGGAGTGTAGAAATGTCTTGCTTTCTGGGATAAAGGGGGGTCCAAAACAAATATTTGATTGGAAAGTTAGTATTATATAGAGTCTAAATGTTTGGACAAAAATATACCAACAAAATTTTAACATTTAAATAATAGAGTAAGATAAAGCAAACAAACCATGGCTAGGCAGCAATGTCCAGCTGTGCTGATTGCAGAATTCAAAAGGACACTAAAATTTAAAAATAAAATAGTGGTTAACTTTTTTATACAAATACTATAAAAAGAAGGCAGGAGAGGACAACAGTTCAGAAACTGTAATGAATAGAGTGGCAAGATAAAATGCAGTAGGTAAATCCAAGTAAGTTACTTTATTTTGAAATATGATTTAGTGAACTTTAAAAATAGAATAACCCATTTGCAAAGCAGAAATAGAGACGCAGAAGTAGAGAACAAACATATGGACACCAAGGGGGGTTGATAAATTGGGAGATTGGGATTGACATATACACACTAATATGTATAAAATAGATAACTAATAAGAACCTGCTGTATAAAAAATGAATAAATAAAATAAAATTCAGAAAAATAAAATAAAAAGTAAAAATAGAATAACATGATGTGATACAACATAATTACCAATAAAAGGATAAATTAATAGTTATTAATAAAAGGATAAATAATTAATTAATAAAGATACAAATTTTGTAATCATAACTTTTGAAAATACCTGTATAAATATAAGCATCTGAGTAAATGTTAGTCCATAAAGAACATATCAAGACATTTTTTTATAGCACAACTTGTACAGCCCGCACTTACTATTAATGTAGTGTAATTGAGTCAAAGAAGCTACCAAAACCTCAAATGTAGGTTGTTTAGAAAGTAACAATGCAAATGTGCTTATTTAACATATGCGATGTGACAAAAGTTGTAGTCAGTGGCAACTGTATACCTTTAAATGCTTTCTTAATATTAACAGAAGGATGAAAATAAGTAACAAATGAAATTAACATTCAAAGTAAGAAAGAAAACAAAAGTAGACTAAAATGGTACAGATGAAGAAAGAAAAAACATGAAATTGAGATGTTAGAACAGATTTTTAAAAAGCTGATTTTAAAAACCCATAAAACCTAAGGGCCAAGCAAATCAGATGATGAGAGGTACACACAAAATTTTGAATGAAATAATTAACAAATAGATATGGCTAAACATTTTTAAAATAATAGTATGTGCAATTCTGTGTTAATTCACTTGAAATTCTTGATGAAATGTGTGTTTTACTAAGAACAGATAAATTACCAAATGGTTATGTTTTCCAGTAGTTGAACCCCGGGTTAATAAGAAAAAGTAAACCAGTTTTACAGACAGAACACAAGAGTAACATGTCAAGAAAGCTGTCCTCCTCCTCGGCCACTTTCCACACAGTGACCTTGGCCCTGTCAACTCACGCCACTGTCTTCTTCTCCTCCACCATTAATTGAGAACTTGGAAAGTGGTCACCATTGGGGTCTCTCTAAGCATCAGAATTCCTTGCTTCTCCCACATACTAATCTGCACACAGGCATGAGTATGTGAAAGGCTAGTAAAACATAAAAGTAAGCAAAACCTCAAAGCATCATAATTATATTGCAGATCGACCCTCGGCCTGATGCTGCTTTTGTCCCTTCACCTGCTATATGTCCCTATTAGTTCAAACACCAGAGCTAAGGGGAGATATACAAACCAAAGAATTTAGTTCAATATTTCATTCATTCACTGTCTTGTCTTGGAATTCTTTCTTCTCTTACTGTTTCTTAAGATATGTCTCTTTTCCCAAGTAACAAGTCATGCACTGTCTTTTCTTCTGGAACTCCTGGGGCTGGTTTCTAATACCAAAGTCTCCTTCCAACTCATACTTCGGGTTTGTGCCTTCTTTTTATATTGTTTTATGGAAAATGGCCAAAGTGAGCATCTGTGCGTCTTTCTTCCAAAACTTCTATGTCTCACGCTTTCCCTGAAATTTCTCTGTAGGTTTTCATATCATTTGACATCTCTTTTTTAGTGAGGGTGACACTCTAAATAAATCTTTAGCCATGGCTCCAGTATTCATATAAATTTTACTCCACTCCTGCTGCCAATGTATCAAACTGGTCAGATTTTGAAACACCAGCCGGTTATAATTTGACTGTAATAGGACCTATAAGTAAATCTGTTCATCAATTTTTTTTCAAAATTATTATTCCAACTAATCACAGGCTATCACAATAGCCATGAAGTAAACCAAACAAATAGCAGAATTCCCTGTCAGCATGCCTGGGGAAGATGGAGGGGGTAAGGGGAGAGAGCAGAAGAGGGTTCATTCAAATATATCAAGAACCTACATCTAACTAATTTACAGTTTTCACTCTTCCTATGATTTTCCCCACTGCTAACAATTAACCGTATGGTATAACCTAAGTGGTTGTGGTTCTCTTTTGTATCTACTGAGATTAAATTTTCCTTTATCCTTTACACATTTGTTTGCGTTCTGAGAGAAGCTATCTTATAACAGCATTGGGCTCTCAGATGTGACAAAATTATTCATCTGACGCCCATACCATGGGTGACATTGACTGGACACTCATGATATACTATTTTCTCTGATAAGTACTTTAATACCCTAAGCTTAAAGTTCAACACTACATCCATCACAGGAAACTAGGAAGAACATCAACTGACACAAGGTAGGCTCTCAATAAATAGTACTGAATGAATGCATGAATACATCATTTCATTAATCTTTACAACACAAAAAGAGTAAGTGCTGAAATCCTTATTCTCACACACAAGGAAACCAAGGCTTGCAGAGGGTGGGTTACTTGCTTGCAGTCACTTTGCTACTAAGTGGCCGAGTTAGAATGTAAACCCAAGTCTAACTGAGTCCCACGCCCTCACCGTTTTACTGCCCTTAATCCACCACCAATGTATTAAAGTTCTTCACTTGCTTCAGTGGATGTGGGACAAGGTAGCACTTTACAGGCATCTCACTGTATATTCTAAGAATGTCCCAAAACTTCTGGAACAATCGTGGCTGTGTTTGAGCCAGAGAGTTATGCGTGTCTGAGAAACAAAGAAGAGGGTCACAGAAAGGGTCATTACACACAGTTTGCACCCTTCAGACTATGGCTTCTGACCATTATTTAACATTCATGAGTAGTAAATTCCCTGGACATTCTAAGGATTTTAGGTCATTTCCTGGGCCCTTGCTAAAAACCTTTATCTTTTATACTCAGAAAAACAAATCTAAACATAAATGAAATTGATATTGTTATAGAAAACATTTGGTATTTTAACGATCAATCATTATAAATGAAAAATCAAACATTAAAAAATTTTAAATGACTTAAAAATCAACTACAGATTTGTCTGTTTCAGAGCACACACATGTACATAGAAAGAAAAATCCAGAATTGAAAGGTAATATATGACTCGTGTGTCAGTACTCGGTCCTGATAGACCAGACCACAGCAAATAAAGTCCACTTGAGTATTCTTTCATTGTTAGAACTTATTCAAACACTATGGAACGAAATAATCAAGATGCAATCTAAGGTTAATCATTGCCTTTCTTCAGAATAAATGTTATACATCCTTTCCATAGGCAGAAGCCAATTCTGTCTTAAGTACTACCCATGTTACTAAGGATTTTAAAAGGTCCCTCTTCATCTGATGAGAGATGTTAGTCATACATTATAACTCCACAGTATATCCAAAAATATTCCTGTGAAGAATTGTTGTTATACTGCTATTGATATTACAAATGTATAAGTAGCTTTTCATCCAAAAAGTTCAGATTATTCATATATATATATATACACACACACACACATATTATACAATTTATGGAACCAAATCACGCCTTAGTATCATATATATAGTAGTTTTGCCATTCTGCATTGGTCATTTTTTTAATATGTCGTGTAATACACATATTATCCTCCATTAAATACGTTGGATTTCTAAAATAAAAATTTGAGTGTACATAAGAATTGCAAGTAAATATTTTTAAGTTACAATCAAGATATAAAACCAGGTGATTCATGATCCTAGTTGGATTTTCTCTTGTATAACTGATAGTGATGCCTCACTTACCTGGTTTATAATCTTGACACTCAACAAATTAATAAGTGATTGACAGATTTGCCCCACTTTTCATATACAAAATATATGAATATATATGTATATATTCATATATAAATATATATTTCATACATATAAATATAAAGATTGACAAAATCTAGAGCCAACTTCATTCAATGGGTGAATCAAAATTAAAATTAATAATTCTTTTCCCTCACCTTTGCTTACCCTAAGAGCTACTCTGCACATACATCAAATTAGCAAACACTGGCCCTCAGAGCTTTCCTTAGATGCCAAGCCAGTCTGGCTCTTTCATTTTGGGCTCTTTACTAACTAACCACCATAACCATGAAGTTTTAAAAAGACCACTCAGCCTATAACTGGGGAGAATTTGATGTCATCCACACCAGCAGACTCACATTTTACTCTGGGGACAGGACCCTGATGTCGCTTCACATGGTCACCATCACAATCCTGCACTTCTCTTGACCTCAGTCTCTGGAAGGGTCAATCCTGGCCAAGCCAGAACAGTCAGTGACCACCTTCTGGCTCTTTGTGTGTCACCAGGTAGAGTGTCCAGCATTCCATATTCTGAAAACTAGCAAATAAGGGTCAATACAGTTCTATTCCTATGGAATGCCAGTTTCCATAGACAAATTTGTTAATGACTGCTAGAATTATTCATTATAATTTGGAGGTCCCTTAAGACCAGTTAGACTTCACACTTATCTGTTTAAATTCAAACACTGGAAAGAATGAACTATTACCTAAAGAAGGACACCTCACATGACAAATAGAATCTCTGGTGTTGAACAGACGTCAGCTCAATCCCTAATTCTGCTTCTCATTGGCCATTCACTAGCCACTTGACCTAGAGGTGACCACCCAGAGACTCAGTCTCTCATCTCTAAAAAGAGGCAGTGCTAGTCCCAAGTGCAACCCCTACTTCATGAGTTTATTTGTGGGGATTAAATGAAAAAATGGAACTAAAGAAAGAACGTAGCAGGTACCTGGCACATAGGAATGGCTCAATAAATGTTGTCTCTTATTTTTATTTCTCCCAACACAAATATAAAAGTCACCTTGATTTCAACAAATATTTATTGAGTATCACTATGTGCCAGACATCATTCCAAGCCTGTGATACATCAGTATACACAACAGACAAAGATCCCTGCCATTCCTGGTGGGGGGAAACCAAAAATATACAATGAACATAATATATGAACAAAACTATGGAGATTTAGAAGGTGAATAACACAATGAAAAAGAAAGGAAACAGGAGTAAAGATGACTAGGGGGAGTTGGTGGGCCTGATTGTAGGGTGGTTGGGGGAGCCTATAAAATAAGATTTGGTTTTCTGAGTTTCTCAGTTTAACAATTATTAAAATTGTACTATTTTTCCTTGTAAAGTGCATGCATTTAACTAAAAACTCACTGGTCAGAGTTACTCAGCAGCATATATTTTTCAAAATTAGAAGCCTCCCTATATACCATCAACCCTCCTTAAAAATTGCTGAGGTGACAATTGCAGAATCAATTGTTGACAACAGGTTGCACAGTCATGTCTAATGTTATGTATAGATCAATGTTGTCACAGGAAGCCTCACTCTGATTTTATCATGACTTTTCACACATATTTCTCCTTTCCCAAACTAAAACTGTTTTCTATCAGAGTTGTGAGAGCTCTGAGATATTCACCTGGCAAACAAAGCCAGGTGAATATCTCAGAGCTCTCCCAACTCTGATAGAAGCTAAGTTTCCATAGCTCTGGTTTTTGCAACCTTTTAGGGATTTGCTCTGATTCTCTAGAGACCTACAAATATCAATTTAAGAATCAGTGTTTGTAAACATTCCACGCAGCCAGTAAGGTCAGAAATATCAGGATAAGTTTCTAGAAACAAGGTATCCAACCCAAATTCCACTAATCTCTAAAGAGATCATTGGTTAAATTTTAACTCCGGACTTATGAGTAGATTCTTTTTTTTTTTTTAATATACACCTCTGCAGTAACCAATAGTTGGCCATTATGAATGAGTCTTTTCAAAACAATGCATTATTTAGAAAGTCAGATGGGTGGCTGGAAGGTTCTTCAGAAGCAGCTGGTCACATGTAACAACCTTTGCAAACTTGACACACATGTAAGTACAAGTTCCTCAACTGTACAGCGGGACCAGGTCACTAGGGTAGATATCATTAGGACAAGGAAAGGTGTTCCCTTTCCTTGTCTCAGGACAGGTAGATATGCTGTGCTCATCCTCCCAAAGCAGTATTATTCCCTAAAATAATGATTCTCAAGGAATTTTATTAGAGAATTCCAAACATTAGGAGCCAGCCTATCTCTATTTTAATCACAAATCCCTAGCCTGTAGAGAAATTCTCATGAAGTTATATGGGATAAAACGATAACATTTTTTATAAGTATGTTCTCACATTCACACATAAAGCTGTCCAAAAGCCTAATATGGTTCAGTTTCCACAGTGCAGAATCTGTTAACTGGATCTGCCTATGTTTTCCAACTCACAGCATCCTGCAGTGCTAAGTATCTAATATAAACACTCACCACTGAGACTCCTTATAAACCCTGGATTTTTTTTCTTCCTTGAAGTCAGTTGGTGAATTTAGATGGCCTAAATACTAAAAATAAACTTGGTTTTTCATTCTTTACTGACATAATCCAACCCCGCACAGAGAGTTTAATAACGATTATCCTCTTTACAATCTTCCACAAAAGACTAATGCAATGTTCATGTAAAAAGTCCAGAGGGAGGAGGGCAGAACAATGATTTGGCAACCTCAGATACGAACTTCAAGAAATGAGTGCATTTTCTCTGTACAATTTTTATAGTTGTTGTTTTAACTTTAATGCTTACTGAAATAAGCATATATACAAAGAATGCAAGTCTTAAATGTATATTTGATGAATTTTTACAAGGTCATTCCACACATACCCACCACCAGATCAAGATGAAGAACATCACCAGCTCCCCAGCATACCTCTCATGCCACCGTGGAATCATTGTCCCATACCCAAAGTAACTGCCATATTTACCTCTATCACCACGGATTAGTTCTGCCTGTTTTTGAAGTTTATATGAATGGTGTCATACATTTTGTACTGTTAAGTATTTAGCTTTTTTCCTTGCTATTCTCTCTGTGAGATTCATCCATGTTACACACAGCAGTAGTTTTCTCTTTTGTTATTGTATAGTTTTGTATTACATAAGTAGTTTTAACCATGGATTCATTTTCTTTAAAAATACAGGAGCATTGAGATTTTATGTTTTGTGTCAATTTTTGAAAGTTCTGTATTTCAGGATTTGCCCACTTCAACTTAATGACACTTGCTTATTACCTTTTCCAGTCTATGAATGTATAATAATATGATATTTTTGTTCCTTATAATAGCATTGTATGTTTGTTTCCTGCCCTTTGTTTTTATGACTTGTATTGCTAGAGAGTTCATCAATTTTATAACTCTTTCCAAATAATCAAATTTTGATTTGTTGGTTTTTTTTCTATTTGTTTCAGTAAGGGTTTTATTGGTTTCTGCTCCTTTATATTTCTTTCTCTTAGGATTTTTAACTTTAATTTGTTACGGTTTCTGTTGGACCTTGAGAAGGATGCTTGGATAATTGTTTTCTAGAATTACTTCTTTATTAATGTATGGTTTAATTCTGTGGTTTTCTTCTCAGTTTTTGTTTAGCTGCATACCACAAGTTTTACTATTTTTAACTAAATGAAAATCACATATTTTCTTACTGCTATTGTGACCAAGGTATAATTTAGAAAAGTACATTTTTATTTTCAACCTTTTTTACAGATTATCTACTTTTACTTTTGCAATTGATTTCGAGGTTAATTCTTCTGTGGCCAGAGAATATGCTATGAATATTTTCAAAATTTTGAATTTTGTGATGATTTGCTTTATGGTACAGCATATGTTCTCTTTCAGCTAATACCAGTGGGAGACAATTCTCTGTGAGTCTCTTGTGTTTCTGCAAGTCCACGGGGCAGAAGTCCTGACTCTCCTTAGTCTGGACTGTACTTTGAGGAATGTCTGTGCAGAGATCAACTTTGGAAGATGAGATAGTATCTCCCTCCAGAACAAAAGGCAGGTTTTCTTGCACACTGGGAAGACTGTCTCTCTCTGGAACAGCAGGTAGGCATGTTTACTATTCAATGTAAAAAGCTGAAGTTTCTAAGCCCTTTCTCTTCTCCTGTAACACAACTCACGGTATGTGCAGATATTACCTGGCCTTCCCATCATCCTGTATGAATTGTAACTTAGGGACCTGGCACAAAATACACTAATGTGTGTGAAGCCTGCTGTTATGTAAGTAATAAAACCCGCTGCTTCTGGTTCAAGAAGAATCTCACATCTTCTGCAGGCCTTCATGAATCATAGCACACTAACATTTTAGGTTAAAAAAATGGATAAAATTGAGATGAAATCAGCAAGACGGTAGAAGAGGAAGTCCTAGAACTTCCTTCTGCCAGGAGACACTGGCTCAGAAACAACACAGACCAATTCCCTTCATGAGAGATCCAAGAACTAGTTAAGAGACTCCCGTACCCCCAGGTAAATGCAAAACCAGCCATAGCAAAGCTGCTAGGAAGATTCAATCACCTGCTGTAGCCCCACCCCCCAGCTCAGTGTGACATAATTGGGAGAAAACTCCCAGCCCCCATCTTCTTTCTGGGGAGAGAAGGAGAAAGCTGAAACATATGTCCAACATTTTGAGGGGTGCTGTCCAAGGGGCTGGTTTCTGTCTTCCCTGTCTTCCCTGTCTCAGAGTGCTAATGGGACCTGACACACTCTGGATGCAGGGGTGGGTCCTCCTCCAGACTTCCCACAATATAGCAGAGAGAAGCCAATACAGTTCAGGAGACAAAATGGCAATAGTTAAGTCCTTCATTATCAAAAACTATTCTAAATGTAAATGGTTAAACTCCCCAATCAAAAGACATAGCATGGTTGAGTGGATTAGAAACAACAGCAGTGAGATACAATTATATGTTGTCTAGAAGAAATGCACTTTAGATTGAAGAGCAAACATAGGCTGAAAATGAAAGGATGGAAAAAGATATTCCATGAAAATGCTATGTGGTAACCAAAAGAGAGTATGGATGGTCATAATCATATCAGACAAAAGAGATGTTAAGCCAATAACTGTCACAAGAGATAAAGATGATAATTATATAATTATAAAATGGTAAATTCAGCAGGAAGAGCTATCATTTATAAATATATATTCAGCCAACATCAAGATACCAATATATGAAGCAAACATTGACATAACTGAAAGGAGAAATAGACGGTAAAACAATAAGGGAAGGAAATTTCAATACTTCACTTTCAATAGTGGATAAAAAATCCAAACAGATGATCAATAAGGGAGAAGGAACTTGAATGACACTATAGATCATGCACATTTAATAGATATATACAGAACATCCCCAACAGTAGCAGAAGAAACTTTCTTCTCAAGCATGAGCAGAAGTATCTCCAGGATAGATCACACGTCAGTCACAAAACAAGTCTTAACAAATTTAAGAATGTTTAAATCATACAAAGTATCTTTTCTGACCACAATGGAATAAAAGTAGAAATAAACAGAAGAAGGAAAACTGGAAAATTAACAAATGGTGGAAATTAAACAACACAACTGTTGAACAACAAATGAATCAAAGAATAAATCATCCAGTAAATTGGAAAATAAGTTGAGACAAGCAAAGAAGAAAAAATAAAATACCAAAATTTATAGGATACAGCAAAGCAATATTAAGAGGGAAGTTTATACTGATGAACATGTACATTAAAAAAAAGAATTATCTCAAAAAAAGAACAACCTAGTTTTAAAGAAGAACAAATAAGAAAAAAGTTAGCAGAATAAAGAATATAATAAATATTAGAGCAGAAGTAAATAAAATCAAGAATAAAAAAAGAAAATATCAAAACTGAGTTTTTTGAAAACATCACAAGATTGTCAAACTTTTAGCTGGACTAAGGAAAAGAGAAAGAAGACTCAAACAAGATGAGAAATGAAAGAAGAGACAATAACTTACACTACAGAAATAAAAAAGATTGCATGTCACAAACTGTTTCACCTAGAAAAAATATAAATTCCTAAAAATATGCAACCTACCAAGACTGAATCATGATGAAAGAGAAAATATGAATAGACCTATAACTAGCATGGTGATTGAATCAGTTATCAAAAATCTCCCAAAAACAAAAAAGCCCCAGACCAGTTGGATTCACTGGAGAATTCTACTAAACATTTAAAGATTTAATGCCAATCCTTCTAAAACTCTTCTAAAATATTGAAAAGGAGATCATTTCCAAACTCACTTTATAAGGCCACATGTACCCTAATATCAAAGCAAGTGAAGGACACTACAAGAAAAACCAATAAAACTACAGGGAAGTATTACTGATGAATATAGATGCAAAAATCCTCAACAAAATAATAGCAATATTAATTCAACAACACATTAAAAGTATCAGACACCAAGACCCATTGGGATTTATTGTGGGGATAAAAAAAAAAAAAGGTTCAATATCTGAAAATCAATGTGATGCACCACATTACCAGAAAAAAGGATAAAAATCACATGATCATCTCAATAGAACAGAAAAAGCATTTGACAAAATTCCACACCTTTCATGATAAAAACACTTAACAAACTAGGAATAGAAGGAAATTACCTCTCTAATAAAGGCACAGAGATAAGCCCACTCAGCTACACTCAACTAATCTATGACAAAGGAGGCAGGAATATACAATGGAGAAAAGACAGCTTCTTCAATATGTGATGCTGGGAAAACTGGACAGCTACATGTAAAAGAATGAAATTAGAACAGTCCTTAACACCATACATGCACACACACACAAACACACACACACACAATGGATTAAAGACCCAAATGTAAGACAGGACACTATAAAACTCTTAGAAGAAAACATAGGAAGAACACTCTTTGACATAAATCACAGCAAGAGCTTTTTTGACACACCTCCTAGAGTAATGGAAATAAAAACAAAAATAAACAAATGGGACCTAATGAAACTTAAAAGCTTTTGCACAACAAAGGAAACCATAAACAAGACAGAAAGACAGCCCTCAGAATGGGAGAAAATATTTGCAAACAAATCAATGGACAAAGGATTAATCTCCAAAATATACAAACAGCTAATGCAGCTCTATATCAAAAAAACAAACAACCCAATCAAAAAATGGGCAGAAGACCTAAATAGACATTTCTCCAAAGAAGACATACAGATGGCCAAGAAGCACATGAAAAGCTGCTCAACATCACTAATTATTAGAGAAATGCAAATGAAAACTACAATGAGGTATCACCTCACACCAGTCAGAATGGCCATCATCAAAAAATCTACAGACAATAAATGCTGGAGAGGGTGTGGAGAAAAGGGAACTCTCTTGTAGTGCTGGTGGGTATAGAAACTGATACAGCCACTGTGGAGAACAGTATGGGGGTTTCTTAAAAAACTAAACATAAAATTACCATATGACCCAGCAATCCCACTACTGGGCATATATCCAAAGAAAACCATAATTCAAAAAGACACAGGCACCCCAATGTTCATTGCAGCACTATTCACAATAGCCAGGTCATGGAAGCAACCTAAATGCCCACTGATAGAGGAATAAATAAAGAAGATGTTATACATATATACAATAGGATATTACTCAGCCATAAAAAGGAACAAAGTTGGGTCATTTGTAGAGACATGGATGGACCTAAAAACTGCCATACAGAGTGAAATAAGTCAGAAAGAGAAAAGCAAATATCATATATTAACGCATATATGTGGAATCTAGAAAAATGGTACAGATGAACTAGTTTGCAAGGCAGAAATAGAGACACAGAAGTAGAGAAAAAACGTATGGACACCAAGGGGGGAAAGAGGGTGGTGGGATGAACTGGGAGATTGGGATTGACATATATACGGTATATATATACATATATACTAATATGTATAAAATAGATAAATAGATAACTAATGAGAACCTGCTGTATAACACAGGGAACTCTACTTCACTTGGCTGTACAGTAGAAACTAACACAACATTGTAAAACAACTATACTCCAATAAAAATTTTAAAAATTAAATCTCACAACTGCCATTGTACTTAATGGTGAAAAACTGAAAGCTCTTCCTCTAAAATCAGGAATAAGACAACATAGTACTGGAAGTCCTAGACAGAGCAATTTGACAAGAAAAAGAAATAAAATTCCTCCATATTGAAAAGGAAGAAGTAAAATTATCTCTCTTTGCTGATGACATAAATGTTTTATGTAGAAAACCCTAAAGATTTCATTAAAAAAAAAAACTGTTAGAACTAGAGACTTCCCTGGTGGTACAGTGGTTAAGACTTTGTGCTCCCAATGCAGGGGGCCCAGGTTTGATCCCTGGCCAGGGAACTAGATCCCACATGCCACAACTAAGAGCCTGCATGTGACAATGAAGATACTGTGTGCCACAACTAAAAAAAAAAAAAAAAAAGATCCTGCATGCAGCAACTAAAAAGATCCCACACACCACAACGAAGACCCTGCAGGTGGCAACAAAGATCCTGCATGCCACAACTAAGACCCAGCACACCACAACTAAGACTCAGCACAGCCAAATAAATATATAAATAAATAAATTTTTTTAATTAAAAAAAAAACTGTTAGACCTAATAAACTGATTCAGCAAAGTTGCAGGACACAAAATCAACAAAGAAAATTTAGTGGCATTTCTGTCCCCAACAATCCCATTTACAATAGCATCAAAAAGAATAAAATATTTAGGAATAAACTTAATGAAGGAGAAAGATTTATACACTGAAAACTCTAAAACATTACAGAAAGAAATAAAGCATGACTAAATGGAAAGACATCTTGTGTTCATAGATTGGAAGACTTAATTTTGTCAAAGTGGCCATATCACTTAAAGTGATCTTAACTTCAATGTAATCCCTATCAAAATCCCAATAGCATTCTTTGCAGAAATAGAAAAATAAACCCTAAGATTCATATGAACTACTAAATAATCCTGAGTGGCCAAAATAACCTTTTGAAAGATGAACAAAGCTGGAGGCCTTACACTTTCTAACTTTGAAATATATTGTATAGCTGTAGTAATCAAAACAGTATAGTACTTGCATAAAAGAGAGTAGAGAGCCCAGAAATAAACAGACACATATACAGTTAGATACTCTTTAACGGGGTGTCAACTATACAATAAAGAATAATCTCTTCAACAAACAGTTCTGGGACAACTGGGTATCAATATGTAAAAGAATAAAGCTGGACCCTTCTCCTAAACCACACACAAAAAAATCAACTCAAAATGAAATAAAGACTTAAATGTAAGAACCCAAACTCCTTAGTAGAAAAACATAGGAGAAATGCTTCACAACATTACTCTTGGCAGTGATTTCTTTCTGCATTTTTCCACTAATACGAGGTATCTAAAATAGCCAAAATCTTAGAAGCAAAAGGTAGCATGATAGTGGCCAGAGGCTGGGGACAGGGGGAAATTAGATCAAGTATGTTAGTCTTTCTGTCTCCTATATCTCTATTGATTTATTTGCCTTTTGTTCTAACAGTTACTAAGATGATCTACCTATGATATAGATTTTTAAAACTTTCTCCTTTTATTTCAGTCACATTTTGCATTTCATATTTTGAGGCAATGTCAATAGTCACATATCATCTTATTACTGCTCTGTCTTCCTGTAAAACTGACCTTTTATTATTATAAAATGTTGCCCTTTATATTCTGTAACACCTATGTCTTTGAGTCTGTAACACTTTGTATGAGCTTAGTTACACTAATTTTTCTGTAGACCGAGAATCAGCAAAGCATGACCTAAGGGTGAAGCCTAGCACACAGCCTGCTTTACAGTCTTAAAGGGATATGACAACAACAACAGCAAAAGACTCATATGTGACAGAGACCATATTTGTCCCACAAAGCCTAAAATGTTTATAATCTGGATCAACCACTGCTTAGATGACATTTACATAACACATTTTGTTCTATCACTTTACTTTTAACTTTTCTATGCCCTTATAGATTAAGTATGCATTTTTTACTTTCAATCCAGTATGGTAAGCATCATCTTTAATTGATATATTCAAATTATTTATCTTTAATGTAAATATTTATAGGTTTTACATACATTATCTAAGTATCTTTCAAATTGTCCCATCTACTCTTTGATCCACTTTTCAACTTGATTATCTTCTATGAGAGGAATCAGGTTTTATTTATTTATTTATTTATTTATTTATTAAATTTTATTTATTTATTTATGGCTATGTTGGGTCTTCGTTTCTGTGCGAGGGCTTTCTCTAGTTGCAGCAGGTGGGGGGCCACTCTTCATTGCAGTGCACAGGGCCTCTTGCTATCACGGCCTCTCTTGTTGCAGAGCACAGGCTCTAGACGCGCAGGCTCAGTAATTGTGGCTCACAGGCCTAGTTGCTCCGCGGCATGCGGGATCTTCCCAGACCAGGGCTCGAACCCGTGTCCCCTGCATTGGCAGGCAGATTCTCAACCACTGCACCACCAGGGAAGCCCAAGAATCAGGTTTTAGTATTAAATTTTTCCCCTCTACTAACATGTTATCATTATATGTCTTTATTTTATTTTTTTAGTTGTTAGCCTAGATTTTATAATTTGCATGATTAACATGCTGAGTCTATTTTAACTTAGTACTTTTATTCATTCCCAGACAATGCTCATGCTTTGGATTCCTCTGCTCAGGCTGTCATAACACTAGACCACAGACTGTGGTTTAAACAACAGAAATGGGTTTTGCCACAGTTCTGGAGACTGGATGTCCAAGGCCAAGGCACCAGCAGGGTTGGCACCTCTGTTGAGGTTTCTCATCTTTTTCCTCTGCATCCTCACATGGCCTTTCCTCTGTGTGTACGTGGAGAGATAGAAAGCCCTGGTTTCCTTTCCAGGAAAGGAAATGGCATCATCAGAAAATCTACAAACAACAAAATGCTGGAGAGGTTGTGGAGAAAAAGGAACCCTCTTGCACTGTTGGTGGGGATGTAAATTGATACAGCCACTATGGAGAACAGTATGGAGGTTCCTTAAAGAACTAAGAATAGAATTACCATAGGACCCAGCAATCCCACTATTGGGCATATACCCAGATAAAAACATAATTCAGAAAGACACATGCACCCCAATGTTCACTGCAGCACTATTTACAATAGCCAGGTCATGGAAGCAACCTAAGTGTCCATCGACAGATGAATGGATAAAGAAGATGCGGTACATGTATACAATGGAATATTACTCAGCCATAAAAAGGAACAAAATTGGGTCATTTGTAGAGACGTGTATGGATCTAGAGACTGTCATACAGAGTGAAGTAAGTCAGAAAGAGAAAAACCAATATTGTATATTAATGCATGTATGTGGAACCTAGAAAAATGGTACAAGGAACCGGTTTGCAGGGCAGAAATTGAGACACAGATGTAGAAACCAAACATATGGACACCAAGGGGGGAAAGTGGCAGGAGGTGGTGATGGTGGGATGAACTGGGAGATTGGGATTGACATGTATACACTGATATGTATAAAATGGATAACTAATAAGAAAAGAAAGAAGAAAGAAAGAAAGAAAGAAAGAAAGAAAGAAAGAAAGAAAGAAAGAAAGGAAGGAAGAAAGGAAGATAGGAAGGAAGAAATAAAATTAAAAAAAAGATACAGATGAACTTACTTACAAAACAGAAACAGGCCCACACACATTGAGTCCTTAAATTAGTTAATCAAACAGTGACATGATATGATTGAGAATTTACTTTTAATTTTGAAAATTATTTTTCCTGAGATTAGAAATAATAGAATGAGCAAAGGTCTGGGAGTGGTCCTCAAAAACTTTTGTTTATATTATATTATATTATATTATATTATATTATATTATTATATTATATTATATTATATTATATTATATTATTATATTATTATATTATTATATTATATTATTATATTATATTATATTATTATATTATATTATATTATATATTATATTATATTAGGGGGTCTTTTTCTAGTATCTTTCAATTGTTTGAAAATGAATGTGTCATCTACACCTTATTTTTCAATGAAATCTCTATGGCAACTCTCTAATGACAATACAGCAGAGAGGTCCCAGGATGCATGACAGCCTTGCCAGTATGAAGCGTGCTATTGTACTTATGAAAATGTGTCTGCTATTAGAGTCTTCAGGTACACAGGTAACAGGGAATCACTAAGAAGTCAAAGAAAAGGCAAAGTCACATTCCCTTCCCCGTGTCCCCGCACCACTGCAGAAAGGCCAGCAAATCTGCATTTTGCCTCTTCTGTTTCCATAAGCTCTTTTGTTCACTAAAATTTATGTCAATGACTGAGGGAGGGGCTCCCAAGCACCAGGAAAACAACAACTCCCATTTTAATTTAAATACTAAAATTTAGCAGTAACCATTTTTATCATGATCAGATTCTACCCGGACACATCACTGAAAACACTTGCCATTATAAATACATTCTTCAGAGGGTTATACAAACGGAAGACAACCAGTAAGAAGAGATTCACAGTTAACCAGGGAAATTCAAACTAAAAAGTTACAAATTTAACATAAAATTTTAGAAACTCCTTGAATCAGAAAAGGCTTATTTGCAATTTTAAGGAGTTAATGTACATCAAATTCATCTTCTATTGTAAGAATTTTAATTTCATTTTTAATTTCCAATATGCTCTTACATAGGCAAGCTTCATTCACTTCAAACAATGCTTTTTGTTCCACTTTGTTACCTCACTTTTATATTTTCCTTCTATTAGACAGTTCCTCTTACTGGTCACCAGATGGTTCAGTGAATCTGTTAGATCACTTATCTAGAATAATTTGCACAAAAGAAGTGGCTTCTAAATTAAACACTTAAAATTGTTTCAAGTGTGTGTGTAGGGGAGTGCATTGCAGAGAAAAAATATATATTAGGACAACTAGAAGGGATGGTAACCTTAGAATCTCTTTAACTAGGGTCCCTTGAGGTTAGTTACATTGCTTTAGGTCACCCATCAGCTAAAGCCTTAAAGAAAAGTTTCCTACCCCTGCTGGTTCCTCAAGAGAAAAGGTGGTGAGGGATAGATTGGGAGTTTGGGATTGTCATGCACACACTGCTATATATAAAATAGATAGTCAGCAAGGACCTACAGTGTAGCACAGGGAACTCTACTCAATACTCTGTAATAACCTAAATGGGAAAATAATTTGAAAGAGAACTGATACTTGTATATGTATAACTGAGTCACTTTGCTGTACACTTGATACTAGCACAACATTGTTAATCAACTGTAGTCCAATATATAATTAAATTTTAAAATAAATAAAATATAAAAAAGTGCTCAGAGGAGCATCATCCTGCAGAGCTGGGCCCAGCCCCCAGTGGAGGGATGTCAGCTGGGTGATGGCCCCTGGAACATGGGAAAACACTGGAAAGGCTCCAGCCACAGTTATTCCAGCCACACACTGGGATGAAGAGCTTCAGGAAGGAGCTCTCCCCTCTTCCTCTAGAACCCCGTCAGCGCCCCCTATTGGCAGAACCTAACAGATTCAGGCGGCAAAGGTCAGCTATGGCTTGCAGAAGCCCAGCCCAAGGGTCACAAAGCAAATTGTAGGGGGATTGGTATGGAGCTGCAAGACAATACTTACAACCAGCACTCTTAAGGAGGCTTTCAACTTCCCAGAGGATGCAGCCGCTGGGATTCTAAGTACGTATCCATTCTACTTTTGTGAAAAATGCCATTGGTAGTTTGATAGGGATTGCATTGAATCTGTAGATTGTTTTGGGTAGTACAGTCACTTTGACAATATTGATTCTTCCAACCCAAGAACATGGTGTATCTCTCCATCTGTTTGTGTCATCTTTGATTTATTTCATCAATATCTTATAGTTTTCGGAGAAAAGGTCTTTTGCCTCCTTAGGTAGGTTTATTCCTAGGTATTTTATTCTTTTTGGTGCAGTGATATATGGGATTGTTTCTTTAATTTCTCTTTAGGATCTTTCATTGTTAGTGTATAGAAATGCAATAGATTTCTGTGTATTAATTTTGTATCCTGCATCTTTACCAAATTCATTGATGAGCTCTAGTACTTTTCTGGTAACATTTTTAAGATTTTCTTTGTAATCTGCAGTGACAGTTTTACTTCTTCTTTTCCAATTTGAATTACTTTTATTTCTTTTTCTTCTCTGTTTGCTGAGGCAAGGACTTCCAAAACTATGTTGAATAAAAGTGGCAAGAGTGGACATCCTTATCTTGTTCCTGATCTTAGAGGAAATGCTTTCAGCTTTTCAGTATTGCGTATGATGTTAGCTGTAGGTTTGTCTTATATGGCTTTTATCATGTTGAAGTATTTTTCATCTATGCCCACTTTCTGGAGAGTTTTTATCATAAATGGGTGTGGAGTTTTATCCAAAGCTTTTTCTACATGTATTGAGATGATCAAATGTTTTTTATTCTTCAATTTGCAATTTCTGAAAATCTGAATGTTTTTAAAAGAAATAGAAGAAATTTTAACCTGAGGGGCAATATTCTACATTGTCCCTAATGTAGGGGCATAATCTGAATGTTAGAATTAATTAGTAAACTATAATGCTTAATCTTAAAAAAAAAAGTAACATATCCATTAAACAAGTCAAGTGGAGCTTGGCTATGGGTACCCAGGCTAGAGGGTCTGAGATTCACACCATGAGTCCATAGATGCAGCTATGGGGCTGGGACACAGGCAGATTACAGTCAGGGATCCAAAAGTGATTAAAGAGGAATTTCTTTCTACTACCTCTTGGATGATATTAAAGTGACTGTAGTAAAAAGTCTTTAGAAACATCCATTCAAGTGCTCTTTGTCTCCATCCAATCCCTTCACAGTTTTCTTTCTCTTCCCTGATTCCTCCCAATCTAAAAGGAAAAAAAATCTCCCTCTACATCCAGTCCACTGGCCGTTCTTTCCTCCCCTTTCCCACTGTTGTACTGTTTGGTCATTAATTACAAAGAATTAAGTATTAATTCACACCTTTTGCTGTAATGAATTGTTATTCTTCATTGTGATGGATTGACAGCACTAATGGCCCCAGTTCTCACCCCTCAGCTTTCAAGCTCTTTGGCAAGAAACACTGTATCTCCCACCTGCCTTAACAGAAGTCTCAGCCATGTGATTTGCTTTGGCCATGGAAATTTGGGGACACAGGACACAAGCAGAGGCTTGAGAAAGTATTTGCCCAACTGGATTTCCTCCCTTTCCTGCTTTGACACCATGAGAGTATGGCCAGGCTGACCTGCTGGAGATGCTTGATCCTGATATCACTCTCATCCTAGCTGGACCTGTGCACAATTCCACCCAAGAACAGATGAATAGACCCACCAAGCCCAGCCAGATTCTCTGATTATAGGTTGGTGGGTAGGTAAACCCTTATTATTATATTAAGTTCCTGAAATTTGAGGTGATTTGATATACATCATGATCATGGCAACAGGTAACTGATATGCTTTTTAGTAGGAGAAATACAGGGATGGAAATTATAATATTATCTTTGGTAGGTTGATGAAAAAAGAAATTATGTGAACTTTTATTCATTAATAATATTTCAGTTAAATTAAAGCACACAGACAAAAACAAGGACAAATGCTAAGTATGAGACAGATGATTAGTGGCCTGTTTACAAGAAAAATAAGATAAGTATCTATACTTAGAATTGATTCAGAGTAACTCCATTTTTAAAAACTTCAAATATTATACATAAGCTTTTCATTACAATTCCATGAAAAGTTTCTAAATCTGACAGAAAATTATTAAGAAGCCTTAATGTACCCAGAGTTTCCTTTTTAAAAGTTAGGTGAAATTTTGAAAATATTTTTTTAACTTGTTTATGCTCTTATTCAGAATTATTCATTACTCTCAAAGACTTTCTCATGCTTATATATCAAAGAGATTGAATGATAAAATATATAAATCATATCAAAAAACTATGAGACTATATTTTTACCCTGCTCAGTCTCCAAGAACTTTGGATAACTAAAATATAATTACTACGATCTGCTTGAAATCTTTCGTGATCAAATATTTTTTTTTGTAAAAAAGTTGGCTTATTCTAGGAGAAAAAAATGAGTAACCAGAAACTCCCCATTCTTAATTTAAGGGAATTTAAGTTTTCAGCAGATTATTCAAAGTGAATTCCAGGAAGGGAAAGGTGTAAAAAAAAATGTAGACACCCACCAATGTGCTACCTGTCCAGGGCTCTGTATACCTGGCTTCCATAGCACAAGATATAAAAAAGGAGAAAAAATGACTAACTCAGACCACAGTCCATGGAAGGTACAATGACTCTAAGAGTTCTCCCCTTCATGGTACCACTGCTTTCTTCCTTTGTAGACCCATCCCCATCCTTCTCACCTGCCATCCATGGCCAGACCTCCACAGTGTGTTAAACATAAGCTACACTGAGCATCTTTGGATCAGAGGAATTTCACTGAAGTAATAAGTATAGAAGCCAACTTGGCATGAGCTGAAGGATAAATTATACTGGCTCACAAACAGGGAGAGAGATCAATGGAATAAACAGTGCATCTAGAACACTGGAAACACTGTTCCAGAACATCTGGAAAAGTAGAGATGATAAAAGTTGCATTTCAAATCAGTGAGCAAAGTATTTAATAAAATCGAGACAACCAGGTAGCTATCTGGAAGAGATTAAAGTTGGACCCATTCTTCAAACCTTACCTCAGGTATATCAATGATTTTAATGTATGAAAAGAAATAATGAAACAAGAGAAAACAGGTGAGAATTTAAATATATATATATATATATATATATATATATATATATATATATAATCTCAAAGAGATCTTTCTAACCTTGTTGCATAAGTTGAACTAAAGCAAAATAATTTTTTTCATTATGAAAGCATTTGTCAAAAGATAACGACAAAGTAAGAAAAAGCATTATCAACACATATCACAGACAAAAGGTAAATTTCTCTATTACATAAAAGTTTACTAAAAACAAAATGAAGAATAATTATGGTATACTTCCATTTGTATACAAAAGGGGAATTCGACATATAAATTTGTTTATATATAGTTGAAATATCTCTGGAAATATAAATGAGAAATTATTGATTATTGGTTGTCCCAGGGCAGGAGTGTGCTGGAGAATGGTCAGGATTCAGAAACAAAAGAGAGATTTTTCACACTGTGTGCCATTGAACTTTTAAATTATGAACTCTGGGAATGTGTTATTTATTCAAAAGTAAATAAGTAAAAATTAAATTAAACTTTTTAATTTATAAAAATAACATATCCTCATATTTTAATCAGGGTTGTTGGTGCTTGCCACACACAGAAAACTCCTTAAAATCTCAAAGTTGAACACACACAAGATTTATTTCTCACTCAGTAGAGGCTGGTACATGTTGGATGGCCCTCATACATCTAGTACTCATGACATCTGGAACTAGCGGCCTTTGAGACTGGTCACAATGAAAGACAGGCATGAGAAGCCCAGAACAGACACACGTCATTGCTGCAAACAATCTATGGGCCAGAGCCAGTCATGTGGCCCTGAGTGACTGCAGGACAGAGTGTAAGGAAGAGCTTGCATGGGGTCCCTGATGATCACTGCTGCACTCTCCACTCCTTAGTAAGTTAGTTTTTAAATAAAGCGTTTATTAATTATATAAAGCCTCATACTTTATGTAACCTCCGTTTTATGTACTTTTGATTCTACCACATTAAAAAACATGTTAATAAAAAATGAGTAGAGGATCTGAATGAACATTTTACCACGGAAGACATACAGGTGGCCAACAGGCACATGAAAAGGTGCTCAACATCACTCGTCACCAGGGAAATGCAAATCAAAACCACACTGAAATATCACCTCACACCTGTCAGAATGGCTATCATCAAAAAAGCAACAAATAACAAGTGTGGAGAAAAGGAAACCCTCTTGCACTGTTGGTGTGAATGTAAATTGGTGCAGCCTCTATGGAGAACAGTATGGACTTTCCTTAAACAAAATGGTTAAAACTACCATATGACCCAGGTGTTCCACTGCTGGGTATTTATCCAAATAATATGAAAACACTAATTTGAAAAGATATATGAATGCCTATGTTCCTTGCAGCATTATTTACAATAGCCAAGATATGGAAAAGACCTTAAATGTCCATCAACAGAGGAATAGATAAAGAAGATGTGGTCCATATATACAATGGAATACTAAAAAAGAATACTAAAAAAAGAATGAAATAATGCCATTTGCAGCAAGGTGGATTGACCTGGAGATTATCATATTAAGTGAAGTAAGTCAGACAGAGAAAGACAAATACCGTATGATATTGCTAATATGTGGAATCTTTAAAATATGAACAAACAAACAAAACAAAACTTACAGATACAGAGAACAGGTTGGTGGTTATCAGAGAGGAAGAGAGTTGGGGTGAGCCAAAATGGTGAAGGGGGTCAGTTGTGTGATGATGGATGGTAACTAGACTCCTGGTGGTGACCATTTTGCAGTGTACACAAACATCAAATTATGATGTTGTATACCTGAAACTAGTATAAAGTTATACACCAATTTTACCTCAATTTATAAAAAGCATATTCAAAGGCATAAATCCGGACTTTGGGATTAACATGTACACACTACTATATATAAAATAGATAAACAACAAGGACCTATTGTACAGCACAGGGAACTCTACTCAATATTCTATAATAACCTATATGGGAAAAGAATCTGAAAAAGAGTGAATATATATATATATATATATATATATGTATAACTGAATCTCTTTGCTGTACACCTGAAACTAACAAAACATTGTAAATCAACTATAATATAAAATAAAAATTAAATTAAAAAATTTTTAAATAATAATAAAGAAATGAATAGGCATATTCACACTTCAAATAAAGACACACAGATGAGAACTCTAGGATGCCCTAGAATACCAGGTATTTCCTATCTCAAGTGGAGAAGAATGAACTTAGACCTAGAACAACAATGTGAGTAAACACAGAGTTGGTCAATCTAAATTTGTGTATGCTTTGAAATGTTTGGGTCCAGTCCTCTTTAGCTGTGCCAGGTAACATTAAACAAGAGAGGTCCACACAGACATCCACCAACAGTGTTTAGAGGCAGATGAGCTCACACTGTGTATTTTGTCAGGCTGCTTCAGCCGAGTTTTCACATGCACAGTCACGGAAGACTACTAAGTATATTCCTCCTACACAAATTATAAAGAAAATCTCTAAGAGAGGCAATGCAATGTTCTGCTGGCTACTTTTATCCAAGAAGGAACTGTTTGTATTCATCCTTAATTTTCATCTCTCAGTTCTCCTTTGAGTCCATTTTGCCAAATGGTGCTTTTTCACTTTGCAGCAAGAGAAATGAGGTTTTCTCCTAAAAAGCTGAAAGCCATGGAGTAGACGATTGGATGGTTTCTAAGCATTCTTTAGGTACCATGGGGTGGTGTGTGGCCATGATTCAGCCACATACTTTAGCTTATCTCATTTCACAGAAATGTTTATCTACCAGAAAGATTCCTGTATCCAAAGCTGAAGAATGCCAGCTGTCCCAAAGAAGACTCAGGGGAGAAGAGAGGAACCTTTGGTGACTGGGACCTGGATTGAGGGATTGCTCCCCAGAAGAAGTGAAGAAAAGAATTGGGGAAGAGGTTGGTCCACATTTTAGCAGAGGAGCCAGAGGAGGGGGCGTGTCTATTAATATGTCAGTTTCATGAGGCATGAAAGTGACTGTCCGAGCCATGTGTGAACAGGGCATTTTCACCTCTTAAGTGTGTACTGCTTTTATTTACCTGTGTTGAAAACACCACAGGGCCAGGGTGGTTGAACACCAGCAGAATGTTGAGTTATGAGCACACCCTACTGGTTTGGTGTGAGACCACAATAAAAGACAATAGAAGGTCTCAAAGGTTTTGGGGGGTTTGTGTGTGTGTGTGTGTGTGTGTTAAGTTATGGACATGATAAAACACACAGTATTTCATAATTTTCATATGACACTAAAATAATAGTGATATGAATAGTAAGTGTATATTAATACAGATTAATATATAAATACATATATTCTACAGGACCCTTTCTGAAGTTTTTGGATGCCTTGCTATGCCTTCTTTCCCTCTTCCTCTATTTTTAAGACTCTTTTCACACTGTCAGTTGGCATTTAGTGTTAGCAGACTTTGAACACAGCACAAGGAGGACTCTTCTGAAGTGAGTCAGTCTGACCTGGATCCACAGAGACACCTGCACACATCACACTGACACACTGCTCTTGACCCACCACCTGTTTTTTTCTCTTTCTCCCTCGGTTTTTGCTTTCATCCAGCAAATTCTTCCAACAGCTGGGTGATGCCAACACATGGAGCCCCCGAGGAGGACATTTTTGCTCCGCACCAGAAATGCAACCCTAATTGCTCCATCACATTTGGGGTACAATTTCTACTCCACGGATCTCTCATCATGTTGGCCGTATTTGAATTAGAAAATAGCAGTGTTTTCAGCCATGCAAGAGGAACACAAATTTACTTAAATATCAATATGTGGCCATAAATATGTGGTCTGTTCTCCTGTGACTAGAAAATAAATGAATGTGTCACGTGATCCTTTCCAACTGCTCTCTTCCTGAAAGAGAGACATTATCTAAAAACGGATGTGAGGGGCACTGCAGTGGTGAATGAAGAGTTTCAGATTAAGTCTTTTGTTTTTCAGCAGTAATAGTGACCAAAACCACATGGCTCTTTTTACATCATGATTTTACTACCTCTCAATAGGTATGCGTTGAAATTTCAGTACAACTGTATTCTCAGTGTCCAGACAATAAGGGATTAGGAATCATTAACTAAACTCCTATTAGTAAATGGGGACAAAGAAAAGCAAATTTATCATTCTACTTTTATGAAGTTCAAACTTTTTGTTTCAGAGCTCAGATAACTATATGGATACAATGGTACAAAAGGAATTTCTTCCCAACTTTTTTATCTATCAGGCATAAGACATAATTTTGTGACCAAATACTAAACCTCTTCCAATATAATAAAATAAAACTCAACAAAGCTCATGTAACCACAAAACGTAATTAATATTTGGCAGTGTTTGCCTTCCATTTGTTTTTGGCTCAAAACTAACTCTGAAATTCCAACCACATTATTCATTTTACAGTGGCAGCATTCCTGAATTTGAGGCTCACTCTTTTAAAACTTTGACTCATACTATGTTTTTAAAATTGAAATCTGATAGACAATTGTGTAAAAATGGCAAGGTAAATTCCATGAGCCCAGGTGCTGTGCCTCTCTCTAGGGACCTCTGTGAAATGCAATATGCATCCTGCTACCAGATGAACCTAACAAAGCAGAGCTGGAATTGTACCACTCAAAAGTCGTTAGTGGCTCCCCTATTACCTACAAAGTTAAACTCTTAAGTCCTGTCCTCACATGCAAAGTCCTCTTCCATCAACATCTCCATCTATACTTCCATTATTCTCTTTTGGACATTCCTAAGTTCCAACCTCACTGAATTACTGTTCTTGATTTTTTTCTGATTCATAAAGTTTTTTTTCTCTATATACATGTATTTTTTAAATTGAGGTATAGTTGATTTACAATGTTGTGTAATTTTCAGGTGTACAGCACAGTGTTTCAGTTATATATTCTTTTTCATTTATATATTCTTTTCCAGATTCTTTTTCCTTATAGGTTATTACAAACCACTGAATATATTTCCCTGCACTATATAGTAGGTCCTTATTGGTTATCTATTTTATATATAGTAATTTGTACGTGTTAATCCCAAACTCCTAATTTATCCCTCCCGCCACATTTCCGCTTTGGTAACCATACGTTTTTTTCTATATCTATGGGTTTATTTCTGTTTTGTAAAGAAGTTCATCTGTATCCTTTTTTTTTTTTTTTTTTTTTTAGATTCCACATATAAGCGATGTCATATGTTTGTCTTTCTCTGTCTGGTGTACTTCACTTTGTATGATAATATCTAGGTCCATCCATGTTGCTGCAAATGGCATTATTTCATTCTTTCTTATGGCTGAGTAATATTCCATTGTATATATGTACTATATCTTCTTTATTCATTCATCTGTCAGTGGACATTTAGGTTGCTTCCATGTCTTGGCTATTGTAAATACGGCTGCAATGAACATAGTGGTACATGTATCTTTAGAATGATGGTTTTCTCTGGATATATGCCCAGGAGTAGGATTGCTGGGTCATATGGTAATTCTATTTTTACTTTTTTGAGGAACCGCCATACTGTTCTCCATAGTGGCTGCATGAACTTACATTCCCACCAACAGTGTAGGAGGGTTCCTTTTTCAAATGGACAGAGTAGAAGAAATGGACAAATTCTTAGAAAGGTGAATTATTTTCTACTTCTTCAAATTCACCTGCTGCTTTCCTCTATGTGACTCTAATGCCATCCAACAACTACCATGGACCAATTCAAATTCCATTCCAACTACATTTAATAGTAGAGATGAGGACAACAGTGATGAGTAGCAGCTGACATTGGTGCAGGCTCGTCATGGGCCAAGCACTGAATGGAGCCCTTCACACCTGCAGTAGGTCTTTCCTTCCTCTGGACAACTTGGGTGGTAGGATCTGTTGTTAACAAAAAACTGAGATATTGTTATAACCTGTCCAAGGTCTCATACCTTATATGCAGAAGAGCTCAGATGACAAATACTGTCTTTCTCAGAAGAGTTTTTTGATTTCTCAAACGTTATAAACCGACTTTATCCAGGTATGTCAGGCAGAACTCTTAGGCTGCTTTTGCTAGAAATTGTGGTCGTCAGCAACGTTTAGCCTATGAGTCAGCAGCCATTCATATTCCTGTTGTGGAAGGTCAGAAAGGCCCAGGGTTCTGTCCCCTTAGAGGTCTGGTTACCACCAGGCAGGAAAGCTTCACTTTCACCAGATCCAGATTCCAGAAGCAAGATTATGTTTACCTTAATTCCAGGAAAGGGCAACCCGAACCCACTGTGTTACTGGTTGGATACAAAAATTTCTTTTTTTCTTTTCTTTTTTTTTTTTTTTAAATTTAGCTAGACTAGCAGTTCTTAGTATGATTCCTAAGTCTCTTTCAGGGAATCTGCAAGATCAAAACGATCCTGTAATAATACTTAGATATTTGTTTTTTATCAGTGTTTCAGCATCTACACTGATGATGCAAAAGCAGTGGCAAGTAAAACTGTCGGAGTCTTTGCACAAATAAAGACAGAACTGCCAAACTGTACTGGGGTGTCTTGTGTTCTTCACTGCCAGTGTATTCACGGGATAGAGAAATTCCACTTAAAATGGCCTTGAGAAAGCAATCAAATTTACTAATTTTATTACACCTAGACCCTTGAAAAAGTGTCTCATTAGTGTTCTGTGTGCAAAATGGAAAATTTCATGCAAAATTTAGAATTTTAGGATTTTGTCTTCTTCACCATATTGGCAGTCTCCCAATACTTTTAAATTTTTCTCATGAGATTGGTGGTTATATTAATGATTCTATGTATGTGTGTTTATTAAAAGGAAATGTATTAACATTTGGAAGATCTGGATAAGTTGGTGAACCTATATTTCATAATGGCCAATGTGTGATGTTACAAACTCATGTGTGGATAAGCAGTCCCTTTGATCTTAATGGAACAGAATACAAAATGTTCATGGATATAGTTTCAAATTTCCCACTGTAACTAATCTTCAATAAACTACCACTTGTTATGTTGTGATATAATATCAAAAAGATCCAAAATTATTTGCAAAAGATACTTAGTTACTTTTTTTCCAGCTACATAGATCAGATGAGCTTTGACGTCAGATTTTCTTCATGTGCTCCAACAAAAACAATGTATCTCAACAAACTGAACATGTGAGAACCAGGCATCTTCTAATAATCCAGACACTAAAGATCTTTTCAAAAAAGTAAAGTAATGCCACTCTTGCCATTTTTTGTTTTTAAGAATAAAGTTATTTTTCTTAAGTATTTATGTTTAACCCATTATCACTATTTGTAAATTAATAAATTCTTTAATTCCTTATTTTCTATTTCATAATATATGTTCTTATGGGATTTTCAATCAATTTTAAGAGTGTACATGGATTCTGATACCAAAAAGATTATATACAATTGAACTAGGCCCTCATTTTTAAGGATAAAGACAATGAGCTTTGCTGGATTTTTATGCACTGTTCTCAAAAGGGTGAACATGTCTGGGAGACACCTAAGCTGACACATGTATCTTGAATATCTTATTTTCACCAAGAGAGCCCATTTTAACATTTCCTATGGTAAATAGAGAACATCTAACTCACAAATTAGAACCATTTCTGACATTCACTGTGTGATGGGAAAAGCCTCATATGTTGACCACGACAGAGCATGTATAGTCACCAGAACTTGGGATTTCTCCTTAGAATATTAGCTGACAACACCTGGAGTTTACATTCCCCATTAGAATTCAAAATTCATCCACTGAGTTTTAACTTAATCCAAATGAGAAACATGTTATACTATGCACCAATGCTGAAGTATCAAAAATAAAATTATAGACATTGAAACCACCAACCAGTTGCCACCTCTCTTTGAATCTCTTCAGTTCTTTAATGTGCCTCTTCCAGGATACCTAGTTATGTATTCTGCTATTTTTGTATTGAAAGCTTTGTGCATTTATTTTACTTCTTGTTGTTTTAAAAAATTCTGACATGTTACCCATCCAACCACTACAGATAGATATAAGATATGATGACTGGGTAAGCGAGTCCTCAGAAACAGGAGAAATCTAACAAGAATGCCAGCAGGAAGCTGGTTAGGTGGACGCTGCATTTCCAGAAATACACAGGGAGCGACAGGAAATAAATAGTACAGAAGAGATGGATATTCCAATGGTAAATGAAATGCAGCAATGAGAACCTAGGATCAGACAATATCTGGACAGATAAAAAGTTTTATTTTTAATAACAAACATACAAAAACAGCTAGGAAATACCTTTTAACCCATCAGAAACTCAGGGTGGGGTTTGAGTCTTGAGGGAGAAATAAAATGGAAAATGACGTTTATAATCTTAGAGAGATTTGACCATTGGTTAGTTGTGAATTTAAAGACTTGGGAAAAGGGGAATAAGACAATATTCCAGTTACCCATCTGTCAGAATATATAATTATAATAAAAACATAATTTTAGTTTTAGTGAAGAGATGGCTTTAGACATCCAGGACTATGTGAGTCTAACAGTCTGCAAATAAAGTCACAATGTTATGAAATATCATATGTATGTAAATTCAGAAACATGGAAGAACAGCTTCAAAGCTATTATTCTTAAATGCATTTGGGAGAAAATAATTCAACCAAGCACAACTATGGAGGACAAAAAAGGCTGGATTTTAAACCTAGCTTGACCGTATTCTAGAAATATACTCTTGAACAAAATACACAACTTCTCAATCATTCCTAATGTGAAGGATAATATCTTTCTGATAGAGTAGTTATGAGTGTTGGATGTTATGTCTATAAAAAGTATAGTACATATAAGTATGTCAGTTCATTAATTTTAAGAGTAAGAGGTCATTGATTTTGATCACAGCACTGTTTTGAAAAACTAGTTATTATCACAATTTCCAAGAAAAAAAATTTTCATGTGCCATGTCATTCCAAAAAAAAAAGACATGAAAGAAAACAAAACATAAACATCACTGAAAGTATATTTTAAATGGAAATGGAAACAGCCAACCATAGTACAAAAATAACATGCTTCTCATTACAAATACATGCAGGAGTTTTACTTACCTAGCAAGAAAGACCTCAAAGAGATGGGACATGTGTAACAACCAAAATTCAGAAACATGGGTAGATTTCTGAATGGGAACAGAAATAAAGAAAAAAGTTATTTAGTCCACATAGATGAAGACTGAAGGAGATATAATAAAAATAAAGAGCATAGTAAAGATAAATGGGTTTTACTTCCTTGGATTTTCTATGTAAAGAATTTATACAAATCTACTAGTGAATTAAAAGTTAAATATATTCCAGTATCTCCTGTATTTTAGCTTGAAATACAACACAATCTTTCAATAAATCTTATTTATTTCCCTACAAATTAAAGTCATTATAAAAAAATTCACACATAATGCTGCTCTGAAAGTCAAAGAATTGAGGCATGTGTTGTGAGGCTACTTATAAAAATGTTAATCCTTTATTGCATTAGAATATCCTGACTAGAGTATTTGATGCTGTCTTAGTTCCTCTTAATTCCCTTGAAAGTGGTGATGCATATGGATGTCAGAAATAAAAAACAACCAAACTCTGATTATGACCACGCCATTAACCTAATCTGAATTGAAGAGAAATTCTTTGTGGTAAGTGAAAATGCTCTAAACCAGCTGTCTTCAAAGTTTGGTGTACATACACCTAGGTATATGTAAAGTCTTTTCAAGGAGTAGTTAGACATGAACTTTTAGATTCTCAACTTCTATGGTTTTTATTTTTAGAATTTTTTATTAAAGTATAGTTGATTTAAAATTATGTGTTAGGCAGGAGGGGAAGATGATGGAAGAGTAAGACGCAGAGATCACCTTCCTCCCCACAGATACCCCAGAAATACATCTACATGTGGAACAACTCCTACAGAATACCTACTGAATGCTGGCAGAAGACCTCAGACCTCCCAAAAGGCAAGAAACTCCCCACGTACCTGGGTAGGGCAAAAGAAAAAAGAAAAAACAGAGACAAAAGGATAGGGACAGGACCTGCACCAGTGGGAGGGAGCTGTGAAGGAGGAAAGGTTTCCACACACTAGAAGCCCCTTCACTGGTGGAGACTGCAGGTGGTGGAGGGGGAATCTTCGGAGCTGCGGAGGAGAACGCAGCCACAGGGGTGCGGAGGGCAAAGTGGGGAGATTCCCGCATAGAGGATTGGTGCCAACTAGCACTCACCAGCCCAAGAGGCTTGTCTGCTCACCTGCCGGGGTGGGCGGGGCTGGGAGCTGAGACTCGGGCTTCCGCCGGAGCGCAGGGAGAGGACTGGGATTGACGGTGTGAACACAGCCTGAAGGGGTTAGTGCACCACGGCTAGCCGGGAGGGAGTCCAGGAAAAAGGCAAGAGACTTTCTCTTCCATCTTTGTTTCCTGGTGCGCAAGGAGAGGGGATTAAGAGCACTGCTTAAAGGAGCTCCAGAGACCAGCATGAGCCGCGGCTAAAAGCGTGGACCCAGAGATGGGCGTGGGATGCTGGAGCTGCTGCTGCCGCCACCAAGAGGCCCGTGTGTGAGCGCCGGTCACTGTCCATGCCCCCTTCCGGGGAGCCTGTGCAGCCCATCATTGCCGGGGTCCCGGGATCCAGGGACGGCTTCCTAGGGAGAATGCATGGTGCGCCTTGGGCTGGTGCAACTTCATGCCATCTCTGATACCACAGGCTCGCCCCACCTCCATGCCCCTCCCTCCCCCTGGCCTGAGTGAGCCAGAGCCCCCAAATCAGTGGCTCCTTTAACCCCGTCCTGTCTGGGAGAAGAACAGATGCCCTCCAGCGACCTACATGCAGAGGCGGGGCCAAATCCAAAGCTGAGACCCGGGAACTGTGAGAATAAAGAAGAGAAAGGGAAATCTCTCCCAGTAGCCTCATAAGCAGTGGATTAAAGCTCCACAATCAACTTGATGTACCCTGCATCTGTGGAATACATGAATAGACAACGAAGCATCCCAAATTGAGGAGGTGGACTTTGAGAGCAAGATTTATGATTTTTCCCCCTTTTCCTCTTTTTGTAAGTGTGTATCTGTATGCTTCTGTGTGAGATTTTGTCTGTATAGCTTTGCTTCCACCATTTGTCCTAGGGTTCTACCCGTCCATTTAAAACAATTTTTTTTCTTAATAATTATTTTTTGTTTTAATAACTTTATTTTATTTTATTTTACTTTATTTTATTTTACTTTACCCTCTTTCTTCCTTTTTTCCTTCCTTCCTTCCCTCCTCCTTCCTTCCCTCCTCCCTCCCTCCCTCCCTCCCTTCCTTCTTTCTTTCTTTCTTTCTTTCTACTTCTACTAATTCTTTCTTTCTATTTTTTCTCCCTTTTATTCTGAGCTGTGAGGATGAAAGGTTCTTGGTGCTGCAGCCAGGAGTCAGTGTTGTGCCTCTGAGGAGGGAGAGCCAAGTTCAGGACACTGGTCCACAAGAGACCTCCCAGCTCCACATAGTATCAAAAGACGAAAATCTCCCAGAGATCTCCATCTCAATGCCAGCATCCAGATTCACTCAATGACCAGCAAGCTACAGTGCTGGACAACGTATGACCAACAACTAGCAAGATAGGAACACAACCCCACCCCTTAGCAGAGAGGTTGCCTAAAATCATAACAAGTCCACAGACACCCCAAAACACACCACCAGACATGGACCTGCCCACCAGAAAGAAAAGATCCAGCCTCATCCACCAGAATACAGGCACTCTCCACCAGGAAGCCTACAAAACCCACTGAACCAACCTTAGCCACTGGAGGCAGACACCAAAAACAATGGGAACTACGAACCTGCAGCCTGCAAAAAGGAGACCCCAAACACAGTAAGATAAGCAAAATGAGAAGACAAAAAAACACACAGCAGATGAAAGAGCAAGATAAAAAACCACCAGACATAACAAATGAAGAGGAAATAAGCAGTCTACCTGAAAAAAGAATTCAGAATAATAATAGTAAAGATGATCCAAATCTTGGAAATAGAAGAGACAAAATGCAAGAAACATTTAACAAGGAACTAGAAGAACTAGAGATGAAACAAGCAACGATGAACAACACAATACATGAAATTAAAAATAATCTAGAAGGGATCAATAGCAGAATAACTGAGGGAGAAGAATGGATAAGTGACCTGGAATATAAAATAGTAGAAATAACTACTGCAGAGCAGAATAAAGAAAAAAGAATGAAAAGAACTGAGGACAGTCTCAGAGACCTCTGGGACAACATTAAACACACCAACATTCAAATTATAGGGATTCCAGAAGAAGAAGACAAAAAGAAAGAGACTGAGAAAATATTTGAAGAGATTATAGTTGAAAACTTCCCTAATATGGGAAAGGAAATAGTTAATCAAGTCCAGCAAGAACAGAGAGTCCCATATAGGATAAATCCAAGGAGAAATATGCCAAGACACATATTAATCAAACTGTCAAAAATTAAATACAAAGAAAACATATTAAAAGCAGCAAGGGAAAAACAACAAATAACACAAAAGGGAATCCCCTTAAGGTTAACAGCTGATCATTCAGCAGAAACTCTGCAAAGCAGAAGGGACTGGCAGGACATATTTAAAGTGATGAAGGAGAAAAACCTGCAACCAAGATTACTCTACCCAGCAAGGATGTCACTCAGATTTGATGGAGAAATTAAAACGTTTACAGACAAGCAAAAGCTGAGAGAGTTCAGCACCACCAAACCAGCTTTACAACAAAGGAATTTGCTGTAAATTTGTTCCTTTACAACAAATGAACCAGCTTTACAACTATGAGAATAGGAACACACATATCGATAATTACCTTAAATGTAAATGGATTAAATGCTCCCACCAACAGACACAGATTGGCTGAATGGATACAAAAACAAGACCCATATATATGCTGTCTACAAGAGACCCACTTCAGACCTAGAGACACATACAGACTGAAAGTAAGGGGATGGAAAAAGATATTCCATGAAAATGGAAATCAAAAGAAAGCTGGAGTAGCAATTCTCATATCAGATAAAATAGACTTTAAAATAAAGACTATTAGAGGAGACAAAGAAGGACACTACATAATGATCAAGGGATCGATCCAAGAAGAAGATATAACAATTGTAAATATTTATGCACCCAACATAGGAGCACCTCAATACATAAGGCAAATACTAACAGCCATAAAAGGGGAAATCGACAGTAACACATTCATAGTAAGGGACTTTAACACCCCACTTTCACCAATGGACAGATCATCCAAAATTAAAATAAATAAGGAAACACGAACTTTAAATGACACATTAAACAAGATGGACTTAATTGATATTTATAGGACATTCCATCCAAAACAACAGAATACACATTTTTCTCAAGTGCTCATGGAACATTCTCCACGATAGATCATATCTTGGGTCACAAATCAAGCATTGGTAAATTTAAGAAAATTGAAATTGTATCAAGTATCTTTTCCAACCACAACAGTATGAGACTAGATATGAATTACAGGAAAAGATCTGTAAAAAATACACACACATGGAGACTAAACAATACACTACTTAATAACACAGTGATCACTGAAGAAATCAAAGAGGAAATTTTAAAAAATACCTAGAAACAAATAACAATGGAGACACAAAGACCCAAAACCTATGGGATGCAGCAAAAGCAGTTCTAAGAGGGAAGTTTATAGCAATACAATCCTACCTTAAGAAAAAGGAAACATCTCGAATAAACAAACTAACCTTGCACCTAAAGCAATTAGAGAAAGAAGAACAAAAAAACCCCAAAGTTAGCAGAAGGAAAGAAATCATAAAAATCAGATCAGAAATAAATGAAAAAGAAATGAAGGAAATGATAGCAAAGATCAATAAAACTAAAAGCTGGTTCTTTGAGAAGATAAACAAAATTGATAAACCATTAGCCAGACTCATCAAGAAAAAAAGGGAGAAGACTCAAATCAATAGAATTAGAAATGAAAAAGGAGAAGTAACAACTGACACTACAGAAATACAAAAGATCATGAGAGATTACTACAAGCAACTCTATGCCAATAAAATGGACAACCTGGAAGAAATGGACAAATTCTTAGAAATGCACAACATGCCAAGACTGAATCAGGAAGAAATAGAAAATATGAACAGACCAATCACAAGCACTGAAATTGAAACTGTGATAAACAAATCTTCCAACAAACAAAAACCCAGGGCCAGATGGCTTCAGACGCGGATTCTATCAAGCATTTACAGAAGAGCTATCACCTATCCTTCTCAAACCCTTCCAAAATATAGCAGAGGGAGGAACACTCCCAAACTGTTTCTACGAGACCACCATCACCTTGATACCAAAACCAGACAATGATGCCACAAAGAAAGAAAACTACAGGCCAATATCACTGATGAACATTGATACAAAAATCCTCAACAAAATACTAGCAAACAGAATCCAGCAGCACATTAAAAGGATCATACACCATGATCAAGTGGGGTTTATTCCAGGAATGCAAGGATTCTTCAATGTATGCAAATCAATCAACGTGATACACCATATTAACAAATTGAAGGAAAAAAACCATATGATCATCTCAATAGATGCAGAGAAAGCTTTCGACAAAATTCAACACCCATTTCTGATAAAAACCCTGCAGAAAGTAGGCATAGAGGGAACTTTCCTGAACATAATAAAGGCCATATATGACAAACCCACAGCCAACATCATCCTCAATGGTGAAAAACTGAAACCATTTTCACTAAAATCAGGAACAAGACAAGGTTGCCCACTCTCACCACTCTTATTCAACATAGTTTTGGAAGTTTTAGCCACAGCAATCAGAGAAGAAAAGGAAATAAAAGGAATCCAAATCAGAAAAGAAGAAGTAAGCTGTCTCTGGTTGCAGAAGACATGATACTATACATAGAGAATCCTAAAGATGCTACCAGAAAACTACTAGAGCTAATCAATGAATTTGGTAAAGTAGCAGGATTCAAAATTAATGCACAGAAATGTCTGGCATTCCTATACACTAATGATGAAAAATCTGAAAGTGAAATCAAGAAAACAGTCCCATTTACCATTGCAACAAAAATAATAAAATATCTAGGAATACACCTACCTAAGGAGACAAAAGCCCTGTATGCAGACAATTATAAGACACTGATGAAAGAAATTAAAGATGATACAAATAGATGGAGAGATATACCATATTCTTGGATTGGAAGAATCAATATTGTGAAAATGACTCTACTACCCAAAGCAATCTACATATTCAATGAAATCCCTATCAAACTACCACTGACATTTTTCACAAAACTAGAACAAAAAAATTCACAAAGTGTATGGAAACACAAAAGACCCCGAATTGCCAAAGCAATCTTTAGAACGATAAACAGAGCTGGAGGAATCAGGCTCCCTGATTTCAGACTATACTATAAAGCTAGAGTAATCAAGACAGTATGGTACTGGCACAAAAACAGCAAGATAGATCAATGGAACAGGATAGAAAGCCCAGAGATAAACCCATGGACATATGGTCACCTTATCTTTGATAAAGGAGGCAGGAATGTACAGTGAAGAAAGGACAGCCTCTTCAACAAGTTGTGCTGGGAAAACTGGACAGGTACATGTAAAAGTATGATATTAGATCACTCTCTAACACGATACACAAAAATAAGCTCAAAATGGATTAAAGACCTAAGTGTAAGGCCAGAAACTATCAAACTCTTAGAGGAAAACATAGGCAGAACACTCTATGACATAAATCACAGCAAGATCCTTTCTGACACACCTCCTAGAGGAATGGAAATAAAAACAAAAATAAACAAATGGGACCTAATGAAACTTCAAAGCTTTTGCACAGCAAAGGAAACCATAAATAAGACCAAAAGACAACCCTCAGAATGGGAGAAAATATTTGCAAATGAAGCAACTGACAAAGGATTAATCTCCAAAATTTATAAGCAGGTCATGCAGCTCAATAACAAAAAAACAAACAACCCAATCCAAAAATGTGCAGAAGACCTAAATAGACATTTCTCCAAAGAAGATATACAGACTGCCACAAACACATGAAAGAATGCTCAACATCATTATTCATTAGAGGAATGCAAATCAAAACTACAATGAGATATAATCTCACACCAGTCAGAATGGCCATCATCAAAAAACCTAGAAACAATAAATGTTGGAGAGGGTGTGGAGAAGGGGGAACACTCTTGCACTGCTGGTGGGAATGTGTATTGGTACAGCCACTATGGAGAACAGTATGGAGGTTCCTTAAAAAAACTACAAATAGAACTACCATATGACCCAGCAATCCCACTATGAGGCATATACCCTGAGAAAACCATAATTCAAAGAGTCATGTACCAAAATGTTCATTGCAGCTCTATTCACAATAGCCCAGAGATGGAAACAACCTAAGTGTCCATCATCTGATGAATGGATAAAAAAGATGTGGCACATATATACAATGGAATGTTACTCAGCCATAAAAAGAAATGAAATTGAGCTATTTGTAATGAGGTGGATAGACATATACTCTGTCATACAGAGTGAAGTAAGTCAGAAAGAGAAAGACAAATACCGTATGCTAACACATATATATGGAATTTAAGAAAAAAAATGTCATGAAGAACCTAGGGGTAAGGCAGGAATAAAGACACAGACCTACTAGAGAATGGACTTGAAGATATGGGGAGGAGGAAGGGTAAGCTGTGACAAATTGAGAGAGAGGCATGGACATATACACACTACCAAACGTAAGGTAGATAGCTAGTGGGAAGCAGCCGCATAGCACAGGGAAATCAGCTCAGTGCTTTGTGACCACCTGGAGGGGTGGGATAGGGAGGGTGGGAGGGAGGGAGACACAAGAGGGAAGAGATATGGGAACATATGTATATGTATAACTGATACACTTTGTTATAAAGCAAAAACTAACACACCATTGTAAAGCAATTATACTCCAATAAAGATGTTTAAAAAAATGATGTGTTTCAATTGTACAGCCAAGTGATTCAGTTATACATACATATATATATATATATATATATATATATATATATATATATATATATATATATATACATTCTTTTTCAGTTCATTTTCCATTATAGTTTTTAATAAGGTGTTGAATTTAGTTCCTTGTACTATACAGGATGACCTTGTTGTTTATCTATTTTATATGTAGTTGTGTGTATATGTTAATCCCAAATTCTTAATTTGTCCCTCCCTCTTTCCCTTTTGGTAGCCATAAGTTTGTTTTGTATGTCTATGAGTCTGTTTCTGTTTTGTAAGTAAGTTCATTTGTATCATTTTTTTAGATGTCACATATAAATAATATAGAGTATTTGTCATTTTCTGTCTGACTTACTTCATTTAGTATGATAATCTCTAGGTCCATCCATGTTGCTGCAAATGACATTGTCTCATTCTTTTTTATGGCTGAGCAATATTCCATTGTATATATGTATCACATCTTCTTTATGCCTTCCTCTGTCAATGGACATTTAGGTTGCTTCCATGTCTTGGCTATTGTAAATGGTGCTGCAATCAACATTGGTGTGTGTGTACCTTTTCAAATTATGGTTTTCTCTGGATATATGCCCAGGAGTAGGATTGCTGGATCATATGGTAGCTCTATTTTTAGTTTTTTCAGTAACCTCCATACCGTTCTCCATAGTGGCTGTATCAATTTACATTCCCACCAACAGTGTAGGAGGGTTCTCTTTTCTCCACACCCTCTCCAGCATTTATTATTTGTAGACTTTTTGATGATGGCCATCACGGCATGGGGTGATACCTCATTGTAGTTTTGATTTGCATTTCTCTAAAAATTAGTGATGTTGAGTATCTTTTCATGTGTCTGCTGATCATCTGTGTTTCTTCTTTGAGGATATATCCATTTAGGTCTTCTGCCCCTGCTTTGATTGGGTTGTTTGTGTTTTTGTTATTGAAATGTATAAGCTGTTTGTATATTTTGGAAATTAAGCCCTTGTTGGTTGCATTGTTGGCAAATAATTTCTCCCAGTCCTTAGGCAGTCTTTTCATTTGTTTAGGGTTTCCTTTGCTGAGCAAAAACTTATAAGTTTGACTAGGCCCCATTTGTTTATTTTTGCTTTTATTTGTATTGCCTTGGAAAACTGACCTAAGAAAACATTGCTCTGATTTATGTCAGAGAATGTTTTGCCTTTGCTGTCTTCTAGGAGTTTTATGGTGTCATGTCTTATATTTAAGTCTTTAAGCCATTTTGAGTTTATGTTTGTGTATTCTGTGAGGGTGTGTTTTGACTTCCTCAATTTACATGAGGCTGTCCAGCTTTCCCAACACCACTTGATGAAGATAATGCCTTTTCTCCATTGTATATTCTCACCTCCTTTGTCAAAGATTAATTGACCGTAAGTGCAAATTCCATGTTCTTAAACTCCCAAGTATACACTGTCTCAAACTGATCTCCCTGAGAATATACTTTAGATTGAGGTTCAAGACCTTCTTTCCAATCACCCTCACAAGATATCCTATGCCCATCTCAAAGTTATTACAGTCCATGATTCCAGGGTATAAAACTTTCAGGGAAGCAAAACAGGGCTATAAAAGTATTAATGTTGGGGCTTCCCTGGTGGCGCAGTGGTTGAGAGTCCGCCTGCTGATGCAGGGGACACGGGTTCGTGCCCCGGTCCGGGAAGATCCCACATGCCACAGAGCAGCTGGGCCCGTGAGCCATGGCCGCTGAGCCTGCGCGTCCGGAGCCTGTGCTCCGCAACGGGAGAGGCTGCAGCAGTGAGAGGCCCGCGTACAGCAAAAAAAAAAAAAAAAAAAAGTATTAATGTTGGTGTTGACAGATGACTGATAACAAATCTTTTCGTAAGTCAGGTAGTTTACAGTTCTTTGCTTTGAACAAAATGGAAGAAAGATGTAACTAGTAGAGATCTATTATCAAGATTATTTTTAATAATCTGTGTGACTTGGAATGATAACAAGGAAGGACTTCTAATAATTATGCCAAATTCTAATAATAAAGCTTCTATTTCTACCTGTTTATCTTTGTGACAAGTTTCTGAACATGTACATCTAATCAAATAAGAAAGAATATGATTAGGATTGTGTTTGAACACTATCTAAATGTAGCAACAACTCAATTTTAATACATAAATTAATTTTTAATTCCATCCTTTCAGAGATCTATTAAAAGAGATGTGACAATAAAGTTCTTACTGTTATATTTAATTATTATTTTTCAGCATTTTAGTATATATGTTGTTTTTACCAATGGTATATAATTATAAGTTTAATGAAAACTCAATTTAGAAAAAAAAATTTTGTCTGAGATTTGCAACCCCAGGAAGTTTTAAAATATTAGATTTCAATTATACATATGTATGTATAACTTTTCTTGTTTTGTTCTTTTTTTTAACTTTTAATTTTACATTGGAGTATAGCCAATTAACAATGTTGTGATAGTTTCAGGTGCACAGCAAAGTGACTCAGCCATACATATACATATATCCATTCTTTCCCAGACTCCTGTCCTATCCAGGCTGCCATATAACATTGGGCAGATTTCCCTGTGCTATGTGTATGTTTTCTTGTTGAATATAAGTATGAAAGGATGATCAGTAGAATGCATTCAAACAAAAGTGTATTTCATATATTTCTTAAAACAGATGATGGTACATATCAAGTTACTATAGGGTTTAAAGTCAGTAAGATATATTTCAAAAGATGAAGTAATTGTTTAGTTGTGCTCATTTACAATATGCTGTGAGACTTTTTAATTGCAATATTTATATTTATGTTAAAACGTTTAAAATGGTCATCTAAATATCTGAAGTTGTCCATAGTTTTACAAAATTCCTTTAGGAGTAAACGAATAAAAGTTTGAAAGCCAGGATTCTAGTCTAAATCAGAGACCCAAAACATGCTTGACTGAGACAGTGCTGTGTCTAAAACCTCACAGTGGTGCCTACAAACAATAAGAAAAAGTAGTGAGTCTTTTGGACAGGTTCTGTTATTTTTTCTTACAGTTCAGTGACCATGTCTGGTCGCTGTTAACTCACCACACAAGATTTATGATTTTGAATGATTCATCGACAGTGACCATAATTTGTTTTTAAAGACTTTTTCTTTGAAATATACCTTGATCTTGATATATCACTCTAGGTTGATCTCTACAGAAAAAAACTGACACCAAAAGCTGCAATGCTTTGAGGGAAGGTTTATGTGATGATTAGATTTCAAAGCCACTAAGCCCATGATAATCTTCTGCATAAGAGTCCTAAACACGATTATTTGTGAACACTTCCTCATTCCTCTAAGGTTTCCTCTTCCCCACTTTCTCCAATACCATTGAAAATACGCCCTGATTTTCTTTGAATCAGAAGTTTTAGCGCCTTGGAAGCCCTTCATTTGAAACAATTCCTCCGACTATGATGGGAAACACGGGGTAGAAACAATCGCTAAGTGCCCATGCTTAATAAAACACATCTCTTCTAGACATTTAAAAATCGGTGTCTGTAAAAGTCACATCATGTCTTCAATACATTTTTCCATACCACTTGACTATTTCTAGAGGGCAGTGAGAAGAATTATATTTCCCTTTTTAAAACATGACGTTTATTACTTTGTACAACTTGAGTGTTTGAGACCCAGAAGACGACTACGACCCAGAAGATGACTGCAGATACAGTTGAAAAAAAAGTCAACTGCTTTTCTGATGGCTTTAACAAAAGCTCTTGGAATTCTTTATATTTAACATCTGTAGGACTAGAAAGAAGTGTGTGTGTGTGTGGGTGTGTGTAAATGAGAGCTCCAGCTGCTCGTGGAGTGAAGGAATCTCCATGGCATCAACAGATAGAATGATATTTCCTTCACCCTTTGGCCATGGTTGAGAGTCATCAAGCGCCACATGGTTGTTCTGGGTGTTAAAGTGTGTCTGCTTTGTAATCGTTGTCTGAGACCCAAACCCTTGTTTTATGGTGCTTAGATAATTGATTTCACCCAGCCTTCAGTCAGAGCTAGAAAACCCCAAATATTTTCCCATTAATCCTCAGAGTAGGGCACCGCTTATGGTGCTAAGGAGTTTCAAAATTCATGGATTCATGGGAAATCACAACATTTATAAATAAATCCATTTTGGCTTGGAATGAGAATGAAAGCCTCACACTGATGATTTCATAATGTAATGAACCAGAGCTGCAGGGTGACTAGATAAAACAAGAATATTATTAAACTCATGAAAGAAGCAGTCTTATGCTGGTCCACCACTGGGCAGATTATTTCCCATAAATGTCATTGTTATCTTTTTAAAGAAGTGAATTTACAAAAAAATAGGGGTTCAGTGAAAACACACGAAGTCATCCACATGCTATAAAACATTAGGACAACTAACTCTTAGGATCAAAAACTCTCTAATGAAGAGCTCAATCGCGAAAAGATATTCTGAATGCTTAGTCACCAAAAGAAGTTTAATGAAAATGTATTCCTTTGAGGAAAGCATTCAGGATAGTCTGTCTGCTGTTCTAACCAATGAAATCCAAATTTTATTCCCTGTTGGAATTAAAGGTAGATACATGTTTATTCATAAGGGAAATACAAACTTACTTTCATTGTTTGCATTTGATTGTTTGACATCCTGAAAGAATGTGAAGCACATTACAGACTAAAGCACAATATGAGATAAACCACCGAAGGATAAATATAACAAAGTTTCCTAAAGGAAATTTGAATAACTGCTCTAAGAAACCTGAGTTGAGTAGATTACCAAACTCAGGCAATAAATTTGGCTGGAAGGCTTCTGATTGCAAAGTCAAAAGATGGGAAACATTTTGGTTTGCACCGTTTTCACATTTTAGCATCAGAAAGAGTAAATATTCATCTAAAGATACATGTAGCAAGTGTAAAAGTGGTGACTTATGTGTCAAGATGTCAGATGCAAAAAGCTCTGGAGGATACAGGATGGACACTAATTTCGTTCTAATCATTGGAAACCTGCATATTAATGCTTACAAAGAAATAAGAAGCACACCAATGTTACATCCTGTAGAACAAGGAATTTGATGCATCTTTAAGAGAGATTCCTATGCCGCTGAATTTAATGAAAAGTGGGCGGGGTCTGCTCTTTCTAACTATACCGCAGAAATTTTGACAAACATGTATTCATCTTAGTGTTTCTCCTTAAGGTCATTCCACAAATATAAGGAAAACTGCCATGACAGATTTTGAGAAAAACACATATTTTAATCCTGTAATCTGTGGTCTTAGCTCTGATCTGTTCAATTTAATGCATAAAGGTATGTGAGGTGATATGCTTTAGTATGTGCATGGCCAAGTTTACATATTTGTAGGGAAATAATTAGAAAGACCTTCACAATCCTATGAAAGTGGTTCCTCATCAACCCCAGGGCAGCTCTCAGGAGAATGGATGGAGGTGATCCCGTGACCATTTACAGATACGGCTGAGGAGGGGCCTGGTGGAAGTTATCCTCCGATGGATTCCAAATGATAAATCTCTGCATCACTTTATTGTGTGAATTATGTGCTTGATCCACTGCCTTGCTTTTTGACAATTATTTAACTTAGTAAGAAAAAGATTACTATTTGCAGTTAAGTTAATGGACTTTTTGCATGGGAAGATGTGTGTCATGGAAGATAAGAAGAAATATGTGTTTATTTTTAGCAACACTTGGTGAGAAAAGGCAGAAGCCACATTACTCTGTTTAAAAAGCAGTTTCCCCATGCAAAGAAACATATGTGGAAGCAGATACAACAACAGTTTCTTTGATTTTCCTAAGGTGATGATTGATTCTAAGAAGGAGGCCCTTTCAGAGGTGCAGCTCTATGGTGGGATTCAAGGGCACAGGTAGTTTGTCTGAATGACCTTCCCATTTGTGTCTTTCTCAGGCTTGTGGCAGCCATCACAGCTCTATAACAATGGCTTCACCTACATAATCTTTTAAAGGAAATAAGGGCACCTGAGGTTCCCAGAGAGCAAAATAGAAAAAGCAAACCTGGCAGGCAATACCATATCTTTACACTTAAAACACAAGAAAACAAAATGGATAATGATAAAATTCTTTTGGTGTCTAATAAATCAGAATTTTCACTCTTTAAAGAAATTACAGAGATGCTCATTTTGCCTCAAATGATTGACAGAACCACAGAGCAGTGTTGAATTGTTCATTCAAACAAGATTTTTTGAGTCCTTTCTTGCAGTGTTCTGGGCATCTCTGGAGACGTTTGGGGGATAACATAGAAGGACACAGACAAACAGGCTATTTTCTAAGGAGGGAGAAAAATATTAAACATTATCTTAGACCGTGAGGAGTGCTCACAGGAAGGATAAAGCAAGAAAGGAGGGTGTGAGGTGCTGGCTTGTGTGAAGGTTGCAATTTTCCTCCCCATTGGGGCATGCTGAGGGAGGGGGACCCCTGGGGAAGCTAGCTGTGGAGTCAAGAACGAACCTGCCTGACTTATTCTGAGACCATCATGGAGGCCAATGTCAACACGGATGGTGATTGACAGATGAGGGTTCTTTTATTTAATTTTTAGAGACATCACATTTTATGTAAAGTGAGAGAGAGGCATGGACATATATACACTACCAAACGTAAGGTAGATAGCTAGTGAGAAGCAGATGCATAGCACAGGGAGATCAGCTCAGTGCTTTGTGACCGCCTGGAAGGGTGGGATAGGGAGGGTAGGAGGGAGGGAGACACAAGAGGGAAGGGATATTGGAACAGATGTATATGTATAACTGATTCACTTTGTTATAAAGCAGAAACTAATACACCATTGTGAAGCAATTTTAAAAAAAAGGGTAGAAGAAACTCCATTTTATATTTTAGCAATTGCCGCTAAGGTAGCAACAAATTTAGTGGAAGGAAATAATATGAGAAGCAGCCCCTTCACTGGAAAACAGGAACAGAGGTCGCTATTCAATCTCGTGTTTTTCCCTTAGACCTAAATAGTCTCCATGGAAGAACTGAAGGGAAACTGGTGTATTTCAATTTTTAGAGTGATGTTTACTTTCTAAAATGGACCAGGTTTACAAACTTGGAAACCCTATTTAATGAAAGGAAAAAAATATGCAATTGAGGAAAGCTGCAAACATGAAGACAGACTTGACTCCAATAGAGTCCTGGAGGCCAGCCTTGGCAGTGGGGGGCATTTCATAAGCAAAATGTCAGGGAACCTTCCGTAAGAGAGCACACAATCCAAAGATCCTTTCCTCATAAATGGGCAAGTTGTGTTATCCCCACAATGTTGGTCATCAGTGTATTTTAACAAAGAAACATTTACTTCTTTTACTCCTCCACACCACCACCCACAAAAAGCAGGCGACCTCCTAAGCCTATTCCTGATACATACACATGTTATTTTTAAAAGGTCACATGAAAAGAAGGAAAATAGGTAAATTTAACAAGAAGTAATGCATTAAACTACATGATAAAAAGAGAGGAATAGATGCTGGATAGGGTGTGGAGAAAATGGAGCCCTCCTACACTGTTGGTGGGAATGTAAATTGGTGCAGCCACTATGGAGAACAGTATGGAGGTTCCTTAAAAAACTAAAAATAGAACTACCATATGATCCAGCAATCCCACTACTGGGCATATACCTGGAGAAAACCATAATTCAAAAGGACACATGCACCCCAATGTTCACTACAGCACTATTGACAATAGCCAAGATGTGGAAGCAACCTAAATGTCCATCGAGAGACGAATGGATGAAGAAGGTGTGGTACATAGATACAATAGAATATTACACAGCCATAAAGAAGAATGAAATAATGCCATTTGCAGCAACATGGACAGACCTAGAGATTGTCATAGTGAGTAAAGTAAGTCAGACAGAGAAAGACAAATATCATATGATATCACTTATATGTGCAATCTAAACTATGACACAAATGAACTTATTTACAAAACAGAAATAGACTCACAAATATAGAAAACAAACTTATGGTTACCAATGGGGAAAGTTGGAGGAGAGATAAATTAGGACTTTGGGATTAACACATACTCACTACTACATATAAAATAGATAACCAACAAGGGTCTACTGTATAGCCCAGGGAACTGTACTCAATATTTTTTAATAATCTATAAGGGAAAAGAATCTGAAAAAGAATATATATGTATATGTTTATATATATATATATATATATATAAAACTGAATCACTTTGCTGTATACCTGAAACAAATACAACATTTTAAATCAATTAAATAAAATTTCAATAAAAATTTAAAAATGAAAATTAATTATTTTTTAAAAAGAGAGGAATAAGAAAATACATATGAAAAAAAGAAGTCACTAGCTCACCATTATTGGATGGAATGACCCCAAATAGGCACATTTTCATGACAAATTTAGAGTTCTGAGCCATAAAACCCCCAAAATAGGAAGAGCTGCAAAATGTAAAACTGAGGGACCCCAAGATTCTTCTAAATTTTTTAACTGAAGTATTATTTAAGGTACAGGATCTAAACTTTCTTTCTTTATAAAGCTATTTTTCTCTCTCTCCCTGTTCATGCAGCAGCATGCATTTGTAGTAGCATAATTCTGAGGTCAGCAATCAATGTACAATGGTCTCTGTTCTAAACTAAAAGACTGTTTTGCCAGATGTTAAGCAGCTCTGACAGGTTATTTTTAATTCAAACATGAACATATCATTTTGCACCTCATTTAAGAGGCCCTAAAAAATCAGAATCTCCTATCTCCAAATATATACACATTTTAATTGCAGCTCTTAGAGATACACCAGGTCCCATGCTCAGCAAGTACCTGCAGACCCAGTGCTTTCAAAATAAGCTTGCAGTCTCCAAAATTGTTCAGAAAAGAAAAACTGGATTATTAAAATTACATTACAGGTGTTTCATTATTCCACACTATATTCAATAACGAGAAAGTGCAAGCTCCAAATCAATTCTGCTCAGAACCACCAAATCATAAATATCATTTTCATCATTTTGCTCTCAGACAACTCAAAATATGTTACTACTTGATTCATTTCAAAGATTTTCCAAGTTTTTTTTTTTCCGAAACTGCTGTTTAAGTAGTTCAAAAATATTTTCTCTGAACTGAGACTAACATTTCAGAAGTCACATCAGCACAAAAAGATTTGTTTTCATTCCATCTAATTATGTTGAATGTGGTTTGTAACTAATTTTGGTTCCGTTGGAGATGTGTATACCAAAAACTGGTGACTTGAAATAAATAGTAGGTATATTTTGACTGTTTGTAGATCATCAGGAATGGTATTCTAGACACACAATCAAATTCTATACCCCCCTCACTTGTGCTCTTTTACTGCATAGTTTCCAGTGTGAGTTCTGAGATGTTCTTAGGTGTGGGGTTTTTCCATACTCATAAACTAGTAAATTAGCCTAGTTTTGTGGATACTGGCAGGGAACACATGTTCCCCTGGGGTAGAGGCAAGAAAGCAGCAGAGCCAGGAACCTGGGAGTTTAGTTTGGGGGATTCCCCTCTATGCCCCCAGCACATCCCAGTTGTTCACTAGGCCCACGGTGGGTCTGCATCGATCGCAGAGGACAAACACAGCCTGGGAAATTCAACATGAAGAGCTGGGTCTTTGTCCCCGATGGATGACAACCCAGAAAAGGGGCCCAGTGGAGGGTGGGCCAGGCCTTGCACATGGTACAAAACACTTACCACATGCGGGGTAGGGGGTTGGTTCCTCTCCCACCCACACTGGGTGAATATTTACTAAAAAGATGTCCTGATTGAGGAGGATTTGTATTCATCCCAAGAAACTCTATTTATATTCCCCTTCCCCAACCCTCTTTCTCTCTCTCTCACCTCTCTCTCACACACACACACACACACACAAACACCTACACACACACACCCCAACACACACACTTTACAATGACTTAAACTGAAACCCAAAACTTAAATAATAACCCACCCCCACCACTATCTTCCAAGTCAATCAAATTACTTCCGTGATACAATAAAGGTGGCTTTCTGTGCTTGTATAGAGCTTTGCTTATAAATAAAATGCTACATGCATTAGGTACTTTTGCAATGTTGTCAGCTGTACTTTAAGACTGAATTGAGAGACAGCAGAATCAAGAAGAACTACAATCTTGAAGCCTGTGGACCGAAAACCACATTCACAGAAAGACAGACAAAATGAAAGGCAGAGAACTATGTACCAGATGAAGGAACAAGATAAAACCCCAGAAAAACAACTAAATGAAGTGGAGATAGGCAAACTTCCAGAAAAACAATTCAGAATAATGATAATGAAGATGATCCAGGACCTCGGAAAAAGAATGGAGGCAAAGATCAAGGAGATGCAAGAAATGTTTAACAAAGACCTAGAAGAATTAAAGAACAAACACCTAGAAGAATAAAAGAACAAACAGAGATGAACAATACAATAACTGAAATGAAAAATACACTAGAAGAAATCAAGAGCAGAATAATTGACAGAAGAACGGATAAGTGACCTGGAAGATGGAAAGGTGGAATTCACTGCCATGGAAGAGAGTAAAGAAAAAAGAATGAAAAGAAATGGAGACAGCCTCAGAGACATCTGGGACAGCATTAAATACACCAACATTCAAATTATAGGGATCCCAGAAAGACAAGAGAGAGAGAAAGGACCCAAGAGAATATTTGAAGAGATTATAGTCGAAAACTTCCCTAACATGGGAAAGGAAATAGCCACCCACGTCCAGGAAGTGCAGAGAGTCCCAGGAAGGATAAACCAAAGTAGAAACACGCTGAGACACATAGTAATCAAATTGACAAAAATTTAAAACAAAGAAACATTATTGAAAGCAACAAGGGAAAAATGACAAATAACATACAAGGGAACTCCCATAAGGTTAACAGCTGATTTCTTAGCAGAAAATCTACAAGCCAGAAGGGAGTGGCATGATATATTTAAAGTGATGAAAGGGAAGAGCCTACAACCAAGATTACTGTACCTGACAAGGATCTCATTCAGATTCGACAGAGAAATCAAAAGCTTTACAGACAAGTAAAAGCTAAGAGAATTCAGCACCGCCAAACCAGCTCTACAACAAATGCTAAATGAAATTCTCTAGGTGGGGAACACAACAGAAGAAAAGGACCTACAAAAACAAACTCAAAACAATTAAGAAAATGGTAATAGGAACATACATATAGAAAATTACCTTAAATGTGAATGGATTAAATGCTCCAACCAAAAAACAGAGGCTTGCTGAATGAATACAAAAACAAGCACCATATATATATGCTGTCTACAAGAGACCCACTTCAGACCTAGGGACACATACAGACTGAAAGTGAGGAGATGGAAAAAGATATTCCATACAAATGGGAATCAAAAGAAAGTTGGAGTAGCAATACTCATTTCAGATAAAATAGACTAAAATAAAGAATGTTACAAGAGAGAAGGAAGGACACTACATAATGATCAAGGAATCAATCCAAGAAGAAGATATAACAATTATAAATATATATGCACCCAACATAGGAGCATCTCAACACATAAGGCAAATGCTAACAGCTATAAAAGAGGAAATAGACAGTAATACAATAATAGTGGGGACTTTAACACCTCACTTACACAAATGGACAGATCATCCAGACAGAAAATAAATAAGGAAACACAAGCTTTAAATGACAGAATAGACAACATAGATTTAATTGATATTTATAGGACATTCCATTCAAAAACAGCAGATTACACTTTCTTCTCAAGTGCACATGGAACATTCTCCAGGATAGATCACATCTTGGGTCACTTATCAAGACTCAGTAGATTTAAGAAAATTGAAATCATATTAGTCATCTTTTCCAGCCACAACACTATGAGATTAGAAATCAATTACAGGGAAAGAAACATAAAAAACACAAACACATGGAAGCTAAACAATATGTTACTAAATAACCAAGAGATCACTGAAGAAATCAAAGAGGAAATGAAAAAATACTGAGAGACAAATGACAATGAAAACACAACATTCCAAAACCTATTGGATGCAGCAAAAGCATACCTAAGAGGAAAGTTTATAGCAATACAATCCTACCTCAAGAAATAAGAAAAATGTCAAATAAACAATCTAATCTTACACCTAAAGGAACTAGAGAAAGAACAAACTAAACACAAAGTTAGTAGAAGGAAAGAAATCATAAAGATCAGAGAAGAAATAAATGAAATAGAAACAAAGAAAACAATAGCAAAGATCAATTAAACTAAAAGCTGGTCCTTTAAGAAGATAAACAAAATTGATAAACCTTTAGCCAACCTCATCAAGAAAAAGAGGGAGAGGACACAAAGCAATAAAATTAAACATGAAAAAGGAGAAGTTACAATGGACACCACAGAAATACAAAGCATCCTAAGAGACTACTACAAGCAACTCTATGCCAATAAAATGGACAACCTGGAAGAAATGGACAAATTTTTAGAAAGGTGTAACCTTCCAAGACTGAACTAGGAAGAAATAGAAAATATGAACAGACCAATCACAAGCACTGAAATTGAAAGTGTGATTAAACATCTTCCAACAAACAAAAATCCAGGACCAGATGGCTTCACAGGTGAATTCTACCAAACATTTAGAGAAACACTAACACCCATCCTTCTCAACTCTTCCAAAAAATTGCAGAGGAAGGGACATTGCCAAACTCATTCTACAAGGCCACCATCACCCTGATACCAAAACCAGACAAAGATACTACAAAAAAAAAATTACAGACCAATATCACTGATAAATATAGAGGCAAAAATCCTCAACAAAATACTAGCAAATAGAATCTGACAACACATTAAAAGGATCATACCCTGAGATCAAGTGAGATTTATTCCAGGGATACAAGGATTCTTCAATATACACAGATCAATCAATGTGATAGACCATATTAACAAACTGAAGAAGAATACCATATGATGATCTCAATAGATGCAGAAAAAGCTTTTGACAAAATTCAACACCCATTCATGATAAAAACTCTCCAGAAAGTGGGCACAAGGGGAACTTACCTCAACATAATAAATGCCATATATGACAAACCCACAGCCAACATCGTTCTCAATGGTGAAAAACTGAAAGCATTTCCTCTAATATCAGGAACAAGACAAGGATGTCCACTCTCACCACTATTATTCAACATGGTTTTGGAAGTCCTAGCCATGGCAATCAGAGAAGAAAACAAAATAAAAGGAATACAAATTAGAAAAGAGGAAGTAAAACTGTTACTGTTTGCAGATGACATGATACTATACATAGAGAATCCTAAAGATGCCACCAGAAAACTACTAGAACTAATCAATGTATTTGGGAAAGACACAGATAACAAAATTAATGCACAGAAATCTCTTGCATTCCTATACACTAACAATGAAAGACCAGAAAGAGAAATTAAGGAAACAATCCCATTCAACATTTCAACAAAAAGAATAAAATACCTATGAATAAACCTACCTAAGGAGGTAAAAGACCTGTTTGCAGAAAACTATGAGACACTGATGAAAGAAATGAAAGATGACACAAACAGATGGAGAGATATACCATGTTCTTGGGTTGGAGGAATCAATATTTTGAAAATGACCATACTGCCCAAAACAATCTACAGATTCAATGCAATCCCTATCAAATTACAAATGGCATTTTTCACAGAATTAGAACAAACAATTTTACAATTTGTATGGAAACACAAAAGGTCATGAATAGCCAAAGTGATCTTGAGAAAGAAAAACAGAGCTGGAAGAATCAGGCTCCCTGACTTCAGACTATAATACAAAGCTACAGTCATCAAGACAGTATGCTACTGGTGCAAAAACAGAAATATGGAACAGGATAGAAAGCACAGGCATAAACCCATGCACATACGGTCACCTTATCTTTGACAAAGGAGGCAACAAGCATATACAATGGAGAAAAGACAGTCTCCTCAATAAGTGGTGCTGGGAAAACTGGACAGCTACATGTAAAAGAATGAAATTAGAACACTCCCTAACACCATACACAAAAATAAACTCAAAATGGATTAAAGGGGCTTCCCTCGTGGTGCAGTGGTTGAGAGTCCGCCTGCCGATGCAGGGGACGCGGGTTTGTGCCCCGGTCCGGGAAGATCCCACATGACGCAGAGAGGCTGGGCCCGTGAGCCATGGCTGCTGAGCCTGTGCATCCAGAGCCTGTGCTCCACAACAGGAGAGGCCACAACAGTGAGAGGCCCCCGTACCACAAAAAAAAAAAAAAAAAGAAAAGCATTTGGATTAAAGATCTAAATGTAAAGCCACTATAAAACTCTTAGAGGAAAACATAGGAAGACCACTCTTTGACATAAATCACAGCAAGATCTTTTATAACCCACCTCCTAGAGTAGTGGAAATAAAAAAATGAAAATAAGCAAATGGGACCTAATGAAACTTAAAAGCCTTTGCACAGTAAAGGAAACCATAAACAAGACCAAAAGACAACCCTCAGAATGGGAGAAAATCTTTGCAAACAAATCAATGGACAAAGGATTAATCTCCAAAATATATAAATAGCCCATGCAACTCAATATTTTTTAAAAAAAATTAACAAATGGGCAGAGACCTAAATAGACATTTCTCCAAAGAAGACATACAGATGACCAAGAAGCACATGAAAAGCTGCTCAACATCACTAATCATTAGAGAAATGCAAATCAAAACTACAATGAGGTATCACCTCACACTGGTTAGAATGGGCATCATCAGAAAGTCTACAAACAAAAAATTCAGGAGAGGTTGTGAATAGGGAACCCTCTTGCCCTGTTGGTGGGAATGTAAATTGATACAACCTCTACAGAGAACAGTATGGAGGTTCCTTGAAAAACTAAAAGTAGAATTACCATATGACCCAGCAATCCATCTAGTGGGCAAGTACCCAGAGAAAACCATAATTCCAAAAGACACATGCACCCCAATGTTCATTGCAGCTCTATTTACAATAACCAGGTCATGGAAGGAACCTAAATGTCCATCAACAGACAAATGGATAAAGAAGATGTGGTACATATATACAATGGAATATTACTCACCTATAAAAAGGAATGATATTGGATCATTTGTAGAGATGTGAATGGACCTAGAGACTGTCATACAGAGTGATGTAAGTCAGAAAGAGAAAAACAAATACCGTATATTAATGCTTATATGTGGAATCTAGAAAAATGGTACAGATGAACAAGTTTGCAGGGCAGAAATTGAGACACAGATGTAGAGAAAAAAACGTATGGACACCAAGGGGGGAAGCGGGGGTAGTGGGATGATTTGGGAGATTGGAATTGACATATATACACTAATATGTATAAAATAGATAACTAATAAGAGCCTGCTGTATAAAAATAAATTAATTTAATTAAATTTAAAAAAAGAAAGACTGAATTGAGATCATCTCATTATCCATAGGATACCAAAAATGCAAAGAGCTTCAAATTTCTATCACTATGAATAATAACTATATTTTAAATGGTTAAAGCTGCTAGAGATTGAAATAATTGTTCTCTGTTGATACTATTTTGAAATATTTTTACAAATTAAAAATAAAGTATTGCATTACTTTATTATAAGATATAAGTATAATTTTCACATTTATCAGATTATAAAATGCACGTGTTTTTCTGTGAAACTTGGGATGTGATGCCTTTGACTCTAGATCTTATATTCCAGTTGGGACTCTCTAATCCCTGGTTCGTACTCTAAAGAATAACTTGAAAGAGAAGAACAGTGAGTCTATAAAAACCTAAGTCAGAAACAACATTCTGTTTCAGAAGATACCTTTTTACAGTCTCTTCCCCAATATTAGTTTTATGAATATCTGTTTGCAGGACAGTTTGCCTTTAAAGTGAATTAGAAAGATGGGATTTATAAAGTGGATCTGAAATAATAAAATTAGATGTTAAGTGCTAATTTTTAACTTTAATACATGCATAAATGTCTACTGCAGGCTTTAGAGACTGAATAATAACTTTAACAAGGCATAACTGTAGCCAAGCATTTCCCAAAAATGTAACTGTAAAAAAAAGTTCTGAAAAATAACCCAGACAAATGTACCCCTTTAACATAAATTATCCAAAAATGCTCTTTTAATCTTAAGAAAGTACAGATAGTATCATTAAAGTCCAAAATAAAATCAGGGTGAAAGAAACTATTTTCCAGAACTTTGCCTTACCCGGCTTTTCACTCAGGATCATTTTAATTGCATTAGACTGAGGAGCTGTGGTCATAACATCATCTTTAAGTACTGTTGCCTCTCCCTTTTGTTTACTGAGAGTTGCTGTCCATGTGCCCAGTGAGCATTAATTACACCACTGGGTCTCAAAGCCAGAGAAAAAGAGAAGACCAAACAGAGCCTCCACCTTCCAGAAGCTCACCTTCCGTTGGTAGAAAGGAGCCCATAAACCAGCTACAACATCAGAGGTGAGAAGACACCTGTAAAGTATTCTGAGCAGCCCCATGTGCAGTGAGCTCTGAGGACTTGGACTCCACACAAGTCTTAAAGCAGTGCCTCTGGACCCTCCTGCACTGGTGGTGGGATGATAAATTGGTGCAGCCACTATGGAGAAGAGTAAAAGAAAATAGAGCTGCCATATGATCCAGCAATCACACTCCTGGGCATATATCCAGAGAAAACCATAATTCCAAAAGATACATGCACCCCAATGTCCATTGCAGCACCATTTACAATAGCCAGGTCATGGAAGCAACTTAAATGTCCATTGACAGAAGAATGGATAAAGAAGATGTGGTACATATGTATATATGTACAATGGAATATTATGCAGTGATAAAAAAGAATGAAATAATGCCATTTGCAGCAACATAGCTGGACCTAGAGATTATTGTACTAAGGGAAGTAAGTCAGACAGAGAAAGACAAATATCATATGATATCCCTTATATTTGGAATCTAAAATATGACCCAAATGAACTTATCTACAAAACAGAAACAGACTCACAGACGTAGAGGACAGACTTGTGGTTTCCAAGGGGGAGAGGCAGTGGGGGAGGGATGGACTGGGAGTTTCGGTTTAGCAGATGCAAAGTATTATATAGAGAATGGATAAACAACAAGGTCCTACTGTACAACACAGGGAACTACATTCAATATCCTATGATAAACCATAATGGAAAAGAATATGAAGAATATGAAAAAAAATTTCAAGTTTTATACTTCATAGTCACTGGGAAAAAGATGTTTTCCTGTAATCTTGAAAAGTGGTAAAAAGTCATCTTCAGAAAGAATCTTCTTTTTGTCTGAGTCAGTTTGCCAGGGCTACCTTCACATAGGACCACAAACTTGGGCTTAAATAACAGAAAATTATTGTTACCTTTCTGGAGAACAGGAATCCCAGATCAAGGTGTGGGGAGGGTGATTCATTCTGAGGCTGTGAGGAGAAGTCTGCTCCCAGCCTCTGCTCCAGCTTCTGGGGCTTTGATGGCCGTCCTGGTGTCCTTGGCTGGTGCATCCCTGTCTTCATCTTCAGGTAGCATCCTCCATGTAGGTACATCTGTGTCCACACTTCTGCTCTTCATAAGGATGGAGCCATAGCAGATTGGGGGCCACCCTGCTCCACTATGACCTCATCCTCACTAAATGCATCTCCAATGACCCTATTTCCTAACAAGGTCATATTCCAAGGTACTGGGCATTAGTCCTTCAATGTGTGAATTTGGAGGGCATGCAATTCATCCCACAACAGCATTCAAAGTACAGTAAGTGTTCACGGAAATTAAATCTAATATAAACAGATCTGCCTAAAATTTAGCGCCGTGCTATACCCGGCGCTCAACATGGCCCTTCTCTCAGTTTAATTCTGTGAACTGCTGGCTGCCAACTCAAGAACATGAAGGCGGGTAGAGACAGGCATGGAGCAGGGGCTATAAGTGGATGATACAGGTTGTGTGAGTGGTGTGGACGTGGCAGGCAGGGGAGTACACGCCGCATCCTAAACAGGGCTGCCCCTCAGCTCTAACCAGCTGAGGCCACAGAGAATTCTTCAAGACTGTGTGGACATAGCATGTTTAGGTGTCATCACCCATACTAATTATAGGTTTATACTGGACACACACACACACACACACACACACACGCGGTGTGAGTACCAGTCAGCAGAGTCCAGCCCACAGCTCTGCAATTCCAGGCCATGAACCCATTTCCACCCCAGAGCTTCTCCTCAGTCCCCTGTGCTGAGATGCCCTAGGATCCCACCCCTCTCCACACTCCTGGCAATCTCACAGTTTCAATAGCAACTCTTGAAAATTCACTTTTTAAAAAAGTTTTATATTGGAGTGTAGTTGATTTACAAAGTTGTGTTAGTTTCAGGTGTACAGCAAAGAGATTCAGTTACACATATACCTGTAAGTATTCTTTTTCAAATTATTTTCCCATTTAGGTTATTACAGAATATTGAGCAGAGTTCGTGTGCTATACAGTAGGCCTTTATTGGTTATCTATTTTATACATAGTAGTGTATATGTGTTAATCCCAAACTCCCAAGTTATACCTCCCCCTCTTTCCCCCATGGTAACCATAAATTCATTCTCTAAGTCTGTGAGTCTGTTTCTGTTTTGTAAATAAGTTTATTTGTATCATTTTTTTTAGATTCTGCATGTAAGTGTTATCATATGATATTTGTCTTTCTCTGTCTGATTTACTTCACTTAGTATGATAATCTCTAAGTCCATCCATGTTGCTACAAATGGCATTACTTTGTTCTTTTTTATGGCCGAGTAGTATTCCATTGTATATATGTACCACATCTTCTATATCCATTCATCTATTGATGGACATTTAGGTTGCTTCCATGTCTTGGCTATTGTAAACAGTGCTGCACTGAACACTGGGGTGCATGTATCCTTTTGGACCATGGTTTTCCCCAAATATATTTGAATCCTCCTCTCTTAGCCTGGCTTTTGGCCTGTGCTTCCATCCTTCATTTCCAAACCCTGACTGGTTGGAATTTCAGACTCAGTGCCCCCCTTGACCTCTCCTCCACTCCCTCAGCTTTTCCTGTCCCTATTAGAGAGATCATTACTCCCCACCTCCCCCCGGTTGGAAAATTATGGGAATGCTCTGACTCTTGTCTTGTAAAACTTCGACGTCCAACAATTGGATAAATTTGCACCACTACCCTTTTAAAGAGTCAGGAAGTATAATAATGCTCCCCCAGGTAATCCTTTATGGGCCTGCCAGGGAGTGTAAATTCATCCTCATCTCCCGAACAGCCAGCCACCTGCAGAGAAAATTAAAATGTCAACCAATCTTCACCTAGTGTTTTTGCAATATGCATCTGCTACTGTCCCTGGCAGCCAAGGGACACGCTGGAATCCAATAACCCATTCTCTAGGGTCTCAGAAGCTGGTGCTTTAAATGTTTAATCTCAACTTTAAAACCTTTACAATGCTTCTGAGAAGTTGGCTCGAAAATAGCACACATGTGCACAAAAATACCAACCAACTGATAAACAAACAAACTGAAGGACACACAGAGAAATAGGAAACGTTTTGGGAAAAAAAGATTGATAACATGAAGCCCGCCTTCTCCAGTAGGAATGTATTGATGGCTATGAGGATCTGTTCATGCCTACAGTTTCTCTGAATGGAAAATTGGTTCCTTCCCAACCCCACTAAATATTGAGTAAATGCGCAGTGTTTGAACCGGAATCAAAGGATTCCCATTTCAGAGTGGGGACGACTCTCCCCTCAATCACCCGACACCATCTCCCCGCCCTGCTGTCATCACTTTCATCATTACCTCTTATCCTGAAACGGTCACACTACCCTTTAAACTATCAACGGGAACATTTTTGGTGCTTTTAGGATAACCTTTTGTATATAGCACTGACAGGTAGAAATGATTTTGTACTCCTAATCAATACTTAATTTATGAAAATTACAAAGTCAAGAGTGAAGTTCCTCTGGAAGTTGAAAGTTCAGCTTGTAAATATTGTTACATTTTATAGGACTGTTAACCTTTAATCAATTAAAACCTCTGAGTTATTTCAACATGTATTTATAAAATTACTATATTCCATTTCCTTACAAATATTGCACTAGTCTGCCATAATCAACAAAACCTTTCCACACACTTAAAAAGATCTTAAATATCTAGTAAATGAATGTATAAATGTGGTAATTCTTAAGTTCCCTTAAATGTTTTGATATTAGTTGTAATTTATTTTTAACTTGAATGTAAATTAACTTCTCAATTACATATTTTAAAGCTTCATAAAGGATACCCAAACATGAATCACAGTACTTATATTATTCAAAATATTGCTAAACAACACAAAATATAAATATCACAGTGTTGTTTCATTGTGTTTCTATACCGAATTCCAAATCTCTCCTGGTTAAAAGTATTTAATTACTGTCTTCACACATTAGGTTGTCCCCTAATGTTGGGGTCACTTGTTCACCATCCAGAAATGGCAGCAGCCCAAAAGCCCCGCCTTTCAGACATCCGAGAAATTCTGTTGACTCCCTAGGACAGATCTGTACTGCTTTCAAAACAAACTTGTTAACAGTTCTTGTAGATTATTTTTCCTTATAAATAAGAAAAATCAAGTGACTCTCTAATGGGCCATTTGGTCAAAATTATATTGAAAACAGGGGGAGAAGGGCTTTGGAGTTTCCTCTGAGAGGGTTGGGAAGCATTTGAATACAGAGCAGGATGAGTGATCACCTGGCAGCTGCCACCCAGGACATAGATGGAGACGGGCAGGTGGGTTTGTTAGGAGGAAAGACCTTGACCATCCCAAGAAAATGCTCACATCTAGTCTGTGGACAGCAGGGAAACATAAACGTCAAATAGTTGTTAAAAGAGAGCCATCATTTCCGCTGAATTTGTTAAAAGTGCTTTCAGGCCAACATTTATTGAAAAATATCATAGTTTATTCAATTAACATTTTTAAAGTCCTGCAATACACTTAGGTAAGAAAGTAAAGGTTAAAATGTCATTTCTTCATATTCCCAGTTGTGTAAAATTCTGAGTGTGTTTGACTAACAAAGTAGAAATGTTCAGTGTCTTTCAAGATTTTTATGAAAGTAAAGTTTGCTTCAAAAACACGTAAAATTTAAAAAAGAAAAGATATTCAAAGAGAATTTTGTTAAGATAAATTTCAAAGAAGTTATGGGTGGCCAGAAAAAGATATTCCATAGTTTCAGACTTTTTTTTCTTTTTAAAAATAATTTTCTAATTTATAGAGATCCTATTTTTATCCTATATGCCACTCTGAACTTTCATATATTATTTACATTTATTTATAAAATTAAAAAAAAACAAAATTAGCATAAAAAGTCAAATGTTAAATCAATCATTGGCAAGTTTGTCTATTCTTTCCAGAGAAAATTCTAAACAAAGTTACCGTATGAGTGTTGTCCAGCTGTCTTCCACAATATGTTCACATGCCCTAATGGAACTCTTTTGGAACCAGACAACAATAGGGGAAAAAAAAAAAAAAAGGAAATCAATTGCTTTACAGGCTACTGGTCGTTTTCTTGGTTCACAGTTTCAGAATCGAGATGGAGCCAGAAGTTATGTGGCTGGAGCCATTTGTCAGGCCCTAAGTATTATTTACCTAATGGCATATAACTACAAGTTGTCTGGCAATAAAGGAGACTGTGAATTAATAGAGTCATTAAGTGTTTGGAAAGCAGGAAAGTACCATACGAGTGGGTTCCGTCAATCACCCTGGTATGTGGAGCATTCACGTCTTAACTTCCATTAAAATCTCAGACTAAAAGGCCTGGGAGTGTGCAAAATTTCAAAAATGCACTCCCTCTAGCTTTTTAGACAACACTTTTCAAGATCTATGTATGTGCTTATATATATATGTATATATATATATGTATATATATATATATATACATATATATATATTACATGTTCATTATACCACATTTAAATCAAATGTAAATAAGGGACAAGAAGAGATACAATTTAAACATTTAAAAGCCTATATGTATATGTATAACTGATTCACTTTTCTCCACACCTGAAGTGAGCATAACGTTGTAAATCAACTATACTCCAATAAAATTTTTTTTAAATAAAATAAAAATTTAAAATCCTATATAGATAAAATTTCCACTAAAGATGGAACATTAATACCAGAATGAACACAGTAAGTGAAAAGTACCAAATACACACACTCACACACACACACACACACACACACAGAGCTGACATATTACTCCCAAAGGGGACCCCCGTGGTTATGATTGATCCACTGGAGCATAATTTCAGGAGAAAGAAGTAAGAAGAGCAGCTCAGCTCGCAACTGACAGCAGCTTGAACCCTGCATCGTGTTTATGAACACTGGCAACAGATATCACATGCCCTTTCATCGGAAACATTCTGCTAAATGTGTAAAATTATTGCAGTGTGGCCCCATGCTCTGTCCCGCCCGGCCGACACCTTTGATCTGGGTCCACAGGGAGCATTTATTCGTGGGGGCGCAGCAACAGATATAAAAACGGCGCTAATGCTGTCAGGGTATTGAATTTCCCTTTCTTTTCCAACTGAAATCAGGATTTCTCTGCACTCCATTTCCCACTGGTTATACTTCTAAGTTTCTGAAGTTTCAAGATAATCTACCAAAGGTACTTGCTTAAAAACTGTGACCATCAGTTTCCATTAGGACAACAACAGAAACAATATTCTTCTTTCTCTTTGGTAAAGAGAACCGACTGCTGCTGATAAATCCCAGCCCTCATATTTCGGGTCTTCTGTCCGTGCCCCAGTAGCTATCATTCCTAGCTGTTTATTGTTCACAATTAATGAGGCATGAAGTGGGGGAAAAGGTGAATCTGGCCCCAAGCATGCCACATCCATACCCACTGGACCATAAAATAGAGATAAAGAGAAAGGACACACAGAGCTAAAGAGAAAGGACCATAAAACAGAAAATGGATGAATGTGCTCACATACAGTAGGAGGACCTTTTCCATAAGACCAGTGTCCCTGGTTCTACACTGTACTTTCTATTAAATTCCCTTTCACACCTTAATTGTTCTTCCCCCTCTGCCATCTTCCACCTTCAAAGTTAAACTTCATCAACTTCATTCCGTACCTACCACCGGCCACCCCCTCTGCTCTGCACTTAGAGCCTCCAACCTGACTGGATGAGTGGCCTCTGACCAGGTTACCCGCATTCCTTCTTTCCTTCCTGCTGTCCACCCATCATGTGATTGAAGATGGATTTTTGTGCCATTCTACTGTTCAAAACGTTTCATTGAATGAGTACCACTTCCCTCGAAACACAGGTCAAACAGCTTAAAATTGACTTTACGACCAACCTGGGGAAAGCAAAGAAGGATTTTAAGGTCCTGATTTGAATTTCCATCCAATAATCCCAGAAGGAAACTATACTTCATGCCCTCGTCGATCTAGAGAGACCTCCTCAGCCTTTGGACAGCCTTGATCTCAAACAGCCTTCATGACCAACAGTTGCAGGTTACCTGGGTGCTTCTCAGATGAGAAGGCTCTTGGGGCTGAATCAGGATCTCCATCTTTGACACGATCCACCTATGCACCGGAGAGTTTGAGGAGCCCAGTGTTAGGGAAAAGAATCCTTATTTCCTGGCTAATCCTGAGCCACTGCTCTGCTGGCTCCTGTACTGCTTTGCCGTCCTCTGGCCTGATGGTCTGCATTTTGTGAATCGATCTTCCAGAATCACCCACTTGGTGACTTTCACCAAATTCACTTTTCACCTCCATCCTTGGCCAGAAACCACCAATTTCACATCTTGCATGCGGTGAATGAGAGTGAAAACTGTTTATGTGAGGCACTTAACAGCATAAGAATAGGAGGGGTTGTTTTCAAAAAAAAAGTAAACGAAATTTGTTTAAGACAGAAAGAGAGCGAGAAGAGCCTTGTGGAGAGGGTTTGTGCAAACGAACGATCCTCAGTGGGACAGAGAAAAGGATGGATGGGTGTCACTAATCTTGCTAAGGCAACATTGAGCCCTGTCTTCCACAGGACTCTAGTACCACTGTTTCTGCTCTTACTTTTTTCCTTGACAGACATGCCTGGAGGAAGGGGCTTATTTCCATCTTCCCGTACCCAGTAGTGTTCCAGCCCTCCTGACATGTTACCTAAGGCAACCTGCCAACACGGACTCCCAACCCCTAGAGCTGATACGGTCCCAACTTGTTGTGACACCCAAAAGGCACTAAAATCAGGCTCTATCCTATACTCTTGGCCACAAATACCACCAGCTTCCCGATTCCAGGCTCCTTGGATGTGACTGAAATTCCATTTCTGAGCTTTTTATCTAAATCCCTCACATTGTTTAAAGCCCAAAGCCAGGAACTCTCTATAATCAACTGTCAGAGAAAAATCTTTCAATTTGAGTCCTGGAGTACTACTTATATAATTTGGGATGTTTATCACATTTGTCTTGAATAGTGGACAAGTCCATTCTAGACCCCAGTTTTTTTTGTTCGTGTGAATCTATTAGCTTTTGTTTGTTTGATTTTGCCTAGAGACCATGTCTTATACCAATTTTGAATCCCTCAAACAGATGGTACTTAGTCTTGACTTCAATTATGTTAAAAAACTAATAGTTATATGAGCCAATAATCTGAACTCTAATTCCTAAATCCCTAACATATTCTTCTCTTTTCCAATTGAACCAAAGCATTGTGTTGGAAAGACGGTGCCCTCTATTCCAGGAACATCATTCAGTATATTTCTGAAAATATCCTCTAGGAATTGTATAGTCCTTATAGAGAAAATATACACATGAAGTTCCTTTTTATAAAAATTCTGACTTTAAATTTCCTAGCTTTACAATTGTGAGATGAGCAATATCTTATTAACTTGGAGTTTAGAATGTTTTGTCACTTAACAAGTTCTACAAGACAATTTTATATCCTGCCCCAACTATCTTTATGGCCAGGGTAATTCTCAGCCTTAGTGGACAGCCAGGAAGTAGGTCAAGGGCTCAGGAGTGTTATTCACCCAGCAGAGAAACATATTCTTCCTCTGCTCCCACCAAGGACACTGGCTTCTTCTGCAGCCTCAGTAATCACCAAGTTGTGCTGATATTAGTTATGTCAAATGTGCATTTCAAAGTTAGTGAAGACACACTAAGGACTGATTTTCATATAACAATTTTAGACATTGTAATATGCTAGCAAGAATTATACTAACAGTCTTTATAGACTTTTCTATTAATAAGAAATCTTAAAAAAAAAGAAAACAGAAATCAATTGCATCAATAAAATCTTAAAAGGGAGCATTCAGTGCGTTGTTTCTACCCCCAAAAAATGTGTGCATGAATTTAAAAACCAAATACCTCAAGGCACACAGAAAGATCTCAGGTCCTATTATGAGAGAAATAAAATAAGAGGAAGATGAATATACACTCATTTCATGAAAATTATATAATGTAGAAAATGCAAAACATGAATTATGAGGCGAGCTTCCTTCATTCTATTTCTACAGATAATTAATGTTGAACCACAAAGAAAGGGAACGGTGACTTCCCCTTATTCTCTCCCTCAACCCAAAATGTCTTTAATATTTTCATGTTCACTGGTGTAATTATCCTTTAATATCATGAAATTAATTTTTTTTTATTTCAGATAATTTACTCACAATAAATGTTCTGAATGATACTATTTTGAGAAAGAAAATGTCCTTATTGACTTGTTGAAATGATCAAACTCTCATTTGACAACAGACTTGTAAAAATTATCATTTAACTTCTAAGGAAAAAGGAGAATCTCATAGAAGACAACCCACAGAAAATGTCCTAAAGGTAGTGCTTAAATACAGTACTGGAAATCAAAATGAAATCCTCCAAGTAATCTTACATATCATAAAATGAGAGTGTTTCTGAATGAGACTTCATTATAGATGCTAGATTTTGTAGAAGCAAAAACGAAGGTAAATTTTATCCAATTCATCCTCTTTTTAGAGAAAACTCTCCCTCATCCTCACTAAGAAAAGAACACCAAGGCACTAATACAACATTGCAAATCAAAAATACTTCAATAAAAAATTAATTAATTAATTAAAAAACTAGAACACCAAGGCAAAGGTAGAAATATCTTGTGAGCCCAAAGAATGGTCCCTCTTCTGCAACAAATTAAGAAGAAATGACACATTTAAGTCTCCAATTTTTTCTAAAACTTTTGATTAAGTTTTCATTTTTTTCCAAACAATCCATTATGTAAAATTTAGAAAACAGGAAATGAATACATTTACCACCTCAATTTTCTCTGCTACAGGAAGTGATGAGTTTCCAGATATGAGAGAATGGATGTTAAATAATCTGAAAAGTTGAGTTTCCACCTCCCCAACCTCTACACCGTCCTGCAAAGCTTAGCTCTTTATTTTTATAATTTTCTCATTGTTGCTGATGGGGATGGTATGTCCTTTGTCTTTTCTGAACTAAATAACTTAGACAAGTGGTTCGATAAGAGGCCCTCAGGATCATTCTCTACTCATCAAATGAGGAAATTATGAAATAGGGAAGTGAAATGATTTTGTTTAGATTGCTGAGCTCAATGGTAGAGAGTGGCAACTAAACTTTTAAATTTGTTCTCAAAAAAAATCCCTAGAAGGAAGAAATTCTTGCAATGAGAATGTCAGTATGAATATGAGGATGTATTTCTTGAGTAACTGATTTAAAGTTGACCTACATAACAAGAGACACCATTTGTGAATGCACTGGGTCACAAAATTAGGTGTTGGTGATATTTTCACTATTGTAAAAAACTGTTATACAGACATAGTCTGGGAAACCCCAAATCTTGTACCAAATTATTCATCAGGCATTTCATTTTGACAAAAGTGAACAATATTCTAATATGGATCATCTCAAAACATTGGTTTGATCACCAAAGTACTTTTTCAGTACAGATAGATAGATAGATAACAGTACTTACATTACCAGAAATGGACATTAAATTCCTCATGTACAATTTGTATATAAAAATTAATAGCTAGTTTATGTCATCTAACTCTGTTTTTATTTCATTTGGGCCTAAAATTGGTGTTACCTTAGAATCACACAGAGTTTGGGGAAAAAATCCATAGACCCAAGCCTTACCTCAACCCAACTGGGTCAGGATCTCCAGAACATGAGGAATCAAATGATTCTGAATCTATCCAAAGTTGAGGAACTACAGCAGTTGTGCAAACTATTGACTAAGATGGTATAACTTGTGTGCGTTGAGGGAGTTGGAAAAGAAATGTGCGTTTTAGGTTTTTTGTTTTAGAAAATAAGCAAAACTTCCTTTCACTTTTTTTCCAGTAACATTTTAATATACAGTGTTTTGGAAATTGGATGTCAAACATCTTGGCATTTTAAAACGTAGAAAATTGTAGTCAATGTAAAAGAATGCCTTTTATTTCAATTTGAATAGGGCATACTCAGAATTTAAACCTAAAACTTCCCGTTCACCATTAAATTAAAAAAAAAAAAACTGTAAGACATAAAGTCGACTTAGTCAGACAAAACAGGAACTCTAGCTGTTATGTGAGTAGCTAAGAGGATGTGGGCCTCACATACCAGTTCGGGATCCCCATGCAAAAGCACGTTTAGAGCACATAATTATCATTGCAGCACTGTATTACTTGGTGACACATATGACATTACCAGAAAGAATTTACTAAAATTCTGAGTCAGAAATTTAAGCCACAGATATGTATTTGATAATAATATTTTGGTTTTGTATGGGGAGCTATTAAAAGAGTGCATGGATTATGCTCTAAATTTTTGAGAAGTTGAATTAACATGAATTTGTGTCAAAAAAAGTTTTGAAATTTGGATTGAATACGAAAAAATATGCCCTAGTGGAGAAAGAAAATTCAGGCTTTAATTTCATGAAAACTGAGTTGATGAGAGAAAATGATTTTACATGCTAAATAACATGATATGCCCACCTCTAAGAGCACAGGAATTTAGAAGTGGAGAAAGTAGTCTTTGAAATTGTTAATATAGAAGCTATTTTTTTAAATCACATTAATTCACTTTGGGATAATAGTCAGATCATGCCTTGTTCGAATTATCCACAGACTTGTTAATGGATAAGTAGGAGAGGGCTCTGTTGCCACTCTTTAAAATATGTGGGTCTTAATTTAATACTGAAAATATTCCCCAAGTTATTCTGGTTTATAAATGACCTGAATGTTATCTCCACCTGTCTCAGATTGCGTCCCATGGAAACGGTCTGTGAGATCCAGAGGGGCATGTGGAAATTTACTAGGGAAGCTTTCAGAAAAAGGGAGGAGGGCAGGTTTGGCAGAAGGAGACACTGAGGACACCACAGCTTTAACTGAGACCTTGGACAATCCTACCAGGAGCTGTGTAGCTTCAGTGGTCCTTCTGAGTGTCCCAAATTGAGGCAAGGGGTCTGGTTTTTTATGCCCACCATTCGCCAGTAGTGCCCCCAACCTGCCCCAAGGAAAGAGTGTAACTGGAGATGAGGCAGCTCCTTGGGGCTGAGCAGAAAGACTGGGTTGTGAGAAACCAGGAGCTGATACAACAAGGAGCACATTAGCCCTAAAGATGGGTCTGAGTCAATGATATCTCAATAACACTGAAGAAAGAAATAGGGAAAGAAAGAAAGTGTGAGAGAGGAGAGAGAGAAAGGAAGGAAGGAGGGAAGGAAGGATGGGAAAGAGAAGAAGGGCAGGAAGGAGGGAGGGAGAGAGGGAAGGAAGGAAGGAAGGAGGGACGGAAGGCGGGACGGAAGGATGGGAAAGAGAAGAAGGGCAGGAAGGAGGGAGGGAGGGAGGGAAGGAAGGAAGGAAGGAAGGGAGAGGAGGAGGGAGGGAGGGAAGGAAGGAAGGAGGAAGGAGGGATGGATGGAGGGAAGAAAGGAAGGAAGGAAGTAGGAAGGAAGGAAGGAGGGAGGGAGGGAAGGAAGGAAGGAAGGATGGAGGGAAGGAAGTAGGAAGGAAGGAAGGAGGGAGGGAGGGAAGGAAGGAAGGAGGGAGGGGGAAGGAAGGAAGGAAGGATGGAGGGAAGGAAGGAAGGAGGGAGAGAGGGAAGGAAGGAGGGAGGGAGGGAAGGAAGGAAGGAGGGAGGGAGGGAAGGAAGGAAGGAAGGATGGAGGGAAGGAAGGAAGGAGGGAGAGAGGGAACTAAGGAAGGATGGAGGGAAGGAAGGAAGGAGAGAATGAAGGGAGAGGAGGAGGGAGGGAGGGAAGGAAGGAAGGAGGAAGGAGGGATGGGTGGAGGGAAGGAAGGAAGGAAGGATAGAGGGAAGGAAGGAAGGATAGAGGGAAGGAAGAAAGGAAGGAGGAAGGAAAGAAGGATGGAGGGAGGGAAGGAAGGAGGGAGGTAGGGAAGGAAGGATGGAGGGAAGGAAGGAAGGAAGGAGGGAAGGAAGGAGGGAAGGAAGGAAGAAGGGATGGAAGGATGGGAAAGAGAAGAAGGGCAGGAAGGAGGGAGGGAGGGAGGGAAGGAAGGAAGGAAGGAAGGAAGGAAGGGGAGGAGGGAGGGAGGGAAAGAAGGATGGAGGGAAGGAAGGAAGGAAGAATGGAGGGAAGGAAGGAAGGATGGAGGGAAGGAAGGAAGGAGGAAAGGAAGGAGGGACGGAAGGGAGGGATCTGGGCAGAGCAGGATTGTACAGCTGGACTCCCTACAACCCACCCTGGCACTACTTCTTGGAGGGAGTCAGAGTATGTCTGCCTCCCGGGAAGAGCCCCTGGGCACTTAGATGAAATGGGTCCAGCCCAGGCACAGCAGCTGATTTCCAGGTCTACCTCTCAGCACCCTCCTCCACCACTCACTCTGAACGTCCCTCATGCTGGGCTGGCAATGCATGTTGTCTTGCATCAGTGAATCTGAGCCCCTCCTCAGGCCATGGAGGCTCTGCTGTCCATTTACCCCTAAAGTGCACATGAAACACCACAGGAGGCCCCAGGGGTCCCCTGGCAGCAAGCATCCTCCACACACCATTGTGTCATGGTGGCCCAACTTTCTCTTGATAACCTAGTTTTCAATAGCCGATGCCAGTAGGATCATCCATTTCCTTGCCTGCTGGTCCTTTGGCACAAGAAGCCTGGAGATAAGGCAACATATTTTGCTTAAAGTTGAATGAGACTCTTCCTGTGTAGGCAGGACCTGTAGACACACAGAGCCTCAGGACCACAGGAAGCCGATAATGGGTCACGAAAAGGAATGATACCATTCGCGCTTCCACTCTTGTTTCCTGGATCCACGTACTCTACTTCTGGGGGCACAGCATCGTGTAAATGTCCATCTTCTCCGAGTCTCACCTCACAGCTGGTGACAGGTGCCCCCTCAACAGACCGTCCTCTTTCTCCATCAGGACTGTAACTTACGGGTGGTGAAGGATGTGGTAGGTTTCTGTTTCTGCTGTACTTCCTTTGCCCTAAAGTCGGTTCCTTGGTAAAATGCGATGTTTTGGGTGATCTTCTGTTGGCAGATCAAAGAATCTACAAGCCCACCAATACTTCCATTGGCTGAGACCCTGTGTGCAAAACAAGCAGACTCATACTCAGAAGAGGTGTCAATCCAATCAAGATGCTTACGGCCCCTCCAGGTGGGAGGGTCCAGTACTGTTTGCACCAGTGGCTGGTTGGTCTCAGAAGGTTCTGTTCAGGGGCTAAGTGCTGGTCCCTACAGCTGGCAGCTTGAATGCTGAGCAGCAGCAATGGCCAGATTAGACTCGGCGAGTGGAGTCCAGGCTGTCAGGCTCCATTGCCACCCCCCTGACGCCTCTCCAGCCCTTATTCCAGCACGGGAGTTGTCACTGACACAGGCTAACTGGCCAGGTCATTCAGTCTACTTGTGTGTTTAATGTCTTTTCAATGGTGGGTGCTTTCCAGTGAGCGTTTAGTCTGATCCCAGCACAGGCGTCAGGACAAGAACTTGTTGCTGCCTAAGCATCCCTCAAGATCCATCCCCATGCCTTTTCCCCAGACCTCCTGGACCAGATCTTCCAATCTTCCCTATTCAGGCCCCTGTTTGATCAGCACCAACACCCATGGTCTGTGCATATTCTTACGTTGCTCAGCTTGTCTGTTCATATGCAGTCGATGGCTAAGGGGCACCTCTCAGAACCCCACCCAGTGGGAGGGTTTCCCCTCACCATGCTTTTCAGGGCCATCCTGGGTGAGACTGCAGTAAGTGGCAGTTCCTTCTGGGCTATCACTGATATGCTGAGCACGCTGATGAATGAACCGAGTCAGCCTCTTCCTCCTCATCAGACGGTCATAAGGGACCTCAGTTGCCACAGGAAGCCAGAGGGGAGAGGTGGCAGATGGGATGGGAAGGGGGTTGCCCCACCTGCTTGCACAGCTCATTTGTGTCATCTGGCCCCACCTGTGCCTGGGGCTTGTGGCATCACTTCCTTCTTACACTGGAGCCCTGCTGGGCTTGCTGGATCTTGGTGGTTCAGCATCATCTTGTTCAAGATGAAGGTCTTTGACCACATGAGGCTAGTCACTTGATGTTCCATGGTCAGTTCTCTACAAAAGACCAATGACATTCCAGTTGCTGCTTTCTGAATGATGTATCATTTGTTGCTGCTGCCTAGGTCTGCTGCAGACCTCTTTCCTGCCTGGGGCCCTGAGGAAAGCTGGCAGCTTTTCACATAACCAGTTTAGTTGTTAGAAGAGGATTTCCAAAAGTAGACTATGTTGTATCCAGAACCTGAAAGAAATTAACCTAGAGTTGTACTTATTCGTGGTGGGAAGTGAGTTATGCCAGAGTTTGTCCTTCACTTTGGAAAGGATGTCCTGAATTCCCCAGGCCACTAACCTCCCTACACACTTGGTTGATGTGGTAACCCCTGAACCTTCATGGGGTTTGTCTCCCACCCGACGGGGTTCACGCGTCTCAACACAATGCACACACTTTGTGCTCATCTGGTCCTGTTAGCTTGTGGTCTTTAATACAGCAGACCAACATGACACCACAGAATGTCAAGCCCAGGTCCCCTTTGACTGTACTGTCACAGAGAGTAGAAGACGTAACATAGACCTAGAGCAACACAGTAAACGTCTGTCCTAAGTAAGGTTCAAACAATTCCTATCCTCTTTTGCAATATGGATGGAAAGGAAGGCATTCATCAGGTCAATGGCAGCCTAGCAGAGGGCAGAGTTTTGTTAATCTGTACCAGCAAAGGTACCACATCCAGCATAACAACTGCAATGAAGGCTCCTATTTGATTCAGTTTGTGGAATTCCACTGTCATCCATCATAGTTCTGTAAAAACAAGACTGGTTAACTTAATGGGAATATGATGGAGACCCCCTTGGATTCTGTGAGCAGGACACTCATCCCTGCTGTTCACTCCTAAGACACAGGATGGATTTGCTGTCTTGAGAAGGGGGCAGTTTTCCTGGCTTCTACTTCCCACTATGATAGTCCTTACATCAAAGATCAAGAACCAGCTAAGGCTTCTGTCAACTACCAGGGAAGTCCCACCACCGAACTTTTTTAAGTTCTCAGGTGCACTGGAAAGTTAGTAAAACCTTGTGGAATCTGCATTAAGGCAAGAAATGAGATTTTATGATGAAAGCTGAGATAGTCCTGAAATGAATACACATATGCAAAGAACGATAATGATATCAACATCACAGACTGTGGATGAAATCAAACGTGGCATTTTTCTTGGGCAATGCAATTAGGGCATCACGGAAAGTAGAAACTTATGAGGTCATTTAGGTCATTTTTTTTTTTTTTTACCATGGAAACCACTATTAGATTATTCCAGGTGGGCTATAATCCCTAGTGTTTTCCCAAATTTCAAGTGCACACCACCAGCACTATAGTGGATTGTATGATGAAGGCCACAGAACACTGAAGTTTCATCTTGGAATGCAGGAGCCTGAAATTAATCAGGTAGCAACAAGCTAAGCCTCTTCTATTACAGAGTTGCTTTATATTAATTCCAAATTACTCTGGTGGAAATATAGGTAGAAAAAAATATTAAGAACCTCTTTGATAAATATTTTCTTTTAGAATCATATTTGCTTATTTTTCACTCAGAATTTTTAGGAAAGTGAAAAATATTAGAGTTAGGCAGGTAATCTAATAAACTTCATCTTACACGTGAAAAATCTGGGGCCCTAAGGTCTGCCTTAAATCAGATGTGTCTCATGCAAAAGATTCATTATTCCCAATGAGATATGCAATTTTGAGTTTTCTTTCTCAAAAAGATGTGAAATTGACATTCTGACATTCTGACATTCTAAGATGGTAAATGACTTTATTACACTATACCATGTTTTTAATGATTTCTCAGATATCCCAAGAAACCATGTCACAGTTTTCTTAAAATTTCAGAATTTAATTCAATGTCAGCCTAATTAAGGAGCACTTACGCCTAAGCCAAGAGTGAGGAAAATGGGGTCCTATGTTTTAGAAACTATATTTTTAGAAAATAATGGTTCCCTGATAAAAACATAAGATCAAATATTAGAATTTTACTAAATATATAGCCTCATTACATATCAGTCTTCTATTCCCTTATAACTGTGAATAACTTTCAATTATCAAAGAAGATAAAGTAAGGTAACTCCTTTTGGCTTTTGAAAAAATAATGTGTTATATTAGCCTATGTTCTGAAATTTGCTTTTAAAATATACTTGGTATCAATTTACCTCAAAATTTACTTGTCTGGAATATTTCAGAATACACAGTCCTTGAACTGGTTTTTAAAGTTTCTCAATAACAAAAGAGTATAAGAGCCCACTAACCTAATTTCATGTACTCTGTACTACACATTTGGAATTCTTCTGTAAATTACACGACAAAAATTCACAATAGTACTTTCAAATGAAGGAATAGAAACTCTACCAAACAAAAGAAGAGAAAGTAAATCTCCAGTTGTCATCTTCAAGGGATTTAAAATGAGATTGATTTTCTTAATTTTATACTTCGACCTCACTTTAGATTCACATTTGATCAGAATTCTTTTGATAACTCAGTAGCTACAGAATCCTAGGGTGAGAAACACAAGCTACTCATTGCCCCTATTTTAGCCAGAAGCATTAGGAACCCAAGCAAGACGATTCTCTTAAAAACATCAGTCAGAGTGTGTGTTTTTGCTGGCTTCTCTAATAAAAGTGATTCTGAAACCAGAGGCCTTAGGTGGTGACATGTTGATAAACAGAAACAATTATCCAAGTACTGATAACTCATTTTTTAATGTGAAAGTAAATACTCACTACATGCTAACAAATTCACGCAGGAATCTAAATCCTAAAGACAAAACCTGGTTCCAAAAACACTCAAAAAGGGCTTCCCTGGTGGCACAGTCATTAAGAATCCACCTGCCAATTCAGGAGACACAGGTTCGAGCCCTGGTCCAGGAAGATCCCACATACCATGGAGCAACTAAGCCCGTGCACCACAACAACTCAGCCTGCACTCTAGAGCCTACGAGCCACCACTACTGAGCCTACATGCCACAACTACTGAAGCCCACGCACCTAGAGCCCGTGCTATGCAACAAGAAAAGCCACCACAACGAGAAGCCCATGCACCACAAGGAAGAGTAGCCCCCGCTTGCCACAAATAGAGAAAGCCTGTGAGCAGCAACGAAGACCCAACACAGCCAAAAATAAATAAATAAATTTATAAAAAACAAAAACAAACAAACAAACCCCTAAAACTAGTAGATCAGAAAATGAACTCATGGCTTCAAGCATTAGCAGCAAACTCATTCTTTGGAAGTGACGATCTGTAAAATGGGAGGGAGAGAACAGGGTGAAAGATAGAAACCACAGCTCCAAGTACCATGACAGCTGAAACGGACGTGAGGGAAACATGATTCTCAGGACTGAAAGCTGCATTAACTTCTTTCTTCAACACTCACTTTGCTTCTTTAATAATACTAATTTTTAAATTTTTATTTTATATTGAAATATAATTGTTTTACAATGTTGTGTTAATTTCAGGGGTACAGCACAGTGAACCAGTTATATATACATGTATCTATGTTCTGTTTTAGACTATTTTCCCATACAGGTTATTATAGAATATTGAGTAGAGTTCCCTGTACTATAGAGTAGGTGCTTGTTGTTTATCTGCTTTATACACAGTAGTGTGCATATACACAGTAGTGTGTTTATCTGCTTTATACACAGTAGTGTCCAATCTCCTAATTTATCCCTCCCCTAATAATATGAATTTTTTTAATTTTTATTTTATATTGAAGTATAATTGATTTACAATGTTGTGTTAGTTTCAGGTGTACAAAACAGTGAACCAGTTATATATACATGTATCTATGTTCTTCTTTAGGTTCTTTTCCCATATAGGTTATTATAGAGTATTGAGTAGCGTTCCCTGTGCTTTAGAGTAGGTGCTTGTTGTTTTTCTGCTTTATATACAGTAGTGTGTATAGGTCAATCACAATCTCCTAATTTATCCCTCCCATAATAATATTAATTTTTTAAAGGTGATCTCCTGGGAATCGTTATTCATGAGATAATTGCTCCTGTGCTGTTTGCAAAGTCTCCTTTCCCATAAAAAGCCAAGAACGTAAGCAAGGTAAAGAAGAGGTTGGAGAGACTGGAGTGTGTCCTGGGACAGCGAGGCCGAGCTCACAGGAAATGATCCCAGGAAGAGCCCGGGCCTCAATTGTGATGCTCCACACCCCAGAGGTCACAGGGCAAGGGCCAAGGCCATCGTCAGTGACTGCCTTCCTCTGTCACCAAAATGAGGACCAGGCAGAGAGGTCACAGGGAATAACTCCAGCGAGCGTTCCTAAGGGCTTAGGCTGGCACATGAACTTTTATGTTAAAAACATTAATATGTTTGATTTTCTCAACAACGCTCATGAGATTTAGAGGTGAGGAAACCGCTTTGCAGAAAGGTGAAATAATGCATCCAACTGGCCCAGGTAGTTGGTAGCAGGGTCAGGATTTAAACTCCAGGAGTCTGGCCCTAGACCTGCACTCTTATCCACTATGGCAATACGTCTCAGGAAAGTGTGGTGTCCTAGAAACAAAGGAACAGGTAGACAAAGAAATAATTGGTGAATCAGTCTGGCAAGGGGTGTGTCTATGTGTGTGTGTCTGAGTGTTCATACACATGCTCACATACATACACACATGTACGTATAAAAAATACATGTCCACTAAGACGTTGGTTAATTCTCTGTTATATTTCAGTGGGCAGGTACTGGTTGAAGAGAGCATACAAGTTTAGATTTCATAGTTTCTAACTCTAGTTTGAGAGAATCCTAAATTTAGATCCAATTTAATATCTTCTCTAAATCCGCATTCTTTCTATTGCATGAGACATCATTTAATCAAATCCCTCAAGTAACTCGGTGAAATTAGCAATTACTCCACAACTCCAGGTGAAAAGTCAGTTAACTCTGAATTTAAATCTAGAATGGGTTACATAGCACATTGTCCAAGTGGAACCATCTTTGTGTCTGGTCTGTAGACAAGCCTTTTCAGTAGCCCCCTGGTCTGCTGAAAGCATGGCTTCCTCGTGGCTGGTAGGACCCTTTCAACCCTCTCAGCCCCTCTTGTTTGTGATGGGAAACTGTTACTCAACAGTTTTGTGTGATCTCGTGTGATCTTGTGTGATCTTGGGGACCTCAGAGCCCCCCACAGAGCTCCACCAGGTTCCCTGCCTTTGACCATCCAGGCTACCATGCTCTGCTCTCTCACATCTGGGAAGAGGGCTGGTAGGGACTTCTTTGGGAGACCAGTACCCCCATCTTCAACCTAGTAGTGAGACCTTGGGTGCCCACCACAATATCTGGGAGATAATCTCCTCTCCTTTACCACCTGGCAGAGCTGACCAGAGTAGCACTGTTTTTTTCTGAGGCCACACCAACATCTGCCCCTGCAGTGGTTATCTTTTCTCTTATCCCCCCTCCTCTCCCAAACAGTAAAATTTTATCTCCTTTTGGGAAAAAGTTCCCTCTTATATTATGATTTGAATTCTACTCAAATTTGTAGGCTATAGATAAACTATATGTTTTGAGTCCTTCATGCTTTTAATCTTTGAAAACACAAAAATTTGATTTCTCTCAAAAGACGGTCTCTTTCCGGGAGAGCAAAACTGCTTTGGCAAATTTAACTCTGAAGCTAGACTGTCTGTCCCTCTCTAGCTGTGAGGTATTAGGTCAGTTGCTTAAATGTTCTGGAACTCAGTTTCCTCATCTTAAAAAGATAATAATTACCTAACTAATAATATTACCTAACTCATAATCACTTGACAAGGATTCAGTGACTCAGACATGTAAAGCATTTGTAACACAGTAGGTACATAAAAGTATTAACTAATATTATTATTATTACTATTATTTTATCATTATTGTTATTTTTATTAAGCAAAGAGGAAGAATCTCAGATCCAGAAAAATGCAGGGAAGAAAAGGCTGACTCAGTTCTATCCTGACTCTATTAGCTGACTCTAATAATTCTATCCTGGCACAAATTTTTCTCGCTTACTCAGAGTAGCTTTGTAAAGCAGAAGAAAGATTGTTTATTCTCCAGGAAAAAAAGAAGTAGACAAATTTTAAGAGATTTACAGATGTTGTCAATGTCACTAATCTAGAGAAAGACAAATATTAATTCAATTCCTTGATTTCAAGTCCACTCTTATTGTCAACTAATCTATGAGTAGGCAAGGGGAAAACTTTCTAGACTCAATTGGATAAAAGGAAGGAGATTTTATAATGCTATACAAACTAAGCCTAGTGAATATTCAATTTTTTGACAAATATTTCCTAGGAGTCTTACTGTGTACAGCTCTATGCTAGACCTGCTGGGACGTGTCTAGCATAAAGCTAAACATGGGACATGCTAAAATGAAGATATATTACACTTTATCCTCTAGGAGTTTACAACATAAAGAGATAAACAGATATAGGCACAACTAACTACTCTTTAGCATAAAAAGCTCTTCTAGGAGTCCCAGCTTGCTATGGGAAACAGAGGGTGCATTTCATACTGATTTAGGCAAGATCCAAAAAGACTTCATGAAGGATGTAGCATTTGACTAGGGACTTAAAAGAAAGATATATGCAAAAGAGTGCTGGTAAATTTTTAACAACTAGTTCTCTAGAAAAAAAGAATAAATATATATGTGTGTGTCTGTACATAATTTTATTATAAAAATAAATGATATGGTATAACTGAATCACTTTGATGTACACCTGAAACTAACACAATGTTGTAAATCAACTACACTCCAATAATTTTTTTTAAAAAAATGAATGATATAGATATACATAGCCCACAATTAACAAAGAATGACTTGAGTAATCCTCTTTATTGTAATTTCCATATAGAATGTTCTCACTTCCATTGATTTTTGCTATACTTTTGTGTCCGTAGATGACCAATGTTTGCAATTAATGAATGAGTGTAATTGCAAATGTCCTATGTTGGAACTTCAATAGTTTGTCAATGATGTGAGCAACTTTGCAGGATTAGTAATAGTTTTTATATTTCTTCAATCTTTCATGCTATTCATTATGCAAGAACATGACACACTTTTAAGCTTAATCCACATTCTTGACATTTTCTTCAATATTTTCTTAAGTCTAGAGACAACCAACAAAATGATCAATCAGACTCTGATTTTTCATGCTTGCTGATTTCCATGGTATGAACACTTCACCATGTCTGATCTCAAGCTACCGAACTACATGAAGTCAGTGAAAACAGAGTTGAGAAGATATTTGTGCTTGCACAACATTACGTTATAGACTTAAGGGGCAGAGAAACCAGAAAATGGGAAAATGTAGTAAAATAATTGGGAAGTGATAAGTTCTGAGTATTGCTTGCCTTTGGTTTTCTATATAATATGATTCTTTTAACAGCTGTGTTAAGAACGGTCCCATAAGACTCTTGCAAGTTATGACTCCACCACCCCAGTTCTACAGGGGCTCTAGCACCCACTGGATGTCTTGTTTAGAGAATACGTATATGCCTGGATCTTAACCCTAATTTATAGATGAAAAAAGAGGGGATCAGGAAAGTAACATGTCAGGGTCATTCAAGAACTAAGTGGTGGTGGTCAGACTTAATCCAGATCTGTCTGATTTTCCAGGAGTTTTGGTGGTCCAGGAATTCATGGGGTTGTGTCCAAAAGAGTTCTTACTTTTCTTTAGAATCCTGGCCCCTGCAGGATCACCCCAAGGATATGCTTTTCCCACATCATGCCATGAGCCAGATTGTTTTGATGTCTGTAGTTTACAGAGAATGACATAAAAATGGGGTCTTTGGCCACTCTAGGCAAAACCCCACCTTCTAGGACTGTTCAGCCAGCCCTGTTCCAGGAAGGGCAGACTCACAGTCGGCCACCACAAATGCTCCATCATTGCCGTCTTAATCAATACTACACATTTTGCTAAGTAAAGAAGTGAATATCAGGAAAGCAGTATTGTATTAGCATATGGATGGAAGGTGTGTGATGTCATAGTTGAGATGGTGTGGGTTAGCTACATGTGGGCCCTCCCTGCTCTTGGGTGAACCAGGTGTAAGGCCACCACGGTGCCCAGTGTGGCTTCTCTGCCGTCCTCTGCTCCGATGGATTTCTGGAGCCTTCCTGCTACTCTACACAGAGCAGAACCTGTGCTGGGACACTGCTGTCCTTGCCTTGAGGGAACTTTTCTTGCAAGATGGCAGTTGGAGCACTGCCCTAGAGACGGGATATGCATGTACTGTTTCATAACTCCTTGCTAACCAGTGTGTGTGTGTGTGTGTGTGTGTGTGTGTGTGTGTGTGTGTTAAGTGTATGTGAGGGACAGCATTTAGTCTGAGACTTGTGTTCTTTAAAGTCTGGACGTGGTATGGGTGGGTGACATCTGACCATCTTTCACCCTATGGCTTGTGCTAGCTCTGTAAAAGAACAAACAAGTTGGCTTCAATTAGTTCTCAACAATGAGCTTCAGAATTGTGATCAACAGGGAAAGAAGAATTTCACAAAGAGGAAACCAATTCTGCCAGAGTCCGGAGGTGCCCAGGGGAAGCAAGGAACAAGCCAGCGTGCCTCGAAGAGTCTGTGCCCTCTTTGGGGGAGAGCTTGTCACCTGTCAGGGGAGGCAAGGACCCAGGACATTCAAGGGGATTCTCCCAGGCCAGGCGAAGCCTAAATGCTGGTTTGTAGCAAACCACTTAATTCAGTTCTTTTCAATGTGTGAAAGTATTCTCCTGTTTTTTGGTAAACAGGGAATTCGCAGGCGTGTCTCCAAAAGAACTGTTTTTCACTAGGACCTTGGCCATTGAATGTCACCCTGGGCTTTCTATTCTAACTCATCTGTCACTTTGCTTCCCAAAGAACATCCCTGCTGGGGCTGTGCCGTCAACCACTTCATGCAGCTGCTTTTTCATCTGTTCCACTGAGTTTCTCAGACATCAAATAGGGTGACCCCTCCCTAGATCCTAAAGCCAGTGAATCTTAAGAGCCCCTTTGTCCAGCACCTGTTTTCATCTGATAACCAACCCCTTTCTTCTGGCCAAGGATGGAAAACCAGGGACTACAGGGCAGCTTTAACCTTTCCTCCTCCATTCAGACTTGTTCGAATTTTACTTTCATTAGCAAATTTATTCCTCAATGAATTAGATTTCCTTCTCTGAGAGCTTGCTGAAGGCCTGGACCCCATGGGAGCACAGAAGGCTCTCCAGTGGAACGACATGACCAAGCTGGATTTCAGAGACAATTAGGATGGCAGCATGACCCATGCTTTGGAGAAATTGGAGGCAGAGTTGGGGTCAAAGGGCTGATTCAACAGTTCAGAGTGACAATGATGAGGGCTGAGCTAGTGTCATAATACTGCATCTGGAATGAGGGGCGAATAACAATATTTGAGATTCATTCTGCAGTAGACAGTCAAGGGCTCCGGGATTGATTTAGAGTGGGATGAAGCCGCTGAAGCAATTAAGGGGTGAAGCCAGGGCACAGAGGAAGGAGCTGGTGTGCATCACAGGAGAGATGGGTGCAGGTACCGCGTGTGTGTGGAAGTGGCAAACAATACCTTGAAAAAGCAGATCTGGTAAAAATAGAAATGGAACTGAATGGGAAGGAATTAATTTTTTTCTTTTTTTTTTAGTGCAGTAGTGTAGTCATCTCCAGCTGAGAGGAAATTATTGGTATTTTAGGAAGACCTCTAATGGTTGCCTAGTCCATCCTCAATATGTAGTAAACTAAATGAAACATTTGTAGGGACACAGGGATGTGTCTAGAGGAAGGAGAAATGAATGTGACCCCATCAGGGTCACTGAGAGACTGAGAAGGTCACTAACAATGATATTGAAGTTCAGAAAATCTTTGCATCTTGTTACTGTTTTTGATACCAAAACTTTGAACAAAACGAACCTGTTAGGATTATAGCTTTAATTATCCTTGACGTAAATTGAATCATCTCATCTTTCTGCTCAGAATTCATTAACTGTGTTCCATCACCCACTGCAAAAATCTAAACCCCTTAGCACTTCCTACAAGACCATTCTTGATCCCGTCCCTGTCAGCCAGTCCCACTTCTCCACCCACAAAGCCCCTTGAAGGGCTGCGGAGCATCAGGTACAAATCTGTCTTCAAGGATTAACCCATGAAGGAGGTTCTAAGTTCCTCATTTTCTTACCCGGTGGCTTGTTCATACTCAGGCTCAGAAGCATGCTGAATGAAAAAGAATTAGAAGGAATAAAAGAGAGAACAAATGAGCATTTTGGTAAACGAAGCCAAAAAGATAAATCCTTTTGCTGAGCTACAGAAGAATAAGAGGAAATTAACTATCAGCACTTTAAAAAAAGAAGGAAAGATGGGGCTCTGATGTCTAAGGCAGAACCACTGCAGGCATCATCCCCACTTGAGGTGCTCTATTTGCTAGCTCTCAGCCCTTCTTGTGGAGGGTGAGAGCAATTAAAAATAGAAAGTTGGGAGTTTCTGATTAGATGCAAACTATTATATACAGGATGGATAAATAACAAGGTCCTACTGTATAGCACAGGGAACTATAATCAATATCCTGTGATAAACCATTATGGAAATGAATATGAAAAAGAATGTATATATATGATTCAGATATATATATATATATATATATATATATATATATATATCACTGTGCTGAATCACTGTGTGGTATACCTGAAACTAACATGACATTATAAATCAAATATATGCAATAAAATATTTTTTTTAAAAAAAGGACTCAAAAAAATTAGAAAGTCAACAATCTTTCTTCTGAGAGAACTTTTAGTTTGGTAAATAATGTTGAAATAAATGTATTCTAGTTTTGTGAAGTCTTTGAAGAGTCACATATTAATAATGGGGAGAAGTAAAAAGCCAATGACCATTAAAAAATGACTGACAATAAATAAATAGTGATTATTTATTATCAATAGTAATTGATAATAATTAATTAGTTAATCGGGCTTTTTTTTTTTTTTGCTTCAAATGTTGTTTTCTAACAAACCATTAAAAAGTTTATAATTCTGAGTGGTAAAGTCGCCAGGCCACTTGGTAACACCAATTAAACCCCCTACTTGTAGACTCTAGTTTCTTCTTGGACAGTCTACTCTCATCAAAGAAGAGTTTTATTACCAGAAACAGAAAGAAGAATGATTTTTAAGTTAATAAGAAAATACAAAGTTCCTAATGTTGATGTCAATTTTTATTGCTGTGGAGTTTGATTTTCCATGGTTGGAAGAAAAGAAACAAACTCTACCTCCCTCTAAGTGGACTCTATTAAAATTCTCTCACTTAATTTTCACCCCATGATTGTTCTCATTTCTTAGAACAAGGAAACAGAGGCTTCAAGATGTTACTGTCCAAGATCAGACAGCCGGTAAGTAGTAAAACTTGTTTTGAACCCTGTTTTAATCCTTAAAAATCTACCTCCAAAGTCCATGTTATTTATTTCCAAATAACTTTACTTCCAAAAACTACTTTGAATAAAAGAAGCTAGCAGAAGATGGATAGAGAATGCAGCTAAAATAATGTCTCCCTGAAGGGTAGGATTTCTGATAACCCCAACATTATAATTTAAGTGATTTCCAGTCATTTATACATTTTTTACACAAACTTTACTAAATTAATTTTTCTAAGGTGATGACAGAGTCTAGGATCCATTCGGCTGCACATTTTTTAAAGACACTAACTCTTTGTGGGGGTGTGCCATCCCATCCCAAGCTGAAGCCAGGTTCCACCCCGCGGCCTCTCCAGAAACTGCCCTCTGCTGAAATGGGCAGTATTACTTCCTGGGGGCGGCCACACCTAATGGCTGTTGATTCAGTGCAGGAGAATATGAGCCTGGTCTTAATGTAAGTCTGCTCTGAAGGGCCATCTCCCCTCCAGAGCTTCCCGCAGAGTGGGCTGGGGTCTCTGTTGAGTCTGCCCGGAATGCAGCGCCCTCTGTCCAGTCCTGCTTCCTTCCCTTCCCCTTAGGTGTTGAGCCCAAGAACTCTCCACAGTAAACTTCCTGCATGTCTGTCTCTCTGGGAATCTGCACTCCAGGGACCAGACCTCCAATATAAGTCAATCTAAAATACCCAGTAAATGAATACTTTTGCTGGTAACGTTACTCTAGCAAGAAGAGTTAATATCACTTTCAAAAACATTCACCAAAAAAGAAGTTTAATGAGAAAATTTAAGCTTATTTATTTTAAATTATGTAATAAATAGAGAGATACATTTGGCAAGTTTAAGAAACTCTGGATCAGAGAGATAGTTAAGACAAGAGTCAAAATTTCAAGTGTTCTTTTCCACTATGGTTTATCCCAGGATATTGAATATAGATCCCTGCACTATACAGTAGGGCTTTTCTGTTTATTCATTCTATATGTAATAATTTGCATTTACTAACACCAAACCATATATATGTGTATTACTGAGTCCCTTTGCTGTACAGCAGAAAATAATCAACTGTTGTAAATCAATTATACTTCAATTTAAAAAAATTAAATTCAAATACACGCAAAAATATCTTAACTTTTATAGTGACCATTATTTTTAGACCAGAATAAATCGGTTGATTATTTTAAAACAAAACCTGAATATTAAAGTATTCTTTGAAAACAGGATTATAAAAGAGGGAGATGTCAAATCATTAAAAAAAAAAAACTACACTTTTTGGAGAAGGAGGATGTGAAGAATTGCCACACAAAATGCCAATCTTGTCTCTGTTGGTAAGTAACCTGTTATCACTGAGGAAGAAAACGTGCCATGTTTCAGTTGAAACCTGTTGCATTTGCAGATTGAGAACAGACTTACAGACTTAGAGGACAAACTTATGGTTACGGGGGGGGGGAAGTGGTGGGAGGGATAGATTGGGAGTTTGGGAACGGCATGTACACACTGCTATATCTAAAATGGATAACCCACAAGGACCTACTGTATAGCACAGGGAACTCTGTTCAACATTATATAACTACCTAAATGGAAAAAGAATTTGAAAAAGAATAGAAACAAGTATATGTATAACTGAATCACTTTGCTGTACACCTAAAACTAACACAATATTGTTAGTCAATTGTACTCCAATATAAAATAAAAATGTTTTAAGACAGAGCAGTCCTGACGGGGGAGCATAGCTGTGGACATGAGCTCACCCATCCCGTCCAGGACCGGTCACGACCTGGATCTTGGCAAATCCTTTCTGTTCTCATCTGTCTCAACTGCAAACACCGCCCTACGATGCAGAGAAGTCAATTAATTTGTTTTCATGCAACATACTACTTCACAGAATATCCCATTTCCTAAATTTAACTCCAAAACAAAGAAATTAACCACAAAGATATGCAATTCTATTTCTCAATTCTGATTCAATATTCAGCAAAATCTTTACTACGTTCATTGAGATTTCCAAATAATTGTCCTCAGTGAAACTGCTGTAAGCAGTGACATAAGCAAACTAAGATATTTGGGTCTCAGAAGAGCCCAACTTTCACTTAATTTTATTTTATTTTTTAAATCCAGTCCAAAATCTTTATTTGATATAACAGAAACACACTTGGAAGTCCCAAAGTATAAAATGGATGCCCTCTGGTATTTGCCATTTTAGCAAAAATACATAAATGATTAAAATGTAAATATATATTTATGCCAATGAATTAATGCTGGAAAAAGAACTTAGGCTCAAAACATATTTACCAATTTCTGCAAATGTTTCCTTCTCACAAATAATCTTTGGTGTTGATTTATGCTAATTCAGAACTGAGAAAGTACCAAGTAAATTTATGTCATTTTCTGACTTAATCTTCCAGAGAATCTACCACCATGGCCTAGATGCATCCACAGGTCCAGGCTTCTGAAAACATGCTCTTCCTGAGACAGAAACCTGGGTGACAAGGGGAGTGACAGGGGCTCTGCCAGGTGGCCCAACCTTCCAGGAATTATTTCTCAAACTATAATGACCTTAAGAGAATTTAGAAATGACTTAAAGCTAAACATTATTTTAACTAGTTTAGACTAACTAGAAAGTTTTTCAAAAATACTATTACAAACGTGGTACAGAGCACGATCGATTTACACAAAGGCAGGCAGAAGTGTCCACTTACTGGCTGTTATTTGAGGAGGTGAAAAGCTCCTTCTCTCTCCTGTCCTCTCCCCCGAGGTTTGAAGGGCCTTATTAAAATGCAAATATTCTCTGAGTGGATCATCTTTCTCAGAAAAGCCTTGAGGCCAAAGGAAAACAAGTGGCTGAAAGAGCTAAACTGTCTATCTTCTATTTCAAGCAGGGAATTTCATAAGCCCATCTCCATCCCAAAAGGAAATATCTGAAAAAACTACAACAGCAATAATATCATTTACGTACGGATTGCAGTGTGCCAGAGATCGTGCTAATGCTTTATGTAATCTCTCATTTATTCCTAACAGTACCCCACCCGTATAGGTATGTAGCTGCAGGTCTGGGAAGCTCTGAAATGTAGAAAGGTGAGTATTCTGCCCACAGTCACAGGAAAGACAAAGAAGTAGCAGGAAAGACAGTGAATGAACTCCACTTCAGTGACATCGACCATGACACAAGCTGCCAGTCAAGACATGCCTTCATCTTCTCTTTGTTCTCTCCTGACTCAGAGGGAAAGACACCAACATGTTTCCTCTCCAGTGGCCATCTCCACTTCCCATCCCATCCTTCTGACCTACAATGGGATAATCATCCTGTATCTCTTGAATTTCCCCTCCTCACTCCATTATACTAATTCAGTACCTTCAACTGATCCTGTGAACACCTCCCTCCTCTCTGCTTTATAGACCAGCAAACATACACACTCACCTCCACTGTCTCTCCATTTTTATGAATTTTATTGAAGTATAGATGACTTAAAATGTTGTGTTAATTTCTGCTGTACAGCCAAGTGATTCGGTTGCACATATATATATTCCTTTTCATATTTTTTTCATTATGGTTTATAACAGGATATTGAATAGAGTTCCCTGTGCTATACAGTAGGATCTTGTTTATCCATCCTGTATATAATAGTTTGCATCTGCTAATCCAAAACTCCTTTTTTTATTAATTTTTATTGGGGTACAGTTGCTTTACAATGCTGTGTTAGTTTCTGCTGTACAGCAAAGTGAATCAGAGCTATAGGTATACATATATCCCCTCCTTTTTGTATTTCCTTCCTATTTAAGTCACCAAGCTAATCTCAAACTCCTAATTTATCCCTTCCCCACCCCTCCCCCTTTGGCAACCACCAGTCTGTTCTCTATGTCTGTGAGTCTGTTTTTGTTTCCCAAATAAGTTACTTTGTGTCATATTTTAGATTCCACATATAAGTGATATCATATGGTATTTGTCTTTCTCTGTCTGACTTACTTCACTCTGTATGACAATCTCTAGGTCCATCCATGTTGCTGCAAATGGCCTTACTTCATTCTTTTTTATGGCTGAGTAATATTCCATTGTATATATGTACCACATCTTCTTTATCCGTTCCTCTGTTTACGGACACTTAGGTTGCTTCCATGTCCTGGCTGTTGTCTTTTACAGCCACCTTCCTATTTCTGTACTTATTTCCTTTGATGATTTCTCATATAAGTATTCTAAAAATGTAATCTCCATTTCTCATGGAAGTTTAAATGGTTTACAGAGTGATTTCCAGTGACGGCGGAAAGTAAGGCTGAGCCCTTACTGATGATTCTTGACTCCTAGTGAGTCGGCTGCAGACGATCGGGAACCATGGTCTCCATCATTTCCTTCATAAGCACTGCTTCCCTTTATTTCTGCTGTGGTTACTGGCCTTAATGTGTTGCAGCTGAGTTTCCATCTCAGCCTTTAATGGTGCTTCTGCATCTTGTCTTTTCCACTTCCAACACATATATAACACCTCTGCAGAATGTGACCCCCTAGAATAGCACTTTGCTCACCTATCTGCCTTGTATCTGAACTTGCCATGTACTCGTGTGGCCTCAGGACAATGTAGAAACTCTTCCACCAAATCCCCAAAGCTGTCAAAGTGTGAACTCCGGCTCCATGTTGCTTTTCCTTTCCTTCTTTCCTTCTACTAAGCTCCTCTTCTCAAAGTGCTCCTTCTCTCCTGGTTTCTTCCACCCAGGAGGACACCTCCACCTTTCCTGGTCTTGTGCTCAGACCCCTGTGTGCTCCACATGGTGTCACTTCCTCAGCATTGTTCATGTCCCTTCTGCCACCTCACCTCCCCTCTGCCACTCCACCTCCCATGCAACTTGCTTTCCTCTGAGGAGTGTTGCCTCAGTATTTCATCTAGCTGGCTTTCCAACATCAGACTTTTACAATTCATTCAACATTTTTTAAATTTCCTGTTATCACGTGGTCATGAGTATATATCTTGCCTCTTGAACCAAGAGGCAAGTTAAAATGCTAACCAGACTTAGCATTTTCTTGAGAGTATTGTAGGATGTGGGCCATTTCCTTTATGTCTCTGTCTCTACCCCATAGTGTTGAATACAAAGTTTTGTCCAAAACTATGTATTAGGTGAACAAATGGTAGGCAATATTTAGTCAGGATTTTATGCTAACTCACTAAAGAAGTGGCAACCATCTATCAATGGAATTCTTTAACAAGAAAAATCAACTTCTTATTAAAATACTTTTCAGGTTACAAATGGTTGGATTTGCTCCATCTTCCTCACCCCCACCAAATATGGTGTGTTTCTTTCTTTTCCCACATGTGCACTTTATCAGGAGACCTTCTGGGAGCTTAGTCTCTGGTAAACAACTTACTGCAATATTAATAAAAGGAAACAGATTCAGATTGCTAGAAAATTAAAAGTCTCAGTTACCTCAAAGATGACTCCACTCTGGTAGTAAAAATAAAATAAAATGCAAACCTATAAACTTGTTCCATGAAGGCTTATATGAATACAAGAAACAATGGTCTAAAAGTGAAGCATGAAGCCAATTTCTCCAAAGATAGGTTAATACTCTTACAAATGTTTCCACTTGTTCCTTAAATAGTTCTTCATTTCATGAACTGAGGTGTCCAAGTGCTAACATCACTCCATCATAACAGTGCCAACTTACTCTTGGCATGGTTAGAGCTTAATTTTTGAAAGACTGCATTTTATATGCTCCATTTGTAAGGTGAATTTAGACAAAATTAGGATATGAAAATTAGCACAATGAAGAAGAATATGAAGAATAAGAGATCTGTGCATTCAAAGAGCTGCAATAGATCCACAGGTATTACTTCTCAAAATGAGTTAAACTGGACCAAAGAGTAGAATTCTGGATGGAACTCTGGATGAAAAATTAGGAGCTGTTTTCTAGATTTTCAGCTCACCGTGAGCTCATGAGGAGATTTACTCCTTGTAAATCACTCTTAGGAGAGTGTTAGAGAACTTGAAATAGAGTCAAACATTACCACAAGTAGGGATGTGTCCAATGAGACCATCAATTCTTTTCAGGCAAGTACATTAACATTAAGTCTTACAGAGTAGTGGGACCACTGGCTTCTTTGACTGAATGATCTATATTGGTTCTGCAAATTATAACAAGTATATTAGATAACTATTCAAACTTTACTAGTAATTGGCATAAAATAGAAAGAAATATTAAAGTACTCATGATTAAATAATTAAGATCATCATTTTTATTGAAAAAAGTTTTTTCTGACTTCTGCTTCTGGAAAGATGGAGTACATATAATTTCTCAATTCCTCCCAGTAAGTAGAAGTAATAATAATGGATATTGTATATAAACAAATATAAGAGTACTCTGAAAGGTGGAGAGAAGAAAGCAAAGTAGATTAGGACATCGGAGTCTGAAGAATGACACAGTGGTGAGTGCCCTGGATTCTCTTTTTGCCTAGAGTCCCTTAGATGGGGTCTATGAGGTACTGGAGAAGCAGACAACATGGAAATGCCAACAGGGACAGATCAGAAAAGCCCAAGCAAAGCCTGCTCTCAGCAAAGGAGTAGGAAAAGGACATCCCAGAAAGATGGAGATCTTCTATAACATAACCACTCTGCTCCAGGCAAAACCAGAGAAAAAACTGTGGCCCTTCCCCATCCCTGTCATCACAGTCCACATGGGGAGTCTAGACTCCACCCTCACCAGACTCTAACAAGAATCCTTCTCCCCACCTCCCAGTGTGGTGTCAGAGAAGCAGGGAGCCTGGAATCCCATCCACCATTACTAATGAGGTGCCCCCTCATCCTCACCAGGTGAGCACAGGAGGCCCAATGGAGAGTCAGGACCTCAACCACAACCCAGTGGTGAGGTGATGGAACCTCCCTCCACAGTGTAGGGGACCATGTGAAAAGGGTCATGAGGCGTCCCCTCCTTCCCAGCCAGTGTGTTACAAATGGAAGCCCCTGGAAAATGTGATAGCCCACCTCCTTCCAGCAGTAGAAGGAGCCCCCTTATCCAGGTGTCAGTGGAAGCAAGTGGAGGACCTAGATGTCCACTCCAACCTGGCAGTCCTGAAGCAGCACCCTCTTCCTTGCCGAAGAGGACTCCGGAGAGGTCTGCTAAAACACATGATTTAAATAAGACCCAGACTCTCATAACATTATACCAAAATTATCCAGATTCTAATCAAATGACTCATCTTACCAGGAACCAGGAAGATCTCCACTTGAATGAGGTAAGGTAATCAATAGATACTAAAACTCAAGTGACACAGGTGTTAGAATCATTTGGCAAGGATTCCCAACAGCCATCATAAAAACACTTCCAGAACTACTTATGAACATGCTTGAAACAAATTTAAAAAACAGAAAGTTTTAACAAAGAATTAGAAGATATAAGGAAGAACAAATTTGAAATTTTAGAATTGAAAAATACAAAACTAAAATAAAAACTCTCAAAACAAAAATGGAAATTACCCAATCTGAGAAACAGAGATCAAATCAACTGAAAAAAAAAAAAATGAACAGGGGCATGGGAGACTATAACAAAAATTCTAACTTTTATGTCATCTGCGTCCCTGAAGGAAAGAAAATAGAGGATAGGGTTGAAAAAGTATTCAAGTAAAAAGTGGCTGAAAACTTCCCAGGTTTGGCAAAAGACATAAGACTACAGATTCAAGAAGCTGAACAAACACTAAATAAGATAAACCCAAGGAAACACACACCAAGATGTATAATAGGCAAACTTCCAAAAACTAAAGACAAAGAAAAAATCTTAAAAATAGAAAGAAATTACTCATTAACACATAGGGTAAAAGCAATCTGAAGGATAGCAGATTTCTCTTGTGAAAGCATGAAACCAGAAGGAAATAGTATAGCCTTTTCCAAGCACTGAAAGAAAAGAACTGTCCACAGGAATTCTACATCCTCTGAGATTGTCCTTCAGAAATGAAGGATAAATCAAGACAGTCTTAGATGAAAGAAAACTAGGAACCAAAAGTAAAACCATCAATAGCAGACCTACCCTAAAAGAATGCCTAAAGGAAACTCTCTAACCAGGAATAAAATGATAAAGGAGGAATCTTGGAAAACCAGGAAGAAAAACAGAACCACAGAAGGAGTGAAAATATTTCATTCTCATGAGTTTTCTAAATTGTATTTGATGGTTGAAGCAAAACGTATAACACTGTCTAATGCCTCAATGTATGTGGAAGGAATACTTAAGACAATTATACTATAAATGGAGGAAGTAAAGGGATGTAAAGACAAGTAGATTTCTACCCTTCTCTTGAACTGAAAAATGTTGACACCAATAAGCCATGATAAGGTATATATATAATAACCTACAGTAACCTAGAGCAAAAAAAAAATTGCTTAGAGCAACAGTTATACAGATAAATACTATAGATTTTCTATAGTAGAAATACTATAGAAATACTCGAAAATACTATAGATCTCCAAATGTCAAAATCATATAGATGGAGAACAGATTAGTTGCTGCCAGGAGCAGGGAGCTGATGGAGAGGTGTGGTGGGGTGACCATGAAAGGGGAGAAGGAGAGAGGGCTCAAGGGGATGGAATAGTTCTCTACCTTGACTGCAGTAGTGTTTGTGTGGATCACCACGTGTAATACAGTGACATCAAACTAAGCGCACACATTGTGTCAATGCATTTTCTGGGTTTATACCGAATTCTAATTATGAAAGGTGTAGCCATTGGGAGACCCTGGGACAGTGTATATGGGACCTTTCTCTAGTTTTGCTACTTCCTGTGTGTGTATAATTATTTCAAAATAAAAAGGGTTTTATAAAGGACAAAGTTATACAAGACAAGCTAAATCAGAACTAACTGGCTACAAAATAATAATAATAATAATAATAATAATAATAATAATAATAATAATAACAATAAAAGAGGTTAAAGCCAAAAAAATGAACAAAAATTTGTTGCAACTATTTAATTCTTACAGCAACACACATGTGTAAAACTTCATAATGGTAGCTTGAATGTTAATGACACTGGCAAATGTACCTAGAAAACCATAATTTTTTATTCTGTAAGACTGCCATTAATTAGAAAGTGCCTTTGTGAATAAGCTTTTGATTCCTGTTCCTCTGTAATATCATCAATCCCTACTTACTACCTTGCGTCTGTCAGGATAGGCTAGGTTATGTTGCTGTTATAAGCAGACCCCAAATTTCACTGCCCCAAAGGTACAAATATTTCTCTCTCTTTCATGTTACCATAGACACTGGGTTGCCTGGCATCATCCTCCTGACACATCTTGCTGATGTAGAAACAAGGTTCTCTAGTGCTGCTGGTCATTCTGACAGAGGGAACCAGAGGGGAAGGTCACCAGTGTCTGTGGCCCAGGCAAAGCTTTGGCTTGAAGCCGTTTGTAAGCACTATCACCAATGCCCACCACTAAGCCCTGTGTTAATTTCATCCTCTGTTTGTTTCTATGCCGACTACTGTTGCTGGGGAAATAGAATAATCAGGGTCCATCCTGGGAGGTATGATTGATATCACTTCCAACCAAACCTTAAAATGTAGATGAGGAAAGCCCGTCCCCCAGCATAAATCCAAGGTACTCTTACCATAAAGAAGGGGGGATTAATTCTAGAGAGTAAGTAACAGGTGTTCACTGCATCAAAGAACTACGGTGAATATTACATTGCAGAGGGATATCTCTTCCAATAGAATAGGAGGCCCTCTATACCTGAAACAGTGAGGTGTTTACTTATGTTTCCCAGGATAGATCTCAAGTCTGTACATAGTAGGTAACCAAGAAGTCTTTGTTGAAGGGTTGACTGAGTGAAGTAAGGAATGGAAGGAGGGAAGGAAGGGAGGGAGGGAGGAAGGAAAGAAGGAGGGAAGGATGGAAGGAAAGAATGGAGGGAGGGGACTTCCCTGGTGGCACAGTGGTTAAGAATCCTCCTGCCAATGCAGGGGACATGGGTTCGAGCCCTGGCCCGGGAAGATCCCACATGCCGTGGAGTAGCTAAGCCCATGCACCACAACTACTGAGCATGCATGCCACAACTACTGAGCCCATGCTTTAGAGCCCGTGCTCCACAACAAGAGAAGCCACAACAATGAGAAGGCTGCATGCCGCAATGGAGACCAACACAGCCCAAAATAAATAAATAAATAAACTTACTTTTTAAAAAAAAGAATGGTGGGGGGAAGAAGTATAAAAGGGAGGGGAAAACTGACAATAATTCACAACTGAATTAGAATTGAATTTTTATTTTTCTACTTTTATCATCTTTTATGTCTAATTTTATAAAACAAAAAATATTAAAACAATGTTAGTAGAAAACAGAAAACATAACAAGAAATACATGTTAAAAATTAATTTCATTTGAAATTAATCCACTAAGACATATAATTTGTGTGTTACATCATATGTTTAAGGTAATAATTATCAGGATACTATTCATTTAAAAAATGAGGCTTAAATAAGCAAATAAATAAAGCATCACGTTTGCAGGATGGAATACTTGGAATCCTTTAACCCTTGGATTTTGCATGCAACAGTTGCTCTAATATCACAAATACAATTAAAATAAGTATCAAAGTTAATAACTCAAATACGCTTTTTTTAAAAAATTGGTACCACCCAGTAGAGGCTACCTGCAGAGGAAAAGGTAACAGTGACACAAGCAGAGAAGAAAAGAACATGAATCTTTGGCCCTTGAAGAGGGTTCATGAACAACCTAATATCCTTTGGTTCGATCCTTTTCTGCTTACACTAGTCAAAAAGGATTCTGTGGTTTGTAAGGAAGAATCTTGTGGGACACAGAGCCTCCGTGAGCTCTGAGAACACACGGGGCCGGGCCACTCCCAGTGCACCTGGACCACCTTGGTTGTGCACGTGCTAGTGCTAGTGTTTTACATCCTTGCTTCTCTTTTTTCCCTCCTGAGAAGGAGAATGAGTCAAGTACATGGAAAGTATACCTTCCAGGCATCATCTGTAAACCCTTTTGTGTTTACAATCATTTAAACCTCAGCTACCACACTGAAGACAGTTTCCAAACTCCGGCCCCATGATGGAGTGTTGTTTTTATAGCTGTGACATGTCAATGCTGGTGCCACGGAGCAAAATATTTATGCAGTGAGTCTTGTTCGTGGCTTTTGTGTGGAAGGAACGCTGCCCTTACTTCTTTAAGGACCATCTCAAAATGCCCGGGAAGGGAATTACGCTGTACTTTAAACAAACATCGTGCTTTACATTTTCAGAGGGGCAAACATATGCATTCGTATGTTTTAAAGGGCAAGCACCAAAGGGACTGTTTTAAATTAAAGAGTCTTTTTATCTCAGATCAGTAAAGCATGCTTTGACTTATGTGGATTTAACTCAAGTGTGCGATTATAGGGTGATTAGTGTAGAGGCCGACTTTGCACCTCTTTCCATGCCCTAAATGTGCAGAACTCCAGGCAGGTCTCACTCTGTTGTATACATATAATGACTCTCAAAGCATCTTGCAACAATTATTTGTCCTTCCTAAACTATTTTCTGACTTTCCATCAGACCTGTCACAAACCTTATTGGCTACCGTTTCTTTCCTTCCCCACCTGGAGAGATCTTGAGAGACTGGTCTTCCAAGAGACCTCTCCAGTCTCCCTTCTCTGGGACCAAGATGTGTAACCACCTGAGTGCTGATAGGCGGAGGTCCCGGGTCCGCCTCACGCAGGTTGGGCTACCGGCGGGGCATCTGCTCTGGACCTGCGTTGGTGGGCGCTCTGGTGAAGCACCAGATCCACAGCCTCAAGACTGAGGCTTGGCTGAGTCCTCACCCTGTGCTTGTTGGGAACTAGAGAGCCATCCCCAAGAGCACCCCTCCCTGCCCTGCACCCCTAAGATATGGGGCATGAAAGCTCAGGCCCCTGGTGCCAACTCAGGACAGCTGGGAGGGCACCCCAGGTCTAGGGTTCCCAGAAGGGAGGCTGAAGCTTTGACCATGACTGTCTCACAGCCTGACCCTCCCCTCTGCCCAGCGCTGCTGCTTCCTAATTCTCAGAGCTGTTGAACCACCTGCCAATGAGCCACATTTTATGAATCTCTGTCTCCCAGTTTGCTTCCTGGAACATGATTGAATGAATCGCTGACTTGGGTGGTCTGATTTCACATAGAATCTAACCTTATTGGGATGTTTGTGTCTTGGGAATTTAAAACAAGAAACAAAGCAGGAAATAAGGAATCTGTGATGGACCAGAGAGTTTATGAATATAGAGAAAGGCATGGGGACAGCTGCACTGAACCACGTTTTAGAAAAATAAGCTGAAGAATCATTTGAGGAAAAAGAAAAAGGATGGACTGGATCCACCAAGAGAGACAGTGATGGGAGAAGTCATGTGTCCCCAAGACATACACTACTAAATGTAAGGTAGATAGCTAGTGGGAAGCAGCCGCATAGCACAGGGAGATCAGCTCGGTGCTTTGTGACCGCCTGGAGGGGTGGGATAGGGAGGGTGGGAGGGAGACGCAAAAGGGAGGGGATATGGGAACATATGTATATGTATAACTGATTAAATTTGTTAAATAAATAAATAAATAAATAAATTTTTTTTAAAAAATGTATCTTCCCCTTTACGTCCCTGGGATTCCAGGATAATATTACATATTTTTTTCAAGAAATACCTGTGAGTTCCTGTAACTACATAACTCCTTTTCTTCACTTGAGCTTGCTTGAATCCTTTTTTTAAAGAAACTTTCAACCAAAGTAACTTTGAGTAAAATACTATCCATATATAAATATTGAGTTTAAAATTTTTGCAAAGCTCAGGGCAAAGAAAACATTCCATGCTCTCTTTTGGGGTCAAAAATTAACTGAAACAATGATTCTGGTGCAGGTAATTTATGAAGGACCATCTCTCAGGAGAACCAGTCCAGGAGGGAATGAAGAGGATACAAAAGAGGAAAAAGCCACACAAAGGGGCGATTTTAGATGAAGCCCTGGCTGTAGCCTGAGCTCAAAGGGTAGAAATATACCATAAAGTTTATTTTGCCAGTGGCCACAGATTGCGTGTGTGTGCGTGTGTGTGCATGTTGGTGTGCATGTGTGTGTGCGTGCTTGTCACATGAAGAGACTTCCTCTGGCACCCTGGCTTTCTGTATGTGTGAGTTCAGTGACCAAACATGGCAAGTGAGAGCCTTCAGCAGCAAAATGGGAGCTGGGAATGATGCACAAAACTAGGAAAAGGGGTCTGAGGGGTTCTGGGTGGGGCTTCAAGAATGGAGCTGTTTTTCTAGTAAAACAAGACACCAGACACAATGCTCAGAACTGGAGGGACCTCTCTGTCGTTTTTTTAAAAATATGTTTACAGTTGTTGCTATTCCTTCCTTCAAGAAGTGAAGTCTGGTGTTGCCATGTATATGGAAAAAGGGACATTCTGTTCCACAAACATCTTCATAGTCAAGCCAGAAAGTATTGGTTTGGCCAAAAAGTTCATTCAGGTTAATGAAAATAAAATACACATTTTTCATTTTTACCAAGAACTTCATTGAACAACGTAGTCACTAACTGAAAGAACTTTTTGGCCAACCCAATATATTCTCCAAAGCTACCCGGTCCTGGTCTGTCCTAACCAGACACCAATCTGGGCCAAGTCACCAAGATGGCAACCATGTTTCACCTCATAAACCAACTGTAATTCATTGGTATGGGTGTCTGAGCTATTCTGGGAAGCTGTGCTGGGAAGGATCTTGAGGCCACATTTTGTGGGGTGGGAGGAGTGTTGTGATCTCTTAGTAGTACCTTCCAAGGGGATTGAGCATGACAGATGTGCCCAGTTGCTTGCACTACCTGGGGAAAATGAGAGGGATGCTGTGGAGGAAGTGTGATCCCTGAGCAAGGAAAACAAGGGCAGACATAGAAGCCTGGAAAAGTGTCAAGTTCAGATGACCTGTCTTCAAACCACACACGTGTTCTTTGGTGGCTCCCAATATGAGTCACAGTCTTATTCTTTCTGCTATTAGCTTCTCTATAAAAGCTCTCTTTCCCTTCCGAACTTTCTCCAAACCAAGGCATTCGTTCACATGCAAATCATCTTGTTATCCTTACCATTAAACCTGACAGTCTTAAAATTCAAAAAAGAAAAAAAAGGGGGGGGGGAGCTTAATTCTCTTTTCTGAGTCTGAGTATGGCTGGAACTGGCCACTCTGTTCTAGAAAATACAACAAGGCAGAAGTGATGGTTTGTGATTTGGGGTTGAGGCCACAAAAGGCAAAAATGACTTCCTATGGTCATTCTCTCTCTCTCTCTATCTCTCCCTCTCTCCCTCTCTCTCTCGGATTATTTGCTCTGGGGAAGCCAGCTATCATGTCATGGTCAAGAGAGGCCCCGTGGTGAGGTGCTGATGACTCCATGAGGATGAGCTGGGAAGTGAACTCTCCAGGCCATTCACACTCAGACTCGGCCTGTGTCCTGACCGAAAACTTGCAGACACCCAAAGTCAAAACCTCCCAGCCAAGACACTCCGGAATTCCTGACCCCCAGAGACTTTTTGAAACCACAAATGTTCATTGTTTTCAGATGCTAAGTTTTGGGGGAATTTCTTCTACAGGAAGAACTAATACAGCCTCTTAGTATCTTCTTGGTAGGTCTGGCTTTCTTTAGGTCAAGGCAATGGCTAGGTCATTTGTTTTCAAATAAAATGCAGCAGAGCTGCAAGAATAGGCTGAATATTAAAAAAATGCAAATAACTCTAGCTCCTCTCATACCTGAGAGTCAAAAACTACCGCCTGCACCTAAACATCCCGAGTAGGTAATGTCAGGCATTAAGCGCTGTCAGGAAGAGGAGAGAAAGTACAAGGCCACAGAGTTACCTCCAAGCACATGGAAATGAGAGAGAAGAAGTAAGATTTGACATCTGTCAGTGTCGCCTCTCTGGTGACAAAACAGCTGGACTTGAGGTTGAAAGGTCTGTGTTGGGAGGAGTCCTGCCTGCCGTGCTGCTCAGTACCATCCTTTGATCACTTTCTCTGTTCCTCAGTTATCTCCCCTGCCAAATGGGACTCAGAAGACCAGGCTGCTAGGCAGCTGTGAAGGTTAGAAGTGTCGATGGTTCGCACGGGAATCTGAGGGCATTCGGCCAAGGTGTGGTGGCGGGTTTTGTCGACAACATGACTAGGGGAGCCCTGCCGACTTTTAGTGGAAAGAGCCACGGGTGGTGGCCCTTCAGCAGGGGCAGGAGAGGGCCCTGCAGGGCAGCTGGTAGACTTGGTCAAGGTCCACAGGGATCCAGCCTCCTGCTGCCCCATTCACGTGGAGAGAAAGTCACCGTATAATTATCTGACCTTAGAACAACTTCCATTTTACATACCCTTGCAAAGAAGTCTTAATAGATTCATGAAATACTAAATTGTTCAGGAAAACAGTTATTATAAAAATTATACATAAATATATTTTTTAAAGGAATTTTACCAAGGGTTGTTTGGTATTTTGGAAATCGTGCCCCCTTGGGAACATCGTTCTAAGCGTGTCTATAACCAATAAAACATCTTTTTTCTGTCTACATTTGCAGCTGGCACAAACATAGTGATTCTAACCATTTGAGCAGGTATCAGACTACTCATTGTATTTTGTAATGGGGTAGAGTCTAAACATTTACATGTTGTTACATATATTCATTTATTATGCATTTATTTCCTTTTATTTCTGCCCTATACGTTTGGCCATTGCATTGATTTTTAAAAAAATATTCCTGTAGAGAGATGTATTATCCATGCTTTATTTCAGACGTGTAAAGAGAATATTATAAAGTAATCATATTAGAAAAGAGTCACTATCTACTAAAACGGAGACATGATGATTCTGGGGGGAAAAGATTTTAAAACAAGAAAAAGCTATGCGAAGAATCTATTACAAGAAAAAAATCTGAAACCCAGAGGACTTTTTAAATTCATTAAATTCCCAAAACCTGACTTGAACATAGCTTAATGGGTAGAAACACATAACCTGAGGTGACATTTGGTTATTTAGAGAATTTATTTATTTATTATGTACTTTTTCATACATTTTGCTACAGAAATTTTAGCACAGGCTCTGGACGCGCAGGCTCAGCGGCCATGGCTTATGGGCCTAGCCGCTCCGCGGCATGTGGGATCTTCCCGGACCGGGGTACAAACCCGTGTCCCCTGCATCGGCAGGCGGACTCTCAACCATTGCGCCACCAGGGAAGCCCTGCTGCAGAAATTTTAAAGTATTTGAGTCTGGTGCGGAATATTTCTCACCAATTTGCCTTCCAAAAATCTAAAATATTATGAATTCCAAAACATGATGGGCTCCTCGTATTTCAGAAAAGAGATTGTACAAGTTGCTAAGGTGCTGCCTGGCTTTCCTGTGTAGGTTTTTACCGACAAGATGTAATGCTGAATTTAATTCTAACTTGATGACCTAATTAGAGAATATCTAGAGTACCTGACATCTTGAACAAAGCTCCTCAACAGCTTGCAGGAATGGAACATATTCAAAAGATAATGATAGACGTAGCTAAATTGTTGGTATATTAAGATCGTAAATTAGAAAGGTACATTTTCCATAATTTAATGAGTAAATAAACCACAGTGTGATTTCAGAGTTTTTCTTTCTGTTTTGTTTTCCCAACCAACTCTCTATTATGTGTCAGGCCCTGGGGACCAGGTCCTGGGAATAAGACCTAGAAATCATTTCGAGAAGCTTTTAATCTATAAGGGATGCATCACAAAAACAAATGCCTGCCCTTGGATATGCTCAAGGAAAACATGGGTCAGGTAGGTCACGAGCTGGTGCATCCTGGAAAAGCAAAGGACCAGGTAACTTAAAACACACGATTCTCATCCAGAAAAAAATGTAGATTGCTTTTCTTCAGTTTGAATCCTTATTTTTGGAAATAAGCCTTTTTGACATTTTAATACATCCTAAAGATTTCTTTTATGCATCCTAGTTAAAGAAATTCCCTGTTCCAGAAACCATCTATAGTTCAGTATTAGAAAAGTAATAAGATGTAAGGTTAAAAGTGGGGATTTTTTGGGCTTCCCTGGTGGCGCAGTGGTTGAGAGTCTGTCTGCTGATGCAGGGGACACGGGTTTGTGCCCCAGTCCGGGAAGATCCCACATGCCGCGGAGTGGCTGGGCCCGTGAGCCATGGCCGCTGAGCCTGCGCGTCCGGAGCCTGTGCTCCGCAACGGGAGAGGCCACAGCAGTAAGAGGCCCGCGTACCGCAATAAATAAATAAATAAATAAATAAAGTGGGGATTTTTCAAACTGGCTCTGAGAACGTAAAGGTTCTCAGGGAAACCTACCGTGGTGTGATTGGTAATGCGACCAACCCCTGTGCTTTGTACGTCTCTGCCTGGCTTTCTCGGAGGCCACAGCCAGATTCCTCCTCATGTAGTGGTCCTGAAACAATTGTCCAGGGCTCTCGAGGATGTGACTGCATTTTTTTCCCTCCTTTTCCTTTTGGCTTTCCTTTTCCTTCCCAACAGATGTGCTTGTACCCATATCTTGCGAGCATCAGGCCTCATTCCTCTATTCAAATTACCCCATGGCTTGTCTCCCTCCAACATGACTTAGAGCTCTATGGCCACTTGGAACAGAGTTGATTATAAACCAAGATTAGAAGAAGGCGTCTAAAACCCTAGAATGAAGGCTCAGGTGTGTTGAACTTTCACCTTCCTATCGACCATAGAGAGCTGAGATGTGGGTACACAGGTCATCATCTGTGGTCAGAAGAAGCCCCTCCAGGGATGGGTGAACAGGAAGCACCTGCATTATACGCACCAGAGCCCCAGGAGGAGATCTGCAGTTGACCGGAAGGAGAGCAAGTATGAGAACCTACAACCCTAAGGATAACACTCTAAGAAAAGACAGAGTAAAGGCAGCAATTTGAATCCAATTAATAACAAGATAATAATAATAAACTATCATTCTATCATCATATAATTATTGTAGTAAATACATACATTTTGCATAATTATATACTAATTATGAGAAGAATAATCGCTCATGTTTACTGTCTGTGTAACAGCATTCCAGGCACTCAGTGTTTCTCATGAGTGTTCTCATTTAGTCCTTAAACGAATTGGAAAGGTAGGTATTGTTGCTACTCCTCTCCTCTTCTTAGTTGAGGACTCTGAGATGAAAGAGGTGAGGTGAGCTTCCTGAGGTAACCTGGCTGGTAAGTGGTGTAGCTCGTTCTAAACCAATTCTCTTTGGTCCTTGAGCCCTAACTATAAGCCTCTATGCCTGTGGCCTTTCATGATAAGTCACTGGAAATATCTGCTTGGGATGCAGAAATGACTACAGGAAACATATTTTCAGAAACACAACAATGAAATAGTAATGCATAGACAGAAGCCAGAAATCACTTTTATGGAAATCAGACAGAAGTGAGCAAGACAGTGAATGCAATTCCACCCTGAAAGTGCATTAAGAAGGTAGCTTCGTATATGAAATGCAGATTTCAGAGCTCAAAACTGTTTTAACAGAGACTCTTTCTTGCTTCCAGATTTTTCTTAAGGGAAATGAAGCAATCCTATTTCTCATTTAGGTACAAAGGAGCAAAGGAAATTCTCTTAGAAATACAATATTAACAGTTTGACTCCCTATGGTAATATGTAGTAATGAACTGCTATAATGGAAAAAAAAAGTATCCATTTTTTTCTAGTTAGAGAGAGTTCCTCCCCAAACTAGAGCACTGAGAATCGAGAGTAAAAGGAGTTAAGTGGGTCCAAAACTTGAAAAATGTCTCTCTTAGGTCTTAGAATGTGCCAGCAGGATTTAAGATAGGATATAAACACATTACAGGAAAGAATGTGAGATCTAGTGGGAGACGACAATATGAAAAATGCCAAAGAGATAAATCTTGGATGCAAAGTGAATCTCAAACACTTGATCTAATCTGTGCGTTTGATCCAGGGCAAAATTTAGTTACTTAAGATAAAACACAGATTCTAGAGGGTTTTGTCAAGGACACATAAAATATGAATGTTTTACAGCATTAAATTTATTTACTTTGGGTATTTGCATTTTTTTATTTTGTTAACAGTTTTTCGAGGTGTAATTGATGTACGAGAAAATTGCACAGGGTTAATATATACAACCTGATGGGACTGAACAGATGTATATGCTGAGGAAACCATCGCCACGATTAAAGTGATAAACATATACATCAACTCCAGAAGTTTACTCCTGCCTTCCCATTTTTTTTAAAGGCGAATACTTGAGATCATTAAATTTACTTGCCTTGGGTATTTAAATATTTAAACTTTTATAATATTCTTCATTTATGTTCATATTTTAATTTACTTATTCGATTATTTATTCAATGACACATACTCATTAAGTGTCAGACACAGTTCCAAGATGTATTCAGCACTTTTAGAAAACAATGTTCCATATGGAATCCCTTCTTTCTAAACTTCACAGTATGTACCTTTTGCTATCGTGTACACGTATGTGCAAGCAGTGTGTATATGTGAGCATGTATGTGCACATGTGTGTGTCTGGTCAGGTTCTATGCATGGAATGTTAATAAATTCACAAGGTCATGATGCAGTTCTTATTCCTCACTGCTGCTTCTTCAAAATACTGAGATTTCCTTGGCATGAAAAACATAACAGTGTGTGAGTGCAAAGTTGCCAAGAATTTTGAAGGGAGTTTTTCACAGCCAGCGCCTGTTTCTCATTGTGGTTGAAACCCTCTTTCCCCTCACTCTCTTTGAGGTTTTACAGTTCGTCTCTGTTAAGCTCTGATAGACCTTTTAAGTGTAAGTTGTGGGTCTTTAGTATAACTGGCTAGATTAGGTCTATCCATTGCTACAAAAGCTACACAAATACAGAATTAATTCCTTGTATGACACAGAAGGCGAAGAAAGCATCTTCAATAAACTAGGGAGAATACAGGTAGTTTTACTCCTGTATTAATGGAACAGTGTCATGAAAAGGTCATATTGCCAGATAATTTAATTTACCCGATTTTATTAAAATAAGAGTAAAATGATATAAAGGAACACACAACAGAAATAGACCCACAGACATAGAGAAAAAACTTATGGTTACCAAAGGGGAAAGGAGGGGAGGGATAAATTAAGAGTTGGAGATTAACATACACACTACTCTATATAAAATAGATAACTAACAAGGACCTACTGTATGGCACAGGAAACTATACTCAATATTTTGTAATAACCTATAAGGGAAAAGAATCTGAAAAGAATATATATATATATATGTGTGTGTGTGTGTGTGTGTGTGTGTGTGTGTGTGTCTGTATATATATACACACACACATATATATATACAACTGAATACTGTACTCTACACCTGAAACCAACACATTGTAAATCAACTATACTTCAATTTTAAAAGAAGAATGAAGATGTGAACCCTAAAAAATGTAATAATAAAAATCATCGAGCTGAACAGACAGCAAAATCAATCTAAAGCTCATTTTCTAAGAGACAAAAAAAGGAAATCATGTATCTGGGTTAACACTCTGCATACAAGAAACATACAGATTATTAAAATTTAAAATTATTAATAATAATTAATAATAATTTTAATAATCTTATTAAAATTTATTTAAAAAATTAACTTCCCATATAGATGGAATCTTTGTGCAAAAAAGATCCTCACAAAAGATCAGACATATATACACTAATAAGTATAAAATGGATGACTAATAAGAACCTGCTGTATAAAAAAATAAATAAAATTAAATTCAAAAATTTTAAAAAAGGGGCTTCCCTGGTGGCGCAGTGGTTGAGAGTCCACCTGCCGATGCAGGGGACACGGGTTCGTGCCCCTGTCCGGGAAGATCCCACATGCCGCAGAGCGGCTGGGCCCGTTAACCATGGCCTCTGAGCCAGCGCGTCTCGAGCCTATGCTCCGCAACGGGAGAGGCCACAACAGTGAGAGGCCCACGTACTGCAAAAAAATAAAAAATAAAAAAGAGATCAGACCACTTTATTTTATTACCTCCTTGATATTGTGCTGATATTGTGCACAATTCAAACTGTAGAAAAAGGGATTCTGCCCATGAGTAGCTTGGACTGAAAAAAGAGTCATAGAAGATACCCTCCCCTCCAAAAAGGTAACTGGATTATTTGTTTCATTATTACTACCAATAAATCACACACGTAAGTTTTGATATAACTTATTTATAATGGATTTAAAATCCAACCACTATCATATTTTTCATAGGAATAAATTCACCAGCAGACTCAAAGATGCTTACCTAACACAAAAAGTTACAAATAAAATTTTAATGGAAGGAGAAGATATCACTAAATTTTGGTGTATCCCTGCATTGGAATATGATGAAACCATTCCCTTAAATTATGAAACTCTGATGACATGGGAAAAATGTTCATCATACAATATTACAAGCAAAAAGTACGGGGAACATGTATTAACATTATGAGACTGAATTTATAAGACATGAAAATAATTACGCCCAAAGATACCATTAGGAAAAATAGTTTGTTAATAAAATCTAGCCAACACTTCTGAAATTTTATCAAGGGAAACTCTTCTCGCCGTTGTCATGTTCGCTTCACATGTTGAAAAATGAAGTATCACCTGTAAATTTTATGATTCAATGGTTTTGAAGGATGTGTGTGTAATTTTTGAAACAAATATGAAACCAAATTCTAACTGGGATAATATCACATCAAGGACACAGCTTACTTAGGATTAAGAACCCTACTGGTGTCATGCTCCAGGCAGGAATTCTTTTCCTATGTTACCCTATTGTAAATCAGGGCTATGTTGCTTGGGCCGTATGCTTTTTCTCTGAGCACCCGGTGAGGGTTACTTTCTTAGGGTTTTGGAGGCTGGGAGGGGAGGGTCTCGACATCTGAACATGTGCGCATTAGGTGGTCACAGTGCTGGAGGTGAGTCCAAAATCGACCAGAGGTTAATGTGCTTAAGCTTTTGGTGTCCTCTGTCATCTTTCCCATAATTTCCCCCAAGAAGGTTCTGTTTTCTTTCTGAGTAATTATCACTGACATACATCTGGCAACTTAATCCATGAGAGTCTTTTTGTAGTTGTGTAAGTCAAATTCACCTTACACTGAAGCATCCTTGAACTTTAAATGTTAGACGTAGTCAGGCTGTGAGCCTGGTTCCCACGGGCTCTGATTTGTAGGACAGCTTTCACGGGTGCTAAATACAAGTTAACAACTGCAGTGCTGATAAAAGAGACGATCTCTAAGTAAAACATCCCACCTCCCCCTGTGTGGCCTTTTCCAACAGATCGAGTTTACCGCATGTTTTACCCACAGATTCCGGCTTAGTCCCGCCAGCCACTCTTCTGCAGAAACTGAGCAGTGTAAAAATCATCACCACATTGTCTTCCAACTCCCTCGGTGATGTCATTGATACTTAACCTTTTTTGGATCAAGTCCTCTGATAGAGTACGTGTGTTTACAAACTGTCCACATATAGCACCACGAAGTTCACAGGGAATTTTAAGTGCATTCATGGACCTCAGTCTAAGCTTTTGCTCTAAGCACTAAAATATATAACCAGATTTCTGTAGTAGACGCTTGGAATAAGGACTCTTTCCAGTTGAGAACTCTGTTGATTTTCTGAGAAAATTCTATTACTGAATTCTATTTTCCCACTGATTTACATTGTTATTTCAGTGATGCATATCTAAATAACTTGTTTTTACGGAAAGATATAATAAAAGGAACTCAGACACAAGCATCCCTGAGAAACAGGGACTTTCCAATATCACGTGATTAATAAACAGCAAATTCTGAAATTAAAAATAACCGTTGAGATGCAGGATGAGGAAATGTATCTTAATGGAGAAATTCTCCATGGATTATTTTTAACAAAAATCAAATTTGTTCACTCTTCACCTTCATACTTCCTAGGATATCTACCTCAAAACACATCTGGATATACACCTCTCACAAGGACTGGAAGGAACTCTGGCAGGTGATGTGGCAACACCGTTAGAATAGCTTGCAGCCTGAGACAGCAGCAGATTGAATAGAATCCTTTGACAATTTCCGGTAAAGGGACACATATGCCTTAGAGGGAACGTCAGTGGAGCAAGTGCGGGGGAACACAGGTCAGAGTATCTTTTTGACTGAAACACCTGTACATGAATACAGAGAATATGACCAATAAACAAAATGAGGATTGAAATCATAAAGGACTGGGAAACACAGTTTTATGACTATGACAAAACTGAGCACAATGATGTGGATGAAAGGCACATGGAAAGGCCGGGGTATACTTTGTTTAAAGAAGCAAAAAGGAGAGTACTTGGGTGAAAAAAACAGAATGTCAAAAGGAGCACGTTGCTGGACTATGTTAAGGATGGCTGTGCCGTCTATGGTTCTGAGAATGTTCCCTCCTGTAGAGCGGTCAGGGAGCACTGAGGCAAAATGTAAGGTTGAGGGGCTCTCAGTTCAACAAATATTTACTGACTGTCTCTTCTATGGTGAGATCAGTACAAGCTGCAAATGCTGTCCATTGAGTGAGACCAGTGCCTCCCTGAGGTTGGCCCCTGACCTGCTAAGGGAGAGAAACTCAGCTATGATGGTCGCTGGTACCCAGAAGGGACAAATGACTACTCCACACCTATTGTGTACCAGCCATGTGGCATCACACCTTACTTACCTAATCTAGTTCTCAGCAGTGGTTCTCTGATCTCTGCATCACACAGGAGCAAAGGGGGAAATCAAAAACATTAATAAATGGTCTAAGGTCATGTTGGTAGGGGTGAATTGACCCCAAAGCCCTGGCAGAACAACCCAACCTCCTGCTGGATAAAGCAAGGTGTGAAGCACATATTTTTGGAAGCAGTAAAAATCTGTGAAGGCATTGCAGGGCAAGTGGCATTTGAGCTAAGTCTGGAAGGATGGATAGGATTTTGCAATAAGTGAGAAGGGGAAAGGAGTTGAAAGCAGAACAAAGGCACCTATGTAGGTAAGGAGCTGAGACAATGCATGGTGAGAGAAGCAATGGGAGAGCAGGTAGAGTGGACCGTCTGGACCAGGGTCACCAGAAAGCTGTGGGAGCTTTATCGCACCAGGTGACAGAGAAGATTTTTGAGGAGGGGACGGATCTGTGTTTTATTTAATTGCCTCTTTACAGAAATACAATGTCCTTTGTGTTTGGTGGGGGGGGGGCTGGAAAAAGAACAGAGGTACTGCAGAGAGAGAAATCATGTGCAAGAGGAAAGCTAAATTAAGAAATTGACAGTAAAACTTGAAAGACAATGGGAGTCTAGGCTGGAGCAGTGGGAGTGGATCCAGAATTAGCCGGTTCAATGGTGAAACTGGGTGGTTGATAAGATGCTGAATGGAGAGAGATACATTCAGGATGCCTCTCAAGGTAAGAACTTGGTAGGTACCACTCACTAATTAACAGAAACAAAAAAAGAGGAGGATTGGGTGAAGTGAATTCCATCTAAGTGGTACCCACAGAACATTCAGGTAGACGGTCTAGGTGACCAAAGCTCGAACTCAGAAAGAAGAGCAGGATTGGAGGTGTGGGTGTGTGAGATGACCAGTCCTTGGGGAATTGAAGTCAGGGAAGTGCAGGGGTTGGATCAGGAAAATCATATAAAGAACCAAGATGAGTGAACAGAATTCAGCACAGGAGACTGAAGGAGGTCCTGGAAGAGAACTAAGAACAAAGCATCCTGGGAAACAAGTACAGAAAGAGTGTCAAGAAAGAGAGTGGTTGGTAGCATCACATCCGTTTACTGATGGCTATAGCATTATAATGATGTAATTTCTTTTAGCACAATACAATAATATAATATATATATTTCTTTTTCACATGTTGGTTCTGTCTGTTGACCACAGCTCAGTATACACCAACACCTAGAGACCTCTACCATGTCAGTGCTTCTCAAACTTTATGTGGACGTGAATCACTGAGGAGCTCGTTAAAATACAGATCCCAACCCAATAGGTCTTCTGTGGAGACCCACTTCTGCATTTCTACAAACTCCAAGTGATTCTACTCGTGCACGAACCCCATCTGTATTTCAAGGTGCTAGACCAGCTGTTGCAAACCTAGGCTACTTTAACAAGAATGCCACAGCCAGGTCAAAGAAAGTTCTGGCCTCAACAGGCTTTGGGGATCAGGATGCAATTTTAAGACAAGTGGTCTACACACAGAACAGAATATGAAGCTGTGACATCTGAAGTTTGGTATGAGCACTGGCAAGCTTCACTTGCAAAAGGCAACTCAGAGAAAAAATTGGCAAGTTGTCTTCCAATATGTGAAGGAGAGAGCCTCAGTTTTTACAGAGGTCAAAACCTGGACTAATGGGTGGAATGTGCTGGCAAATAGATTTGTTTTTTGAACTGTCTGAAGAAATCCTGACCCAATGAGTACTGTCTTCCCTCACTGAATATTTTCAAATGAAGTTTTCTCTTTAAAAAATTTTTATTGATGTATAGTTGATTTATAGTATTGTGTTAGTTTCAGGTATACAGAAAAGTGAATCAATTATACATACATATGTATCTATTCTTTTTCAGATTCCTTTCCTTATAGGTTATTACAGAGTATTGAGTAGAGTTATTACAGAGTTGTGAGTAGGTCCTTGTTGGTTATCTATTTTACATATAGTAGTGTGTGTATGTTAATCCCAAACTCCTAGTTTATCCCTCTCCCTGACCTTTCCCTTTGGTAACCATAAATTTGATTTCTATGTTTGTGAGTCTACTTCTGTTTAGTAAATAAGTACAATTGCATCATTTTTTATTAGATTCCACATATAAGTGATATCAACTGAAGTTTTCAATGTAAGAACAGGGAGAAATCTCAGAAGGCATGTAGTTTAAACTATTCACACATTTAACTTATGAGGAAAAGCGGTAGAAGTTTATATGTAACACTCAGGTTATATTCGAACACTGGTTATTGTATTGGAGACTTGACTTCAAAGGCCATTTTTAACTGAATGATATTTTACATTCATAAGCTTGAGCAATTATGTACAGATCTTCATTCTAGGAACTAATTTTACAGTCAACTTGTTAAGCAAACAAAAAGGAAATTTAGTGGATTTTTTTTGGGGGGGTTGGGTTTCTGAGAAATATCAGGAATTTGCATCTATAATAATATCAGGACACTATCTAGGTACTTAAACATGGGTTACACGTGATTAAATAGCTGTGAATCATCTTATGGACCAACTGGAACCATGAGAGGTGATAAGAAAGTAATTTGGATATTGACTTTTAAATTTATTGCTTCAAAATTCATTGAACAAGTATCGTATGTGAGATCTTAGGGTGGTTCTTGAGGCTATTGATGAATTTACTTCTATGGCATGACTGTGGGACAGAGGGCTGCCTGTGGAACCTGTGGAGGAGAGGGCTGGGCCGTGCCCTGTCAAAGCACCTCAGAATCTTTGAGCCCAGAGTGTATCAGCTGTAACTGCAGGGTGACAAGTGGGTCCATTAAGGACTTTAGGCACCCTCATCATGTCTGATAGAAATAACGGTAGCCTACAGCAAGGTATCAGATCACACCAGTCAGAATGACCATCATCACAACGTCTACAAACAATAAATGCTGGAGAGGGTGTGGAGAAAAGGGAACCCTCCTACACTGTTGGTGGGAATGTAAATTGGTGCAACCACTATGGAGAACAGTATGGAGGTTCCTTAAAAACCTAAAAATAGAGTTACCATATGATCCAATAATCTCACTCCCGGGCATATCTCTGGAGAAAACTCTAATTCAAAAAGATGCATGCACCCCAGTGTTCATTGAGGCACTATTTACAATAGCCAAGACATGGAATCAACCTAAATGTCCATCAACAGATGAATGGATAAAGAAGATGTGGTACAAATACACAATGGAATATTAGCCATAAAAATAATGCTATTTGCAGTGACATGGATGGACCTAGAGATTTTCATACTGACTGAAGTAAGTCAGACAGAAAATGACAAATATCATATGGTATCGCTTATATATAGAATCTTAAAAAATGGTACAAATAAACTTACAAAACAGAGATACAAAGATGTAGAAAACATTGGATTGACATATATACACTAATGTGTAAATGGATAACTAATAAGAATCTGCTGTATAAAAAAATAAATAAGATAAAATTCAAAAGAAAAAGAAAACAAACTTATGGTTACCAAGGGATAAGGGGTGGGAGGGATAAATTAGGAATTAGGTATTCACAGATACACACTACCATATGTAAAATAGATAAACAACAATGACCTACTGTGTAGCACAGGGCACTGTACTCAATATCTTGTGATAGCCTATAATGGAAAAGAATCTAAAAAGAATACATATACATATGAATCACTTTGCTGTCACCTGAAACTAAGACAACATTGTAATCAGCTCTACTTCAATAAAAAAGTGATTATATAAGAACAGAAATAGCAGTAGTCTGGCGATGGAGGCACAGGGCTTCATGATCTGTTTTGATTCCAGGATTTTGCTGAGCACCCACGGTCTATGTTTTCCTAAACAGACATCGGGCAACATCTTTGATCAAGTTCAAGAGTAAAAGTGAAGCTTGTTTTACAGAGAGAAGAACACAGGTTTTGTTTATTCACAGGCTAATTTTAAAAGCAGATGCAAGTGCAGACACAATAGTTGCCTTCTCCCAGGAAGAGAAACCAAATATAGACCTCATAATTGTCTTCAAATGTTTTTACATGTCTGTGTGTGATGCCAAGTAATTATTCCGTCATGGCACATTCTCACTTCCTGACTCAATCTCCAGCTGCAAACATCAAGATGAAAAACTTTCCACAAAGGTAATCATTGCAAAGTATTGAAGTAGTTTTGGATAAAAGTTTAGAAACAAATCACTCTGATTTATTACCGTGTCAGTTGACGGCGGCAAGACATACGTCTTGTTAACAACTATTTGTTTGCCTTTATTCCACGATGATGACACAATATATTGTCAAAGCAGATATGCCTTATGCAATACAGGAAAAATTTGATTTAGCAAATCCCATACATTAAGCCATCCAAATATACGATGGCAGTCAAAAATTCATTGGTTGAATTATCACATCTTCCAGAAGACTTCTAGAAATATTCACCATAGGATTGGTCAATATGAGCCTCTTCATCTTCTGCTTTTTGCTTCTGGTCAGTTTCTTCTCAAGGTAGTCAAGTCCAGTAGCCCCTCAGGCTCCAGGGTTTCCAGGAGCTAAGCTGGAAGTGATCCCAGCTCCCTCCCTCCTGCTTCTGCTCAAATGCTGGCAAATCATGTTTTCAGATCACAGCTTTGGGACTGAAAACAAGGCACATCAAATCTGGTCAATGAATTATTCATGTATTTCCTGTTCTCTTTGTAATAGATTTCGTTCCAGATACATATGATACATAGTTGCTGATCTCTGAACACTCTGAAATTAAGACTGCCAGTCTGGAAATTTAGAAGATAAGCCCTACCACACATACTATCTTGAAGAAAATAGCATCTGCATTAGGAGATATTAACTTTATTCCTTGTGCAGGTTACTTGGAATGCATCTTATTTTCTGGATTTTTGAGGGAATTGCTCCTTAAAATTTGTCTATTGCTTATTTTTATTAAATATATAGACATTTTAGTTATACCAGAAACTAGGTTATTTCATATAAATGATATTTTATTTACATCTCTCTATCTGGGATGTCATTGGAGCTAGTTGTCTATTGGTAAGTCCATCAGGTACTTCTTTAAATAACTGTACTAAAATTGATAATTTTTTCCCCTAGGATTTCTTTTAACAGGAAACTCATATAGTGTTTAGTGGGTTGTCATGGGTTTGACTTATATTGGAGGTGTCACTTAAGGAGGTAATACTAAGCTCTTTAAACAGAGTAAAATTTTGTACTTCTTAGTAAAGTATTTACTGATTAAATGGATTGAAGACCATTACAAAATTTATAATACTTTGGCTTTTTCCTAAACAGGAGATTAAAAAACACTTGTACAGGGCTTCCCTGGTGGCGCAGTGGTTGAGAGTCCGCCTGCCAATGGAGGGGACACGGGTTCGTGCCCCAGTCTGGGAAGATCCCGCATGCCGCAGAGCGGCTGGGTCCGTGAGCCATGGCCGCTGGGCCTGCGCGTCCGGAGCCTGTGCTCCGCAACGGGAGAGGCCGCAATGGTGAGAGGTCTGCGTACCGCAAAACAACAACAACAACAAACACTTGTACAGAATTTCAATTTAACTTAGAAAATAGTTGTATTTTTTTTCTACCTGACTTCTGTGGAAGACCTTGAAATTAGAACAGTGTAATATCTCAGTCTTTCTGAACAAATGGGCAAAATATCCCACCCACCTAGTACTGAGTAGCATTAATAATTTTAAAAATTAAATCTGCAGCAAGATTTAAAGACAGAGTTCAAAAGCTTTCACATTTCATAGTCATATAATATTTAGTTTCTACATATAAAATGGAAATAGCTTATTTCGGTAGCAAAAAATATTTAGGCAAAAATTAAATGATCATTAGAGTCACGATAATTTATGGTATTAAAACAGTTTCTAACACCAGGATAATAACAGTTAAGGGGAGCTTAATCTCAGAAACAAAATTCCAACAAAAAGTTCAGTTGCTAGTAGCATCCAAGAAAGGGATATATTCCTGCTACATGAATGAGAATTTAAGAGTGAAAGAGGAGTTTATGGTGAGGCTTAGTATAATCTCCATTCCAACCCCTCTTTCCAGATACAGGACTGAGGTAAAATTCTAAGCATCCTCACAAATATGGCTAACTTTATAGAGAAGCAGTCAGAGGAGGTAGCATTATATTTTCTCTGTTGTGAGTATAAGGGCAAGGAGCAATGTTTTCTGGGGAGGCAGATGAAACATGGAAATCGGAGAGTGGGGGCTGATGCCCTCAGGCAAAAGGAGAGACTCAAAGTCTTTGCATGAGACTTGAATACGATCTGAAAACTTCCTCTCTCCTTTCCCCACTCCATGAAGAGTGGATGCTTTTCCCAGAGTGAATCCCAGCATGAGATATTTTACGAGGGAGCTGAGCAGAATTCTTTCATCAATACCACACTGTTTTGATTACTGTAGCTTTGTACTACTGTCTGACGTCTGGGAGGGTTATTCCTCCTGCTTTGTTCTTTTTCCTCAGGATTGCTTTGGCAATTCTGGACCTTTTATGGTTCCATATAAATTTTGGGATTATTTATTCTAGTTCTGTGAAAAATGTCATGGGTAATTTGATAGGGATTGCATTAAATCTGTAGATAGCTTTGGGTAGTATGGCCGTTTTAACAACATTAATTCTTCCAATCGAAGAGCAAGGGATATCTTTCCATTTCTTTGAATCGTCTTTAATTTCCTTTTTTAATGTCATGTAGTTCTCAGCATATACACCTTTCACCTCCTTGGTGAGTTTTATTCCTAAGTATTTTATTTTATATTTTGATGCAATTTTAAAAAGGATTTTTAATTTACATTCCCTTTCTGATGCCATCAAAAAGAATGAAATAATGCCATTTTCAGCAACATGGATGGACCTAGAGGTTATCATACTAAGCGAAGTAAGTCAGAAAGAGATATACAAATAACATATGATGTCACATATGTGGAATCAAAAATATGATACAAATCAACATATCTATGAAACAAAAATAAGACTCACAAATATAGAGAACAGACTTGTGGTCACCAAGGGGGAAGGGAGTAGGGGAGGGGTGGACTGGGAGTTTGGGATTAGCATATGTAAACTGTTATATACTGGGTGGATAAACACAATGTCCTACTGTATAGCACAGGGAACAATATTCAATATCCTGCGATAAACCATCATGGAAAAGAATATGGAAAAGAATGTATATCTGTGTATAACTGAATCACTCTGCTGTACAGCAGAAATTAACACATTGTAAATCAATTATACTTACTTAAAAAAAATCTGCACATTTCTCCAAATGCTTTCGACCTCCTTCCTCCACAAGAAAAAGAAAATTAAATAGAATATAATACCTAATCCTCAGACTGTAGTTCTGGTTGGCAAACAAGTTGTAGAAAAGTAAAAAAGGAGTCAAGAATTTACCCTTCCCACACAGAGTAAACAGTATTCTGGACGTAAACTATACATATGTAAATAATCAGAAAAGAATTAAAGGCATGGAGATTATATAAATAACCTAATGTTTTATAAAGAAAGAGGAAGGAAGGAAGGAAGGAAGGATGGAGAGTGAGAGAGAAAGTTTGTAAAGAAAAATAACCTAAAGAACAGAAGAAAATTTCCCAAGAGGCTTTAAATTATACAAGAGCTTATTAAAAATAGAAACATTAAACATTATTATTAAATGTTTCAATGTTTTGTATTAGTTAAATGTTTATTAAAACATAACATAAATAATAAACTACAGTGAGAATGGTTACTGAAGAGGTGGACCACATTGTCCAAGAGCTTATTTCCTCTTCTTAACAGCAAAATGATAGATGCTGACTGAACTAGAAGCAAGTGCTTTGCAAGTGATTCTATGTTTTTAACGTTTTCAAGAACATTTTTTCACAACTTTAGTGGGATTGTTTAAGCAGATTATATCTTGTGTTGATGAAACATTTTCCAAAGTACATATTTTTCTGTCCCATTTCAATTTTCTGTCCATAAGTTTCAAGTGAAGGTATACAGGAAAGTTTCACTAAAAAACAGCAAGTATGATATGACCTCCTTTTAAATGAAATACCTATTAGTCACTCTCGCCAAATAACGTTGCATAACAAACACCCTCAAGACCCCAGCAGCTTACAGCAAGAATTGTTCGTTTCTCACCCAAGTGCATGTGGGTTGCCTGGGCTCAGCAGGACTTGACCCCATGGCAGGGACTGGGTTCAGAAAAGCAGCAGGAGTTCTGGTCCAGGGTGCTCTCTGGAGCACACTCTTCTCCTGGTGTTGGCAGCAAAGACAGCAAACCATCTGCGCCAGCACATGGCACCTGTCATAGGTACTTTCCTCCTGTAGGTTAGAGCAAGACATGGCAAAGACCAAATTCAAATGGGAACATATAGCCATGGCAAAGGTACAGACATCGGCCACTACTACTGGGGACACAACTGAGTCCAGTAATCCCCTCATTCCACCCATTCACTTATCTATGCACTGACAGGCATAGATAGAAATGGTGTGGCCTAGGGTGATAGATTTTTTTTTTTTGAAGGGGGACTTTATTTCTTAAATGCTGCAGTATATAATTTTAAAAAAATACTGCACTTGTAATTAAAAAATAACTTAATTGAGATATAATTTGAACACAAAAATTTCACCCTTTTGAAGTGTATAACTCAGTGGTTTTTAGTATATTCAAATAACTATCACCACTATCAAATTTCAGAATATTTTCATCACTCCAAAGAGAAAACCTGTACTCACCAATAGTAACTGCCCTTTTACCCCCTTCCACTAGCCACTGGGAAAACACTAGTCCACTTTCTTTATGTATAGATCTGTCAATCCCGAACATTGCATATAGATGGAATTATACATTTTATGGCCTTTTGTGAATGGCTTCTTCTCCCTAACATAATGTTTTCAGGGTTCATCCAAGCTGTAGCCTGTATCAGTACTTCTTTGCTTTTTATTGCGTAATAATATTCCATTGTATGGATACACAACATTTTGTTTATCTGTTTATTAGCTGATGGACATTTGGGTGGTTTCTATTTTTTGACTATTATGAAAGATGTTGTTATGAACTGTCACGTGCAAGACTTTCAATTTTCTTGAGTATATACCCAGGAGTGGAGTTACTGAGTCATATATTAGGTTTGGGTTTAAGGTTTTGAAGAATTGCATCACTGTTTTCCGACGTGGCCACACAATTTTACAATTTGACCAGCAATGAATAAAGCTCCAATTTCTCCACGTCCTCACCAACACCTATTACTGTCTGTCTTTTTGATTCTCACCTTTCCAGGGGTGTAATGTGGTTATCTCATGATTTTAATTTGCATTTCCCTAATGACAAATAAAGTTAGCTATCTTTCTATGTGCTTCTTGGCCATTTGTGTATATATATATATTTTTTGAGAAATGTGTATTCAAGCCCTTTGCTCATTTTTCTATTGAATTATCTTTTTATTGTTGAGTTGTGAGAGTTCTTTATACATTTTAAATGTAAGACCCTAATCAGATATATAAATTGCAAACATTTTTTCACATTATGTGGTTTTTCTTTTCATATTCTTTACGATGTCCTTTGAAGCACAAAAGTTTTTAATTTGATAATGCCCAGTTTATTTTTTTGTCACGTGTGCTTTTGGCATCATATCTGATACATGATCACCTAAATCTAAGGCCCTCAGAATTTTCTCCTATATGTCTTTCTTAAGAGTGTCATATTTCACCTCTTACATTTAGGTCTTTGATTCACTTTGAGTTAATTTCTGTATATGGTGTGAGGTAAGGGTCCAAATTTATTCTTTTGTATGTGGATACCCAGTGGTCCTAGCACCATTTGCTGAAAAAAGAATACCCTTTCACCATTGTATTGTCTTGGCAGCCTGGCCAAAATCAATTGACCATAAATGTAAGGGTATACTTCTGGGCTCTCAATTTTCTGCATGTCTAAATTTATTAGACTTACCACACTATTTCTATAGCTTTGTAGTAAGTTTCAAAGTTGGGAAGTGTGAGTCCTCTAAATTTGTAGTTCTTTTTCAAGATTTCTTAGCTATTTTCTGTCCCTTGAATTTTCATATGCATTTTAGGATCAGCTTTCCTATTTGTTAAAAAAAAAAAAAGCTAGCTGGGATTGCATTTATAATCTTTTAAAATAATGAAGTTATTAATGTTAAAAGCTATATTTCCTACCAAAATACTAAATTTCTTCCTCAAATTTTATATAGATTTAAACTGAATAAAAATTACTATAATGCCTTAGGAGTTACTAAAGAAATTGGATTTGGTGTAGGTGGCTGTTCAAATGCTTTCTGAAGCAGAGTGCAAAAGTGTATAATGAACATTTTAATACACATAGGAGGAAATTATTGAACTAGATGAGTGCAGAACTATTGTTCCGTAAAGAGTGCTAGCACACGAAACAGAAAGACTCACAGACATAGAGAACAGACTTGTGGTTGCCAAGGGGGAGGGGGAGAGGGGAGGGATGGATCGGGAGTTTGGGGTTAGCAGATGCAAACTATTATATATAAGATGGATAAACAACAAGGTCCTACTGTATAGCACAGGGAACTATGTTCAATATCCTGGGATAAACCATAATGGAAAAGAATATGAAAAAGAATGTATTGATACACATATGTATAACTGAATCATGCTGCAGTACAGCAGAAACCAACACACCATTGTAAATCAACTCTACTTCAATAAAATAAATTAAAAACAAACAGTTGGAAATGCTGGATTGAACACAGTTCCACCGATCACTGCTCTTAGATTTCAGAGCCTCTTGACTATGCTAATGAGAGTTGTCAACTGCCCAGAGGGAGAGGCAGTGTAGACCTTCCAGGGGAGCAGTTGGGCTGTATCTAATCAGCCTCCAGGGGGCTGCAACAAAACTATGAAAATAAGTCAATAAGACAGAGCATGTATTTTCACTTTTTATTTGTCTTCCACATGGTTGGCCGCAGGGTAGGACTGCCTGGTGGAAAAGTGCCGGAAAGGGTATTGCCTTGGAAGAAGAGTCTGGGACCTAGATGGCTCCCGGGCAAGTTCAAAGGCAGGGGTCAGGTGTTGAAGATACCAGCCTGCATAGAGATCTACCTCTGAAACTGAGGCCGCCACCTGGAGGAGTGTCGTGTAAATTGTGTGGATCCACATGCCACATGGACCTGGGCTCAGCCCCTCTAGTATCAGCCATTGGAAGTGAAGACAAGAGTGGAAAGTTACAGGATCCCCGCCCACTGTCAGTTTCATACTACCATATAAGTTATCATCAAGCATTTCATTAACCACACGCAACTCCAAGCCATCTGCAATTTAATTTACCAACAATTACTATCAAGATGACTGGGAAAAAGAAAACTACTGCTCAAAAGCACTGGAGTCCAGGGGCAGGAAAGTCTCACCAGAAATGGTCACTTTTCTGCCTGTCTTTTCAATTGATACCAGCTTTTGCATAATAAAAATCATGGTAACACAAAAGTCTGTCGCTTTTATTTTCTTGGCATTTAGAGACAAATCTTTCAAACACACACTCAGTTTCTCCCCGAAACAGCCGCATTCTTTTATTTGGTGATTCAACACATTTTTAATTCAAATAGTCACCACTTAACCTAGGCACAATATTAAGCATTTTACAAGCAAAGGATCTGACTGATTTTCTTTTTAATTGCCAAAGAGTATAATAAGTGAATCGGTTAAAGGATATACTTCTGTACATAAAAATATTCATGTATTTATACAAGTGTATGGAACAGAGTTTAAAGACAATCTAACCGGGACATCACAATAAATAGGATGTGGTCCTGCAGGACAGCCAAGCATGCTTTGTCAGGAGGCTGTCAAGTCTCTTTTTTCAAGGTGCTTTATGTTCTACTGAGCTAGGCTCACATTTCCCAGAATAAGGGTTAGGGGTTAGTAATTCCTGGATCTGGATGCCTACGGGAATATGCTGCTTCTCGCTGGCGTCTCCAATAAGAGGAGTGGAAGATGACATATTTATTTATTTTCCAAGAGTCTTTGCAACTTATCAAATTCTATCCATTTCCCATGTCAATATTTTAAAATGCAGACTGATCTAAGCTCTAGCACCATACAAGAAGGAAATACATGTATTTTTTTTTCAGAGCAACAATATTTTATATCATCTTTGTCCCTCTGGCTATAACCATTCTGTTTAGAAAAATTTACCAAGCTAAAAATAGTTGATCTAGGTTGTCATAAAAAAGAATATTAAATACCTTTGGTAAAAATAGATATATTTAACAAGATTAGAAAAGCAAACAGTTATAATGTCAAAAGGAGACTATAAAAATGTACACAATAACACAAATAAACCAACTTATAAAGTGAAGATAAGGCCACTCTTCTTCTCAGGTTTTGTCTGTTCCAAACCGTGGATGGAGGTCTGTTCTTCTAAATGGTAGATATCTGAGTAAGAAATAGGGAAAAATCCAGTCTTTCCTATCAGTGTGACACAAGTTTAATTCATGGCAACACAGTTCTTTTTTAAAACCCACGTTGGTAGAACTTAGAACACTCTGGCTTATGCATGTGAATATGAGAAACAATCCCAGATTTCTGTGATTGTAGGCCCAGAGCAGGGGGCTTTAGAGTTAAGCAAGGTGACAGAACCAGGGGCTTAGGGGCAGTGTTTCCTGTGCTGACATGAACCTAGGCCACATCCAGACAAGAGACACAGACGCAGCCAAGGGCCCACGTGAGGACTTTGCCACTAACTAGGAATCTACAAGTTTCATCCTTTCACCGGTAAGGACTTTTCTCCTGTCGTGGGGCCTCTCCTCCAAAGGGCCGTTGCACAACCCCTAATTCTGCGTGGTATCTCCTCTCTCAGAACACGCTGTAAATCCTGAAGATGAAAGGGCCCTGGAAGCAACAGCCAGCCGGGATTGTGGATGGAGATAAGGCACGAGTTCTGTCGCAGTGGCAGCCCTGAGCCACCGCGAGGCATTATCCCCCGGGGTTCCCCCTGCACACGCAGTCACACTCTTCATGGTGCTCCAGGGCCACGTCCGTGAGCGACTTATGCAGCCCCCGGACGCCCGTCTTCGGTCTCAACTGAAGGACCTGAAAGGGAACGATGGAAACCACCTTTAAAATCAGGCCACGTCTGCAACTTCTAATTTCACGGACAAGGTCAATTTCAGACCAGAATCTTGGGGCCCAACAGCGACCTACACATTTTAATTTTTAACTACTGAAGGCAGGATGAACATACTCCCCCACCCCTCAGAGAAATCAGAAATGATCGTCATCACTGTATGAAAGGAAGGACCTTTTAATACCAACGATTTGGAAGGAGGCTGCTCAGAATAAAGAACAGTCCTTACACAGAGAACGGACTTGTGGTTGCCAAGGGGGAGGGGGTGGAGGAGGGATGGAGTGGGAGTTTGGGGTTAGCAGAGGCCAACTATTACATACAGAATGCATAAACACCAAGGTCCTACTGCAGAGCACAGGGAACTATATTCAGTATCCTGGGATAAACCATCATGGAAAAGAATATGAAAAAGAACGTATATATGTGTATAACTGGATCACTTTGCTGTACAGCAGAAATTAACACAATGTTGTGAATCAACTATACTTCAATAAAATCAACTAAAAAAAAAAAGAGCCGTCCTTAAATCAAAGACCCACCATGCCATGTCCTCTTTCCTTTATGCACCTAACTGTATTAGAAAGAATTTCACCTTGGTTAGGTGTCTTGGAACCACTAACACGCAATTCATTTTTCTGTTTGTTGGTTTCTTTCACTCATTCATTTATTCACACACTTAGCAAATATTTATCCTTGAAGTAAGGCAGGCAAGTACTGCGATGCTGTGAAAAGAAACATGGTCTGTAGCTGAGTCTGAGTCAATTATGCCGCTCATTAATGCCCTTGGCTAAAGGTCAAGTCCTCCATCAACTTGATGAGACGGATTACATGTACTTGGTAGACATCAGCCTCGGTCACAGCTAACTTTCTTCAGCTGGGTCCTAGTGCACTGTAGACGGTTTGGCAATAATAACAAGAATGTCTCTATTAAATGAAGTTATTTGCAGTTTGGATGGTTGAGATTCTTAACCAGAAATATAGCACAACGGACACTGATACTAAACACACCCTTTTCACACTGTGATGGAAGGACATGGCTATGTACTCTATAAGAGACTATCTGACGTATCTGATAAGAACTAACTACTCAATGAGTATTATTACATTTTAGGTCTTAGGACAGAAATGGTAAAGTTTTAGAAATTATGTGGCTTTGGCTATGAACAAAGCCTAGAACAGAATAGCACAGAATAATATGAAGTTGTCCAGTTTCTCTGCTCTCTGGGTCTGACACGGATAACCTCATAGAGCAACTTCTAAAAGATATCATTGCTGGAAATATCCATTAATCCAAAAAGGCAAAGGTCAGGTTTTATGACTGTCTTACTTGAAGATTTAAAAAAGAAAAACAGAGACTGGTCCCTCATTTGGAGTACGTGGTCATATCGAAGGTTAATTAGCTAACATTTTTTGAATGCTTATGGGTGCCAGGCGCTCTAATAATGTTTTTACATACTTTAACTCACAAGAATTCTATGAAGTAATTTACAATTATTACCCCTATTTTACATGTGAGTGAACAGAAGCTTAGAGAGAATGAGTGACACAGCCAGTATCTGTACTTTTGCCAAACAGAAATGATTAAAGTAGCAGTGATGGATACTAATTTCATCAAGACTCAGAATATTACTAGTCATACACTCTATTTATTTAGTAACTTTCTTCCTAGAGAGATAAACTGCAAAATCTTATGATAACAATGAGAAACAGTAAACTTTTAAAGATTTTCTATTACATTTACAATTCCAGAATAAAAATTACTAAGACTATTATGTTAATGTGAAACTGAACCCAATGAGTATTGAATATAGATCATGGGTTGGTACTGATTTCTTGTTTTTGACCAACATAAGGCAGTGTCAAAACCAACTTTTCTTAAGATGCTGGTGCTATACCTTAGTAGCACACTCGTGCTACAAATGGCTTCTGGAATGAGGTTGGGTGGAGATACACTGTGATATTGGCATAGATAATGTCTTTAATTCCTATGTCCACCTGTATACATTTTCCCAGTTGGCAGGGGAAAAATAACTATGAAAGGTAATGGTTAGAGAGGCCGCCATATACAGCCCTGACAGTCAGTGACACCAGGCTGCAATCCTACAGTCTTTCCTTCCTCTGCAGTGCTTATATAACATGCATTCACCAAATAAACGTCCCCTCCCCATGCCCAGTTGTCATCCACTGATACCTGTGGATATTTACAAATAGCAGAAGAATCTCATAATGTTCCAGTGATGTTAAGGTCTTCTACGTGGTGTGGAGGGGTGGGTGATTATTAGTGTTTTCTCTCTTAATTCCCTTTGAAAGTTTGGATTTTGGGAGACAAAGAGAGACTTGGAAGATGACCAGCAGGTCCCAGATAATGTTGAAGAAGAGAATTTGGTTTTTAGGACATAGCTTATGACACAGAAAAGAAACAAGGTAGAAGCACATCTCACAAAAATGTTGAGGAAGAGGTTCAAACTAAAATTACGAGTCCATGAAAAAATAATCCAGGGGAAAGCTAAAACCGGAGACTGCGGACAGAACAGATCAGGCACAGAAAGACCCATCAAGGAATGATGCCCAAAATTCTGGGCAGCATAGAACCTTGAATGATGGGACTCACTACTAGAATAAGGCAATTGAGTGGTATGTTTATTTCCCCCAAACAAAGAGATCTAAGCAAGAAAACACTACGTGTTAAGGAAAGAAGTGAAACTAAATATACGAGGATATAAATAAGGTGAAACTCATCATGCTGATTCAGAATGGAAAAAAGAAGCAAATATGTGTCTTTTGTCAGAGTCTCCTATAGATCTTTTTGCCAGAAAGGGAATGCCTTCCTAACTCTGGGCAAATTCATTAAATCTTTATTGATCATTTGCCATACTTTAATGAGGCTAGAACAGGGAGGAAGTAAAGATGAGTGAGACAATCACTAGCATATACTGAGGGCTTGAAATATGCCAGACCTCCTTCTAAGCCTTATTCATAATAAGGCGCGAGGGGTGACAGCTCACTTAACAGATGGAGAAATCGAGGCCCAGGGGACGAAGTAATTTGCTCCAAGTCACACAGTTAACAAACGTCAGATTCAAACTCTGGATGCCCAGCCTTGGAGTCCCTGCTCTTGAGTGCTACACTGTGATGGGATCTTTACTCTTAGTTCTCAATTTGGGAGAAACAAATACAAATAAATAATTATGAAATAATAAAAGTTATCTTATAGAGATATCTTTAAAGTCCTACACATTCACAGCGGAGGAATGAGTTATGCTGGGATTGGCAGGAAACTCAAAAGTGTTTCAAGGAAGAGGTAACATCTAAGTTTATACATATGTAAAGCTCCTGTCTTGCTTTTTTAAGAATTCCTATTTGGGAGACTGGGAAATTAAGAAAAAACATTTTTTTGTTTTTGGCTAAAATGGCTTCCAATAAAGAGTATCTGGTGACTGATACAAAGAATCAATCTTAATGATACTATTATGCTATAATATTATACGAAAACACTACTACAGTAATATCATTATATTTTATGAGAATTTTAAGTCTGTAAACTTATTTTTGATACAATGGTTGAACAAAACGCAAGGAAAATGCTAAAGGAAAGCAAAAGAGGGAATAACTCAGTTATATTTGTAGTGATACAAATGGATACACCTCAGCTTAATATGCAGGGAAACTGGTATAATAGAGCTGGATGGAAGAGAGAAAAATTAAAACTCCTAAGCTCTATCTTTGCTTCTGCCTTGTCCATGAAGTGAGATAATCTTTAAACTGAAAATTGGAGCAATGATAATTAAAAAGAATTAAAGCCCAAGATGGGCTTAACTTTGAATGAGTTAAATCTCTAGATCCAGATTAATAGTTTTCGATGACTTAAGAACTATTTTGAGTTATGTTTTCAAAAAATTTCACTTATTTAGGAGTAGTACCAGACTCAGAACTTACTTCCAAAATATAAGACTGAGAAAAAGCTAGGCCTCAGAAATCATGAATTACACCAAACAAGGAATCATTTTGTCATAGGGTAATTTGATGGTTAACAGAATAACTATCACAGAAAAATTTATAATTCCCATAGAAGAGAACTGAGATGATTGGATTGGAGATGTCTATGAGAAATATGGAATAGGTAACCATGTATATTTCTGCACACACACATTAGGGATATTTGTGGGAAACTTGCACTACATGGACATACAATTAGATAAGCACCTGAAGTTGTAAGTGTGGACATGCAGATAATACATATAATCAACCCCACCTGAAGACTGGAGAGGCTAAATCAATACCATTCTGGAAGAAGGTCAGTGAGTGTCCAAGCACTGACCATGGCCTTTCCCTGCACAAGAACTTTATCTCAGACTTTAAAACAGATACTGCACATTCTGGGGCAACTTTCTGGAGAACCCTAAAACTAATGGTATTTGAAAAGAAATTTACAAGTATAGGATGGGGGAGGATACACTTGATCTGAGGACTGATTCAGCTGCCCCAGAAGCATGATACCAACTCAGTATCTGATAAACTTGTTTAGAAAAGCTCTGGGTTTTACAGGTCATAGCAAGGTGAGTCATAAACCCAAGACTTGTTGGCTAAATCAGGTCCCCAAATACACCTTGCTTAGTAAGTCCCTGCTTTAGAAAGTTCAAAATGAAATGATTTTAGGTGGGGAAAGATCACCCCCGCTTAATTCCTACTCTCACCCTATTCTTTTACATTATGCCAACCAACTCTAAGATCTGCCTACCCTTTAAGGCCTTTTAACTTTCATGCGCTTTAGGGATGTCACTGAGCTGGACCCTGGGAGGCCTTCCCAGAGCAGACCTCCTGGCCTGCCTGGCCGCATGTCCTCTGCCTGTCTTTTGTCTGTAGAAAAACTCTAGTCATTTAATCAGAGAAATGAGAAAACGCAGAAAGAAAGGAAAACAGTATGGCAAGACAAAATAATAACAGTTTAGCCATTAAGCAAAGTCAAGGACCTTTAGTTCCTCCTCACGGGCTACAGATGATTTTCTGAGTCAGGTCCCTAGAGCTGTTTTGCAGATACTGAAACCACCACCAGGTGGAAGAAGTTAACTGCATGCTGCACACAAGCATGTAGACCCCAGCCTGGTTGGAACCAGAAGGTTGATGATGTGGACTCTTGATGACCTCACCACCAACCAATCGGAAGAGTGTCCACCAGCTGATCACACACCTCACCCTGTCTTTAAAAACCTGTCCCTGAAAGCCTTTGAGGAGTTTGGGTCTTTTAAGCACTAGCTTCCTCATCTCCTTGATTGGCACCTGCAACGAATACTGCACTTTCCTTCACCACGACCTGGTTCAGCAGCTTTACTGCCCCAGCAAGCAGACCCGAGTTTGGTTCGGTAACAAAACTACCACGTTAAGGGTTTCTTCTTGACTAGACTCCCAGTTCTCAGAGTAGCAACAAGCCGTCCTCTGGGCAGAGTGGAGCTGGGGCTCCTGCAAGCTCACGAGGACCTCCTCCTGAACAGGAGTGCAGGCCGTTCCCAGCACAAGGATCTTTAGACGTGTGTGGTGTAGAAACGAAAGTGGAGTATGAGGATGGCAGTCAACAGTCCTACTTTTATCCCAGACTGCCAGTTTTGGATGTCATTTTCTAAAAATTGCCATCTAACAATTGTCAGAGAATAACACCTTTAGGAAAAACCTGAGAGATTATCATAGTTTGCACATATTTTACAAAGGTTAAGTGTCCTGTGGATGGTTACAAGTTAATGGTAGATCTAGGATGGAAACAGGGACCTTGTCTGGAATCCACTGTTTTTCTCTCACTTAATCAACTGCCAACACAATATTGGGGAAGAGATGGGCAATCATGTCACATGAGTGCAGCTACCTGTTCAGATTACACAACAGATGAGGGTTTCACCGACATCTTCACTCACAGGAAAAATCATTTCATTTATTAAGTGGGTATTTAGTTTGTGTTATTCTTTTATTTAGCAGAAAAAAAATGAAAATGAATGAAGCCATATCCAAATGAAGTCGGGAGGTAGATTTTGGTTTGGTTTTGTGAAAATTAAAGTTTGTAAAAAACATTTTGTAAAAATTGAAGGTGAGCCATCAAGAAGGGATTGTTTCTGGATGTATGAAAGCTAGGTGCTTCTGGGGAGGACTGGAGGGGGGTGGGTATCACCGGGGATAATGAAAATTTGAAATGTATAAACTCTAAGTCCCCAAGGCTCTGAAAAACAATAATTACTAACATTTAATATTGTATTTTCCTTACTTCCATGGAATAAAGGGAAGGATGAAGAATCCATAAAAAGCTTAACATACTATTTGGGGCACCATGAATAAGAGAAAGTTATAAATGATGAAATAACAGGAAGTATAATTATGAATATGTCCCTTGGAATTTATGTGCCCACATTGCCCCAAATGGAAAAATAAATATTAAAGATCTTTATTTTCTCCAAAATAGACCATAATTTACCTCCAAGTTTGTCTTTAAAATATTTTCCCTTCATATTTTGAAGAGGTGAAAAGTTTCACCCATGTTCCCCCCTGGAAAAACACAGTTTCTTTTTTGTATGAGACAGAAAACCTCCACTGAGTACCCATGATGTGCTATCAGAGGACAAGCTTTCTAAATCCTTGATGTCTGGTTCCCTGAGTCAAGGTCCTAACTAAAAAACAGGGACTTCCCTGGTGGCGCAGTGGTTAAGAATCCGCCTGCCAATGCAGGGGACACGGGTTCGAGCCCTGGTCTGGGAAGATCCCACATGCCACGGAGCAATGAAGCCCATGCGCCACAACTACTGAGCCTGCACTCTAGAGTCCATGAACCACAACTATTGAGCCTGCACTCTAGAGCCCACGAGCCACAACTACTGAGCCCGTGCGCCACAACTACTGAAACCCACGTGCCTAGAGCCCGTGTTCCGCATCAAGAGAAGCCACCGCAATGAGAAGCCTGAGCACCGCAATGAAGAGTAGCCCCCGCTTGCCACAACTAGAGAAAGCCTGCGCGCAGCAATGAAGACCTAATGCAGCCAAAAAATAAAAAATAAATAAAATAAATAAATTTAAAATAATAATAATGAATGAAAACTTGAGCTCTTTGGTAAACCTTGGTTTTGTCTGCTCTGGTTTTCATGAAGACGACATCTCCCTTCTAAACCAAAATCCACTTCAGAGAGGCTGGTCTGTCATCTTTCGGGAAGGGAAAGGCTGTCCGTACCTCGTGATACTTCTTGGTGACTTTGCTGGGGACACACTGACACTCGCTGCAGGTATGCAGGCAGCACGCGCAGTTCCCGCCGCAGCGCTTCACCAAGAGACAGCCTGGCCAGAAGACGGTGTCGGTCCTCTTGAGCTCCTCCCGGATGGACACGGAGAAGTTGCGAGGCGTGCAGCTATAGAGCCGCACCTCCTCCTTGAGCAGGTTCAGGCCCAGCACTGCACAGCACACAGGGGAGCAGAGGAAGAGGCGGTCACGCTCTGAGCCTTGCGATTTCACCAAGTGCCCTCGCTCTCTCTCTCTCATACAGAAAGCTAGACATCTCCCGAACAATCGCCCCAATAAGAACCCTGATTATTTAACTAGGTCTTAGGGACATGCAGCTCGCAGGCTGGGCTTTCCGTTTTATGGCAAACAGAGCTTCCTTGTGACCCAGGGACGGATGAAGGGATGGCATTGTGCAGTGTTGAGGACGGAGCCTACAGAAGAGTTACCAGCTACAAACAGGAAACTTTCTAGAGAAAAAGGGGGCTACACCTTTTAACCTTTGGAAAAAAGTAAATGGGGGGGGCGTGGGAGGGAAGAATAGAATGTAAAACGAAAGCTTTGATGAAAAAGCAGATGCGATTTTTAGAAGGATGACAAGCTCCCGCAATGAATGAAGAACAACATACAAACACTTGTTGACAGAACCTTCTATAATCTTCCTGGCAACAAGAATCATAGAGTGTGAAAAGGAAATGAAGCAAATTAATTTCTGAAGACGGCTGAGTAGACCAGGAGTGGGGAAAAGGGCACGTTTTAAAGGAGCAGAAGTTGTTGGAAAGCACTGCTTCTGGCGTGTTGAGAAATTTTTGGACTTGGAAATTGAGCTTAACTAGACTCCTTTTCAGATTTCAATTCTCCTGGAGGGCAGAAGAAATGTCTAATTTATAACCACTGTCTCTATTCTTTTAGTAACTTGCTTAACTATGCTGTGTTTTATTCTTTAAGAGAGTACCTACATGTGAAGACCAAACCAAATATCCTTTCATTAGATTGTTGCAGTATATTCTAAAGGACCATTGTTATTAACTATAAAATGACACTGACTCAGTTAAATTATATCTAAATAACACATCATGTTTCACATGAGCTTATATAACATATGAAGTAGCTGATAATTATTAGGATAAGCAATTCTAATATGATTTTAATTTCTGCTTTATAGCTTTGTCTTTTTTCCCCTAGAAATATTCAAATCAAAGCAATTCCAATAAAAGTGAAGTTTTGAATAACATATAATTCATCAGAGCTTTCTTCCTTCAAAAACAAAGTTTTTATTAAAATTTAGGAGTACTATCTAAAATATACTAAATCTGGTTAAATACCTTTTCAGTAATATTGGCAACATTATAAATAATATTTTCTGGTTAAAGATAGCTTCAGATAATAATAATCACTACATAACCCAGTCTTAAAAATTAAGTGCCAACATTTTTAAATACTTTTAAAGTGACAATGTAATTAGGAATCAAATGCTTGTTTTCTTAGCTAGGTTCTTCTTGGGTATGTGGTCAAGTTTTTCTAAAATGTCAAAGGAAGCCAATGTAAGTATTTTCAAGAAATATATTACAGCTTATGCAAATGCAATTGTCAATTACAAGCACACATAAACCATATGGTTGAATAAAACCTTGGTCAAGTAAGGGAAACATGGAGGAAATGCTAATTCAATAAGTTCATTTCAACATCTTATTCAGCTAGAAATTATTTTTTCCAACTCAAGAGAAAATCACTGTTTTATTTGAGTATCTAAAGATTTCCCTTTCATCTGAAAAATGACCCTGTGACAGTAAAGCTTTTAAATATTTAAGAGGAAAAGAGTTCATTCTTTCGAGGGCCATTAAAGTGAAGCTTATCTCTAATAAAATTAATGAGATAATTAGGTTAAATGATGTCACGTATTTTACCTCATTTCATTTTGCCGAACCCTAACCTATGTCTATATACGTACTGCTGTTTCACTGTCAAAGCTGTATATGAGCTTCTTTGAATCTTTTCACTAGAAGTTAACATCTAGGCAAGGAGAGAGAAAACCTAAAACAAGCACACACATACAAAAGCCAGTTGCCAAAGTTTTTAATGCTTATTTAAGATTTATACTTCTTTAGAATGTGAATGAAGCTCTTAGCTTTCAAAGGATATTCATCTACCTTAAAGAGTTTTAAACATACTATTTCATGAAACTAGAAAATGAGTCTGTATATGTTAGCTTTAAAGTGTTTACTTAACCACAATAAAAGGTTAGATGGATTTCCCAAGTGAACCAAGTTATGATACCTGCTACAATGTGAAAATTTAAACAGACTTTCAACTTAGCTTCCACTCATCTATCATGTTTGACACAAAAGTCAAAAGCCCTTTTTAAGTACTAGTTAAGCCTGACTTAAAAAATATGGGTTTTTCTTTTCTGTAGTAGTAAGGTATGAATGAACATGCTGAACCAGAGGAAGAAAGGGAAAATAAAGAAAAGGAAAGACATTAACACAGTCCCCTCTGGGCTAAAAATACAAGTAAGGACTTTACATTTAGCATATGTTATTTGAAATTTATGCTTCCTACTTCTAGGGCTTCAAACACATCTAAGCATCATTAGAATAAGTCACGTGACTATGATTGGTGTCACAAATTCTCCAAACATTGGGTAGAACATCTAGTCAAAAAACAAAGAGAGAGAGAGATAGATCATGCACCAACATATACATTTTAATAACTTAACTGTAATAATGTGGAAGTTTCCCTCTGCAAAACATTTGTGAAGTAAACTTAGCCTTCAGATGCTTTATTTCCTTTTCATAACAACCTCCTAAGACAATACATGCATTAGCTTGTCTTTCTAAAGAATGAAGATTTGAAGCCTGTCGTCAATAAAAATTGTTTTTCTAATGCCTATTTTCTTGTTCAGATTCATAAACATTGCAAGTTTTCCTAAAGAGAGTAATACTGATTGAAAAAAAATTATGATCACATTTTACTTTGTCAGTGTTCATTCTTTTCAGAAACTTAGCCCAAGGATATTCTATTAACGTAATGCAATCTGAGGGTGGTCTTTCTAAGATGAATGTGGTAATGCTGTGATATGTTTATTCTGTGGAAAATCTATCTCAATCTCTAATTAGAAGCTTTTAAATGTTTTACTCCTCCTTCCCTTGTAGAAAGACTCTTGGGGGGGGGTTGGTTTTGTCTATAGAGATATTATCCCACACCTGCATTTTAGTTTATGTAGAGTTCCAAAAATATACACTGCTTTGCTCACACTTATTTTACGCTTAAAAAGTTAATAGTTTTGGCAAACTGCAAAGGGCTTCAATTTGGAAAGCGTTAAATGAATATTTGAAAGATCTGGTTCAGAGCTGGGCCTTTTAAATACACCCTAGCCTCTGGCCAAATCTTCACTGAGCACCATGTAAGAGGTTCAGGCATAAAGGCAGGGATAGAGGGGAGATTTTCAGGCTCGTATCATAAGATCGGCTGTCAAAAAACTAGATCTGAGCTCAAGCCAGTTGACTCCCTCTGCTTCTTACGGATCCACGGGATAATCTACCTCAAATTTGCTAACAAAGGCTCTATTCAGGGGCATTTCAGCCAGCCTTGCAAATCTTCATCTTCCCGTTCCTAAGTGGGAGGGAAAGGAAGTGTTGTTGTTGGTGAGTTATTTATCACGATCACATCCTATAAATATGTAACTGTTTTCAGCATCTGGACAAGATTCAGCTGCCTCTGGACAAGAACAGTGATTTCCAATATCGCTGAGAGGAAACCAGGGCTGCTGGTCCAGCAGAATACCATGCTGGGCAAGTCCAAACATGATCTGCTGAGATGTAAGTCCTGATCAGAAGGGCTGCAACTCTTAGCAGGAGAGGGCAGGAATCGGGTTTCTTTCTGACCAGTCTGATGCAATCTGCCCCTGTGAGTCGCTCAAATTAACTAAAGACTGTGCTTTCTACAGACTTTCTGCAGACTGTCCTCCATTCTCTAAAGGGACCCTGGGTAGATTTCAAAGTTTCTGACAGACTGAAACAGATTGTCTGAGAGCTTTATAACTACCCAGTTACATTTTCATTTGTGTTTGAGAGGGATGATTTCTAAGTTTAGGGTGACTAGGAAAGTTACCTGACCTGAGAACAGATTCAGCGAACATTATTTCCAATCTCTTGACCATGTGGAATTAAGTTTAATTATCAACACTTTCACTCTTGAAGGGAGATGTGCTCATAGAATCAAAAGTGATCATTTCAGAAGCATATTTACATAGAAAACATTATCATGGTGTGAGTTCCTTTAGAGCATTATTTTCTCACAGTGACTTCTGTCTTGGAAACTACAGTTCTGTTTTCTGGGGAGCCATTGTTATTTTTCATATTATTTAGAAAAGTTTCTAGGCTTAGGAAATGGAAATTGATATAATCCTGACTCATGGGGTCATGGCGGATACGGATTTTAATAGAGCTTCCCCCTTTTCTAGCCCTAAACCTGGTTTAGCAGCTACGATAATCTCTCTTGAATCTCTGAATCAATATACCCCAAGTACTAAGTTTGAATAAGCAATGTTTCTTGTGAAATGTAGCCCAGGACTTCATCAAAATGATATTTCTGAATGAAAGAAATAACAGGAGTTTTCAACAAAAGCATCTCTTTTAATCTTCCAAACCCTCCTTTTATTTGTATTCTTACTTAATATGTAAATATGCTCAAATGTTAAGAAGGTGGATTATTTAAATTTATCGGGGAAGAATTTTAAACTCTCCTCATTAGAAGATATGGCAGAAGAATCTGAAACATTAGCTGCTAAGAAACTTAAATGAGGTTCTAACCTGAAGAGAGAGCTTACCTCTGGATTTTCTTCCAAACACAAAAGCCTTGCCCAGCAGTTGCCAAGTGGGCCTGTATAGATCTTCTAAGTCCAGCTGCCATCTATCTGGTTCAAGATACCGAATAAGATCTTCCAAGGTGCTAAAGGCAGTTACAGCGTTGTTAAGCAGGTCCAGAGGCAAAGCTGCAGCGGGCAGCACGGAAGGACTCACAGCTTCTGTCAACTGCTGAAAGTAAAACGAATCCAGTGTCAGACGGCAACCGTTTGAAAAAAGACGTGTTCCTTCTGGACTCACGCACGAGGTTAGATATAGGCAGACTAAGGCCGCAAACACCTGGAAGTGAAATTGTATTCAACCCCAGTGAGGAGTAAACTACTCTGCAAAGACTTCATGCAGATGAACTTGGACGGAGTTTCTGTGGGAAAAGATTTTCAATGGGCAAGACATTCACTTTCGTTACCACAAACCATGGTTGGTGTGGGTATCTGTTGTTTACACAAAACAGAAGATGCCTCTGTGGTTCAGTTATGGACTTAACAACGGAAACCTTAAGAGAGTTTCCCAAATTTTTCTTTTGTTTTCAACTTTTCATCCTCCTCATTCTGGAAAATCACCTGGGAGTTATACAAATGTGTGTCAGAGGAATTAAAATTTTAATGTAAAGTAATTAACCCATAAAGAATAAGAAAAAAAGAATATAAGTGAAAAGCTAAAGCATTTGACGTTGGAGAAGAAGTTGTTAATCAAGGTAGAAAACACCCAAACCATAAAAGAGAACTTTGATAAATTTGCCTAAATTTTTTGTAATAAACAGTTAAATACAGACACTGGGAGAACACCTTGGCAAACCATATACCTGTCACAGGACAGAGTATACGGAAAAAAACAAACTCAATAGAAAATGGACAAATTCCAGACAAGAAGCTTGAATGGCCACTAGACATATGAAAACATGCTAAAATTCATTAGTTATCAGAGAAATGCAAAACAAAATGTGATATTTCACATACAAAGAAAGAGATACTATTTCACTTATAGGAGATTGGTGAGCATTGAAAGGAAAGGATTGCCAAGGATGTGGGTAAATTAGAAGTTTTCTGGTCTGCCTGCAGAAGTGAGAATATGTTGGTATCACTGTAGTTGATGTAACTGATGTACACAGGATACTAAAGTTGAAGATGGATATGTCCCATGTCCCTGTAATTCACTTTTGAGGTTATAGCCTTTTATTTGTGCACATGGAAATATGTGCACATGAATATCAATTCATCACAGTGTTGAAAGGGAGAAACACCTTGTTCAACACAGTGTTGAAAGGGAGAAAACCACCTAAATGCTCAGGTATAGAGCAATGGATTAAAGTACACTATTTTAAAAGGCAAGCACCAAAAGGAGGTAATAATTTCAGGAAAAGTTCATTAAGAAACACCCTCCTCCCCTCCCCGATTTTCAAAGTGGACTAAAAGTGGGGAGTGGTAGATTAGAACTGAAATCAAAACCGGCAAAATAAATCCAGGAACAAATGCTCCACTTAATTTTTAAAATTTATCTATTTGCTTATCTGCAGAAGAAGAAGAAAAGGGAATAGTATGGAATAAAAGATTTATGTTGACTGATGTTTATTATAGTAATGTTTATAATAACAGAAAGTTGGTCACAATCTAAATTTACAGTAGTGGAATAGTTAATGACCCTGCAGTCATAAACTGAAATAGTGGGACAGGCATTAAAAACGAGGCCCTCTAGCAAGATGTGGAGCAACCTAAATGTCCATCGACAGATGAATGAATAAAGAACATGTGGTACATATATACGATGGAATATTACTCAGCCATAAACAAGAATGAAATAATGCCATTTGTGGCAACATGGACGGACCTAGAGATTGTCATAGTGAGTGAAGTCAGTCAGAAAGAGAAAGACGAAAACCATATGACATCACTTATATGTGGAATCTAAAATATGACACAAATGAACTTATTTACAAAAGAGAAACAGACTCACAGACGTAGAGAACAAACTTATGATTACCAAAGTGGAAAGCAGGCTGGAGGGGGAGGATAAATTAGGAGTTCGGGATTAACATATACAGGATATTAGATATAAAATAGATTAACCAACAAGGACCTACTGTATAGCACAGGGAACTCTATTCGATACCCTGTATTAAACTATAATGGAAAATAATCTGAAAAAAGAAGATGTATATATATGTATTACTGAATCACTTTGCTGTACAGCAGAAATTAACACAACATCATAAATCAACTATACTGCAATAAAAAAAATGAGGTCTTCTAGGATTTTTTTATTAAAAAAGAAATGCCTAATATGTAGTAAATGACAAGAAATTCAAGCTATGTAAACATAGCATTATTATACCATGATTTCAAAATACATACATTGAAACAAAACAAAGAAAAATCAACAGCACCTAAAATGTGGAGTGTTCATCTATGGTTTTAATGAGAATGGGTGATTTTCACTTTCTTCCTTATACCTATCCATATTTTCAGCATTTTCTATAATAAGTATGGATTCTTTCTGAGATCAGGTAAAAATGATAACATTTGCTATAATTAAAAAAAAAACTATCATATCAGCTCTTCCTTTTCATCCTCATTACTCAGATACAGGGCAGACACTGAAAACAATGGACTATATTTAGCAGTCTCTAACTTTGTCTCCCTGCCTTTACTCTTTCTTATTCCTTTTATTCTATGCTGCATAACCCTGGGTTAATCTACCTAAAATAAGTTATCGCTGATCACGGGATGAATTTGGACAAATGCCTAGAGTGATTTCTCATCTGGAAGATAAAATCCAAATTCCTTACCCTGCACTCAGGATCCTCACCACCTGACCTTCGCTCACCTTTTGCATCTAATCCTCCACTCATCAAAGACAGGCACATTTTGTCCCAATCAATCTAGTCTCCTCACTGGCTGCTGCACATGTCATATTCCTCTGACCTTGACCTTGCACTTCTCCCCATGCTAATGTTGCTGCCCCACTCCCATGGGCAAAACTCTCCATCTTGTGATCCGCATAATAAATCTTTACCATTTTTAACAGCCTTTCTTGAAACCCAATCCATCCATGAAACCTTCCCGTGTAACAGGGCCATTGCTTCCCCAAACACCTCAGTTGGGTCAATTTGGAAAAGACCCTCTCCAGACTCTCCTGTGGGCACATGGCTTGAAAAGCAGAGGCTATTTGCTTTTCAGAAAAAAATCAGAAAGAAAGGACATCCATTCTCTGGGGCAGACACAGCCCCTGCTGGGACTCATGGCTTTGTGGGTCCCGAGCCCCTCTTGCCCATGGTGGTAGTGGGGCTTATAGAGGATAATCAGCAGAAATGAATGTGGCAGCTTTGGTCAACACTGATTTCATTCTTATTTTAAAGATCTACTTTCAAGAATGTCAAGATTCTGGCTAAAATATTAGCACTAAGATGTTTTTCCATTATTCTATCCAACTTTTAAGAGTAGAAAGCACATTTAATATATTCCTCTTTACTACCAGAATGTTTTTAATTGTCCAAGAAATGCAATATTGCTTTGATAGAGAGTACTATGATGACTGATAAGTATAGTTTGGATATAAATAAGCAATTCTCTAATAAAAGTGTTCATTACTAATTTAACCAATTTGGTTAATATTGATTAAATTTATAATGTGAAAAACTTGATGCAACGGTTTTGCAAATTTTTAAACTATAAGCCAAAATGTGTATGTTTATGTAAAGCAAAAAGAGTCAGTATTATTCAAAGGATAACTGAGTTATGACCGTGATGATACAAAACAAATCAAATGTGTCAATCTGCACACAGAGGGTAAGTGTATAGAAAGCCTATACAAAAAGTATACAGTATTCATTAAAGTATCAGAGTGCAGATGTATATTGTAGGCATGATATCAAATTGTTATTTATGCTCTGGGGTTGGCTTAATTTTGCTTCCACTTCTGTTGGAAATGTATAGAGCATTCCTTCAAGAACAATGAAAGTTCCAACTGAAATGAGGATCCCTGAGATAAAGTTTAAAGTAGTTACACAGAAAAAGAAAACAAAATAAGTCTGTAACGTTGGACAAACAGAATATGCCCATCTTGGGTTCAATGAAGTATCAGAATATCAATCCCCTCAAATGACAAGGGGAAAAAAAAAACAACTTGGCAAATGTTACTGCATGCAGATAATTGGCTGATGTTATAAATCTCCACACTTTTAAATATTTCAATTAAAATAAGACAATGCTTTAAAAAGATAACCCCATACACACATACACACAGGCGCACACACAGCAGTCCCCACCCAAAAGAAACAGGAGGGGAGAATTAACTCACTTCCTCTGGATTCAAAGATTCAATCCCGGGACAGAACAGAGGAAGCAGTGCTTTTCTTTTTTAAGGGCTTCCTCATGACTGTCACCCACCCACTGGTTCAAGGAACAATCAAGTTGTTCACTTTTGAAGTTCTGCTTTTCTAAATTGTCTAAAGGGATTTTTCAGAGAAAAGGGGGGCCTTGGAAAAAAAAAGTTAGAGGGAAAAATATCTTCTACTTTTTTTAAGCCTTAATTTCTCCTCTAACTAAGAACTCCTCTTTCTGGTACAAGCCTAGAGGCTTTGCTCTCATATTTAGTGTCTAGAAAAGTCTACCGATATCTTTGCTGTGTAAAAGTACTTACGATTGGGCTAAGTGCCTCGAATTGAATTGGATTTGCCTATTCCCCACTCCCCAGCTCTCTCAGTTGCCATGAAAATAGATGCTTATCACTAAGCTATGGGTTGTGCTGGCTATATAGTGGCTGCCAATGTTCAGGAAAAAAAAGCAGTGTTTCTTGGCTTCTGTAATGTACATAGCTAACTAAATCAATACCCCTGCTTCAGTAAGCCAGAGAAAAGCTTTTCTGCTATTCTCTTCAGTGCAGCAGCAATAACCTGGGTGGATAACCTAATCCTAGTCTAGACCCTTTTGGCTATATGACTTGGTAAGGACAGATCCTGAAAGAGGAGAAAAGAGCTGTGAAATCTCTATGCAATGAGTTGTCCTGTCAAACAATTTCTAGAATGTCAGGACCGTGTGTAATGATCCTATACAAGATGAGGTCTTTTTAATTCCTTGGTGAGGATCATTCTGAGTGCCAGCATGACACGAGTGAAGAGCCCTGATCAGGAGTCGGGGAGCCTGCACTTACCCCTGAAGCTACTACATCAGGAGAGGGAATTTCAGCAAATACTGTAACCCATGTGAGTCTCAGTTTTCCCCTCTGTGAAGCAGGGCTGCTTAAACCCAGTGACCTGTAAGATTCTCTCCATCTTTTACATTTAAGAATTCCATGTAACTGTGGGATACAAGAGGGTCCGTTTTCTCCACACCCTCGCCAGCACCTGCTATCTCTTGTCTCCTTGCTGACGGCCATCCTAACAGGTGTGAGGACATATCTCACTGCGGTTTTGATCTGCATTTCCCTGATGATGAGTGATGTTGAGCATCTTTTTCATGTACTGTTGGCCATTTGTACACCTTCTTTAGAAAAATGTCTGTTAAGTTTCTCTGCCCATTTTATAATTGGATGTTTGTTTTGTTTGGTGGGTTATTGAGTTGTATAAGTTCTTTATACAGTTTGGATATCAACCCTTGTCCAGTACTTGGTTTGCATACATTTTGTCCCATTTCACAGGTTGCCTTTTCATTTTGTTGAGTGCTTCTTTTGATGTGCAGAAGCTTTTTTAGTTTGATGAAGTCCTACTTGTTTGATTTTGCTTTGGTTGCTGGGCTTTTGGTGTCATTTCCAAAAAGTCCTTATGAACCATTAGTGGGAATGTAACTTTGTTTAGCCACTATGGAAAACAGTATGGAAAGTCAGCAACAAATGAAAAATAGAGCTACCATCTGATCCAGTAATCCCAGTTCTGGGCTTGTAAGAAGAAGAAATTTGTAAGAAGAGGTCCTTGAAAAAAGAGGAAATTTGGACACAGATACGCACAGAGGAAAGACCACATGAAGACACAGGGAGAAGGTGTTCGTCTACAAGCCAAGGAGAGAGGCCTCAGAAGAAAGCAATCCTGCTGACACCATGATCTCCAACTTGCAGCCTCCAGAACTGTGAGAAAATGAATTTTGTTGTGCAAGCCACCCAGCCTGTGGTACTTTGTAACAGCAGCCCTGGCAAACTAAAACATGCTGTCATGGAATTCCCAACTTCATATCGACCAGAGCAGCAAACGAAGGTTAATATTATACCGTGTCCATTAAGTCATTTTACAAACATTTATTAAAAAGCCCATCATGTGGGTGCTGTGAGAAAACCGACCAAAATTCTTGCCCTTGGGAAGCTTAACCTTTACAAACCAAGTATTTTGTTTCACAGGAGAGACTTTTTCCCTTTGCCAAAACAAAGCCAAACTGAGAATTTGCTGTTACGAATCACATAAGCAACTCAGCAAGGATCAAACAAATCCTGGTGAGTGTGGACCATAAAAAGGGAACTTAATATGAAAGAAAAACTGAAAAACAAACATATTTCTACTTTTATTATTGAAACATAATGGGCAGCCCATGTGTTTGGACAAAGTAAAGGCCAGGGTGAATCGGTGTTACAAGCTCAAGACAGCAAGTAAGTTTCTCTGTTGACTTCTCCAGGTTCATTTAAAAAATCATTAGTGGTTTTGTATTTTCTTACGGCTACGTAGACACCTTATGCATTAATTATCATCTTCTTTTTTAGAAAAAGAAAAGCTGACTTCCTATTTGGAATAGTACTACCCGAACTGCTTATAATTCCACAATAAATACCCAGCTTGAGAAAACCGCAGCTTGTCTTTCTATTAGTATTTCTGCGGTGAGTGCAAATTTAAAAATATAACATTGACAATGAAACTTCCCTGGACAAATACACACACACCAATGTTTACCTTGAGTAGCATAGCAACTGCTGCAAAATGTTTAGGGCCTACGGAGATTTATGCTGCAGCTTTCCTAGCCAAGGCATACAGGACATGTCAAACTGATAAGGGGGCTTCACTTCATTCATACCTAACAGAAGGGTTAGGAATGCGGATTAGGTTTTACTGTTGTAGTTATTGAAAACAAAAGAACAACAAAGCAATCACCCAGGTGTGGGAAGAGAAGAAAAAAGAAAAGTTCAGCCTTGCAGCCTTGCTTTACATCACTTTGAAAGGTGTCTCCAGTCTCCGTTACACCATGTCAAGCTGATATATTGAATATAGGGCTGCCTTTTAAAGAGCTTAAGAAGCAGACAGGGCCTGCAGACAAAAATTTCTGCCAGGAACGACTGACGGGCAGTGCTGTAAAGACACAAGAATGCTCTGGAACAATTCATTTAAACACGCTTCTTCCTCCATTCCCCCTGCTCTTATCTGAATCTGTCCCAAAAGTTATCTGGGTTATGTTTTTAAATGATTTTAAAGCCAGCAAAGAAAATCAGATGCTTGCATTACTACTCCAGAGCAGATGTTTTAATACTGTGTGGGTGAGGCAGATTATATATTTAAGTGAGAAATCCTAGGGAAAGTGGCCAAGTGTATTCATGTCGTGTCTTAACACTGAGTGGCGCTTACTCAGAGAGCATGGCAATGGAATAAACCTTGATTTGTCTACACAGCTGATCCCAGCGACCGTCCAGGCTGAAAAGGGAACTATGTTTACCCTCCAGCACTTAAAAGCTGTCACGTCAAGGCTCAAACCTGAAGCTGACCTTCCCGGAGTTTCAGGGTTTCAGGCGAACCCTGAGTAGCAGCTGTGTTCTGTCTGGGCCCAAATATGGGGAAAGAGATGGCTAGCTTTGTTAAAAATTTCAAAAGAAAAAAAAAAAAGACGAATGGTTATGTTATAAGCACAGTTTCTTACTAAATTAGTGGATGAGACTGTTACTGGCCCAGAGTTCCTTTCAGTGCGAAACTTGAGATCCACTGCCATCTGACTAGACTGTACAAATTACAACACCATTACCCAAACTCCTGCCCACCTAAAGTTCCTGGCCTGAGGTCACCCCATTTAAAGGGTGGAAGGTCTCCTGGAAACCAGCGCTTTCCCGGGACAGCTGACTGCGGGCTGGTGAATCAGAGTCAACACACACAGTTTTCCACTTCCTAGGTAAAACTGTGAATTAGCAGTAATGATCCAGACTGAAAGCTAGGATTCCATGGGACCAACTAAATAACACGGCACCAAGGACTCTTTCCACAGTGGCATCTGCAGGTGAAGCCAAAATGAAGGGTTCTTTCCTACTGAGATTGTTGAAAGGATTCCTCTGAATCAAAAAATGTGACAGGCCCTAAAAAGCTACTAGCGTTTGACGACAAAGCACCACGCGACTTTTTCCTTAATCTTGTTGTATTGAATGCTTGCGGATTTGCTTTGTTTCAGTGCTCAAGAAAGGACCGACAGGAAGGCACTTCACAGGAGACAGAAGGTGAGCTAAGAACTGTTAGAAGAAAAACACGCCTTCCTCGAAACACTAGAATTAATGTGCACCTCAAACCATAAGATTAAGGCTCTTTCTTACAGAAATTTCTCTTGCAGCTCCATATTTATTCAATGCATCATTTAACAGCCATTAAGGGAAATTTTCGGAATGCTGGGAATCTAGCTGAGAAATGGCGCCTGTATTGGTTGATATTTTCAATTGTCTATTCAGTAAGCTTAATAGTCAGAGAAGACCCTCAACCTCATTCAGATTTTATATGGGTGGAAGACTTTATTTGGGGCAAGAAACAATAGTATAAGTTATTTATTTTAAAATGGCTTGTCAATATAAAGAGTGTGAGCAAGTAGCTGAAACTGGGAATAGTAATAAAAAATCCCTAAGAAAGTTACTTTGAGGGGAACAATAAGATAATCTAATGGAAATAATTACCATGTACATAAAGTACGAAGGTCCCCGATGATGCCTCACACCTCAAGGCTGAATCTAACAGTCCATTTTCTGTCTTCAAGCTGACACCAGGCTCTGCAGACTTGCTTCCCACTTGGACAGATGCTTCTCCTTAGCTGTGCTTGCTGGGTCCACCCCACCTCCAGTCTGTCCATGCTTGGACCTCATGTATCTTCTGTCTGCGTTCCTTCCTTTAGTGACCTCAGAGTTTCGAGGCACTCCCTCCAGCTTACACTCTACCACCATCCCCCTCTCTGTAACCTGTACCCTGTGCTTCCTCAGTAAATGGACCCCATTGTGTGGAGTTGGTCTTTGCTCCTCTCCTGTGCCTTCACCCCACATCCCACCTTATCTCGGCTCTACCATCAGACTAGGGCTAGAATCTGTGATCATCTGATTTATTGTAAGAAATATGGATTTGGTCTTCATCCTGCTTCTTCAGAGTTCCTAAAGCCCTTGGAATTGCTGAAGTGATGAGAGCAATAAGGGTGTCTTTTGTGGTGTTAAGGAGATGACTCTTGACTGCACCTAAGGATGGGGGCTGGTTGCCAGGAGAACCAATCAGGTGAGAGGGGTTTGAACTTTCAAGTCTCTGGTCACCCCTCCTGCCCCCTTATCCACCACCCCCCCCATGCCCCGTCAAGGAGGCAAGAGGACCAGGTGGGTGAATCCAATGCCAATGGCCAATGATTTGACCAATCAAGCCTATGTAATGAAGCCTCCATGAAAACACAAAAGGATGGGGTTCAGAGAGCTTCTGGGTTGGTGAACAGGTGGAGATTTGGGGAGAGTCGTGCCTGTATGGGGCACAGAAGCCTGGAGCCCTTTCCCCATATCCTGCCCTGTGCATCCATCTGCCTGTTCTGAGTGATATCCTTTTAAAAATAAACTGATAATCTAGTAAGTAAAATACTTCTCTGAGTTCTCTGAGCCATTCCAGCAAATTAATGGAATCTGAGGAGGGGGTCATGGGTCAGAGCACAGGTAGCAATCTGGATTCATGACTGTCAGCCGGAATTGGAGGGGATTGTTGGAACCTCCCATGTGTAGCTGGTGGGTCAGAAGCCCAGGTAACAGCCGGGGCTTGTGCCTGGTCTCTGAGGCCGGGAGGAAAGCAGTCTTGTAGGACTGAGCTCTTAACCTGAGGGGTCTGAGTTGAGTGGAAGGTGGTTCCCCCAGCTGGTGTTGGGACACTGCTGCCAACACTGAACTTGGTCTTGGGACCCCCCGAAGAGGATCTGAGCGCTTTTCACCACTTCTACTGCTGCCATCCTATCATCCAAACCACCACCTGCAATAGCCTTCTAGCTGGCCTCCCTGTTTTCTTTTGCCTTTCCCTTTGCTGACTGAATTTACACAATTCTACACCAGATGGTCCGTAGGGTATAGTAAAAATACTAATTTTTAATTTTCCAGAAATATATATCTGCTTTTAAACATTATACTTTTACAGAACAGCCTTGTTTGAGAGATGCAATAGATTACTCACAGTGGAGCCCAACGGGAGAGGTTTGTACAGATTCCATAAACCTCTGTACACTCCTTACGCCTCCTGAAATCTGCCCCTCCCCTCCCCTCCCCTGGCATCCTTCCTTCCATCGGGTGGAAGGCACTCCCCAGCCCTCCTGCAGAGAGTAGATGATGGAAAAGATGGTCTCTTCTTCAAAGGAGGGGAGCCATACCCACCGACCAAAGAAAATGGAGCATTTGCGTAAATTACACAATGAACACTTCCTTTATGTGTTTCTCTGTAGGGGTCAATGTTTCAAGCAGGGATGATACTACCTACCTCAGAAAGTTGTTTAAGAATTAAGTAAAACAGTATCACTAAAAATTTTAATAAACAATTAAGCCTTGTACAGACTTAAGAATTATCATGTACATTTTAACTGTATATTTCATCATCCCCACTATGTCAGTTTTACTCAAGATAAATAATTATCTTTAAAAGTTTAGTTCCTGGGGACTTCCCTGGTGGCTCAGTGTTTAAGAATCCACCTGCCAATGCAGGGGACACGGGTTTGAGCCCTGGTCCAGGAAGATCCCACATGCCGCAGAACAATGAAAAACGTGCGCCACAACTACTGAGCCCACGTGCCACAACTACTGAAGCCCGTGAGCCTAGAGCCCATGCTCCACAACAAGAGAAGCCACCGCAGTGAGAACTGCACACAACGAAGAGTAGTCCCGGTTCACCGCAACTAGAGAAAGCCTGCAGGCAGCAACGAAGACCCAATGCAGCCAAAAATCAATCAATAAATCAATAATTAAATTATAAAATTTAGTTCCTGATTTATGTTGTTTTGTGCTGTATGGAGTGACATTAGCTATTTAGTCCATGTTCATTGATACCCAGCCCAACACTCTTATAACACTGACACGGCTTGCCCTGCACCACAGGGAAAACCTTTGCTCAAACTTCTTTCTCTCCTAAAACAGATTTATATTCAGTAGCTGTTCTGGGGAGTGAAATGGACATTTTAGAACAACAAGTTCAGTAAATGCACGTCTAGGTATGTTCATGGCCATGAAAAACTCTATGCTGAGAAACTTTAAAAAAATGCATAATAATGTTCGTAAGTAACATCTCTAGTTTTCAGTTTTCTGAATTCATATTCCTTGCCGAAAAACTCTTTATATGAAATGAGACAAATAGAAACCCCACGAAAAGCACAGGATTTCACTAGTCAGGCCCACCGTGTAACAGTATCTTAACTACAGTGTATGGCCTTGTATTAAAACAAACTTCTATAAAGTAACTAGTCAGCATGCAGTGTTCATGTCAGCCATGGAGGAACATGAAGAACAATTATTTTATCGAGTGTGAAGTCATTGTCTTTCGCAATTTTAATCACTCCGTGACATTCCTATTATGCTACAGTCTTCAGTGACTGTTCACACATCCCAACATCTCCCAAAAATAAAAGTATAAGCAGTTATATGTTCTTTCATCATATTCTTTAGCGTTGGTCACTGCACTAAAATGAAATTGTGTCACGTGGTCAGCATTCTGGGCAGGTCAAAAAAAGAATCACACAAGGCGAAAAAAAAATTGTGAAAAGTTGCTACCATCATCCCCAAATACACCTGAGATGCCTTTTCCTTCTGTTGATATAAGCAAGACATAGCTTTGAAAATAGGGGCAGATGAAAGTAACATCATTCTGCAAACTTGACTGTACGACTCAGGTGATTTCAGGAAGTGATGAAAACGAACAGCCACGGAGCTTCTGATGGGCAAACCTACGTCTGTGCGTAAGGACTGCAACACCATTTAAAAACTAAGTGCCAACATATATACAGTGGAATATTACTCAGCCATAAAAAGAAACGAAATTGAGCTATTTGTAATGAGGTGGATAGACCTACAGTCTGTCATACAGAGTGAAGTAAGTCAGAAAGAGAAAGACAAATACTGTATGCTAACACATATATATGGAATTTAAGAACAAAAAAAATGTCATGAAGAACCTAGGGGTAAGACAGGAATAAAGACACAGACTTACTAGAGAATGGACTTGAGGATATGGGGAGGGGGAAGGGTAAGCTGTGACAAAGCGAGAGAGAGGCATGGACGTATATACACTACCAAATGTAAAATAGATAGCTAGTGGGAAGCAGCCGCATAGCACAGGGAGATCAGATCGGTGCTTTGTGACCACCTGGAGGGTGGGAGGGTGGGAGGGAGGGAGATGCAAGAGATATGGGAACATATATATATATATATATATATATATATATATATATATATATATATATATATATATATTTATATATATATATGTATGTATAACTGATTCACTTTGTTATAAAGCAGAAACTAACACATCATTGTAAAGCAATTATACTCCAATAAAGATATATAAAAAAAAACAAACTAAGTGCCAAGAGAGCAACTGACTCTGCCCGAAAAAATCAGGGGAGACTACAAAGAAGAGATGAAAGTTAACCTAGAGCTCAAAGAACAAGAAAGCACTCAGACGAGGAGGAGGAACACTTCGGATATTTACAAAGAACCTGAACTGGGAAACCGAAAGGTGTTGGGTTAAAAGGAAGAGGAGGGCAGCAGAGGCACTGCCGTCGGGTGGGAGAGCAGGTGGTGGAGGGTGGAGAGACAGACCGAAGTCTGATCAGGACGCCTCTGTGTGAGCCAAGCACCACAAGCAGCAGGAGAGTGAGAGACACTGTAAGAAAGGTGGGATACGGTCACGTTTTTTTTTCTTGGTTTTTCTATGTGAGGAGGTGCCCTAGATTGGGGGAAAGGGCGTGTAGAGTCTGGCGGAGCCATAAACAAGGCTTCGGGCTTGAAGCTCTGCCCATGCTGCTTTCCCGCGATGGGAATTGCCTTGTTCCCTTCTGCACCTGGCTCCCCACTGTTCATCCATGAAGACTCAGCTCATCCAGGAGGCTGTCACCAGCCAGACTTCTCTCTCCATCCACTATCGCTGGGCTACCTGCCCTTCTCATATCCCATGTCTCTAGCACCACACTGACTTGAAACGATTGCACATCTCCTTCAGGGCAGAGGACAAGCCTCATGTCTCCTGGATAATGTTTTGGTTTTATTTTCATTAATTAATTAATTAATTTATTTATTTTTGGCTGTGTCGGGTCTTTGTTGCTGTGCGTGGGCTTTCTCTAGTTGCAGTGAGCAGGGGCTACTCTTCATTGCAGTGTGCTGGCTTATCATTGTGGTGGCTTCTCTTGTTGTGGAGTACAGGCTCTAGGCATGCGGGCTTCAGTAGTTGTGGTTCGCAGGCTCTAGAGTGCAGGCTCAGTAGTTGTGGCTCGCAGGCTCTAGAGTGCAGGCTCAGTAGGTGTGGCTCGTTGGCTCCGTAGTTGTGGTGCACAGGCTCAGTAGTTGTGGCTCGTGGGCTCTAGAGCACAGGCTCTGTAGTTGTGGTGCACGGGCTTCAGTAGTTGTGGCTCATGGCTTCAGTAGTTGTGGCTCGTGGGCTCTAGAGTGCAGGCTCAGTAGTCGTGGTGCACAGGCTTAGTTGCTCCGCGGCATGTGGGATCTTCCTAGACCAGGGCTTGAACCCATGTCCCCTGCATTGGCAGGCGGATTCTTAACCACTGCGCCCCCAGGGAAGTCCCTCTTCTGGATAATGTTGATCCCTAATGGCTTTTAGGGTCTGGCAGAAATATATCAACGGAACGCCAAAGAAAGAGTATATGCTATGAACTGATACCCACTGTGAGGAAGGGAAAGAAGGGTGTCAAAGCACTTGACTGTGGTTGCATCAACGGGATCTGATAGCTGATGGAGTAGAGGGAAAGGGGGGAAAGGGTCCTGCATGACCTCAAGTACTTCCAGCTTCAGAGAGTGGGCTGCCCATGACATACCTATCCAGGGTACACAAAACAGGTAAGGATGGAAGAAACAAAATGTTCAGGTTGGGGCATTTGATGGAGAGGATTGGTGGGGTGTGGACACAGCCACCTCTCCCTGACATCACATATGCAGGACTGGCCATCGATGGAAACTGACAGTTATTCACAGGTATATGTTGGTTACAGCCATGGACTAAGAGTGCAAGAAAAATGAGAAGACTAACAAGGGGAGGACATCGGGATTTCCCAGCACTTCCCCACTGTGATGCTGAGGCAGGGGAGCTGGCACTGGTTCCCAGAATACAGGCGTCAAAGGGGCTGAAGGGGGCCTGAGGCACCAGTGGTTCTGCGGCGAGAGAAGAGAGATTTGACAAGTGAGGTGGGCAACATTAAAGTGACGGAAGGCCAAGGAGAGGGATGCTGACAGGCCACTGTAGTCGCTAAATAGGTGGCCTTCTGTGTCCTCGGATTTACTGACCTTTCACTGAAGGAGGTAAGGAAGAGAGAGGGCCTTCCAGGGAAAGGAGCATCGGTTCAGGAAGTGAGGAGAACTGGGGTCAGTTGGACAGTGAGAAAGAAGAAGAAAGAATAGTGGATTTATGGGAAGGTTGATTACAAGGCTTAATAGAATAAGGGGATTAATCTGTTGTATTTCCAATCAGAATACAAGAGGCCTAATGAAGAAGAGCAACTTGAAGACAGAAGAATTCATATCCACTGCAGGTAGAGAGAGGGCAAGAATATTCTTCCCAGAAACCACAGGGAAACAGAGTAAAATGTCACAGCATCTCTGAAGGACAATTGGATGGTATTTTCTAAAATCTTATAAGTTTATATTCAGAAATTTATCCTAAGGAAATAATCAGAGGTATAATCCAAGGATATATTTTGTAGCAATAGGATTAGGGAAGAGTAAAATTAAAATGAAATAAAAACTTAAATGTTCACCAAAGGAAGATTGTTAAAAATGGGATTATACTGTATGTATGAACAACGGTCCTCCATACTGTCAATACTTTTCAGCGTACATATAACAGTGTAGAAATGATCTCTAACAGCATAGGGATAAGATTGCCCCTGTGAGTTAAACTATAAAGCAAACAACAAGTGACATCACACATAGGCTGAGAGAGAACAGGAAGCCTGAGATCTCCTTCGTTGTTCCCTAATTTCAGATTAATAAACATCTAAAAGTAGACTCTCTGGGGACTTCCCTGGTGATCCAGTGGTTGAGAATCTGCCTTCCAATGTAGGGGGTGAGGGTTCGATCCCTGATCAGGGAACTAAGATCCCACATGTCGCGGGGCAACGAAGCCCGTGCGCGGCAACTACTGAGCTCGCACATTCTGGAGCCTGCACGCCGCAATGAAGAGCCCGCGCTGCAATGAAAGATCCCCCATGCTGCAACTAAGATCTGACGCAGCCAAATAAATAAGGAAAGAAATAAAAAGAATCCTTAAAAAATAGCAGACTCCCCGGTCATCACCCTGATAAGCAGGGCACCTCCTGGATGCATGTATCTTCCTGAACGGAAGCAGGGGCATTGAAGGAAGGGGGTTACTGGACAGATTTGTCTGTAAGTGAGAGGGCTTAAGAGTGTGATTCTCAAAAGTGCAACAATCACACGTATAAAGAAGGTAAAACTCTTCCCACCAGAGTCAACTAACGGGGTTACTAAAACAACCAGCAGATTTCTGCACTAGAATTTCTAGACTACTCAGGAGAGGCCAAGTCACAGTTGAGTTTATTAAAGTTCAAGGTAAATGTATAGATATCCTCCCACATTTTTTTCTTTGTCTTGTCCTTACCCTGCAACTCTGCTCTACCGACCTTTGCCCTAAGCATCCTGTGGTCTGGAACCATCTTTACACCCCTCACCCCTACCTTGCTCCCTAAAAATCCTCATTATTTCAGCTGATTTCAGAGAGAGGACTGAGGGACTAAAACATGTAAAAGTGTTAGTAAAAGCTAACACTTTTACTCTATAAAAAGTAGATACAACCACAATTAATAGCATCTTAATTATGCAATTAGGATAATACATATACTCATTCAATTATTTTTATTTGCTAATTTAGGCAGCCCTAGTTGGAGAGTTTCAAGCAAAGGCATGTTATTATTTGAATATGTTTGAAAAGGGTCATACCCAATGCTGTGCTGAAAGCAGACTTCAGGAAGGCACTTAGCAGGTAATGCCAGTAAAATCCGAATGGAAACATTGAGGAGGCATGCGGATGTTCAAAAAAGGGTTTTAGCTGAGACACAGGGGCTGGATGTATAAATTTCGGAGCCAATGGCTTCTGGATTGTATGAAAAGCCATGCGATGGGCTGAGCTTGCTGAATGAGTGAGTTTTGATGAGGAAGAGGTAAGTATCATGGCTTCCAAGCCTGGATAGAGAGGTCCTGATTAAAAAAAGGGGCATGACCCTAGGGATACTCCCATAATTCTATGTCCAAGGAAGAAGGGGGAAGCAGTAGAGGGAACTGAGTTAGGAGGAAACTGGAACGGGTATGACGATCTAGAAAGCAGGAGAAAAAGTGTTCAGCAGGAAAAGATAAAGGATCAGCTGTGTCCAGCACTGATGACAGGTCTGATCAGAGAATCGGACACTCGATCTAGCAATGCCTGTACGACAGCATTGTACATGGGGCACTCCAGCATCCTCAGATTTTGGTCCCCAAGGGGGTCCTGGAAGAAATCGCCCTAGACCCTGAGGGACGACTGCGTGTGTTCTTTGGAGACTTTTCAGGTGTGATTTTGGTAGAGGGAGGGGGTGAGAAGCTTGAGGAGGGTGAGTTGCGGAGAGAATAAAAACAGAGACAGCAAACACAAAGGGCAGTTGAGAGGCGCTGCTGGCCGGAGAACAGACGACAGGATTGGTAGTGGGATGGGGACATGGGATCAGGAGAAGGACTTCTTCTTAATACAGGAGAAATAACAGCCTACTTGTATGCTGAGGGACGTGGGCCAATAAAAGGTCAAAAACATTAAGATGTTGCAAGAGAGAGAGGGGGGTGCTGGAACCCCCCCAGTAGATGCAGATAAGAGGGAGGGGTCAGGCAGGCATAGGTTCCCCAAGGTTCCCCCAAGGCTGCAGGAAGGAGGGCCAGGTGGGTAAAGAGCAGGCTGAAAGCTTGTGATCTCTGATATTCTCCTTGTGAAACAGGAAGCAGAAGCATCTGAGAGCGGGGAAAGAGGAAAAGATGCTCAAGGTTTTAAAAGAAGGTATTGTCCAGTGGAGTCGTGGAGAGTGGGACGGAGGGCGGACAAAGCAGGTGTAGAATGATTGCCCAGCAACACAAGAGAATGTGTGAATCTAACCTAAATGCAGAGATTATCGTACTGAGTGAAGTCACTCAGAAAGAGAAAGACAAATACCACATGACATCACTCACATGTGGAACCTAAAATATGACACAAATGAACTTATCTGCGAGACAGAAACAGACTTACAGACACAGAGAGCAGACTTGTGGTTGCCATGGGGGAGGAGGATGGGGGAGGGATGGATTGGGAGTTTGGGGTTAGCAGATGCAAACTAGTACATATAGGATGGATAACAACCAAGGTCCTACTGTAGAGCACAGGGAACTATATTCAGTATTCGGTGACAAACCGTAATGGAAAAGAATATGAAAAAGAATATATATGTATAACTGAATCACTTTGCTGCACAGCAGAAATTAGCACAACACTGTAAATCAACTATACTTCAATAGAATATTAAAATAAAATAAAATAAAATAAAATAAAAGCACCATCAGTCAGAATGACAACAGGGTTTCCTTCCTGGACTCCATGAAGGGTGTGGGGCATGATCTTGGGGTTGGGTGTTTCCAGAGCTTACTTACGTCAGGTGCATTTGCCAAAAGTCACCAGTAAGGGGTCAAAAGTAGGCACACACTGGGCTGATACGGGTGGAGACCAGCCCGGAGCAAACGCTGAGCAGAGAGGACACAAAGAAATGGTTAACTCAGGGAAGAATGTCACGGGTCCAGAATCACTGCACCCTCCCAGGTGCCCTGAGCTTCAGAATGCTGTTGCTGAGGCCCTTTAAGAACTTGACTAAGATTCAACAAGAGTCGACGCTTATCTATTTTAGAGATTTTTAATGACAAACTGATACAAGAAGTTTTTATGAAAACATTCATTTCAGTATCAGAAACTCAGCCAGGCCCAGACTCCTTAATTGAATTGAGCATCTGGCTAATTTAGTCATCACTGTGAATTCAACGTTACCTCTTATTCAATGTGAAAAAATGCTGAAATTCCATTTCTAATTTTAATCATTTTCTAAGCAATGCACTTCAAAGAAGGGTATCTGGTTAAAAGTATTAACTTCATGGCAAACTTGAAACTTTGCACATAAGCAGTATAATTTGAGATAAATCAGCTTTAAAGACTTTCACTTAAGTCCGATCACATGAATATTCATGCAGTGAACATGATGCCACTTTTTCTGTGTTTCACAAATGGTTACTTTAAAATGATTTATCTTTCTAAATGTCTTTCCTAGTCACTGATGTGGAAATACTTTCCTGCTTCTGATGATTTTATGCAGAATATATGGAAATAATTATATAGTGGTCCCAGCAAAACTGTGGTTTATATGCTCTGATCAGCTGTCATTTCAGCTTTGCTACTGCGACTCACAGGAAGTGGTTAGTTTTGTTCTGGGGTTGAAAGTATAGAATTATATATTATATATTTGTTGATGCTGGGCTAACCTCTTTCTTTGATATTCAGAGCATGGCATAATCCTGTATCCACTGAGTAAAGCAGTTTCTCAGAGAACTTTGGAAATACTTGGGTTTTACTGAGTGTACAACTGCCACCTGAAAGCACTGATTTCCTGTGCTAGCCAAGCTGGATGAAGTTGGTCTGATGTGAGGTTTTCCCTCTAACCCAACATACAGTGCGGACAGAAAAATGTAGGAATCTTAAACAGCAGTCCAGAAAAGAAGTTTTTCTGATTTCACTAAAGAGTAATGTACAAAATAAGGGTAAGGCCCATACTTCTTCACTTGAAAACTATGTACTCTGAAATGGTCAATGATGTACACATTGGCTTCTTAAAATATTTATATAAAATTTTACATAAGACAAGAGACTCAGAGAAACCAAAAGTATCTACGTGGGATGGGGGTAAAAAGGTTGATTATGAGTACAAAATACATTACGACCACCAGAAGGCTGTGGGCTTTTTGCAAGCTCTTCATGGACATAAGTACACACACACGCACACCATCTAGAACCACTGACATTTCTCTCACTGAAAATTAGGTCACTTGAGGCATGGCTAACAAACAGAGAAACTGAAGAAGCTGAGGGTTTATAGCATCTGGAGCAGTGAATATAATTTGTTATAAAGCAAAAAAATAAATAAAAAATAAAGATGGAAAAAAATAATAATAAAAAAAAGAAAAAAGAAAAAGACTGGAAAAGATATTTTGAGGCAACACAGCATCATGGAAAGAACATGGAATTTTGAATTCAAAAATCTAGGCATGGACCTGGATCCACCCTGTATTATTGGTGGGTGTGATCATTAGCAAATCATTTATTTTCTCTGTGTTTTAGAGTATTTGTCTATGTGCCAGGGATAATAATAATACATAAGCCACCTAATTTGCTGGGTTGTTTTGAAGCTCAAATCAGATAATGTGCATAAATATATTTCATAATCTAACAGGTGATTATGCATTACTAGTGATGGAGAAAGTCATAAAATTATTGCACGCGGTTTCAAAGGAAAGATTAGGACCAGTAAGAGGGAGTTAAGAGAACAAAGATTTTTGCTTAATATAAAAAAGAAATTTCTAAAAACAACACTGTTTAAAAGCAGAGTGTCCTCAACAGCTTAAAAGACAATGAATTCATAAGTTTTGCATCAAAGTCACAAAGTCATTTTGTTTGGGAAACAAAACATTTTTGAACCAGATGGAAGTTACGCAAAATTAATATATAGGGGTCTTCCACGTTTGAAACTCTATGAACTTGGTTAGACTAAAAATATTCAAATATTAATAATACAAAGAATCTTTGCCCTAAGTCGGCCACCAGGAGCCATTGCTTTGTGTCCTGCAAATCCTACCCATCCCAAACTTTCTAAATAAAAATACTAATTTCAAGAAGTAAGCACAGGAATTTGCACCAATTATTTATTGAGATTTTAAAAATCAGTTACCTGTGTTAAAATAAACATGTTAATGCATGTAAAAGTATTGTGTGACTGGAAACTTACATGATATTAACCTAGGTATAGATACTATGGTGCTTTACTGAGAAATGAGCAATTCAGTTAATTAACAGGGTAGGAACTTGGACATTTTTATATTACTTCATATAGCCTGAATCTTTTTTCCTGTCTCGCTTTTAAACTTTAGTTCCTAAGTAAGCATCAGTCTCACACCTTGAAAGTGACAGTGATTTCTTGGGCAAACCACCAAGGTTTTTCCCAGGATCAGCATTCTGAATGGGCCCAGGGCTATGCCTCCCTGGCTTCATGCTCCAGGACTTGATTTATTTACAACAGAATACAGAGGCTGGCATCTTTCCAGCCAGTGCTACTTATGACAGTGCTACTGGCTATCATTGGAACACCTGCCTGCCACCAGAACACCCATGAAAGATGTACTTATCACTCATTCATCTGCTTAAAATTTTGGAGTGTTTTCTATGAGCCAGGTACCCTGCTAGGAAGTGAGACTATAATAGCGACTAAGACAGTTGTGCAGGGCAAGGCATTTAGATGAACTGTAGTGATCCCTGAAAAAAAATAAAAGTATAATTATTATGGTTTATGTTCAATTTGTGATACCGTAAAAATTAATAAACAGAAAACTCAATTAAAATAGAGTCACAAGGCCAGAAGAAGGAAGTCTCATGCCCTACAACTAGCCTAGCCCCACAGGAAGAAAAAGTCTATTTGTTTTAGATCAACAAAACATTTATAAGGAACTTTGAGATTTAAAAATGACCACATTGAGCTTGACGTGCCTTTAAAACATCCAAGCCAAGAGGCCTCGAAAATGAATTTTCTTTTTTATCAAGAGTATAGTAACAACAGTTTTAGGAAAGCAAAAAGCAAAACAGGAAATAATGTGAAAAATGAAACTAAATGATGTAATAAGTAAGGGTTATTTAAAATAAGGCTTGAGTTCTGAAGAATTGACTCACATGTTGACTGGGGGAAAGTCTCCTAAATAAAAAGCAGTGCCAACAAAGATTTTATAGCAGTTGAATAAATCTTAAAAACAAAGATTTATGTATTAATTATTTAGCTTTAATTATTAACTATTATGTAATGCCCAATAGAATTGTTCTAAAAGTAGTAAAATATGTTAGTAACAGTAACTTTACACAGATGCAATACAAAGGCAAATCTTAAAACAAATTAAAAATGTGCATTCACTACATGGTACATATAGCTACGGTAGAAACAATGTAATACCCTGTCTGTCTTGGGCCTGAAAGCCTAATCTACATTTGGCCATCAACTTTCAAATCTATTCTAGGAAGGCCTGGAAACTCTGTATGCCTAATGAAACCCTCCCGTTTATTATTCGTAGAGATCAAAAGGGGTATGTGAAAAGCAGTTTCACCATGGTTAACATCTGTAAATATTTCCTCTCAATCCCAAGGGTCAAGAAAAAAAGTCTAGCATCTTTGCCCATACTTAAAACAAATGTGACAAGAGACTGAAATTCTTAATGTTCTCAAAAGTAGAGCATTGATAGGAAAATGATTCAGTAAGTATTAATATCTGTATGATTTAGATATGGATAAAAGATTGAAAAAATGCAGATTTCATTGGAGCCATAATCCAAATATATAAAGAAAAATACAATTGTTATGAATACAACTTAGAGTAAGAATAAAATGGCAATGTTGTGGGATGCTTGAGACAATTTGGAATTGAATTAAGACCTAAAAGTCACACTCCATGCAAAATATTTTGCTTTACTTATTTAGCATTACATAGGACATTGTTCTAAGAGTAATAAAAGATGTTAGTAGCAGTCACCTTATACCGATGCAAGACAAAGGTAAAAAACACAGAGCAGAAGACTTAAAAACAAAAACCAGCACATCAAAATTAGAAAAACTCAGATAAGCAGGGAAACAGAAGAGCACACATGAGCAGAGAAATATTTTGAAACTAAAGCATCTTCCAAGCAAAATGTCTCAACTGAGTGACAAGTTATTTTTACTGAAAGTGCTTTATCTTCAAGCAGAAGTGTCATTAATACACAGAGAGTAAATACCATGAAAGGCCCCATTTCATGTCATGTGCACAGCTCAGGAAGCCCAGAGACCTGTCTAAACCATGAAAAACGGTGCTTTCCAAAACCTTTCATCTGTGTTTCCAGTTGGACCGTGGACGGCACAGAGAACTAATTCAAGCCCCATCTTCATGAGTTGGCCCTGAGACAGCTTCCCATCCCAGCTCCAGCCTCTGCTCTAGTGTCACTGAAAACTCACAGAGAACTGCAGTGTGTGCAAGAAGCCATGTCCTTCCCCCGTGCTGATGGCTGTCGGCACCAAACAGTCGCAGGGGACAGGTGGGCCCTGGACTGATGATTCAGAAACTGCTAATTGAACCCTAAATTCCTGCACTAGAAGATTGATGAGCTCTTCAAAAGCCAAGCGTGGAAGCAAACTAAGCCAATAGTGCATCATCGCAAAAAAGCTGTGCATTTAAATACCATAGACTACAGGGAGGCATTCAATCCATAGTTCCTATCATCATTCAGGTGTCAGTACAATCCTGAGAGGTCACCATCAAGCACAAGCTCCCAAAGGAGTAACTTTTCAATGGGTCAACACTGATGAAAGACCTTGAGTCTCCGTTTCCCAAACTCCATGGTACATTTTGCAGGGGATCATGGAAAGCGTTCTTTAACATCAATTTTGGGGATTTTAAGAATGAATTCTTACATATTTTAGCATAATATGGTACTTTCCCAGGAAGGTGAGTAAAATGGTCCAAAGCCCTACTCTTCCATCTACAAATGATGCATCTTTTAAAATTGAGGTCAGATTTCTCCAACTCAAGTTGTGACGTGTTTAGTGGGTTGTGAAACTGATCTAGTACATTTAACTAGCATTCTTTAAAAAAAAAAAGAAATGGAAGACCAAAAAGTCGGGTTAACTTACAGAAGAGTTGAAAAACAAAATGAAACAACAACAACAAAATGGCAGCTTCCCAAGTGAGGAAAGGGTGAGAAAGTATAGACAAAATTCTGTAATACTAACTTTGAAAATAACAAAAGTCAAGCAGTTGTTTAAGGTAAGGAGCATTTAGGAAGTGGAAAGAAAGAAAGAGAGAGAGAGAGAGAAAGAAGGAAAGAAAGGAAGAAAGAAAGAAAAAGAGAAAGAAAGAAATAAAGAAAGAAAGAAAGAAAGAAGGAAAGAAGGAAAGAAGGAAAGAAGGAAAGAAAGACAGAAAAAGGAAGGAAGGAGGGAGGGAGGAAAAGGAAAGCCTGCTCCACTATTACTTTGGTAAATATCTAATATTTTTCATAAGCTATTTTACGTTTTCAGTAAGATAAAAACATCTCTTCCTAAATCTTCATCGGGAGTTCTCTATAAAGGATATTATAGGAGAACTCTATAAAGTTCCCTATAAAGGATATTCCGAGTGAGTCGGAAACTCACTCCTTCAAACTAGGTAACTTCCAGATGCCATGCTCTTCTCTGCACCTTGAAAAACAGCAAAGCTAAATCACAGGGAAAATTATGGAAGAGAATAAAAATGCGTTAAATGTCTAATTTGTGCCAGGAGTGTTGTTCCCACTCTGACAGCCATACGAAGACACAGTTATCACCTACATTTCTACTGGCCACACTCATTTAATTTACAATTTCCCAATGACACACTATCAGGCAGTGTCAATATCAAAACTGAACAAAGGATGAGAGTCCTTATCTTAACTGACCTTCACTCAACTGGCCTCCCGGTTTAGGTAGCTTTGCTATTACGCAAAGCACACTGACTGATGACGCCGACAACTAACTGAACGCTGCTGACATCCCTTCTGCTCTTTCCAGTTGGATTCTACACCTACCAAGAGACAGTTGTATTGTTCCCCAAACTACTTCTATCAGTAGTGCCTGTTACTGTAATGCTCCTTATTTAAATATTATGTAAACCAATCAAACAGAGCAGTTGTCTCTGAAAACTTAGGTAATTGGGAAGGATTCCATCCAAAATGAGTTACTATACAAAGTTGCTATTCAAGTAGGTATGAGAGAGAAAACGAACATTTAGGAGGGAAAACCTCACAACAGCTTAGTGGAATTCTGCACTTAGATTGCATTGAAAGCTACCATTGACTTCTCATTTTTTACTTAAAGACATACAGACTGAAAATCAATATTAAGGCATTACAGCGATGATTTTTGAAAGAAATACAACAAGTTTCCAAGTAGCATATCCTTACTTAAATAAAAGGTCTTGGCTTAAATAAAAAGTAGTGAAGTTAAAATTAAATGCTTACAGGATAAACAGAAAGGTCCTACTGTATAGTACAGGGAACTATATTCAATGTCCTGTGATAAACCATAATGGAAAAGAATAGGAAAAATAATATGAAGAAGTTATACATCTATATCTACATATCTATATGTATAACTGAATTACTTTGCTGTACACCAGAAACTAACAGAACATTGTAAATCAACTATACTTCAATAAGATAAATTTTAAAAAGTTTAAAAATTTAGAAAATTAAATGCTTACAGAATATGTGTATCATTGTTAGGACTCTCCTTCTGAACTCTCTATCAACTAATGGACGGGCTATCAGCCCCCAAAGCATTCAGGAGCTGCATTCCACAGAATTCTAAAATTAAAAAGTACCTGGAAAATATCACATGTTACTATATTTTGCTTTCGTAATAGTTTAACTTTTACATATTGTACAGTTACATTTACTATGTAAATACTCCCACATACCATACCTGTTGGAACCTCATTATACAGATTTCGCATGAGAAGAGACCTAGTAGCACTGAAGTCATCAATCTCTTCTGGAGAGATGAAGGGCTTTTAAAGCAATCAGTTCTGAATCTTGACATCAGTTTAAAGCTATAGATTATATCTTGAGCTCTCAGCATCCTAAAACTTCATTAATCTCTGTCTCAGAGGCAGCAGACCCTTATTCATGGATTTATTTATAGTGACTATTTACGTTTCATACGTTCACTCTGAATCCCACATCCAGACGGGTGATTTGTGGTATTACTTTTGATTTTATAAGCTTTAATCTATGATAGATGTTCCACTCTAAAATGCTGCAAAAACGATTCTGCACCACACTACAGAATTTCAGATGAAGATTATAAGATCACCTAGCTCGGGACAGAAATTCTTCTCATGACCAAAGCTGATGTTCTGAAGCCATTTTGTGATACAAAAATATGTGCTCTTTCTTGATTGAACCATTTTAAAAACTGTCTATTAATCAAATGTCCTTTTTTTTTTTTTTTTGCAGTACGCGGGCCTCTTACTGCTGTGGTCTCTCCCGTTGCAGAGCGCAGGCTCAGCGGCCATGGCTCACGGGCCCAGCCGCTCCGCGGCATGTGGGATCTTCCCGGACCGGGGCACAAACCCGTGTCTCCTGCATAGGCAGGTGGACTCTCAACCACTGCGCCACCAGGGAAGCCCTAATCAAATGTCCTTTTAGCTTTTATTTCTAAAGGTCTTTTCATATAGCACTTTCATGTAATACCTACTACGGTGTTGTGTATTTTCAGTCAAAAATTTCTTCTTGAGGTCGGTGGGCTGTAACAGTGTCACTTGCTAAGTTGTGATATTGTTCTATGTACGGTCATGCACGAAGTTACCCTTGGGGAAAACCAGGTGAAGGGTATACAGGACCTTTCTTACAGATGAATGTCAATTTACAATTATCTCAAAATAAAATGTTAAAAAAGTTCTTATTGAGCAAAAGTTGATTAGGGGATATCACGTACTATGGTTGAAATTCATGGTTTGACTATCATTTTTTCCTGTTTATTTGCTCTGAACCTTAGACAAGCTGCATTCTTTCTGGGCATGCTTCCTCACAGGTAAAATGGGAATCATTTCCCATAGTTATTATAAAGAATAAATGAGGGAATTCCCTGGTGGTCCAGTGGTTAGGACTCGGTGCTTTCACTGCTGGGGTCTGGCTTCCACCCCTGGTTGGGGAACTAAGATCCCTCAAGCTATGGTGCACAGCCAAAAAAAAAAAAGAAACGAGATGACATATATCAAGAATCCAATACATTAGCAGATGTTACAGAAATGGTTCGTACTACGATTGTTCATGTTGGTAGACTGGAGTTTTTTAAATCAGCTTGATAAAAAATTACAGTTAAAATACAAAATTCCATTTACCTTCAAGTCAAATGACTGAACCCTTTTACTTAAGCTAAATTGCCACACCTCACAATATAAAGAAGTGAAAACCAGATGCATGAGGGCCCCAACGGAAGGTCCAAGGCGATGCTTTCAAAGAGTTAAATTTCCTTAAATTGCTCAAGCATGGAATGATGCCACACCATTTATGCCATTTATGGCAAACCAGGGGCAACAGTGAAGGCTTTTTATGTAACAAGGAATTTTATTGGAAGAGAAAACATCACCTGAGGATAAACAAAAAGCATGATCCCAAGATTTGGGGAGACCAATTTAAATATGCAGTATGAACGGACAATTCTCAATCAGTATCATCACCATTATAGACTTCAGTCAAATGTACCCTTCTTGACATCGAGTCACAAAATATGAAACTTTTTTTGGAGTTCCACGAGGTGACTGAGCAGCATGCAAACATTAAATTCAGGGCAAAGTCAGTTCCCTGCAGAAACCAAGTCTGAAAGGGATCCCCCAACTTTAAAACAAAACACTGCAGGCCTGGGTGGATTCAGGAGTTCTTTTTATTACTTTAACCAGTAATGGGATTAGAATACCACAGAGCATCACTCATCATATTCCAAAAAGAAAGGAAAATATTTCTGTCAGAATGTTTGAGATGACTTCTAAAGAATCTTATCCAAAAGATGTGTCATATATTTTCACATTGCCTCTCTCGAGCACTGGAAGTCAAGTTTTGGCATGCAGTGTCTTTCTGTTTCTGGAACAATTCTGTGTATTTCACATGTCTTCTCCTAAAACTACTAATTATACTTAATGCTATTTCATTAACTTATACCCGGCGGGAACATGTCTTTTTCTTCAAGCTGTATCAGAATGTTATTCTTCTGGAAAAAGGCATTTCCTCTTTAGCGACCGTGTGAAATTTAAAAGCACAATTTAAGAGACAGTATTAAGACACTTGCACAGGCTGATCTGGAGCTATCCACACTTACTTCCTATTCCTATCTCAGATTTTATTTTAGAGTCTTAAGATAATTGCCACTTCAATGCCTTTTCTATTATTCTTCCAAAGGAAAAAAAAAATAAAGTTTTTAATACACACCTTAGCTTTCTTAAGCAAACCTGCTTTGGGAGTACTTAAAATAATTCATATAGTATTTTAAGGCAGATGACAACATTAATCCAGCTTCTGAATAACTACCTGCAGTGGAAAAACACAGGGAAACGTACGAGGCAGGTATTTCCATAATAGTGGAAGTTTTACTTCCACTAAAGTAAAGTAAATAGTGTTAGTTTTACTCACACTAAAACAAAAGCTGCCTTACTTTTTAAAAAACTTTTTATGTTATATTGGAGTATAGTTGATTAAAAATGTTGTGTTAGTTTCAGGTGTACAGCAAAGTGATTCAGTCATACATATATATGTATCTATTCTTTTTCAAATTATTTTCTCATTTAGCTTATTACAGAATATTGAGCAGAGGTCCCCGTGCTATACAGTAGGTCCCATTTTAAATATAGCAGTGTGTACAGTGTGTACTTCAATTTATCTTATTGAAGTATAGCTGATTTACAATGTTGTGTTAATTCCTGTCGTACAGGAAAGTGATTCAGTTATGCACATATATTCATTCTTCTTCATATTCTTTTCCATTATCATTTAAAAACTGACTCACTTCTCTAAAGTGGAAATACATAGGCAGATGCAGGACCTCTGTTCTGGGGCCAAGACATCAAGACATTTAGGTGCCTGAATTTCCTCTCTGTTCACCGGGGCTTTGGTGGCCTCCAAGTAGCCACCCGGCAGACAGCTGCGAAATGGCATGCCCTATGCATATTAGTGCTTACATGAGCGTTTCCTCTTCCATTCATTTCAAATCTTACCAAACGTCTGCTGTATTTCAGACACTGTGCACAAACTGCAAAATTTCAAACTAAAAATCCTCTGGGTCTTTTTTATTTCAGTGGGATTCACTGAGTAGGTGCTTCATAGGAGACTTTCAGTGGCATCTCGTTCACCTTGTTATGCTTGTTTTCCAACTTTATTTTCCTATTTCTTTGTATCAATTTTAGCCTTCAATGTTTCCTTCATGATGAAATCCTGAAAAATTCTTTGGAGCCGAAAAGATTGCTAGGGTACTTACGGGCAACTGTAATTTTTCAATAGCAATTGAATTTGATGGATAAGTGAAATTATTAACTCCATCGGCATTTTTACCTTTTTTTTTTTTGTAACATTGCCTTTACTTTGAAAGTGACTTTTAAAGGAGCTTATATGTCTTGTTTTCATTTTAAAGGTAAGTGTGTGGAGAAAGTACAATAACCCTCAATATTGATTACCACTATCATTTTTACAACATTGGCAAATTCTAATTTAGTTCACCAGATTCTCAAAGTTCCTAAACAAGCCATGACATTGAAATCAGCAGAAATAAAACTTAGGTGTTTTAACAGGAATACATTTGCTCTTCCCTCCTCAGTGATCTTCCTAATATATTTCCCAAACCAGCGCAGAAGCAGCCTGGCTTTAACTAGAGTGAGGAAAACCCCATTTAACATCCTCACTTCTCTGAGTCATAATCTGTAATGTAAAGTGGTGGTACTACCGCAGTATGGGGATTCAATGACATAAAAGCGCCCATCAAGCCATCAACATGTGTTCATTCTCTTCTGCCTGATTCAACTCCTCCCAAGATGACATCCTTGAGCACCTCCTTTCCAAAATATGTTTAAAATATACTTGACTTTCAAAAATTAACTTCTGCACAGGGAACTACACTTGATATTTTATAAGAATAAGGGAAAAGAATCTGAAAAAGGATACACACACACACACACACACACGTATAACTGAATCACTGCGCTGTACACCTGAAACTAGCACGACATTGTAAATCAACTATACTTCAATTAAAAAAAAATCGACCTCTTCAGAAGTACATAACACTAATCACACTGACCCTTTAGTTTTGTTCTAACACTGTCAGAGGATGTAAAATTTGAAGGTTATATGATATATAAAATCAGGTTCATGTGGCTTTAAAGTAATCTTCAATAAATAACAATACAAGTATGTCATCTTAGTTAAAGGAACAGGTAAAAATTTTAAAGTTCTGGGTTTAATGTTTGAAGCATTCAAATACTTTAATAGCATAACTCAAATAAGTGAATATTTGAAGACTCTTCTTCATGATAGCATTTTCTCAAATGTATGGATCCTATGAGCTGTTTGGTTAAACCTGACACGTATAAAGAATGAATCACGTCTTCTTTATCCATTCATCTCTCGTTGGACATTTAGGTTGCTTCCATGTCCTGGCTATTGTAAATAGTGCTGCAATGAACACTGGGGTACATGTGTCCTTTTGAATTATGATTTTCTCAGGGTATATGTCCAGTAGTGGGATTGCTGGGTCGTATGGTAGTTCTATTTTTAGTTTTTTAAGGAACCTCCATACTGTTCTCCATAGCGGCTGTATCAATTTACATTCCCACCAACAGGGCAAGAGGGTTCCCTTTTCTCCACACCCTATCCAGCATTTATGGTTTGTAGATTTTTTGATGATGGCCATTCTGACTGGTGTGAGGTGATACCTCATTTCTCTAATAATTAGTGATGTTGAGTACTTTTTCATGTGCCTCTTGGCCATCTGTATGTGTTCTTTGGAGAAATGTCTATTTAGGATGAATTGGGCAATTAGGATTGACGTATATACACTACCATGTGTAAAACAGACAGCTAGTGGGAACCTGCTGTATAGTGCAGGAGGCTCAGCTCGGTGCTCTGTGATGACCTAGATGGGTGGGATGGTGGGGGGATGGAGATCCAAGAGGGAGGGGATATGTATATACATATAGCTGATTCACTTCATTATACAGCAGAAACTAACACAACATTGTAAAGCAATTATACTCCAATTAAAAAAAGAAAAAGAATGAATCACGGTTGGTGTCCTAGTGGTTACTACTAGACAGGACACTAATACTGAAACATAGTTCAGGAAAAGTTAAATATCTGAACAAGTCCTCTCTGCCTGTCCAACTTAAAAAGGTAAACGTAATATTAGCATAATCATGCAAAGCGTCTTCTATATGGGCTTATTTTATCTGGCCTGGGAGGATAACTGAGAATCATTCTGTAATAGGGAAGAAGATATCTGACTCCATATTGGATCTGTTTCTTTTACTTTAATCTTTGTATTTTGTTGCTTTTGCTACAAGTTAAGAATGCTTACAGCCTGAAATATACAGGACAGCCCATTCTCAAGGCTCTGACCTTTAAGGGTATAACACTTTTCATTCATCTGAGACAAAAAGTTGCAGAACAGAGAATAACATTCATCTTGTCGGAGGCTTATAGAAACATCATGACCTGACCTACATGGACAGCTGCAAGAACAAAGGAGGCTGCTACCAAGAAGTCTGCAACAACCGACCACGTCCCTCCCTGACCTGGCCTTTAAAATGCTTTGCTGAAACCCTTGGGGGAGTTCGGGGACTTTTGGGCACCAGCCACCCGTCTCCTTGCATGGCCCTGCAATAAACTTTTCTCTGCTCCAAACACCAGTGTTTTGGTTTGCTTTGTCTCACTGTGCATTGGGCCCAAACACTTGTGTTTGGTAACAATTCCTGAAAGCCAATTACAGAGCATGGCACCTGGCACACAGTGTGTCCTCCGTAGTGTGCAGAGTTTCTGAATATTTTCTTAAGCAAATAACAACTTAGCCTTTAATAAGGACATTGCTATATAAATAAAAGAAAAAATGAAAAGATGGTGATTTCAGCTCTGTTCTAAAGGTATTTTTTAAGTGCATAATCATTAAGGCCAAAGAAAACTGGAAAGGAGCCTACTGCGGTAACATTCTGAAACCAACATGCAGGTGGATGTGTAGTACTTGCAGTGGTGGGCCTGCAGGAGACAAAGCCAAGAAGCAACCTGACTGACACAGAAGAACCATGCAAAAGCTCTGGTATGGGGGGCGTCAGGTCCCTATGGGCATGGTAACGACAGGGAGGCTGCATGTAGGGGGATGAGTTGGAGATCTCAAAGCCGTCAGGCACCCCAGAAAGACTTCCCCACTGGGGCAGAGAGGGACATATTCCCTGCTCGGAGTTGTACCCTGAACAGGATAAAACTGAGCATTTATGGCCTGGGGAACCCAAGCATAGAAGGGAGCAGCAAAGTTATTCTGAATGTGGGGTGAGGAGGAGGCTGAATAAAAACCTTTATACTTAATGCTGTTGACTCTCAGCTCTGAGTCCGTAGAGCTGGGAGCCAGGACTACACCCTCAGCTAAGAGGCAAGGAGAATCTGGGGGTTTTCAAGGAACTGACCCACCTTTACTCACAGGACAGTCAACACTCTCATCAGCAAGCCCATCACATGCACAGAATGTCCAGTCAGCTTCGAAGGGGTCAACTCACATTCTAGACTGAGCTAAGAACTTAAGTTTGAGGGTTAAATCAAGGCATTTTCAGTTATGCGAGGTCACAAAATCTTTCTCTGTGATACTCCTTTTTCTCAGTAAATTCATGGGGGTTTTACTCCCTTCCCAAATAAGGAAGTAAACTAAGAGAGAAGAAGACAAAATATGGTACAAACAAGGGATCTAATTCAGGACAACCGCAAAGGGGATGCTCAGGGCAGGGATGCAGGGAGACCCCAAGGATGATGGTTGTGCAGCAGGTAAAGGTCAACCAGCCCAGAGGGAAGCAGACAGTTTCTGCAGGTATTTCTTCCCAAAGATGAAATGATTAGGAAACCTAATGCATCTGACTGCACTGAGAGGAGATTCACACAATCTGAGGAATGATTGGGGGATGAATCAGTGATAAATACACAGAAAGCTCAGCAAACCGCAAAATGACCCAAGTCTAGGGAGAATAAAACAAAACAGAGGTCAGGAAAGGAAATGTAGTCACAGCATACTTCATGGCTCAGCTGTGAGAAATGGCTGCGCGGCCACCAGGAGGCACGGGGTGCATTTGGATCTTGATATAATTAGGATCTAACGGAGGATGGGGGGATGGATAGGAAGGGGTCTGTGAAGGCAGGAGAGTGAAAAAGAGTGAAGGTCTCACCTCCCAGAGCGTGACATCAATGACGTCCACAGACAATTCTTAAAACCAAAGAAGCCAGAAGTAGCGACAAAAGACTTTTTGACCTGAAGGTCTGAAGGTCAATTCTAAGAGCATCAGTTAAAAGAACCAGAAGTACCTGCCGCCAAAGGACAACAGTCGGGACAGAGGAAGGGGGCAGCAGGGGGCAACTGCTATGTCTGTAACTGGCCTAAAAAAAAGAGTCGCCTTTCAAAGCTATGTGCAAGTGTAACTCTGAGAAAAATTAAAATTACATGTTAAAAAAACATAGTGAGGAGAATGAAAGAACACTTCTTGATGGCTAGAACTGTCTTGTTTTACTGACAGTGGCTCATCACACCCATCACAACCAACAACAAAAGAATACGTTGTCTGGAATGGTGCCTCACTGCTGGACCTTGGCCACCTGTGAATTACCAGACAAGCTGGTGTTGACCAAGAAAAGACGGCGGGTGGTCACGTATCCTAGTTCCACGGGGAACAAACACTGACAATTGACAGAATGGATAGGTTTTAATCTACAGCTTAGAAAAGTCGGTACAATAAATGCAAGTACTGCAAACTGAAATCATAAAAAAGTAAAATAAAATTCTCACTGGAATAATTTGAAAAAAAATCTGAAATCTATCCATCTAAAAGTAAGTCCCACTCTTTTCTGCAGTCCTGAAAAATAGAGAACGCATGGGCATGTTAGCTATAAAATACACAAGCAGGGTCTCCAATCTGTTCCATAAAATATTCATGCTAGTTTGAATATAAAAAAATATTTCCCCAGCATCTTTATTAAAACTCTCTGTATCCTGCTCAGTTTATAGTTTAGAGAAATTTCTTCCCCCTAATTCAATGTGAGAATGTCTTGGAGCATAATATAGAAGCACATTTGATGAAAATGCAGATAACTGGGCACCACTCCAGAACTAGAGAGTCATAATCTCTGACATCTGAAAACATACATTTTAATAAGCTCTTGAGAGGTATTTATCATACAGTTGTTATCGAATTTATACTAGGTAACTCCCAGGGTTTTTGTTTGCTTGTTTAGTTTTTTTCTCTTTAATCTAAGAGTTATGACATCCTCTGCTCTCAACAATTGCCTCTCTTCCTTCTCAAAATCTTTCCAAACCACTTATACGACACACTGACACACTGTATTTGTATAGGTATACAGTATGTATCTCTTCTCCAGAACAAGTGAGGTTCTTAGAAACATAGGGCAATACCATATACACCTCTGAATTTTCCCATAACAAAATACCTCATCACATGTTCAACAAATGTTGAAAGAATTAACAGGAACATGGATGGGGATATTGAAGAAAAAGTATTTCTTTTATCATTTTAAATTGTAACAAACTTATTTCTAGAGAGCAGTTCTCTCCATTGGGTTTAGGTTGCTGTATTAACCCTAAACTTCCAAAACTTTGTGGCTTTCGATGTAAAATATGAACCAAACTTCAAACTTTTAATTCACCTAAATTCTAATTTACAGCCCACTTGCACATCGACTTAAAATGATCTGCCTGCCTTTTACCATTCCCGTAGTTGTAACAACTGCCTTTTTCTTTCCAACTACAAATCATTCTATCTGTGAAATTCCTTCTTAGATAGCTAGGAATTAAATGGAACAAAAAGAATCAGCAGAAATGGAAGACAGCCCATGCCCTTCACATGAAAGGGAGCTCTGTGTCCATGGAGTAGAGGGTGGGTAGAAAAATATATTTAACAGCTCTTAGGCAAGTAAGAGTTTAGTCTCTGAAGCAATTGTATAATTTCTTTGATGCAAGAAAATACTGTCACCTCAAGACTCCCTGCATAAATATACAAGTACATTGTATATTTTAATAAAATTCAAATCATTCCAACGTGTTTCAGACTCCAGTATAGACATACAATACTTGAAATACTTCCTCTATTCTCTGCTAGAGAAAAAATTCTAAGAACACATTTTTTTTCTCTTAATTCTCTCTTAAGGTAAATAGAATTTTATTCTGAAAGGTTTAAACCTAATTTTTCCTTGTTCAAATCGGTTAATACAATAACATAGGAATGCAATGCAGTTTGTTACAAAGATTTACGATTTTTAAAAATCCTGAATACATTCTGACATTATTTTCCTAAGGCATTTGTGTTAGGATAGTGTTCTAAGTATTTTTATCCCAGCCCCGCTGCTCTTTTCCCAAAGAAAGTGAACCAATGAATTTGATGCCTTGTTTGAGAGTTAGCTGGAATTTTTCCTAACCTGAACATAAAAGCAAATCTGGCCTTCTGGTGAGACATTCCTTAACAAGATAGTAACAGTGATAAACCTACTGGCATATCCAGAAGGGAAGGAAACCCCCCGTCCTTTCTGCCCCGGAGCCAATGTTCACTGCGCTGCTTTGTTCTCTGCATCCTGCATAATTAATAACTCTTTGGCGATCAGTCATGCATTCCTCAATGGCACCTCGGGCTTCCAGTGTCCTCTGAGCCTGCCCCATGGAAGCCCCTGCTACTGCACGGCCGCCCATTCACTCCCCACACGTGCTTCACAAGAAGGCCACTCAGGAGAACACACGGTGGTGTCACAAAGTGGCCGCCATACTTTCTCTCTCTCTCTCTCTCTCTCTCTCTCTCTCATATTTTCCTCTCCAGGTATGATTTTACTAATAAGAATAAAAAAATACGTGCTATCCAACAGGTGCCAGCGAGTATACATATTGAAAAAGCAACACAGGGAACTAGATTCAATATTCTGTGATAAACCATAATGGAAAAGAATATATTAAAAAACTATACATACGTGTGTGTAACTGAATCACTTTGCTGTAGGGCAGTAATTAACACAACATTGTAAATCAACTGTATGTCAATTAAAAATGTAAAAAGATTAAAAAACTAATTTTGGATATTCAAAAAAAGAAACATTAAAATCATACAAATAATAGAACAAATGTGGAAGTAACTTAGAAGAGCTGCACGGGATTGTTGGGTATTAAAGGAGCCTTCAGTTCATTCAGCCCCGCACTCTCCCCTTTTCAGGCAATAAAGTAAAGAAGATCAAAATACATGGAGTCAAGTGGTATGGTAGCGCTAATGTCCATTTATTTTCATCTAAACTGATCCAGTCATTAAACTGAAAATGAGAGCAAATAAATTGTTGAAAATATTGTTACTACTTCTGATCAGAAAGCTTAAATTAAAGCTGAATAAAAATATAATATTCAATAAAACCATCCTGAAAGAAAGCGGCAATAGTTTAATCACCCTTCAAAATGTTAACCAGTTTGGAGAAAAAGAAAATCCTCAAATCTTATAACCATTTTAAAAAATATGGATTACAAGTAATATTATACTCAAGAAGAAGAGTTCTCTATATAAAGAATAAAACCACTAAAAATATCAGATCTGGATTTGTGCAGTTTATCTCAAAAATAGGTATGGTTTTGTGAAGTAACTGCCTGACAAAAATATGCAGTATATTTTACATTAAGGCTGAGATTTTTAAAAAAATAAAACACTTTTAACAACGTTTTTTGATATGAGAAAAGATGTTGTTATTCAGCCTTTGTAGCTTCTTAACGTTTTAAAATAATGGCGCTTATACTACAGTATGCAGGGTGAAACACACATACTCTATTATAAATTACTCCAAAATTAAACAAGAAATTTTCTTTTCTTTCTAAGAGATCTGAAATGTGCGCTGACACTCACTGTGTGTGGCCTCCAAACAGAAACAGGCTTGCACTGTTTTATTTCAGTTTTGCTTCATTTCTTCCCAAACAATCTCTCACTGCTAATCTACCAGGCCTCTTTTTTCCTCTTCTAGCATAAAGGAAACAAAAATCAAAGACATTATTAACTCCTTATGCCCCATCAGAAAGCTGGATATATATTGTTTGGCGTCCATTTGCCTGGATTTCTTTTCCATTATGTATTAATGGAGCATGATTGGGGAATATACATTTCCATAAATAATTCTTGAAAACAGCATGAAAATTCTATAAGTTTTAATTGATGTAGTCAATCTGGTACTACTTTTTTAAAAGCTACAAAGAACTAGCTCTAATTTCAGGTAAACATCCTATGCTACGTTTTCTTTCTAAACTAACAGTCTATAATATCAACTTAAAAGAGCAAAATGGAAAGATAAATGTTATTCATGTCTTAGTCTAAGGTACCTGGGAATCAAGAAAATGGTACTGAAAACATAATATTACAAAGGAAAGCATATCTCTATATAAAACACGTATGAACTATATTAGATCAGCATCACTTTGTCCGAAATAGTAAGGGATCCCTTGTTTAACTATACGCTCTCTCATTCACTGGTGGAGGGAAAAAGAGTGGGTAAATCATCTTTCAAAGGTGAACCCAATTTTTAATGGCAACACGAGTAACAAAAACTGTTTCTGAGAATTTTAACTAATGCATTAAAACTCTCCTGCTAAGATGTATGGTAATTAGAACCACAGAGTCTTAAAGCTTGACTGAAATAAATGTTCATTCAAGCTCCCAAAGAGGGGTACGGAGTTCACTCTCTTATTTGTGAAATATAAAGGATATTAAAATAAACTTTCTCTATAATGGTCCCAGAAAAAAATGTGATTAAACACAACATTTTTTTTCTATGTGTCGATAGATGCAAAATATTCGTTCTGATCGTTATAAAAAAGCAGGTAAGGATGATTAGACCCATCAATGCGTATGATGTCATAAGTAGGCACTAATTTCTTTACCCCACGGGGGTGCTCCAGTCCCCAACAACAACAAGAAAAAGAAGGAAAGAAAAGAAAAGATTCCAGTTCCATTCTTTCTTTAAGGAGGGCAAGAATGTATCCTTGGCCATACAGCCTAATACACCAGGACCAGGAGAGTATGTCACATCATTACTGCGATTCTTCAGTTTTCTGGTTTATGAATCATCACTACTCTGTCACATACAGTAAGTGAGATAGCTCCATGGGGGGTTCATACCCCCCCCAGGGGTGATGGCAGATGAGGTAACACTGAACAGCTGCACAGCGACAAACCTCAAGGCAGGAAGTTCACAGTCCACTCAGGGCCTGTGCTGAATAGCATTTTATCATTACAAAATTAAGAAGCCATCGGGCCAGTGGCCCCTCAGTCCTACTGTGCAGCAGGGGGTTTGCAGTCAGGGAGACCATGGCCTCTGGGGAGCTGAGTGTGTTAGTTATGAAGTTCATCTCTGGGGAAAAAAGAAAAAAAAAAAGTGTGAGCGAGGATCCAGGGGCTTGGAGGGGCACTTGCCCCTGAGCAAATGCCGCAGAACTTTAAAGCCTCCTCTCCAAAAGGCAAATTTTCTTCCCTGAGGCTTTCCTTCGCTGGTGCACAGATAAGACTGATGGATGATGCCCTGCTGGCAGGGATGCTGGGGGAGAGGGTCAGGCAGGGAGGGGTGCCTTTGAGCAATGTACACTGATAATTCAGGACACTCTGGGAGGCTAGAGAGCAAAATCACTCACCGATTTTCATTCACCAACTTGGGGCAGTTGTTGAGAGCAGAATGAGTGTGGGCTGCATGGAGAGAGCCACGGCTACATGGGATCAGGGCAAAGGGTAAGTGAGGGAATGGCAGGTAAACTGTCAAAGTAAACTCACACCCTGAAGAGTCAAAGCTTGTGAGACAGTACAACTCATGTATCAGTGATCACTCCAGAAAGCCATCTGGCAAGATTAAAATCACCAGGTCACACGTGTTAAGCAAGGCATGAACCTACTGTCCTCTTCTCTTGCTTCTTCTGGCCCCAGCCTGACGGTTTCCTAAGGATAATGCAAACTGTTTCCCCAGGCAGCCATCACAGGGCAACTAGTTACTAAGAAGTTAGTTACCAAGAAAGACACGTTCAACAGAGCTCAAGAGAGTGTCAATCCAAAGTCCATATTGACAATTTATCCAACTATTTCAGTAATGATCTAAAAACAACTTAATTTTGATGATGCAAACAGAAATACCCTCTTCACCCAAAGTCTCCCAGATGCAGTTTCTGGTTTTAGTCACAGTGAATCCCTGGTAAAAGGTCAAACCCAGGGGGCAGGGTCTTTCCCAGTCCAGAGGATGGGTGGTACTTACAGCAGATCTTTATGGGTCTTTATCTCATCTCCAGGCTCAGGAATCTGACACACACATACATATGGAAACACAAGTGTCAGTGAATCCACTGTTAGTTAAGCTGGGGTGACTGAGTTGTATGGTCGACTCAGTATTCAACTACTTATTGAAAAACTACAATGGGGCCAGAACTAAGCAAGGCACTGTACATTTCCTGTGTTTTTGTCTTTACATATTTTATTTCTTCCACACCACTCCGTGGGTTATACAACCAGACAACCTATGAGACCATAAAATCAGAGGAAGGCAACACTTGGTGTCAGCATATATATGTTTTTGTTTTCATGTCTTATTCTGTGGGATGATGATAGATTGCTATTAATATAATGTGAAGACACTAGTTCATTTAAAATACTGTACAAATAGCTTCTCAGTTTCAAGTTTATTTTTGTCACAGGTTTGGGATAAATCAAACCTTTGCTATGATACAAGACCTACCATTATGTTTTACAGTAAAATTTGATTGTTTCATATTTAAATATTTAAGAACATTAGATGTGCTAAATCCAAACTGGAAAATATGGACTGTATAACTTTGTGAAAGTGTAGCTTGGGTTCCCAAGGGCATTTTAGGCTTAAAACAAATATTAAACTCATAAATTCTGTGAAGCAGCATACTGTGAAAGGGTGATAAACAGATTCTTAGTGGCTTCATTCAAGCAAATAGCCACAGTATCAAAAGGTTTTTAAATAAGTTCATCCTTGTCTAATATTAACACTTTTCTAGGTGAAATTATTAAATTATATTAAATTTAAATAAAAAATGTTAAAGTTAAATTAAGAAAAATTTTGGAAATTAACAAAGGACATGGTAGAGAATCTATACTGTGCAAAGTATTTCATAATGGAAGAGAGATACAAATATCTCAAATAATCTATATCAGGAAATTGATCAAGATTCACAATGTAAATTCACAGCATATTTTAGAGGTACCTCTCTTAACTTCAATCGTACACAGTAAATGATTCTGTTAATAAATAAATAAATTATCCTTTTTCCAACTTCAGTTTATATTCTGTTGTTTCTTTTCAGCTGTATCTCAAACAATACTTAAATTTCATAATTTAGTCAGTTGCTTAAATACTATTCCACGGAATTGAGTTTGGGCAATCAAAAAAAGGGAAATTCCTGCTTAATGTTATAATATGAATAATATATAATTATTCACAATGTTTAAAAATTATTATATAATAAAATATAATATAATATTATAATAATATAATATATGAATAATGTATAATCATTCATAATATTTATGTTAATGTATAATTATTCATGATATTAATATAATATATAATTACCATAATTATATATTCTAATTGTAATTATAATTATAATAATTATATAATAATATATAAAGTTAAATATTAATCCCATATTTTCTAATTGGCCTCATGAATTGTTAGTGTGCTGGATGCATTATTTTTATACGTGGTTAGAATATACATGTTAATTAATGCATGTAGCCCACACCATTTCATGTTCCCAGTGTGCATACTGATTTGCTAAATCTGTCAAAATCATTAATGATATCAATTTTGTATTCTTTTAAATGGTGATACTCATCATATTTGAAAAGTATGCTAGGTGACACCATATTTGTATAAATAGTTCTGAATTACCATTTTAAGCAGAATGTGATAAACAGCCAGAAGGTTTTCAATATTTTTGTTGCAGCGCAACAAATAGATACAAATGTTTGAAATAATACATAAAATAAAGGGAATAAACAATTGCAATACAAATAAAAATATATTTCCTAAATTCCTGTGAGAATTTCAAAACTTCCTCTTTGGGGTACAAAGGCCATAATATTATTTAATCAGGACAGATATTAAGATAAATAGGAAAACTGAGATAACTACTTTTTAAAATATATTTTACTAAAACACTGATTTGAAAAGAGTAGTTAATAAGTTTACCTTTCCCCCCAAAAAAGATAAAATGACACATCTAAAAAATCAACTTTTGGTGGGTACAGAAAGGAAAGATAACACATTAATGGGGGGAAAATTAAAACATCACATAAAAGCGTGGACTTTTAAGGTGATAGAGACACTAATAATCTATAGTGAATAAATTATAGTTATAGTGATAACCATAGTGACATTTATGAAAAAAAAATCAAGCTAAGGAAAGGTTTTTGGTTCTTGATTTTCCTAAATCTCTTGTTTAAAAGGAGAAAAAGAAGTGACTAAACAACTGATCCAGATACAGAAGGGCATCTCTAAGTGGTACTTACTGGCATGACAATGTTGTAGTGGATGCAGAACCCAGGTTCAGAAGGAAAATATTCATCAGACACAAACCGTATCCTGATCTGATTGCCTTTAGAAATCTGCTTTCCCGGCACAGTGCCAGACCCACACCAGCGCCCTAATACGGCTCCATCGCTGGGTTCCTCAACCTCTACAAAATCATACCTGCAAGAGACCAAGACAAAAGAGACATCAAACCATGGTCTGTTATTTTAGGAATTCAAAGTCCATGTCCATGGAGACAATGAGACCCTGCAGACCACAGGTGTGAGTTCATCCCAAATTTAATTGCATAAATAGAATAAAATCTTCTAAAGAAGAGACACAACTGAAAATGCATTCCCAATTAAAGAAATACAAGTCTTCTATTCTAAGCCCTCCAGTTTTACTGGTAACGAACTTCAAATTCATTTAAAGAGCCATGTCAAAACTTAAATATTTTGTACAGAGTGACCATATCTGACATTCATGAATTATTCAATTTAATCTCCATTTGGATATGACAGTTTTGCTCCAATCTTAATTTCCATGATCACTGCCCATCCCTTTCCGGCGCTCACTCCTTCACCCCAGTCAGGCTCCTTGGCCCCCTTTCCTCATCTGTGTTCCAAGATTTTCTAGAGCCACTTTTTTATAGACACGTCCTCCAAATCTCACTCTGTACTGTGCTGCCGCTGTGAGACCTTTCTGGCTGTTCTCAGCTCACCGCCATCTTTCTCTTCCTGATAAACACATACTTTTAACTACGTCTATGCAAGTGATCCATTTTGTTAGCTAGGCTGTTAAACCCTTGAAGAAAGGAATCAATTCTTACATACTTCTGGTTTACACTGTGCTACACACAGTATCTTAAACCTATGGAATGAATGCTTAATACTTTTCTAACCAATGTTAACTTGGGCTTGAAAGTTTCAATAAGTGGCACTCATGGAGAGCAGGGCTGCCCCTTAAGAGAATTGTGAGAAATGTGTAGGGGCATTTTACATTGTCTCAATGATGGGGGGTGGTTGAAGAGGGAAAGGTCCGTGGACACCCAACATGGGACAGTCCTAAAAATGGGTGTTTGCTCCACACCCTCCAGGCCTTTCAAACAGTTTGCTGGACACTCACGTAGGCAATATTTCTGCTATCGTCCATCTGAGTCTGGAAGATAATACTGTCACATAGAAACACAAATATGTTTTGCAGATTTAGTTTAAGCCAAATTTTCTAGAAGTAGAACTATCACGTTAAGTTGAAGGAAGTTTCTATACTTTGGAACAACAGCTACTACTTTGGAAAATCAAATCACTAATAGGAACATTGCTTATACTCTGCATCACAGTGAAAACCAGAAAACATACCCATTTACTCTGAGTCTGCTGCTAAAAATGTACAAACATCTGACTACTTCATTTTCCGCTTCTTGTAATGGTGCATGTGTATTTTAATATAAATTACTGTTATTATTTCAGCTTTACAGAGCATGTAGGCCATTATATTTATTTTTTAAACAACTGCACATATAAATAGATGATCGCTGTTATGAATTGCGTTTCACAATAGTAAAGAGGACATTGCCAAACTTTTCTTAAGGGAGGTCTGACATGGATGAAAACAACTGGTTGATGTTTTTAAAAATCTAAATTCAGTAGATACCAGACAACTAAAATTAATATACCTTGTACGGTATTGAATTTACAGAAGAAAAAAACTGATGAAAAAGCACAAAGTGCATAATGAACCAATTGTACTTATGCATCTTTGTCCTCAAGCAGTAGCCAGAACTCTCCTATGATGTGTAACTTAACCTGTTCCAGCCTCGTTTTTCTAGTCCTTAAAATGAGGAGAATGCTACCTGACTCACTGGGATGTTTTAAGAGAGGGAAGGCTGGGCAGCACACGCGCGGCGCCTAGACGTCGCTGGCACAGAGGTCCCACTCAACAGTTTGCCCTTTCTCTCTACCCAGCACCCCTTTGCCCCCGCCCGGCACCTACTTTAATGTGACCCTGCGAGTGTGAAAGCAACAAATAAGAAAACCCAGATACCAGAGGAGAGCATAGTTCTGCTCGATCACGCCACTAGCCTGGGTGATAAGTTATAAATGCACAAGGCAGCCAGTACAAACTTCCCAGGAGTCTTGCTGTGAAAGGGACCAGGAAGAGGGGCGGGGGTAGGAGGATTTGGGTAAAACAGACTGAGTGGTTATTTCAGACATTACGTGGTATAAAAGTTGATAACTAACATTTTAAATCAAAGAATAATTTTTATACCGAGATTGTTTACAGGTGGAACAAAGTTGCTTTTCACAGAGTATGTCTGTTCTGTGTTTGGGAGGTGAAGTTATCTGATATGGGTTACCATCAGGACTAGTTTGCAGACAGCTGATTTCAGGCCTGGTCAGTCATTCCACGAGTACCTGTGAAGCACTGTCCTGGCACAAAGTGCCAGCCCACAAAGTGCTGGGCTAGATTCTCAGGATACAGAGATGAAACCATAGCTTCTATGGCCTAGGGTCCATTAAACAGTGCTGAGTGATCTAATGAGAGTGCTTAGGAAAAACGGGCAGTGCGGAGCATTGGCAAAGTGAGGGAAACCCTATACAGTGAGATGAGGGTCAGCCTTCAAAGGAGCATCTGGGCTGTCAGTGAGTCCTGACTGATCAGGGGGACAGGGAGAATAGAAATGCATTCTAGCGAGAATCACAATCCTGAGGATGTAACAGAGGAAACCAGGGGCCTGGGGTGGTCCCTTGTGAACAGAGGATGGAGCTCAAGCTGGAAGAACAGGTGTAGGTACAAAGGCCTTGAAATTTCAGAGTCAGATGTTAGAAAAGTAATTTGGAGACCAATGTTCCAAATAGGTAAGCACAGTTTGAAGAGTTTCTACCCTTCTTTAAAATATTTGTCGACATTTAATTAATCAATTAAGTTTTTAGGTGCTACCTGTATTTTTTATTATTTTTTATTGAACTATAGTTAATTTATAATGTTGTATTAGTTTCAAGTGTACAGCAAAGTGATTCAGTTATCCATATACATATATATATATTTTTTCAGATTCTTTTCCATTATAGGTCATTACAGGACACTGAATATAGTTCCCTGGGCTGTACAGTAGGTCCTTACTGTCTATGTATTTTTTATATAGTAGCATGTATATGTTAATTCCAAACTCTTAATTTACCTCCCACCATCCCCCTCCCCCCCCTTTCCCCTTTGGTAACCATAAGTTTGTTACGTCTGTGAGTCTATTTCTGTTTTGTAAATATGTTCATTTATATTATTTTTTTCAGATTCCACACATAAGTGATATCATATGATATCTGTCTGTAAATCAACATTTTAAAAAGTCAAATTTCACAGAAAAATCTGGATTTCAGGCCCTTTTAAAACAAATTTGAACATCTGGTCATACTAAATATTATTAGCCCTGGTGTTACTCCTTGTGTTACTCAGATCTGCAGAACCGGCTTCAGCTCCAGGAGAGGAGGGGCCTTTGTCCTCCTCATGGCCTCACCCGAGCAGCTGGGTGCCAGGCACGGAGAGTGTTTACTGCATGAGGTCAGTATGGCCTTCACTCCTTCATGTAAACTGAGGCTGGGCCAGGTGGAAAGGGCTTTAGATGAGAAATCCTCCTTCCAGTTTTTAAAAATCCTTGTCTGTTTCCTATGCTGCTTTATTATGTTTTTTTCTTAATAACCAGATCTTCATTTATTTCCATCACTTGCCCACATGGGCATCTGAGTTTGCTTCCCTTGCAGACTATGGGGCACCTACAGGAGTTTTTCAATGAGGCAGCAGCATAGACACAGGATCACAACACATCTGAGGGTGCCAGGAAACAACAGCATCTCGAGTGTGGGGAGAGAGAAAGCCCTTGTAACAAAAACATCCTGGAAAGGAGCCCTCAGGGAAGCAGGATGGCACAGAACGAAGGAAAGAGGGAGGGAGAGTGTCCATCCAAGCAGAACTGGGACCGCTGTCACTGCCAGAGAAAGACCAAAGGAGATGAAAGCCAAGAAGCATCCCGTGGGCCTGGCAATTATGAAGTCATTTTCAATAAACTGGTTGGGTGAACACATAGTGTCAAAAACTTTCTTCAGATCATTTTACTATAATTTTATTTTCTAATTTTTAAAAATTGAAGTAAATTTGATTTACAATGTTGTGTTAGTTTCAGGTATACAGCAAAGTGACCCAGTTAAACATATATATGTTCTTTTTCAGATTCTTTTCCCTTATAGGTTATTACAAGATATTGAGTAGAGTTCCCTGTGCTGTACAGCAGGTCCTTGTTGGTTATCTCTTTTATGTACAGTAGTGTGTATATGTTAATCCCAAACTCCTAACTTATTCCCTCCTCCAGACCATTTGCAAAACAACTATTATAATCTTTCTAATAGAAACATCTCAAGAGGAAAGAATACCATTTGCAAGGAACCTAAAACTAACAACTCACATAACTATTATTATTATACATATTTCCTTTTGATTTCTGTTAAAAAAAGAAACACCAGGGACTTCCCTGGCTGTCCAGTGGTTAAGACTCTGTGCTTCCACTACAGGGGGCACAGGTTCAATCCCTGGTCTGGGATCTAAGATCCTGCATGCCGCCGGTGTGGCCAAAAAAAAAGAAGCACCATATTTGTTAATCCGATGTGTAAGCTCTTTATATTTAAAAGGTGTTTTTATGGGCTTCTCTGGTGGCGCAGTGGTGAGGAATCCACCTGCCAATGCAGGGGACATGGGTTCGAGCCCTGGTCCGGGAAGATCCCACATGCCATGGAGCAACTAAGCCCGTGAGCCACAACTACTGAGCCTGTGCTCTAGAGCCTGCAAGCCACAACTACTGAGCCCGCGTGCCACAACTACTGAAGCCTGTGTGCTTAGAGCCTGTGCTCTGCAACAAGAGAAGCCACCTCAATGAGAAGCCCGCACACTGCAATGAAGACCCAATGCAGCCAAAAATATTTAAAAAAATAAAATATAAAAAGAAAAAGAAAGATCTTACTGGCCTTAATTCAGCAACTCACGACAGCACACAATTTAGAAAAATAAAAAATAAAAACAAAAGGAGTTTTTAAACACACTCAGAAATATCTAGATGATCAGTGTTAACGTATTAAGGGACAAATAAGTCTTAAACTTTGCCATATCTAACTTGTATCCTGAGACAAAAATCACTGTCCTGCAGATAAGAGTGACAAGTAGATTATTACTTGTTTCATGAAGATTTGCTACTGAATTTGATGCCATAAAAAGAAAACCCATAACCCTAATCTTTATAACAACTTTTGGATTTGCAGTTAGATAGCTGGTAATTAATTCTCACAAGCTCATACAAGTCTGGTGCATACATAAATTTATCATCATGTTTTAAAGACCTACATAGTTTTTCATTACATGAAGTTAAATGAAATGAACATCTAAAAAGTGCTCTGTTCTTTGCCTTTCAGAAGTAGAACTTAAATTATACTACTAACTGTTTCATAGTAAATTTGGTATTTTAGGATTTTTTTTCAAAAACAGTGTCGTTATGATAATATAATGCTAAGTTTCATCCAATTATTCCACATTAATTTTGTGAATCAAAACAGGAAATCCTCTTGCTAAAAATAGCATTCTTATATTTAAATCATATTCAAGTCGTCTAAAACAGACCCAGTGACAATCTACCTGAGACATATTACCATGCCTCATGGCTGCTTCCTAACCTTCAAAATAGAAACAAAACAAAACACAAATCACTGCCACTTGATTCCATATTTTCCTCTAACTTGTTTATAGAGTGTGGTTGGAAAAGAACTAAAGTATTCAATCCAATTATCTTCCCCAATACTTCGAAATTTTTCTTCTTTCTCATAGAATGCCATGTAGAGAATATGGGACTCATTGCATAAATTGGTTGGCTAACACACTACAACACAGCTCAAAACATCAAGAAGAAAAGGAAGAGAGAAAACAATGATAAAAGATTATCTGCAGGCCTCAGCCAAATGAATGGGAGAAAATAAAACTAAGCAACGTCTGACCCATGAAAGTGAAATTACAAAACAGAATCATCCTCAGATTCAGAAATCTACACATGCCCAGGTGACTTTTCTGGAGACATGCTAATCCTATAACACACTCTCAGGTATTAATTTCCCACGTGCACAATTGCTCACATCAGTATTTAAGGGATTTACTAAACCTATTTTAGGGGCCAATCAAACATCACTTTCTCACGGAAACATGACACAGAACACACAGCGCTAAGTGGTTTATAATGAGCACTCCCTTTCTCTATCATACCCCTGGGGACCCACGGAGGATTTATGTTCTTTTATGTTTAACAAACAAGTCTGGTATTGTAGACAAAATTTTCGTTCTCACATGGGAATTTAAAAACTGAAGATAGGAGAGCTGCTGAGGACTAAACCAAAGAAATAAATTCACTTGTAAACACAATTGTCCTACACCCAGCTTCCTTCCATGAAAATAAACCAACCCTGCAAAACAGGCTGTTTCTAGTTCACACTAACTAAAACCCTGTCAATTAAATCTACCCCGTGAATGATCGAACCTGAGGGTGGTGTGAAACTCTACCAACAAATAGACATGCATCTTCAGAAGGCCTCATTCTGCATGTGTGGACGGGAGCCTGGGCTTGTTGGGGAAGGTAATAAACTTAACAAGATGACAGTTATCCAGCAGTGCTCGCTGGCTTACACTTCGGTTTAACAGAAGACAACCCAGACACAGAGTAAAAGTTTTAAATCCCTATTTGGGCACCAGAATGGTCATCCATACTTTACCTTATAATGAAAATAAATTTTAATAATTATGCATGTTGGTGGGAATGCAAATTGATACAGCCACTATGGAGAACAGTATGGAGGCTACTTAAAAAACTAAAAATAGAGCTACCATATGACACAGCAATCCCATTCCTGGGCTTATATCCAGAGAAAACTGTAATTCAAAAGGATGCATGCACCCCAATGTTCATTGCAGCACTATTTACAACAGCCAGGACATAGAAGCAACCTAAGTGTCCATCGACAGATGAATGAATAAAGAAGATGTGATACATACATCCAATGGAATATTATTCAGCCATAAAAAGGAATAAAATAATGCCATTTGCATAGATGTGGATGGACCTAGAGACTGTCACACAGAGTGAAGTCAGAAAGACAAAAACAAATATCATATGATATCATTTATATGTGGAATATAGAAAAATGGTACAGATTAACTTATTGGCAAAGCAGAAATAGAGATGCAGATGTAGAGGACAAACGTATGGATACCAAGGGGGGAAGTGGGGTGGTGGTGGAATGAATTGGGAGATTGGGATTGACATATATACACTACTGATACTATAAATAAAATAGACCACTAAGGAGAACCTACTGTATAGCAAAGGGAACCCTACTCAGTGTTCTGTGGTGACCTAAATGGGAAGAAAATCCAAAAAAGGGGATGTATGTATACGTATAGCTGATTCACTTTGCTGTACAGCAGAGGCTAACACAACACTGTGAAGTAACTATACTCCAATAACATTTTTTTAAATTACATGTTACACATAGTCATTGCTCTTTATACATTACTTTGATCCTCACAAAAATCATAAAAGGTTAATATTGTTATTTTGCCCATTTTACAGATTATAAAATACGGAAAAGCTAAGTACCCAGCCAAGGTCACATAGCAACTAAGTGTAGAGTGAAGACTTCAGTTTGGGGAGCTGAACTCCAAAGCACATGCTCTGAAGAGCAAAGCTGTACTGACTATTATATTTAAAATAGTCCTACATAATTATATTTCCTCTATTCTGAGGCTTAACAGTATAGAATTTATGTGTCTTTGTTCAGATTGGCCAAATGAACTTCAGTGGCTGGAGAACCATTAACAGTCATTCAAATAAATTGATCAGTCAACTTGATAATCTGGGCATATACATTTACAGGTATTTATTTTAACTGACTCAGGACTGTTTACTTTTAAGCACTCAAAATTCGTTATGGAGAATTTTAAACCTACACAGGAAATGCATAAGTCAAACCAAAGAGCATGCTTCAGAGGGAGGACAACATACGATGGAGTAATTCTCAGGAAAATATGAGAGTTCTACATGTAAAAAGTGGGGATGTTGACTGTACATGGTAGGAAGTGAAGATTTTTAAATTATCTTATTACTAAATAAAAATACTGCAAATATATAAGCCATGAACCCAATCTACAAAGCTAGAAAAAATAAAGAAAAAAGAAAACCAAGAGAGTATAAAGTGAAAAAAAGTGAAGACTAAAACTCTAAAAGATATATTCAAATACCAAATTAGGATTAAAAATTAAAACCAAGAGCTGGTTCTCAGAAAGGAGTTGGGGGGGGAGAGAGAGTTCTCAAGAATTTCCATGCATAGGAGTAAAGAAGATGTAATCACAGATAAAAATGGATTTCACATCTGTAAGTATGTTTTAGGCAACACTATTGCCAATTAAATCTGAAAAGCTAAATGACATGGATGCCTTACTAGGAAAACGTAAATTACAAAGGTTGACTGAAAAAGTGGAAAAAGTGAACAGACTAATAACTCCAGAAGAAATTGAAAACATTTATCAATAAAAAAAGATGCAATGGCATGGGATTTATAGAAGAGTTCTGTTTGATATTAAACGTATGTATAATTTCAATGTTATGTAAGCAATTGTAAAAAAAAAATGGAACATGACCAGATATTCACTCAATTAATAATAATAAAAGCTAGCCTAAATCTTACGAATATAGTTAATAATACTGTATCATATACTTGAAAGTTGCTAAGAGAATGGATCTTAAATGTAGAAGTAGAATGACATGGTATGAAGGGGCTGTTAGCTAATGCCACAGTGGTAATCATACTGTAATATATAAGTGTTTCAAATCAACAGGTTGTACATCTTAAACTTACACAATGTTACATGTCAACTATATCTCAATAAAGTTGGAAAATATATCAAATATGTAAAATGAAGACCAAGTTCACTCATAAATGGAGGGAAATGCAAAAATTCTAAATAAAATTTAATCAAATATCGTTCATTAGTGGGTTAAACACATACTTCTTGACAGAATATGGATTTGCACCATAAACTTGAGGATTAATGTAATGATGACCTTTTAGAATATTCAAAGGAGAAAAATTATATGTTCATATTAATAAATGCTGAAAAAACATAATAAAGTCAATTATACTTAGATAAAAACAGAGTCAACCATGAAGAGCAGGAAACTTTCAAATCATGTTAAAATTACATAACAGAAATTAACTGCAAGTATTACATTTAATAAAATCAAAGTCATTCTCATTAAAGTTAGAACAAAGACAGGACTGGCCATTCTCACTACTATTTTCAGCATTTTGGGGGGAAGCTCAAGCTAATTTAATAAGAGAGGAAAGCAAATAAATGTAATAGAAGCAGGAGAAAAACGATCCTTAGTTGATAACAGATCCCTTAAGAACAGACAGCAGTCGGATAAGCACAGAGACTGGACATGCTTCACCATCATCCAGGTGGGTGGCTTGAGCATGGGGGGGGAGGTAGGGGTAAAGAATGGGCTCCAGGCTGTGAATAGTCTGAAGATCTGATAGGAGATGGTCTGGGTGTGAGAGAAAAACAGGTATCAAAGATGACTTCAAAGTTTTTGGCTTTTAAAAACCACCTGGAACTAAAATAGAATTTAGTAAAGTGACTAACTATGAGATCAATATACAAGCATCAATAGTTTTTCCTTATGACAGTAAAAAAAAAAAAAAAAAAGAAAGAGAAAAAAAACAAGTTAGAAACCGAATAGGGAAAAAGGTCTTTCAGTGAACTATAAAAATGTGTAGTAATAAAAGTAACAAATAAATATAAACACTCTGTGAAGAAAGGCAAACAATATTATTGAATGACAAAAAGGCATGCGTTTATGATAACTTTTACCAAAATCCCAAGTCTTCTAGAATATCTGTGCAAAATAATAACCACAATAATAAAGCAAACAATATGGAGTACATACTGTACACAGATACTTTATAAATATTAAGTGATTCAATCTTCAAACACAATCCTATCTGTAGCTCCTATTATTATAACCATATTAGAGATGGGAAACTGAGCTATAAAGAGGTAACAAAGCAAGTCATACAGCAAAGAGTCATGGGGAGGGAGCTCCTTGCTCTGGGCTTCAGAGCCCATATTCTTAGCCATTACATGATACTGTCTCTAGCAAAACAGGACACAATGGAGCCTCCCTAGATTGTCTTCTCTCCAATGAGGATAATATTCATTAACTCTCAAGGCTGTTGTGAAGGGTCAATGAGAGAATGTATGTATATGAAGTAATGAGAACGATGCCTAAGGAGTAAACTGCTCAATAAGTGTTTTTTTTTTTTTTTTTTTTTTTTTTTTTTTTTTTTTTTTAGTAGCTGCTATCGTCACAACCCCACATGCAATACCCTGCTCTGAGAAACAGCGGACCCCCGAGCTCCTCATCCGGCCACAAGCTGCAGGAATCATTACTTCTGGCTCAAGGCAGACCTCAGAACCAGCCCCCCTGGCCCTTCTTTCTGAAGCCTACCTGCCTAGAACAACACAAGCACACATGCCTTGCTGTTAATTATTATTACCGGTTGCTCTTTTCACTGTAGTAGAAGACACACTCATGAATGCAGTGGGCAAATACCGAATTCTTAAATTTTGTGTCTGTATTTTACATCCTACAAAACAGGCACAGGAACAGGATCCACTCGATGGCTGTTGTGGGAATGAAATGAGTTAATGTAAAAAAAAAAAAAAAAAGCACCCACCTACCTGCCCAGCATCCTTTCCAAGACTCACCAGCCCTTGAAACGTATTACCCCTACCCTCAGCCAACTACTACGTGGGTGATGGATGTACTGTTACAGAAACATCACCTTGTACCATTGTGCCATTCCTGAAACTACGACGAGATTCAGGCAGCTCCCGTTACCAGGTCAACTCAGAGGTCCCTCGTGAGACAAGCTTCCTCTCTGCTCTGAGGACCACTTTTAATCATCATTACTATCAGGTAATTATTCTTACAATAACACCTCACTAACACTTAGGGCTGCCTAGTGTGATGCTTTGTGGTGTGTGGCTGTTTATTAACCATCTATTGACTGAGTCACTATTAAGCTAGTAAAAATTAAGTAACGATTATATAAATGATAGACAATATAACTTTGCTACATGTGCCAACTACTAAACCACTGTAGTACGGACAGAAACTGGAGAGACTAAATTGAAGAAGTGAAATTAACATTCTCCTGAGACTTAAGCAAAGTTTTTCTCTCATGGATTATCATCTTGTTTGTTTTTCCTTCTACTTTCAATACATAGCGTAAGGATACAGCAGAATTGGCCTGTAGAAAAGGTAGATATAGGAAAAAAGGACTTCCTGTAATGCATTCCAACTCTTGAGTTTAGGATACTAGGAATATTGAAATGGGAATGCACGTGTCAAGGCTTACTTAAAGGGCCTCAAAATTTAAGGGAAGAGGGCTTCCCTGGTGGCGCAGTGGTTGAGAATCCGCCTGCCAATTCAGGGGACATGGGTTCGTGCCCTGGTCTGGGAAGATCCCACATGCCGCGGAGCGGCTGGGCCCGTGAGCCATGGCCGCTGAGCCTGCACGTCCGGAGCCTGTGCTCCGCAATGGGAGAGGCCACAGCAGTGAGAGGCCTACGTACTGCAAAAAAATAAAATAAAATAAAATAAAAAATTTAAGGGAAGAAAGGCCTACGGATATACTCTTGTCCACCCAATATCAAGACCATTCCAGGCATAGGAAGCCCACAATTAACCATCACCCAAAGGCATCCTACGGACTGCTCCTTCTGTATGCTGTTTACCTACCAACCAAATAGATTCTTTGAAGAGCTGAATTCCATTGCTTAAACATATTAGCAAAAGGCCATAACATCATTAATCAAGACATTTGCAAAGGATTGCTGTTGGTTAGGTTGGTTCATTTTTTACCTATGCTGTAATGTCCCTACACTTGCACAGACAGACCAAGGTGTACTAGATATGGCTTTATCTAAAGCTGAGAGGATTATTTAAGTAGTGTGATAATAAAATTTGGACCAGATTCATGCAATGCTTATCAAAGCATTATCATGACGTCAGGCCCTGATTTTAAAAGAAAATATTTAAATGGCTGATCAGGAGCATAAGGGATTTTAAAAGGCTCATCTGTTTAGATACACAAATTTACCTTTTGGTGATAAAGTCTGTGCAAATGGCAAAATACGTTTGTTTTAAAATACACCAAAGTGAAATAAAAATATTCTTCCTCTTGGGATACTAGAGAATTTCAGGCATAGTCCTGAACATGAGTGTTTTTTTTTTAAACTTGAGGTACTTATTTTGAGCATTTATATTTATTAAAATTTGTTTCATGATGGAATGATTTCTGAGAAAAAATACTCTGAAAAATATACTCTCAGAGTTTAAAACAAATTTCAGGCCATCCAGCATAATTCATTATTCAAAGTTTTAAAATCACTAAGAACAGACCCATAGCCTAGTACTTTAACAAACACAAACATGTGCAGAGCCCTTCAATCTTGAGTCATGAACTCCTTATTTTAAGGAAATAGCTGTTCAGTATTAACCGGCTCTAGACATCATGTCCCTCTTGGCAAAATGAAGCACCAAACTAGACAGTCCAGAAGGCATTTTTAAAAATCTTAGCTTTTTTTTTTTTCTGGTTTAAGATCCAAATCACATTTCCTTCGATGTGTATAGTCATGCCAAAAAAAAAAAAAAAAAAAAAGCAGCTTAAACACAGAGCATATGACTAGAAAACACTCACTACTACATTTTTCTGGAATATTTTATTATTTCCCAAGGTCTATGTGGCACTGCTATCACCAGATATCATCATTTTCTACAGACAATATCCATGGAAACCAACTTGTAAATATCAGTGTATTATGAAGCCAGAGAAAAACATACAGTCCTGGAGGGGCTGATGCACTGAGCAGATGTGCCAACAAGGAGCCCCGTGCTGTGCACGGCCCACTCCCTAACCAGGAAGCCCGGGGTTAGGGGCTCCACGCCCCCCAGGAGTGAAGGCCCCTCCCCTCCTCCTAACCAAGGCACTTTCACAAAACTCTTCCAAGTGCCGACTAGTCCACTTGGAAACCTAGGGCTCCAAGACTGCAGAGCTGTCTAGCAGCACAAAATCCTTTTTCTTACATGCTGTGCAGCACAAATCACACCTTAAAAGGTCACCCTTATGGAGAAAGAACCTAAAAAAGAGTGGATATATGTATATTTATAACTGATTCACTTTGCTGTACAGTAGAAACTAACACAACACTGTAAATCAACTATACACCAATAAAAAATAAAAAAGAAAAAAGAAAGGTCATCCTTTGGAACACAAAAGCAGATTTTGTAATTCATGTGACACAGTCTCCATATGACTCTTCTGAAGAGAAATGATCCCTCATCCTTCCTCAGATACACCAAAGAGTGATTCCAAGAGGTACCCATAGGATGGGATCTGGCAATAAAGAAAATGCTTAATTAATGGAAGTTTTTATTATAGAATGAAAATTCTATTAGTTTCCTACACCTTCTCATTTCTCATTCACCTGTGTTGTCCAAGTCATAAAAATGGAATTTTACTGCTATTTTGTTTGCTTTTTCTACTTTGTCTTCAGTGATCACTCTACAGAATACAGGTATATATTTGTGTGTGTATATACCCCCATGCATATGTAAATATACCCACACATATACACACATATATGCATGTGTGTCTTTAGGGTATAAATATGTAGAGTATAAGTAGAATAGGTAAAATTCTACTCATATCACTTTGATTTTTATATCACCCCCTAAGTACCTATGTATTTACTTTAAGCATGTTCATTATCAAGCTATTCATATATATATTTCATACATATGTGAAATCCAGAAACTGAATTAGGTAAAGCTGGAATAATTTTTATTAAAGTTTACTGAGCAATTCTGAAAAGAATCAATCTTCACTTTGAGTTTTTCTAAGATCATCACTTTTATTTCTAATGCCAAAAGGTTTATGGGATATATGGGATTATATTTTCCTCGGAACCTGACTACAGAATGAGGCAGAAGAAAAAAAAAAAAAAAGGACTGTCATTTCTCAAGAAATGAAACAAAACAAAAATCTTCATATTAAAGAAAACATTGCATTTTGCTAGGTGATTTGACCACTCTGGTAAGTCCAGCTAAGGCGATTACTTCATATTTTGTGGCATGAAAAGAGACATAAATGCTAGGCTTCGTGTGCACCTGGCTCAACCCACCTTCCTGGGCAGTATCCCTGGGCCAGGTTTGTTTTGGCCCTAGGATTGTTTTATTTTCCTCTTCTCACTTTAAAAATTTTCCTCTTGCTCTGTATTTCTTTCCTCGTCCTGTTAAAATTACCCCTTCAAGGGGCTTTGATATCCAGGACTCTTACCATAGCCTTTAATAGATTCCTGGGCTACCAGAAAATTCAGCTTCTTTTAACAGTTTTCTTAGGTTCTTCACCCCTTGACCAAGGGGTAGAATAGCTTTTTTTCTTTTTTTAATGATCTCCTGACTTCTATTCATATATTCAGAAATTTTTATCTACCTACTTGTTCTACTAAGCCTCAATGTCCTCTCTGAAAATGACAGGAATCAATCATGCATGTCACTTCTTAATTTTATTAATCTTATAGGTAAACAAGAAAACAATATAACTAAAGTAGAAGAGTACCAAATCATGTGCCATATAGGCATAACTGAAGTCTAACAGGAGCCACTTGCAGCACCTTATGTACTCTGGTTTCAATTACAAAGCTGTTCATATTTTCATTTAAACTAGAGTTTAAAATATGAGAAAAAATACACATGTAAATGTCTTTCTAATACTGTATTAGCACAGGATATAAGCTTAGAATATCAGCTCTTATTAGGCAGGGGCTGCATTTCTTTTCTTTTCTTTTCTTTTCTTTTTTTCATCTCCACGTCCCCAGCCTCTAACTACTATCTGACACCAAGGCACAAACACTGACCCATTCATGCCATTTAGCTGACAGGCGAACCGAAGTGCTTCAAACCACACAGGAAAGTGAAAGATAAGGCAACATGCATCCTCTCCCTGCCCCCGCCCTCCGCAAACTTCAGTTCAGGGATCTGATGAGACACAGACAACTTTCCCGTCTACTTGTGGGCTTTTGGGCAACTGAGTAATTGTGGGCTACTCAGGGTTTTAGTCATCTTGAACCTCAACCTGGGCGAGACAGCACAGCTCACCAGATGGCGAACAGGACCCCAGTTCTCAATACAGCAGCTCCAGCGATAATATTCCTGTCATAGGTCAAGAACGCACTATATCACCAATTATGACTCATGGGTTCCAAGCACACAGGGCAGGACATTTCACTGGATCTACTTAGAAGCTGTCTGATGGCAACTTTTAAAATACTGAGCATGGAATCCTTTAGAACAATGGATCCCATGCTCAACCCTTTAAAAGTTGACCGATTAAGTCCTGCACGACTAATAGTATTTGCTCTATCATTTCACTTGGCACAGCTATGTGTACCCTTCACATTTCAGCTGAATGTCATCTTCTCAGAGGCATCGCCTGTGAATCCCACAGGCAAAGAGGTTGCAACCTTCCCCAGCAAAGTCCACACTACACACATGACTGTTTTCTTACTATTCAATGCTTTCTAGAGGCCAGGGGCCCATCTAATAATCTTTTTATTCCCAATGTTTAGCATGGTCTTTGGTCCATACATAGCAAGGACTAAATGACTGGTGAGTGGGATGGATGGATGGATGGGTGGATGGATGGACAGATGGATGAGTTTACACATGAATATATGTTAACATATATATTTATATACAAACATAAGTAGAGTAGGCAACCAAACAGTCATGATTACACATGTGGTCTTGAAATATTCCTATATAACTAACATTTATACTCTTGAACATTTTTTTCTTCTTTCTCTAATTCTGCCTATTCACGTTAAACACAAGCATAACTTTCTCAAAAATAATTGCAAGTGGCTTTTAAAACACGAGGACTCTAGACTTTACTCAGAGTAATAAATTAAGACCTTTTTTTTTTTTTTTGGCCATGCTGTGGCTTGTGGGATCTTACCTCCCCGACCAGGGATTGAACCCATGCCCTCAGCAGTGAGAGCACAAAGTCCTAACCACTGGACTGCCAGGGAAGTCCCAAATTAGACACTATTTTTTAGAAATTTATTATAAAGTTATTCCTCCTTCATTTCCTCACATGCTAATCATTACCACGGTGAGCTCTCTGATTTGCTGTATACACCTTGGCACGCTAGCTGAATACTAGTTATGCAACTTGCTGTCTTTCAATGCTATGGTCTAGGTATCCGGTTGTTTCTTTTTCAAATCGTCCCCCAAGTAGGGACCCATGCTTGTACATCTCAACCTCACCAGTGTTTCTATACTGAATAAATGCTTGTGAAAGCAGTATTAATTACATATTCTCAAACCTCAAGGCTTCTTGTTATCATCAATCATTCTCTTTTTAAAATTTTTATTGAAATATAGTCGATTTAAATAAAATGTTGTTAGTTTCAGGTTGACAGCAAAGTGATTCAGTTATACGTATATGTATACATATATATTCTTTTTTTTACATTCTCTTCCATTATAGGTTATTACAAGATAACTGCATGTAGTTCCCTGTGCTATACAGTAGGTCCCTGTTGGTTATCTATTTTATATATAGTAGTGTGCATATTTCAACCATTCTCTTTGACTAAACATTTTACCTCTTTCAAGGAAGTAACAAGCAGGACTGTAGCTAAGTTTTTCTAACTCTCCTCACCTGCTTTGTTAAACAGATTAATGAATTATGAAGTGCTTTATGACTAATGCTTCCTTATCACACACGACCCAGCCCATGAATTGTTAGTGCAAATATTTTTGTTTATTTCAAAATATTTTTGCCTATTTCCTCTCTCTGTACTGAAATCCCATGATTTCAGGCCCTGGTTAACATAATCCAGATGATTCTAGTAGCCGACCCTAATCCATACTTTCTTCCCCTCCTTCTCCACGCTGTGAGGCTTACCCACCTTCAGGACTGGCCTGTTCCCTACAACACACACTGGAGCACATGCCACAAGCACCACATACAAAACCACGAGTGGTGATTTATCTGCTTCTTTGTCAAATCAGAACCTCGGACATTATATTTTTCATTTAAACTGAATACATTTAATTCTGGTTTACAGGTTGATATTTTGACAGTTTGCTTCACCTAAGCCTGGCCTTCAGAAGCTGGTTCAATGTGCTCTTCAAGCCAAATTTTGGATCATCTCAGGTAAAGGCCACCTTCCGATGGTGAGTTCATGATGGTAAATACCAACTTCTGACATCTCCTGGCAGCTACCCTGCTTGTGACTTTCTCAGGATGTTCATTTCTGTTCAGACTTCCCCACTTTGAGAATCTTATTCTATTCTTCACAATTTAGCATTCAATTTCACATGATCTTGTGTCTTTCAAGCACTGGCATCTCTGGCTAGTTTAGATGTTCCCCGAGGGCAGGGATTATGCTAATGCTCCTACTCTGTCCCTTACACTAGTGGGCCTTCACTAAGCACATAATTAATCTCTGGTCCTAGGAGGGAACGCTCACATCACCTTACTGAAGCAGAGTAAACCAGAGCATCAGCGAACCTGAACTTTGCACCGATTGTAAACATCTGATGAACATACATTCCTATTATTAGCAAACAGTCTGAGGATGGAATTATGAGTTGTAAACCAGTGACTACTTAATTATCAAAATCTTCGGATAGTAAGTACATTTCCTATCGATGTGATCGTGACTATTACTTAATGATTTAAGCTACCAGGTGTTATTTGTATTTAGTTTTATGATGAACAAGAAAGATACATAATGATGTTTTTCTTGCCTAGCAAATGATACAACAGTTAGTACAGACAGGTATAATTCTATTCTTAGATAATGCTTTAACTTGGAGCAAAGGTATGAATACAATCTTTACCATTTTCCAGCTCTGTCTGTTTGGACAGTGTTTACATCCTCTTTCACCTGTATCCTCTTTTGTAAAATAAGGATAATGCCTCCTGTGAAGGACTGCTGAAAGATTAGAGCTCACGTGAGTAACTAACATAATTTGTTTTGCAAACCTAGTTTGCTTTGCAAACAGTAGGCGCTCGGTAAGTGGTGCTATTTGTCACATAGCTCCCATCTGCTAGGGTTCTCTGCCCAGGCCCTCGGAGACCTGACAGCATCAGAAAAGGAGTGTAGTCTGCAAATAGCCGGCAGCAAATGGAGTATCTTCCTCTCTCCCTCCCTCTCTTCTTTTTTTCCTTCCCTTCCCTTTTTCTTTCTTTTTTTTCTTTGCAGGCTGCATGAAAAACTTTGAATTGTTTTTTTAAACGTTCCTTTTTATCTCCTAAAAAATTCCTCATATTCAAGTTCTTGAGAGATATAAACAAGAATCTGAAGTTTGCTAAGCATAAAAGAGCAGTGTCACACTTTGGAGAATGATGTTGAACTATTACCGTCACGCTTTTGGACATCCTTAACCTAGATAAATAGTAGGGAAACTGCAATTAGAGAGTTTCGGGGGGCAAAATGCTCTCAGATAACATACAGTGCAGGCCTCATTTCTGCCGAGATTAACCCCGATGACCCAGCAAAAACAGTGCCTACCACAATCCCATGAAATAATTTTAGAAGCGATGAATTAGGACTGGTTCCATTTACACAAATATTTTGATACCATGAACTGGCTCACTTATTCAGACAGAAGGGCAGAGATGGAGAGCCACAGATAGGAATGTCGAGAAGTGGGTGATTGAAGTCAGTGCACGGGGTTTCTGCTGAGAAAGAGTCGGGGGTTAAGTCAGCTTCCATATGGGGAAACGATCTGGGTTTCTCGGCAGATAGGGAGCATGGTCTACTTGACTGTTGACAGTGTATATTCAGACATGTGTCCAAGTGCTGGAAACAGCTATTGAGGAATCACTCTAGGGGAGAAATCTTTGAGCAATGAGGTTTCAACATGTACTGTATGCAATGCATAAGTCCTTTACTACCACCTCACTGTCAGCAGTGTGTTCACCAGAGCTGTTGGTTCCATTACATTTAGGGATTTGTCATGGGCTTGGGTCATATGGTTAAGAGTTTGAAAATGACAACAGAAACAACTAAGCCCCTGAGAGATTTCTGGGCAGTGAAATTTCTGTCCCATTAAATTAAATGTAAAGGAATCTAAAATATGATACAAATGAACTTATTTACGAAACAGAAACAGACTCACACACATAGAGAACAGCTTTACGGTTACCAAAGGGGAGGGTGGGAGAGGGACAAATTAGGAGTTTGGGATTAGCGGATGCAAACTATTGTATATAGGATGGATAAACAACAAGGTCCTACTGTACAGCACAGGGAACTATGTTCAATATCTTGTGATAAGCCATAATGAAAAAGAATATATATATATTTTATATATATTTATAAAAGAATATATATGTGTATATAAATCAAGTATATTTTTAAAAAATCAATATTAATGCAAAGGTTCATATATAAAACTACAGTTTAAGAAATATGAAGTGGGGCTTCCCTAGTGGTGCAGTGGTTCAGAATCCGCCTGCCAATGCAGGGGACACGGGTTCGAGCCCTGGTCCAGGAGGATCCCACATGCTGTGGAGCAACTAAGCCCATGTGCCACAACTACTGAGTCTGTGCTCTATTGGCCACGAGCCACAACTACTGAGTCCATGTGCCACAACTACTGAAGCCTGCATGTTCTAGGGCCTGTGCTCTGCAACGAGAAGCCACCACAATGAGAAGCACGCACACCACAAGAAAGAGCAGCCTCCGCTCGCCGCAGCTAGAGAAAACCCGCGTGCAGCAACGAAGACCCAACGCAGCCAAAACTAAAATGAATAAATAAATTTATTAAAAAAAAGAAATATGAAGGGATTTTGTTCCCAGAGGAACAGAAAAGTTATAATATTATCCTATACTTTAATATTTTCAAAGAACTTTTATAAAACATTACTATATAAAGGCAAAACAAATGTGTGTGGATAGTCCAAGGAAACAGATCTTTCAGTGGTGGAAGAGACTTGAATCTTCGTCTGGGACTCAATCCCCTTACTTTATCTTATTTAAAGAATATAATGATAAAACAGGCTCAGTCTTTTAACCAAAACCGTGTAACTAATAGTAAAGGACAGAGCTGAATCTGAAACACACCAGGCATTCCAAGCCATTGTTCTTCCATGTACATAACAGTACTCTCATCATAATTCTCTCAAGTACATAAGTGGCCAATTCATCCTACTAAAAAATCTAAGTCATTAATATGGTACCTGGAGCAAAGTATGGAATTTCTTCATTTCCCAAACTAGTAGCCCTAATACTGTGAGTACTGAAAAATGCATTCAGAATTTCACCTGGATGCGTGCGGAAGAATCTACTCTACTCACGGTCTCCTGTGGGATTTTATTTATTTATTTATTTATGGCTGCGCTGGGTCTTTGTTTCTGCGTGAGGGCTTTCTCTAGTTGCGGCAAGCGGGGGCCACTCTTCATCGCGGTGCAAGGGCCTCTCACTAACACGGCCTCTCTTGTTGCGGAGCACAGGCTCCAGACACGCAGGCTCAGTAATTGTGGCTCACAGGCCCAGCTGCTCTGCGGCACGTGGGATCTTCCCAAACCAGGGCTCGAACCCGTGTCCCCTGCACTGGCAGGCAGGTTCTCAACCACTGCACCACCAGGGAAGCCCTCCTGTGGGATTTTAAAAAGAGGGTAGGAACATACAGCTCTCTGCACCAGTAACCTGACGGTTTGTATGGACAGAAATTAAAGAAGGTGTACATTACTGTGGGCAAGAGCATCTTTCTATATCTACATAAGAAGAAGCATCTCCCTGAGATTACTAACACTGCATGTGCTCTGAGCCAAAGTCCCCAGAGTCTACTCCCTGGGGCAGGACTCCTTCCACACGGCCCTCCTCTGAGTGGGCATCTATGAACACACAGGTCTCCCCAGTTGTTCTTAAGCCAGGTGGCAGCTTATACAACATGCATCGTCACCAATATTCAATTGCATCTCATCTGAAGGCAAGTCACAACTACCACAAACCCTACCTCTAGAGGGTGAGGCTCCCTTGATTTCATTGAATGAAATGTTAAAGTGAGGTCCTCTCCACAGCATTTTCCTTTAAATATTGTAATCCAGTAGAAGAACTTTCTCCTTGATTTTATGATATCCTCTATATACCAACAGAAAATCCCCTTTCCCCCGTTCTTTTTGTAAGTTTCAGTGACTAATCAAAGTTGGGTCTGCCTGCACAGAATCAGTCCACTGGGCTCACAGCGAGTCTGCCTCACCTGCATGGTGATAATATTCATACACATATACTGTTCATATCCTTATAATATTCATATTATAATACCCATATATTATTCATATCATTATGCTATTCATATACTATTCATATTATTATAATGCCCATATACTATTCATATCTTTATAATATTCATATACATATACTATTCACATCCTTATAATATACATATACTATTCGTACCCTTATATCATATACATATACTATTCGTATCAGAATATTCATATACTATTCATATCTTTATAATACCCATATACTATTTGTATCATTATACTATTCATATACATATACTATTCACACCATTATATTATCCATATACATACACTATTCATATCATTGTAATGTTCATACACCTATACTGTTTGTATCATTATAATATTCATATACTATTCATATCATTATAATACCGATATACTATTCGTATCCTTATACTACCCATATACTATTTGTATCCTTATACTATTCATATACATATACTATTCATATCCTTATAATATTCATATACATATACTATTCCTATCCTTATATTCATATACATATACTATTCGTATCATTATAATATTCATATACATATACTATTCACATCATTATACTATCCATATACATACACTATTCATATCATTATAATATTGTATACCTATACTATTTGTATCATTATAACACTCATACACTATTCATATCATTATAATACCCATATACTATTCGCATCATTATAATATTCATACACATATACTATTCACATCATTATACTATTCATATACATACACTATTCATATCATAATATTCATATACCTATACTATTTGTATCATTATAAAATTCATATACATACAATATTCATATCATTATGATATTCATATCCATATATTGGGTTGGCCAAAAAGTTCGTTTAGGTTTTTCAAAAACCCGAAAGAACTTTTGGCCAAACCAATACTATTCATATCATCATAATGTTCATATCCATGTACTATTCATATCATGTTCATGGTCCAGGAGATAATATTCACATCATTCCTTCTACTGAAAACAGAGGTGTAAGCACAACCGACATGGCCAAGGAAGCTGGGAAGGGGGTCCTTAACTTCTACCTTCTACCTTCACATGTGAATTAGGTGCAATGACATCTTTTAAGCTTAACTTCAGAGGGTTTTGTGAAATACCTTAATTTAACCTCTGTTAACTGCATAGCAAAACAATAATCCTTTTGTGAAAGTTATGTGTTTTGATTCATTCTGTCAAAAACCTTAGAGGGGAAATCAAAGAATACTTAGAAATAATTCCATGAGTGAATTAGAAATAAAACCTCAGTCAGCATCTCCCTGTTCTATGAAAGCCAAAGGAGGTGGCCTATTTAAAGACTGCTTCTTTAGAAAGTAGTCTGTACTCTAAGGAGAGCTGAGCACAGCCTAGCTCCCCGAGAGTCATGACCAGGGGAACTGAGGAAAGTGTGCCATTTGAAAGCTCAAACAGCAAAAAGATACTAATACTTTAATACTGGAGATACAACTACATAAAATATTGAATAAGCTGAGAAAAGAAAGGCCTGTGCAGTATATTTAAGACTTTTATATGTAGAAGTCTTTTATTCTTAATGATTGGTGCTGTATTGCTCTTGCTTGGTTTTTCTTTGGGGGTAAAATTATATAGATGGATAACTAGCTAGCTAGCTGGTAATACGGGCGTTTCGTTGGTCGCAGAAGTTGTCCAAGTGTAAGTCGCTGTGCCAGTTGGACAAACAGGAGGTGGCATCATCACCCCAAGGGAAGACATGGCAGGAACTGAAAGTAAAGGCTTGGCACAGAGAAGGGCACTGAGATATGCCCCAAATCCTCATGGAGTGCAAACGGTCAGAATCTTTCTGAGTAACCGCGGGAAAGGGATAACTGGGCAATAAACGGGGAAGATGGGGGAAGGAAAGCCAAGAAGAGAGGGAGGTGTTGGGGGTAAAAGGGGGGATACGATGGGGACAAAGGTACAGACAGGGCTGGAGACAGACAAGCACGGGGAGACCGACACGGGTTCTGGGAGTTACGGGATTCATTCTTTCTCTGCTGGAATGTTGATTTTGTACATTTCAAAACATAAAACCAAAACATCTCATTAGCCAAGGGCACAGTCCCTTGATCTCAGACTTGGTCAGGTCCCTACCCTTCATTTTAAGCCCTCTTGGGAATGATTTTTTTTTTAAGTTACAAAAGTAATTGCTACAGAGGTCAAAGGATAACAAAGCTATAAATTATGCCATCAAGCTCACTATACTCAAGAGCGGCTGGAAAGGGCTCTGGTAAAACCTTCACTCTAAAGAGAACTTTATTCTGGCCAGAAGTGGAGGAAGGGAAAGAAATGAGTGTACAGTTGAAAGCTGCATGTAAGTCCTTTTGGGTCTTAACACCAAGAGTGGAGACGGTTATCTCTGCCCCATTGGCACCTCTTCCTCTTTCTGATGGAAAGGGAAAGTTTTGTTTTCAGGAACCATTTCTCCAGCAATACAAACCGTCACTTAACTTCAGGATGGGCAAGGAGCCCAAATCTTGCCAAGCATGGTAACAGCTGCTCCTAGCTCCCCCTATAGTAACTGGTCCAGGGATGGATACTTGGCTCAAAGCTGGCCAATCAAAACTCTTCCGAACAGACGTGTGGTTGCCAAGGGGGAGGGATGGATTGGGAGTTTGTGGTTAGCAGATGCGAACCATTATACATACAGGATGGATAAACAACAAGGTCCTGCTGTAGAGCACAGGGAACTACATTCAATACACTGTGATAAACCATCATGGGAAAGAACATGAAAAGAATATATATATATATATATATATATATATATATATATATATATATATATATATATATATAACTGAGTCATTTGGCTATACAGCAGAAACTAACACAACATTGTAAACCAACTATACTTCAATGAAATTACAAAACAAAAAGAAACTTTTCCAAAAATTTTTGCAGGAAGAGTTCCTGTCTCCTTCGAAGATGGCAAGTGCTAAAATCTTGGCACCTGCCTGGTTTCCTCTGCGATTTTATGAAGACAAATTGATTGAGAGTGAAGTCCACCACAAGAAAGCAAGTCTATGGAAGCAGAGAAAGAGGCAGAGTCGGTGGCATCATTCAAAACCCGGATGAAGCCCATCCTTGAAATGTTCAGGGACAGATCCGAATATTTCCTTTTTCAGTTGGTTACTTGAAGCTAAAAGGATCTTAAAGTTACTCTTTCTTGCGTGAATCCCACTATCTTTCAACCAAAGCCATTACCTATTAGGGACATCTCTTCTGTCCTGGCACACCTGTAGCAGAATTGCAGTAGTATCCCCAGACTCTATGCAATACTGGTTTGTATTGTGGTTCTTCTCAGGGCCCACGGAGGCCTGGCTTAACCCATGGAGAAGTGAGGAAGGCCATCTCTTTTCTATAACAAAGGGGCCATTTAACATTCTAAGCAATTCCCTGGTTTGTCTTTAATATAAATATTTCTATTGTCGGCAATGTTGAAATTGGTCGTTTTCTTCCTCCCCAAATTTGTGCCCTGGGGCAAAGGGGAACATAGCTTTGAAATACAAAGCATTGATCCCACTGTAGAGGTTCTTTCTTTTTTTAAAAAAATTTTATTGGAATACAATTGATTTACAATGTCATGTTAGTTTCAGATGTACAATGAAGTGAGTCAATTATAGATATACATATTATCTACTCTTTTTTAGATTCTCTTCCCATATACGTTCTTGCAGAGTATTGAGTAGAGTTCCCTGTGCTCACTAGTTATCTATTTTATATATAGCAGTGTGTATCTGTCAATCCCAATCTCCCAATTTATCCCTCCCCCGCTTCCCCCGGCAACTATACATCTGTTCTCTGTGAGTCTGTTTCTGTTTTGTAGATAAGGTCATCTGCACCATTTGTTTTAAATTCCACACATAAGTGACATCATATGGTATCTGTCCTTCTTTGCGCTCACGTGCATGGGCACACCGCCCCTCACCGGCCCCTCCACTCACACGGAGCTTTAACAAGGAAGGAGGAGAATGGAAGAGAGGAAGAGGCTATCTGTTATTAGATCAGGCAGAAAATAATTGGCCAAGGGTAGGTCTGAGAAAATCTCTAATGGAAGAGTTTTGTGTCTGAAAATAACACAATTCCTTCAACTATGTACCTTTAAATTCTTCTCCAATCCATTTTGCATGGCTTCTGGCAGTATTTTCTTGGTAAACTATAGACTGGTCCATGTTCCCTTCTGCAAGGAAACCCTCAGCTTCTGAGAGCAGAAGAAGGGAGACCAAATCCATCACTGGGGGTTCACAGTTGGACCCTGCCCACCGGGACAGCCTCACCTCGAGGGTATCACGTGCTCCAGGGGAAATCATCGTTCACACATTCTTCCCCTTTAACCCACCTATCTTTTTATGTTAGCTAGCTCTTACTGAATACCTGATAGGTGCTTGTCAGTACTGACGTCTCACCTATTCTTCAAGGCGGAACACGATTTGTGTCTCCATCCTTCTGAATCATCACTCATCACTTCCCAGTTGTGACAGGTGCTGGAGGAGACCCTACCTTTGCCCTCATGGCCTCCTCCTGTGCTCCCTCCCCTTCTGCCCTAAAACACCGGTGACCTGTGTAGGCAACCAGCCTGCATATGCCTAGCACAGACAGGCCCTTCAGGAAGGTCTCGGGGATGGATAATAAATGCCCCAAGCCCACCTGAGCCCCCTACCCCTTGCCAGTGGTGGAGGTGGATGCCAAGCAAGTGGCCATGCTGTCACCTGTGACAGCAGGCACAACTCCTCTGGTCTCACAGCAAGGCTCCCACAGGGCACCTTCAAAAGGCACTGAGCTTTCTGTCTCACCTAAGCTTTTTTTGCCGTCCTGAACAGGACTGGAATGCTGAGTGAGAGGCCCACACCCAGCTACATGATCTGAGCCCCAGTTCTTCAGACTCAGGCTGGGGCTTCATGGGATGCCTTTGGACCTTCCAGGGATAAAATTTAAGATCACTTATGCCAAATAGTGTCTAATGCCGCCTTGTCCTTCCCTTCACTATTTTAAGGGGCTCACGAAAACATTTTGCTTGAAAAATAAATTCTTAGGATGAACTTATGGGTCTCCAAGGTCATTAGCAGCTCAATAATACTGTCTTTTTTTCAGTTGTATGGCAATAAAACTAAGAAATATCTTTATTCCTTTCCACAAAACAACTTTTTCCTTAAAATTGTATCTCCTAGAGCTTGCACTCTAGTTGTAAAAGTGATATAAGAAATATATCCTAGGCTTGAAAGTTACATCTACTAGAGGGAAACACAGAAAATGAGTATTTGAGTTTCTGAGGTCTGCGTGGGAGGGTTAATTTGTGCACCCCATGTCTCCACAATAAATTAATAACAATTATTTATAGGCTGTTGCTGGTAAGATACGCAGTTACAGTCTGAATTAGAAAATGGTCAACAAAGCAATCTAAACACAATCAGTTACAGTCATAACTGTACTCTCTACTTACCGTCTTCTGGGACCTGTGGCCTTTCTATTTTAATTGTCTGTTTACTTGTCTGCTTCTGACCAGACTCTGAGTTACTTGAGGGCAGAGACGACTCCTCTTCACCACTGTCTCCCCGTACCCCCATGGGGCTCAGCAAGTGCCCACTGGACTTACAGTAAATACACGAGCAAAAACCAAGGCCATGTTAATTCTATGATAAACAGCAGGAAGGGAGGACAATGTCCAAAAGATTTTCTTCATTTGGAAGAAAAACTAACAATTTTGATCATCTTCAATTCCAAGTATTAAAAAATGTGTTTCTTTCGCCTAGCAGATTTAGCATTTGTATCATCCAACGTTTTCCACGCTGGACCAAAGACAGCATTTCCTCCAAAAGAAACTCAGCTGTTTCGGTGAAAAAGAGGCACTATTTTATTTTTTTTAAATTGAAGTAGAGTTGATTTACAATGTTGTGTTAATTTATGCTGCACAGCAAAGTGATTCAGTTATACAGAAGCACTACTGAACAGCCCATTCTGTTCCACACACTGTCATTTATGGTCTTTCTCTTTGTAAAATATAATATATAATAAGTAAATTTATTTATGTCAGAGAGGAGCAAACAAACAAACAAACAAAAAAATGAAGACTTTTCCATTAAAAAGTGCCCTCTTAAGGACACCATATGTCACACACATAAGAGCCACACGTGCACAGAGAACATTGAAAAACAAGACATATTTTGGCCCTTTTTACACTAATGTGTGTACACACACACACACACACACACACACACACTCCATCCTTCCATTCCTGTCCCACACCAATACCCTCCACCACATTGCCTGCACATCTTCTCAGGCTGGAAAAGCAACAAAACCGAACTCGCCTCTGACTTGTTTTGCTCTTTGTAATAATGTCAACCTCACAGCATAAAAACACAACTCCCTCTGTCTGTTTCTTTATAAAAGATGATTTGAGAAGCCAGCAAGGCCACGGGGGTAAAAGTCAGACATCTCACTTGAGTCTGCCCTCTTTTGAGGACGCCGCTAAAACAGTGAATCACATTTTCTGGACTCTTCTATGTTTCAGACTTGAGAAAATATTGACACTGGGGCAGCTTAAATTCCGAAGATGCATTTTATCGGGGACACATCTGTATTTAAGTTCTCCAGCCTTGTCATGGAAAAGAGTCCATCTGGCCATTTTTAAAAATCAACTTTAAACTTGAACTTGAGAACACTAAGTCTTGTTAGAAGGAACCTGGTTTTGCTTGAAACAGTGTAGCTTCCAGCCACATGGTGGACAAAATTAGGCAGAGAAACCCCTCTTGGTACGTTACAACAAAAATTGCTGAATAAACGAGTAAAAGAAAACCTTTGTTTTTCATGCAATACTGAACTGTCAGGAAAATAAGAGAATTCTCTGGAGGATAGACAAGAAAAGGAACCAATATTCCAGTGAGGTGACTATGCTCTGGGCCCTGCGGGCATCTGCTGAGCCTCCACGTGCAAGGGCGGGCTGGGGATGGACGGTTAATGGGCCACAGGTGGTCCAGGAGCTGCGTGGGGCTGCATCCTAGCTCCATCCTTCCCTTTCTACCCTGCGGCCCACACACGTCACTTGTGAAATGTACCCCTTGATGGGATACGTCAACAATTAACCGGACGACTAACTTCTCAACAGCCATAGACAGTGGATGGAGTCTTCACATAATTGAGAAAAACATAAACACACAACTGAAAATCCTATATCCCGTCTGAACAACTTCCAAGAATGAAGATGAACTAGAGAAATGTTCAAATAAATAAGACCTGAGTATTTACTATCCACAGGCTTTCACTTAAGAGACTTTTAAAGACTATACTGAAAGAAGTAAAATGATCCTACCCCCAAAATTCTGAAGTGCAAGAAGAAATCGTTAGCATCAAAAGTAAGCCTGTAGGGACGGCTAAAGAAACATCGATCATACAAAACAATAACGACACATGTTTCACTTGTGAAGGTAAAGAATACAAAACTAAAATCCTCAGAAACTCACACCTATCAGGAATGGGAGCAACTGTGGTGAGAACCAAGCCGGCTTGGACAAGAAGGATGAAACCACCCAGTTATGTGGTTATAGTAACAGAACATGACTATTTTACTGTCTTCATTATTTTCCCAGGCAAATACCTTTACTGTTAATTACAGGAACTTCCTCCAAAGAACCATTAACTCCTTCAACAAAGCATCAGCCGTTTACTATCTAGCACTGCGGAACCCATGCCTGAAAATTCCTGCCTTGTTTCCACGAGTTCTGAACTATCATGTCCTAATTCATACCCAACCCTTAGTCCAGTCTCAGACTGAAGATCCATTTTAAACCAAACTTCAAATCCTCAACGAAGTCTGGTTTTGCCTTTCCTCCCCAGACGCTGCTCGAGCTGCCAAGGTGGCCATCCCTGTCACCATGGTGAGCAATAAACTCAGCTCTGTCTTATCAGCTCGGTGAGCTGAGAGCTGGGATTCAGCATTCCAGGGAAGTTCAAAGGTTCTCAGGTAATTTTCTATTTGGAGAAGGTGAGTAAACATGAACGAGCTTTCTATATGGAGTCCCATATACATTTCTAAGGTAGCCATTTAAACACAGAACTTGATGTACACTTTCTAAATTAGTAGAAAAGAAAAATAGGATGAGAAGACAAACTGAATGCATGCAAAAATGGAAAGGAAGAGATAGAAAAATGAGTAGAAATGGAATGTACAAAAGAAATAGTAGCAGGCTTCCCTGGTGGCGCAGTGGTTAAGAATCCGCCTGCCAATGCAGGGGACACGGGTTCGAGCCCTGGTCCGGGAAGATCCCACATGCTGCGGAGCAACTAAGCCCGTGCGCCACAGCTACTGAGCCTGCGCTCTAGAGCCCACAAGCCACAACTACCGAGCCTGTGTTATAGAGCCCATGTGCCACAACTACTGAGCCCATGTGCCACAGCTACTGAAGCCCATACGCCTAGAGCCCGTGCTCCACAACAAGAGAAGCCACGGCAATGAGAAGCCCGCGCACCGCAATGAAGAGTAGCTCCCACTCACTGCAATGAGAGAAAGGCCACGTGCAGCAATGAAGACCCAGTGCAGCCAAAAATAAATAAATTAATTTAAAAAGAAAATAAAAAAGAAATAGTAGCACTGAACCTAAAAAAGGCATAATCAGAACCAATGTGCTAAATTAAGTTCCTAAGTATAACATGAAGATTTTTAACTGAATTTTTCTTTTTAATGTTACTCATGTTCCTCTCACAAGGGATAACACACACACACACACACACACACCCCTAAGGACACAGGAAAGCTCAAAGTAAAAAAATGGAAAGAATGCCAGGCAAATAACCAGCCCAATTACCTGGCACATCTATATCAATATTAGGCACAATATACTTTGAAGTCAAAACAAAACATTAATAAAGACTAAACAAGATCAGGTCCCTGAGCCTGCCTGCACCAACTGGGACAATTTAAAAACATATAAAAACAAAAGTGGACCGTCCTACAAGATGAAACTGACAAATATGTGTATACTATATTAGGAGTATTTGACACGTATCTCTCAGGACTTGTTACATCAAGAAGAAAACAAAATCAGGGAAGACCCTGATGTTGTGACCAGCACAGCTACAAAACTTGCCATGATGTACATACATGCAGTGCTGCACCCATAACTGAAGGAGAGCACATCTGGAAACTTAAAAAACTTGAAGCAAGTGAAGCCAAGTATTAAATTTTGAACAATCACAGACAAACGGGCCATATTCTTTATCCAAAATACAACTAATTTAGAAATCTATAATAAAAAATGCATTTAAAAAACCTTATGCATTTAACATAGAAAATGAACAATATGCTTCTATATGACCCGTGTGGCTTAAAAGAAGAAAACAATCCATGTTATAAAAATCACCAAATGAACAAAAATAAAAATACCACATTATCAAAATTGGCAAGATGCATTGAACACTGGATTGAGAAAGCAAGTTCGTGTCATGGAAATGCAATAAATGAGCAGGGGACTTCCCTGGTGGCACAGTGGTTAAGAATCTGCCTGCTAATGCAGGGGATACGGGTTTGAGCCCTGGTCCGGGAAGATCCCACATGCCGCGGAGCAGCTAAGCCTGTGCGCCACAACTACTGAGCATGCACTCTAGAGCCCATGAGCCACAACTGCTGAGCCCATGTGCCACAACTGCTGAGCCTGTGCTCTAGAGTCCGTGGGCCACAGCTGCTGGGCCTGCGGCAGGAGAGGCCACTGCGGTGAGGGACCCTCGCGCTGAGGTGGGGAGTGGCCCCCCCGCTCACTGCAGCTGGGGAGCACCTACATGCAATTGTGAAGGCCCAATGCAGCCATAAATAAATATATAAATAAATAAATTTTATTAATAAATAAATAGATGTTCAAATAAATAAAAAAATGAGCAGTATGAGCAGTCTGAGGTAGTCATTGCATAGAGAACATTCTGGCCAGCATCTTTCAGCAGGACTTAATTATGAAGACACACTCAGAAATGAAATTGAGAGACATTCCACAGAACAAACGGGCTGGATAGTTCACAAATATCAGTGTCATGAAAGCGAAGAAAAGGCAAGAAAAGAGTTACAATAACCAACTTCAATCAATGATTGATTACAGAATCAAAACATAACAAGAAAAAAAAGTAAATAATGAAGTGATAACATATTGGGATCATGAGAAACATTGGAAAATGAACTCTATATAATAGTTTCATGTTAATGTTACATTTCTTACAGGTGATACTGGTTTTCAAAACACAAAGGAAATATCCTAGCTCTTAGGTGATACATAGTGAGGTATAAAGTGTCATTATCTCTGTAACTTATTTTTAAAAGCCAAATTAAATGAATACAAAAATGTCTCCCAAAGGGGGAAAAGTCCTCTTAGAAATGTAAAGAAACAAAACAAAACAAAACAAAGTACTTCAAATATTATAAGAAAATCTTCATCAATCATCATATTCAATATCGATGTGTTAACAGCAAACCTTGTACTTCCAGTGGCCAAAGATGAAACGATTTCAACAACAAAGTAAACAACAATAGCACTGAGTTATAACACAGGGCATAAAATAAATCTCCGTGAGTCTATACTGATACAAATGATTGAAGAAATAAAGGAAGGAAGGAAGGAGGGAAGGAATGAAGGAAGGAGGGAAGGAAGGAAAGAAAGAAGGAAGGAAGGAAGAAAAGAGGGAAGAAAAGGCACAAATTTTCTTTACTGAAGAATTCCCAATAATATACGTATATATTCCCCCCTCTAGGAGGTGTAACTTAATCACTATCTCCTAGAGCGTGGACTCGACTTAGTCACGTACCTCCAAATAATATAGCATATGAAAGGGAAATGTATTTCCTCAGCAGAGGAGCAGCCCACCTGACCTGAGTGATTACTGTTAACACCATCAGTGATGATGGTGGTTGGTAGTATGTACCCTCTGCCACCATATGAGGGGAAGAGCAGCTCACCTATTTGGAACACTTCCCCCAAACCAATAACCTCAGTGTAATCATGAGGAAACATCTGAAGAACCTAAACTGAGGCCTCTTCTACAAATTACCTGACCACTACTCTTCAAAACTGTCAAGGCCATGAAAGATCAAAAAGAGAAACTCACAGATGGGAGGAGACTAAGGAGGCTTGAGGACTAAATGCAAGGCTCATCCTGGAAAGGATCCTGAACCAGAAAAAGCACATGGAGTGACCGCACTGCTGACATCTGAGTAAAGCCTGTAGTTCAGTGAGTGGCATTGTATGAATGCTGGAGTCTTAGTTACGCAAATAGGTGGTGGTGATGGAAGACATAACATGGGAGGAACCTGGGAATATGGAAACTGTACCATCTTTGCAACATTCTGTAAATCTAAAGTTATTCCAAAGTTTCAACTTTATTTTTTTTTAAAGAAGCAAACTCTAAATTCAGGAAGCCAGAGACACCTCCTCATGCAATCCACAACTTAATAAGAAATAGAAAAGAGTAAAAAGGACTGATTGGAAGAAAGAAGTCTTTTTCATGAACCATATCTTTTTTTGCACAAATTCAAAATAATTGCCAGACAATTATTAAAATAAAGAGCTTAGCGAGTTTGCTAGATATAAGATCGATACTAAAAAATTGATTGCCTTTCTATATACTAGCAATATACAATTAGAAATGTAATTTTCAAAAAGGGATTTTAGTAAGAGACCATAGAAAGAAATCTAAATAATGATGCATCACATCTTTATAAAGAATAGTTTAAAATTGTACAGACAATAAAGAAGACCCAAATAATCGGAGAAGCATAAAGTTCGCAAGTACAGGAAGGTCATTACAATAAGGATGTCAATTCTTCTCAGAATGATCTATACATGCAATGCTATTTCAATAAAAAATCACAACAGGAGTTTTCAAGGAACTTGGTAACCTATTTCTAAAAACATATATTGAAAAGTAAAATGGTGAGGATGCTCGAAAAGGAGAGGAAAACAAGGCAACTTCCCTACCACACAGCTTCTGTAATGCTACAGTAATTGAGACAGGGTCAATTTGGTACACAGGGGGGCACAGTAAACCCAAGGAACAGAACAGAGAACCGAGAAACTGGCCAGATCAGATACAAAAATCTGACCTGTAAGTTAGCCGGCTTTGTGCATCATTGGAAGAAAGTGTGACTATTCAATAAATGATGTCAGGACTCTATGGGATACCCTAGTGAAAAACCTCACATCGATAGATAAATTGCAGATGAATCAAGGACTTAAATGTGGAAACCAAAGTTTAAATAGCCAAAGATCCCAGTAAAAACTGGGCAAAAGACATAAGCAGGCATTTCGCGGCAAAGGATATCTGAGTAGCCAATAACAATATGAAAATTTTCAAGCTCACTGCTAATAAGAAGAAACAAATAGGAATTAACATTAAGGTACAATTCTACCCTTAACCTAATACCCAGAATTAAAAGAATGCCAAATCAAAAGGTTGGGGAGAATGCAGAAAATCAAAATTTTGTATATTGTTGGTAGAACTGTAAATTGGTCACTTTTAAGAATAAATTAACTCTACCTCATGAAGTTGAAAATATTAATTTCTTAAGACAGCAACACCATTCTCAGCTATAGATTCAAAGAAAGTTTTCTTGCACTTTGGACAAGGAGAGTTGGAAATAAGCCAGACATTCATCAAAGCGGAAAAGACAAGAAAGGTTGCCTATTTATACAATGGAGTACGGTCCGTCACAGAAAGCAATGGATCCAAGCTCTCTGCATCCACATGAACTCGAAAAACATCATACTGCCTCAAGTCACAGGAGTAAGCACGTAGTATTATCCCACTGATATATACTTCAAAAGAGGCAAAACATAATTTTTACAGGCTAGTTCACAGGGAGATGTGTACATGTGGTAAAATTACAGAGAAAATCGGGAGGTTGAGGAAAAACAGAAAAAACTTAAGACAATGATTATATGTGCAGGAATAATAGGAAGGTAAATCAAGGAAGCACAAAAAGAAGGGCTTTCAGAACTATTGGAAGAGTCACTTTTCTCGAGTCTCATATGGTGAGTGAAGTTGAGCCACAGAATGCTATGGTAGGCATTATGGATAATGGTTTGTCTTCTGTGATCTAACTAATCACATGCATCACACACACACGCGTGCACACACGCATGCACACAGGACGCTGCCTGTCCCGTCACACGTCCAGCCAGGCGTGCAGGTGTCACGTGGCCCTGCTGGCACTGACCTGTGGGAACAGAACTCCTGTCACTGCCACTGCTGTCACTGATCCTTTGTCTCGGACCCGGGAGCCTCCTGTCTGCAATCAGCATCCATGAAACTGTGGTAGGTTAACTTGCTACTTTGCAAGGAGGGCCAAACCTTAAACCCTCTGCAGTTTTTACAACATTATGTAATCCTCCATATGAAAAGAAGGCAAGAGGTGTAGAACAGCATGGTGAAAAACCATCTCTACGAGGGTTAGAAAAATGGATTTTAGTACGTGTTGAGTTATAAAACATGAATGAGACCTAAGGCAGCTACTTTACTTGTCGGGCTGGTTTGCTTATCTATAAAATGAAGGGTTGAATAACACCATCTCCAAAAATAGCTAGAATAACTGATCCTTCTCAAAGCCTAAAATTAGAGATGGAAGGGAAAAAATAACCCGAAACACATAGCCACAGAAAGAAGAACTTGGAAAAAAAATGTAACTATACATAAATGTTAAAGATACAAATTGTGATGACAGCAAGTATAAAGTTTATCTTATCTGTATTGAAATATTTATCTGTAATATACCACAAAGAGAAAATTCTCTTTTAACTTGTATATCAAAGGGAAAATAAAGAACCCCACAAAGAAGCTCAAGTAAAATATTTTCATGATATACAAATGCCATTGAAGTGAAAAATCTTCCATGAGACCACCCAACCTTGACAAGTATATTCACATAGGATTTAAAGACTAATATTTGTATGACATACGGTAGGTGGTCTTTTGCGTGGTTGAAATACTCCAGCTGACTTTGGTTCATGAAAGCTTCTAGGAGAATTATGATAAATTTCTACCTGGCCAACTATAATGTTAGCCTAAATGTCTAACTCTGCTTTCAGAACTGTATTTCTTCCTTGTAATGAAATATTCAAATTTCTTAGTTCTGGGTGTATGTATGTATCTATTTGTGTAGCTATGGATACTGGATACTATGGATAATATGTATGCATGGACACTGCTCTTTCTTTTTATAGCTTACTATTTATCTTATTGATTTGGCTATAAGGAAGCACAAAGGTAAAAGTTTTGGAACTAGTGGTAACTCTGGCACAACCTACATTCCTTTACTTGGCTTTTTATTCTCTATTCCTTATTTTATAAATTGTTTTACTCTATATGTAATGTTTTATTTTTTACCATATATTACCTCAAATTACTTTCAGATGTAGATAGAAACAGAGCTTAAATAAGGTTGTAAATTTCTTGGATCATCAGAAAAACATAAGAGAACAAAAGATGCCATTTAAAATCACAGCCTCAAAATGAAGCAACTTGAAAGACTGTAACAGTTGTTACACTGTTGGAATTTCAAGTATGATCACTTACTTGCATATGTCATCTTCTGGGTCTTCAAGCCCAAATCTCTCATCAAATGTGAGCTGTATCCATACATTTTCCTCTACTGCTACTAATCTCCATACCAAGACCATATTTCTTGGATAAGTATGAGGAAACCTCGGGCTGTGAATACTTCCATTAGTAGACACAGTAATAATTCTCTCATGCTGGGGATCTTGTACTCCTGAAAGTAAAAACATAAGCATAGACACACACTTAGAACAGACATTTCAAAAATTATAGGTTTCAAAATAACTTCTGAAAAAAAGGTAACCAATATAAGCCCAAAGTTTCCCATGAACTGTAATTACTAAATGATGTCAACCCTTAAATGACGTCGAAAAATGAAATGAGGTCAAAGCAATGGTATCAATTTCTTGTTGTAAGGAAACTAACAGCAGTCTATGAAGATATGAAATTATAAGAAATGTTGCAGGACTTCTCAGTGTCTTTAAAAGGCTAACATGAATTTTAAATTTCTAAGCGGAGAATACAGTATAAAATAGCTTCCAAGTTTATTAGGCATGGCAACATTTTACACGGTGAAATGCCAAAATACATTGTTATTAATATCTTTTTCTTTTGCTTAGATTGTTGGGGGGAGAGATGAGGGGACGGGCAAATTCAGACAATTTGTTGAGACAAAAGTGTTCTTTTTTTTATTGAAGGATAGTTGACTTACAGTGTTTCAGGTGTACAGCAACATGATTCATTTATATATAGATTTTTTTTCAGATTCTTTTCCATTATAGGTCATTACAAGATATTGAATATAGTTTCCTGTGCTATACAGTAGGTCCCAGTTGTTTATCTATTTTACACACAGTAGTGTAGAGACAAAAGTGTTCTTATATCCACCCAACTGAGAGTTCATAATGAGAGGAAACAAATAATTGGTATTTGGAAAAGGAGCAGCTGTTTACCTACACAAAGAAAATCTAAGAAGTAAGACAGTTACACTTTTTCAGGCCATGAAAATCCAATCCATTAAGTTTGCTAAATCCCAGCTTAAAAAAGAAAACTTTTAAAGACTCTTTTATTCAATTTCTAAAACAATTTAAAAGTCCTAAACTGCACCTTGAACACATGAAGTAATGTGCATAACACCTGACACGTTTTTTGTTCAACTTTGATATACTCATAACATCAGGACAACAATATTACACTGTACCAATACCTCATTAGTTTTCATGATTTAGAGATTTGCTTCATAAGACTGAACTTTGTATTTGCAGTATTACACAGAGAGAAGAATATCATTACTTTATAAGCACGATTTTTCTTTTATTTGCCCATTTCCCAACGTCCAATCTCAATATATGCATAGTTACTTTCAGAAATATGAAAAAAAATTCTCATTTTATTGACTTCTTTTAGGTACATCCCATCAAACTGTGCAATATAGAGTTGTCTAAGGCCTATTAAATCATTGACATTTTATACTAAACTACATTTTTCTTCTCTCTTTTTTTTTCTTTCTATTATGGTTTTCTGCCTTTTCCTCTTCAATTCTTTCACTCCTATACCCTACTTCCCTTTTTTTAATTGAAACATAATTGATTTACAGTATTGTGTTAGCTTCAGGTGTACAGAAAAGTGATTCAGTGATACATACATATGTATCTATTTTTTTCAGATTCTTTTCCATTATAGGTCATTACAAGACACTGAGTACAGTTCCCTGTGCTCTACAGTGGGTCCTTGTTGGTTATCTGTTTTATCGACAGTAGTGTGGATCTGTGAATTCCTTTTTGACCAATGGACTACTTCGTGCCAAGTTTGCCTGCTAAGTATTTCAACTCCACGTGCTCTCTCCATGAGTTTACACCAATGACCTTGCTTCCCGCTCTGGAAGGCAGACTCTGAGGCTACCCCCAATGTCCCTCATGCGTCAGGAGTCCCTGCCTTGAGTGGGTGGAAGCTGTGACAAGGATGGGGTATTACTCCCATGATCAGGTCAGTTAACTCTGAGTTAATCAAAAGTTAGATTATAGGAGAAGCCTAACCTAATAGGGTGAACACTTAACAGAAGCTGGCCCTTCTTGATCTTAGAAATTCCAAGTGTGAAAGAGACTCAATGGGGAGAATTCTGTGTGGTGGCCTTGGAAGGGGAGCAGGTTGTGTGCTCAGGATGTGGGTGGCTGAGAGGTACCAAGAAAGAGGGGGTTTTATCCTGAAACCTCAAGAGACCTCAATGAATCGGAGGCAGACTCTTCACCAGCCTCCAGAAAGGAATCGAATCTCGCTCATACCTTGATTTTAGTCTTGTAAAAACTTGGAGCAAAAGCCCAGTCTCCCAGGCCTGGATTTCTGAGCTCCAGAGCTGAGAGCAAACAGGGTGTTTAAAACTGCGGGTTCGTGGTGATTTCTTACCTAACAGTAGACAATTAATATACCTTCTGTTGTGCACAAAGCTATTTGATTTGCAAGTATGTCTTTTTGCCCTTCGTTCTTCAACGGCACTTAGAGTAATTGTAGCAACTTTTCATTTACTATTTATGTGACGCAAAATACATATCTCACACTGATAAAATGCAACTTAAGAATATGCTCTAAGAAACTTCTTGAATTCAAAAACAATGTTAAGGGTTATTTATTAGTGAGAATATGGTTAGGGTTAAAGAATACCTGTTTTATTGTTAAAACACCCCAAATAATTTTAACAAGGTGTAGTTATGGTTCTTAAAGCAGCTTTTTCATTCTCTTAAACTCAGCTGTTTCAACAATGAGTCTGTTAAGTATGATTTTATATTGTCCAAGACAAGATAAAGACAAACATAATTTCCTTTGAATATATACAGTTCATATAATGGGGAATATCATCATATTAGTAAATATGCCTTAAGTGCCATAGGATGTTTAAATTAAATAATTATTATTTATAATTATAACTTGTGCAAAAGCATGTTCCCTCTTATTGGGGGCTAATGTTTGATATGGCCATTGGTTATATTAACATATATCAATAATCAATACCTCTCCTGTGCACATAATTTAGCACCAGTATATCTCATAAGGACACAGAAGGATCTATAAAGTTAGATGAATTCGCCTCTATACTGACAATTTTTTAAAGAAAATGATCATAATCTACTATTAAAATTAAGTTAATATATTGTCTGCTTTCAAAGATTTCTTTTAAAAATGAGATATTTCCCCATTATCTAAATTTTAATACAATAGCCTACATATTTCAGAGGTATTTTAGAGCAGTAGCTCATATCAAGAGTCCTTCTCATTTTGGCAGCTAATATTTTTTAATGAATTATTTTTTTCCAATCAAATTTATTAAAATATATTATTTGCCCCATTCTGTCTCAAAAAAGAAAAAAAAAAGAGTGCCTTATATCATCCACAGCACTGTTTACAAATATAACAGTGTTTACGCTTTCATATATGTAAACTACATGGTTACTAAAAGACCTGAATTCTATTTTTATATCTTCAGTCAAAAAAAGCTCATGGCTAAAACGTATATACTTAGATTGTGTTTACATCTTTATTTTTTCCTTTATAGTTCACAATTCCATTAAACTATAATTAAGCATAATTTAAAGGATGAAAATCTAGGCCTTATTTGTGGTAAAAGAATTGTAAATTTCCTTTTAAGTTAAATTGCTGCTCCCCCAAAATCATCTCAGAACGCAGTGAGGTTTGCCACCAAATACATATGGTTTGCACATGACTGTCAACGTTACATGTAGATCTCAAACAACGAGGCCTATAATCCAAAAGAAAAAAAAAAAAAGAAGCAACAAAGAGTAGGATCTACCAAAATAAGACTTCGCGTTCATAGTTCAGTTGCTTAACAAATCATCTTTCCAAACACAGAACTTTACTAGGATTTTAGGGATGAGACAAGTACCTATTTTGTGACTACTTTATTGAACGTTTGCTTTTCCTAAACAATGGACAGTACACTCAAAGAAAGTACCAAAGAAATGAAACAAATGTTTGTCAGCAATCATTAACGTATTTACAACATGCTCCTTGCAATGCATCCTCAACAAGAATAAGTCTTGTTCGTCCAGGTGAGGCAGGATTAAAAGTGAAAATATATATATAAACACTAAATTTTAAAAATTAAAATTAACACCATCATTTCATATTATCCTTCCCAACCCTCCTTGAGGTCAGAGTATTGAAAACTAACATAAAATAACAATAGAAAATGAAAAGAAGGGAGATTAATAATGTGAAGACTCTAAAATTGTTGACTATATATGTTCACATACAATTCAGTTATGAAGAATCATTACACATCTGTGTGTATTCAATAAGTTAACAGTAAAACCAAAGCAACTTCATAATATTTGCCATGCATTTCAGACTGTTAGCCCCTTTAAAAGTATATTTATTGGGCTTCCCTGGTGGCACAGTGGTTGAGAGTCCGCCTGCCGATGCAGGGAACACGGGTTCGTGCCCCGGTCCAGGAAGATCCCACATGCCGCGGAGCGGCTGGGCCCGTGAGCCATGGCCACTAAGCCTGCGCGTCCGGAGCCTGTGCTCTGCAACGGGAGAGCCCACAACAGTGAGAGGCCCATGTACCGCAAAAAAAAAAAAAGTATATTTATTAAGAACGAAAGAGGGAAGGAGTAAGAGAATCATGAAAAGCAATAAAAAAAAATTAATGCTTGAAAAGCTCTCTTATTTAAAAAGATAACATCAAAAAAGAAGTTTTGTAGGGACTTCCCTGGTGGACCAGTGGGCAAGACTCTGCACTCCCAATGCAGGGGGCCTAGGTTCCATCCCTGGCCAGGGAACTAGATCCCACATGCATGCCGCAACTAAGACCCGGAGCACCAAAATAAATACATAAATAAACATGAAAAAAAAAAAAAAACTCTGTGGACAAGATATAATTCCTAAAGAAAGAGAAACCATCCATGTCCTTCTCCATGTTAATGCTTTAAGTTGGCAATAGCAGAAAAGACCTGGAGGACTAAGAATGAGGTAAAATGAAAGGCCTCCAGTTTTGGTTTAGCTTTAAGTTCTGAAGAATTCCAGTTCCTGTTCACATAGGGAGGGCGTAGGGATGTGTCCCCATAAACTGGTAGATTTCACAGGTGTCTTATGAGATCTTTGATGCATTTACTTCCAAATATATGTTATCTTCAAATTGTGTTAGAAAAGGTATTTCTGTAATAGTCAGGTGCACCTATTTCTAAATCCTTCCTTGATGCATACACATACTCACTGGTCTTATTTGGGCTTTGGTCTGCTCACTATTTTCTTTTTTTTTGCCTGTGATAATCCTTCTTTATCTTAATCTTGCTAGTTTTTTATATGGCTATGTCCATTTTCAGTCTCATTAAATCTTAATTAGCAAATTTCACTTTTAACAAAAGTTAGTTAAAATTATTTAACATATATATACATGCACACACACACACACACACACACATATATATATATATATATATATATATATATATATATGTATTTGTTGCTAGTTTCACTGGATCCATAAATTGGCACTTTTTGCCTAGAAAATCCAGAGTAATCTCACCTAATCTTACTTGATTCTGTAGAGAGAACGTATACTTGAACTCCACAGCACAAACAAATCTCTCTCCATAAATTCCAAACTATATAGAAGTACCTTGTTTTCATGCTTAATATTTTAAATTCAGACTAAACACAAAAGTACAATAATACTTAATACAATAAAACGAAAAAAACTGAGACTCAAGTTTTTGTTTTCTTATTGGCTCCATCTACTGTTTCCCATACTTTAAAACAACAGCAAAATAAAACAAAAACAATCAAAAAAAGTTAGTGTTGTCTACCTCAAACTGTTTACAAATTGCAAAAAAAAAATGTTCACTAAGGAAAAATAAAAGAAGAGATTGCTATATTAAGTAAGCCACAAAGAAAAATGCAATTATTTAAAATATGCCTAATTGAAGTTCTTGAATTTCTTCCAAAAGATAATCATTTTATTCCTCAAGGGAATGAATAGTCAAAAATCATATATTGAGAACCTATTATGTTTCATGTGCTGTACCAAGGGCTTGGGACATCAGAACAAGACAAAGCCTTGTCCTCTTAATGTGACAACTTCTAGGACTGTAATTTAGTATCATTCCTAGACTAGGTATTCTAGTAAATACATATTCAATTATCAAAACCCACTTCAGATGTCACCTTTTATGGAATGTAATCCTTAATTCCCTTTGTACATTCCTTTAGGGCTGCATTTTTTAAACTTTATTTTATTGAAGTATAGTTGATTTACAACATTGTGTTAATTTCTGCTGTGCAGCAAAGTGATTCAGTTATACATATATATACATTCTTTTTTATATTCTTTTCCGTTATGGTTTAACTCCAGGAGATTGGAGATAGTTCCCTGTGCTATACAGTAGGACCCTGTGGTTTATCCTTCCTATATAATAGTTTTCATCTGCTAATCCCAAACTCCCAGTCCATCCCTCTCCCACCCCCTCTCCCTTGGCAACCACAAGTCTGTTCTCTATGTAGGATGACATACTTTAATCATCACATGTGGGCTGACATTTCTTTCTTTTCTGCCACACGCTGAACTTCTAGTGAGGTAGAAAATCTTCTAGGCAAAACTGATTTTGAAGTCTGTAACCAGTATCTAGCTCTGTGCCTGGCACATGGCACCACATAGTACATATTGTTAGTATAAAGAAACTTGATATCTTGGAACTTGGCAATAAAACAGTTTCAACACTCCATCCTTCATTCATAAGTTTCCAGAGACTATACATATGAGAATAAGAAGCTTTTACAATGTACATTCCTCCCCAATTAAAGTCCCTTAATTCATATTTACTCGAAGTTCATCTATTATAACCTACATATATATTTCAGCTGAAGGTGACAGATTACTCATTACTGAGATTTGCCATTTTCTTAACATACTAACTCATTTTAAAATAAAACGTGTTTTATAATTTTATCACACTGAGAATGCCACAATTGTTGTCATTATTTTATCTTAACTCTGAACTATGAATCAGTTGATAATAAAAATCTGTTATTTTGTGACTTCTCTGGTGGTGCAGTGGTTAAGAATCTTCTAGCCAATGCAGGGGACGTGGGTTCGAGCCCTGGTCTGGGAAGATCCCACGTGCCGTGGAGCAACTAAGCCTGTGCACTGCAACTACTGAGCCTGCGCTCTAGAGCCCGCGAGCCACGCCAAAGACCCAATGCAGCCAAAAATAGAGTAATGAATTAATTTTAAAAAATCTGTTATTTTAGGCAAGACACTTGATATCAGGGTTTATTTTTTTATAAACTAGAGATAATTAGAGACTGTTTTAAATTTCATATGAAACGATGCTCATATAAACTAACCATCTTGATAATTACAAATCAGTATGTATGTGAAGGAGAAACTTTGTCCATCATATTTGGCCTAATTCAAACACAGTGAGAAAGAAAATTTATTATCAGGTATCCAGTTTTTCTGATGTTAGTAAATAGAAGATTGCTATGGAAGATAATGCAAAATTGGTCAATATGTATAAAGAATCCAATTTCACAAAGATCAAACTGATGAAGCAAGAAGCAGTAATTTTTCAGCAGTGATACAAATTTCTGATTCCCTTCTACAGGTTGATTTAAGAAGGAGGAAAGAGGATAACTTTGTAGAAATTATGCCATTTCTTTGACTTGGCACTATCTTTAAAAAGAGGTTTGAATTATTTTGTATCTAAAAAGAAGTAAAAGAATTCACCCATAAGCTTCCTACCTACCTATGAACAATGGTAAGAAACGAGGGCCCATGTTCAGAAGTTCATAGCAAAACTTCCAAATGCAATGAGGGAAAGTTTATACATGAGCATCCTCATAGCATCCCTCCCCCTTCCCACCAGCACTGTGAAGCAGCCCTGGTTGACTCTACCCAGAAATATGCCTGGAAAATCAACATGAGTCCATTTCCCTCATTGCATGGATGGCTCTAAGGGGCCAGAGTGAATCCAATGGCTTTTTTTTTTCCCCCTCAACAGTTGGGGATTAGACCATGTTGGGTGCAGAAATAAGGTCCAGAGCTGCTGTAGCCAATAAGCTGTCATATTAGAATCCAGTCTGATGGAAAAGTCAATGCACAGAAGTAGACAGAGACACACAGCAGTACAGCAAAGTGGAGCCAGATCCCAGCTCAAACCACAGAGTGAATTCAGCCCAGCTCTGGGCTTCTCGGGTACATGACTAAACAAATCACTCTTACTATTATTCAAGTTAGAGTTAAGATTTTTACGCATGTGACCAAAATCAAAATGGGCCGTGGTTCAGGACCATTATCCTGGCGTGATTATTACTGGTGTTCCCTGTTCATGCTTGAAAATATCTGGATTAATGTTACAAAGGACATGGCAAGTAAGATCCATAAAGTTCTTCTGCTGTTGAGGCACGAGATATAGAAATGGTAATGATTTGACAGCATGTTATTTTAGCCTTAAGGTAGTGATAAAAATAACCTACTTGGGTTTTATACAATGGGGTATGACATAACATTTTCAGTGAAGGCTCAATTATGGGAGACACACTGGCAATAATCTTCTTACCTCTTATGCTGCAGGATAAATTGCCAAGTATATAAACACAGAATCTCCTTAAAGCCTTTACTGCACACCAATTAGTAACGAATATAATTGTATACACACACATTACACACACCATTACACAGAAACATGTTTGAGCAATGCTATTAGTTTTTATTCTGCATTAAATTGTACATTATTTTACATACCACAAGGTGGCTAAAACCAGAATATAGAACAGAGACAAATGAGGAATAGAAGAAACATTCACTTTAAAGATTCACTATTGATTTCATTTTTTCAATATTTAATTGACTCTCCTGTTGAATTAAAACTATTGTTCAGTGTAGAATTCATATTAAATTATTAAATTATTCATATTAAATTATTATTCATATTAAATACCAGGAGTTCTGAAATATTTTAAGCAGCGAAATGTATTTATGTGAAATATTATGACACACGATTAAGTGCAAATTCATATTACTTAACCTCTAAACAAACAAATATGCTTATTTAAGAAAAGATATGCCCAATAAAGAACCTAATCCATTTGGAGACTCAGGATCTGTCAGTGTATTGTATCTGCACTGGATGTATAATTTACAACATTCAGATGGAATTTACCAGCAATTTCAAATGTGGAAAGCAGTGACCGATTTCTTTGTGAACACACAATGTCTAGACACAGTAGTGACATTTTGATGGGAAGATGTTTAAAATGCATCAAGGAAAATAATAATGAAACAGTAATCAGTACAAACTTACTAATTAAATAAGGCCATTCGTATATGACTTAAGTGAATTTTTAAAGTATGCTTAAAATTCTCTCTTATGTTAAACTCTGAATTAGGCAAAATAAATGATTTTTAAGAAACAATAAAATAGGAACCTGTTTCAGCCTTAATATATTCAACCATCATCAGTGTTGAAAGATGAGACTTGGTTGCTTCCTACTTATATTTATCATTAAAGATGAATGCGTATAATTTATAGGTAATAAGCCTATGAGTTTCTTATGAATAACATCTAAAGACAGGAAAAATAATAAATTTGGTCACTTCTATACAAATCGTGTCCTCCCACCTTATGTTTTAAATGTTATTAATTAAACACTCTCAATAATGGAGAGGGTTTGGGTTTGCATCTCTTTCCATAAGCAACATTTGAGATTTGCAAGTTACATCTGCAGCAGGATCTTTGGTTTCAGTAGTAATTCCACATCAAGATAGCAGGAATAAGTGAGGAGCAGTTACACTGGCCATGATTGCCCTTCACAGGCCACGTTTAAGCCGACTTATGCTCATGAACATTCTAACCATTCTGCCCTGCTAGAAAACATCACCTCCCTACCCCACCCTCCAAAACCAACAACTGTCCTCAATCATCAAGTGATGTTAGAATGTGTATAAAACACAACTGTGAGACTTTTAAAAGAAGTGGAAGTCGCAAATTAATAATATCAATAAACACATAATTTTGGTGGGGAAATAGATTACTTAAATTTTATTTCTCAAAGCAAAGGCATTTTTTATAATGACCAGGAGATACCAAATCATGCCAAGCTATTTCAGCTCAGCTTATGTTATTTTATCATCTAGTTGGGCTATTATAAGGGAGAAAATAAGCACAAACATGAAGGTGTCGAATAATTGGCCTGAATATAACCGCTAGCAGAATTCTTCAACAACAGCTAGTTTTATGACAATACTTTTAAAATCAAACCAAAGATCCAGAGTCGAGCAGTCTAAAAAGAGGAGCTGAAACACAGGATGGGACAGAGTCAAGAAGACACCTATTTTGAACTTTGAACACAATTTCAAAGCAGGAACTGAACTGAACTTTACAGAGTCCACTGGAAGTTTCATGTGTGAGGAGGGATGATTCTCTGACACTCCTTATCACTGGTTCCTTCAACATTATTCAAAAATACCTACTCCCTTAGCTTCTGATCTCAGGGAAGATTCTGAGGATACGTCTGTCAGATTGGACGGTGTCAGATGCCACAAGAAGATTAAGAATCCTTCTGCATGGTATTTGCACTGTTTACGTGAGTGTAATCCCCAGCCAGCAAATGGACCAGCTGCATTTGTGACCTCCCAGCAAGGGAACAGACCTGTCTCAACAGAGCATTTCCTTGAAAATTCTTGCCCATGAAATCTGATTTTGAGGCTGAAAACTCTCCACCCATGTTTCCTATAAATCCATCCATTCCTCTTCTGAAAGAAATTGAACATTGTACAAAGACATGGAACAAAGTTATGGAAATACATGCCCAGAGAGTGAGGGGACGCAGGAGAAAACTGGCAGGAGAAAAAGTACAAATTGTACTTAGTTTAATTACAGCAACTGTAGTAATACTGATTGTCTTGACATGTGGCTATCTATCACTCTTAGTTTCCAGTAGAGATCAGGCTTTTTAAAGAAAGATATCCATAACAGAAGCCTGAAGAACAGCTCTACTGATCACTTAAAACACATGATTTAGGGGCCTCCCTGGTGGCGCAGTGGTTGAGAGTCCGCCTGCCGATGCAGGGGACACGGGTTCGTGCCCCGGTCCGGGAAGATCCCACATGCCGTGGAGCGGCTGGGCCCGTGAGCCGTGGCCGCTGAGCCTGCACGTTCGGAGCCTGTGCTCCGCAACGGAAGAGGCCACAGCAGTGAGAGGCCCGCGTACCGCAAAAAAAAAAAAAACAAAAAAAAAACAAAACACACATGATTTAAATTTACAGAGATCTATTCCTGCACAGCCACACAAACCGTCAAAATATTTATTTGATAGCAGTCATCATACTTTCAAATTTGATTGCAATGTTGTAATCCTGTTAAAAGTCATCCAGAACAAAAGATTTATGATGGGGAAGCAACATACCAAGAAAAAAGCCCCTGATATAAAAAAATGTATTAAGACTTTTACTCAGGAATTAACAAGGACCTTTTATTCAGTAAGTTCTGCGAAAGAAAGTTAAGTATCAGTGAAGGATGGAAAAAATACTCTAAGAAACACCAGAATAATCAATTACACTTTGAGAAACATCCTGCTACTCTCTCTACACCATAACAGCCAAAACAATAAGCCAGGGGACGTTACCTTGAACATATCAGAGAATACACAATTGAGAACAGAGATGTTTCAGTAAGCATGCTGCAGTTTGCAGATTATTAGGAATATGAAAACAAGCCCTGAAGCACTGGCACAACTGGCCAGACATTTAGAAGTACAAGGATGTGAGGACTCCCACTATGAAAAGAAAACAGTCAAGTCTACACTTGCTCATGTCGAAGAATCAGGTAAGAATGTGATCCAACCTAAAGAAACTCTCTGCTTTAATAGGGTTCATTGTATAAACCTTAATCACGTGAGATTATGTCAAGCGTGTATAAGAAAAGTTTAAAATGGAGAGTAAATAAAATATATGTTTTGCTTACCTTTTAAATGTTCTTTCTCCTCTTTTCTATGCCAGTCCAGATGCTTGGGGATAGTTCCTCCCTGCCAGTAGATGGAGATAGTAAAATTGAGTCTTTTGGTGACCTCAAATCCTAATCTAGGGGGTTCAGAATCTTCAGTTTCAGATTTTGGAAGTAAAAATAGTTTGAATGATTGAGAAGACACACACAGCTTGTAATAAGTGTAATCTGAGTCAGTCAAATGAACTTGTATTCATGGTCATTCATAACAATCTATAAGGGAGAGGTCTTGGCTGGCATAGAAAAAAATTAAAGAAAGAGCATTATTTTGTAGGATATATTCCCTTGATGCTTCATTCTTCCCAGATCTTGCGCATTTACTCAACTAGTATTTATTAAGCAGCTACTCAAAATTTCAGGTTACAGACCCGATGTTTCCATATACATTATCTCTTTAATATTTTTAACAACCCTGTGAAGTAGTAATAACTATCCCCTAATATCTTGTCCCAGAAACTGTGTTTTTGAAAGTTCCAAATGGTGAGCTGACTTGCTTGCCAAGGTTCTGTGGTCCACACGATGCTTAGTTAATGGCTTCTCAGATTTAGGCAGAATTAAGTTTCTCCTTCCTACTGATAAAGGGACCTTGAATCTACCACTTATCCTCTTCACAAGTAAAATCTAGGTTTCAATATTCTTCATTGTCCGGTTGTGCCTCGATTTCAACATAACATATTCTGGGAAACTAGGGCATTACACAACCACTTAAACAAGAGTAATACCAAATTTGTTTGAGAATGACTGACTAAAATAAAATAAAACCACTCTCTGTATACAAGTCACTATAGTCTTCCTGCCTAAATGAATACACTAATGTTTATATACCTCTTTCTAGTTCTTATAAATGATGTTCAGATTACAAAATGTTTTCTCATACACAGGTTTCTTCTGGCTACCTCAACAGCCTGAAAGACTAAATGTATTATGCAAACTTTATTATTGTAAAAATAGAGTTGGTCATCACAGTAAGTTGGCCATATAATTTCTTGTCCAAACCAACACATTTTTAAGCCTGAAAGAGGGCAGTATTATTTACTGTGTCAGGACCACAGATATAAACCAGGACGGTCCCCAGACAACCTGGGCACATGGTTACCCTAATGACAAATGACAGCATTAACCTTCAATCCAGGTCTTTTGTGTCTAAATCAGGAAATCTTTCACCCTGAACATTTGTGTGATGAATTCTTAAGTGTATGATTTCCTCTTAGCATCTTTAGTCAACTCAGCACACCAAGTAGAACTTTTTGTTTTCATAAACTTGGTAATATCTATTACTTTCACAATACTTTATTTCAAGGTAAGTTAAAACAACAAAACAGCAAAAATCACAATCCTAATAACTTTCTCTGTTTAACTACTTTTTAACGGGTTATTTGTGAAGTCTTTCTAATACTACCAAGGAATCGGGAGACATTTTTACCAATTATTGCTGATTTGCTGGATTCTGGTTCCATTCCAGTGCTTGGACCAATTAGTTTGACATTAATTCTACCTCTAACTATAAACAGCTTCCAGAGTTTGGTACTCCTTAACAAATGATATATTCCTTATTAATTGGGAGAAGATAAAATATCATTTAAAAGGTACTTTAGTCCATCGACTGATGAATGGATAAAGAAGATATGGCACATATATACAATGGAATATTACTCAGCCATATAAAGAAATGACGTTGAGTTATTTGAAGTGAGGTGGATGGACCTAGAGTCTGTCATACAGAGTGAAGTAAGTCAGAAAGGGAAAAACAAATACTGTATGCTAACATGTATATATGGAATCTAAAAAAAAAATAGTTATGAAGTACCTAAGGACAGGACGGTAATAAAGACGCATACCTACGAGAGAATGGAGTTGAGGACAAGGGGAGGGGGAAGGGTAAGCTTGGACAAAGTGAGAGAGTGGCACGGACATATATACACTACCAAATGTAAAATAGATAGCTAGTGGGAAGCAGCCACATAACACAGGGAGATTAGCTCGGTGCTTTGTGACCACCTAGAGGGGTTAGATAGGAGGGTGAGAGGGAGACCCAAGAGGGAAGAGATATGGGGATATATGTATATGTATAGCTGATTCACTTTGTTATAAAGCAGAAACTAACACACCATTGTAAAGCAATTATACTCCAATAAAGATGTTAAAAAAAAAAGATAGTGCTTGGACTGGTTTAAAAGTTTAGCTCTTAATTCTCGTAATTTTTCACTCAGGGAAATGGACAGTGTAGTTTACTATGGACCCAAAAATAAAATAAAATTTAAGTCAAAATATAAAAATAAAAATAAATAAATGACAAATGACAGCATTAACCTTCAGTCCAGGTCTTTTGGGTCTAAATCAGGAAATCCTTCACCCTGAACATCTGTGTGATGAATTCTTAAGTGTATGTTTTCCTTTAATTAGGGTTAAAAACTATAGAAAAATGAAGCTATACTAAAAGTAAAAACTGCTTACCTTTCACAGTGAGTGCTGTCTCACGTATATGATCATTTACTTACTTGATTATTTAATTTTTAAAGTATCTGTGTGTAATTTCATTAACAAACTCCAAAAGATCATGGATTTTGTTTAGGTTTTTGTTTTGCTTTGTTTTCATTGTTTGTTTTTTTTCCTAAGGTATCCCCCCACCAAAATAACATAGCACCTCACCCAAAACAGACACTTAATAAATATGTGTTGACTGGCTGAGCTGTCAGGGAAGGCCCATGTTGCAGCTGCAAACACATTTACAAAGGAAGTTCAGCAGTTAAAAAGGATGGAATGTGGGCAGACTCCTGGCATATTGCTGCTTTCTGAAGATCTCTGGCCTTAAGAAGAATCAACCAAAACCCCTCACATTATATGCAATGACACCAGCAATCTACTGCCACGCCATCAAAGCTGTTTCTATGGAATTGAGTTATACTAAATTCATATTTGGAATGACTTCACTGTATCTCTGAGATCTCTAAAAGAAACCTTCAAGCAACTGTAAGATTTCATCCAGAGAGCATCATATTCAGGGAAGAAACTCTTTTTCCCTTTCTGAGATCAAAAGTCAAGTACCTATTTTAAAAAATAAAATCCTCATTCTCTTGGTCAGACTTTAGAAACACATGTATACGAAACACTGACAAAGTTGAGATTTTCACTTCACAATTCCCTTTCTTACACGATTCCAAGATCAAAACATGTTTTAGTTAGCCTTATGCTTTTATTTTTCTGTGCCAGATGAGAGGTATAAAAGGTAATGTTAAGAATTGATTGTGAGCATTATGGGATAGGGGGATAATACAATAGCACCATTATGGTGAAGGGCATGATATAGGCTGGTCTATACAGAATATAATAATGTAGGAAGTTGTTGAGACAAAAAACAAACCTTGATATAATTTGTTAAATAATGCCTATAATCCTCTGTTCCTTTATAATTGCTCCAATTATAAAACTAGGATTCCTCAAGAACGTTGAACTGATGAGCCAAGTATAACAAGAGCTATTTTTTGATCCTTTTAAACAGTGGCTTGAGAAAGTCTTGAGAATCTGATGAAAGATATGACTGTTCAAGTCAGAAAATTATATATCTAAATACAGACTTTCATAATTTTCACAAAATAGCATATAATTTCAGAGTATCCATCCAGCCCCTAGAAACTATCCATGCACCTTTTATCTATGAACTCAAGGCCAAGAAGGCTTTGCTCAAAAATAACTTGTCCATTATAAAGCAAAACGAACACAGAACCATTTTGGTAAAACAGCATCAGTGCAAAAAAATAAACAATTTAGCAATCAGGGATTAAAAAGGAAAATTATTCTGGAAGACTAACTTGAGTTTTGGAGTAAATAAAATATATACGTATGTATATACATACATACACACACATATATACATACATACACACACATATATACATATATACACACACATACACATATAGTAAGTGTAGCATGTTTTTTACATAAAAATAATGACAATATTTCAGACTTCCAGTGCAACTGTATAAAAGTGTTTAAACATTTCCTGGAAAAATGTATCTAAAATGTGTAATTTAGAACAATCTAAGAATTCCTTACATTCACTTTTCAGTGATATTCTTCAAATATTCTCTTTTCTGGAGAAATTTTAAAGATTTATTATCAAGAAATGTATACAAAAACAGAAATAGACTCACAGACATAGAAAACACATTATGGTTACCAGAGGGGATAGTGAAGGGGTGGGGAAGATAATTAGTTTGGGAGGAACACACACACACTACTAGGTATAAAATAGATAAACAAGGTCCCACTATATAGCACAGGGAACTATATTCAATATCTTACAATAACTTCTAATGGAAAAGAATTGGGAAAAGAACACATATATGTAAAAGAAATGTATATATAAAATAATACAAGATAGTTTTTTAACAAGAAGGATTGTTTACTATAATAGTTTATAAGTGCAAAGGACAGAGCAGTTACTAGTGTTTGAGCACTAATTGTGGACAAGTAATGGTCAGGCACTCACGTGAACTGTCCTACAGGAATACTGTTAGGGAGTTAGTAGAAGGAAAGAAATCATAAAGATCAGAGCAGAAATAAATGACATAGAGACAAAGAAAACAATAGCAAAGATCAATGAAACCCAAAGCTGGTTCTCTGAGAAGACAAACAAAATTGATAAACTTTTAGCCAGATCCATCAAGAAAAAAAGGAGAGGACTCAAATCAATCAAATTAGAAATGAAAAAGGAGAAGTTACAACTGACACCACAGAAATACAAAGGATCACAAGAGACTACTACAAGCAACTGTACACCAAAATGGACAACCTGGAAGAAATGGACAAATCCTTAGAAAGATACAACCTTCCTAGACTGAAACAGGAAGAAATACTGTTAGGGAGACTCTGGTATCACTGCTCCACCAAGGAGAACACTTCTAACAACACATCATGAGCACAGAGAATAAAAAAATGGTATTTATAAACGTGTCCCCCCTGCCCCCCAGGGAAGATGCTCCCAGCTGCAGGCATGGATTGATAACAAAGCTTCCTTCTTCTGGGGCAGCTGTAACTGTACCCTTAGGGTGGGTAGTAACAGGAGTTCACATATTTTGAAATGCACTGTGGTCCTCCTGAGCCATGCAGGGGGTCAGATAGCATGAAACAGATCTAATTCAATACTAATTCTTTGGTGACCGAATTGATAGTGATTCATTTTCAGAAGATACTTAAGACAGCATTAGAAATGTTCATCTACTTTTGGTTTTAACAACCCAAAAGCCCATTCAGTCAGGCTGAAAAGCAGTAACACAAAGAATGCATATGCTATAATTTTTTGCTTTTTAAAGAAGTATTATAATGTAATTAAAATCTTTCACCAGACTTTCTATTGCATTAGGGAGATTAGAGAAAGTTTAAAAACACAATAGTACTGTATATATTTAAGTCCTCTGTAGGCAGTTGAATATTTTACTCAATAATATTAACTAAAACAGTTTTTGCTTGACAAACGTACAGTAGGTAGGTTCTTTCTTTAGTGAGCATGGTACAGAAAATGTATGGGAAAACAGTGCACAGTGAGTACAAATTAAATCAGCATTGGATTCAGGCTCATGTAAGGCTCTGGAATCATCATCTTTCTCTACTTGTCCCTGTCGAGTGTAAGTGAGGGGGAGAAGAGACTTCAGTAACTGTGATCTCCTTCGTATCTTTCATATTCTCCTACTCCATAAAAAGTATAGCACGCAGTAGGGTATAAACAGTCCAATATAATAAAAGTCCTAAAAAGCAGTTCAATTATAATCTTTAAAATGTCTTCACCCCCAAATTTCATGTTTTAGTCAAGAATAAAATATCTTAGAACACATATGAAGCTGACATGTTTAGTAAATCATGGACAGAACATATTCTAAGTAGAATTAGACTTCAGAGCTATGCCTAAATGTTGAAGTCATCAAATACTCATTGACTGTCCACTGAGTGCAGGGCGTAAGACAGGAGCCGGGCTACTGCAGCCTGGTGCGCCCAGGCTCACTGCTCCACACTCGGGTGTCACTTACTTGAAGCACAAAGAGCTAAGCAACAATGCTAGGTGAGCTTTCTACCTCTTGAACTAAGTGACTTTGAAAGGCATATCCTAATTCTCCATAGTCACTTAAGGTCTTCAGGAGACAGTGGTGGCTGGTGATGGTCCAGATGGAAGTTGGCAGAAGCGCTACATGGACATCACGGCCAAGGCCAAGTGCACGTGCCTATCAGTTCAAGTGAACCTAGCCACCAAGCGTCCCACAGCTGGCTCTGACCTTAAGAAAAGCAGTAAATCATCTAGAGAAGGTTTAGAGAATTTACAAGTGCTCACTATAACCTCAGGGGGGTCCTGTTTTAAGTGATATGTCTCTCTTGCTGTTCACAAGCATGTGATTATAGCTAGTTTTAATATTTTAATCAGACTTCTTAAAATTAAAACCATAAACTCCCAATATGAAAGAACTGATGCAGAGCTAAGAATCTATGGAAGTGTCAAAGAAAAATGTGAAAGTTAAATTCAAGCCCAAAAGACCAAATCATGGGATTCACTGACAAAGTAATGTCATGTGAAGAAACTGCATGGATAAATATTTTGTGGCAATAAAGGCAGGATATTAAATACTATGAATGTCATGCAACTCCCAGCCATACCTGTCATTAAAAAGAAAAAGGAGTATTTTGAAAGTTCAAACGGAATATTTTTAGCTAACGTAAAACTAATTCTTGAGCTGGGAACTTAATTATTTCATAGGTCATTTTAAAATCAAATAAAATTTTATTACTACAAAAACAAATTTTTCTCAAAATGATTCCTGTGGAAACACTGCTATTTAAGGATTATCTGTCACCAGCTTTGAAAATGTAAGTGCATCTGTTAAAGAATCAATTTAATAATGTTTTACAATGAACAAAAAACACCCAAGGAAAAAATGGATATATAAAAATAACTCTCCAAAATTAGAAGCATACTATTTTTTCATACATTTTCAGAGACTGATTTTATAATAGTTTGCTACCGACCACCAATGGGACGATACGACAGTTACCGACTGCTCTTTTAACTGCTTCATTTTATTGTGCTCTCTGGCACCACTTTCTACTTCCTTTCCTACTTTAGATATCTTAGATGCTACAGAACTGCATCCTCTTCTACCTAGAGTTCCTTCTTCTCCAAGAATTTGTCCTCAGATTCTATGTTCTCAAATCCTTGGCGACCTTACTTCTTGGAATGAAGTCAGTATCTTCCAGAAGCATGTTCTTTGAATCTAGAGCAGTAGCTCAGAACTCGCTCCCAAGTCACAAAATCACATTCCCAAGTGTCTGACCAGTCCTGTAAATCAATATATCCTACTCCAAACTTATGTATAAGGTCCAGATCCTCTTCTACTTTTTTCTTCTAATTTCTCTAAATGGAATCACCATTTCACCAGCCAGTTAGCCTCCAAATCTCCTTAGTTTTTACTTTAACTTTTGTTTATGACACTACATGGCCAATTTAATATGATTGAGATGATTTTAAAATAAAACGTGGCCTAGGACATGGTTAGTGCTCAATACATACTGGTTACTGTTGTGTCTGCAACTGTCTTCAGTATGGATTACTCAGTTTGATCAGACAGCAACCTTCCTCTTCCTGTTCTGTGACCAGAGTTTTGCCACCTGAGAGTAACAGCATATTTGTGTACTACTTGGACGTACCTATAAGTGAAACAAATCTTCTATATTAAAATCAATACTGATAATCCCATACCTCCTTAAGGAATAAACTTAGGAAGTAAATATATTTCACCAAATATGCCTATTCATGTCTGGTTTTACCAGAGTGAATTTTTAAGTGAACACAATTAAGAGGGAAGCTGTTTCTGATTTTTTTAAAAACGTTGGTATGGTTTTTTCACACACACATACACAAAAGTTTAATATTAGTAGTCAAATTTTGAGTCTTTCATGTCTTATTTAAGGAACTATATCTTATAAGGTCAAAGGGATATTCTTTTATATTTCACCCCTGAATGTTTCTTAAAAAAGATTTCTGTGTATGGTATGAATCATGCTTAATTTCTCATATGGATGGTCAATATTCTAAACATTTCTGTATTCTCTGTCTCGCAAATCAAATTGCTATATGTATATAAATCAATTTCTGGTTTTTTTGTTCTTTTTCATTGTACCATGTGCCTATTCTTGTACAAAAACACCATATGGTTATTATGTCTTTATAATACGCTTTAATGCCTTGGCTACTTACTCATGGCCCTTTACATTTTTACATCAGTTTTCAGATTAGCTAATCAAGTTCCATGAAATTCTACAAGAATTTCATTGAAATTATGCTGAATTTATAAAATTATGGGAGGATGCTTTACATAACTGTAATGTTAAATTCGCCCACCAGTAAGCATGATATTTCTCTCTTCTTTTATTTACAGTTTATGTATTTCTCTCTTTTTAAGACTATTTGAACAACTCCAAAGACAGCTACAGAAAATGTAAGGAGCAAGTATAAAACTGCTGATGAGTGTGCTCCTGTCAGCTAGGAAATGCCAACATCAGATTTGTGACAACATCCCAAAGCCAAATCCAAGGGTAGGGAATAAAAACAGATGCACAGTGGAGAAAGTAACCACTGCATATAGCCCTCAAAACTGTCAGCTGTCAAAGTGTTCTAAATCTTGGCTGGCTCCCATCACCAGAAGAGACACTGTCTCACTTAATCCACCTGCACAGCATTAACTGTTCTCCAGCTACTATTTCAATACAATTTCAATTATCTTCACAAAGGTCTCATACACCTTCTTTCAGATGAACTGAAAGGCAGCAGTTGTGTAGTTGTCATGAATGGGAGTTTTTCATGCTATTTACAATGGGTTCTTCATCATGCTGCTTTCAGTTTTTTCCTCAGTACTTAATCTGAAATCATCTTATGTAACATGCATTTGCTTCACTGCCCTTTTCTCCCTACTAGAAGGTGGGTCCCTTGAAAACTGGCATCCTGTCTGGACTGTTTATTGCTACATTTCCAGCAACTAGAGTAATAATACATTGTCCATAGGAAGTGCACAATATGTATCTGTTGAATTAATAAATTCATATTCCTCTAACAATATGCCTTAAATGTAACTATACAATAGTCAGACTGTTTGTCTTAACAGTTTTATAGTTTTGTGATCCTGTTGTCCATTAAGAGGATACCAAAAGAACTGGAGTCATAGCCAAACCAGGAGAGTCTACTAAACAAAAATGATTGACTTATTCCCTAGTTCAGGCTTCCTCCTATTTCTTATTCCCTTCACTTTTTTCTACCCATATATTACACTTTAAAGAGCCTTTTTTTCTCTCTCTCATTTTACCTTAATAGGATTTTCTTTTTCCTCTCCCCATTTATCTCATCCAAAGGAATTTCATTAGAACAAAAGTTTACAGTGTTTCAGACAAATATCATAGTGTTATAAAGACACAAGGCTGAAGTGAACTTAAAGAAATGTTTTTGTCTTAAATATGGAATGAAAAGATGAGCATGACACATAATTATCTTCTGCTTCTAAGAACTTTCCTCTCCAGTACGCTGTCTCTGTGAAACTCACTCTTCCCCATAATCTTCTTGAAGAAGATGTTATCCCTGCCGTATTTAAATGGCTTTTATTTTCTTCACTTATAAATAAATTGATATTACAAAGTTGTTTCCACAAGGCTTATTACAAACTTATTTTTTTTAGAGAGAAATATGGAATGAGTGCTTCAAAAGAATGCTCAGTCCCTATGCTGCTGATACATAAACACCATGAAGATTAAGAAATCCTTAATACAGAACCACTTCCTATGAGGAACTAAATGACTTTCTCACCCGTCCATGTTCACACAGTATTCCAAAGTCTAGCCCAATTTTAATGCCATTTATTTGTATATTCTATCTTGCTATCGTTACATGACAACAAAAGCTATGCTTTATAAAATGGTCGCAAAGTTTCTTTGAAGAAACTGGACAAAGGAAACAGTAAAGGGGAAAAGATCATAGAAAACACTGAATGCTGAGTGATTCAAAATACGAAAAGTCAACGTGGAGGAAAATCCTGTAGGTCAACAGAATAACGCTTCATAGGCAGAAGCTTTTTTGTGTCGAGAGTACGGTGCAAAGAGAACCAACGTGGGGCGGAAAAGGCCATAATGCTCAGTATTCCTTCCAATAAACTGCTCAGTCTGTAGTAGCAGCTGCAAATTCTCTTAGGGAGATGCCAACGCGAGAGTTTTAATCAGCTGAGGATGGGAAGTGTGTAAGAAATTCCTTGCAAATAGGAGCACGATGAGGATGGGAAGTGTGTAAGAAATTCCTTGCAAATAGGAGCACGAAGAAAAGAGACAAACGGAAGGAACTGGAACAAATCTAGGCAATTTATAGACGAAAAGGCCTAAAAAGGATTAGATTTAAAACTATTTTCCTGGTCAAGACTGTAAATCATGAAAACAAACAAGCAATCACAAGCACCCAGTAAGGCTAAACAAGAAGTTACTGTGTCATTCTGAGTTTTTGTTTTACACTTTTGGTTGAAGGTAGGAAATGATGCAGGTATAATAATTTTTAAAAAGTGAATGAAGGGCTTCCCTGGTGGCGCAGTGGTTGGGAGTCTGCCTGCTAGTGCAGGGGACACGGGTTCGAGCCCTGGTCTGGGAGGATCCCACATGCCGTGGAGCGACTAAGACCGTGAGCCACAACTACTGAGCCTGCGCGTCTGGAGCCTGTGCTCCACAACAAGAGAGGCCGTGATAGTGAGAGGACCGCGCACTGCGATGAAGAGTGGCCCCCACTTGCCACAACTAGAGAAGGCCCTCGCGCGGAAATGAGGACCCAACACAGCCCAAAATAAATAAATAAAAATTAATAAATTAAAAAAAAACAATAGGGACTGGCGACTACGTCATTATTAAAAAAAAAGTGAATGAAGAAATTGACTCTTAATGGGCCATGCATAAGAGAACTCATCTGTTACAACTGTCTTCTATTTTAAAACTTTCAAATATTTTTGCTCAATACCTATATATTTAGGTGTTTGTTTATGGATTAATATAAAGTGCGTTTAAATATTTATTTCAAGTGAAAATGAGTTAAGACACACTCCAGGAAAATTTATTAAAGAGAATATACTGCTTGAGTACTTTAGCCACAAGCTTAAATAGAAGTTACTTTTTAAAAAGTTATAGGCTAGGCAATAACACTTCAGTATTATTGTAAATGAACATCGGAATCTTGATCCTGTGTGTCCACAGAAAGATAAAGGTGTCACCAAAAATGTATCAATTGCAGGGTTTTAACTTACGCACCTGTGCCTGTCCTATAACGCTGGGATCTAGTTCTCAAATAGTTTTTCTGATAAATCTACACTTTTTTGGTTCTCAATAATCAAATGGCATATTTTAAAGGAAAAAAATGAATGAAAGAATAAATAACAAAAAAAACTAACAAGATTATAAAAATAAACCTCTTTTAAAAACCACACATAAGATCACTAAACCTCTATTTACCACTTAGATTAAAAATAATAGTTTTGTCCACTCTGGTTATACCTGGGGACCCCTTTAACACAATAGTCATAGCTGCTGTCCTTTACCATGTTTGTCATAAATATGATAATATACTGAAATTTATCTGTACATACACAATACGTATACACACACGCACCCACATCACTAAACCCAAATGTAAACAACGTGCCACAGGTGTGGATTTCTGGGAAAGCAGAGCAATGAGTCTGTGGCCTGAAAAAAGTGCACACAAGGCTAGGTCTTCAAATCTCAAAACCTGATTAAGGATTTGTTTTTTCTAGCACACACATTAGCAGACGTTTCTGGTGGCACCACTTTGATGAGCTCCAACTGGAATAACTCTGTTGACTCAGAGCTTCAAAGGGCCAGAGGCAGAGTCGGACCAGCACACAGCCCTGGACCCATCATGCACAATGACCTCATCCCCTCTGAGCGCCCGGGGCACATCAGTCAGACACACATTCTGCAGTTTAAGCTTGGAGGCCTTCACTGTTCTTTACTTGGAGGATATGTTGAAGTTTTATCTCCTTAACTAGACTGGTGATTACTTCAGGCCACAAAATATACTTTAGTGTGTTTTCCTTTTCAACATTCCACGCTAATGTGACTGAATATAGAATTTCAGATGATTCCATCTTTGACAAGGATTGTCCTGCACACAGTAAGCAATTAAACATATGCATCTTAGGATGGCTGTGAATGACAACATTCATTTGGACTGTTAGCCTTTTGTTAAAAAAAAAAAAACTCTTACACTGAAAGAAAGTATATATAATGCTAAATGCACCATGATATTGACAAAATACACAAAACATTTACTATTTATTATAACTGCCTCCTGCCAAGACTAGGTTTATCCAACTACTTTTCACCCATCAATATCAGCAGCTCACTAGGCATGGACTGAGGAAAAATAGTTTGACCACAGCTCTCACCTCTTCACCCCCAACTCCCAGAATGAGCATGACAGTCAGCTTCCTTCCTGGTGATCCAGTTCGGAACCCTTGCTCTGGACCACTGTTTCTGAAAGCGTGGTAAATGTACCACTAGTAGTTCTCAGTACGATTTTCATTAGTACATTAAAAAGGCATGTTCTTTATTTAACAGTTGATAACTCACTTTAATAGATATTAACTATACATAAATTATATTTTGTTTCCATGGATATTTCCTACTGCTTCTTTTAAAGATCTATTCAATTAAGAGAACAGGTGCTCATGGGACTTCCCTGGCCGTCCAGTGGTTAAGATTTTGCCTTCCAATGCAGGGAGTGAGGGTTCGATCCCTGGTCAGGGAGCTAAGATCCCACATGCCTCAGGGCCAAAAACCCAAAACATAAAACAGAAGCAATATTGTAGCAAATTCAATAAAGACTTTAAAAATGGTCCACATCAAAAAATCTTTAAAAAAAAAGAGAAAAGTTGCTCAATGTAAGAAAAAAATATTTAGGGAATATTTGAGTAAATAATTTAGTAAGTAACAGGTGAGTAAAACCTTGGTAGAAACTGTGAACGGGTGTAATGCAGTGTCAAGTCTGGAATAAAGGCTGTAAGGTCATGAGGATGGAACCAAAGCTGATGTGTTCATTGTTTTATATGAAGGGCCTAGCACATTCTTTGGACTTATTATGCCCTTAATAAACATTTTTGGAAAGCATATAATGCATAGGTAGGTCTTGTCGCTTGATAAAAAAAGAAAAATGTCAGGTTTGAGCAAACAACAGCAAAATTAAATATGCAAAGTAATTCAATGAATACTAAAGTCCCAGTGCTGCAAAGATCTTTTCTTACTTTTACTAAATTGTTTGAAACTATCATAAGTCATTCCTGGTCAGAAACATGAAAGCCCATGCTCGTCCATGGATTACAATGATATAACAGATTAGATATTTACTGTTATATATGCATATATTATCACTTGCAGAAGTAGAGATCAGGAGATTTTTAAGGCTGAAGAGAGTGTGGCATGACCAAATTCCAGACACGAAGTATCTTCTGTATTAAAATCGAAATCACCATCAAGAAATCTAGAAACAATAAATGCTGGGGAGGGTGTGGAGAAAAGGGAACACTCTTGCACTGCTGGTGGGAATGTGAATTGGTACAGCCACTATGGAGAACAGTATGGAGGTTCCTTAAAAAACTACAAATAGAACTACCATATGACCCAGCAATCCCACTACGAGGCATATACCCTGAGAAAACCATAATTCAAAAAGAGACATGTACCAAAATGTTCATTGCAGCTCTATTCACAATAGCCCAGAGATGGAAACAACCTAAGTGTCCATCATCGGATGAATGGATAAAGAAGATGTGGCACATATATACAATGGAATATTACTCAGCCATAAAAAGAAATGAAACTGAGCTATTTGTAATGAGGTGGATAGACCTAGAGTCTGTCATACAGAGTGAAGTAAGTAAGAAAGAGAAAGACAAACACCGTACGCTAACACATATATATGGAATTTAAAAAATGTCATGAAGAACCTAGGGGTAAAACGGGAATAAAGACACAGACCTACTTGAGAATGGACTTGAGGATATGGGGAGGGGGAAGGGTAAGCTGTGACAAAGCGAAAGAGCGGCATGGACATATATACACTACCAAACGTAATGTAGATAGATAGTGGGAAGCAGCCGCAGAGCACAGAGAGATCAGCTCGGTGCTTTGTGACCGCCTGGAGGGGTGGGATGGGGAGGGTGGGAGGGAGGGAGGTGCATGAGGGAAGGGATGTGGGAACAGATGTATATGTATGACTGATTCACTTTGTTATAAAGCAGAAACTAATAAAAAAAAAGTAAAAAAACTACAAAATCGAAATCAACAGCCTAATAGCCCTTTGGACATTAGCTCTAATATGAGACATTAAATTACAAGATGTTCAAAAAATGTTGTAAGAATTGTGTAACTGCCCAGTTGTATAATTGTAAACATGTACAGCTGTGTATTATATAGTTAATAAACTGTCTTAACTGTCATAAATGTGGACAGAAAATTTAATATACCGTAAAGATGACCATTTTTAAAGAATCAAAAAAGTAAAATTATAGATCACAGACCGTATATCAGTTTTTTTAAATATTTAAAACATTTATTAAACATTCAGTTTGAAGACTGAAACATAAGAACAACTTTAGTTTAAGGTGGTTTCTAAGACAGACCCTGGAGAACAAAGAAGACTCAAATACAACAAAAACTATGACTAGCGAAACAGATCTCACATAATCTGGGGAGAATTTACATGTATGATATAGTCAAGGCAGCTGACACAAAAAATAAATCAGTAGTTTACCTATGATTCAGCTCAAGAAATTTAAAAAGCCTACCCACCTGAATAAAAAAAGAAGGAAGATACTGCATCTTCCCTACAGCTGCCTCTTGGTCAAAAACTTTGGATACATGCCAGACAAAATAAACATTTCTCTATTTGATAACTTACTTTTGAAATGGCCAACATCATTTTAGGTGTATGTACTGCTTTTTATGTGCATGACCATGTAGGTATTGCAATTATCAGAAAACAAATTGATGAATGTGAGAAGAATTAAGACCGATGTCAGGGGTTAAAACTGCCATCAGAAGTTCATTTGTATTTTTTTTTTTTTAGATTTCACATGTTAGTGATATCATATGATATTTGTCTTTCTCTGTCTGACTTACTCCACTTAGTATGAGAATCTCTAGGTCCATCCATGTTGCTGCAGATGGCATTATTCCATTTCTTTTTATGGTCGAGTAATATTTCATTGTATATATGTGCCACATCTTCTTTATCCATTCCTCTGTTGGTGGACACTCAGGTTGCTTCCATGTCCTGGCTATTGTAAACAGTGCTGCTGTGGTCACCGGGGTACATGTGTCTTTTCAGAATGCTATGATGTTCCGAGCAGAGTGCATCCAAGAACACAGCTGGTAAGTGCATGCAGTGGAACTTACAAATGTCAGTAATGTCCTCCTTCTGATCAGAATAACAGAATCAAAGGAAGTAATGATTAAGGGTAGCCCAGATCACTGGGAATTGGGCTGGATCTAATGCTTATTAACCTTCCTTCTATTTACAGAGTTGAAGAGGGAATGTGACCATCATTCAGGTGGACACTGAGCCCTTAACAATCCACACACCCTGACCTCCAGCAAAACCCAGGTCTACCAGATGTCCCTTCACTCAGTCAAGCTGAGCAGTAAAATAAATCTATGGAGACTATGATAAAATCACTGCAGCCCAGGCAAAAGGTAATATTAGCCTGACAGATTAGAGGAAAAAGCATCTCAAAAGTGACTAAGCACAGAAATGTGACGAAATAATTTTGAAACTGTTTTACATGTTTGTAAAATGAAAAATGGAATCCTGCGGAACCATTACCCCTGAGCTGTGGGAGAAGTTAGTAGACAGAGAACACAAAGGATGGAGAATCAACCTAAGAATGATAGAGGCTCCTGAGGAAGAAAACATAAAGTTGGAACAGAAACAGAATCAAACACGAATGCTTGGCTGTGCAGAGAAAAAGAAAACAAAGCAATGATATGAGTAAGAAGATAACAAGTCTCCCCGTGCATGCACTTTACAAACTGAATGAAAGACAATCTATTCCTAATCATTTCCCCACAATACTTTAAATTATAAAAATATAGGGAAAAATCCTAAACTTCAGATTACTTATGCTGTCTACTCTTCCCAACACACCTTTGAAATAACTACTGTATAGTCTCCCATTTAATAGCTGAGCAAACTGAATCACAGAGAATTACACATGACTCTGGCAGGTTTTGCAGATGGCACTAAGAGAAGAAAAACTGAGGCGGCCTCTAAAATGGGAATCATGGTTCACACTGCTGAGGGTCTTGGCTGCCATGATTTTTCCTGATTTCACTGCATAACTCTTTTAAATATGAGACCGTAACTGAGATTATGATCCTTTCTTCATAATATAGAATTTCTGGTGAGAACTTTGGAATATGCTGAAAATGTAAATATATGTTATTTATCATACTATGCTGGGATAAGAGTAGCTTTATTAAAATTATAAAACTTTGAATTTTTTCTCATCATTAACAGCATATCTTCATTTGCTGGAACACCATCAATGCAAAAAATGCCAGTATAATACCTAAGCACAATACCCTGTCCTCTTATAAGAGTATAAGTTAAGACATATATCTTCAATTCACAGATCAAATGTATCTCTATTATGCTTTTCAACAGTCAAAAACAACACCTAATCTAAAAAAGAGTAGCCCACTTATTTAAATGTCTCAAGTTAATCATTTCAATATCACCTAACAATGATATACCGTCTACATACTCTTCTAGGTATGAAAGAAATAGTTTCATTTTTTGATATTGTTCTCTTTTAATCTAAAAATTACTTATGACAGGGACTTCCCTGGTGGCACAGTGGTTAAGACTCCACACTCCCAATCCAGGGGGCCCGGGTTTGATCCCTGGTCAGGGAACTAGATCCCACATGCATGCTGCAACTAAGAGTTCACATGCCACAACTAAGGAGCCAGTGAGCCGCAGCTGAGGAGCCAGTGAGCCGCAGCTAAGAAGCCATTGAGCCACAACTGAGGAGCCCATGAGCCAAAGCTGAGGAGCCCGTGAGCTGCAGCTGAGGAGCTGGCACAACCAAATAAATATAAATAAATAAATATAATAAATCTTTTTCAAAAATTATTTATGACAAATTTTACATGGCACATTCAAATGACCATAACTTAATCATTCTAAGTAAATGATAAAGTTATAATAGGGTTAGTGATGCATGGTGTAGGTTATTTTTATAAAAGTTCTTTCTTCCTTCTGGACTCCATTCCACATCTTGCCGAAACTGTATATTGTAATCAAGTGTCTGCTGAGCAAATACTCTAAGGCAAGCATTGTTGGGGAGTAAAAACAGAAATCCCAGTGCTGTACAGGTGCACAGTCAGGGTGGGCGGCAAAGCAGAATACCCTACTTCATGCTTGTATTCAGTGCAAACTAACGCTGGTTACAAACCCTGAGTGCTAAGAAATTCAGAAGAAGCAAAAGCAGAATAAGTGGACTATGCTGTTTCCTCCCCTGACACCCTCCCTTTGGGGGTCCTCAAGCCACCCTACCCCTCCATCCACATCCAAATCTTCTTGCTTAGTTAATTCTATTCATCCTTCAGCTCTCCTCTGCCCACGGAGACTGTCCCTGATTCTCCAGGGTGGGACAGGACCCCTCTCGGAGCACGCGATACTGAGCACGTCTTTCTTTCACAACACATACGGGAAGTGCACCTGGACTTGTCAGCTCTTTCCTGCCCACCAACCCAACCAGGAGGTAAGTTCCTCTGGCACAGAATGGCGCTGGCCCTACCATAGCTCACTCCAAGACGTACCCCTGGGCCCCGTGCGGGTAAAGCACTTAAATATTTGTGTATGAGCAAAGGGGTGGGATGGGTAGACAGTTACCTGGGATTCAGATCGGGGAAAGGAGAGGAGATGAAACTGCCTTTGGTTGGAGAGGGCGGGACGGGGAAGTGGGTACTCTGATCCAGTCATCACGGATTGGCTGGGAAAAATAGGATGCAACCAAAATACGGCAGAAGTGATTCTACCAGACATGAAATTCACCACAAAAATGATTTAAAATTAGAGTTCACAAATCTGTTTAAATAATATCATTTTTTAAAAAACTGAAGTAGAGTTGATTTACAGTGTTGTGTTAATTTCTGCTGTACAGCAAAGTGACTTATACATATATACATTATTTTTCATATTCTTTTCCATGGTGGTTTATTACAGGGTATTCAATACAGTTCCCTGTGCTACACAGTAGGACCTTGTTGTTTATCCATTCTCTATATAATAGTTTGCATCTGCTAATCCCAATCCATCCCTCCCCCACCCCTCCCCCTTGGCAACCACAAGTCTGTTCTCTATGTCTGTGAGTCTGTTTCTATTTCCTAGATAAATTCGTTTGTATCCTATTCTAGATTCCACATATAAGTGATGTTATATGGTATTTGTCCTTCTCTGTCTGACTGACTTCACTTAGAATGATCATCTCTAGGTCCATCCATGTTGCTGCAAATGGCATTATTTCATTCTTTTTTATGGCTGAGTAATATTCCAACCAATAATATTCTACGGCTCAAAAATATTTGTGGCTTCCTAGTGCAGACTAAAGCAGTAGAAAATCACTGGTCTAGTATTCAAAAGCTTTCTGACTTCCATTCCCTCTAACTGGGATAGAATCTTTGCACAGCCCATAAGTTCCATCTCCAATACTATTCTGTAATAAATGAATAGAGAGGGAACTTCAGAATTAAAGAATGATAACTCACCACCAGAAGGAATTCCTGCAAAGCATTTCTATGTTTCCTTTCTCTTTGCATTTCCTAACACACTGCTTGACACCTTATAGATCCTAAACACTTGAGATGTGTCTGACTCCGAACCTCCTCAAGCATTGGCTTAACGACGCGATCATGACTAATTTATATAACATCTCTGTGCCCCAGATAATTTGTCTGTAAATGTAGATAACATCAGTTGCCTTATAGAGTGTTTTCTACATAATATACGTTCAAAAATGAGTTCCCTCTTTTTCCCATTCTTCTTCCTTCTGGAAGTTTCCTTATGGCTCTTCACTGAAAAGCCTTGATAAGCCTTAGAAGTTTAGTCTGAAAAACACAACAACAGTCAACCCTTAAATCACTCTCTCTTCAGATGTCACAATAAGGAAAGCTTTGTCCCTGCTAGTTGATGAGAGTAACTAATTTTTATTATCTTCACAAATTATTTGAAAGATTCACTTTCACACTTACAGATAACAAAAATCTACCAAAATATGGCCTCAACCATCTAATCCCATCTAGCAAAGGCAGAGGTGAGGGGAGAAAGTAAAGCACTTTAGATTTTCTTTCCTTGTTTCCTCTTTTAAGTTGCTTACTTTCTTAAAGCCCTCCCCTTAGAATATAGCCTAACAGTGACATAGATAACAAAAAATGAATTCTCCAAAGGGACAAGAAAACCAAACTACTCAGTGTAACTAAAAATAGAGTACATTAATAATAAAGAACAAAGCTTTTGATCAGTCTTTAAGCCGTTACACAAACATGGGGCATTTATTCCAAATTCCAGTATTCTTAACCATGATTTATGGACAGTTTTTAGCTACTGAGTAGAACATGCAGATTTTCATTGTTTTGATCTTAAACAATAACACATTATTTTCCTCTCCTGAAGTATAGTTCTTTCAAAGCCTCCAGTAATCTCCAAAGTAAAATTATCAATTAGTTTTATGACCCTATGTTACCAGGCAGACTTTCCAAACTAGATATTTATATCTCAAATAGTAATAAGTCTTCCAAGTCTTATGTATCCAACTGTTTCATTATTCCACGACTGAAAAATCTATTTTTTATTTACTTTGACAATTGAGTCTTCAATCTTTGCCATTCACTGTCTGTCTTTTTTTTTTTTTTTTTTTTTTATGGTACACACAGGCCTCTCACTGCTGTGGCCTCTCCTGTTGCGGAGCACAGGCGCTGGACGCGCAGGCTCAGCGGCCATGGCTCACGGGTCCAGCTGCTCCGCGGCACGTGGGATCTTCCCGGACTGGGGCACGAACCCGTGTCCCCTGCATCAGCAGGTGGACTCTCAACCACTGCGCCACCAGGGAAGCCCCACTGTCTGTCTTTTAATCCCTTTTTAAATTGTAATCAAGGAATTTTCTGACAAAAATATTTTAGGGAAAACAAACTGCATCAAGACTCAAAAACCTATTTCCAATAAGTCATAATAATACAAAAATATAACACTGTATAATTCACTTAATGTGAAGAACTATTAAGGAACTTATCCTTAAATGAGCATTTAATGCCCCAAATATAAGACAACCTAAAAAGACTCCAGAACCATACTGTAAGATATTTAAAATTACCATCTTAAATATATAAACACACAGGGTTCAGAAGGCTAAAAGATGCCACACATAATGTTTACAATTATAGAAAGTTGTGTGTTGATAAAGATTATTCTTCCCTCTTCTTAAAAAGCTAAAATTTGATTCAGTGGAGATCAGCAGTAGATTTTGAAATAGATTTCCATAAAGCCATTTTAAGCTCAAATTTAAATGAACTGCTACTGCATTGTTAAGATATCTGCAGCCTTCAGGACCACAATATAACAGAGGAAATGCCACCCAGTAACTCTGGCTTGACATCATCATTGTTCTAATATTCCTATGCACTTTTCTTGTCTTTGCTACATCAAACAAGACTGCATGCTTTTATATACTGTTGTATTTCCCTATTATTTCAGAATATTGTACAGTTGGAAAAGACCTACGAGGTCCTCAGGTCCAACTCTTTAATTTACAGATGAGAACTATGTAACTAAGCACCATGATATGATAGGATCAAAGTCACTGGATGAAAGCCATTTGGGTTTTTCAGAGGCTGGAACTGAAAACACACCCAGGTGATCTTCAGACCCTCGGTCTTCGTCTCATCCTAGCCTGCCGCATTACCCTCTCTTTCCAATTAGCCTACCCCAAGAACGATCAATTTCAGGGGCAGGGGCTATGTTAACTCTTTTAGTGAAATGCTTTTAAAATGAAAACTTTCAGGGACTTCCCTGGTAGCACAGTGGTTAAGAGTCCGTCTGCTAATGCAGGGGACACGGGTATGAGCCCTGGTCCGGGAAGATCCCACGTGCCGCGGAGCAACGAAACCCGTGTGCCACAACTACTGAGCCTGCGTTTAGAGCCCTCGAGCCACAACTACTGAGCCCACAGACCGCAAATACTGAAGCCCATGCTCCTAGAGCCCGTGCTCCGCAACAAGAGAAGCCACCGCAATGAGAAGCCCGTGCACCGCAATGAAGAGTAGCCCCCGCTCACCGCAACTAGAGAAAGCCAGCTTGCAGCAACAAAGACTCAACGCAACCAAAAGATAAATTAAAAGAAAAAAAATGCAAACATTCAAATATAATTGCCTTGATTGATTACACTGCCCATTTACCTTATGCAGAAGAAAACAAATTAGCTAGAATAATTCCAATGACCCTCAATTATAGCGGTCTTATGTGTATTCTGAACTTTCTTCTTGATGAGGATAAGGGCATCTGTAGTGATCCGGGACTTTCTTTTCTCCCTCTCAGTATCTTAAAGAAAACTCAAGTAGCTGCTTATCTAAATTGCTATTTTCTAAATTGTTATTTCTATTCACTGAAAACTTAATTAACAATATCATCAGAGCTGATAGGGGCCCTTTATTTAGGCTTTCACTTTTACTGAGTATCTACCTAAATCCAAGCACACCCACAAGATACCTTGGCAAACAACGCTCATGCACCAGTTTTGAGGGGAAGTTAAGGATGTCCACCTCTTACAGACCACTTAGAATTAATCCACCCTGACTTTCAGCAGAAGAATTAAAGGCATGTATTCCACTGTGGGTCCCTAAGCACCACTTCCCCTCTTTTTTTGGAGATTGCCTCCAAGAAAAATAGCGAAGCAAGATTAGGAGGAAACCCATGGGAAAGCAAACCCGGCAACCAGCTTTTACATTCAAATATGTTTAGATTCCACAACAACGTCACATTCACACGATGCCATAGTAATGCTTTATATTAGTTAGATAAAATCAGCTGACATAATGTATATTTAACGTTTGTGAGGTTTGAAAGATTGTTCATCCTTACTTTCCCCCTTTTCCTTGTAATAGAAATAGGTCATGAAACCACAGACTCATAATTATTTAAAATGCATATACTTTTAGGAAAATATAAATACACTAGGCTATATTTTTATTGGGCTTACGCACTGGTTTCTGGAGCTGATTTAAATATATACATATATCTTTATGGATATAATTGTTAATATCAGAAATCTGTCATCTACAGAGAGTCTGTGTTTGTATTGAGAGAATGACGATTGCAGATGGCTTTGTTCTGTTTTGTACAAGCTCTGTAAGCTACACAATGTCTATTTCAGATCAATTTAAAAGTTCCAGTTTTCTTGGAAAATGAGCGACAGCACCCACTGACGCTAAACAATCATGCTGAGTTAATAAGTACATTCAAGTAGCTGTTAGGGGTAAAGAGACTCTTATCTGACCCAAACCTCAAATGCAGAGAAGCTGAGGCTTAACAGACAGGGACCTCAGATTCTGCGCAGCAAATATCTTACGTGAAAGTGATTTTACACACGTACAAAAGGATCACCTTGCTCTCACGAGCCACACTAAATCCCCTAATGAATTCTACAAAAGTAGAATCTTATCAATCTTTTCTTAGAAAAGAATGACACGATCTGTAGGCTTCAAGTTGCTGGGAGTTCAGGTTGGCTTAGGCAAACCTCTCCCAAAAAGAATCTTTGCAGTCCCTACATGTGCATTATAAACCTTTAGATGAAAGACATTTTCATATTATTACTGGCACTGTTGCTTCAGGTACTGCATATTTGGAGAGGCCATAATACTAATATTTCTTCTGTTAGACATTTCAGAACGAATGTCCTAACCTAACCAGAAATAGAATATGAGAAAAAAAAGGACTCACATCTACACATGTGCATATGTATGTGTCTGTGTGTGTGTGGACACACAGAAACACACACATAACCCATCCTTACATAAACATTTAATATCTAAATATTTTACCAACAGTTCTACTCCACAAACAGAAGGTTTATGTGGGCTTATTGTATCTTACTTCTTCCATGTTAATAGCATCCAGTGAAATCTTGCGTTACATGTATGTCCTAATACAAGTGATGGCATTACATTCAATAAAGAGATCAGTGAAAATGTAAGTTTCAAAATTTTCTAGGCTGAAAAACTTAAATTAATTAAAATGCATTCAATAAGGCTTAGAGTACCTGTGAACCCTTTCAAAGCCACATGTGTGGTTTTAAGACTTTACATTTCTAACAGTTTAAATATGAATGTCATATAAAAATGGAAATTTCAACTGATAATTTGAAGTAAGCACTCATTAACTGTCAAATTGCTGCCATTTCATTTTGTGTCATAAGATGTAGGCATCTACATTCCTTATTTTTCAGCTTCCAGTATAACAAAATAATTTTGGCAATTCTTTTAGTATTCTAGCACACTTAGAGGAATATTTAAGAGTACACTACAGGGGGCTTCCCTGGTGGTGCAGTGGTTGGGGGTCCGCCTGCTGATGCAGGGGACACGGGTTCATGCCCCGGTCCGGGCAGATCCCACATGCCGCAGAGCGGCTGGGCCCGTGAGCCATGGCCGCTGAGCCTGCGCATCCGGAACCTGTGCTCTGCAACGGGAGAGGCCACAAGCCTGCGTACCGGAAAAAAAAAAAAAAAGAGTACACTATATTTCTCCTGGGTTGATCATTATCACCTCGAATTCTGTTCAATTATTAAAATGTTGCACTGCAAAGCCAATTTAGCAGGAAACAAGACTTGGGGGTGGGTGGAAATGAAATCACAGATGGGGATAAGAATTGGGGGAGGTTATAAACAAAACAAGAGTAACTCATAGCCAAGTCTCTTACATAAAATCATAACTATTGATCTAAGTATAGGTGGGGGTCATTTTTTAGAGGCTTCACTTATGTGTCAATAAAATGCCAACGTATTACAAACAATCCATAGATGACCAAGAGGTTAATGGCGCCTTCATCCTTGATGATCGTTCCCACAAGACTTGCAGCTCTAGTTGGGACATTTTTTAAACTCTGTGCTAAAAATAAAATTAAAGTAGTTTTATACTGTGAATTAGTATTTGGTAGACACCGTTCTGTAAATGCTCCCATTGTCATCCCACACTCACTATACTCTGTTAATGGAATCTTGATTTTTTTTTCTCTCTTCTCCAAGGGGTCAGGTCCTTCACAGGAAGCGGATCACCTCCCCAGCCCAGCAGGGACTCAGAAATGACCTAATACAATGAACTGTGGTCTCCTTGCCCTGTGGCCGGTGACTTCTAGACAGAGGCCTGAGACCCAGTTCCGGCCAATGAAGGAAAAGTTGCAGTTCTAAACGAGGTAGCTGAGTTGAAGCTTCCTTTTCTGTGTCTGGACACAGCTCCGTGAGGAGGTGATACTGGGAAGAGCCTAAGGTCTGATGTCTACAGGCTGAGGATGATGGAGAAACAAGTTTAATGAGCCTGGTGACAATGACACTGAGCCCTGGAACTAAGGAAGCCCGAGCCTGCCCGAACTCCAGACGTCTTGTTATAAGAGACAATAAACATAACATGTAAGCTATGAGTTGAGTGTTTTGTTACAGGCAGTTATTAGCATCCTACATGATGACCTTATATTAGAAATCATGTGTGTATATACACAAATATGCATCCAAAAATATAGCCATACGACCTACTGTTATGAATCTTATTTCTGCATTCAAACACTTTAGATCATATACTCATTAGAATATGAGGAAGAAGAGATCACCATGAATGCTTCATAGCATCCCAGTTTAGTGTAGGTGTGAAAATCTGATTTAGGAATGCATTTATACCAATTGCTTATTTAAAAGTCTGATGTCAATCTGTTAGAAAGACTCCCTCTAGGTCTGTTTAGTCATTTGACTAAACACGGAACACAAAGAACTCATTTCAGTGCAACTGTCCATTCTCCACTCATGATCCTCTCATTTCTTTCAGGAATAAGGACAGATTTCGTGTGTTATCATCAAATAGGAAGATTATAATTGTGCCTGAGGTCACATCGTTTACCTGAACTCTTTCTTATTAATGGGTTAACTGACAACATCACAGAAGGAATAACTTCTTAAAAAAAAAAAAAAGAAAGAAAGCAATTTTTAAAGAAAATCTGGGAGTCCATGTTGGTTTCAGGCCAAGGAGACCGGAAAAGTTCATGTTCAAGATTACTGCTAGCATAGAGAAAGCAGAAACTGATACCTTAGTCCCATAACAGTTCAAAGAGTTTTCTATTAGGAATCTCCCTTAAAATAATAGACTTCTTTTACTCTCCTCTTGATAAATATCCACAGAAAATTAAAGCATGTTTACCATGCGACTGTGTAAGCAGTCTCCAGGTCAAGCAGTCCTAAGAGGTTACTCATCCTGGTATCTGAATAACATAAAGAGGAGAAAAGCTGACCACTGTGACATGTCATTTAAGGTTGCAGTTAGTTACATGGTCACCTCACAAGCATCGTCTTACAATTCAACTTTGTGCGCATTTATACCATCTACATATTTATCACCTAATTTAGTTCAAGAAATCCCTTAAAGAGACAAGACCTTTACTGACCATAATTTCAGGTATAAAATTAGGTGTGAGATGAAAATATTCTCCAAAGAACACCTCCACTTGGGTCACATGATGCTGCTTCTTCCTGGCTCATCACCCAGAAATCCATCCCCAGAAGGCCCTTTCCTGCATATTCTGCCTAACTTTTTTGATTTATTTTACTTGTTGCTTTGGTTTCTTCTCACGTGACTCAGTCTTGCTCCATCTTTTGTTTATTTGCAATTCACATCATTCTTTGTGTTTCACCCCTTTTTTCTCCAACAATAGTGTATATTTATCATTTATCAATTTTGCATCCTTTACCAAATGGTGTTGGAGGCTCAGCAGCTGCCTGCACGAAGTATTCACAACACACTGGAAGAAAAGGGCACATACAACTCTCACATAATTAGAGGCGGGAACCGTTTATCCAAGAACTACAGGCTTGAGAAAAAAACTGTTTTTTCAAAGTCAATCTGTTAAATGCCTTGAGTTACTCTTTAGGGCTAATGTACTGTTGCACTGCATGGCGTGTAATGATTCCTTTGTGAACTGCCCTCAGAACTCTGAGAGAACGAACACATTGTGTATCTACCACTGGGATGAAGAATCCAGACACTCACTATTCTGTGTGATTACAAACCTCCCATTTTTCACTCAAAGTTATTATCTTCAGAAATCTAGTTTTTGTGCCCAGACACAGGCCTATTCTCCCCTCAGCCATGATTTCTTAACTCTATTCACCGTTATTACTCTTTTCCTCCTGTTTTCATGTACTCAAATACCCAGTTGTGTCTGCAAAGTCTCACATATAGATCTGGTAGTTTCTCTAAACATCACACCTTCCTATTGACCATGGGCCATTGGTTCCAGGACCCTCCAAAATCTACAGATGCTCCAGTCCTTTATATAAAATAATATAGTATTTGCATACAACCTACACACATCCTCCTGTATACTTTAAATCATCTTTAGATAACTTACAATCCACAATACAATGTAAATGCCATGTAAATTGTCGAGGTGTACAGCAAATTCAAGTTTTGCTTTCAGGAAAGTTCTGGAATTTTTTTCTCTGAATTTTTTTTAAATTTATTTTTCATTTTTGGCTGCATTGGGTCTTCTTTGCTGCACGCGGGCTTTCTCTAGTTGAGGCAAGCAGGGGCTACTCTTCGTTGTGGTACACAGGCTTCTCATTGCGGTGGCTTCTCTTGTTGGGAGCACGAGCTCTAGGTGCGCGGGCTTCAGCAGTTGTGGCACGCGGGCCCGGTAGTTGTGGCACGTGGACTCAGCAGTTGTGGTGCACGGGCTTAGTTGCTCCGCGGCATGTGGGATCTTCCCGGACCAGGGCTCGAACCCATGTCCCCTGCATTGGCAGGTGGATTCCTAACCACTGTGCCACCAGGGAAGCTCTCTCTGAATATTTTTGGTCTACAGTTGGTTGAGTCCGTGGGTGTGGAGGCCTGCCTATATTTAAGATGTCATGTGATCCACAGAGCGTCCCGGGGTTATGGAGAAGGGACAGACACTGTTGCTACAGTCCATGCGAGGATACTCAGCCCTAATAGATTTAAGTCACCTGCCCAATTGTTAGAACTGGGATTTCAACGTGCACAACTTTCAAGGCCAAAGCTCTTAAGTGCCACACACCTGTCCAGGTGTCTACAACGCCGATTCTGTAACGTGGATTTCACGTGTGAAGTCCCTCTCCAGCATTTGTTGTTTGTAGACTTTGTGATGATGGCCATTCCGACTAGTGTGAGGTGATACCTCACTGTGGTTTGATTTGCATGTCCCTGATGATGAGCGATGTTGAGCATCTTTTCATGTACCTGTCGGCCATGTGCATGTCTTCTCTGGGAAAATGTTCAGGTCTCTGCCCCTTTTTAATTAGGTATTTGTGTATTTTTTGGTGTCGAGCTGCTGAAAGATAGGGTTCCCTCTTCTCCATGCTACCAAAGCACATGCACCCCTCTTGTTTACTTGTCTTTGTCACTAAACTGAGATCTCCCTGAAGCAGGAGCAAAGATCTCTGGCCTCTCTTTACTCGCTTTAAAACACAGAGTAAAACAGACACTCAATGAATGTGTTGAATAAAAGGCTAAGGAAAAAAACAAAACGAAACCTTAATAAACTGTACAATGTAAATTTTGCTATGGCAACACAGTGGCCAAATATAAATGTAAACAATATCCTTTACAAACCGAATACTCCCTAAATGTATCATTTCAATGTTTAAATTTTTCTGTTCCCCATGACATATATCAAGTTGGTAACACATAGGCATATATATTACATTTTCACCACAGACAGAGTCTTATGACATCAAGCCTCAGAGAGGAATAGTGATCTCCACCTGGGCAGTGGCCAAAGACAAACAGAAATGACCTCAGATTAACCTTTCGGCAAACTTCTCGAGTGTTCAGTTAAATAAGTTAAGTGCAGACTCGAGCAAACAATATCAAACCTTTCCCCCTTCCCTACCACGTGTGCTAAGACACTGTGGTGAGTACAGGCACTGGCTTTATGGCTGAATAATTCACCAATCATTTCTACCAAAGGGAGAGCTTCCATGAAAAGTCTGATCATTTCCCACGAGAAATGAAGTGCCTAACAGCCTCAATGCACAGTTAAGATTTTTATAATTGAAAAACTTGAACACAAGCACAAACTTATCCTGTAACTCTGAATGACATTAGTGTGATGAGTAGGGTGTTCTATTTTACCTAGATGTGGAGTCCTTGCTGACTGTCACCCAGACGGCAATTTCTGAGCCCTGTGGTGTTGAGTCTCGCACAAGCTCTCAGCACAGTCAAGATTGGCTCCGTCCTAGCTTCACCAGCTATATAACCTGGAACAATTAAAATCCCTGACCTTGGAGGTCCTTATCTATAAAATAGGAGAAAAGAACATCTACCTAGTAAGGCAGATGATAAAACAAAATAGGTAAGGCGCCAGAAATGCCGGAAACCACTGAGACATCAGTAGCGGCAGGTACGGTACAATAATGAATATAGTGACTCTCTTTATGTAGATTACACCCTACGGGAGGCATAATTAACAAAAGTGACATGTTTCTCAACTCAGCTTTGAGGTCCTAGGAGCTACTAAAATGCAACACATTTAAAGCAGAAGGAATGCTCTCCTCCCCAGAATCAGTTCTTAGACACAGTATACTTATTTTTTTATTTTTGTTGTTGTGATTTCTTTGATTACTTTTTAGTTTTCTGATGGCACCATCATTTTTCTTACCACAAGTCTCAGACAAAAATGAAATATAATCATAACAGAATGTTGTCCTAACCTTTGATGAATGGCCAATTGGGAATCCAAAAAAGGATTTACAAGTCCTGAGAGATTATTATGAAGAAAGTTGGAGAAAAGTATAAATATATAATCCATTATAATACGGGTGGGCCTTTAAATGTGCTTTTGTTACATAAACTATGCAGCCGAAGAATTTCAGCTGAATTTATAATTTCTCAGTAAATGACACTGATGATGGAAAATGACCTGCACAATCACACTGGACCACAATATTGTTTGCTAAGTGTTGGCACACACAATGTTTATCACCCCAGCTACTTACTGACTGAGTCAGTACCCTAAGGCAGGGGTCCCCGCTCCGTGGCCTGTTAGGAGCCAGACCGCATAGCGGTAGGTGAGTGGCGGGGGAGCGAGCGAAGCTTCATCTGTATTTACAGCCCCTCCCCATCGCTCACATTATCGCCTGAGCTCCGCCTCCCGTCAGCATTATGGTGAGTTGTATAAATATGTCATTATTTATTACAGTGTAATAATAATAGAAATAAAGTGCACAATAAATGTAATGCGCTTGAATCATCCCCAAAACATCCCCTCCCCCTCCCCCGTCCGTGGAAAACCTGTCTTCCCCGAGACAGGTCCCTGGTGCCAAAAAGGATGGGGACTGCAGCCCCAAGGCAGGGAGGGCCCTGGGCTCGCACAGCTGTGTGCCTGCTGCTGTGTTTGGAGGACCTGACTTCCTACTAAGTGCTCTGGAGTCAACTATGCAGATACCTGGCACATGCTGGGCTATGTCCTCACCACCCCCACACCACACAGATTTATTTTTTTTTAATTTTTATGTTATATTGGAGCATAGTTGCATAACAGTGTTGTGTTGGTTTCAGGTGTAAGCAAAGTAACATCAGGTGAATATTACAAACATCTATAACATCCTTTCCTAATATTTTGTATTGCAATACTGTTCCTTTGGAAACAGGATAACAGCATTTGTCACAATCCTTTTAAAATATGTTGCAAGTCGACAAAAGAACTGCAGTGGAAAAAAAAGGTTAAGATGAGAGTCTATTTTCTTTTTTAAGCATTTTTATTGAAGTATAGTTGATTTTAGTTGATTTGCAATGTTGTGTTAGTTTCAAGTGTACAGCAAAGTGATTCAGTTATATATATATATATATATATATATATATATACACACACACACACACACACACACATATATATATACACATATGTGTGTGTGTGTGTATATATATCAATTCTTTTTCAGATTCTTTTCCATTATAGGTTATTATAAGATATTGAGTAGAGTTCCCTGTGCTATACAGTAGGTCCTTGTTGTTTACCTATTTTACATTTAGTAGTGTGTATATGTTAATCCCTAACTCCTAATTTATCCTTTTTCCCCCTTTCCCCTTTGGTAAGCAGAAGTTTGTTTTCTATGTCTGTGAGTCAATTTTTGTTTTTTTTAAATAAGTTCAGGTGTATCACTTTTTTAGACTCCACATATAAGTGATATTACATTTGTCTGAGAGCCTAGTTTTCTTAATGTGAAAAGAGCTATTCTGTTCATTCTATACAACAGTAGCAATACACGATTTCAACTTCAGTCCTGTCATTTATGGTGAGAAGGCACCCAGGGACACAACAGGTAAAAAGAGCTCTGCTGGATCTATTTATGAACTCATTCATCACCATTAAAAAAAAAACTTAATGATGAAGTAACAGTGGGGACAATTACTGCACACATTGGTCTGCTGGTTTCCATGCTTGGTTAACCAGCAGTGAGGTACACTAACTAGTTCAAGGGGCAAGCAAAACAAATATAATTTAGAAACTCAGAATGATTTAACGTCTTAAGGTGGAAAATATATATAAATATTATATTTCAAAGTCCTCCATGAAAATCATGCCAGAGGTTAATTTTTTTCTCTTTAGTAATTTTTTTCTCTCACAGACTAGACCTTGAGGCCTCCCTTTAGATCATGTGTTTCCTGTAAGTGATACACAACTAAGGTATTATTCACCTCTTATTCCTAACATCTTCCAAGGTGCCAGATATACAATAGGTGCTCAAAAACAATTGTTTAATTAATTATGTATTCACATCTTTTATTCCATGGTTAAAAGAACATTCATGCCCCCATTTATTACCTTATCACCACAAATATATTAGCAAAAATTCTGCTGTATTAACTCCCTTTTTACAATTTTGATGAACTATATTTTACTTTACTAAATTTGACTTTTTTATTAGAGGCTATTTTAAAATCTTTGGAGAAATAAGAAGCCTAATTATAGTCTAAACATATAATGTAAAATTTCATAACTTACATTATCACTCTAAGTTCCTAACTGGGCAAGTTAAGTATCCAGTTCTCCCCCAAATTCATGCTAAAGCCAAGGATTTAAGTCTCTCCATAAAGGAGTTATAGATCCTTTAAAAAGTATGTTATAGTTCTGCTTTTTATGAACAATCTGATCCAGCAGGGTTGGTCTCATCACTACTGTAATGAACACAATAGGTATTTAAACATATTAAAAAAATTCAGCCACTAATCAGTTAATACAAGCAAATATATGGCAATAATTCAACCTCCGAAATCTTGTATTCAAAACGAATTCATTCTCTCGTTCAGAGGCAGGTTGTAAACAGGAAATATGTTACACAGAAGATAAAATACAGCATCAACAAGGACCTACTCTACAGCACAGGGAACTCTGCTCCATATTCTATAATAACCTATAAGGGAAAAGAATTTGAAAAAGAATAGAGAAATGTGTATGTATAACCGAATCACTTTTCTGTACACCTGAAACTAACACAACATTGTAAATCGACTGTACTCCAATATAAAATTTAAAATTAAAAAACAGTTAATTATACCTTCAAAAAGTGGTATAGAATAATTGGGATTCCACCAAATAGGAAATGAAAGGACTCAGTGGTTAATAATCCAGAAGATAGACATCCTGTCTGAGAAGTTAACAGAAAAATGAATAAAAACCAAGCCATAGGCTCTTCAATCATTTGGCCCCTTTTCTAGATTTTGACCCATCCCTGTATTCTCGACCGTCTCTTGTTATGACCACCCTTGGGGACCTTCTCAGCCACTGGACAGGCAACTCAGCAGTGCTGCGTGCAACCCAGTGTGCAATTACATCCTATTATGAACTGTCCACTTTTCATGTGTTCATCTTGCCTCTGCAGGTAGAGTCCTGTGAATTCAGATGACATGTTATATTTCTTTGTCCCCTCACAGGCCCTGCCACTAAGAGTGCCATGTAGGGACCACTCCACAGGAGGACCACAGAATAACTGTCCAACAGAGAACTCTTCTTAGTGAACGGGGGCCCTAGTCCTGATGAGAATGCAGACCCAACCGGCATGAGGGTCCACTTAGTTCTCTAAATCTTCTATTTCTACAAAACAGTGTTAACACAAAAGTGCTGTAAATTATACAAAACTTTAAATGCTTTGATACCTAATTTGGGGTTAACAATCTATAGAAAAAACACAGGTTTCATAAAAGTGATAAATTCTACCTTATTTCCTCGAAGAGAGATAAACTCTATGGATATATCTATACGTCTGTGTATTTATAGTACAATATATATGCAAAACACTTAAGTGGGTTTTTGTTTTCTTTTAATTTATTTAGTTATTTATTTTTGGCCGCATTGGTCTTCATTGCTGCGCGTGGGTTTTCTCTAGTTGTGGCGAGCGGGGGCTGCTCTTCGTTGTGGTACATGGGCTTCTCATTGTGGTGGCTTCTCTTGTTGTGGAGCATGGGCTCTAGGCACATGGGCTTCAGTAGTTGTGGCATGTGGGCTCAGTAGTTGTGGTGCACGGACTTAGTTTCTCCACAGCACGTGGGATCTTCCTGGACCAGGGCTCGAGCCCGTGTCCCCTGAATTGGCAGGCAGATTCTTAACCAGTGTACCACCATGAAAGCCCACTTCAGTGGTTTTAAACAAAAGCATGAGGCTAAAGTTAATGGCACAGAAAGGCAGAAGACAGTAAGTAAACAGGGAAGGATGAAATGGAGACAGAAAAGTTAGCAAAGTAACAGAAGAACTGAAAAGGTTGATTTACTAGGAAAACAAACATGACTAATACATTAAACATTAGCATTGCTACAATAATAATTAATCCACTTCCACTGAGTGAATCAAAAGAAGACAACTTAGTCAAATCTCGATAAAAATTAAGTAAGATTAGAAATGATTATAGCATTTCAACTACAGATTACAAAGGAAATGAATAATAATTGAGACCTGATATCAGGATTAAGGAAATCTGATTAATTACATATTAAAGCAATTAACGTATGAAACATGATGAAACTTTTTACCTAATACACAATTCAGAAATATATAGGGAATAATTTGCAGCAACACAGATGCACCTAGACATGATCATACTAAGTGAAGTCAGCCAGACAAAGACAAATATTATATGATATCACATGATATCACTTACATGCAGAATCTAAAAAAATGATACAAATGAACTTATTTACAGAACAGAAACAGACTCAAAGACATAGAAAACACACTAAAGGTAACCAAAGAGGAAAAGCAGGGGGAGGGATAAATTAGAAGATTGTGATTAACATATACACACTACTATATATAAAATAGAGAACCAACAAGGACCTACTGTATAGCATAGGGAACTCTACTCAATATCTTCTAATAACCTATAAGGGAAAATAATATGAAAAAGAACACACACACACACACATATGTATGTGTGTAACTGAATCACTTTGCTGTATACCTGAAACTAACACAACATTGCAAATCAACTATACTTCAATATTTTTTTTAATTTAAAGAAAATGGGAATAATAATTTTAAATAAAAGAAATATAGAAGGCATAATTTAATCTTTATTAGCATAATTCAAAAATACCTCATAACCTTACAGTGTGTAAAGATTAGCTATACAAATCCTTGCAGTCTTGAAGAAGTTTCTGAGGTTCAACAACTGTCTACCAATGTCTACGAGTATCTGATCGATGACTGGGAAAGTGCTAGCTGCTTTCATACTCTCATTCACTCCCCACAACGACGCTGAGAGGTAAGTGACATCCTCATTCTACAGGTTAGAAATGTGAAGAGCAAGTAGTTTACAAGCCCCTAGACAGACAGGTCTATAGGTTGGACTAAGAAATGCCATCTGATGTGGATCCCTCCAGCCCTGAATCATAGCTACTGCTTTCCAACTTTCATCACAATTTTAAACTGATGCATATTAATTAACAGATTGATATCACATAGAATATCAACAAATCAAAATTTTAGTTATATATTTGGAAAAGTCATGCATGTAACACATTAAATGTGCACTAAGTGGTGGAAATACAGAGAAAACTATGCAGATCCTGCTGTGCAATCTCAGCAGCAAGTTACTATAGCAACCCAAGTAGTCAGAAGGTAGAAAGTTATTCAGCCATCCAGGTACAGGAAGCTCAGAAACAAGCCACTGAAAGATGCTTTACGGAAAACTGTAAGCTTTAAGGACCACCAAGTACCATATCTGGAAATAGATTTTTTATTTTTTATTTTTTGAAGAAGGAAATCTTCTATTAAGATTTGAAATTGACCCAAGAAGAGACTGACTCTGTGTCTCTGGACCATCTGCTAAAACAATGGCATCGCTTTGGGCAGAAAAGATCTCACTCACTTTATGAGGAGTATAATTTAATATGTACAATGAAGAAGCCCAGTCAATACCCCTCTGCAGCAATAAAGAAATCTTTAGATGTGCAGGCCTCCATGCGTAATAAGAGAGACAACAGAAACTTATGTGGGGATTTAAAGCAGTGAGATTAATTGGTAAGGCTTTATTGAGGTAAACAGGAAGGCACTGGACTCAAACATAAAGGGAGGGGCTTCCCTGGTGGTGCAGTGGTTGGGGGTCCACCTGCCGGTGCAGGGGACATGGGTTTGTGCCCTGGTCTGGGAAGATCCCACATGCCGCGGAGCGGCTGGGCCCGTGAGCCATGGCCACTGAGCCTGCGCGTCCAGAGCCTGTGCTCCGCAACGGGAGAGGCCACGACAGTGAGAGGCCCGTGTACCTCAAAAAATAAACAAACAAACAAACAAATAAATAAATAAATGGAGGAGATCTCATTTTTTTTAGTTATCTGAAAACTACATTTTCTTTGATAATTCCACACAGGAAATTGTTCGAGGTAACAGTATTATAGCCAAAATCATTCTTTCAAACTCAACACACATTAGGTCAGCCTTCTTATACTTTTTATTCTGCTCTCTCTGCTCCTTGCACATACACACATTTTCTGGCCCCCAAATTAGGTGACTCTTTGCCCACAGGAAAAGGACTGAATGAGCTCTACCTGACCTATCAGGAGAGAGCCTAGCCAGGATGCAGAATCATTTCTTTTTCTACATTAAATATGAATTGAAAATATGAGAAAAAATATGAGACAATTACAGCTCCATGATCTACATAGATTTCCAGAAAGCTCACTATCAATATTCACATTCATGAACATTCATGTCTGGGTAGACACATGTTACTTACAATTGAGGTTATTGCCACTTTTGAGCTGTGTATGAGCAAACTCATTCACCAAGCAGAAGAGACTGGCTCATGCATAAGACTCATGAAACTCACTTTCCAAAGAGATATGCTTTAACCCTTCATCACGATTGAGACTTCAAGTAATAAATGTTGGCTTTACAATAAAACAAAATTGTGAGCTTCACACCACAGAAATGTTACTGTGCTTGAGAAGGATGAGATGAAGCTCTATGGTGTCTTAACTAACAAGCTACGTGCACTAGTAAAAGTTATCAACACCCACCATGGAGGATCAGATGATGAGTTTGGTGTGCACAGACCTTCCAGATCTCTCTCTCACCTCTGCATAAGCACGCCTCCAAATGGAGCCTGCATTTCCTCTTTCCTTTTTGCTCCCAAGGAAGAGGCATGTGTCCCCCTACTCAAGTCAGTGTTCTTCTACTTCTGCCCAGAATAACCCACATTCTTGATACCAACAGTATCCAATCCTTCTTGCTTCTAAGGCACTTTTCTTTTTCTAGGAATTCTATCTCTTGGGCAATTCCACATGCTCAAGTTACACCCATTGTAACTGAAACCAACAAAACAAAACCAGTCAAATGCATGATTGCCTTGCTGCCCTACTGCCCTTGTCTGAAGCTTCTTGAACACGGAGTTGATTCTCATCAATGCATCTCCACTGGCCATTCACTTACTAATCCAATGGCTTCCACTCCCACTGCCCCCATTAAAATGGCTTTTCTTATGGTACCTATTGATGTCCTAATTGCAAAATCCAAAAGATAACTTTCAATCCCCTCAACTCACTGGACCTTTCTGCAGCATTTGTCATGGCTGAGCACTGCTGCTCTCCATAAAATCTCCACCCTGCTGCTAGTCCTACTATGTGTTTACTCCTTCTCTGAAGCCCTGATTCTCAGTTTCACTTTAGTATTGGCATTCTCTATCATTTATATCCTATGCTTTCTATTCTTTCCTCTAAATGATAATCACTTCACTTCAACTACCCCAGCTTGGCTGATGTCTTCCAAATAGTTCACTTCTAGACTTAAGATCATGAGTCTGTACCCCTAGATAAATATCAGTCATCTTTATTAAATAAATAAACAGAAAACTTGAACCAAATATGTGCAAAACAGAAAGCCTCATCCTTTCCACCCACCTGGCTGCAGCCCTGAGATGTTAGTTGTCTCTACCTTCATCAAATGCAAATCTCCAATCTTCATCTCCTCTATAATCTAATTTTATAAATTCCTGCTAGAATTCAACGTGGCCAGTTTTGTTCTCTTTTTCATAAATCTCTTAAGTGACCAACCGAAAATGCAGGCTCAAAAGGCAGAGCTGATTCCCGTCACCTTTAAAGCAGTGCTATTGATTTAACAATCTTTTTAGAAGGCCCCTCTTATGCCAGATCCCTTGCTGTGTGTTATCTAAACAAGACTCCCACAGCCTCAGGACCAGTACCACTTAAAGGAAGGGAAGGTTTGAGAAACTAGGATAAGTAGCTTGAGAGACAGAAATTTGTGGAGTCGAGGGAGGGAAACAGGTAAGACTTTGAGATGCTAGTGTGTTGAGTCTTAAAGTGTGAGCAAGACTGAACGAACCAAAGGACAGGGCAGGGAAGTGAGTGTGGAAGCACGGATGAAACAGACAATGCTGATGAGTGAGGAATAAGCTTTCCACACCCAGCTCCAGAGCTGGTCTTTTATCTAATAGAGTGATGATTCTCAGATTGTATGATGCATATAAAACATTTGGGCTGTTTCTTATAAATACTCATCTGAGACCCACGCCTAGAGACTCTTAGTCATCAGGTTAGAGTCTGTGCCAGGGAACTTGCCTTTTTAACAAGAACCACAGGTGGCTTTGATTCCAGGGCCTCCATGGATCACACAAATGACCTTAGAGAGCCTGTAGGGTCCTGAAAGTGTTCTCAGCAAGCACAGGGAATGGTCAGACTGGATTTGAGTGGGTCTCTCTAGAAAGTAGGTGAAGGATTGGGAAGCAGAGTGAGCCCAAAGGGCCACAAGCAAGGACACCACAGCAAACCAGGACAGAGGGACCAGGGGGCCAGACTCAGTTGATGATGGAAGAGAAGAAAGAGAATCATAAGACAAATCCATGGCAGATGAGACAGGTAGAAGCAGGTGAACCATTATATCATGGTGGTGAGTGAGAGATGAGAATAATGGTGAGGTATCTAGAATAAAGTAGAAGACGTCTAGTCTGGGGTGTGTTATATCCACAGTGCTACCAGGATAAGGGTGGTGGGACACATAAATCCGACATGCAGAGGAGGAGGCTGGGTTGGGTTGAGCTCAAGGATTTCAGACTCATCAACCAAAAGATGAGTAACAAAAACCATAATAGTGGATACATTCACGGCAAATCCAAAATTTAGCAATGACACATCAAACACCTTCCAATCTAACTCCTGGCTACTCCTTCAATCTTCTTATTCTTTAACTGCTGTCTACTACTGTATCTTGTTACAAAATATGTTTGTGATTTAGAGTTCAGAAAATCTTATAATGAAAACTTAGTATCTACTCCCCAACTTTAACAAGTCTTAATATTCTGGCAAAATTGCTTCAGAATTTTCAAAAGAAATTCATTATTGAGGACAGAGTTGAAGACTCTGTGTTCCCTTTCATAATCCCATTTTCCTCCTTGCCTCCCTGGAGAAAACTTTTGTGCTAAATTTAGTTTTAGTTATTTCTTGTATGGTTTTACACTATCCCTAATATGTGTATATCCAATTGCTTTGCATGTTTCCACACTTTACGTAAGTTCTATCAAACTATAAGGACCATCTATAATTTACTTTTCTTAATTCAATGCTATATCTCTGAATGCATTCAGGTAAAATAGGCTCTAAACTATTTAATCACTGTATAGTATGTTGTATAAATTCACCATAGTTTATTCATGAAATTACATCTTGATGGGCTTGCAGGTAGTTAACAATACATCTGCAGTCTATACCCCAGGCAAACAACAACCTGTGGTCCTGAACAGCTGGCCTTGGTTCATTTCATATCCACCTGAAATATCCTTCCCAGAATCAGTATATTAACAAACAGTATTTTTTTCCTCTCTGGCTTACTTCAAACTTCTCAGTCTTCAACTATACAGAGCAAAAAAACAGGCACTCAGTAATTGTTTACTGGATGAATCAAGTATCTAGTTGCTGAAGATTTATTTACAGAGCTCCTACTATGTTTCACTTGTTAGAATAACATACAGTGGTTTCAAATACTTCCTACTCTCCTGGCTCTGATGGTGAAGAAAGAAAGCAACAACAAAGCAACAATGACAAGAAGTGTTTGTGTGTATGTGTGTGTAATACAGTGTGAGAGGGCAGTTACTTAAAGAAGTCTTAATTTTCTAATGAGATGAAATCTTCAAGCTACAAACCCGTAAGGGGGATATGTTTATGAAATAAAATGATTTATGGAACAAATTAAGCAGCAACTTTCTATGATAAAATGATGCACTGATGAGCTACATCATGTATGTGTATTTGTCCATTTAAGTCTTCATAGGGGAACACAGACTCAATAAAAACAACAGTTAGGAGACCACAGCAAAGTAAGCAAAGGTGATAAAAGAGCTTATCAGAAGAATTTATAGTGTTCCCAGATGATAAAATTAAGTACCACTTCTACATGTATACTTATTTTTATGCACTAGCAACAGACATATCAGTTTTCACCTATGAACAGTGAAAACTACACCCAAAATATAAAACTAAAAAATAACACACAGCAAGTTCAGAAACAGATATTTTTGCTTTATAAATTTATTTATTTATTTTATATTTTATTTTTGGCTGCATTGGGTCTTTGCTGCTGCACACAGGCTTTCTCTATTTCCGGCGAGTGGGAGTTACTCTTTGTCGTTGCGGTGTATGGGCTTAATGCGGTGGCTTCTCTTGTTGCGGAGCACGGGCTCTAGGCACACAGGCTTCAGTTGTTGTGGCACTCAGGCTCAGTAGTTGTGGCTCATGGGCTCAGTAATTGTGGCTCACAGGCTCTAGAGTGCAGGCTCAGTAGTTGTGGCTCATGGGCTTAGTTGCTCTGCCACATGTGGGATGTTTCCAGACCAGGGCTTGAACCCGTGCCCTCTGCATTGGCAGGTGGATTATTAACTACTGCGCCACCAGGGAAGTTCCAGAAACAGATATTAAAAATAAAAGTGACTCCAAAATGAAAGACTGAATGTTGACTGATAAGACTGAATGCTGACTGGAAAGGCATGGCAATTCAAGACAACACTCTTGTCAAATTATCAGAAATAGAGATAAATCCATATGTGCAAATAGCGTGACTTACCAAACACCAGCACACAGACCACACAATCCATTTTTGTAGGACAAACAATTGTTTGGATCTTGTCATAATTTCAAGATTAAATTTATAATATAGCAAAGTATACGTAGAGAAATAAACAAATACACAGATTTGACCAGAAGAGGAAGGAAAAGGAGACTCTGAACTCAAAGAAGGTTTTGAAAGGTGAAAAACTCTGAAAGGTTTTTCTCTTAACAACCAATTTTAACCTCACTAGTCTGATCTAATGTTCAGAATGACACCTGCCTTTAAGCTGGTAAATCATACCTCATTAAAAATCCAAAACCAGGTTAACTATAAACTTCAAATAACTACACGAAATGTAATAATCGACTTTGTCAATGAAAATGAATTTAGGGGCTTCCCTGGTGGCACAGTGGTTAAGAATCCGCTTGCCAATGCAGAGGACACGGGTTCAAGCCCTGGTCCGGGAAGACCTCACATGCCATGGAGCAACTAAGCCTGTGCATCACAACTACTGAGCCCACAAGCCACAACTACTGAGCCTGTGCGCCACAACTACTGAGCCCACAAGCCACAACTACTGAGCCTGTGCACCTAGAGCCTGTGCTCCACAAGAGAAGACAGTGCAATGAGAAGCCTGCACACTGCAATGAAGAGTAGCCCCCGCTCACCGCAACTAGAGAAAGCCCATGCACAGCAACAAAGACCCAACGCAGCCAAAAATAAATAAATAAAATAAATTTAAAAAAAAAGAAAGAAAATGAATTTGCCTGTCATACTGTTGCAATGAAATCACAACATACCAGTTACAGGCAAAATTAGATTAAATCGGGATTAAAATGGAACGGTGGAGCTGAGGGAGGATCATTAGTCTTTACTTGAACAGAGAACTGAGAACCTTATCACCTGACTTAGATTTTCAGCCTTTCATGGCTCCTAATTTATCACGTGAAGTAATGGATGAAAGCTCACACAACGGAAAGAGATCATGACTGAAATCCTTTTTCCATCAGCCATTAATAGTGTGTGACTTCAGGCAAATTACTTAATTTTATTGAGCCTCGATCACCTCTAAAACAGAGCTAATTATACCTTATTTAACCATTGTGAACATTAAGTAAAATAACACACAGAAAGTGTGCTGCATTTATTAGTTCCCTTACCAATAAAAACTCAGCATTTCCTTCATAAAAAACCACACCCTTTATCCACCTCTCGAAACACTAGTTCCATCCTTTATAAGATCCAAAGCAGAACTAATTACCTCTTAAGATGTTTGTGTGACATAAATTTCAGGAGATATAAGCAAGCTTTAAGAAACTTTCACTCGTGTACACATGTGTGTTACAGTTATTCCAACCATTTACTCTACCCTGAAGCTCAAAAGCACCTCCTCTGTGGGGTCTTCCCTGGTTACTAAAATAGCACCTGCCAACAGGCACACCTGTCTCTCTAGTCCCCTAGACTAGTCTCCTGTTTTGTTTTCCTTCTTAGCACTCCTCATAACCTGACATATCTTATAAGTTTACTGGTTGTCTATCCTCACTGGTTTGAAAGCTCCATGGGAACAGACACTTCCTCTGTATTTTTACTGCATAATTGCTGGCATAATAGGTGCCCAATAAGTATTTGACGAATAAAAACTTGAGTTAAAAAGAAAACTACCTTCAGGGCAGATTCAACATCGGAAGAGGAAAATCACCCTGGCTTTAATGCATGTATCTTAGCAGCAGGAGTATCTGGGCACTTCCGGTGGATCTGGGTTCTGCACATCCCTTACACAGAAGTGAAGTGAGTATCAGACAAAGACAAATGTCATGTGACACCACTTACATGTGGGATCTAAAATATGACACAAATGAACTTATTTACAAATCAGAAATAGAGTTGCAGACATAGAGAACAAACTTATGGTTACCAAAGGGGAAAGGGCGGGAGGGAGGGATACATTGGGAGATTGGGATGGACATATACACACTATTGTATATAAAATAGACAATCAACAAGGACCTGCTGTACAGTACAGGGAACCCTACTCAGTACTCTGTAATGATGTAAATGGAAAAAGAATCTGAAAAAGAATAAATACATGTATGTGTATAACTAAGTCACTTTGCTGGACACCTGAAACTAACACAACATTGTAAATCAACTCTCCTCCAATAAAAATTTTTAAAAAGACAAACAAAATAAAGAAAGAAAGAATGGTGATGCTGCTGGTGGTAATGTCTAGGGACAGGCCTAGACCCAGAAATAGACACTGACCCCAAAAGTAACCCCCAAACTCCACTGAATGAATTCATCAGCATTTCTGAGAGAATAAGAATACAGCAATCTGAGAGCACGGCTGCAGAATGAGGACCCGTCTACCAAAAGCCAGGCATTGTTGTAGATATGTTACGTTTATGATTTCATTGAATCCTCACTAAACCCATGTATGGCTTCAGTGTCATTCTTGAATTCTGACTACATGCCAGACACGTTGCAAAGGTATTTCACACAATCGTTTATGTTCACTTTGTTTCTCAAAGATAAGACAGTTGCCCATAACGTGCAGATGTGTAAACTGAAATGTGACTCAAAGAGATTAGTAAAATCTACCCAAATAACACAGAGATTTAGGTACCAGGACCTGGATTCACACTCCAGCCTAACACTTCAAAGTTTCTTATTCTGTCTAAAATACTACATGATCACTCCAAATTTTTATAAAACAGATCTTCTAAACTGTCAAGTGGTTCAACTTGGAATAGAAAATATGTATCTACTTCTCCCCTCTCAGTCAACCATTTAGAAATCCTGGCATCCAATCTCTGATTCATTCCCAAAGAAAGACTATTTCCTCAGACACCAAAGTAAATCTATTTAGAGTTTAAAGAGCTCAGCTTTCTTTTAATTCCATTAGAAAAGCCTTTATGTATTACCCACGGGGCACTCAAAGCATGCATTCTATCTCCAAAATGGAATAAAGGAACATAATTGTCCTATACTGTCTCACATTTAATGTACTGCAGAAACAATATCTCAGGCATACATATGAGCTCTGCTTACATGTCCCTTATGCAAATGTGTCAGGGACCAGAAGTAAAATATGAAACCCAGTATTATCGGGAGAAAGATGCTCCCCTGCTTTGTCAGCTCGTGTTGTGGTGTGTGTATACGTGTGTGTGTAAATATATAGAGAGACATACATTTATAATCTACACATATGCATTTAATGTTTCTGTTTGTATGTACACATGTAATATATATATGAAATACATTTTACACACTGGCTCTTCTGGAGTTATAAGGTCGGAAATTTTTTAAAGATTCAAGAGAGGATTTCATATGATCATTACACCCAAACAAATACAAACCACTTAAAAATACTCCTGACTTAGATTTCTTAATATCCTAACTTTTTTTTTTGGGGGGGGGGCAGGTAAAGACTGCATTTATTAGCATAGTAATATCCTAACTTGTGAAAATGGAAATTTTAAGCTTTTTCTGCTCTTCCTTTTCATTAAAATTATATCCATTATTAAAGATAGCAAATGAAAAAAAAAAAAAAAAAAAAAAGATAGCAAATGAAATTCAATTTTTTTGTTTTTTACCAGTTTTATTGAGGTGTAGTTATTTACAATGTCGTGTTAGTTTCAGGTATATAGCGTAGTGATTCAGTTATATGTACATATTATTTTCATATTATTTTCCATTACAGTTTATTACAGGATATTGAATATAGTTCCCTGTGCTCTACAGTCAGACCTTGTTGTTTATCTCTTCAATTTCTATTTCCTTGCTTAAATTCTAGAATGTTTACGGTTCCTGGTGAGAGGTGGTTTGGCCTCCTCTTTTGTAGGAATAATCACTTTCTCACTTTGATTTACTATATTTTTTATCATCACCTGTAAAACATGTGATACAGTGGAATGTAAAACTATATTCTTGAGAGTAGACAGATGTGTAATGGGAGCTGACTTCCTGCTTCTTCCCTGTGGTGTAATTAGGAATTCTTGGATGGTAGCTTAGGGGGACAGTTTCCAAAAAAAATTAAAAGATTTATGATGTACTTTGAAGAAATGCTGAGCATGGACAAAGGTTTCTCTTTGAAGTTTGGGAATATAATTAAAGTGGAAATAGACTTGGGATTCATAAAGCTCTTATAATTTCCTCTTTGCAGACTCGGTTTCTGGCTACCCCTCGGTGTTGTCTCAGGGCGTCTCAAGGTGAGGAAAGGGGCGTGCACAGTGGACTTTATTTGTAGCTCAGTGGCATTTGGCAACTGGGACTTTTTCCCCTCAATTACATGTAATGACATGTAGTTTTTAAATAAACTTTTTATTTTAGAAAAGTTTGGGATTTACAGAAAAATTGTGAAGATAGTACAGAGTATCCATTAACCCTAAACCTTGTTCCCCATCATTAATATTTTAATGTTCCTATGGTACATTTGTCCTAATTAAACAACCAATATTGATACACTGCCATTGACAAAGGTCAAAAATTTATTCACGCTTCCTTAGTTTTTGCCTACGGTCCCTTTTCTGTTCCAGGACATCACATTTACATGTAGTTATTGAATTACCTTAGGGTTCCCTTTACTGTGACAACTTCTCAGACATTGCTTTTTTTTTTGCTGACCTTAAACAGCTTTGAGGCATACCCGTCAGGCATTTCGTTGAATGGCCCTTAACTGCGATTTGACTGATGTTTTCCTCATGATTAGATTCAGGTTATGGATTATTAGGCGTGAGACCACAGAGGAAAAAGTCATCCCTATCACATCCTATCAAAAGTGTATACTATCAACATGACATATCGCTGCTGACATTAACCTTGATCACCTGGCTGACATAGTACCTTTCAAGTTTCTCCACTATAAAATTACTCTTTCCCCCCGTTTTACTGTATTCTTTGGAAGGAAATCATGATGCACAGCTCACACTTAAGTGGTGGGGAGTTATGTTCTACCTCTTGGAGGGCAAAGTAGCTACATAAGTTTTTTTGGTTTCATCTGCATGGGAAAATGTGTCTATACTCCTCATTTATTTATTCAATAATTTATTTACATCAGTATAGACATGTGGATATTAGTTAAAACATTAGGTTATTTTTTAAAGTCATTTCTACTTCAGGCAATTCTAATCTATTGGAGACTATGCTTTTTAATTAAAAAAAAAACAAAAAACAAAAAAACAGTGAATACCCAAACTTTCAATATTGTCCACTATTTAACCTATACCCAAAAACCTGGTAGAAAGCTTCATTCTAAAAGAAGAAACAACTTGCATTAAAAACTTTTAAAAAAATGATGAATCTCATGTAATTTAAATAAAGTCCATCCTAAGCTATTCCATGAAGAGAATATTAATAATATAAACAACTACATAAAAATTAAGTCAAACTTCTAGCATCAATGACTTTTACTTTAATTAGTGATGATGGTATCTACCAAACAAAAATCAAATATTAAAACGGATACAAATACATTTCCATAAGAACATAGGAAACCTATAAATTTAAAGATCTCACCAAATATAATACTCAAAAAAGGGGAAATAATATTTAAGACGCTAATGATTAGAGGCATAAAAACCTCTCCAACTTCCTGAAATTTTGCTAACATAAAGCAAAATTTATTAAGGCATACTTATATAACTCTTCCATAATTACTTTTGTGTATACACATAATACGTGCATATAACTTAAGGTAAGTTTTTGGAGATATCGGCAATTCAGTGTAACTCAATAATTTAAAAGTTGAAGTACCAAAGGGTACTTTACTGACATTTAAATAGTGTATTAATAAAATGTTTCCATTTGTAACGAAGTTCAAGGGAAAAAAAAAGCAATGATGATAAAAGTCAAAAGAGTGGTTACAGCAGGGATAAATTCTGACTGACTGGGTACATACATGTAAAAATTTACCAGCCTGTAGACTTCAGATTAACACTTTTGCACTTTGTTCCATGTATTTATTCTCTTCCTTGAAAATAAGGAGGGGTAGTGCATCCCCAAATCCATCACCATAGCTATGCCATGACGCATGTGGACCTTACAAATGGCTCCTGGCATTCTCCAAACATTCATAGCAGTCATTGTCTCTGCCATTTATCATAAATTGTCTCAAATTTGTGGGGCAATCTGCGAAGAAGTGTTTTTTCTTCAACCAAGTATAACTGACTGAGGCCCTGGGTTATATATTAAGCTTCCCATATGTCTAGTTTGCTTCTGTCATCTCTGCCAATAATCTCACCAGGTTGGCCAAACTATACTGTATTAGAAACTGTATTTTATTTGAGGCAGATAGGATTTTTAGGTAAACCAGTGAGGGGAAAGAAAGTAAATGCTTTGACAAAGAAACACAATCAAACTCACCTGGATTTCCTTAAAAACCGTACAGCGATGATCTTACTACAAGGGATTTAATTATTGATGTTTTCTTCATGTTACAAAAGATATCAAAGATATTCCTGAATGTATATATCATTGCAATTTGATAATGTTTATTTTGGGTAGCAGTCATATTACAAAAGAGTTGTATGCAAAATAGGACTTTTAAAAGTTAATCATGCTTTTCCCTTAATTTCTAGGATAATTTCTAACATGCTTTAATTTTATAATCACTTCCAAAGAGACCTGTCTGGAAACAGGAAGCCTGGTTTGAGCTGGTGCTGTGGACTGAATTGTGTCCCCTCCAAAATTCTTGTGTTGAAGCCTTGACCCCAATGTAATGGTAACTGGAGGTGGGGCATTCAGAAGGTGATGAGGTTTAGATGACCCCATGATGGGACTGGTGTTCTTAGCGCTTTCTTGGCCACGTGAGGACACAGTGAGAAGGCAGGTGTCTGCAAGCCAGGTAGAGAGCTCTCACCCAGGATTAAATCTACAGGCACCTTGATCTTGGACGTCCAGCCTCCAGAACTATGAGAAACAAACTCCTGTTGCTTAAGCTGCCCCAGTCTGTGGAACTTTGTTGTGGCAGCCTGAGCAGACTAAGAGGGCTGGGTATCAATTCTGTCCCATCCGCTACATATGAGTCAATAAAATGATGCAGATGTAGCCAAATATGTTTCATGATAGAAATTAAATCTTTACTGTCATGAAAAATGCACTTTTGTAACGGTCATGTTGTTCATTACTTGCATTTACGCTGCCCAGAGCACATGCGTATTTGGAGCCCAGGATCCATCCTACATTGAGAATTTACTACCACAAAGACTTAAAAATAAAAATGGGCCAAAAAGAGATTAACAATAATTTTTAAAGAGACTTTTTAAGAGATTAAGAAATGCCTGATTTAAGTTAACACCTGTCTTTAATATTTTGGTAATATGAAAAATAAAACTACTTTATCTTTCTACACAGCCTGATTTTTTCACCAGATTTTCTTAACTTAACACCTAATTCTAATCATAAACTATACATTTGCTTGTATTTGAGTGAAGTTATGTAATATAAAATGTAAGCCAAAAAAGCAAACAAAAGAAAATCCAAGCATGCCTAACGATGACTTTTGGAATTTGCACCAAGAAATGGAACATAAAAGTCTAGAGATCTGGTACTCTACAATGGATGAAATGAAGTCTTTCTTCTTCTTCCTTTGCATCTTTTAATTAATCTCAGTGTCTGAAGACTTCATTTCTTGTATCTCTTTTCACAAAATAAAGCTTAGCTTTAAGGGAATAAGAAAATATCGATTGATCAATAATAAAAAAATTAAGAGATTTATAGTACCTTGTCATGACAACACTATTCTAATTACGTAGAATAGTTGGTGAAATATATAACATTTCACTAAAGGCAACTTACTAAACAATTTAACTCTCTTAATACTCTTCATTTATTTAAAAATAATTATTTCAGGTTTCCCTAGTGGCACAGTGGTTGAGAGTCCACCTGCCGATGCAGGGGACACAGGTTCGTGCCCTGATTTGGGAAGATCCCACATGCCGTGGAGTGGTTGGGACCATGAGCCATGGCCGCTGAGCCTGCGTGTCTGGAGCCTGTGCTCTGCAATGGGAGAGGCCACAGCAGTGAGAAGCCCGCGTACTGCAAAAAAAAAAAAAAAAAAAAAATGTGGTGGATAGATACAATGGAATATTACTCAGACATAAAAAGAATGTATTAAAGTCATCTGCAGCTACATGGATGGACTTAGAGATCATCATACTAAGCAAAGTCAGTCAGAAAGAGAAAGACAAATATCATATGGTATCACTTATATGTGGAATCTAAAATATGATGCAGATGAACTTATCTGCAAAACATAAACAGACTCACAGACATAGAGAACAGACACGTGGTCTCCAAGGTGGGGTGGGGGAGGGATGGAGTGGGAGTTTGGGATTAGCAGATGCCAACTATTATATAGAGAATGGATAAACAACAAGGTCCTACTGTAGAGCACAGGGAACTACATTCAATGTCCTGTGATAAACCATCATGGAAAAGAATATGAAAAAGAATATATATGCTTATGTATAACTGAATCACTTTGCTATAGAGCAGAAATTAATACAACATTCTAAATCAACTATGCTTCAATAAAATAAATGTTTTTAAAAAAGAACTCAGTCCATGTGCCATGGTAGATATTCAAAGCTCACATGTCTGTTGATCATGGTCTCTAATGATTCAGAAGTCCTTACTGCACTCAAAGCAAATGGCCTTAGAAAATTCTTCTCTCCCCCTCCCTCTGCCCCTTTCTCTCTCCCTCCTTCCCTCCTTCCTTCTTTCTGGCAGGTGAGAAAATAATACGGAAGGCAAAGCCAAAATCTATCCCTAAATTCTGATCAACAGCACTGGCCTCATTTGTCAACTTTAATGAGATTTCACAATTTTAATGAAATGAATCGATCTTAATCTTAAGGAGAAATAAAAGAGGCAAACTCAAGAAGTATGTAAGTACACTGTCAATATTATATACATATTTACAATGTTGTCTACTTTGGAGGTAAGTAAGTAGGATGTCACATAGTCCACACACATATATACCTTTTAATCTTTTTTTTTTTAATTACTTTATTTTTTGGCCACATTGGGTCTTCGTTGCTGCACCCGGGCTTTCTATAGTTGCTGTGAGCAGGGGCTACCCTTCATTGCGGTGCACGGGCTTCTCATTGCAGTGGCTTCTCTTGTTGCAGAGCACGGGCTCTAGGTGTGCGGGCTTCAGTAGTTGTGGCACCTGGGCTCAGTAGTTGTTGCTCACAGGCTCTAGAGTGCAGGCTCAGTAATTGTGGAGCATGGGCTCTAGGCGCGTGGGATCAGTAGTTGTGGTTCGTGGGCTCAGTAGTTGTGGCTCGTGGGCTCAGTAGTTGTGGTGCACGGTCTCAGTAGTTATGGCACACAGGCTTAGTTGCTCCGTGGCATGTGGGATCTTCCTAGACCAGGGCTCGAACCTGTGTCCCCTGCACTGGCAGGTGGATTCTTAACCACTGTGTCACCAGGGAAGTCCCACACATATATATATATATATTTAAAATTACAGGCTATAAAATAAAAAGAATGCTGCTCAAAAAGCTGGAGGGATTTAAAATTTTAACAGGTGTTTTCCCCTTCGTTTCTCCAATTACAGTCTTTTGAGACACAGTCCACACCCATCCTCACGTTCTGGACAGAGGCTTCCAGCTGGGAAGTTGATGCCTACGACCCGTTAACAGAAAGACTCAAATGCAAAGTTCAGGTTAAAAAAAGTCTGCCTTTCAACAGCCAGTTCCCTGTGTCTCCTTTCTCTTCAAAGAGTAGAGATCCTGGAAGATTTCTTACACACCCTGGGCATCACTGGCACATAGTTATACAGGCAAACATTCCCATCCTTCAGCTAAGAACCGGACCACCTAGATCCCGTGGGTCAATAGTTTACTTTATTGAGATATAATTCACAACCACATAATTCACCCATAAGAAGTTTATAATTCAATGGTAAAACACAAGCACTGTAGTAAAGGTTCCTGTAAACATAATATGAAGAGCACTTTTCAATCACTTTACTGCTGTCACACTTGTATACCAGCTATGCTAAAAATGTCAATGTAAGCAACTATACTCTGATAAAAATTTTAAAAAATTAAAAATTTAAAAAGAAATGTAAGGTAAAAAGTTCTACTTAAGCCTTGAGTCTGATTTTCACTTACATATTAAAATACTAGATATTAAAAAAAAAGAGAATTTCCTGAATGGGGTTGTAAAATAGAAGCTCTAAAATGCTTATTTTGCAAAATCTTTAACAAATTAAGTTAATCCAACTGTAACTTATCTAATTTACATGAGTTATATTCAATGGAATATTTTGCCTATATGGGGTTTTTAGCTTTCAAGCTTTCAGAATTTTAAAAAATAATTCTGCATGAATGGTAAATAATGCTTTATTTTGTTTTCATTCCTTTCTCAAGTAGATCCATACTTAAAACCACTCCTCTCTTCCAATGTTCAAAAGAGTTTTGTTTCAAATCTAATTAAATTCCATTAGTGAGAAAAAACACTTTTTAAGTTTTAAATGTATGCTTAAGTGCATTTAGTTTTCGATAGTGATCTCTTTACAAACTTGACATTGCACAGTAAATCACTTCTACCACATCATCTTTAACTCATAATTGAAGACATTTCATTGTTTTTTGTCTTACGGGCATTTTTTTTCTTTGTTTTTTTTTTTTTTTAATGGGCACTTTTAAAATTTGCTTATTCTTAAACTATTGTTTTTCCTTAGAAATAAGTATTCTTGGGGAATTTACTCTAAGAAATCATAATGATTTGAATACTGAAGATAAGCTATGTATATGGAGTTAAACAGAGTATATACTCCATTTAGGAAAAATAAAGGAGAAAAAACAGGCATTGAAAAGGTTGTATCTATAAGACCACGTCCCTTAGATAGGTACGGAGTATTTTTACTAACTGTTATACCAAACATCCTTGAGAAGTGAAATTCATGAAGTTATCAAAAGAGATATTATCAAATTTCCTAAAAGGACTTTCTTTGAATGTATAGCTTGTAATGGTTTCTAGTATTGTATTAGGTTGTAGGATAATAAAGATTCTGCCAAAGAAGTAAAGTGATTCTACAATATGACTTACTAAATATGGACATATTTCCAGTGCTATTTACTAAGTACCCTCTTTTCAGGCCTAGAAAGACATTCACTTGTTTCCAAATGTGCTTTCAATCTGATTTATATGAGTATGTAAATACAGAAATATAAAGTACACCATTCAAAAATTGTTCATATCAGGATATCTGAGAAAAGTTAAGCAAAGCATTATCTTTTAAGGCAGGCTGGCTTCACAAATCGTATTTTCTCACTAATCTCCCTACAAACTAAAAAAGGAAAACTAAAAATTCATTACTGAAAAGTGCATGTACCTTATTCTACATGCAGGTAAACCATAACCTTCCTAAATGGCCCCCACATTTCATAATCTTCATCTGAGTGGAAAATTTACTGGGATAGAAAGTGGAGCAGACCAAAGAACTTATGGAAAGTTGTCTGAAACTCCCGACTGAAAACAGAGCGATTCCAGAGAAGGAAACCATTCAGCCCAGAGGACGACCTGGACCCATCACCTCATGAGCATCCTGGTCTATTCCTCTGCATCTGCGTGTCCCTCAGTTTCCATGGATCAGACCATGAATGACCCTCAGGCGGCTGCCCACCTGGGCTCTGTCCTCTGGTGGAAGCAAAGCGGATGGAAACGAAGCTGAGGACCAGGGAGAAGGCCCCCAGGATGTGTCCCAGACCCCAGGTGACGGGCACACAGATGCCACCGGTACCCGAGGCCGGCTGTCAGCTGTGATCTCCACAGTCATTTGAATAACAACAGGACGATATGAATTTGGACAGAGTTACCGGCATGAACCTTTTCTTACGCATTTTTAAATTAATTTTTATTGGAGTTTGGTTGCTTTACGATGTTGTGTTAGCCTCCACCAAACTGCACACCAAAATGAATCAGCCATACACAGACATTTATCTCCTCCCTTTTGGACTTCCATCCCATTTAGATTACCACCGTGCATTAGGTACAGTTCCCTGTGCTATACAGTGTGTTCCCATCAGTTGTCTATTTTATGCATAGTATCAATAACATATATGGGTCAATCCTAGTCTCCTAATTCCTCCCACCTACCCCTTTCCCCCTTGGTGTCCATACATTTGTGGTCTACATCTGTGTCTCTATTCCTGCCCTGCAAATAAGATCATCTGTACCATTTTTCTATGTTTCACATATATGCGTTACTATATGATAGTTGCTTTTCTCTTTCTGACTTATTTCACTCTGTATAACAGCCTCTAGGTCCATCCATGTCTCTACAACCGGCATGAAACTTAATTGGAATTTCAAAATATCTTAGCTCTCTAAAAACAGAACTATTCTTATTAATGTATAAGCCTGTGGTCAACTTCCCTGTCTTGAATTTTTAATACAGCTAAGAGGTACCTCACGTGGGCAACCAGGCCACTGCTTAAACCTTGTCTCATTTAGTCCCTTTAACAATTCTGTGAGGTGGACACTGCCATCATCTTTACAGATGGAAACCACTGAGGCCACAGACTGAAGAACTGAAAGTGGTAGATGATGTTTTGAATGCAGAAGAGTTGGCTCCAAATTCTATACTCTCCCCAAACTTCTGCCCTACCTCAAGAAAAATGTCCTCAGTCTGGGCTTCCCTGGTAGCGCAGTGGTTGAGAGTCCGCCTGCTGATGCAGGGGACACGGGTTCGTGCCCCGGTCCGGGAAGATCCCGCATGCCGCGGAGTGTCTGGGCCCGTGAGCCATGGCCGCTGAGCCTGCACATCCGGAGCCCGTGCTCCGCAATGGGAGAGGCCACAACAGTGAGAGTCCCGCGTACCACAAAAAAAATAAAATAAAATAAAAATAAAAGCTCTTGTAGGTGGATTTTAGGCTTTCAAGGTGATTGCCTGAAGGTATCCCTGTCCTTTTCCATTGGAACTTCCTGGGATGATAGGAATGTTTTCACAGCCAAGTGCCACTAGCCATACGTGGTGACCGACTTCCAAGTGACTACAGCAACTGAGAAAATGAATTTTTAATTTAAGCTTATTTAGCTTTAATTCATTTAAATGTGCACAGTTACATGTGGCTAGTGGCTACCATGCTCATCAGCACCATCAGGCCACAGCTGTGGTCCTAACACTGGTTAATAGAGGCTGATGTGTGAGAAATGATATCACTGCCTTCGTTTCCACCAGCACTGGAATGAGAATTTCCCCCAACCCAGAATGACAGTTAAACTAGTATAGTCTTTGGTTAAATTAATTAATTAATTTTTTATTGATGTATAGTTGATTTACAATATGTTAGTTTCAGGTGTACAGCAAGGTGGTTCAGCTATATATATATATATATATATATATATATATATATATGATATACTAAATGAATATATATATATATATATATATATATATATATATTTTTTTCAGATTATTTTCCTATATAGGTTATTACAAGATATTGAGTAGAGTGCCCTGTGCTATACAGGCACTGTATAGCTGTTTACCTATTTTAAATACAGTTGTGTGTATATGTTACTCCCAAATTCTTCTTTCTAAAGGGTTAGGTAATCAACACTATTCCTGAAGTCCCCTTATTCTACTCATAAATGTATTAGCTGTTTGACTGTCAATAACTCTTATCATTTCTCTGGACCTCAGCTGCCTTACGAGTAAAATAAATGACTGGAACTAGGAAGCCATTTGCTACCTGAAGGGCTTTTCCATATCAAATATATATGATTTAAATCAGTATACTTCACACTTTGAAAGAGCTATTCTTTGTAGGTAAATAATATGCCTAAAACGTCATCGACCTGAAGATGCATCATTGATTTAATAACAGCTCTGAAGAAAAAAGAGAACAGTAAATGTATTCCAAGGTCTACTACAACTTCAGCAACAGAAATTTGTAAAAACTGTGCATCTTGGGGTCAAGGACCTACAAATATTCAATACAGATATAATAAATTATTATAACACATCAGCAGTTTTCATTTTCTTAACTTAATCAAATACTACTTTTTTAACATCTTTATTGGAGTATATTCACTTTACAATGGTGTGTTAGTTTCTGCTTTATAACAAAGTGAATTAGCTATACATATACATATATCCCCATATCCCCTCCCTCTTGCGTCTCCCTCCTACCCTCCCTATCCCACCCCTCTAGGTGATCACAAAGCACCGAGCTGATCTCCCTGTGCTATGTGGCTGCTTCCCACTAGCTATCAATTTTACATCTGGTAGTGTATATATGTCCTTGCCACTCTATCACTTCATCCCAGCTTGCACTTCCCATTCCCCATGTCCTCAACTCCATTCTTTTGTAGGTCTGCGTCTTTATTACCGTCCTGCCCCTAGGTTCTTCATAACCTTTTTTTGTTTTTTTAGATTCCATATATATGTGTTAGCATACAGTATTTGTTTTTCTCTTTCTGACTTACTTCACTCTGTATGACAGACTCTAGGTCCAACCACCTCACTACAAATAACTCAATTTCATTTCTTTTTATGGTTGAATAATATTCCATTGTATATATGTGCCGTGTCTTCTTTATCCATTCATCGGTCGATGGACACTTAGTTTGCTTCCATGTCCTGGCTATTGTGAATAGTGTTGCAATGAACATTGGGGTGCATGTGTCTTTTTGAATTATGGTTTTCGCAGGGTATATGCCCAGTAGTGGGACTGCCGGGTCATATGGTAGTTCTATCTTTAGTTTTTTAAGGAACCTCTTTACTGTTCTCCAAATTGATACAGATAGTACTCTTATAATAAAAAAAAAAAGTACAGAAATACCATATTAACCCCATGCCAATAACATCCAGCAAAAGCAACAAATAACATACACAATAAACATATAAAAAGAGTAACTGGAAATTCCCTGGCTGTCCAGTGGTTAGGACTCTAAGCTCCCACTGCAGGGGGCCCCGGGTTCAATCCCTGGTCTGGGAACTAAGATCCTGCAAGCCTCGAGGCACGGCCAAAAAAATAAAAATAAAAATAAAAATAAAAATAAAATAAAGAGTAATGTCGTCCATATCATGGTCTACCCATTTTATTTTTCTTAATCATGGCTTAAGTTAAAGTTAGTCCACAAGAGTGGCGTCTGTTAGCGATGAAGTGTCAAACTGAGCTTTGAATTTCCTAGCTTTTTACATATAAAAGCCTCTAAGAGTGGCTTAAGGATGGCGGTAATATTGTACATTAGACATGAATTCCAGGCCATTGTTACCTGCTTTCAGATTGTAAGACCTGTGTTTAAAGCATCCCAAAATATATTTATTCTGTTGGTCTTTAAGTAATTATTTTGGCTGAAAGAATTCCGGAGTAATTAATTTCTTCCTTATATAAACTTTAAATTTATGAGAAAAATGAACATATATTCATAGTCAGGTATAATTATTAATTCATTATGTCTGCATCTCACATCCTCTTACAATTATAGTAAACTATTAAAATGTTTTTTTAATAGTTTACTATAATTGTATACCAGCTGGTTATATACCAGCTAGATGTAAATGAAGATTATTTCAAATCTATGGATCAAACTCAATGCTCTGTAAGCCTTAAAAAAAAAAAAAAAAAAAAAAAGCTAAAAAAAGTATCTCAAAAACAATAAAAAGAAAATAAGCAAGCTATTCAACTTTATTCAATGAGTAGAGTTGGAAAATCAGGACTGGAAGTGGTTACTAATTATTTTTAAATACTTTTAATTACTAGCACTAAAGGGAAATGCTGCAGAAAGCAATTTGTAAATAAACAAAGAAGGAGTTTCAAAGAAAACTCAGAAGCCATTTTCTTCAAGCCACCTTTTTAAATGAACTATCAAAGAAAAGACTCCTTTTTCAAATTCCATTCAATGACATTAGAAGGACCGATGATTGCTAGTAGTGACTTTTAAAATAACCTGTAAAATTCTCAAAAAGGGGCCATACGACACATAAACCCACCTTCCAAGAGACACAGCATCGAATCGGTCAGCAAATATTTGTTCATCATTGACTAATACATGCAAGGAATAGGGGACAAAGAGGTTAAAAAAAATCACTTCCTGCAATTCTGCAGCTCATGGTCTGGAGAACATACAAGACAGAAAGGTAGCAAACACGGATGGAGGTGCGGATAGAGAGGCCAACGGGAAGACAGGTGTCTGTGTGGTGAGGTTGAGGGAATATGAAAGATGGACAGTGTGGAGCTGCTGATGCTTATTCCTAGAAGGAAATATCGCCCCCCTGCCCATACCCCCTGCCTCACTACATCAGTGGAAATATTATTCTTTCAAGGCTCTGCTTAATGAGCAGCCCCAGCCAAGCATCCTGGTCTAAAAGGCACAGAGGAGGCACTCAATAAACGTGGGCCAAATGAATAGCCCTTTTTTGGTCTCTGCAAAGCTGGGTCATGTAAAAGTTTAAAACTTCATTACGTGCAGTCAAGTGTCCATTCAGGGGCAGCTGAACGGTCTTACCCTACAATCTGCATTATTGAAATCAGGCTCTCTTTTTCTGTGTAAACTCATTACCTCTTCCATCAATCATTTACAGAGTGTTTGGGATACACAGAGCATCCTTTAGTTGCTGGTGTACTGACATGAGAAAAATACCTGCTCTTAAGTCCCAGCGGGAATAAAAACTTTTTAAAATAAATGTTGTCTAAAATAACAACAAAAATATCAGACAGTGATGTGTGCTACACAGAGAATTAAAATGGTGTGATGTGACAGAGACAGGGTGGGTCCTCTGGTGGCCTCAGGTGTCTTAGTTCTGACATCCCCAGAAGTAGACCTTGGGACAAGGACTCAGGTGCAAAACGTTTATTCGAAATGTGGAAGAAACATCAGTGGGGGTGGCGGTCTGAGACCAGGAGATCAAGTAGCCAGTAGAAGCTTCTTTATCAGGACAGTCACCGCCATGAGCAGCATCACCTAATCCCTGGTGTTAATTGTCTGGGCAAACCCTGGGACCCTATGGACATACACATGCTTCCGAGTTTCCCAATTCTGAGGGGTGGGGAGCTGGGGTATTTATACACCAAGTCCTATCAGTCATTGGTTGAGAGCCGATGGGGAGGGAGTATCAATTCCCTGGCACTTCTGTCCTTCTGGGCCATAAGGGAGGCTCAAGTGAGGTGTAGATGCCACAGGTCTGCAGGGATGTAGCAGGTAGGGTGCAGGGCTGTGCCTGCAGGGGGCCTCCTGGACCAGGAGACAGGTGTGCTGGGGTCTAGATGGAGGGAAGGATCCAGGGTAAAAGACTCCCAGATGGAAGGAACTGCTAGTACAGGATCAAGCTTGGAGTGCTCATCCAAGTTCACCCAGATAGAATGTCTGAAGCAAAGTGGATGACAATATCACATCAGACCACAGAGGGCTCTGGTTGCCAGAGTAAAGTTCCTGGGAGACATCAGTGGGAAATACGGGCTCGACAGGATCTTACGTGCATTTTCTCCTTCTTTTTTTACTTATATGTGTGTGTGTGCATATATATATATATATTATATATATATATATATATAATATATATATATATAATATATATATTCTTTTTCAGATTCTTTTCCATTATAGGTTATTACAAAATATTGAGTAGAGTTCCCTGTGCTATACAGTAGGACCTTTTTGGTTATCTATTTCATATATAGTAGTGTGTATATGTCAATCCCAAACTCCTAATTTACCCCCCTTGCCCCGCCTTCCCCTTTGGTAACCATAAGTTTGTTCTTTAAGTCTGTGAGTCTATTCTTTTTTTTGTAAATAAGTTCATTTGTATCATGATTTTAGATTCCACATATAAGTGATATCATATGGTATTTGTCTTTGTCTGACTTACTTCACTTAGTATGATAATCTCAAGGTCCATCGATGTTGCTGCAAATGGCATTATTTCATTCTTTTTATGGCAGAGTAATATTCCACTCTGTGTGTGTGTGTGTGTGCGCGCGCACGCACACACGCGCGTGTGCACGTGTACCAAATCTTCTTTATCCATTCCTCTATAATTTCAATTTTCAAAAGATGACTGGTGCAAATGAGTAGCGGAGTCCTGAGTGGAAGCAGGAAAGTCAGGACGCTGCTACAGAGGCAGACTCATGGCGGGGGTGGGGCAGGAGCAGCCAGACCAAAAACCCTGCGTGCGTTCTTCTTTAGGGATTCTGTGTCCGGTAGTGTCAGTGTGACCTTTTACTAAGAAGGAAGAAGACTAGAGGCGAAGTATATTTGAGGAAAGAAATGAAGTGGTTGTTTCAGTTACGTTAAAGTTAAGATGCCTACAAGATATTTGCAGATGGAGAAAAAAGACAAGTTTGAAATCAGAGAAACATCAGAACTAGAGATCAATATTAGAGTCATCTACACGCATACTGCATTTGAAGTCAAGAGATTATATAAAGAAGAAATGGGTTCCAAAGAAAGACCGTTATCTTGCAAATAATAGTTTCATGTCAGTAATCTTTTACTGTATCTGTAAAACGTACCTCAGTAATCACAGGTGAGTCATTCATTATTTATTGAATATACAATTCCCCTGAAACTATCACAACATTGTAAATCAACTATATACCTCAATAAAAATTACTTATTGAATACAAAAGAGACGTGTGTCATTACACTGAGAACTGTATGAAATTAAAAATATATCATATATTAATCCTCATTTTTAAGATCTAAGGTCTACAAACCCTTAAAGATTAAAGATTGACCACAGTAATTGTCCCAAGAGATAGAGAAAAAGGACCACAGAAACTCAGGAGAGAGAGATTACTTCCACCTGGCAAAATCATAAAAGGTTTTGAGTAGAAAGTAGCATTTAAGCTGGGGCTTAAAGCCTTTTCAAATTTGTAGAACTTGCCCTGTAAACACTTAGAAAGTGGATGCATTTCAAGAGTTAGAGATTTAAAGAACAAAATCACAGAGACGGGACATTGGAGGGAGCATAATTCTGGAGTTCATTAAGTAGCTCAATTTGCAAGATGATAAAATATATGAATGGGATATAGGTGGTGAATATTTCTAGAATACAGAGTTATTAAATTCATTTCTCAAATATTCCATGTAAGTAAATAATTCACTTTCCATGGTGTTAGATACATATTTGGTCGGGTTTAAGAAAAAATTTTAAAAGACATATTTCATTTCACCTCCATTTTATAGAACATTATTTTCCACTATACTCAGCTACTATGAACAATCATTATGCACTTAGAAATTTGGTTCTCACTTTCATTGTCCATTCTGGTTATACTGTTCCCACATTGTAGATAATTTCCCATCTATCTGTCTATCTGATTTTATGTTTAAAGACTGAAAATCTGTGCATTAAAATTGGATCTGTAAGGTGGGATTACTAATTACTGGTCAGTAGAAAGGGAAAGGAAAAGACCTGGGCTGGGTAAAAAGAAGATGGAAAAGGCGCAGAACAGTGAAGTACAGGGGACATGCCCCAGTGACCGATGGAGGGGACAGGATGTGTGGACCACAGAGAGGGTGTCACCAGTTCCACACCCTGCACTTGTCTCTAGACAGCCTTCATTTTAGACCCACCAGTTCAGCTCCTTTTTGCCATTCTTTAGGAGACCATGAGAAACATCCTTTTATGGTGGCATTTGAAGACTTCTTACTTCACAGTTCCCCCAAAACAAAAACGTAGCCATAAAGGACTTTCTGAAAAACACTGCGCATGAGAGATTGCACATTTTCTCATATTGTTTGTTGTAAGAATAAAGTTTATAATCACTGAAGGACCAAGTGTTTATCTCTATGGTGGGTCTCAAGAAGACTATCATGCTAACAATACGTGACTGCACGTACAGGAAAGTGAAACCAAGCTACAAATTAGAAAACGCAACAGGCAAAGAAGTGATAAACTCAAAGAATATGCCTGAACTCTTTCCAAGAGAAAGGTGAGTAGAAACAATTGCAATAAGTGAATCCGTAAGGGGCACCTCGGGAGGATGGGCTGGAAGCAAGTGACAAAGGAGCAGTGACCCCCCTGCATGGACTGGGCCTTAAGACTCAATAACTTAGAAACCCTTAGTTAAAAAAATGTGCAAAATGACAACTACCAAAAAGACGCCACATACAAATCAGTCAACGCTTATAGAAAATGATGGAATAATACTATTACTGTGTAAATAACATGTTAATTCAACATTTAAATACCTGTGTACTTTCAAAGAAAATTTAACATCATCTGCTCAACCCAGAAATTATGAAAATATAATATATTCTATGTCCTGAGCTATCTAGGTAAGATACCCATTGGGGAGAAAAGAGGGAAAAAAGGAAAGAAAGAGGAGAAAAAGTAAATCTATCTTATAAAAATAAATTTTATAGTTCATAAAGTGAATTTTCCAGAGTAAAAAAGGGCAATAAAATATAGAACTACTCTCCAGTTAAAAAACAAAACTAATTTTGCCCCCCAGCACGTGCACATGTAATTTCTATTATTCCAGCCTTCCGGAAAGCATCAAAAATACAACAGAATGACCCAAAGAGACAAAATCTTTCTTCCTCCCCCTCCTCCTTCAGTGAATGATTTATTGTTCAACAAGGGTTAACTCAGGTCAGCTTAAGGAAAAAAAGAAAAAAAAGAAAGAAAGAAAAAAGAGGGAGCTGGTACTCAGACTTTACAGAATGAAAAATATTCCCTGGTTATTTACCCTTCAGTGGGATACAAGGCACAGTTGATAACATTTTTAAATACTTGGGTTCACATCAAGTTACCTCTCCTACTTTCAAATGGTCCTTTCAAGATATCTGTGTTGACAGGCCCGAACTTGCAGTGCCCTGCCCAGAAGGCCCACCCAAGTAGAATGTTGAAAAAATCCTCCGGCTCACAGATGGTAATATACCAGATGCTGGAAAACACCAAGTGGGTTGCCATTTGAGTTTGGGTCTAAACTAAGTGAGCTGGGTTACTAACTGGATTAATTTGTCATTAGACTCACCTTTCTAACCTCCAAATAGCACATTTTCATTGTGACCTCGCCTGCATGCCTTTGTGGGAATAACGGGTAACTTACATACACTGTATGCAAGTATCTCTTAAAATGGCAAGCAATAATCTTGTTCAACAACAGATTTAAAGGAAAAAAATTCTCTATAGTTCGCCCTTATTGCTATACGAATTTTCCAGGTAGCCTCATGGAAAAAGAATTTCGGGCACTGGGAAAAGCGTGTGCAAAATCGTGCAAAAATCAAACTGTGGGGAATCGTAAGGATTGCAGAAAAGCTGAGACTTAAGACATCAGAGGTGATGGCTGAGGGCAATAAGGAGTTTGAGCTTGATCCATGGAGGATTTGTAAAATAGGAAATCCTGTTTTTAGATTTTGAAAGGCAATAACGTACAGAACAATTTGTTTACATGATCTGAAAAGAGTCTTTAAATAAGGCATTACCACAAAAGTCATATAATTGTAAACAAAAATGAAATCCCATTATAAAGCTGAGACTACTTGTAATAAAGGCCAAAATGAAGAATCTAGGTTTACGTGTTTATTACACGCGAAATTCAGCCTGGCTTCTTTCCCTTTCCCACATCGGTGGGAAATTATCATCGGTGCTAATTTCCCTGCCCTGTAATCCCACAATGTATTTTAACTTTCTTTCCCTGCTACCTACCAACTGGGGAGAGAGAGAGAGCCTGCAAAGTGTGGAATGCAGCCAAGTCGACCTGAACAGACAAAACTGACAAGAACTGTGAAAGCAAAGGATGTGTGACAGCCTCAGAATTCTGACCTTTAGAAGAGGAAGCCCAAGGTACGACTCAGCTCCCCAATCTGCATGCTTTCTTTTGTATCAGGGGTAACAGGGCACAGATTTCCTGTTATTAAAGCATTTGTGGATTACCTTCCCAAGGGTCATGAGAGCTTCTGAACAGATAACTGCACGGGGACAATGAGAAGACCGTTAAGAGGGCCCGTCAGCTAGGGGACAGGAGTATCATATTTCTACTGAGAAGAGCACTTAAATCATAGGCAAAGATCCATGAAGGCTTGAGTTGCCTGGGATCACGGTCACCTCTGTGGTCAGTGCATGTGCTCAGGGACACGTGATGATCGCAGGGTTGGCTTGCTCGGGGAAGAAGGACAGGGGGATCACCTTTCCTTGCTATCCAGGAAAAACAGCCCAAGGTAATCTGGAAGCACCTCACACCTCACGTGTGGATCACAGCTGGGACAGGAAGGCCAGGGCAGTGGACAAAGGCAAGCTGTCAGCACTGGCCCCGACTCCCCAGAAGACTCACGTCCCAGGAGACCCCAGACCACCCAGACATGCGCTATGCTAACCGTCATCTTAAACTGAAGTGGAGATATTTATTCAGAATTATGGTTTATACTTATTTTTGTGTGGATTTTAAACATCACAGTTATAGGAGTTTGTTGGGTTTTTTAAAATCTACATCTGTTGAACAGAAAAGTCTCAGGTAGTACCGTCTGCTTTACTTTTATTTTAGAATCTCCTTTCCTTTGAAAATTGTTCCATACATTCTTCCTAAAAAGTATATTATGGCAACACTGAAAAGGCACGCAATACCTGGTCATGACATTTATAGGATATGAGTTGGCTTTAAAATAGCTCCAAGTTTTAGAAAACTTATAAATAAAAGGAGTGAGGGGGGCTTTTTCCTTACCAATGTAAGGTTAATTTAATCTATTATTAGGAACTTTTAATATGCCAAAGACTCTGTCTTGATCAGGAGTCTGACTGTGTCCGTTTCCTCCTCAGGTTTCCTGCAGTTTACATTTCTAAGGGCAACATTGCAAAAACTTTTAAGAATGAAGGCACTTAGGTTTACCTTTCAGAAATCCAGGAAGGTATAATATTTACTCTCTCTGGTTAAAGGAAGTAAACCCAGAAATACCACCCTGTATTTGTGCTCAAAGAGGGAACAAAAAAAAGTGGGGAGAGAGAGTTAATATTTAATCACGAGCATCACCGGCGGGGTCAGACAGGCCTGTTGAGAAGCCGACCGTAAGCCCTCAGGTTCCAGAACTTCTCAGAGTCTGAGCTGCCTCACCTCAACCAGCAAAGCCAGCTAACGCACAGGTTTACTTAAAGACCCACCGGAAAGAAAGCTAAGGAACTCCTGGCCACAGCAGACATTAGTAGACTTTCGCTGCACATCCTTCTCATAAAGGAAATGCTGCTCACCTGTTTCATACACAGTCAAACTCCCTACAGCAGATTCTCACTACTTGTGGGCTCCATGTTTGCAAAGTCCAACCAGGCGAAACGGTCCTGCTGGTTTCAGTCCCTTCCTGAGAACGAGTTTCCTTTCCACAGCGTATTTAGCGCTGCACGTTCCTCGTCTTTGTGTTTCTGGGGAGAGTTCACTGTTTTCAACGGCCCCAAGCTGGTACTGATGTGCTGGCTTGCATCCCTGCCATGCCCTTTATGGGTGTGAGATAAGCTTTGTTCAGACATGAGTTATATGCCACTGGCCATGAGTTCAGTTGTCCTGAATCAACAATACAGATCAAATAAGGTGTCTTTAAACAGAAACACACATAAAGCCGGGTATATGAGGTGATGGGCTGAAGGAAATGTGACCAGGGGCTCACGGGAACCTGATCCTACGTTTCCTGTAGGAGCAATGGTTTGGTATTCACTAATGCACGTTTGCAGTGACTTCACACAACATAACTACCACGGATGACGAGAATTGACCATATGTATACACTAGATCTCATGTTAAGCAACGCAGTGCACAATTAAAGAACACAGCCCCTCGCTCTCAAGGAAATTAAAATGTCAAGTACACACTTCGTAAAACATTAAAATACAAACTAAATTTGTGTCATTCTTTTTCAAATTATGTAAAATACACAAACATCCTGTCATTGGAGGTTAATATTAAAATATAAATTACCAGTCTCTGGCTGGAATCAGGCAACACTCGTTTGCTTGCTATACAATTCCTTAGCACAGCCTGATGTGTCTAGTAGTTAAATCCATCATGTGGCCCATCACCTCCATAGGCTGAGTTTCAAAAAGTATCTTTGTTTTGTTCAGGATGTGAACTGTTTTCCTTGACGGTATTTCAACTTTGAGCCTTGACTGCATCTCAAGAATAAGTCAGAATGTGGCCAGTGGAGCCCTTCAAAGACGATTTCCACCCCCACTTCAGGTCTTGATACCGAGCAGGACCCCATGGGGCTCCTGGGCACAAAAGCCTCTCCGTGTCCCCTGTTTCCTTGATGAAAGGAAAGAGGCTTCATCCAGCCTCCAGGACCTTCCCTGGGTTCCAGCGGGCAAGTTCAGAAAGTCGCTAATCAGGGAAGGGAGGGGATGCAGCCGAGAAACAATGGTGCAGCCTCGGGGCAGGGTCCCGGTTCCCCCTCTGGGGATGCACAGAACAATATTTTGAGCCGTTCTGCAGATACTGAGACGCCCACCAGGTGGGAGAAGTTAACAGGTAACACAGCATGCTGCCCGTAAGCACGCAGACCCCAGACCAGCTGGAACCGGAAGGTTGATGAGGCCGACTCCCACTTACCTGACTACCAACCAATCAGAAGAACGTCCACGAGCTGACCACGCCCTCTTTGAACCACGATGATAAACCTCCGCACTACCCCTGCAGGTCCTGACACACGGTTTTGAGGGTAGCAGCCCACTACAGCCCCCTCTGCCTGGCAAAGCAATAAAGCTGTTCTTCTCTACTTCAGCCAAAACTCTGTCTCCGAGATTTGGTTCGGGTACAGAAGCCAGATTCGACATCAGCCTTTCTCTTCCCCACCCGCCCCTTCGACTCATTCCCTTTGGGGAAGGGAAGGCATTAATAGCCTTAAGGGAGCCACTAAGCCACTAAGGGAGGGGAAGGCTCTAATACTATGAATTTCCCTCATAAGTGTCTTACTGTGTCTTTAAAACAAAACCAACAAACAGCTTCCGGCCTCTCTCTGTGACCTAGGAAGGCCAGCCCTGAGCCCTTTTGCTCTTTTCTCCTTATTTTCTCCTCTGGTGCAGCAAGCAAAGAAAGGCAGGGGATGCACTGGCTCTCCTCCCTCACAGTGCACCCTTTCCGCCCTGTCCTGTGCCCTCCCTCGGGTGCTGACCTGCATAGGCCACCAGGCCAGGCGCCCCTGCCCTCCAGCATCTGGCTGGGTTTGGTCAACTAGGCACTGGCCCAAGTTCAGAGGGCAGAAGGAGGAAAAGGCTGAGCCCTTTATTTCCTCTCGTCCCTGCCTTGAAGTTCAAGTCCTGGCTGTGCATTTGTTCTCTGATCCACCACACCCCTGCCCTCAAATTAGAGGCTCACTACATGTGGTCCAGGCACCCCTTCATGTCCCCAAGGGCGTTTCAAGGGTTCATGAGCTCAAGATTATTTTCATAATCATATTAACATGCAGTCTGCCTTTTTCACACTCACTCTGTCTCCCGTGTGCATTGAAGTCTGCCAACGGCAACGGGACCTGATACCACAACCTACTGAGTGCAGACACGGATATGAACACCCAGCTGTCTTCCAACAGGCCAGATGTTAAAGAAATCGGCAAAAACATGACAGAATTCTAGCACTATCAATAAAATTTTTCTTTGGGAAATGCAACTTTATGATTCATAAAATTACGTTTTTTAGGTTAACATAGAATGGGTTTGTTGTTATATTTAAAGTTTCCATCTGTTTCCTGCCAGGATCCTTCCAGCCACAGGGGCATCTCCTTCCAAACCCTTTCCACAAAGGCCCACCTCCCTGACTTGGTAGGTTAAACAGGTCAGGCTGTTTAAGGAACCAGTGATGGATGCAAAAATTCTATTTCGGTCTCAAGTGCAAATCCCGTTCTCCAACATAATTTGTCTGAATCCCTGCACTTGGCAGAGTTATTGGATGGGCGCCCAGCCTTCACCAAAGCTGTTATTTGGCCATGACTAGGCTGTCCGCTCTTGGGGCACAAGTTCTGTCAGTCAGGGACGATGACGGGGGGTAAAAGAATGTCTTAGGTCCAAAAGCACTTATGAGAGAAGGTTTCAGGAGTTGCTGTCTCAAAGCAGGTGATGAATCCAGCGGCCCCCCTGAACTTCATTTATCCCTTCAACAAAGTACTCTGGCTCAATTATAGTAGTTTTATGTATAGTCATAACCATTTTACTTACCAAATGCTTGTAACTAAAAATAAAACCTTTCAAATGCAGAAAGCCTCCGTTCTTGCCTTCAGGAACAGTAAAGGAAGAAAAATTGGGGGGTTAAATTCCAACAGGTCATTCAGTGCAGCCAGTCTGGTGGAGCAACAAACCCCAAAGACCAAGAGGCCAATGGTCTCCCCAAGAACAGAGAGAAAAGCAGAGTCTTCAGCCAAAAAGAAACACGGGTAAGGAGCCTGACATGGGTTTAGTACAAACAGCATCGTCAGCTTTGATTCCTGAATAAAAGGAACCTGATGTTTTATTCATATTTCAAACACAGAAAAAAAGATAAACGCCATTGTTAAAAAGATCTCTTCAATTACCTGTTTTTTACCTTATGCGCACAAATTGAAAAGCAAACTGTAAGCAGGAGAACATATTCACTAGAGAGGTGTCAATGCATTAAACTCTTTATTGTAAACATATTCTTATGCATAATGAAAAAAAGAAATTGACCAACACAAAAATAGACCCAGGGTATGAAGATGTAGTCACCAAGAGAGAAATGCAGATGACCACAAATTAAACTTAAAGGAAAGAAAAAAACATTCAACTTTACCAGTACTAAAATTACGCCACGGAAAATGAGAAATTGCTTTTAAGTGTTTTGAAAGAAGATGGAGGGCTTCCCTGGTGGCGCAGTGGTTGAGAGTCCGCCTGCCGATGCAGGGGACGCGGGTTCGTGCCCCGGTCCGGGAAGATCCCACATGCCGCGGAGTGGCTGGGACCATGAACCATGGCCGCTGAGCCTGCACGTCCGGAGCCTGTGCTCCGCAACGGGAGAGGCCACAACAGTGAGAGGCCCGTGTACAGGAAAAAAAAAAAAAAAAAGATGGAGCTAAAAAGGATAATCATCCCATCACTGCTTACAGAGAAACCAAAAATTGGGTCAAAATTTTTCAACAGAAAACTGGCTAAAGGAATTATAAAACATGAATTGAAAGGGCCAGTATATCGTGAACAAAATAATACTGTCAACTAATATTTTATATCCATGGTATTTTATTATTTCGTGAAAAAACATACTATAAAGCAGCTGGATCCTAATAGTCCATTTTTTGTGAAAACTGATCTGTAAATATGCACAATAAAAAAATGGAAGGTGACACACCAAAATTAACTTTAGTAACCAGGTGGCCAATATTCATGAAAGCAAGGAGAAGCAGGTAACATAGCTAAAACGTTCCGGGGAGGCTCCCTGGACCAGGAAATGCAGAACTGTGGGCTATTGTGAAAGCATCTCAGGGAAGAGGGCAGAGCTTGGGAGGAGATAGGACTTCTCCCTCTCCGCTGTGTGATTCGTGGGTAGGACCAACAGCTAAATGCCAGGTGGGGAGCGAAAGAGAAAAGACTAGATTGAAAGATTTGAAGTCCGGGCTAAGGAATATGGATTCTCTCCAAAAGGCAAAAGGGAGATGTGTTAGAAGGCAGATGGACTAGATACATCAGTGGGAGGAGAACGGCAGGTCAGAGGTCACTGCCCTCACCCAGAATGCTGTGACCCTGTCTGCGACTCAGCCTCAGATGACGCTGGCTTCTCTCTCAGCCTCTGGATCAATAAAGTCTAGGCCTGCTTTATGAATTAACTGAAGATCTTTTTATATTTAATTCACATATCTTTATTCTTTAGGCTCAAAGGTATGCCCAGCCACACACCACAGTCCAACCTATATCACCACTTGAAAGCTATGCTTTTTCTGGTCCAAATATTATCTTAAATTATATTCTACAACATGTGTGTAAACTTGTAATGGTGACATCATGAACAAAGTGAATTCAGTAGAAAAATAACTCAGTGAGTCAGACATAGAAACAAGAAATAACAAGCAAGTTCATCTCTACATGAAAGAAAACCCTATCATTGGCAAGGCCTACTCTCACTCCTGGAATTTCTCTCATAAACCTGAAAAATAAAATTGGCTCATAAAAAGAGGGCTTGAAAAGATGAGTCTATATAAATCTCCAAGATAAGAAAACACATTTTTCATTTACATGGGAATGAGGAATTCACTTCAGAATTGTATTATGAGCCAAAGAGAATATACAAAGAAAATTTATTATTGTGGCATAGTTAAATCATGGCTTGTTTAAATAATATACCTTACAAAAACATAAGATGCTCAACATTGCTAATTATTAGAGAAACGCAAATCAAAACTACAACGAGGTATCACCTAACACCAGTCAGAACGGCCATCACCAAAAAGTGTACAAATAATAAATGCTGGAGAGGGTGTGGAGAAAAGGGAACCCTCCTACACCGTTGGTGGAAATGTAAACTGGTGAAGCCACTGTGAAACACAGTATGGAGGTTCCTTAAAATACTAAAAATAGAATTACCATATGATCCAGCAATTCCACTCCTGGGCATATATCCACATATCCGGAGAAAACCATAATCTGAAAGGATACATGCACCTCAGTGTTCACTGCAGCATTATTTATAACAGCCAAGACATGGAAGCAACCTAAATGTCCATCAACAGATGAATGCATACAGAAGATGTGGTGTGTGTGTGTGTGTGTGTGTATTACTCAGGCATAAAAAACAACGAAATAAAACCATTTGCGTAACAAGGATGGAACTAAAGATTATCATAGTAAGTGTAGTAAGTCAGACAGAGAAAAAGAAATATCATATGATATCACTTATATGTGAAATCTAAAAAAAAAAAAATCATAGAAATGAACTTATTTACAAAACAGGAACAGACTCACAGACACAGAAAACAAACATGGTTACCAAAGGGGAAAGGGTGGGGAGGGATAAATTGGGAGATTGGGATTGACATATACACACTACTATATATAAAACAGAGAACCAACAAGGACCTTCTGCATAGCACAGGGAACTCTACTCAATATTTTGTAATAACCTATATGGGAAAAGAATCTGCAAAAGAATATATACTTGTATATGTATAACTGAATCACTTTGCTGTACGCATGAAAGTAACACAACATTGTAAATCCACTGTACACCAATAAAAATTAAATTAAAAAAACATATTATGACACTGATGTATCATCAGAAGAAATCAGATTAACATATTCTTCTAAGACGTATTACTTCTAAGCACGTCTTATAGTAATTTTGATTCCTAACTTTGATCCTTCCCCTACAAACTACTTCTTAGATATTGCCCTTGTGATAGAAAACTGTCAACTGGATACCAGTTTCACGTTCACTGGACACAGAATAAAGATGGAACTATACCAAGAGGGTTTACAATATATGAAACTGTCAGTGACTTACTGGAAAGAAAGTCTTGGAAACTGGTAACCAGTTGTACCAGTGTCACTGCACAACACTGTACAGCTTTTTACTGACAATCACATGCAAAAAAAAAAAAAAAAAAAAAAGGAAGAGCTGAGTTTCTAATTTCCTCATGATATCCGAACCAAGTAATAATAATTCAGGTAGATTCTTCACAGATGAAAGGTTTTTATAATGCTGAACAATGTGAACTACCAGAAATATATATTTAAAGACCCAAACTACTGGCTGTAGGCAAGGAACTATAAAGAAAACCATTTATTATTACATAAAATCAATTATTTTCAAACTTGAAAATAGCATTTCCTTCCTAAGTACTTTAGTGCCGTTGAATCTTGAACACAGCGGGGGTTAGGGACCCCAACCCTCTGTGAAGTTGAAAATCCACGGATAACTTGCGGTCAGCCCTCCGAACCCCCAGTTCTTTAGGGTTATTCCATATCCTCAGATTCAACCAACCTTGGATTGTGTAGTACTGTCTATTTACTATGGAAAAAATCCGTGTATAAGTGGACCTGTGCAGTACAAACCTGTGTCGTTCAAGGGTCAACTAACTCTATCTATTTCCAAGTATCCTGAAAAGTTTAAAAAGTATAGCACTTCATCCAGGGAGATTTAAGCCAGCCTGCTCTAAGATCTGGGGTCATGGCTATACTAGTAGAACACATGCCCTAAATATGGGGTTAGAAAGTGTACATTCAACACCATAAACAGTTGATTTTATCCACTCACCCCATAAATGTTTAATAATAAAATAAACCCATAAGTGAGAATCAAAAACAAGAAGTCTTTTTGGAGACTTCACTGTAGTGGGAGAATGAAAAATAATAATTAAAAAGAAAAATTGCACCTACTATGAAAATAAACTGTACTTAGGTCCACAAAAGCCAAGACTAGAGTCTCTTTTTGTGTACCAGTCTATACCTGCGGCTGACACAGAGGTCCTCAAAGTGTGCTCTAGGAACCTTTGAGGGGTCTGTGAGATCAAAGTTATCTTCCTACAAATGTGCAGTCGTATTTTCCTGAGGTTATTTCCTGAGTCATATTTTCCTGATGCACAATATCTCAATGGATTGAGTACAGAAGCAGATATGAGAATTCACCTATCTTCCCTCAAGCCAGACACTAGATTTTTTAAAAATGTAAAACAACAACACACTTCCTACTCATTGTGTTTGCTTTGGAAAAACTATGATTTTTTTCATAAAATATGTTCACGTTAATATTTATCACTGTTACTTCTAAATGAATAAGTATGTTGAAGCTTCCTCAGTTTAATTTCGAATCTGATCAGTATCAATAGGTGTAACCCCTTCAAACAAAAGCTCTTTGGCATCGTCAATAGTTTTCACATGGAGATGAGGACCTTAAGACCAAGAAGTCAGAGAACCAATGGTTCAGCATACAGTTGGCACTCAGTAAGTACTGAATCGTGAACTAAGAGGGAAGGCCAAGCAGACACAGGGATAGCTGAACTGGGATCTGAAGGGTGGCACAGATCTATGAGGTGAGCACAAGACAAGAGGGGGTAGAACTTTTCTATAACAATGTACACAGTTTATAAGTCGTGCTATTTAAAATGTTTTCCTAGCCGTTGAGCAACTTGTAGACAATGATTAAAAATGAAGTGGTCCCTTACAAATGAGAAACTGGACAGGATGAAGGAGACACAGCCATGGATGTTTACTGTCTCTCCACAGACTCTATGCTGTAATTCTAGGGAACATCTTGAATTTAAAGCTGGACATGCAACCATCTTTCCTAGGACAACTGTGCTGAGGGAAAGAGTGTGGTTTCTTGTTTGTTCTATCATTTTCGAGGATGCATCAGTTTTTAAATAATGTTATTATGATCTATGTTAATATTATTTCCCTTTAAAAAATAATGTCAAATCCAAAGAAAATATCAAATATGTGTTTGCGCAATAGTGTTTCCTAAAATCGCTCACCCTTTGTCCTTTCAGGCCAGTTAGTAATCTCCTTGGGTGTAGAATACACGAGATTCCTCCTCAAAGACAAAAGTGGATGTTACTTAAGGGACAAAGTAATACCATCTAGGGACTTCCCTGGTGGCCCAGAGGTTAAGAATCCACCTGTCAATGCAGGGGACACGGGTTTGAGTCCTAGTCCGGGAAGATCTCACATGCCACGGAGCAACTAAGCCCATGTGCCACAACTACTAAGCCTGTGCTCTAGAGCCCACGAGCCACAACTACTGAGCCTGCATGCCACAACTACTGAAGCCCACGCGCCTAGAGCCCGTGCTCTGCAACAAGAGAAGCCACTGCCATGAGAAGCCCGTGCACCACAATGAAGACCCAACGCAGCCAAAATTAAATAAATAAAATAATTTTTTAAAAAAAGCAATACCATCTATTCCTGGAAGGAATACTAGCCATTCTGAACAGAACAAGTTACGATTAAAATAATAAGGTGACACTGCCTATTTTGTAAGCAGAACCTATTAACAAAGCTAAAAATTGAACAGGAAGAGAGGTGAGTTTGAAAAAAACAAAAATAAAAAACGTTGTTCTTTTGCATAAATCCCTTCATTCGTTCCAGATGACCTATCAGCTAACAAAGGCAAGCATCACAAGGCCATTTCTAAGATTTTATAAAAGGGAACCAGCTTGTGAAACCGTTCCTACGGATGGTATCAGAAATACACTCCAGCTCCTAGCCCCATTGTCTGCCTGAAGGCCAGAGGGAAAACCCCTGGTTGACCATAAAAGGGCTGCCTGCATGTGCCCAGGGCAGAGTATACAGGATCTTATTTACACGAGTATAAATACATGCCATTCCCGTGTGCTCACTGGTGCTCCTGAAGCCTGGCCAGAAGAGGTGGGTCCCGGGTGCAATGCAAACAGGATTCAAAAAGTCTGTGACGTTTTCCCAACGTCTTATGTACTTTATTTTTCTAGCTTATCTTCTCTCCTGAGAAAAATATCTACAAAGCATAAGATCACTATCATTTAACAGGTGACAGCTCCAGAAATACTTGAAAATAAGGCTTTAAGATTCAGCAGGAGAGAAAACACACTTCCCATAAATAGGCACTTTTTTCTAGTAACAGTACAGCTGTGTGAAAACTGAGGAATAAAGAAGGTATTTCTGTTCCATCACAATGGGCTATCCATTTATATTTCTAGAAGGCTAAAGTTTGAAAACTTCTGAGAAACATTAAGTGCACACATTACCATGATGTAAACCTGGCAAAAAATACTGGTAACAATAAATTAAAGGCACAGCAGGCACATGATACTTGGGTGGGGGGGGGTGTAACTACAACACTGTGATCACAGAGCAAACATGTGGATATGACTATGAATAGTTTCCATTTAAAACTCTTAGGAAACTCTGAGATTTCAGTTTAGTAACTTGTGTTAAAGAGACATGGTACAGATCTCAGAGTACCGCTTTCAGCTGGAATTAGTGTCTGATTTAAAGTCCCATCACAAGGCTACAGTGAATATTGACAGTATCTCATCTGATCATCTTCGCAGTGAGTGAATTCCCACTAAAACGTCTGTGCTTGCCGGTCTCACTGTCCAGAGAGACTCAAACTATCTCTGCCAACAACGCTTAAAGGCTCCACCGCTTCTAGGCGAGGTTACCCTGTACCAGTGGGTCAGGTGAGGTGTGAGTCTGGCTCAACCCCCAGAGCATCAGAAGTGACTGGGGAAAGGTCCCCTGGGATACAGCTCACCTCACCTCTGAGATACTCCAGGAGAATGTCTTCCTGATATCGACCTGAAGATCAACCAGTATCACTTCCCATGTACTTCATAAACCTATTTTGATAAGTCCTTGCTAGCCATGAAACTGAGCAGGACGCTGCGGGGCCCTCCTGGGTACAAACCCCCTCCATGTCCCCTGTTTCTTGTTTGTAGAAAAAGGCTTTAGTCTCCTAGACCTTCCTTGAGTTCCAAAGAGCAGACTCAAGTGGTTACTAATTAGGGAAGGGAGGGCATGCAGAAACAAAAGTAAAGCAGTGAAACAAGAAAAGTAATGCTAGCTTAAACAATAGTTGAGTGATCAGAGTCCGAGTTGCTCCCCAAGGGATATACAGAACAATCTGACACATATCTTTGAGCTGTGCTGCAGAAACTAAGACCCCTACCCAGGTGGTGAATGGTGACTACATGCTGACAGCAAGCACTAGACCCCAGACTGGTTGGAACCAGAAGGCTGATGATGAAGATTCTGGAAACACCACCCTGTGACCTCACCGCCAGCCAATCAGAGGAAAGGCATGCACCCCGCAGCCCTCACCCCAAATGCTGCCTTTAAAAACCCTTCCCTGAAAGCCATTGGGGAGTTCAGGTCTTTTGAGCATGAGCTGCCCACTCTCCTTGCCTGGTGCCCTGCAATAAACGCTGTACTTTCCTTGGCCACATCTGGGTGTCAGTAGCTTGGCTTTGCAGCGAGGTGAGCAAGGGGACCCAGCTTTGGCTTGGTAACGGGCAGAGTGCGGTCCCCAGACCACCAGCACCAGCATCCCTTCAGCTTTTTAGAAACGCAGAATCTCAGGCCCCACCCCAAGACTGCTGAAGCAGAATTTGTATTTTATCAAGATCCCAGAGGGTTCAAAGGAGCATTCCAGTCTGAGGAGCACTGAGCTGAGCAAATGCATGCATTATTTCTTTACTGTCCTGCTGTGGGGCTGCACTGCATTGTTCCACTAGCCTCCTCCATCAGGCTCTTTTTCTCCATTCTATCCAACCTGTTTTTGGAAACCCCTATATTCATTTTCAGCCTCTCTAGCCTGGAAGATGGGCAGAGGAAGTCAAACGTGTTAACTGGACCAGACATTTTGCTACTTTTCATTACTCTACTCTGTGAGGTAGTTCTTAATTTTAAAATTTTACAAACAGGAGACCTGGGAACTCAGAAAGGTGAGGCAATGAATGGAAGAAGTAACAAGTGGGTAAACCAGGATTCGAGCTCAGTTCCAGGCTCCACTGAGTCATACTTCCACCCTTTCCTTCTTCTATGGGCTCTTTTCACCCCAAATGTCCAGGCCTTCCCAAAAACAAGAATGTGATGATGGAGAGAAAAACCTCCAGGGTATTCAGGGCCCCCAGTGCCTTCTAGACATTGAAGAAGTGGAACCACATTATTTCATTCTTTTTTATGGCTGCGTAATATTCCGATGTATACAAGTGTCACATCTTCTTTATCCATGCCTCTGTCGATGGGCGTTTGGTTGCTTCCACGTCCTAGCTGTTGTAAACAGTGCTGCAGTGAACACTGACATACACACACTGCTATGTATAAAACAAATAACTAATAAGGACCTACTGTATAGCACAAGGACTCTGCAATGGCCTATATGGGAAAAGAATCTTAAAAAGAGTGTATCTATGTATACGTACAACTGAATCACTTTGCTGTGCACCTGAAATTAACACAACATTGTAAATCATCGACACTCCAATAAATGTTTTAAATAAAGTGGAACCACATGTGAGCAAGTCTGCTCAGCTCTTAACCAAATTCGAGGTCTCGTTCCAACACAGCAGGGTGGCGATCAGGGACCGGGTGATGCAGTGGTTAAGGGCAGGCACCCTGGGACCAGGCTGCCTTGCTTGGAGCCCCTGACCCTGGGCAAGTGGCTTACACCCTCCTCAAATTGGGAATAATCCTAGCCATCGCCCCCAGAGGTTTTTGTAAAGATTAAAGGAGTCAAAGTATGTAAATCATGCATTAACACATGGTGTATAGTAAGCACTCGGTAACGGTTAAGTATATTTATTATTAGATGGAATTTATTCCAGTACAACCCGCCTCTGGTTACAATAAAAAGGTCCAGTCTTCCACCTAGTAAGCAGCTGGTAATATTCTTCCAAATCAATATGACGTTGCTTTCTTCTCTTTTGTTGCTCTTAAACTCACACCCATTGATCGCTTATCATTATTAAATATGAACAATGAAACCCATCACCAACTTGTATCTTTTACATCCTTTCAGGGTCACAATCAAGCCATGTGTCCGGGGTACCCAGAAGAGCAACTGACAAGTCGCCTGAAGCCTTGAAGACATAAACACGGGCCGCAGATCTACATGCCAGTCTGGCCCGTGGGCCAGAGCTTCAAGCTTCCTCCTTAGAACTGACTCCCAGCACCCAACAATTCTAACAGCCCTAATTTCAGAACGGAGCCAAATCTGAGCCCCGACCCCCTTCACTGTGGTCTAAGTCACCCTTTTCTAGCCCCCTGCCCTGCAGAAGTAACAAGCCCTGCAGAAAGCGCCACCACTCAGCTCAGCCCGCTACAGCCAGCCCCCAACCCCCGCTGTCCCCAGGCATCCGGCACAGGCACACTCCCTGCGTCTGCCAGGCCTTCTCACCACGCCCTCAGATCCAAGCTCAACGCCATCCTGCAGAGGCCCCCGCAACCTGTTCTCAACTGCGGGAACGTGACCTGGGCACTCTGCCCATCCTCCAGTACCAGCCCCGATCTAGCCCCTGAGTGCCAGCAGCTTCCTTCTGTGTGTGCGTGTCACCTTCTCTCCGCACCAGACTGCAAAGTCCACCAGGTCATAGTGGTACCGACCGGGGTCCTCGGGCTCTCTGTAATTCATAGAAATTGATCAGAGGCCAGACAAGGAATCCACGCAGGGCTTTATTGGGGTCCCCGGCTGCAGCAGGCAGGAATGAAAACAAGTAACAGGTGCCCTTGCTCGCTCCCCACAGGGCGCGGGGGGCAGGCTGGTCCCTTATCTGGGATGAGGGTGGAGGCAGATCCGAGGGTCAGGGCTAGAGGGGCAGCTTAGGTGGTCTGCCCGCCCCCTGGGTGGTGCTGTGTGCAGGGATCCTGCTCAGGACCTGCTTTTGCTCCTGGGGGCCTCAGGAGCGGCAGTTGGCTTGTGGCCTTTCTGTATCTTGTTCATACTCTGCCCCCCTGCTCAGGCCTGCAGTTATGTTTAGTCCCTTGTAGTTTCTTTGTGTCTGTTGCCACAGGAGATGTCTGTCCAGGTGCCAGCACTGCAGCAAAGGGTCCCAGGTCCCAGCCTGTCTCAAGAGGATTTGGACATTCTGTTCATCACTGTATCACCTGCGTCTAGTATCTTGTCTATGTAATAAATGCTCAGGAAATATGCATTGAAAGAATAAATGAATAGGGGGTATTCTTTTCCCATCCCATTCACCCCTAGATTCATGAATAGTCTAGAGATCTCCTAATATTTCAAGACAGAAATATATGTATGTATCAATATATATATAATCTTAGTAGCAAAAACTTAAGACAGCAATACACCTCCTGCACAAAAATCTAAATCAAAACCCAAAGATTTGAAAGAAAAAAATGAAAGAAAAAACCTAAACTCTATTTTTTTAATTGATCGATTTTATTACATAAAAATTAAAAAAAAAAAACTTTTGCATGGCAAAAAAGCACCATAAGAAAAAAGACAAATGACAAGGTAGAAAAAAAATATTTGCAAGTTATTTGTAAACAATGGGTTAATATCCTTAACTCTTTAATATAGAGAGACTTTCCCTCATCAACTTCCCTTCATCATAAACTCTAATATTTAGAAGCTAAACAACCACTGTCTCATTTCCCAAAGCAAGGGGATAAAAACAACAAATGTATAAGTCTGTGAATTAAAGAACTTGCCCCCTCTCAGTTAAAGAGGCCACTCTCCCTGAATGTGATGGTTTTGCTTGGGAGGTGGAGGCGATGACCTTGCACGAATGAAACCGCAGGACCGACTGACAGAGCCACTCATGCGGCTCATGTGGCCAAGATGCTGGCTAACAACTCATAATCTTGGGAAAAGGGGGATTGTAATGACCATCCAGATTCAGCAGTTTAGTTTCCATTCTAATCTGAAAAGTATCCAGTTATGTATCCATCTCTCTATTGTGATACCTACTCATGGGTTCAATATGGCTCCTGCATCACCTGGCCAGTCATCAGGAGGACTCCGGCCCTCTGCTCACACACCCAGTAACCCCACCTTCTCCAAACCAGCTGCTAAGAATGAAGGGATTAGAGAATCAGAACTCATATTCTGTCTTCTTCTCGTATTTGGTTTGGTCATATTTATCATCCCAACAACAGGATGCTTTAGCCTTGATATGTCTTCTTGTAAACTACAGAGTGTGTATTATTTATGAAAAATGGATAAAAGTAGGTTGTGTCCTGCCTATTAAAGCAACCTACAGAATATGAAAAGAGGAGAAGAGTAAGCCCTGTAGAAAGCACTACTTATTAATATCATTCACATGGACAGAGGAGATACAAAGAAACTAATTTTAAAAGTCAAGGAATTTAAGGTGAAATTCTGCAATGTCTCCTTAACCTGCCACCTAGAATATGGAGTATGTACCCAGGTCAAGGCAGAAATAACTGCTCTGGTTTCAAAGGATACAGTGACGACCTAACCAGAGACACAAAATGTATAAATCAGAAAAAGAGACCAACCCATTTAAAAGTATATTATACAATATTTCACGTGAGATGATTTCATTGATTTATCCATGAAAATTATAAACAAATATGTCAGAGCAAGGTTTTGACCTGTTCTGAAAAACGGATTTGGTATCATTTCTTCATTTAATGAGCATGGCATTTTTTTATAGCCCCTTTTCTGAGGCAACAGTGACCTCAGATGTGCCCAGGTCACTGGAAGGAAGAGCCCCGGTCTTTTCTCGGGAGGTCACCTACTGTCATCAGGACAACCCGAACCGAGGGCAGGTCAGGATGTGGCCCACCAGCCAGGGCAAGAGCCAGCCTCTGCTCCGGTCCTTCCATCAAGGCCTCCATGACTCAGGACATGACTTCACCTCCCAGACAAGGAGGGGCCCCTGACAGCATCTCACCCACTCCCAGGGCCTGTTCCTGGATCCTATCATCCGGGAAATATCCAGAACAGAAGCATTAAAAAGACATCCTCAAGTCTATTTCAGAATGTTGAAATAATATTCTGAGCTACTCTGGTGGAGAAGGCTGAGGCCCAGAGAGCTCTCCGCGTTTCAAGGCTGGGAGCATGGCCGTCACCATGGCTCAGACAGCCCAGCCCCTCGGCGGGGATGAGTCACCATACATGTCTCCAGCCACAGAAGCAAGGAGGTCCGCAGGATGCACAAACGCATCTCTCTCTGATCTCCTAAGACTCTCGCCACGAGGAAGTCAACTGGATGGAAGACCAAAGGGGAAAATAGCAGCAGCGCATACAGGGCCCTGCCTGGCAACCTGCAACTCAGACCCTGTGTACACACGGCTGCACCCACCCTGCACCCCAGATGCCCCGACCCTTCACTGCTTACAGAGGGTCCCTGAGGCACTTTTCCCCATGCAGAAGCCTGAATCTACTTCCCCACTCAAAACTCCCTTTTCATTGAGGATTCTCCCCTGAGCTGGCGAGTCGCAGAGCTCAGTGCACTTGGAGGGGTTCCAGCCTCTGCAGACAGAATCTTTCACTGTCATCACAGAACCATAAGAATTCAACCTCAAAATGAAGGCGCGGCCATGAAGTATGAGGGCAGCAGGAAAAAGTGAGAGCCAAAAACACCAATCATTTGTGTAATATCTTTGTTATTTTGGGTTTTTGTTTCTTTGAATTCTTTTATTGATTACCAGTGTCACTGCTTACGTGATAGATGAACCTCTGAGTGAGGATATCACAAAATAAGCACCTTAGTTGAGGTGTAACTTCACCCACAGGCACAAAAAACCAAGTCATCACTATGAGTCTTTTTTTTTCTCATTCCCTAAACTCAACCTGCAGTGTCCTAAGTACAAACTGTAGGGTTTCTTCCAAAAAAGTATTCCCCAGAGCAGAGTTTTCTTTGTGCTTTACACCTGGAGTTTGAAATAATTTTGAGTCTTGAATTTCTAAAAAGGCAGTCACAGATTGAGTATCATATGACATCACTTATATGTGGAATCCAAAATACAACACATATGAACAAATCTACAAAACAGAAACAGACTCACACAGAGAGAAGGTTTGCAGTTGCCAAGGGGGAGGGGTGGAGTGGGAGGGTGGGATTAGCAGATGCAAATGATTATACAGAGAAAGGATAAACAACAAGGTCCTACTGTAGAGCACAGGGAACTGTATTCAATATCCTGGGATAAACCATCATGGAAAACAATCTGAAAAAGAATGTAGATATACGTATAACTGAATCACTTTGCTGTACAGCAGAAATTAACACAACATTGTAAATCAACTATACTTCAATAAAATAAACTTTTTAGAAAATGAAAAAAAGAAAACTAAAGTGTGAGAGCCTGTGGCCTCAGGGCAGCACAGCCCTGATGGAAGCTGCCTGACCCCAGTAGGGGACCAGGACCTGGTCCATCGGAAGGACCTGCTGTGCTTAGAAGGGCGAGTCCCATGTGTTTCTCAGTCTACCAGTCTGGGCGAACGGGAAGGGCGGGATTCTGCGGTCCATACAGACCTGGGATCACGTGAGCCATAGGATGCAGCTGTAGGAGGTCTTTTTTTTTTTTTAATGATGGTTTATCTCACACACTTGTTTGTAAATAAAATCCATGGTATGCAACCTAGTGGCACGTTCCAGATGTTTCCAACAAGTGTGCAAAAAGCCCCACCATACTGTTTTGCTCTTTAAGGCTTAAGAGCAGGGTGCACAGACTACGCACTAAGCTCGGGAAAAACAAAAAAAGGAGAAAGCAGAAATCCCCGTATGGTACCAGATGATCTCTCCTCTCTTCCTGGACAAAACTCTTAGGTCTTATGAAAACAACATTTCTTGTAAAGGGCCAAAAACAACACAGATCATTATCGTGATGGCTTGCCCTTGCCAACTGCTGCAGCCATGTCCAGCCTCCGGGGGAAAACTTAAGAGCCAAGTTCAGCTCTCAACCCTGCTGGGCCACGTTCGAGATGCCACCTCCTCCTGGCTTCTAAAACAAGGCTTGCATTTTAGGTGCTTTCCTTCAGAAGAGGAGAAAATGCTACTGTTTGAATCTGTCCCCCTTTCATTTAAATCTGGTTTCCACAATTAGTACAGCGTGGTTTCAACTCTAATAGTAATACAAGCGTATTACAGGAAATTTTAGAACTATTAAATGTATTGCAGGAAGGAAAATAGCAGCAGCCCCCCTGCTTCGTTGGAGCCCTTGTTGATAAAATACTAAGAACATGTGAGGATGTTTCATTCTACTCTTCTGCAACCATGGAAGGATGTATGTGGGCATATGTACAAGTATCTTAAAATCCAACTTTCACCCTGCCTTTCCTGTTAACACGATAGTGTAAGCATTTTCCCAGGGTCAGACAGCATTTTGATCCCCACCCCTTATTCCCTGAGTAATGACAGCTTTGGATAATTCACAGCACTCTGTGAAGCTGAAACCGGAGAAAGGTGAGAATGTGTTATAGTGCACATGATGGGATCCCACCTCGGAACACATGCAGCTCCGGGGGGTGGAGGGGGGGTCTCTTTAAGAGACTACAAAGATACGATTTATAAGAGAGATTAACCCACAAGGACCTGCTGTACAGCACAGGGAACTCTACTCAATACTCTGGGATCACCTATATGGGAAAAGAATCTGAAAAAGAATAGATACATGTATATGTATAACTGAATCGCTTTGCTGTACACCTGAAACTAACACAACATTGTAAATCAACTCTACTCCAATAAAATTAAAAAATAGGTAAACAAATAAAACCTTTCCAACAACCCCTGCCAAAAAAAAAAAAAAGAAACTAGAAAGAACCTCTTTTTCTGAAGAACCCAGAAGAGACAAATGTATTCTGTGGTGTCCTAACATTACAAAGCCTTTGAAAGATTCACGATTTTTCCTTTAAATACTCAAGCCATTGAGATGTGCGTACAATATAGAAAATGAGGCATTTAATGTGAATCACGTAGAGAAGTTAAGAAGCATTCATTATCTTCTGCCTGAGGCTATGATCTCCATAATTAACATGCAAACTAAAGGCGGAAGTATCTAATGCTCACTTATTATTTTCCTACAGAGCATTAATATCATTTGAGTTGATCATTAAGGAGTCATCACACACACAGACACACACACACACGCAACTCACACACACACTGTCTGTGCTGCAATGTTCCTTTATAACAAACCAGCCTCAGGAAATTATTAATGAGGGGTTAGGAGGTTACACAGCAGCTAAGTCCAGAAGAATGTCTGAGCAAAGAGAAAACTACCTATTCAGAGGGAAGAGAACAGCTCACAGCTCGGGAGGATGGGCAGCTGGAAAGGAATTCCTTCCCAGCCAAGAAAGTTTCTATACTGCGCAAAGCCAACACGCAATGAGTCAGAACACTTCACATTTCCTAGCTGTGTGTTGCTAGAACGACCTCTGAATTTTTACAGAAATCCAGGATGGCACAAATGAGGCTGGAGAATTGCTTCTCCTTCACTCACCCTCCTGCCTACGCATTGTAGAGAATATCTGAGGTCATATGGACCTAGTCCTGGCAGAAGCTAAACTAAGAACTAGATGCCATATTATTTGTAACTTACGGCTTTTACAAGATAAGTAAGGAGTGTACCAGAAAATAACAGTGGCTTTACACAGAGGTACACATGTACCAGCATCGCCAGCCGCCAGCAGCCCACTTATGACCCTTTTTCTAGGCTACGTGTACTATTAGCAAAAGCCAAATGGTGTAACCAATAGTTAGGGGTGCAGAATATGCCACCCCCAAGATATGCCACTTTCGCACAAGGACTATTTTGAGCAGAAGGCAGTGAAGAATCAACAGATGCAGGAAAAGTTCTCTGCTCTTTCCTTATCTGCCTAAAAACAGAGCATAAATTTCCCTTTGGGAAGGTGGCATAAATTTCTCCCCCAACCCCAGTACCTGGGTAAGTAGAGCTACCCATATCCTTGGAGACAGAGAGCCAGCATGGAGATGAATATGCAGAAACAGACCCCACTAAAATGAAAATAACCCTTATCTTCCATTAATTTCCTCCATATATTTCCTAGTCACTTTCACACAATTTATAGCACTTTGTTAAAGTGGTATATAAGCCTCCTGAGTCTAACTGCTTCTTTGGATTTTTCATCCCTTTCTGTGAAGACTGTGCACATAAAATTAAAAATATTAACAAAATTTGTATGCTTTTCTCCTGTTAATGTGTCTTTTGTCAGTTTAATTTACACACAGCAAGGACTGAATGTAAGAGTGTAGAGAAAATGTCCCCCTCCTTCTATAATTCAACAGGCAGTTTGAAAAGCAGTGCTGAGTTAGAAAAATCCTACTAACACTTACAAATACATAGATCTCCAAAATGTCTATAATTGTTGAAGTGCTAAGTGACTATAAATTTGTGAAGTGCAAACATTTATAAATTAATAAAAATTGGCGAAAATGGCAAAATAAAAATGCCAATTGATATGTTTGTAACAAATAAAATCAGCAGTTCACATTTTTGTAGTTTTTAAAATTCACTTATTCATTCTTTCAATATTTGAGTGCCCACCACAATCAACGTAGGCAAACAGTTTAAAGAGGATGCACAATATACACATTTCTGTATTTCTATATGTTTGCTTGTGAGTACGCCAACACCAGACTATTTGTCTTCAATTTTGAAATCACTATTAACCTTGCAAGTTTTGATTAGTAGTTGTGATTAGGTTCTCTATGTTTTGGTTTCTTGCTGAACTATCTGTTGAAAGGGCAGTTTCTCCTATGAGACTGTCTCAGGGGCAAAAGTTAACCAGGACTCCTGAGTGTCTTCGTGTTCAAGGTCATGATACCAACCCATCAAAGACAACTCAAATGGCAAATGACAATGAAAAGAAGGCAACTGCTGCTTCTGTGCCAGAGCCAGCCTTAGTCTTGTCATACTAATCTATCCAGAGAAACGTCTTTCTCAAGTTAGCCAAAATCTGAGCCTGGAGATCCACATTCCATGTGGCTGGAAAGATGAAAATCCTTGTTTTCTAATGCAGACCAACTGCACAAAAGGTCAACGTTAGTCATTCCTAAACCCACAATGTACTCAGGCCCCCAAAATGTTCCACATTTAAAATTTCTAAAAAGAGCTTCCCTGGTGGCGCAGTGGTTGAGAGTCTGCCTGCCGATGCGGGGGACGCGGGTTCGTGCCCCGGTCCAGGAAGATCCCACATGCCACGGAGCGGCTGGGCCCGTGAGCCATGGCCACTGAGCCTGTGCGTCCGGAGCCTGTGCTCCACAACGGGAGAGACCACAGCAGTGAGAGGCCCGTGTACCGTAAAAAAAAAAAAAAAAAGTCTAAACCATTTCAAGAATAAATTTTAGTGGCAAAGAAACTGATAGTGAAGTGTCTAAATTGGTAGAAAAGAAACCAAATCCCTCCTCTAGGAATATTCTTCTGCTTCAGACTTCCCTCCCCCAAAACAGTAAAAATGACAACTGTTGGTCACATTATCTTATTTGTGGCATAACCTCTTTCATATGTACAATGAAATGAAACATGTCCTGTTTATAACCTATGACAACATATTTAACCAAAAGGATGACTCTGCTGGATTTTTAAATATTGGGTGTTTCAAATAAGCAAAACTTCTTTCTAGAGCTTTTACTAAATATCTGATTTTACCAACACCCTCTGTCCATTTAAATAAATAAGGTATTTTCCATAAAATTTAAAAGGACTCAAGAAACAGGCAGAAGCAAAAATTTCAAGTCACAAAATAATGACGGAGTTAACCTAAATTATGGGTTACTTACTACACAGAGACATACCATGATACAGTCAAGTTTCTTAGGAAATGGAATACTTATTTACTTCCTGTCAGTTACCACTGAGGTAGATATCAGTACTTATTACCATGTAGAAAATCAAATAGAAATCTTCAGTTCTTTAATTCTTCAATTCTCTAAATCTACATTTTAAATATACACACAAAAGAATGTGTTTTTTCTTTTTTTTTGCAGGACGCGGGCCTCTCACTGTCATGGTCTCTCCCGTTGTGGAGCACAGGCTCCGGACACGCAGGTTCAGTGGCCATGCCTCACGGGCCCATCCACTCCGTGGCATGTGGGATCTTCCCGGACCGGGGCACAAACCCGCGTCCCCTGCATCAGCAGGTGGACTCTCAACCACTGAGCCACCAGGGAAGACCAAGAATGTGTTTTTATTAGCCACTAAAACCACTGACAGCACTGGAACTTAATCTATTAATGTTTTAAGATATGAACCATTCTTTAACCTGCCATCTATTCCACTACAAAGACCTAAGTTGCAAACGAAGTGGGGAAAATCATTGTTAGCAGCTGGACAAGAATGTAAATAGCACAGGCCAAGTATCCCCAGGCCCACAACACTGCCTGTAAATGACACACTTAACACTAAACATTCAATAGACTGAAGTACTAAAGGACTGCAAAAGCCAGTGATCTTCCTCAACATTCTAATATAGAACCAAGGAAAGTTCCTTGGTATTTTTTATTAATCTGCACAGGATTCAAACACCCACAGTAATCAGTACAGTTTTTTTTTTTTTTTCAGCACCAAAATAAGATTTTAAAGATCAGTAAAAAATCTGTGATCATTTTAAAATTCTTGGGCATAAAAACAATTGAATATTTCATCTGAAAAAAAAAATGGTAAAGGAAAGTTTGTTTTCTGTTTTGTTTATTTTTAAGACAATTATTTACAATGAAAACTGAATTTTGTCTTTTTAAGGAAACACTAAGGGAAATCTCAAGGATCAATGTCTGGACTACCAAAAAAGATCCTAAGCACAATGTTTAAATTACTGAACTCAAAAAAAAACAAAATAGCTTCTTAAATATCTTGGATCCTATTCCATCGTAAAAGAAGGATTTACATAGTCAAGCTTCATTTGCTCACAGGGAAGTTACTCTTTAAAAACTTCTTTTATCCTACAAATGAGAAAGCCTCCCCCTTGCAGAATAGATGGCCACTTGTGGTCACCAACTATTGTGAAAAACTTTCGCTTGACACTGACTTATAGGACCATCTCCCCAAGAGTCAAAGAGCCAAACTCTAAAGAGGTCTACTAATCTGGTTCCTGTCCAGATTTTTTTCTAGACTAGAGTGCTAGAATCTGAAGGAATCTGGCAAGAACCTAGGACTTTCAAAAAGACCATTATGAAAAAAAAAAAAAAAAGACCATTATGGATGCATTCATATGCAAATGTCATATCCACCAGCAAAGGTGATAGCCTGTTTTCTACAGAACCGTATTCCAATCATATCCCTGCAGTTTTGTACTACCTTTGTCACTTTGAATGCTGTACAGGTGCCTAGCAGTGTGATTATAACTTAAATTACCAGATTTCTTGGTCTTGTAAAAATAGAAAAGATGGAGTCCCAATAAGGCTTCTGACATTTTACTGTTCTTAAAAATTTACCAGATGGTAATGCATTCAAAGTTGTTGTAAAAAGACAGAAACTATGTCTTCTTACCAAAAATATGCTTGGAATTTTTCTTTTTCCAAACTGGTGTAATCCAGGTCCTCTACTAGCAGAAATAAGACACTATATAGTAAAGATGGGGACCTACCCATCTAATCTAAGAAGCCATCCATAGACAACCAACAAGGACCTACTGTACAGCACAGGGAACTCTGTTCAATACTCTGTAATCACCTAAACAGGAAAATAATTTGAAAATGAACAGATACTTTTATATGTATAACTGAATCACTTTGCTGTACACCTGAAACTAACACAACATTATTAATCAACTATGCTCCAATATAAAATAAAAATTGAAAAAAAGAAAAGAAGTAAATTTAAAAAAATAAATAAAATAAAAAGAGGTTCTATTCCATACCAGGGAATGTCTATACAGGTAGATAAGCTTTCTTTTATATCCATCAAAGCTCTAAAGTATTTTCTATATATTTCTTGATAAATTTATTTCTAATTGTTATATACCTCTGTTGCAATTTTAAATGAGATCTTCATTATATTTTATTATTTTTTTCCTCAGTATAGAGATAGCTTTAAAAAATTATTTTAAAACATATGGCCATTTCAAAAAATTTTTGGAACAGTAAAGTAAAAATCACTCGAAATCTTAAGAAAAACAAATATGAAGCTGTCCATGTTCATGATAAGTAAGCAGCACATCTAACTCCCCCCAGCCCGCAAGTGAGCAGACCAGGGTGTAACTATCTGAATGCATCACGTGGGAAAGCACAAAGCCAGTTTTCACCTCTGCTAAATGCAAGCCCTTCAGAAAGAACAGAAGTGAAGACAATTCACTCTGCCTCACAGAGCAAAATCAAAAGGATGTGAAGATAAAGAGTCTGGTCCCTAAGAGCCCTGAGCATCTGTACTGCCTTAGATTTACTCAGAAACACGGGCACAAACTTGTCCAGTCTGGGGGCTGCACTTCTGAGGGTATGGTTTTAATTTGGATGTGACACCATACACACTGGCACACAGAGCGTGTGCTCCCTGCCATGGATTCTGAACTTCCCTCTCCAGGGTCTGCTTCTGTTTTGTCCACATGCCAGAACGAAAGACTACTTGCCCATAATCTCATATGATCAGGGCTGAGAAATTCCACTGTATTTCCAAGAAAATAAAATACATTCTTTGAGTGACTTTCTAAAATAAGGATTTTTTCAAGATTTTTGCCTTCCAGGGAATAAATCACAGTTGTCAATCTCAAAGAAAAAAAGAAATCCAAACTAAAAATAAAAAAGTACACATTTTATGTTAACTAGAAAACAGAAGGGGGGAATAATCCCAAACAAAAACAAGTGAAATCTCTTGAAAATGGATTTTTGATAGTCATGTTTTTCTTAGAATAAACTGATGGCAATCAACGTTATCACAAAGTTCCCTGTCTAAAAATAAGTTTCCTGGAAATGATATGTTTCTTTTTCTTGTGAAGGAAATCACATTCTAAGCAGTCATCATTATAATTTTGCCAGTGAGGTTCTTTGCACATTCATTTTGCTCAGTCTAAGCAGAAAGATTAAGATGCACTCCAGTGCATCCCCTTTTAGTTCCTCAAAATGAAGCCAGACATTAGCTGCATCCTTGGTTGTGAAATAAGGCAGATGACTTCTTAGAGCCATCAGCCATGACCCATGAGACCAGAGGTCCACACTGACAGGACGGGCTGCCCTGGGTCAAGGGGGCTGCTTTCGCTTCACTTCAAAGATCTGCCATCCAATGGGGCTCCAAGTTCAAGACTCTTCCATATCTTACTCTGACACTTGACAAGTATGGGAGATAAGGCACATGTATAATTACAATCTCAGGTAGAAAGTGGTGGATTCTGCAATATTCTGGGAGTTTGGAGAAGGTAGACATGCCAGCCTGAGAAACAGGAAGGCCAGGCCTTGAATACCTGCAGGCTCTGAACAAGCAGAGTAACGGATAAGCGGTGTGGACCTGCCCCTGTCCCGGGCAGGGGATATCCGACATCTGAACTGTTACCAATGCCTTCAAACTGAGGTCTAGCTTCTGCTTCTAGCTTCTCTGTCCTTTACAGTCATCCTGATGTACATTTTTTTTGAAAGCAAAAAACAAAACCAAATAAAAACAAAACAAACAAAAAACAAATCTGACCATTCAGTGGATAGTTACTGATCTGTTATAGTGTAAGAATATGAAAACAGAGGGAAAGACAGGCCTTAATGATTAGGACCTACAGCCTCCCCCTGCATCATCCAATAGGTCCAAACATGTCAGACAGAGCTCTTTACATTTAATGAATCACTTTTTCAGTCATATTTCCCACCAAACAGAGCTGACTTTTACAGAGACTGTGGTCTCTCCCAAGTCTACGCTGTCTGCTCAGAACCCTCCTCCTTTTCTAGTGAATTCTCTTCATTCTTGAAGACCCAACTTGTACAGCAGCCTACTGTGGAGTCTTTCATGACTGGGAAATGGAGCTTCCTTGGTTTCTTGTGGGTTCTGAGGACTCCTCTGGTGTGTCACAAGCCACATGACTGCTAACATCAAGGACCTTAAGAGCCGCACTTTGTTTATCCGTCTTCAGGATGTGATATGGTGCCTTGAACACAAGGTGCTCGATGCTCACCAGATGGACCTGGATTACTTGGTTAAAAGAGTTGCAACAACAGTGGTCCAGGGTTCTCTCTGTGCTGAACAGAGATGGGCTTTGTGCAACCGTTTTATTAGAAAGATAATAAAAATATGATGAGATCACAGCAGACCTTGGAACATGGGGAGAGCCCTCATGACTCAAAGTTTGGTCCTCATACCAGCATCACCAGTGCACTCACGGCATCCCCATCCAACCCACAACATCAGAGTACGTTTTACTAAGATTTCCCATGTGATGTGTACATACACCAGAGTGTGAGAAGCACTGACCCAAGCGACACAGGAGTAACAGCCAGAATTCTACTACAGGAAGACTGTCGGCTATCAATCTCCTACATAAGATCAGTTGCTTGCAGGAGGGTATGAAGAAAGCCTGGATGCAGACGGAAGAGAAAGGATACTTCTGCCACCATTGAGGTAGCCAGCACCTGACCTGGGGTGATGACAGCGAGAAAGCAGAAATTACAAACATACTGGCTTTACCTAAAAATAGAAATGTTAATATTCACCCATTAGCTTAACAATAACTCTGTGCTTGATTAATGTACTGTATTGTAAACAATAATTCTATGCTTGTTTGATCTATTATATTACACATTTTGAATTTTGGTTAAGTAATGATATTTATTTTTATATTTTTCATTTATTTTTGGCTGCATTGGGTCTTCATTGCTGAGTGCAGGCTTTCTCTAGTTGCAGTGAGCGGGGGCTACTCTTCGTTGTGGTGTGCGGGCTTCTCATCACGGTGGCTTCTCTTGCTGTGGAGCACGGGCTCTAGGTGCGCAGGCTTCAGTAGATGTGGCTCGCGGGCTATAGAGCACAGGCTCAGTAGTCGTGGCGCATGGGCTTAGTTGCTCCACGGCATGTGGGATCTTCCCGGACCAGGGCTCAAACCCGTGTCCCCTGCGTTGGCAGGCGGATTCCGAACCACTGTGCCACCAGGCAGCAAGCCCCAAGGAATGATATTTAAACAGAACAAAAGCTGTTAGTTTTAGGTTGCACTCTCAGACTTGCAGTTGTAAGAGCAAGCCCAATAGGAGGGATAGGAAATCCTGTAATCATGTGTGTAACTGGATGCTCTAATGGGACTCAGGTGCAGATGAACAGGTACCAGATACCAAAGCGACAGTAAGACAGATGCCGCCATATGCAGAGTTTCAAGGAAAATGGCCAGAAGCCTTCCCTAAATGTGTAATCCCCCTGCTCCTCCATCCCACTTCCTTTTCCAAACAGGGTCCCACTAAGAAGCAGGCCTAGGTAGGGGGTGAAGAGATCCAGAGCTCTCACATTTAGAGTTTTATTTATTCCAAAGGACTGGGCAATCTCATTGGTAAATTGTATGGGTGTTTACATTTGAAGTCACTCTAGAACTCTGTGCCTCTTAGGAGTGAGCTGATAAAAACACCGTCTTGCAGAAATATCTATACTTGGATAGGGGAAGATTTCCCTGCTCAGTAAGAGTCAGGAGCAACACAAATAACATCGTATTTTAATCAAGACCCAAGAGTCATGATCATAAACAAACCAATTCCCAACAGCATGATGCCAAGGACCACGGGGACATAAAGAAGGACACCCAGGACAGGAGCACAGAGAATCCCTGCAGAAAATGTACTCTGCAGACGTACATAGAAAACAGCCCTCTTTGGAGGGCATGGGAAACACATAGCAAGATATATTCTTCTCTTGAGCAAACAACTGCCATAACTTGAACCCACACCCAATAAATTTCTATGTGGCTTCAATAACTGTTAAAAAATAAATCAGAACAAATCTGTGTAGTGCTTACAGCTGATGCTAAAGATGCCACAGCAAAGAACCCAGAAGGCTTGCCCAGGTGTTCTCCTACCTTTTATGTCGTGTGGGTACATTTTTAAGAGCATCAGAACCAGAAAAATCAAGTAAAAATCATTAAAGAGGTCACTGAATTTAGAGATCTTCACACTAAGTGAAGAAGGTAAGACAGAGAAAGACAAATACCATATAATATAGCTCATATGTGGAATCTAAAAAACTTGGTACAAATGAACTTATTTACAAAACAGAAGCAGACTCACAGACTTTGAGAACGAACTATGGTTACCAGGGGGGAAGGGTGGGGAGGAGGGATAGACTGGGAGTTTGGGATTGACATGTACACACTGCTGTATTTAAAAGAGGTAACCAACAAGGACCTACTGTATAGCACAAGGAACTCTGCTCAGTATTCTCTAATAACCTAAATGGGAAAAGAATGTGAAAGGGAATAGATACATGTAAGCAGAAGCAAGAAGAGCTACAATCCTGCAGCCTGTGGAACGAAAACCACATTCACAGAAAGACAGACAAAATGAAAAGGCAGAAGACTAGGTACCAGATGAAGGAACAAGATAAAACCACAGAAAAACAAGTAAATGAAGTGGAGATAGGCAACCTTCCAGAAAAAGAATTCAGAATAATGATAGTGAACATGATCCAGGACCTCGGAAAAAGAAAGGAGTCAAGGATTGAGAAGACACAAGAAATGCTTAACAAAGACCTAGAAGAATTAAAGAACAAACAACTAGAAAAATTAAAGAACAATCAAAAAAGGATGAACATACAATAACTGAAATGAGAAACACATTAGAAGGAATCAATAGCAGAATAACTGAGACAGAAAAAAAGATAAGTAACGTGGAAGACAGAATGGTGGAATTCACTGCCATGGAACATAATAAAGAAAAAAGAATGAAAAGAAATGAATACAGCCTAAGTGACCACCGGGACAACATTAAATGCACCAACATTCGCATTATAGGGGTCCCAGAAGGAGAAGAGAGAAAGAAAATATTTGAAGAGATTATAGTCGAAAATGTCCCTAACATGGGAAAGGAAATAGCCACCCAAGTCCAAGAAGCACAGAGAGTCTCAGGCAGCATAAACCCGAGGAGAAATATGGCGAGACAACAGTAATCAAACTGACCGAAATTAAAGACAAAGAAAATTTATTAAAAGCAACAAGGGAAAAATGACAAATAACATACAAGGGAACTCCCATAAGGTCAACAGCCGATCTCTCAGCAGAAACTCTACAAGCCAGAAGGGAGTGGCATGATATATTTAAAGTGATGAAAGGGAAGAACCTACAACCAAGATTACTCTACCCGGCAAGGATCTCATTCAGATTCGAGAGAGAAATCAAAAGCTTTACAGACAAGCAAAAGCTAACAGAATTCAGCACCACCAAACCAGCACTACAACAAATGCTAAAGGAACTTCTCTAAGTGGGAAACATAAGAGAAGAAAAGGATCTACAAAAACAAACCCCAAACAATTAAGAAAATGGTAATACGAATAAACATATTGATAATTACCTTAAATGTGAATGGATTAAATGCTCAAACCAAAAGACACAGGCTTGCTGGATGTATACAAAAACAAGAACCATATATATGCTGTTTACAAGAGACCCACTTCAGACCTAGGGACATATACACACTGAAAGTGAAGGGATGGAAAAAGATATTCCATGCAAATGGATATCAAAAGAAAGCTGGAGTAGCAATACTCATTTCAGATGACATAGACTTTAAAATAAGGAATATTATAAGAGACAAGGACACTACAAAATGATCAAGGGATTAATGCAAGAAGAAGATATAACAATTATAAATATTTATGCACCCAACATAGGAGCACCTCAATACATAAGGCAAATGGTAACAGCTATAAAAGAGAAAATCGACAGCAGCACAATAATAGTGGGGTACTTTAACACCCCACTTACACCAATGGACAGATCATCCAGACAGAAAATTAATAAGGAAACACAAGCTATAAATGACACAATAGACCAGATAGATTTAATTGATATTTATAGAATATTTATAGGCTATTAAAGGAAACCATAAACAAGACAAAAAGACAACCCTCAGAATGGGAGAAGATCTTTGCAAACGAATCAACAGACAAAGGATTAATCTCCAAAGTATATAAATAGCTCATGCAGCTCAATATTAAAAAAAAAAATCAACAAATGGGCAGAGACCTAAATAGACATTTCTCCAAAGAAGACATACAGATGGCCAAGAAGCACATGAAAAGCTGCTCAACATCACTAATTATTAGAGAAACGCAAATCAAAACTACAATGAGGTATCACCTCACACCAGTTAGAATGGGCTTCATCAGAAAATCTACAAAGAACAAATTCAGGAGAGGGTTCAGAGAAAAGAGAACCCTCTTGCACTGTTGGAGGGAATGTAAATTGGTACAGCCACTATGGAGAACAATATGGAGGTTCCTTAAAAAACCAAAAATAGAACTACCATTTGACCCAGCAATCCCACTACTGGGCATATAACTTGAGAAAACCATAATTCAAAAGGACACATGTACCACAATGTTCACTGCAGCTCTATTTACAATAGCCAGGACATGGAAGCAACCTAGGTGTCCATCGACAGACAAAGACAATGGAATATTACTCAACCATAAAAAGAAACGAAATTGGGTCATTTGTAGAGATGTGGATGCACCTAGAGACTGTCATACAGAGTGAAGTAAGTCAGAAAAAGAACAAATATCATATACTAAGGCATATATGTGGAATCTAGACAAACAGTACAGATGAACCAGTTTGCAAGGCAGAAATAGAGACACAGATGTAGAGAACAAACGTATGGACACCAAGCGGGGAAAGGGGGTGTCTTCCTGGTCCTGGACCGCAAAGGTGGGACTGCCTTTTCCTTCCACTTTAGTGTTCCCTGTCGAGCAGCTCCACTCCTGTCCCTATCTGCCACACACCACGAGGACTCAGATGTACGTCTGGGCCAAGGATCAGACTTAAAAGCAGATCTTGGATTTTTCCTAGACGTAAGGCCATCTAGCCCTAAGTTATTCATTAAAAGGTGGGTGGGAGAAAGGAAATAGCAAGTCACACATTACACAGAAACTATAATATCCACCATTGTCCCTTGTTTTTCAGGCCCATGGAGCTGGAGCAGTTCTTTCTGCTGCCAAACCTCCAGCAGCAACATGTGAAAGCTACCAGTATGGTGTGATGCCACCAATTTTCAGAACTTAGAAAGGCTCATTGATTTTTACTGCAGTTTCTTACACAATCCACTTCCTCTCAGGCCAAGCAAGCCAACCCTGATGGAGAGAAGTTACAGGATGAATAAATGTTATGGTATCGACATGGAAATTATTTACTTTCCTTTCCTCACTTCAATTTCCAAATTTATTTCTGGCTTCCTCCCGCTAGCCATCACCAGCTATGTGCAGGACCACGCATTCTTACGATCCCCCTGCCCGCGCCCCCCTTTATTGGACAATTCTGGCACAGCCCTCATGCCAATGTTAGGGGAGGTCAATTAATATTCTAATGCAATAAAGCAACTCTTTAAAGCAAGACAACTTGGGAAAGGAGTTTTTACCTACGCCTCAAGTAAGAGGAATGAATGTCACAGTAGGTTGATATAATAGCGGTTTTACTACATGAGCGGCAGAGTTACAGTTCCTGTAAATCAGAACTTTGGTTGGCTTTCTACTTTACATAGTTATAATTATGAGTCCACTCTTGCTATCCAGAACAATTATTTTACAATTAGTTGGGACATGTCTGAGCCCAGAAGGAAAACTTCAATTTCAGTCATCTTATTTTCCTTGAATAGAACCCAGTGCTACCAAAACTCAGGTCAACTCAACTTTTCACACAAGGGTTTCTCACCGTTTTCTGAAGCTGAACCAACATAAATGTAAATGCTCAGAATTTTAAGTACTTTTTCAAGCTGCCATATAAAATAGCAATAATGGGTCTCCACGTACCAAAGAAAAACAAACACACAAACAAACCAAAACACTAAGCTTGTAACTTCATTTTCAAGGTGGAACATGGTCAGAGCCTATAAAACATAATACCTAACCCTGAATTTGGACTGCAAATCTATCACTGAAACATCTAGTAAATGACTCAATGTGTTTACACAGCTCTGTACCTTTTTACGGCCTTTCCATAAAGAAGTCATTACATCCTTTCCCTTTATTTTGTTTAAGAGTGTTTGAATGAACCTCCGAACCACAAGCCAGTTAAACAAGCTCTCCTTAGATGGACGTGGTCTCATATAATTCACCACTACCGGGGAAGTTTTCAAAACAATGTTTGTAGTTTGGAAACAACACACACTCCCACACTCCCAAAGTACTTCCTGTGCTTTATGCAGTTTTAAACGTCCAGCAGATATATTAAATAAGTCCTCCTTTTCCATTTTTCCAAGTAAAAAGTGTGGCATTTGCACTTCCTCCAGAGGATTTGCACCTCTGAGTGTTTTGCTAGGGTAGTTTGGGTGTTTGGAAATGACTGCAAAGGAAGATTGCAAGGAAATGTGGGATCCAGACACCTTAATTTATTTCCGAGGACGTAAATGTTAGTTCTCAAAGGAAACCATTCTAAAGCAGTTAGCTTAATGGGGTGCCCAACCGGTGCCCATCAAAAGTTATCAGTACGGGACTTCCCTGGTGGTGCAGTGGTTGAGAATCCGCCTGTCAATGCAGGGGACACGGGTTCGAGCCCAGGTCCGGGAAGATCCCACATGCCGCGGAGCAATGAAACCCGTGCGCCACAACTACTGAGCCTGTGTTCTAGAGCCCACGAGCCATAACTACTGAGCCCACGTGCCAAAACTACTGAAGCCTGCACTCTAGAGCCCGTGCTCCACAACAAGAGAAGCCACCGCGATGAGAAGCCCGCACACCACAACAGAGAGTAGCCCCCGCTCGCCGCAACTAGAGAAAGCCAGTGTGCAGCAATGAAGACCCAACGCAGCCAATAAAAAGTTATCAGTACAGATTAAAGATAAATTTTCTACCATGACAGAACAAGTGCTTTCTTAAAACAAACACACAGATTATCTAATTCTTAATTTTACATTCTTAATCGTGCCTGTAAACGCCAAGCCTGTTAATTTTCTCAAGAAAACAGAGGTTAGAACCAGTTTTTCAAGGGTTACCATTTATCAGTGAGGTATCTAGAGTCAACATCCTGGCCAGATTTTGACCAGGAACACCTGCTAGTTTTTGATTGTGGATTCTTCTACAGCCAGACAGTTTTGTGACTAACACAAAATGCAGATACAGCTGAGGCCATACATATCTCTAATATACAGGAAACTGCATTCTGAAACTGTAAAAACATAGTATGCTATGAGATCTAGTCACCTGTATCACAGAGGCCATCCACTGTCATGTGGACCTCCAGAAACAGAGTGTAGTTTAGTTTAGAGATAAAAGTAAAGCAAGTCAGGAAACATACACATTGAGACATCGCTGCTTATCTAACAGGAAGCCTCCCCGATAACTTTTATTACCCACAACATAACCCTATTACCAGCAGGGGAGACCCGCCTCCAGGACACCCCATCTCTGGCCCTCGATGTGCCCTAGCCAATTCGGTTTCTCGTTTTTATGGCGTTCATCCTCCTTTGAATGGCTAAGCAGATGGCAAGTCACACTCTAGTAAGAAGGAGTCTAGTCTATTTCCAAAGAAAAACATGAAAATGCTGGAAGTTACTGTGTTCTTAAACCATTTGCACCCTACCACCACCATGCCTCAGGTTTAAAGTCAGATACATCAGAAATGAACCCTGCAGGTTCCCGTTTTTTTCCAAACCCAGGAAGACATTTCCAGTAAGGAACTGAATACTTTTTTGTTCTCATCTGTTCCCATCTTAATCACATTTTAAGCAAACATTCCTTCTTCATACATGGATTTTAAACATCACTTGTTGCCACAGAAAGAGACATTATAATGCTTTAATGACTCCCAATTTTCATTTCTCATCACCTCAGCCTATGGCTGTGTGTGGCAACACAGGAAACAAGCTGTGATTCATTCCTCAGTCGGAAAAAAAAAAAGATAAATAATAGGACTCTTTAAAAGACAGATGTCCTTATAAACACCCAGCAAAAACAACTGCCAGAAACAACACAAGGTGAGCCCCTCGCAAGCCCAGCTTCTATCGTGCATGGCTGCTGATCTCTGCAGTGACTCTCAAGGCAGGTGCAGGAGCCAGCTGGGCAGTCGAGCACAGAAGCCCAACCCCATCTGGCAAACACCGAGAAGCTTAAAATAGTACACACTCACGAACAAGGCTTTCCTGGAATGCAAATGGCCTGGCTTCGAAAAAAATAGCATGGCATCCACATCACATCGAATGCATTCATTTCATATCCTTAAATACCTCAAAATATTTCTAGCCTTGGGTCCAGGGAACCAGGACGAACCTCCCCAGAGGTTACTCAATGCAAACTAACCTCACAGGAATTAATTTTCCAGGAAATTCAAAATCCTTTCCCTTAAAAGTACAAAGGCCGTTTTCCTCCCTCCTTGCAAGGGAATAGCTTCATCACACTGATTCTATGTGCGCTGCCCCTTTATCACATCCTGTCCCACACCCAGCCTCCTTCTGCATGCCATCCGTTTTGTGAATGAAGTGTGAAATTAGCACTTTGTTTACATAAAGCAGGCAGCAGAGATGGTGTGGACACAGGCTTAGCTTATCTGAGTGTCACTGAGGCTGTGCAGCCTGAGCTCGGACCCGTTCAGAACCTCCCAAGAAAACCCCAATAAGCCCTTAGCCGCTCAAACCAAAGTGGAACTGCTACCTGCCTGCCTAGAAAGCAACTGGAAAGAAAAGGTTTGACTCAATCTTAAACATGAAGACAACCTTTCCTTTTTTAAAATGAAAGCTGATTTACAATGTTGTGTTAGTTTCAAGTGTACAGCAAAGTGATTTAGTTACACACACACACATATATATCTATATCTATGATTTTTCAGATACTTTTCCCTTCTAGGTTATTACAAAATACTGAGTGGAGCTCCCTGTGCTCTACAGTAGGTCCTTGTTGGTTCTCTATTTTATACACAGTGGTGTGTATCTGCTAATCGCAACCTCCTAATTTATCCCTCCTCCACTTTCCCCTTTGGTAACCTTCAGCTGTTTTTCTATGTCTGTGAGTCTGAGTCTGTTTTGTAAGTGAGTTCACCTCTATCATTTTTTATATGGAATCAATAGATTCCACATATAAGTGATATCACATGATATTTGTCTTTCTGTGTCTGACTTACTTCATTCTGTATGACAGACTCTAGCTCTATCCATCTCACTGCAAATGGCATTATTTCATTCTTTTTAATGGCTGGGTAATATTCCATTGTATATATGCACCACATCTTCTTTAGCCATTCACCTGTCGATGGACATTTAGGTTGCTTCCATGTCCTGGCTATTGTAAACAGAGCTGCCATGAACATTGTGAATTATGTTTTAAATTAAGTAATTTTATCATAAAAAAGTACTCTTTTTGAATTATGGTTTTCTCAGGGTTTATGCCCAGGAGTGGGATTGCTGGGTCATATGGTGGTTCTATTTTTAGTTTTTTAAGAAACCTCCATACTGTTCTCCATAGTGGCTGTATCAATTTATATTCCCACCAACAGTGCAGCAGGGTTCCCTTTTCTCCATCCCCTCTCCAGCATTTCTTGTTTGCAGAGTAAAGACAACCTCCCCCTGCATTGTTTCTGAGCTGCCCTGCACACGGCACCGGGGCCTTGCATCTCCCCTGCCTCTGCTCATCCTCAGCCCCAGACTTGCTTCCATCCTGGGCTGCAGGCTGTCCCCTCGGCCTAGAACACTTTGCTCTTCTCCCTTCTCAAGCCCACTTCAAAGTATGTCATCTCCCCCGTGGGAGCTTGTCTCCATGCACTTCTTTTCCGGGCGGAATCCACCACCTGGTCAATCAGCAGAGGATCTGGGGGGTACGGTAAAGCCCTCTGCATTCCCACAGCTCCTGGAGCCCAGAACTAACAGACCTGGAGATAAACTCCAGAGCTGCCACGCTCCTTGGACAGCGCTTCGCAAGGGCAAGGGCTGCATCTCCTTCTCTGTGTACCCGGCACCTCGGGCAGAGCTCAGCACAGAACACAAGCTCATAAATTGCTGTTTAAAAACAATGTTCTAATAAAACGTTAGACCATTAACTCATGACGGGGGAGGCGCGTGGCTGAGTCCTGGCTTGGAGTCAGAGCCAGGTCCAAACATTCACCAGCTGCGCGACCTTGGCTACTTGGCCAGCCTAGCCTCGGTGTTCCTCCCAATAGCGCACGGGGTGTGTGTGTGGCGAGGGTGGGGGGGTTACAGAGATGAATCAGCGCCGCACCCAGCAGGTTCTCGGGGAGTCATCATCAACATCACAAAACCAGAGACCCACCAGGGACCCTTTGGTCCCACTGAATCGAGCCCCGTTGCGGCATCCAAATATTGCCTTTCCCGGGAGCGCATCCCGGTTTCTCATGAGCGCTCAGCATATACAGGTGCAATGCAGAGCCACGTCCTTGCACACTGGTTACCATCGACGGGCCTCGTGCTGTCTGGGAATGGTGTTTTCTCTCAAGGAGCCAGACACCCGCTTTGCCTGCCCCCCAGACACTGCAACAACCCGACACACCATCCCCTAGTTGAGAGATGGTTCAACTACTCTTCAATGGGGAAAATGCCAAATCCGAAAAAAAAGAAAAAAATCACAGTTTGAAAATAAAAAGGAATTAAGCCTAACACCACGAAAGCAAAATTAGTGAAGCTTGCCTGGCAAAGATGGTTTGGCTTTGCAACAAGGCGGATGTCCAAGGGGGCGGCTGCCCCGTCACCAGGGGACTGGGAATAACCACTTGAAGGTGGGGCAGAAAGCCCGACGTGAAGGCAGATGGCAGATAAGAGGAGCTGAACTCCATGTGAAATGGATCCTCCCGACCTAAACCACAGAGTGAGCTCATGCTACCAAAAACATCACGCTTACGAACTTGGCTTTAAGGATCAACGTAATTAACATAACTCCTCTTTATAACTGTAGCTCATTTGTTCTCAGATTTTGAGCTCTGTAAACAAAATTTTTTTAAAAAGGTAAATGAATCCTGTTTTAGGCAAGCCGTTCGAGTCCACAGCTACGAATTTATTTCCTTGATGCTCTTGACTTTAAGAGCAGTCTGAACCTCTGAATAGAATGCCCTGTATAATATAGTGTAAATAAAGGCTAAAGTCACTCATTACATCCATTGCAAAAGAATAACAGGCTGTGTGTTCTAGAGCTCACTACACCATGCTTATTTACTCACTTCTACGGTACTTCACCACTGAGACACCCTGATAAATAAAATGTTCAAAATTGTTAAAAAAAAAAAGAAAAGAAAAGAAAAGAAAGAAAGAAAAGAAAAGAAAACCTCCCAGTGGAACCAAGCTTTCCCATGTCAGCCTTCCCCCTCAGCATCATCAAGAAATATGGCAAAATATGCCAATAAACATTGTTCATCCACGGACCCACTGAAAATTCGATCCCAGCACGTCACGTAACAATTCTAAAGGAAGTATTTCAAGTCATTTGCCAAACTGTCAGATTTCTACCCCAACAGAGGTGTTACCGTAGACCTTAGCCAGAGTATCTGCTCTGCATCGTTAATAGGATTATTCCAAGATTGCTGTCTTTAGCGTGCCTGTAAAGAATGTTTCAGGATCAAGGGAGCCCAAGCTGCCCTTACAACCCCCAAAGCATGAAACCTCCTAAAACAGTAAAGAAATGCATTTATGCCAAGTGTTGGAATTTTGAAACTAGAACGCCATTTGACTCACTGGTTCCCATGGAAGGAAAACATTATCAGCCCATAAGCCATTGAACCCGGCTACCCTCCAGCGCAACCTTGACAAAGTCACCTCGGTGGTCTAGGCCTCACTGTACACATCGCTGTGGACGGACTCCTGGGACCCATCCGGCCCTGACATTCCACCTGCCAGATTTACTGCGGATTTCTAGCCTGTGCTCGTTCTCCGTGAGCCACAAGCAGAAGGTGGGAAGTACACTGATGCTGGAGTGTGTCGGCCATTCAATCTCACCATTCTGCACAGTCCTGGGCCCAGATCACATGCATGAGACCCAGCTGCAGCACTACAGAGGTGCACACCCCCGTGGCACTTTTAAGAGAGTAACGAGCACCATTTCTAGAAAACCTACCCACCGGCTTGGTATACACACTCCTGGTCATGTGGTACATTTACCAAGATGACAAAGGAGAACTCTCACTGGTGGCTCCCATCCCAACCCATAAGCAAGTGAATCTTCCTTTGCAAAAAGTCAAGCAATGGTGAAAGTTCCAGAATCAAAAAGCCACCTTCCAAGACGGGCGGCTATTCCAGGCAACACCAGAGTCCTGCTTGAGCAAGGTGCTACACCCAGAACCGTCTAACAAATATTTACGCTATGCCACCCTAGTTCCAGGTGCTGACGCACCCACAAAGGGCAAGTCAGACAAGGCCACGCTCTCAGGGACCTTACAATCTACAGGGGTGGCAGGGAGACAATAAATAAACCAATAAACAAGCGTAATACCACAGTGGTAAGTGTTATGCGGTGAATTACACTTGACGTGATCAACAGGGGTGGTTAATGAAAGTGGTCAGGAAAAAGACCTCGCAGAGAAGGTGGTCTCTTTAACCCAGATGGCAGGAAGGTGGTACCCAGGCCAAAGAAGCTGCCCGGTGTTGCCTGGGAAACCAGGAACAGGCACCTGAGGGCTGCAATCTCACGCCACGCGTGCCACGTCCCCTGACGCATCTCAGCCCCAGGCCTCCACCCTTGACAGGCTCGAAGCAAAGAAGCTGCAGGAAGGAGGCTTGAAGGAGGCTGTACCCTTTCTTCTCTCCAGGTCCTTCAAGCTGCAGGTGGGTCGGGCCTGAGGGCCCAGCAATGGGGAGAAGAGACAGGAGTTTTAACTCCCCTGTGAACTAAACTGTCCATAGCTGAAAGTGTCAAAAGGCTTAAGCATCAGTGTGGCAGGTGCACAGATCCGTCAGGAAGGAGGCCAGCAGGGTTGGAGCAGTGTCCCCGATGTCCCCAGCTGTGCCGGGCATTAACGCTGTGGCTTCTGCTCAAAGATGCTCCATCTGTCCTGGAGGAGTGGCCAGGCTCCTTCTCAACCCACTGGGGATGTTTCAGTATTTCCACAATGGGTTTAGTCGTACCCCGTGCTTACCAGCCAAAAATCAACCACTAGACGTATCCTCAGGAGACAGAGAAAGGGGATGCAAGGGAAAAAAATCACAGGTGGAGGCAGTGGTAGAGAAAAATAATTCACAGAGACTGTTTAACCAATGAGTGTACAGAAATTATATAGCGTCATACAGAGATATTCTGGCTACGGATAACACTTGCAAATAAAACCATCAGAGGCATCAAAAGCAGACCAAGTAAATGAAGGGACTTTTATTACGACTTCTACCATGTTGGTTGATACAAACAGAAACCTCCCCTCTGCTCAGTGTTCTGGAATAACCTAAATGGGAAAAGAATTTGAGAAAGAATAGATATATGTATACGTACGACTGAATCACTTTGCTGGACACCTGAAACTAACACAACATTGTTAACCAACTATACTCCGATATAAAATAAAATATTTTTTTAAAAAAAAGAAAAGAAAAGAAACATCTAGGGAAATGTTTAGCAGTCTTGGGAACATTTCGGGGGGAAGGTGGACATTCCAAATGCACTAATTCAATTATTCTTTATTTAACACACATCACATTATCATTAGATTTCTATTTCTACAAAAAGTGTGCAAGTTTATAGATAAAACAATTTTTGCACCAAAATGTTGAAAAAAACATTTAGTATTAGAGAATGTCAAGAAGATATGTAAGGAATAGGTTTCAGGAAGGATGAACTAAGAATAAACCAAGCTAAGACGTTGGTGCCCGACACAGGGCACTACAAAATACACCAAGGAGGAAAAGTGTAGGGTCGGCCCCCAGCATCTATTTACAACTATTCAAAAAATGATATATAGTCCCTGAGGCTTCATACAGACCTTTGTACTTTCTAATTACCTTTCAGAGGTAAACACCAAGTTTATAAGGTTAAGGGTAGAAGGTAACAGCTGGGAGAAGAGGAAAAGTCACCATAAAATAGCAGGGGGATTTTTTTGTCACCTATGGTGAAAAGCAATATTCATCATTACATAATGGTACTTCACTTCTCCAACTTCCTCAACTACCCCAAACAGAGCAGAGAACCAGGAGGAAGTTAAAAAAAAAAAAAACCCTCTAGATAACAAAAATAAATGTCACAAAGGTCACGCACGACAACTTATAGACTAACAGGAAAGTCCCCTGGGTCCTCGGGCAGAGCTATGTACTCTTGGACACTGTTCTAAAGGTTGTGACAATCTGTCTTGCAGTCAAATACAGCTTTGAAGCTGCTACATAGGGCAGAGGGGAGTGGAGTGGATATGGGCACACTGCAATGGGAGGAGGGGTAAGCTGGCACTGAAAGAGACGCACTGAAAAGCCGTAAACACAAGGCACACGTACTGAGCGAGGCATCACCAGGGGACCATCTGTCCCCAGAGTAAATGGCCGCACAGGCCACAGAAGCCCTTGAGGACAAGTGCACAAACAATAAAGGATGTTCAGTGGGGAAAGGGAAGGGGGAGGGGCAATCTGGGGGAGGGGTACGCTATTATTATGCTGAAAATAAACTACGAGAATATATTACACCACACAGGAACATAGCCAATATTTTACAGTAACTATAAACGGAGTATAACTTTTAATAATCGTGAATCACTATATTGTACACCTGTAACTTACATGATATTATACATCAACTGCACTTAAATTTTTAAAAATAATATTCGTAAGGAAAACCCTAGTCAACAGAGACATATCCCAAATCTACACTCACCACAGTTAATAGGAGAACAGTCAGAAACATGTTTCAGGGCTATGGGTAAATTAAAATCCCTTCCCAGTGACACAAGGTGGGTGAGGCCTCATCCCACCGACAACCTTGTGACTGGTGTCTAGTGGGGCTAAACACACGCGATAAACAAAGTAAGCTATGTTCCGTTTCACTTGAGATGCACCTGATTCCCTCTGCTACAGCCTGGAAGCGGCATCCCAGAACTCACCCATTTCCTGGGAGGAGGCGTCTCCTAAAAGGAGTGCATGCAGACCACAGTCATTTCCCCATGACCGTACAGCGCGTCCAGGCCAGAAACCCTACCTGCGTCAGCATTCTGATCTTTCATCTCCCTCTCTACGTTAAATCTGGGGGCAGATCCTTGGTGGATATGTGAGACTTCATTGTCAGCAGTCAGATTAAGAATGAAAGACACAAAGGTGGGAGTTCCCTGGTGGTCCAGCGGTTAGTTAGGGCTCCGCGCTTTCACTCATGGAGCCCAGGTTCAATGCTTGGTCTGGGAACTAAGTTCCCACAAGCTGAGCAACGAGGCCAAAAAAAAGACACAAAGACACCTCATAGTACTGGAGGATAAGACTATTTTTCCAGTAAAGTGGCAAGAACTGCAACAGAGTTTTGAGGAGAGAAACAAGTAACTAAAACAGGGTAAGTGACACTGAGCCCTCACACCTAATTTTGAAGTGCCTCCCTTGCCCCAGTCTAAATCCAAGTGCCCAGCATCGGTTAGAGCAATCAATTTCCACATATGACAGGGCTCAGGACACCCAGTTGATTTTGAAACTGAGCAGGCCTGGGGATCTGATGGAGTCAACCCCACAGGAGACTCTGGAATTCTCCAGGGAAGACAGTAACCATCCATCGGGGAGGGGGGCGGTCCATGGTAGACAGAATGATCTCCAACTGTCACAACAGATCAATTTGGACATGTCACATTTAGCACTTCTTCGAAGACCTTTCTGAATATGACGCAGTGCACAGACTGGGCGAATGGCGTTTTCTATGTGGTACCCTCAGGTGGGTCTGTACAGGGGGAATCAGACTCTCATCTACATTGAGAGGGGCAACAGGGCAATCAGAAACCAATCATAATTCAGTAAGAGGGCAAAAAAAAAATGCCCACATGACGGAGTGGAAAAGTTGAAAGCCACAAAAAGAGGGGAAATTTCCAGCAAAGCCGCTCACTTTCCCGGGGGATCTTCCTTAGCACCCACCTGTTACCCTCGCATCCTGGAACCTTCCATGCGCGGGAAGATAGCTCTACACCGCCCCCTAGCGCTGGCCGCCCCGCTTCTCAGGCTGAGCACCGCAAGGTGAGCGGTTCCTCCACCTCCACTTACTTCCGGCTGCCAACCCTCCCAAAGGCTAAACATAGACCAGTCCTCTGCACACAGATTAGGAAACCACCCGGCTATTTTTAGCATCATGCATCTTAGGAATGGAAATGGCTCAGCCTCTGCCGGCAACACAATGTGTGTGGCCTGGCTTCACGAACCCACTTCTCAGGAGCGTGGTGAATCGACCCCGGAAAGTGGCCAAAGGCCCCGGTGAAAGTTCTGGGCCTCGTTACAAAGCGATGATGGCACGTGGACCACAAGAAAGAATGACAAGGAAAGGACAATGACAAGTACACGTCGCGAAGGGACTCGGGAAGATGAGAGATGCCAGGACAGGCCTGATAAATAAGTCAGAGCATTAGGAGAAAGGACCTGGGATGGAACAAAAAGAAAAAAAAAAACAGAAACCAGGAGCCAGGGTTACGGTGCATGGCCATTTGGGGAAACTTGGTCCAGTAAGAAGCGATATTTTGAACTGGGCATTTATTTTACGTCATAAAGAACAGAGGTTGGTCTGATCCATCTCCTGCCAGGGTACAAGTGGCTGTGGCTTCTCTGATCCCCCCCTCGCCCCCCGCCCCGGCCCCGTGCCCCCGGCCCTCTGCAGTCCCCGTGATTGGAGGTGGATCCCTTTGATCAGCAGCTCAAGCAGCCTGCAGGTGCCTCGTCCCATCACATCACCAAGTCGTAAGAAGCAACCACAGTACTATCAGCTGATAAATGTGATGCCTTGTCTTGCTGCCCAAACACCGAGTACAGATAATGGCTACAAAGGTCCCAGGAATCCTTATTTTCTCTCTTTTTGGACTCTAGAACTTGCTGTGCTTTCTTAAAGGTGAACACGCTGGAGAGTTTCAATCCAAACTTGAAGCTCTGAGACACCCCCCCAAAACCGACAAAAAGTTGCTTGTGACTTAAAAAACACAGTACAGGGCATTCTGATCTCCTAGGCATGCTGCTCATGTTCGTTTCGCACGGTTCATGAAGTGACAGCCTTCTTGCATTCTGAACAGATGGCATACAAAGCAGTAAAAACATGTACATTTCTTTTCAAATAACACCAAGAGCCGCCACTTGTAAACAGGGTGTTTAATATTCTAATTTTAGACAGCCTGCATTGACATTGTGGTTTCATGCGCAGTATAAAATTTCTATTTACAAAGTAGTCTCAAAAATGACTTCATAATGTTAGATCAAGAGCAAAAGGGTTTAGAAATTGAATGATGTAAATCATATGGGGTTCAGAGGCTAAGCAAATTACACACCCTGAAGCAGCCCTGGCTTTATGAAAGGAGCCTTTCTCCGGCTCTGTGCGATCCCAGCCCAAGGGAACTTGCATCTGAGAGTTTTCTAAACATTTCAGGTACACTTGAAAGGTGAAAGTAATTCTCATTTCCTATGCAGGATTAAGTCGTTTCCAGCACACACAAAATAGCAGTCACTCACCATCGCATATAAAAACACACCACCAGAACGGTAAGGGCTTCAGCAGTACAAAGGCACATTTAAAAAAAAAAAAAAAAAAAAAGAGCACAAGAGAAATACATTTTTTTAATTCCCCCCTGCACACGTCCACGGGGCCCCTCGACCTCTTGGCTTGCTATCTACTTACTGATTAATTGATGCCTTTCCACCGCGAGCGCTTCAATTAATGCGGCTGACACACGTCCTGGGACACCCCTCCCCAGGGCAAAAAGCTCGAAGGAGAGCTAAACATGCCAGGACGCGTTCGTGTCGGACTCGGGTCTAGAGGCAGTTCTCGAACTTAGGACTCCGGCGACGAGAGGTCTTGCGAGCGCGCTGGCCCTGACGCCCCCCAGGGCTCCCAGCATGTCCGCGCTGAGGCGGCGCCTGCGGGGACACTCAGGCTGCCCCGCTGGAGCCCGGCGGCCGCTGCCTCAGCCGCAGGCTGCGCGGAAGCTCCGCGAACGCGGCGCGCGGGCCGGGGTGCGTCCCGCCCGGGAGCGCCGGGCGGCGCGGGCGGCGCAGCAGGGGACGGAGCGGGGGCACTCACCGTTCTGCTCCTTGGTGCTAGCGAGCTGGAGCTTGCTGCTCAGGCTGGACTCAGCCCGGGTCCCGGGTCTCTGGCCGGCCAGGGCGGATGTCAGCAGCAGGAGCACGAAGAGGAGCATTGGGCTGAGCGGGCGGGCGCGCGGGCGGCGGGCACTGGGGCGGCGGGGCTGCGGGCCGGGCTCAGCGCCGCCGAGCCCCGCGGGCTCCTTCCCACATCCTCCCATCCAAGGCTTTCTCCGAGGGCCCTCTTCGGCGTCTCCAGTTTGCGCCGAGGATCAAAGCAGAACCTGGACCTGAACCAGTTCCCCGAGGTCTGAACAGATCCTGCGCCGCGCCGCGGCGGCAGGGGGGGGGGGGATGGGGGCGAAGGCGAGGGGGAGGGGGGGACGCGGGGGCCGCGCGCGCCGCCGAGTCCCCGGCCAGGGCCCCGAGCACCTGTCAGCCGGCCGACGGCCCGGCGGCGGGTCGGGGGTCGCGCGGGGCCGCGCGGGGCCGGCCTGTAGCCCGCGGGGCGGCCGGCACCTTCCGATCGATCACAGAGCTGCCGGTCGGGGCGCTCTCCGGGCGCCGCGGCCGCCCCGCCCCCAGCCCGAGGGGGAGGGGAGGCCCAGGCGCGGGAGCGGCGCCGGGGCCGGGGGGGTCCCGAGCGGGGCCGGGGTCCCGGCCGAGGCCGCCCCGGGCCGGGCGCACGGAGGCCGCGGGACGCGCTGCCCGGCTGGCGCGCGGCGCGGATCGAGCACCTGGAGGCGGTCCCGCGCGCCCGCCCCGCGCAGCGCTGGAGGTCGGGCAGGGGTCGCGCAGGGGCTGCTCGAGAGTCCCCTTCCCCGCGCTCGGGTGGCGCGGCGAGCGGGCCCCAGGCGCGGAGCAGGCCGGCGCGGACCTCGCGTGTCCCCTCCCCTTCCCGACCTTCCCGGCGCCGCGGGGGGTGGCCGGGGTCCCGCGCGCCCGGGCGGTCCGGCAGGTGCCGGCGCGCGCGCGGGGTGCCGCGGGGCCCCGGCGGGGGGATGCGGCCCGGGCTCCCCGGGCGCCACGCGACGAGCCGGCTGGGCGCGGCGGGCGCTGCCGGAGCCGGGGGACGAGGGAAGAACTTCCTGCGCCTCCCCGCCTCCCCGCGGCCCTCCCCCTCCGGGCCGGGGCTCCTCGTTCCTTCCCGAGGGCATCCCCATCCCCAGGCCCGGCTGGGACCCTCGGCCAGGCTTTCTGCGTCCGAGGAAGGAGGGAAGCCGGAACGCAGGGAGGTCTTTGCCTCCAGCTTCCAGCCCTCTGAAGCAGGGAGTGGAAAAAAGTAAAAGTAAAGACAAATGGCCGGGATAAGAACACCATTTATTCCTTTAACAAACACTGTAGGGACCGAATGCCTCCTGAGTCCGGGCACTGTTCTAGGGCTGCAGACATGAAACCAAGCAAAAGTCTCTGCCCTCGTGAAACCTGCCTCAAATTAGGTGTCAAGCAAGTGCCAGGGCAGGCAAAGCACAAAGTGCGCCCACCTCCTGTCAAAGAGCCAAGGCGAACGACAGGACCAGGTAAGGCCGGGGGAAGGATGGAGCCCCAGGGGGTGAGCTGAAATACAGGCAGACTTTCAGGGCTCCTGCCAAGGGAGCCAGCCGCCCTTCCCAGCCCGGCTAGGCCCTTGGTGAGTACGGAGGGGACCCGCCCTGGGAAAGGTCCAGGGACGCTCGGGCGGGGACGCCCCCACCGTGGACCCAACTAGGGGCGGAGCCTTCCCCCTGAACGTGGCAAGCCCCCTTCCTCTGCTCGGATGCCCACCGAGCCCAGCCAAGTTGACCTCTCTGCTTGTAACATCCTAGTTCTCTTCTCTTTTTTCCCCTCTTAAAATTCTCCGTGGCTCAACTCCCCTTTGAGGCCTTTGCTCACCTCTCCCATGGGTTCATTCTTGCTGCTTCACCACTTCTGTCTTCAGAGGGCAGGATGTTAAGGCCGATAAGGAAAGCCCAGTCTCTGACCATGAAGACGCCGCAGTTTAGCAGACACAGGCCTTGATAGTGTCTTCACTTGAGCAGCCCCTCAAGGCCAGTGTGAATCCATATTTGCGCAGGAAATATGTTCTAAACGTGGTCTGTAGATCTGGGGGAGAGTTCCCAGTTTTAATAGCTTAAGGAGACTCGTTATGTAAAAGACATGCTTTATGAACACACTCTAATCTATTTGTCTTGAAACTAATCGCTCCCCGGTTTTTCGAATTCGGTACTTTTAATTTCCTAATCAGGATTTTTCTAAATGTCGCTGTTATATGTCTATATCGTTGAGTTTGATGACCACCCACATAGAGTGTGTGTATGTGTGTGTGTGCAGATTTAATCCATTTGCTCTCACGAGGTTATAAAGGTGATGACTACCCTTTCTTTTGTATCGTTTCATATTGGCTAGAAGAGTGCCTGGCCCAGGGAGCTCATAAAGAAACACTCGTGACTGACTGGCAGGTTTCTTGACTGGAGTCACTTACATTCGCCCTGGAATTTCAGCATGGAGGTTGTATTTGAAAAGTTACACACGATCTAGAATAATCCTCCACCTCTGCGTTTCACCTCATCCATAGTCTGCAGATTGCTTTGGCACTGGCCTTATAAATAAAGCCAGCCAGGTGCCCCTGCAGGACTCCGGACCAAATCCGCCCACATCGCTATTGCCTGGGTTCCCTTCCGTGGCCTTGCACTAGTGTCTCTTGAACTGCTCTTGCCCTTGGCAAGGTTGATTATTTTAACACTGGATCATCCTCTGCTCCATTCTGCTTATAAACCCTTCCTAGGAAAGTAGGATCCTTGCATCGAAAGTAAATTTTATATAACCTGGAGTCTGCAGTTACTAAACAATAGATTCTGAATGAATATGGCTTTGTTTTGGCCTAAAGCATTTTCCTTGAGGAAAGGCATCTGTTCCGCCCACCAGGAGAAAATAATTGGGAACATTCTTTGTGGTTTTCGTGTTTTCTTAAAGCTTCAGCAGGCGTGCCCACTCCGGCTGAATATATGTAGTGTGCCACCTACAAATTCCTGATGAGGAACATGCCGGAAGGTACTCGGTTCTTAGCAATGATCATTTTTGGGGGAAGGGAGGGTGGATGTCGCTACTAACTTTTTTTTGAAATGAAATAAGACTTAAAGCCAACTATCCATTCAACTAATCACTTAACACTCAGGAGGGCAGGAACCATGGGGCCGTATATTTTGCCCAGAAAATCAAATATTACAAGTTTTCTTGCTCTTCTTCTGATTCGGTCCTAACACACACACGCACACACACACACACACACATACACACACACACACAGGGACACATGCAAAACAATTTTGACTTTTCCCAGAACTTTTCAGTATTTTAGTGGCAGATGACTGAGCAGGAGTTTCTGAAGTTCAGAGCGCTATGAACCGAAGTGTCCACTACTTTCTAGAATGACTAACTAGCAACCTAAGTGTCCACTACTTTCTAGAATGACTAACTAGCAATACTTCTTTTTTCTTTTTTTTAAATAAATTTATTTATTTATTTTTGGCCGCATTGGGTCTTCGTTGCTGCACGCGGGCTTCTCATTGCAGTGGCTTCTCTTGTTGTGGAGCATGGGCTCTAGGTGCACAGGCTTCAGTCGCTGTGGCTCGCGGGCTCGGTAGTTGTGGCGCGTGGGCTTAGTTGCTCCGTGGTATGTGGGATCTTCCCGGACCAGAGCTCGAACCCATGTCCCCTGCATTGGCAGGTGGATTCTTAACCACTGCGCCACCAGGGAAGTCCAGCAACACTTCTATACACATTTAAATGAGGCTGAGAGCTGGGGGTGTCATTAGTAAGCAAAGTGAATGCCCACAGATCACAGCAGGAATAAAGACTGTTCTGGGGGAAAGAAGAAGTGCAGTAAAATCTCTCTCAGAATCATGCTTTTCTTTCTCCACTCTCTCCAATTACCCCGAGAAACACATGACCTCGCTCTCTTCAGAGATCTCAGGATATATTAATACTGTGTTTTTCCACCCTAAAAACAGAAAATACACTTTTCCTTATATTTTGTTTATCTAGATCGGTCACCCCTTACCTCCCCGTGTGCAGCTGGAATCAGAAAGGCTTGCTTGCCGAGGCAAACGGTAGAGGCTTGTGTGGGGGCCCCGCTCTCAGAGGAGCAGATGTACTTTCTCATTGTGGCCTTTTGAGGGAGGGGAGTCCAGAGGTGAGAAGCTAAAGGTGTGTGACCCAGAGAAACGGGAGATAAGGACAGGCCTTGAGGTGGCTTTGCCCATTGAACTCAAGCTGCTGTTTCCTTCTGGATATCACGGTTGAGTATGCAAAGGTTTTTTTGTCAGAATCTCATAAGTGCTTGTCTGACTCAGAACCCAGAGCGAGTAAGGAGCCAGAAACAGCCCCAAAGAAAGAGGAACCCTGGCCAACTCAGAGCCACCACATCGAAAGATTGTTTCACCGGGAGACGGGAGACCCCGGACTTAGGCTGGCTTCACTACTAACAAACAGCACAACCTTGATCTAGAATCCTCTCTGCCCCTTTTCCTTACAGGAGACACTTACAGTGGAGTCTGTCTCCATCCTCTTACTGCTTTAGAATTCTTCCGTTCTCTAAGCTACGACAGGTAGTGATGTCAATTCTTTTTCAACTTAATTGTGCTTCTGTGATGATACGGGACTAGCACCAGTTTCCTGGCCTTAACTCAGAGGTGCCTGGAGGCTGGCAAGAGAGGACGAGCAGGTGCTTCTCCCCAGGTCCATCCCATCCTGGTAGTTCTCTTTTACCTGTTATGATCCTGGTTGGGAAAGAGAAATTCTACCGATAACCAAAAAGAAGGGGAGAAAAAAGAGTTTGGAAATCACTGACTAAGGCAAGTGTCAGGAATTGTATTGAATTCAGGAAAACAATAAATTATGTGTGGATAGCCACCTTTTAATGTTTAATATCTGTGTGGTATCATCAAAAGATTCCAAGTGTGGTTCCGAGGTAAAGAAAAATAGTACAGTACATAAGTGAGCTGTAAATCATAAGGAAATTCTGTCGTCATTAGCCAAGCACGGACATCCGATCTGCTATTCCACAGAGTCCCACGGGGGGCATCCGGAACAATCCTGAGATCGGGGCACCCCCTGAAAATTCGGAAAACCACCAAACACTGTTTGATCATATCCCGTAGTCAATAAATGTCATTTTTCTCTCCCCCGAAATCATGTGTAGGCTATGCAGGCTTCTGTCCACGTGGTGACAAATTGTAGTAAAAAACTCAAGACACGACCACGGATCTTCCTTTCTCAGACAGTGAGCCCCTTCTTTCAGAGGTCATGAGAGAAGGACCCTCTCACTTTGTGATCATTGTTTCAAGGGCAGTCTTTCCTTGGCTGTCAGCCTTTGTAAAAGGGGCCCAGAGCCTCAGTATGCAACTTCACGAATGTGAAAAGAGTGCTGTTTGTTAGCAGGCAGGGAAAGAGAGCTTAACTCATCTCACATCAAGGTTCCCTCAATTGCTTTTGAAGTTCAGGATAGTTCAAAGATTTGTCATAACCCTTTTCTACTGTGATTACTAATCTCAGCCGTCTGTCATCTTTATGGTCAGAAAAGTGCCTGCTCTCTTCTCTCCTAAAACAGCCCTGTGACATCCTAAGGCATCGTTTTATTTTCCCAAATTTTATTTCTATGGGCACAGTTGGCTTTGATGCTTTCCCCATCTTCCCGGACCACAGTCTCTCCTTGCTCATTGTCTGGATTACCTTTTACTGGTCCTTCATGATATTAGGAGGGTAAAAAGCATGTCTTTCCCTGCAGATTGCTAGTTAAACAGAAGGCAACCAGGGAAAGTAAAAGTGAGGAGAGAATCATTCAGATTCAGATTTACTTTGTGAAGCACCTGTCATGTCCCAGGAACTGTTAGATACCTCGAAATATATTTTCTCATTTCATCTTCCCACCAATCCTTTGAGGAAAGCCGGAGTTTCCCCCATGTTACTGCAGAGAGTTGGAGAATTCATGGATAATTTGCCTGGGGTGACACTACCGGTGACAGGTACATGTCACCTTTGTCTCCCGACTCCCCTTAGACTCCAGTGCGTTTCATTCGACACTTTGAGGCCCTGGATTTTGGAGCAAAGCGTTCCCACGTGAAGCTTTTGCATGTGTCCCAAAGTTTTCTTCATGATGACTACCCTCCCCATCTTTGATCTGGGGTAGACCTTGGCATACATAGACAAACTTTCGCACGTGTTCAAGAGCACAGCGCCGAGACAGCTAGCATCTTTCTGGAACAGCCTAAATAAAAGATGTGAGCCAGACTGAATCTGGGTCCCTGGAGGTAGGGTGGTGACTAAGGCATTGGAAAGCTGGCCTGGGGTCGAAGCCCACCCAAGGCGTGGGCCAGCAGGAGCATCCTGTTTACCCTGGCCAAGTTAGTCATCCAGGGAATGCCTCAGCCTGCACCATCTGTGGGCAGTTATGTCAAAGAATCTATCTCCTTGTCTTTGAGGACAAAGGGGAAGGAGTTCTCATTCCTCTCTTGCTGTTCATGATTGCTACCGAATTACAGCATGAGGGCTGGGAAGAAATACACTCTTTTCCCAGTTGTTCCCTTGGAAGAATCAATTTATGATGAACTCTAGGTGTTGGAGTCTAGGCTTCTTTCACGCCTACCATTCCTATGTGTATCTCTCCACGTGTTTCTAATTCAAAATTCCTGGTCTCCAGTGTTTTTTTAAAGCCCTATGGCAAGGCAAATTTGCATCTGCATTGATAATTTTATGAAGGTATTTTTAGATAGGCTGGAGTTATTCAAAGCCCAAAGGTAAGAACTAACCAGCGACCTGTTAAGCCCTCAGGCGAGCAAAAGTCTTCAAATGAAACTAATTCCTGAAATGAATTCCGTTTGTATCTGAAGGGATATATGAGTGGAAAAGACACTCATGTTATCAATTTTTGTCCCATCGGACAGTTAGTGTGGAAAAAAATTCATTCTTTCTTTTCTTTCTTGAATGACTTTTTAGACACACATAAAACCAAACAAAAATGTGAGCATCAGCCAATTATTCTAGCCACTCTTTTTCACACTTACTGAGGCAAATGATTATACTTTGGGTCTGTTAAAAAACACTATTTTAGGGCTTCCCTGGTGGCACAATGGTTGAGAGTCTGCCTGCTGATGCAGGGGACACGGGTTCGTGCCCCGGTCTGGGAAGATCCCACATGCTGTGGAGCGGTTGGGCCCGTGAGCCATGGCCGCTGAGCCTGCGTGTCCGGAGCCTGTGCTCCGCAATGGGAGAGGCCACAGCAGTGAGAGGCCCGCGTACCGCAAAAAAAAAAAAACACAAAAAACATAAAACAAAAAACAAAACACTATTTTAAGAATTCAGAGCACTTCCTAATACCTCTTTCTTCCTACCTAGATTTCTGTTTGAAGATGATTATCACTGTGTACACCCACGTTCAGCATTCTCAGCCCTGAAGGGGGAAGAAATGTCCCAGCTCTCAGAATCTGTGTGGTCTGGTACATGACTCGACTGTCACCTAGTCTGTGAAGTATAGTAGCCTATTTTCATTTTACATCTTGCAGAGCTGTTATCACATTACTACCTTTTTGATTGAAATGTCCACAATGAAGTACTCTACAATGGAGTTTCTACAAATGATGGATAAATTAATTAATGACAACTCTGTGCATAACTATTAATACAATCCCCATTTTAAAGATGAGAAACTGAGCCCCAGGAAGGCTTTGTAACTTGACCAGAGTCACATGTTTGTGAGTAGCAAAACCAAGCAGGACCCTGCGGGGCTACTGGTCTCGGAAGCCTTTCCGTCCCCCATTTCTTGTTTGTAGGTAGCAGGCTCCAGCGTCCATGGCCTTCCCATGGAGGTTCAAACAGTTGCTAATCAGGGAAGGGAGGGGATGCAGAGACAAAGGAAGATCAGTCAAGAAACAATGGTGCAGCCTTGGGGCAGGGTCCCGGTTCCCTCTCCAGGGATGCACAGAACAATGTCTTTGAGTTGTTTACAGAACTAAAACCCCCATCAAATGGAAGATGAAGCATTCTTCATTCTAGAAGACAGGAAGCACAGAAGCTCATCAGGAGACCTCCTGAGGCTGGATTAAAGGAGCACAGGCCCTGCACACACCCTGGTTCTTATCAGCAACCCCACCCTGGAGCCATTGCTATAAAACTCCTCACCAAATCCTCCCGGGTTGGGACACACAGTTTTCAAAGGCAGGAACCTGCTGTGTCCCCCTTTGCCTGGAAAAGTATTAAAGCTCTTCTTTTCTACTTCACCCAGCTGTGTCTCCAAGATTCCATTCAGCACCGGTGCACAGAGGCGGAGTTTTCTGCATCAGTATTGAAGCCAGAATTGGAATGCGGGTACTTGGTTCCGGTGCTGGCACTTTAAACCATCACGTTTTCATTCCTCCATGAGTGTCTCCAAAAAGACATTTCAGACTTATGAAATGTACATTTATATTAAGCACTTGGTGTTTATTTTATGACTCCACACCGTTTTAGTCATAAATATGTAACTTAAAAATTCTACTGCCAACAACAAACATACATCATTTTGATTCTGGGCTCACATCAAAAGGACAGTGCCCCAAGCCTACAGGAACTAGGCACTCAGTCAATGAAACCATCACGGTGTCTTAGATGGAATACCCTTTTTAGTGGCTATAGAAATGTTGAATCTTCTGAAACCATCCAAAGGGAAAAGGGTCAGTTGCCCTGATTCTTAGCGAGAAGACTTTTTGCCATAAAATCTCCATTACTGTGTTCCTGGGTCTGACAACCTGTGATGAAGGATTTCAGAAACTGATTTGAAGGATTATTATTTGATAAGTGCAGTATGTTAAGTATTGGGATTCAATTTGTATTCAAATCAGTTTCTGAAGGACAGAAGTAGGAAAAAGCAAAGGCAGTGATGTGACTAACTTGTTTCTGGGGAAAGGTGAACGTTCTAAGTAGGAGACAAGAGTTTCTGTTACCGCTAACCTTGAGATCATCATGGACTTGACCAAGACGGCAGTCTTGTCGGGAGATTTGATGCATGCATGCTGCTGGACCCAAGAAGCTACAAGGTAACTAAAAGGCATTATTGTTGCCCTCAATGAGTTCCCCCTGATTTGGGGGCATCCAATCATCTTCAAGTGTGTTTGTTTCCACCTGTGATGTGACCTGTCCTCTTGCATTATCTACAGTCTGCAGAAAGCCCTGCAGACTGCACTCTGCCTGGTCCACTCTTAATGTTCCCAAAAGCTGTCCTCAGGTTACCAGCTTCATCTGTTTAAACACAAAGCTGATCACAGCCTGATCCCTGCTCTAAAAGTCTGAGCCTCCCCCTTGACTGCAGGAGAAAAAAAAACGTTCCCCTTGGGTGTGATCTTCTCTTCCTTACCCACTGGGTCTCACACTCCCCATGCACCACAGTTCCTGTACTCACACTTGCTGGTCTTTGCTTCTTTTCTTATGCTCACTCCACAGTTATAGATAGCTCAATCTGGGACTTCTTCTATTCTGTTTTACTATTCTTATCAGCTTCTTTTTTCCCAATACTTAACATACTGCACTTATCAAATAATAATCTCTAACTCTACTCTGTGCCAGGCACCATTCTAAAGATTTCATGTATACTCACATCTTCATTCTCACTGCAAACATACAAGGTGGGTGTATTACTTTTTAATTTATTTTATTGAAGTATAGTTGACTTTCAGTGTTCCGTGAGTTTCTGCTGTACAGCAAAGTGACTCAGTTATACACATGTATACATTCTTTTTCATATTCTTTTCCATGATGGTTTATCACAGGATATTGAATATAGTTCCCTATGCTATACAGTAGGACTTGGTTGTTTATCCATTCTCTATATAATAGTTTGCATCTGCTAACCCCAAACTCCCAATCCATCACCCCCCCAACCTCCTCCTCCTTGGCTACCACAAGTCTGTTCTCTATGTCCGTGAGTCTGTTTCATATATAAGTTCATCTGTGTCATATTTTAGATTCCACGTATAAGTGATACCACATGGTATTTGTCTTTCTCTGTCTGAGATGGGTGTACTCAATAGGATTTACAGAGAAGTAGAGTAAGAACCGAGAGGCCAAACAATTTACCTAAGACCACTCAGGCTGTAGGTGGCAGAGCCAGGTCTTGAACTTGGTAAGTCTAATTCTCGAGTCCCTGCTTTTGACCATCACTCTGCCTCTAACAGAAGGTGTCCAACCAGTACAGGAGGCCATGTAGATGCCCAGTCACCATCTAAGCATTGAAGTCAGAGGTACAAGCTAGCATCTTTTTTTTTTTCTCTCCAAAAGGCTGTTATTAATTCAGTGGAGGATTTTATCATTAATGGTGTCTTAAAATAAAGATAACATTAAGTAATTTTTTTGGCTGAATAAAGAAGTCTTTCCCTAACTTCTCTCCTTTTCTCACCATCACTGAGTCATCACCAGGGTAAGTCTCATCCTTCCAAAAACTTTCTAGGACAAATCCTTAGCCCCACTGCCGCCAAATTAATGATAATATCCTTTAGTTTTGCTGATGCACCCTCCCTGAAATTGACTGTAAATGCTTTGATGGCAGAAATCGTGCCTTCTCTCTCTTTCTTGTTTTCAATCTAACCACCCCTGGACCGCCTGCCCACCACAGCACTTAACTCTGCATGTGTGCACTTCCATGTTGAACACATCTTTTAATAGCTGGTGAGTGAAATTAACAAAAGTATGAAGTAGCCAAATGCAGTTACACCCATGATAAATCTTCATGGAAGAAAAATGAATGAGGAGCAGCTCCTTCTGACATAGTGACGGAGACTGGAGCCATGTGGAGTTCATTTTCTTGCTTGGCTGTCAGTCAGAGTTGCGGAGCTTGTAAACGGAAGAGCTAAATTATGGAAAACAGGAGTCAAAATGTACAAATCTCTAGGCTCACACCTAAGTGAAAATTATTCATATAATTTTATTTATTTGATGAGCTGAAAGAAGACCAGGTGAGCACTTTCCAAAATGGAAGCAATGCAGAATCTGTCTTTTCAGAAGTCCTATGGTAATACTCATTCCAATATTACAAGGTTATTTCTAAAGCCTGGCAAACAGCCCAATTCATATTGCCTGTATGGTTTAAATAGAGTTATGATAGAAAAATCTTATGTAACAGATGGTTCACAAGACTCTAATAGCCAATCTGTTATAGCCAAGATGTCATCATTTTGAAAAAATAACTTCTATGAAAGTATCTTCTTCATATTTTGAAAGTATGATGTCAAATGAAATCTTTTGTTTTTTTAATTTTAGATTTTAAATTTGTGTGTTACAATTTAAAACATGTATGTGTGTGAAAGCATGTGGTTTTGAAATAATAATTGCTGACTGTTGCTGCCTGGAGAGAAGAAATTTCAAGAGCCACCGAGCTAAAATGGGAAATGAAGGGTCGCTGTTTATGAAGATTCATATGTAAAGTAATTTAATGAAATGACAATTCACTTTGCATCTCCTGTGCTTTGGGCAGTTAATTTTACTGTGAAATATTAGACTTCAGCTCTGAGTTAATATCTTACAAAATAAAGAAACTGACGTGGACTGAGCCAAACGTGCCACTTCATGATTTTTTGTCTTATCTGGCACCAATTCATTACTTTAAAAACAACATATAGGGAACTATACTCAATATTTTTAACACCTATAAGGAAAAGAATCTGAAAACGGATATATGTGTGTGTGTGTGTGTGTGTGTGTGTATAACTGAATCACTTTGCTGTATACCTGAAATTAACACAACATTTTAAATCAACTATATTTCAATAAAAAAACAATTTTTTAAAAAAACATATGCTGAGATTTTATTCTTAGAAATAAATTAATTCATAACACAGTAATGAAAAAAACTTCCTTAATGAGCTTAGGTAAAATATAATTACTCTCATGATGCTTTAAGTTCATGAAAATTGATTCTATTTATTGTGACCTAAAAATACTGTTTATAAATGGAGTATCGTCTATAAAAAAAATTGAATCACTGTGTTGTACACCTGAAACTAATGTAACATTGTAAATCAACTATAGTTCAATAAAAATAAATAAATAAAAATGCTTTCTATGATACTTTCCTTGTTCCTTTCACCACAGATGCTGAAATGATGCATTTGCAGCTGACATGGTATGGAGTTTCCAAGCACTGCCTCATGTAAATGTCCCTCGTGAAGTTGATCAGGCACAAAACTTCACAGGAGAAAGGTAGCATATATTTCTGAAACTAGGAATGAGCTTTCATTAGTAATTTAATTTTGAAAGAGTTTAAAATGTTTTACAATATACCAAATGTTGATGCAGGATATTAATTTATTGTAGGACATCATGTTACGATGAGAAGTACACACAATTGGAAGTTCTGTGTTCTACCACAGTTAGATCTGTGACTTTAACAGCAAGGAAAAGTTAACTTGTCTGGTCCTTAGTTTCTACAACTACAAAAATGAAAGTTTATCTGGTTGATTTCAAGATTCTGTTTCCAACAATTTCTGATTCAATATACACTTAGTTTCTTTTTTACTGGAAAAAATATCTTTTCTCATAGTCTTTCTTGTGTGGAAACAATTACATCTTAAAGGATCTCCTTTATTTTTCTTTAAAGGGAAACAACCTGTGTCCAGAAAGCTCCTACTTAGCTGGACATCACATCAGAGCAGTCATGGTTTCTTAGAGATCTGCCTGCCTTGACCTTAAAGACTTTTCTGACCAGAGGCAGTATATAGATCACTCTAAAAATTTTTAAATGTTTAAAACAACAGAAAAACAAACAAAATATTACTGGGTTGGGGGGGGGAGAATGTGCAATCTAAAAAAAAGAAGAAAGGAAAAAAAAAAACTCCCAAGGGAGAAAGATAAGGATCCTATAATCAAAATTTCCATGTGTTTAGAAAAAACTATTATTCAAATTATTCTTCAAGTGTTTAACAGTTTAGGATTTTTATTCTGCCTTTTGGTCATTATCTTTTCATATGAATATGAGTTACAAAGTGACAGTAGCCAATTTCCGCTTTGGCTTCTGCTGGTGGTTCTGCAGTGGCAAGCCTGTGATGTTTGAACTCCATGGAGCAATATAAAAGGATATTGTTTGATGGCTCTGTCTTCTATACATATGCAAATTGTGTTTGCATTAATATTAATATTGTCTAGATACAAAAGGAAACATTTCCTTTATCATTATATCATAATAATGAATATTAATATCTTCTAGACTTCAATGTAAATTAAAAACACTACAGTTATTAAAACTTATCTCCCGACATTCTGCTATGGATTTGTTCTTTGCCTTCCTCTGAATCTAATATCGTGTGGTTATTCACATCGAAAACACCAGGAGGCACATACAGGAGACTCTGTATCTGTTACTATGGTGACTCTTGGACATATTTTGAAAGAAAAAGCAACCATTATTATGCATAAATTTAAATACTACTGTCCACCTTTTTTAGAATTGCTGTTGGAAATTAGACATCGCATTTCAAAAATTGTTTAAAGTCGTATGCTTCCTATCTTTCTTCTCAAGGAAAATATAGCTAGTTGGAACAACACAAACAAATAGCTGAGTTTTTAAGGAGAGTAACCTACAACTTTTGTTCTCCTCTAAAGATGCTGACACATTATTCTGTACGTAGGCTCTAGAGACAGTCTGATCTGGCTCAAATCATAGCTCTGTCACTTATTGGATGTTTATTTCCCTCTGTAACATAAAAGGAACCATAAAGAGGAATTGGAATGCATTATGGATAAATCTGATTTGAATATGCAGACCAAAATCACTTTTAGGGTGAACGGACAGAGAAATAAATGTACAATATCTTATAGTATTTACTGATTTAAAGTGCCATGATTAGCATCTTCGAGACTCTTTTGCAGATCATGCATCATAATACTGTAATTGATACAGGTGTATTCTAAAGTTGTATTTTCAGTATTTTATTTTCACCTTTTTCCAAAAAAGTATTGACTATGAGTATCGGGCACTGTGCTAGGTCCTGGGAGACAATTGACAGTAGCCAGGATGAAGCCCTGAGAATCTCTAATACGTAGACTCTGGGTCGAGAAGAACAATTGAGAAAAGGGGTCTAAGAAGAGCCAGGCTTGTTATGTGTAACAAACACAAGACATGTCAGGAGAGCTGGGGAAAGAGTACACGTTCAGTTGTTAGAGGTAAGGAATGTGGTTACTGGGTAGCAACTGTGGGAACTATTAGATAAAGAGCACATTGGATTTGGGACCATAGAAGTTATTGCTGATCTTGACAAGAGCCGTTTTAGTGGTAAGGCAATGACAGTAGCTAGAATGGGATGAGTGGAAGATTTAATTGCAGATTGGTTTTTAATTTAAATAATCCATTGTATTATCATTTATATACAATTAATTTGTGCATTTTAAGTGTACACTTTGGTAAGGTTTGCCCCACGTAGACACTGATAGGGAACTGATGGGATGACCATGTGAAGACACAGCAAGAAGGCAGCCACGTGTAAGCCAAGGAGAGAGTCCTCGAAGAAGTCAAGAATGCTCCCGCCTTGATCTTGGACTTCTAACCACCAGAACTGTGAGAACATAAACCTCTCTTGTCCAAGCCACCCAGGCTATGGTACTTTGGGCTCTTTGCTGGGGCTATGGCAGCCCTAGCAAACGAACACAAGTGTCTGCTCCCCACCACCTTGGGCAACTTGTCTTCTTATTAAATGATGAGAGTTCTCTCTATATTCAAGATACGTCTTTGTCAGATATGTCTTTTGTCTTTTCTCATATTAATTGAGAACATTTTCTCCCACTCCATGGTTAGCCTTCTTAGGTGCTTAATGGTATCTTTCAAAAAGAAAATATTTTAATTTAGATAGAATCCGAGTTATCGTGTTTATTTCAGGGTTTGTGAAGTTTCTTATATCCTACCTAAGAAATCTTTACCTACTCAAATTTATACGATTTTCTCCTATGTTTTCTTCTGGAATTTTTATAGTTTTTGTCCATGATCCATTTCAAGTTAACATTTGGGTATGGAGGAAAGTGAAAAAAATTACATTTTTCCCCATTATGCATATCTAATTGTTCCAAGACTCTTTGTTGCCAAGATTTTACTTTTCCCAATGAATTAATTTGGCACCTTGGTTGATAATCAGTTGAGCACATTTATGGGTCCACATCTGAACACTTCGTTCAGTTCTCTAGATCTGTATTTCTCTTTTTCTGCCAATTCTGTGCCTTCTGAACTATTGTAGCTTTAGAGTAAGCCTTGAAATCAAGCAATATGAGTCCTCCAGGTTGGTTCTTTTTTTTTTTTTAATTGCTTTGACTATAGATAATTTGAATCAGTTTGTCAACTTCTACCCAAAAATCCTGCTGGAATTTTTATTAAGATTACTTTAAATCTATAGATAAATTTAGGGAGAATTGACCTCCTAATAATATCAAGGCTCTCAGTCTGTGAACATATTCTGACCCATATCCCTCATTTATTTAGGTCTTCAGTTACTCTCAGCAATGTTTGGTAGTTTTCAGTAGACACATTTTGTACATAATTTGTGAAATTCACAACATAAACTTTTCTTGTTTTTAAACCATATTATAAGTGGAATTGTATCTTTTTACTTCTTTTTCCAGTTGTGTGTTCCTAGTGAATAGAAATAATATCAATTTTTGTATTAATATATTGATCTCATTGATCTGCCTAAATTCACTTACTAATTCGAATAGATCTTTTGTGGATTCCTTATAATTTTCTACATACACAATCATGTCATCTTATTATGGGTTGAAAGTCTCCCCTCAAGTCTCCCCTCAAATGACATGTTGCAGTTCTAATGCCCAGTACATGTGAATGTGGCCTTATTTTTAAAATAGGTCTTTGCAGATTTAATTGTCATAAGATGAGGTCATTAGGATGGACCTTAATCCAAAAGGATTGATGTCTTTATAGGAAGATGGCTGAGTGCAGACACAGATGCACAAAGAGAGCACCCTGTGAAGATTAGGGCAGGTTATGGAGTTAAATAGCTACAAGGCAAGGAATATTAGGAATTGACAGCCTCACCAGAAGATGGGAAGAGACAGGGAAGGTCTTCCCTCTAGAAGTTTCAGAGGGATCATGGCCCTTCCAAAGCCTTGATTTTAGACTTCTAGCTCCCAGAAATTACTTAGTTGTGTTTAGCCACCTTGTTTGAGCTATTTATTATGGCAGCCCAAGGAAACTGCAAATACAGAGTTTTGTTTCTTTCTTTTGAACCTCTATGTCATTTATTTCTTCTTCCTGCTATGTTACAGTAGCTAGTATAACCAGTAAGATGTGGATTACAAGTGAGGAGAATGTGCATCCTTGCCTCCATCCTGATCCCAGAGAATTATGGATCTAGACTTTCACCTCACAGCTGATGTTGGCTGTGGGTTTTTATCAGGTTGAGAGAGTTTCCTTCTACTGGTAGTTTTCTTAGTTTCCTTGGTTATATTCAGTTTACTAATACTGGATTTATTAAAGATTTTTGTGTCTAGGGTCTGTAGTTTTCTTTATTTGGAATGTGTTGTTCTAGAGTTTGTATTGATGTAACACTGACCTCATAAAAGGTTTAACTGGGTAATTGTTCAAATTTGAAAAGACTCTATGTTTGCAGTTATTGGTTAAGGTGATTCATAGTGTCATTCAGATCTTCTATATCCTTACTGTTTTCTTTATTTTCTTTCTTTATTTATTTTTATCTAATTCTTCTAGTAAAAGCTCACTGTGTCTGGTTTACTAACATCCTACAAAACATCACCTCAGTCCAAAGGACCTTTCTCAAAGTAAAACAGGTGAGACAATGGGCATGTGATAATAGAATCCACTGATCTTATCGTATGTATACTGACCTAGATGCTCTTGGTCTGACAGAATGTTGGAATAGCCTCAGAGAAAAGTAAATAAGGTGCCAACTGAAAGATGATAACCTGTAGAGTTGAGGCTCTGACCTTCAGGATGTGATATATACCTTAGACCTATGGCCATTCTATGGAGCTGTGTCCCTGGTAGTGAAAATATATGGTTTCAGAATCAAGGGTAGAAGGAAGGGAGGTTCTAGTAAACTCGTGGTCTTCATCCTGGGCTTTGGGGGAGAGCAGCTACCAGAGGCAATATTGATGCTATGAAAGCATCACTCCCTTCTGGTCCTTTTGGGCTGACCATGCCCACATTCCAAGAGTAAAGGAAAGGAGTTTCCTGTATTCACTGGAGGAATTGAGTGGCATTCATCATCTTATGGAGATAAGATTGCTGTGTCCTAATGGAGCGTGAAGGACCGAGTCTGAATCTCAGAAGATAACTTCAGTGTTCTTCGTCACTCCCACAGCCCGCCCTAGCAGTGAGCGGGCAATCGCCCCATTTCACAAGGCATAATAACCAGAGGCTCCAACCTCGCAACAGGGAGGTTTGTGTTACTCCACTGGGAAAGCGAACTGGACCACCAGACGTGATGGCCATGCTCGAGCAGTATCTTGAGTGATGTGTTGAACCACTGAGCCCAAAAGATGCGGCAGGGACGATACCTCGTTCCACAAATCTTCCTACTAGAATCTTTCCATCGGAAGTGCTGATCAGACACCACCTTGAAGAAGCAGTTAGGGGAACGGATGAGCTGATCAAGGGCCATAAGTGAATCTGGATAGTACCCCATCCTCATCCCAGCCTTCCCAGGGCTGACTTCTGACTGCCGGCACATGCGCCTTTTGACTGAGTGCTTTCTTTTATTTTCTGTTTATATATAAAGTCTTTTTTGTTTTTGCCTAATGATAGTAGTTAAGTTATAAACCTAAAAAATAGATCTGCCATAACACCTGCCCACATCATAATCACTGCTGTGTTGTCATTGTGCTAACAATGGCTGATAGGCATGCTACTTATTGGATTATCCAGCATTGCAGTGCAAAGCAGACATGAGCACAGTGGCCATATGCAACATCAGTATTTGTATTTGTATTTGGAGGGAAGACAATTTCATTGTAAGAAAAGCAATCTATGATGTGGAATAAGAGACAAAATAGAATTTAGTGTGTAGAACAGACATATAATTTGGAACTGAACTCATGAAAAGCTAGTAGCTTCTGGAAGTCATTGTTTGAACTGGGGTCCGACACTTGCACAATGGTACCAGGTATGTGGATAGTTAACAGTGGAGTTGAACAAATAGGGTAGGCAACAAATAAGATACACTTGTAAACCAATTGGTCCATATATCATTTAACAAGTTCTGGTAACTAGCATTTTAAAAAGCAGGATTCTTTTATACACGATTCCAAAAATCTTGACAGTGTTTTGTTGGTGACCAGAACTGCACGGAGACCAGAAGTACTGAGGAATCAGCTCTCCATGGTTAGTTCTTAACCAGTCTCTAGTGGAAGCTGATGTATAAATATCCCAGCTCCTTTGTCCCTCAAGTGGATCAACACTGAGTTCAAGCCTCGTTGGCTGCTAGAATCCCCAAGAGATTAAGTTCCACTTACACAGTGGTAATCTGCTTGTAAAATATTCTTATTTGGTTTAACTTTCCTATTTCCCTATCGGTGCTCATTGAGATCACTTTTTAAACTTCAGCGTCTGGTCCCCGCAAGACCAAACAAGATGTATTTCCTCCTTCACATCAGGCTCTTTCTTGCCTTCATACTTTTGCTTACAATGTTTTCTTCACTTTTTCCTCCCTGGCTAATGTCCATGTACCTGTGAGGGCACAGCTCTAACACCATTTCCCTCTGGAAACCTGGAAACCTCCGTGCTGAGTTATGTGACTCTCCCCTGGGATCCTGGAATGGGTGAGCATCTCCGTGACTCCACTGACTGCACTGGGTTATGAGTGTTAATTCATAGGTGTTCACCATGGGCCCCCTCCCCAGATTCTTGAGACAGGAGTTGTGTCACAAAATCAGGCCCATTATGTTCATTAAACGTTTGCTAAAGAAATACATGCCTGTGCATCTGAGCATAACACAAAAATATAACATGCTTTAAAAACTGTATTTTGAGCAATGCCAGCCCTATTGGTTTTCATGACTGGTATCCTAAAAATTCTTTTGAGTACAAAAAAGTACTTTGGGATAGATGTTTGTTAAAAACAAAATTAGCTGTATTAATTATGGATATAGTTATATCAGAAGTGTAAATAAAAAAGTAAGTTATTGTGATATCATGAAGCTGCTAGCAAAGCATTTCTCGATGCCACATGTGACAAATTTGCAAATTGGAGCCATCCCCATGTAGCCAAAGCAAAAACTGTCAAGAACGGTTTTGATCAAATCGCCATAAGTTTTCAGCAATTGGTAGGCTCCACTCACACGAACAGGAGAAGACTAAAAATATGGGGTTTTTGGAAGTCCATGGCATCAAGTCAAATGCTAATAGGCTGAGCCCTGTGAATGTATCCACAATTGAACAGATTCCAAATAGGAAATGTATATCATTTGATCTGCATGTCCCTGTTTCCAGATGCACAGCAATGTACAGAAAACAACATTATTTAAGTTTTTGATGGTAAAAAGATTTTATTTAAAAATATATACTAATATACTCACGAAAACTCAAACACATTTTCTTTTTAAGTGTTAAGTAAAGAATTATTATTGCTCATTAGGCATGTATTAAGAGATCAAGAATGCAGTGAATTCATATTTGTTAAGTGTGATTAATGATTTCTTTTCCCCAGCTGTTCCTTCTCCTCAATTAAAAGGTGTATAAAAGACAAGATGTTGCTAACATCACAAAATAAAACTGATAGACGGGGCTTCCCTGGTGGCGCAGTGGTTGAGAATCTGCCTGCCAATGCAGGGAACACGGGTTCAAGTCCTGGTCTGGGAAGATCCCACATGTCGCAGAGCAACTAAGCCCGCTCGCCACAACTACTGAGCCTGCGTGTCTGGAGCCTGTGCCCTGCAACAAGGGAGGCCGTGATAGTGAAAGGCCCGCGCCCCGCGTTGAAGAGTGGCCCCCGCTCGCCGCAAATAGAGAAAGCCCTCGCACAGAAACAAAGACCCAACACAGCCAAATAAATAAATAAATAGATAGATAGATAGATAGATAGATAGATAGATAGATAATCCTTCCCTCTACTAAAAAAAAAAAAAACTGTTAGACGGACATGTAATCCTGTTGTTACGTATTTGTCTGACCTGGTTCATAGCAAGGGTTTTATCAAGTAAAAATCTGTAGTAACATAGGTCAGCCACTAGAGGGATCACACTCCTGAGAGGATTAATTTCCCTAAGACAGTCCATCAAACATTAGCAAAGACTGTCGAATGCCTGCAGTGCGGTAATCCAATACCCAAACGGAGGAAATATGTCCTTTCTCATGAGTTGAGAGCCTGCTGGGGAACACACTCATCCAAAATTTTTATAATAAAAAAGAGAAGTTCTGTAAGAGAGAACCATACACAACTTCAGGAACACAGACGAAGGTCCTTGGAGCTGATCAAATGACTCCTGGGATCAAACTCTAGAATTGTTGGGAAACCGACACCGGTTCTGTTTCAGAAGACAAGGATCTCAATTATTTTCTTTCTTTCTTTTTTTCTTTTTTTTTTTTTTTGCAGTACGCGGGCCTCTCACTGTTGTGGCCTCTCCCGCTGCGGAGCACAGGCTCTGGATGCGCAGGCTCAGCGGCCATGGCTCATGGGCCCAGTCGCTCCGCGGCACATGGGATCTTCCTGGACCGGGGCATGAACCCGTGTCCCCTGCGTCGGCAGGCGGACTCTCAACCACTGCGCCACCAGGGAAGCTCAGTACCTCAATTCTTGATTTTAGTTTCAACAGTCAAATGTCGTGTCTTCCAGTAAACTTTACTTTCCAGCCATTCCCTGAAAGCTTGACAGTTTACTGAGCACCTCACTGGTGCCAGGCATGTGCAAGGTTCTGAGGACCAACCAGTGACCAAAGCTCTGCTGTCACCGAGTCCGAGGGTGGACAGGCCCAGACACAAGGCCATTCAGCACAAGGTACCAAAGAGCAGGCATCTCCAGGACACACAGGAAACTTAGCCTGGCCTGGGGGGCAGAGAGGCTGTCCCAGCGGGAGGTGCTTCTGAGCAGAGCTATTATAGGAGATATTCAGGTGACTGTGGGATGGGAGAACATTCTCATCAGAACAGAAGGGTCACATGCAAAGCCCTAGAAGCCAGAGGGAGCGTGGCTCATTGAGGGAACTGGGACAAAGGCATGCGGTGTTACTGGCTCCTGAGAGCTAGGGAAAGGGAGAGGTCAACGCTGAGGGTGGGGAAGGGAACTCCAAGGCCTCCTCCAGACTTGGTCCCGAGGTGAGAGGAGGAAGAGAAGGAGATGCATTGATTCCAATGGTGTTTAGGAAGATACTGCTGTTGCAGCATGGAGACTGAATTAGAGGTGGGTCAGGAAGGAAGGCAGGTAGGTATTTGGGGCCGTGCACTGCCCAAGGAAAGCCAAAGGTTTTGAGAGCTTCAGTTTTTCCCCATCATTCCCAGTTCTGTTTCCAGACTTGGGCTTCTGTTTACAGCAAGTCCTGCCATGACCCTCCCTTTCAGTGCCCCCCCCCATCCCTCAAGTCCTCTGAATTACCACCCGAGCAGCCCTCCTGGTCCTCTTGTCCTTCCCCTCTCCCTCCCTGTCCTCTCAGCATGCAGGAGAAGGACCAGAAAGAGGAGGGGGTGTCCAGGAGCTGCAGCAGGAGAATGTGCTAGACCCGGGCATCTCAAAATCGCCTAGCCTCCAGATGGACTGTTTAAGAGAAAATCAGATCTTAGACGTAAAATTTAACTTCAGGTTAGGACACCTCCTACCACGTGTGGCACCTGCGTCATGTTAAACCAGTGTCAATCTCTCCCTTCACCATCAATTTCTTTCTTTAAATACCCTTTTAAGATATGAGAAATGGAATATTTCCTGCCCTATCAGTACGCAAATGATGTCACCGTCATCAGCGATTGCAGCCACCAGCCAGTGGTGAGCCCGTGAGCCCCGAGGGAACTCAGGAACGAAAGAATACCTGCCATCTAGCAGCCATCAGACTGCAGCCACCCCCGAGGGTGCACCCCAAGGAAACTCAGGATGAGAAAACACAGGATGCTGGCCACAGATGGCTGAGGTGCACATCAAAGGAATGATTTCAGTGAGCCCAGACTCTTGCATCTTCCCAAACATAGAAAAGTGCTAAATTCCTTGAGATCTCTGTTTTTCCTTAACTAACAATAATCTTTTAATGCTCAGACTACCTGCCCTTTGTTGCAAAATCTCCTATATAACCTGGCCCCCTCCTCGGAGCCCTTTTTCAGGGTTACTTGAGATGCTGCCTCCCGGGCTGAAGTCCTAAGGAGGTCCCCCGAATAAAACATCATGCTCAACTATTAGGTTGTGCATATTTCTTTAAGTTGATAGATATTACTTTTTCCCTCCGCCCCCCTGTTTTTGTCCCAGGCTGCCAGTGGGTAGAGAGCGGGGTGTCATTGGTGAAGGATGTGGTTGAGGAGAAAATATCCTTCAGCCACACAGCAACATGAGAGTTCAACTAATGTTCTCAAATGACTAATGCCTAAAACATATGACAGCTGTAATTCAAGGACATCAGCAGAGGCAAACTATGACATATAGGATGGGTAAACAACAAGGTCCTACTGTAGAGCACAGGGAACTATATTCAGTATCCTGTGACAAGCCATCATGGAAAAGAATATGAAAAAGAATATATATGTTTATAAACTGAGTCACTTTGCTGCACAGCAGAAATTAACACAACATTGTAAATGAACTATACTTCAATAAAGTTCAAAAATTAAACAAAATTTAAAAAGACAGGGAAGTAGTAAAAGTGGCAGTGCAGTTTTACATGTGTTAAATGATAAAGAAGTGTGTAAGTCCTGCAGTAAATGCAACCATTTACCACCCTGCGATATCTCTTATATGTAGAATTTAAAATATGGCACAAATGAGCTTATCTATGAAACAGAAACAGACTCATAGACATAGAGAACAGATTTGTAGTTGTCAAGGGTGAAGGAGGGAAGGGAGGGAAGGATTGGGAGATTGGGATGAGCAGGTGCAAACTAGTATATATAGGACGGATAAATAACAAGGTCCTACGGTAGAGCACAGGGAACTATATTCAATATCCTGTGATAAACCATAATAAAAAGGAATATGAAAAAGAATATATATGTTTATAACTGAGTCACTTTGCTGCACAGCAGAAATTAACACAGCACTGTACATGAACTATACTTCAGTAAAATTCAAAAATAAAATAAAATAAAAAACAAAGACAAGAAAGAGGGAAAGCTTGAGTGTCTTACTAGTCCATGAAAAGAAGAAATTCTGCAACAATTGAAATCTGGTAGCTGTTAACTGATACACAGTTTGAATCATAACATGGGCCACTGCATCACCAGATCTGCGCAGAATTGTGAAGAGTGCCCAAGAAAGAGAGGCTCGCATGTGGACAGGAAATGTCTCCATGACAACTGAAAGAAGTTCATAAAATTAGGCATAGGTGGTGAGGTGCAAGCTGAAACGACTTTTTGCCATCCACCTCTGCTTTACAAGTCTGCCTTTGGGCCCCTCTCTCCTGCTTCTGTAACAATATCTTGGTCAAAGGCCCCAGCCTTGAAGTGCCTTTTAGGTATTAGCACAGTGTCATTTTTTAGTTATTCAAGTGTTGCTCCAACCTAATGTCCCAACTTCAGTCTCCCAAAGCTTTTTCCTTGTTCCAGCTCCTACCCAGCTCATGAGCTCTGCCATGGGGGCCAGACCCTGGCAGGTTGTCTCTCTTTCCTCTTTCCCCAGCTGGCTTCTCCAAAAGCCCTCCTCTCTCCATGCTGCTGATGCTCCGAGGATGAAGAAAGTGAGCCGGGGAGAGAGGAAAGGCGGGGTTCTCCAGGGACTGGTGCTCTTGCCATATGTATGTGGGCCTCTGCCGTAGCAAATGTCCTGGCCATACTTCTCTCCTATTCACTTTGGGACTCCCCTCCCCGTTTCCCATCCACTTCTCCAACACTGCACGTTTTCCTAACTCAAGCAGTGGATTTTCTGGCTAACATTTTCCTTAACATTTGCCACTCAACCATAGCCCCGAGGGTATTCACCTAGAAGAAACGCTGATGTCACATTCTTTCCCCATGAGTCACCCTGGCTGCCTTCCAGGCTATGGCCTCTGGCTTTGGGAAATGTTATACTTATTTGCCCACCGAAATCTTTAGGGACCACTCCGCTGGCCGCTGCAATCTTTGCTCTGATTTTCAAGTAACTCCAATCCTAGACTTTGACTCTCCCAGGGAAGAATCAGTCACCACGTGGAGTGGAGTCTCGGCCTACCACCCACCCCCAAGCCCCAGGGATCACAAACTTCCAAGGACATTGCCACTGTTCGGAAGCCTGAGTTTCTGCAGCTTCGTGAGCACCCAGCTGGGTACAGAGATGTATTTCCAGATGTTTCTGGAAAGCTCGTTAGCTCTCCATTGGCAACTGACTGTTTCAAATCATCCACATCAAGGGTTCTTAACATACCTTGTCCTCAGCTTTGGGGCCTGAGCTGAAGCTCCCAGGAGGAAAGCCTCACCTTAACATCCTGCTACAAAAAGATGACTCATCGCAACTCTAGAAGAGGGCATCTAGGGTGGCACTAGGGTTCCAGTAGAGTCAATCCACATACACGACGAGGATTGAATTGAATCAGGAAATTGATGCCAAAAACTTGGCCTCTGAGCACCGCTGCTGAATCAAATCTCAGAGACAGAGTTTAGGGTGAAGTAGAAAAGAATAGGTTTATTGCTTTGCCAGGCAAAGGGGGACACAGTGGGCTTGTGCCCTCCAAAACCTGTGGGGTGTCCCAACCCGGGAGGATTTGGTGAGGAGTTTTGTAGCAATGGTTCAGGGTGGGGTTACTGATAAGGACCAGGATGTACCAGGGCCTGTGCTCCTTTAATCTGGCCTCAGGAGGTCTCCTGATGAGATTCTGTCTTCCTGTCATCTGGAATGAAGAATACTTCATCTTCCATTTGATGGGGGTTTCAGTATCTGCAAAACAGCTCAATGATGTTTTTCTGTGCATCCCTGAATGAGGAACCGGACCCTGCCCCAAGGCTGCACCATTGTTTCTTGGCTGCCCCTCCCTTTTCTCTGCATCCTCTCCCTTTCCTGATGAGCAACTGTTCAAATATGCCCTTTGGAATTCAGGGAAGGTCACAGAGGCTGGTGTCTATTCCCTACAAATAAGAAATGGGGGACATAGAAAGGCTTCCATGCCCAGGAGCCCCACAGGGTCCTGCTCGGTTTCAAAATTAGTAACTCTGGGTTGAAATCTTCCATGAAGCATCTAGTCCAATTCTATAAACAATAGTTTAATCAATAGTAAAAGAATCCTAATAAGATTTTGTCCAAACTCTGCTTGAATACCTCTGGAGACAAGAACATTTCTGCATCTCAAAGCTGACCACACCATTTCTGTACAGTTCTAATTGTCAGCAACTTTGGATTTCCACTGAGTCAGAATTTCTGTTTGTAAATTTTACCCAATTTTTCAGATTCAATCTGCAAAAACTCATAAAATCTGACCAGTCACTTTTCTGCATGGTACCCCTTTAGGTTTTTTGGAAACAATGATCATTTCCCTTTTAGATTACTCTGGTCCAACCTAAACTTCCCCAATTTTTTCCAAGTGTTCTTTCTATAGTAGGTTTCAAGTTTTCCTTACTACTTTGGCCACCCTTATGTTATTGTTTTCCAGTTTACCCAATGCCCTACTTACAGTATGGTAGCCAGGATTTAAAACAACACCAGGAAAAATGAAACAGGGACTCATTTCTGTAAAACGTTAATATCCAAAAAGGGTACAATCATAACTCTCATGTGGTTGCAAAATAAATATATGTTGAAGATTCATTAAGGTCATAATCAACAAGGAAACCAGACAGAGGTTATAATTGGTTGAAAAGAACCCAAAGAATGGACACACTGGTAGGTCAGGAATATTGAAATATTTGTGCAAGGGAGGCACAACTGTTTACCCCATGAGGGTAGGGGATTGTCAGTTACACCTCCACAGACAGGGCAGAATTTGCATGTATATAGAGAAAAGTGATCTTGCATTACTATCTGATCTACAATTCATCGTCAGTGCAATAGCTTTCAGAGCTTCTGAAGACTCAGAATCAGATCACCCAGAGAGTATCTACTCCTCTTGCTCCAAATATTCTATTTCTTTGAATTCAACAAAATAATGATTGTGCATAGAAGCCAACACCTACATAGTTATAAAACTGCCCCACATCTTTTTCAAAAGTTTCTTCACATTTATAAGGATTAGTAGATTATTCCAATAAACACTAAGGTTAGCCTTAGGTTACTTAAGGAAAAAAAAAAAAAAGGCATTGAAAGCATGTTTGCCCTTCCCTGGGTATATCTGAAAGGAAGCTGATGTCATTGGTTTGCTAACTGTGCCTCACCCTTCAAGTTTCCCACCTCCCAAGAGTCTGGATTTATCATTACCAAATCAGTTAACAAATCAAATTAATTCAAAAAATGCCAACTGAATTTACAAATCTGCTGTATGCATGAGAAAAAAACAATAAGTAAAAGTATAGATTTGCTTGCAGATAAATCATATTTCAGTTGGACAGGGCAAGGGGAAGACATGTATAAATAAATTACAAAATGAAATATAACTTACTGGCAAAAAAATAAGCTATTGGAATTTTTAAATGAGCTAATATTTTAGATCAAAAAAATCAGAAACAACTTAATGGGAAAATTGCACTTCCTTAAATTGTATCAGGATACAAGAGATACTCCTGGAAAAGGAACCAGAAAGAATGGATCCTAGATTAGAAGTGTTGGAAATATTGCTGGGTCATCTGAGGGTCTTGAACATCAAGCTGAAGAATTTTTATGCAACCCCTAAGCAGAGGAGAGTCATGGGAATTTTTGAAACTTTTATTTACAGGATAAGAGCAAGACTGAAAGATCCCAGCAGAGCTGTGAAGAAGACTATAAAAGGCAAAGACTGAGGGGAGGGTACCTCTCGGAAGTAAACCTGATGGACCTGGCAGCAGTGTTCTGGCAATGAATCTAGCAGGGGTGGGTGTGGGCTGGGAGAGAAAGAAATGAGGATGATTCCAAGTTCTCCAGTTTAGGGTAAAGTCTGTATTAGTTTCCTAGTGCTGCTGTAACAAATTACCACAAACTTGGTGGGCTTAAACAATAGAAATTTATTCTCCCACAGTTCTGGAAGTTGGATATCCTGTGCCCTCTGGAGGCTCTGGGGTGGCATCCTGACTAGCCTCTTCCCGGCTTCTGGTAGCTCTCGACATCCTTGGCCCCATGGCTTGTGGGTGCATCACTCCAACCTCCATTTCTTTCTCCACATCGCCTTCCTCCCATGTCTCTGTGTGTCTTCTCTTCTCATAATGACACCGGTTATTGGATTTTAGGGCTCAGCCGTACCCAGTCTGATCTCTTGATCCTTAACTCTTTGCAAAAAATTCATTTCCAAATAAAGTGACTTTCTGAGGTTCTAGGTGGACATGAACTTTTAGGAGACACTCTTCAACCCACTACAAGTAACTTGGAAAAAAGCGGGATTATTAATGCAAATAAGTGTTCCACTGCCTGTCCTGCTGGAAAAGCAGTTTTCTGTGAAGGTAGATTCAGGTTGGAGTTCTGACAGCCAGATATATGAGTGGTAGAAGCTGGAGTAGACTGACTCCTGGCTATAAAGTGTAGAGCCAAGGATGACAATCATTATCATAATTAATAATAATAATAATAGATGAAGTCAGCAGCAAAATGAAAATTATGAAAAGATAAGACATTTTTTAGCCAGTAAAAGCTACTTTTTTTTTATTGGAGTAGAGTGGATTTGCAATGCTGTGTTAGTTTCAGGTGCACAGCAAAATGATTCAGTCATATATTTCTGCATATATATATATTCCTTTTCAGATTCTTTTCCCATATAAGTTATCACAGAATATTGAGTGGAGTTCCCTGTGCTGTACAGCAGGTCCTTGCTGTTTATCTACTTTATATGTAGTGGTATGTGTATGTCAATCCTGAACTCCTAATGTATCCCTCCCCCCATTTCCCCTCTGGTAACCATAAGTGTGTTCTCTATGTCTGTGAGTCTTTCTGTTTTGTCAATAAGTTCATTGTGTCATTTTGTGGGACTTCCTAAAACGAGCTGTGTCGGTAGCACAAAGCCTAGCGCTTGCTTACGGGGTAAGGAAGACAGCGCCTTCAGGGACCTTTGTACTGTCTCCAAGTGGGAGGAGGGAAGGCAGCATCGATTGACAGGGGAGTGTGATTTAAGGCAGAGTTTTCCACGCAGGGACTTGATTAGGGTTGGGTAAGAATCACATGTGAGAGTTCCGTGAGGAGAGGAAGTCAAAGAATCTGAGGGCCTGAGCTAGTGATGCTCTCCACTGGAAAATGGATGGGGCTTTCAGAAAGTTCTTGTCATGAACAAGCACATCGGTAAGCGTCTCCAGCAAAGTAAAGACAGGAGGCTAGCAGATGGCTAGGAGGGAGATACCGTTGGCAGGGAGCTGGGGTTCCTGTTCTCAGCATCCTTTCTGAATATGAAGGCAGGTAGCCTCAGAGCCACCAGGGAGACCATGCCACAGCCCACAGGTTTAGAGCGAGGGCTCAGAAGAGGAATCTAGATGAATGTCTTGAGCTGCAGACCACAGGGGCCAAGGTGATGGTGACGCTTGGGTTTGGGTTTTGTTTTTTTAAAAAGATGCCTGCAACTTTGGTCAAGGGTTCCAAATGGGTTCTGAGTGTATCCAAATTTTGGAACAGAAATAGCAAATGTGGGAAGATGATGATAATGAAATTAATAACTATAAGGCATTAGGAAAGTATGGTCATATTTAAAAATAAAGAGGTGGCTTCAGTAAATTGGTATGGTAGACACTGCTAAAGCTTCCCAACAGCCAAGTGTTCTCCTTCTGCACTGTGCAGGAACCGTGACCCTACCTTCCAGCCCTCTTGCAAACAGGCAAAGCCACGAGCTTAGTTATGATGAATGCAGTGACCTACGAGAAGAGGAGAAGTACTTCTGTGTGTCACTTCTGGGCTGAGACAATGAAAGTCAGTGGTGTGATGCTCCAGCTGGTCCTTTTCCACACACCATGCTCATGTGGGTGTGTAGTGAGATTCCGGAGCCACTAGATGGAACATTCTAGATCCCTGACTCATCAGAAAGCAGTAACTCTGCAGAGTCACTGACTTGCAGCAGACTTTCTGAAGGCAAACAACACATGTGTGTATGTGTGTGTGTCCATAATTTATTCCTGCAGCAAACCTTATCATACATTATATACCAAATTCTAAGAGTCACAAAATGAACAAGTGATGACAAACTGGGTCAAAAACATAGAGATTATTGTTTGAAGGATCTGGTGATGAGGCAAAGGAGGAAAAAGAGGGAGTTTTCAAGGTCTTAAAAGCAAATGCACATTTTTGATATTTCATTTAGTTTTATAAAATTTGGAAGCTAGAGCAGCATTAAGAGATCCCAGGTTAACTTTTTTGATTTTTAGATCATAAAATTAAACCTCATTTAGTGGATAATGTCACTTTTCACCTTCTGATCCCCATCTTTGCTTGGAAACTCACATCAGAATTCACACATTTGGTGATTTGCCAAGAATTTGACCTCATTGCCAGGAATTTGATCTCACTGAAGCTAAGGGCCTATATTAAATCACTCTATTTTTTCATAAAGTATTGTCTGCCACTTACATGCTCTGGATTATTGAAATATATTTAGATAGCATTTGATGTAAGAAATACTTTAAATTGTTTTTGATTTATCATACACTATTTTCTTGGGCAATTATTTTTATACTTCTTCCATCAATTGTCAGTTCAGTACGACGTGTTCTCATAATTCCAGGAAGTCATGTTATGGTTGTCAAGACGAGGTGTTGCATAATTGGTAACAGTAAATAGGCTGATTCTTTGAAGCTATTCCTGCTGGAAGGTGTATAAGGATATCCATGGAAAGGTGCCAAAGACTACCTGCCAAAAACTGAAACCTAGGAGTTGAAAGAACAGGGAGATAAATAAGGAAATGTGCTATAACTGTCTTGAAATATTGAAATATTAGCCTGGGAGGCACTGTGAAAGTACACAGCGATCCCTTGTTTTACGTGGCAACGTGTTCTAATAGGAAAAAGAGTGATCTATCCTCAACTCACTTTTGCTGCTGGATTCGGAGTGGGTGCTTTGTAAAAACGAGTCAGTGTAGATGGAAAAGATCCTCTGCTAATTCAGTGCCTGGCGTATGGTGGGTACTCAGTAGATGTTTGGTAATAAGGCAATGGATGAATAAATTAATGTAGTCATGGAGCAATTGGTCCAAAAGTTGAAAACCTATCCCTTTGTAAAATTTAGAAAAGGCTTGAAAAACTAGGGTTCTAGTTTGCACTAGAAAAGCTTAGACTCTTAGTGGATAATCTTTCTTCCTGGAAAAGGAGGGAGCCAGAGTGCTAGGTTCAGGCTTGAGTAGGGACTGACAGAGCTGAACTTAAAGGTGGGGACTTCATTTGACTGCCGGCTCAGGTAGGGGCTGTGCTTTGAGCGGCAGACCTAGGAAGAAGCCAAAATAGAAGGAAGGCAGATGGCCAGAAGTTCTCTCCTGAAACAGAAAAAATCAGAGCAAGGCAATGGAACAGAAATCAGGAAAAAACTGGAGGGCCAGGAGCTAAACAAATTCTTGGAAGTAAAGCGTCATAATTGCAATAACTTCTTAGAAGATGAGGTAAGCATGCCTTTGTAGACATGGCTAGCGGTATCCCAATACCTAGTCTTCCTTACTTACTTAGTAATAACTACCCTGGTGGTCAGTGAACACACTGCAGTCCAGGAAGAAGTAAGGACATTCTCCATCCTTCCTTGCAGCTGGTTATAGTCAAATGATGACAGTTTGGCCAATGAGCTGTGGCAAAATTGGTGTGTTACTTTTAGAAAACCTACTTTAAAGGAACTGGATATTCCCTTCCTGGATTTTCCCTCCATCCTGCTTTGTGAAATGCAAACGTGAAGGCTGGTGCTCTAGCAGCCATTTTGGACCATGGATATTGCTCTGGAGAAGGCAGAGTAGAAACTAAGAAGGAGCCTGTGTCGTAAATACTTCATGAACCTGGATTGCTTATCCCCAGATTCATTTTACATGGAAAAATAAAAAGTCCATCTTACTCAAGTCACTATTTTTTGAGTCTACGTTACAGCTCATATAGACTACAACTGGTCTTGGTAGTTGCAAATATTCCTTCATTTACTTTCTAAAAAGGAGCCATCTTGAATGTAATGGAAAACTGTTCTAGAATACCCCCAGAAAAGAACGTGATAAACATTGATACTGACTGATAAAACTAATCATTGACCAAGCTGTTACAATACCTGAAATTTTATTTGGTTTCTGTACAAAGCGGAACGCACATGTAAACATGATTTTTATATTTTCTGGTGAATCGCTGGTAATAGTCCTATAATTTTAGTATAGCAAGAAACTTTGGCTAATCCTCTAATTTTTCAGATGGAAAAGCTGATTCAATGACTTGACCAAAGAAAAAAGTTTAATTTATTGTAGAAATGAAACTAGAAGCTAGCTATCCTGGTTTTCAGTCCCGTATCTTTCTATTCTAATACGATGCTAGTATTTCAAAAAAGATAACATGTCCTCATTTCTACCAAAATACAATTGCTTAAGTGTTCTCAAAGCCAAGAGATACTATTCAGTATCTGAAAGCATAAGAATTTCTCCTTCAAAAAATTTAAGAAATAATTTTAAAATTTTGAGTTCCATTGCAGTAAGTTTATATCAATTTACATTCCCACCAGAACTATACTCTTATATTGACATAGTAAGACACAGATAACACTCTATATTAATATTTTAAAATGTTTCCCTCTGGTGGATATAGCATTTAGAGGTTACTAACTGTCTGATATATCCCTGCATAAAATTTTTCCTGTTTTATTTTGATGTATAGTCTAATCCATCTCTTCATTTGATTGTAGTTTGATAATATCATCTGCTGCAGCGAGAATAGGGAAATAGTCTGTTCTTTCCTATAGCCTGGTAGATAAAGATTTACTTCTTCTTACTAATGGTTTAGAAATGATTGTTTCAGATTTTTGACTTGTTGGATTATGCTGTGAATCTCTAGGATTGTAGTCGTATTTAAGAAAATCCGTGTACAGTTTATTTCAAATGTGAGCTGTATGATTTTAGGGCATTTTAAGTGTTCTTATACTGTGACTAATCTTAACCAGAATGTCAGCGTCACTCATCGTAGGGTCAATGCCCTCACTGTAATGGCATAATATGAATCACATATTATTTTTATTGATGTTAGCATTTTACATTAAGCTGGCAAGAAATTATTAGTAAGGTCCTGAATAGCTAAGATACAGGCAAGCCCATTTCCGGCCAAGGGAAGAGTGAAGGAAGGCCTAGACTGGCAATAGCAAGGTGCCCAGTTAGAACAGGACATCCTGTAGGGTCAGGAATCACCAAGTGATGTGTCAGAAAGGTGTTCCAGAGTCAGGTGGGAAGGTGCGATATAGTATCAGATGCAAATGACTCAGCAAGAACCAAGCATCCAATGCTGGTAAGTCATCATGAATAGAGTGTATTGCCTCAAAGTTAGGTAATTAAAGGCCTGATACTAGATCACAAAGTGGCATAAGATAATAGGCTGCACTGTTAGGATGACGAGAAAGTGAGAAACAGCTCTGCTGGAAGCCAGTCCATAATGTTCCCACTTCACGTAAACGTTGTCAGCCAGGAAGAGTTCCCTCTGCAACCATAAAAGGGACTAAACATGCCCCCTCCCTCCTGACTCCACAAGGGTCCATGGCTCAGCCCTCCCACTGCAAGAACGGGTGAGATGGCCTCCAGCCACTCACTCTTTGGCTTCACGGGACGTCATCTCTCCCAGGGCTGTTCCAAAGCCAGTGACACCATGGTAGGGGCCCCAGAGCTGGGGCATCTCTGCCTGATGTGAACTCTTCTAACAGACAGGCTGGCTGCCCCACCACCTCCCCCGCCACCAAGTGTTTCTCAGCACAACTCTGAGTCAGAAGGATTTCCTATCCAACCTCCTTTCACAGATGTCAGAGAAACATGGTGGTCTGTAGGTCCCCCTGCTTTTTCCCACTGCCCCTCCCTTGTCTCTTCAGAGATGTTCCCCTGATAAATCTCTTTCATTTGTACTTTCTACTTGGCGTCTGCTTCCCAGAGGATAATCTGACATGGTTGGTTCTGTGGAGACAGGATGAACGATGGGTCTGCCGATGGATGGCATCACTCACCCCCTAAGTGGCAAAGAGGACCAGGGGATGCTGGCCCAGTGGTCTGAGGTCACAGACACACCCGAGTGCATGATGATGGTCCAGCGGCTGTTCCTGCTGGAGCAGAATGCTCTTGCCAGTGTGGCGATTCTGACACTGCAAGGTGTAGGGGAACAGTGCATATATGAACAGTGATGCAGGAAAAGCTTCCCAGTGGCTGGAGCTTCACCATCATGCAGGAAGATGGAGCCCAGGCAGAGAACATATACAAACTTGTAGGCGGTGGTCAGTGCCCTGGCCAGTTGGTCAGGGGCCTAGAAGAAAAAGTACTAAAAAATCAGAGACAAAGACAGGGGAGGTAGAGGCATGCATGTAGGAGTGAGCAGAGTGTGAAGATAGTTTTACAATCATATGTTCATGTCCTCCCACCAGAAAGTGTCTATCATGGGAAAGACACTGAACAGCTATGGTGACAAAATGATTTGTCCCATCCTGGTCATTAGCCATCTGAGAACTGGCACAGTGGGCCCATAAGGAGGGTGACCAAGATGGCAGAGAGGAGAATACACATGCACCCAGCCATGTGGATTCCCACTTGTTGAGGCTGACATAGCTGCTGTGGCCTCTAAGTATCTCACTTGCCAGCAATGGAGACCAATGCTGAGCCTCCCATAGTTTGGTTTCTCAAGGAGACCAACCGTCAGCCTGGTGGCAATTCAGCTACACTGGGCCCCATTGCTCAGAATTCATCCTTCCAGGAGCAGGTACCTACTTGGTGTACCGGTTTGCCTTTCCTGCCCTCAGATTCTCAGCCAGCATCACTCTTTGAGGGCTTACAGAGTGCCTGACCCTCAGGCAGGGAATACCACATGACACATCATCTGAGCACTGAAGCAGAAGTGGTAGCAGACTCATTTTCCTAGAATCCCCTGGTTGTGTCATATACCACACCAATCAGAGGCAGCTGGCCTGCTAGAGCCCTGGGATGGCTTTTTGAAGGCATTCCCTGAAGTGCCATCTTGGAGGTAATAGTCTGCAAGGAAGCGGTGTCACTCCCAGGATACAGTATACGTAGCAAATTAAGAGACCTCCCAAGAAAACCATAATTTGAAAAGATACGTGCACCCCAATGTTCATAGCAATATTATTTACAATTGCCAAGACATGGAAGCAACCTATATGTCCAGTGAGAGAAGAATGGATAGAGAAGATGTGGTGCATATATATATATATATATATATATATATATATATATATATATACGTATAAAGGAATATTACTCAGCCATAAAAGAGAATGAAATAATTCCATCTGCAGCAACATGGATGGACCTAGACATTATCCAACTAAGAGAAAAACAAATATCATATGATATCACTTATATGTGGAATCTAAAATAAAATGATACAAATGAACTTATTTATAAAACAGAAACAGACTCACAGACATAGAAAGCAAATTGAAGGTTACTAAAGGGGAAAGAGGGAGATAAAGTAGGAGTTTGAGATAAACATAAACACACTACCATATATAAAAGAACCAACCAGGACCTACTGTAGAGCACAGCGAACTCTACTCAATATCTTGTAATAACCTATAATGGAAAAGAATCTGTAATAGAATAGATATATATGTATGTATAACTGAGTCACTTTGCTGTGCACCTGAAACTAGCACAACATTGTAAATCAACTCTACTTCAATTAAAAAAAAAATCGAGTGACCTCTCTGTGTGGCTCTGTATCTCCAATGGGAAGAATACACAGTTCTCAGAACCAAAGTGGTTTCACTGACTGTCACTGCCGATGTCCCACCGGGAACTCTGTGCTCTCTCTGGTTGCAGTGGAAACTCGAAGGGGTCCCTCTCACAGTAGAAACACAAAGGTTATCCCTGGAACTACAAGCTGTAGGTTCTTGTGACCAGAGCCCAGCAGGCAGAAGAGGAGAGTGATTGTCACTGGGCATCGGGAAGAGGGGGCTGCTCTTACACGGCTGGGCAGCGGGGAGCACATGTGGGGCTCAGGTGACCACCGGGGCATCTCCTCGTACCCCTTTTCAACCATGTGGTGAACAGACCCAACAGCAGCCCTGGTCTGAGAAAGGTACACTTCAGACAGGAAGAGCTGGCTGCCCCTGCCAGCTGGGCCCCCAGGCTCTGCAGGGCTGGCTGCTGAGGGAGGGGAATGGATAAGGGATAGTGGAGGCAAGTCAGGATGAGTGGCCTTTGCAGTCAGAGACCAAGAATAGCCACTGGGGCTTGTGTATGTCCCTCCAACTCCCTCCTCCATGTTTCCACTTTGGGTGGGAAGTGAGAACCCTGGGATCGTGGAGAAGCTTCTCCCTGAGCATCTGTGCGTCTGTGCCATGTAATGAGTGGAGAGTGGGAGCCTTGAAGGTCATCTCTCAGATTCCCCTGCTGGGAGGAATGGGGGTCGCTGAGGGCCTGGGGCAGACCCCTTGGGATCCACGGAGCAGCATTCCCGCCGAGAACACGCCGGCTGTCCCAGGCAGCTCCAGCCAAGCCTGTGGTGGTGCTGGAGCTGCGCCCTCTTTCCATCACGGACCTCCCCGACTGGACACCTTTGCTGTTGGCTCCATGACAGCCTGGCCTTGTCTGTGTGGCTCTGTACCCTGAGCTCCTCCACCCCAAACCTCCTGTCTTCTCTCTCTCCTCACGGATGTCAGACCCGCATCCAGGGTCAAGGGCTCTCTTGGCCCTTCCTCCTCCCTCTATCCTTCCTAAGTCTTTCTCCCAATCAACGTCTTCACTGAACTTAGAATGACACAATAACCAACCACCCAATTGTCACCTCTTTGTGACAGTATCCAATCTAGAAACAAGAACTTTTTTTTTTTTTTTTTTTTTTTTTTTTGCATTACACGGGCCTCTCACTGTCATGACCTCTCCTGTTGCGGAGCACAGGCTCCAGACGCGCAGGCTCAGTGGCCATGGCTCACGGGTCCAGCCGCTCTGCGGCACGTGGGATCCTCCCGGACCAGGGCACGAACCTGTGTCCCCTGCATCGGCAGGCGGACTCTCAACCACTGAGCCACCAGGGAAGCCCCATGTTAGCACATTCTTAACATATTCATCAAAAGGTAACATTGTCCAAATAAAGATTTCAATGCAAATTTGTATTTTATATTAAAGAACAAAATGATGAGCAAACTTTTTTTATGTATATGGCGAAAACGTTTTGTGAAAATTTTAAGTACATAGGAGACCCTTTTTAATCACATCTTAAATGATTTTAAGATGATTATCTGGGAAGATACACAGATACATAATGACTCATTGGAGTGTTACCAACTCTGGGTCAGGTACATGAGGTTTTTATGTATGGGTGATATTCCATGAACTTCACAGGTTTTGTTGGTTGGTTTGTTTTGTTTTTGTTTTCCTATTAAGGGTTCAGAATTAAGCTGGAAACAAATGAGGGCACTTTAGTGTGGCTGGTATAACAGACGTTCTCTTTAGAGTTTTGTGGTTGATGTTACATGGAATGTGGGCTCCCTGGGAATTCAGACAAATAGGGCGTAAAGTGAAGCTGGAAGCTATGATGTAAGAAAATTCCATCTTGGTCTCTCCGGTTTCCAAGTATCTTACAAGCATTGATAGTTCTGTTTTGGATTATCTGTTCAAAGGTGTTTGTGTAGCAAGTGGCCTTGGAAGATAAAGCTACTGTGTCCCTCTGGGACAGAGTGCTGGTTTGTCTGTGGTCCGCTGTGATAATAAGGAAGATGTCTTCTTCCCAAGCAAAGGTCATGTGCAGGTATGCTCTGGTCTATTGATACAAGATTGGGGTGGGTGGCCTCAGCCGGAGGACCTTTCTTGTGACACAAGCCACTGTATGTGGGGCCGTCGCTTGGCCCTGTCACCTAGCCCTCCCTCCTGGAGCTGAGAGAAGAAGAGGGTGGTGCTCAGGCTACTGCTGTTGGTATGGGTAAGAAACTGTCCTGTTCTCTGACCCAGGAGCATCGCGGCTTCCGCACGTCTCCGAAACTGTGGCCGTCCAACGCAGCTCGCAAGCACAGCATAATCCCAAACTCATCACAGTTCTTGGTGGCTACTACAGACTGTTTACAGACCTAGACACTGTATGTCATATAGCATGAAACATCTATATACACCCCAGATAACCAGGAACATTTCACTGGGGTAGAGTGTTGTATGGGAAGTGACTCATGACTGCCTATGGAATTATAAGAATTTATCTTCCTGCTGGTTTGGGACGGGTCAGTACTCTCGGGACACTGAGAATGTTTCCAGCTGTGACTCACAGGGCTGAAAACACGGGCCTGATGTGAAAACTTCCCAGGATGTGGTCTAGCGTGAAAAGACAAGCTGGACCAAGGAGAGTCTTCTCTCAAGATTCTGAGTGGGAGACAGAATCCAACATGGCAGGTACTGCAGCTGAAAGGATGCAGAGAGAGGTGCTCATGGATGTCGTCAGGACCACGAGATCTCAGGCGAGTCAAACTTCTGAGGAAGAAAAGTGTGAGGCAAGGGAGCTCCTTTATGAAGAAGAAGGCTGAGAAGAGGAGAGAAGTGTAAACACAGAGCAAGAGAGATCAGGGAAGCCACATGGCTAGAGACAGAGGAGGGCTCCTCCCCCGGGGCTGCCTGGGTTCTTGGCTGTTTCCAGCTTCACTTTATGCCCCATTTATGTGAATTCCCAGTGAGCCCACATTCCATGTAACATCAACCACAAAACTCTAAAGAGAACGTCTGTTATACCAGCCACATTAAAGTACCCTCATTTGTTTCCAGCTTAATTCTGAATCCTTCATAAGAAAAAGAAACAAAAACAAACCAACCAACAAAAACCGAGAAGTTCATGGAAGATCACCTATACATACAAAACTTATGTACGTGACCCAGAGTTGGTAACGCTCCAGTATGAGTCTTTATGTATCTTTGTATCTTCCCAGATAATCATCTTAAACTCACTTAAGATAGGTGATTAAAAAGAGTCTCCTATATACTTAAAATTTCACCAAACATTTTCTCCATATACATAAAAAAGTTTCCAGAAGGCTTCATCTTGCTCTGATGACATCAAACAAAAATGACATAAAAGTCCATGATTGAAAGATTTGTTTCTTTATGTATTCATTCACTTTAACAAACTTTTCCTAAGTGCCTTTCATTTATCTATTTATTGTTTAGGTGGCATACCTTTATTTTTATTTATTTATTTTTCAAGCAGTCACCAAATTTTGTTGATTCTGCTACCTAAATACTCCTTCCTTATATCTACATTCTTTTTTTAATTCTATTTTTTTAATTGAAGTATAGTTGCTTTTCAATGTTGTGCTAGTGTCATGTGTGCAGCATCTAAGGCACGTTTTGTACACCTGGGCATGGGGAAAAGAAAAGAAGAATTCCTAAGTAGAGTAAGATATAGGTTTTGCGTTTGGAAAGTACAGTCTACCGGGGCGAACAGAGAGCAGAGCATCACGGCACAATCAGACTGTGGAAGTGGAAGATTTACAGTGAGGCTGCTTGGGAGAACAATTTCAGGAGGGACCACTCACTCAGAACCCAAGATTGTCTATGGATTCTTTATCTTCAATACCTCCTGAGAGAAGGGTGCCCTCAGGAACTGAGCAATTCTGTGGTCCTAATAGCCTGGACATCATCTCATAGAAGGAAATACTAGCATTAGACGCTGGCGTGGGGCTGGTAGCAGGCAAAGAATAGGAGAGGAATTCAACCCAGGCATCAGATACATTCTATGTTCTGCATGTGACTCAGCGTCCTCTCCTACTTCTTGCTATCTGCACTCCTGAATCATGGTAGACAGAGAGCTGAAAACTATGTCTCCTGGGCTTCCTTGTAGCCCAGGTCTGGATGCAAATTAGGTTATGCTAACTGGATGCATTTGTGTGAAATTTGGAACCTGGTTATGTAGTAGGAGCCATTTTTTCACTGCTACTTTAAGTACCAATAATCCCAAAGAGATGTTAGAGTTTAAAGGCTGTTGTAGCAGCCAGACTTAATAGTCTGGCATCTGGTGGGTCTAAAGGCAGCCATTGCAGGAGCTGCAGTCCACACACCTGGGTCTAGTTGTCAGCGTCCAGTGTGTCCTTGAAACAATCAGTGCAGGAGCTACCCACGCCCCTCCTCCTGCAGCAGCCCTTCGATCATTTCGTAAGCATTTAATTTCCTGTGTCAAATCTCTTCTGCTGGAAATATCTGTTTACCACGCTCCACTCTGGCTGACACGGCATGTTCAAAGGCAAGAGTTGTGGGAAAAAAAAAAGTCTGTGGTCAGGAAATGCGGAGCTGCTAAATGTGTTAGAGCCAAGGATGGATGGGGCAGCAAATACAGATGGAGGAGTGTTACAAAGATTATGAAGTTTTTAAATTTTGTTTCTCCCAAAGACTTGGCATCTAGTAGTTTTTCATTAAACGTTTGTTGTATGGAACTGTATTTAAAGGCTTTAGAGTTCGGCCTTTGTCTTGTAGTGGGGCCAGTGGAGTGAAGAGCCACTGAAGGCTTTGACTTAAGGGAACAACACGATGAGATGTGTGCTCCTTGTTGAAAATTCTCTGTGGATGATGTGGGGAAGGAATTGGAATTCTAAGGAGAGAAAAGCTATCCCAGAGTAGCCTGTTGCTAAAGAGGCTACTGAAGACACAGTTTATAAATGTGGTCACATTTTATGCAAAGTTTATTATGTGATTTTGAACAGCTAAAACCTTAAGATGGTCACACTTTGAGATATTGAGAATCTGAAAAAATTTTTAAATATTCATCAAGATCACATCTTTTTTTTTTTCCATTGTTTTAAATTGAAGTAGAGTTGGTTTACCATGTTATGTGAGTTTCAAGTGTAAAGATCACATACTTTTAAAGCTATCGGGCAGAAGAAATTGTAAACTGGGTTAACAGTATTGCCGTGAGGTGACACCAATTTGACCTGTAAACAGATATGACTTCTATCCATATATAGTCGGTATTATGTGATTTGTTTATGGGCCTCAGACTGTCTATATATGGAGATGTATTTTATCATATGATATTATTACGTAGAATATTTTCATGTCCTTTAATAGTGTCATCTGGAGGTCATTGGCACTGAATTGCTGAAAAATATGTCCCCAAACTTTGGGATGCACGAGAGATGACAGGAAATGCCAAGGTCAAACACTGCAAATCTTGCTAATTTATTTGCAATGGGAAACTTTAAAATATTGGACCTAGGTTGAGAAAATGAAAGGGGACGGTCAAGCAAAAAAGGTGCTAAAATAGCTCGAGAGTAGTTCTAATATCCAAGAACACACCTCCTCTAACTGACATTTATTTTTATGGGGAAATTAGTTGAAGTATGTGAGTGTTAATGTAATGTGTTTGGAAAGTTCCCCCTTTGAATTAAATGGGACTGCCTACACACGGCTCTGTTCTATCGCCTACCACATTGTATTAGAAATACTTTCTTACATGTCTGTGTGATGGAGACAACATTATATTCGATATCAATCCATTTCTTCCTGGCCAAATAGAAAGATGCTATTTTCCACCCTGGAACCCCATGGTTTCCATGGAACCCTGTGGCGTACGGAACTTGGAGGCGTGGCTGTATGACCCTTGCACAGTCTTCCTCATCCTATCTTCCTTTTTCCCCTTTTACGGCAATTTTTAAGGCCACACGTTGAAGCTGATGGAGCCGCTAGGTAAAAAGAAACTGAGTTTCTGAGTCACTGCATGGGGCCCCTCCCCCCTCGACTCCCCCATCTCCCGACCTGGCCACACACACACCGGTCCACACTAGGCTGTGATATAAACCGGAAATGAACCTTTGCTGTGTTAGGCTGCTGAGATTTTGACATGTTTATTACAAAACTAAACTCACTTTGTCTCACTAGATTGCGTGTGCTCCTTGAGCTCAGAGGTCTTGCTTTATTTATCTGTATCTCTTGTTCTACCGAAACATCTGGGACAACGCCCTGCACATAGTAGGTACTCAATATATGCTGAAAAAATAAGTGAATGAGTTTTCTCAGCAAGAGGTAATAGATACCTTTAACTAAGGCAAAGGCAGGAAGCAGTATGAGTAACTATTTAAAGATATCTTCAATTTGGAAATTATTTTTAAAAAGAACACTTTTTAAAATATATGGTTCTTTAATAATAAACTATATTTTAAAAATATACAGCTTTTAAACACTCGGCAAATACTGTGTCACTATTCACTCTTCTTTTAACTTTTTTTGCTGAATATGTCTGGGATTGTTGTGAAATATGAAATGAAAAGTAATGTGTAATGAAATTTATTGCCATGTATAACATGGAATCAGTTGGACTAACTTTAACTCATGATGCCATATGTTGTAACTTAATTCATTCTCCCCACAGTTCTATCTTCTTAAATATTTTTCTTACATTGATAGACTTAAATTTTTGAGCAGTTTTAAGTTTACAGAAGAACTGAGCAGAAAGTACAGAGGGTTTTCATACACCTCTCCCTTCCCCTATTATTAACATCTTGGATTATTGTGCAAGATGTTACAGTGGGAAGATGTGTTTTATTGTTTGTTATAATTGATGAGCCGATACTGGTACATTATTAATGACTAAACTCCATAGTTTAGAGTTCACTCGTTGTGCTGTGTTGTAGATGTATAATGATATGTACCCAACATTACAGTATCATACAGAATAGTTTCACTACCCAAAAAATTATCTGTGCTCTGCTTATTCATCCTTCCCTCAGTCCTTTCTTCTGAAGCCCTGGCAACCACTGATCTCCTCACTGCCTCCATAGTTTTATCTTTTCTAGAAGGTCATATAGTTGGAATCATACAGTATGTATGGAGTCCTTTCAGATGGGCTTCTTTCACTTAGCAATATGCATTTAAGTTTCCTCCATGTCTTTTCATGACTTGATAACTCATTTCTTTTTGTGATTGAATATTATTCCATTGTATGGATGGACCACAGTTTATCTATTTTCCTGTTAAAAGACATCTTGGTTGCTTCCATGTTTTGGCAATGTATAAGTAAAGCTGCTTTAAAAAATCATGTGCAGATTTTTCTGTGAGCAGAAGTTATCAGTGAATTTGGGTAAATACCAAGGAGCAAAATTGCTGGATCAGATTTTGGGAGTGTGTTTAATTTTGTAAGAAACTGCCAAACAGGCTTCCAAAGCAGCTGCACCATTTTGCCTCCCAACCAGCAATGAATGAGCATTCCTGCTATTCCACATCCTTGTCAACACTTGGTGTTGTCAGTGTTTTGGATTTTAGTCACTTTAGTAAGTGTGTAGTGAGTCTTCTTAGATTTTATTCCATGGTACTTAATTCTGTCCTATGTTTTCAGACAAAGTCCTCCTTATTACCTATGAAAAGTGGAAGAAAACAGTAGAGAACTGAGGTTTACATCTGGGAATCCAGGCTTAATTTATTGAAATCACAGGTCACCTTGGGTCTTAGACTCAACTTTCATGTATGAACAAGTGGGAACTTCAACTGAAAAACATGTTTCTAAGAGTTAAAATTCTGTGCAATTTGCTTTGTTTATCCTTTACTGACTCCAGTACTTTCTGGCTCACATCTGAGAGCAGGTCAGATCACTGTGATGATGGATGAATTGACCCAGTATCCCCAAAGATCGGAGGAGCCAGTCCCAGCTCTGGAACTAATGGCCCCATGCTTTGCCCTGAATGTAGTTGCATAGTTGCAACTATGTAGTGGCACACCTTCCATATAAAGTTGAGCTTGCTATAAAATAAACAGGTTGGAAATGGACAAGAGCAGCTGGTATAAAATTCCTTTCGAAGTACTGACTCTTTTATCTCTGCATTTATGAGATGTGACAGAAGAACAACCAGATGGTCACAGGATGGCTGTGGATTAGGGCACAGGTACGAAACTCAGGGCACCGATACAGTTGCTTTTTGCAGATAGCTGTTAACATTCTGAAGTGACTGTCAGGTGCTGAGTGAGGTTTTTAAAGGTGCTGAGAGTGGATAAGAGAAATTCCTGGTCAGAGACGCACATTCTCCGTGGTTCACACTTCCTTTTTGGCAGTAAGCTTTGGGATGACTGCTCTAATTCTGACCCTCGTATGTAAATATTGTTTGAAGGATAGAGTCTAACAATTCATATAATTCCAAAGAATTCCAAGCTCCACACTACTGAAGTTTGGGGGAGAGGAAGGAGGGTGGGTAATGGAAGAAATTTTACTTTATTTCTGGTCTTGTTACAGAAAAAAATTATTTTTCTTATCTTTCAAATGGAAACCCGAGTAAACCTGGCAGACAGGCAAACTGACCGTATTATGATGGCACTAAAAGCCAATTTATTTGCCAAATATCCTTCAGTGAAAGCTCTGGTGATTGAATGATATTGAAAGTTGTCCAAAAGGGTGATAAATTCACTTTTATGTGTTTTGACACTACAGATAAAGAAATTACTGTCATTTCTCACGGATTTTTAATTATGAGTTACTGACAGCTGTGCAGTACCAGATCTAAATGTCATTACTGCGAGCTCATTGACTTCAGGATACATACAGTAGGAAAGTTAGTATGCTATTTGAATAAAACCACTTACAGAGAGAGCAAGGGGTAAATATGTTTCAGTTTGATTTCAAACTAATTGCTAGTATATTAAAACTATTCTGTAAATACCGAACACATAGATGATATTCTAGCATCTATCATTAGTCACAAAGTATGAATGCTTGTACATTGCCCTTTCCTTTAATTGATTCACATCATAGTAAGGGCAATAAAGGTATAGTAACTGTGGTAAATTGTATTTTTTGTCAATAAATATTCAATCTTCTCTCTTACCACTGAGAGAACCATACTTCCCCACCCCATCAATTTTGGGTTTGGTCATATAACTTGCTTTGTTAATGGAATGTGGCAAAAGTGACATTTTGATAGTTCTAGCCTTTAAAAGAAATTACAAGTTTTCATCAATTTGTGAAGTACACCTAATCCAGTTCATAGCCTGAAGCACAGCTGCAGCCCACACAGTCCACAGCCAAGAGCAAGCAATGTGAATAAGATGTATTTGCAGTGTGTGCCCTTAAGATTTTGAGATTTTTTTCTTCTTGTTATGGAGCATAACATATTTAAAGCTGACAAATGGAGATATTAACATCTAAGATGGAAGCGTTTTTTACAATAACAACAAAGAAATAGAAAGCTCTGGCATTGGCTTGGGGCTGGCTGATGTAATGTAAGAAAACTTTTAGGAGTCTGGAAAAAATGGCAAGCCGTGTTATGTAATAAGGAAATATTTGGCTGAACTTTTGAATGCAAATACCTGAGGGGCTGAGAATGTAATGGATTTGGTGTTTGAAATTGGTTGTGATTTGATATATCTGTAAAGCTAATGCAAGAAAGAATAAGCTCAGAAAAAATCTGTACTGTTTGCGAGGGAACACAGAGAGTCTAAGGAAACCTGGAGGACTCAGAAATGAAATGGTTTCTCATTTCTAGTGAGCCTAAGATAAAAGTGAGAAACCCCTTGAGCCACAAATGCTGATTAGCACTTAGGACACAGCATCAGGGTTGTGACCATAGCAGATGTATAATATATTATATTTTCTCAGAGGGAAAAGTGAAACAGAAATTGCATTTGCAGTTGCCATACTGCCCTCACTATAATACACATTTCCACTCACCCACATGAACTAACACCTGCACTGAAATTCACTCATACATTAACATTGATGCAAACAACAGCCATGCCTCATCATATCAGACACCTGTACTCATGCCTATGTCTGAGATTTAGCCCGTTGTAAATGCTCAGTAGTAACTGCTGAATAAATTCATGATTTTTCCCAAGGTCTTAGATTTTAGATGCTAATAAATCTGTTTTCAATAAATGAAGGAGACACATATGTCTTGTATAAAAAGTCAAACTTAAAGGCTTACCAATTTAACATACAATGTAAATACATAAATAATTTTTGTGTGGGGATAAAAGAAAAACTTAATTAAGACACAGTGAAGAAAATGCTTGGAAACTCCAGGGGTTATCTTTCATTAATGTTCATATTGATATAAAAAGTAATAAATATATTTTTTGGCCAAGATATATATTGACTAGATTCAATATTGTTTCTGACAAAGGGTAAGAAGACCCAAACATATGAGTACTAAGGAAAAATGCCCTAAAGTAAAGATGGTCTACAACTAATTTTTTTTTTCTAGTGCAGCCAGAAGTAAAGAAGAAAAGACCTCCTAAGGATTCTTTTTTTTTTTTTTTTTTGGTTTGTTGGGTCTTCGTTGCTTCATGCGGGCTTTCTCTAGGCGAGCAGGGGCTACTCTTCGTTGTGGTGTGCAGGCTTCTCATTGTGGTGGCTTCTTTTGCTGAGGAGCACAGGTTCTAGGTGCGCGGGCTTCAGTAGTTGTGACACACGGGCTCAGTAGTTGTGGCTCACGGGCTCTAGAACGCAGGCTCAGTAATTGTGGCGCACAGGATTAGTGGCCCACGGCATGTGGGATCTTCCCGGACCAGGGCTCGAACCCGTGTCCCCTGCACTGGCAGGCGGATTCTTAACCACTGTGCCACCAGGGAAGCCCCTCCTAAGAATTCTTGAGAAAAGTATTACAATTAATGTTATTGAGAATTTAGGAAAATTTTCCCCAAAGTTTACTTGGTTTGTGAGTGTATTGGCTTATTCTTCTGAGTTTGCATCAGTTTAAAACTCAGGGGATGTAAAACAGAATTGCCAGCCTTATGTCTAGATATTCTTGTAAACCAAAAGAAACTTGAGTCATGAAGTTTCTAACAGTACTGAGGGTGAACTGCACTTGCTTTTTCCCTGCTGTCTCTGTCTCCATGACAGAAGCAGCTGTAGAATGAAGGGAAAGATCTTAAGCCTTCTAAAGTCTTGAGTCATTTTAGAAATTCCTTCCCTTTGTATTAATTACATATTTTAGTTTGATGCTGCGTTCTAAGTGTAGCTTCACACAAGAGCCTGAAGACACGAAAATCCAAAGTAGTCTTCAGAAGTCTATCCAGAAGAGAAAAATCTGTTAGAAATGAGCATGTATACGAAAAAAATAGAAAAAATTTGTTTTAAATTTATAATAATGGAAAAAATTTTAAAATACTGTTTATAAGACTAGAAGCTTAAAGTGTGTCTTTTCACCACAGACTTCAGCATCCCTTCCACTGATATTCATGAATTTCATTACAAAATTCCTTGGCTTCACTACACTAGCTTTACCAGTTGTTTTTTTCGTGGACCTGTGTGAAGAAATAAGTATTTCTCTATTATTTTACTCGTGTATTTACTTTGTAGTTGAATTAAATTTATAATATATAGATCAAAGTCTTCCCAATTTGCAAGAAAATGAACTGTTTATAAAATATTTAAGATATTTAAATGTGTTAGAATCCAAGGGACCTCAACATTCCTTTTGAGCTACTCAGTGAAAGTAGACTTTGAAAATCCAAGAACAATCTTAACTGAAATTCCTATCTTAACAAGAAGAGAGAGAGAGAGAGAATTCCTAGTATGATGGTCAGGGACCATCATACTGCGATGATTTGACTTATGATTTTTTGACTTTTGGATAGTGCAAAAGCACTAGGCATTCAGTAGAAAGCACACTTGGAATTTGGAGTGTTGATCTCTTCCAGGGCAAGTGATTTGTGGTTCAGTACTGTCTTGTGATGCTGGGCAGCCACGTGATCACCAGGGTAAAAAACTGATATGCTACAACCACTCTGTATGCAGACAACCATTCTGTTTTTCACTTTCAGTACAGTATCCAATCAGTTACATGAGATAGTCAACACTTTATTATACAATAGGTTTCTTAGATGATTTTGCCCAGCCGTAGGCTAATGTAAGTGTTCCGAGTCTGTTTAAGCTGGGCTAGGCTAAGCTATGATGTGTGGTAGGTTAGCTGTATTCAGTGCTTTTTTGACTTACGATATTTTCAACTTACAGTGGATTTATCAGGACTTAGCCCCGTCGTAAGTCAGGGAAAATAAGACATTTTGGCCAGTAACTTAAATAATGAATTAAAATATTTTCCTCTGGAAGCTATCAAATTATCAAACCACATCTAACTTTGTAAAATATCTATGTCTAAAGAACAGTAAATATGTCATATTTAAATGTGCCTTGAAAGATTTGATTGTAAAGCTGACAACTTTACAATCCTCAAATGTTTTAATTTGAAAAAAAAGTAAATCACATTTATCATGAACACATTTATAATTATCATGAAAATAGTAGGACTGATTTTTATCACCAGGACTAGAGAGGGTGACAGAAAGCACAAGGGAGGGGGCTACATAAGATTGCAGGAGATATTTTCTGTGCATGTGTGAGTGGAAGAGGAACAGTGGTGGGTGAGAAGTACACAGGAATATTCCCTGCTGTTTTCCACAAGGCCTGAAAGCACAGTCCTCTGGTGTCCCACGCATTTGCCTTTTTTTTTTTTTTTTTTTTGCAGTATGCGGACCTCTCACTGTTGTGGCCTCTCCCTTTGCGGAGCACAGGCTCCGGATGCGCAGGCTCAGCAGCCATGGCTCACGGGCCCAGCCACTCCGTGGCATGTGGGATCTTCCCGGACCGAGGCATGAACCCGTGTCCCCTGCATCGGCAGGCGGACTCTCAACCACTGTGCCACCAGGGAAGCCCCCGCATTTGCATTTTTAAGTGCTCGTTGCAGTTAGCATTCTTGTATCTATCTGATACAAACTTGGTAGAGCAGTAAACTCAGTGATTTAGAAGAAGCTACCATAATGTCCCTTGGTTTCTAAGATTCTAAAAGGAAAGCAGCATAAATTCAACATAAACTAATTCAGACAATTGTTTCATATCCAAATTATTAAATGGAGGAAATGTTGTACATTCTTTAGCTACATCCTCTTAGGAGGTTTATAAAATTCATATTTGCTCTTAAAGGCAAGATTGAGGGACTGACCATTGACGAGGACATTGTCTAATTGTCAGCTTATATTTTCTTTTTATTTCCAGAAAAACATCTGGAGTCTCCATACAGGTAGCTAACACTGAATAATAAGTAGCATGGAATGGTCCCACCCAGCCAGAAGTTTAAACACATACAAAGGCCAAGGATATTTCATAATTACAGGCTCTTCTCCCTCTACATGATCTTGCTTTTCCACATCTGTGGCACCATCATCAGGCACAGGGTCTTGCAGTTCTGTATTATAATATCAGGGTATTATAACATCCCTCATAAGAGGACTTTCAGTTGTGGACTGACAACTGTTACTGACCTGTAGAGATTTGTGGTGTGGTAAGCACTCATGGCCTCCAGCATTTGCTGCTGGTTTTCCTCTATTTTTGTAAGCAGCTCTTTGCAGGAAACTGCCCTCAGCAGGAAGCCCCTTTTCTTGTTACTTTAGCAGAGCTATATTGTCACTAATCTTAAACCTGGCGCCCCTATGCTCTATTCATCTCTGGCCCAAGCACACAATACTTTGTCTAACCTGTTGGTTCTTTCCGTAGATCAAAGTAGAAATAAAGAATAAGTAATTAACAGATGACCAGATCTCTTCCCCAGCTTTCCCTTCAGTAATCTGGCAAACAAAGTGTGTGAACAAGACAGCATCTGAAGAAAGCACCAGCAGTTGACAAGCCTGCCCACAGCAGGGGATGACGACCAATCTCACCCCCTTCTCGATGATTCACTGAAATTACTTCCCTTTTTCCCTTTAAAAACCTTCATGGCCGAGCAAAATCTTTGGAGGTGGATTTTGGGGACACTGAGTCCATCTTCTCCCAAGATTGATGGCTTTTGGATTAAAAGCAACTTTCCTTTCTTCCAACACTTGCCCCTTGTGTACTGATTTTCGAGCAGCAAGCAGCTGGACCTGAGTTTGGTAATGTTTTGGGACGTGGTCCCATAGTAGAATGTGGAAACTGTCCCAGCTGCATTGCCTTCAGGTATGATTCTCTGTGTATTCGCCTGCTGCAACCAAGAATACTTTTTCTTTTTTTCCTCTCTCTCTCTCTCTCTCAAACACACACACTTGACAATGAGGGGAAAACACCTTATTACCAGATGTTGGTTTATTAAAACACATTAGCTTTATAAATTTTTCTAGCATTTTCCAACAGATATAAGAGAAAATGTATTGAGTAGAAAACATGATAAATGAAAAATATTTCACCATTCATCAAACTTACCTCATTTGTTCCCCTGTACTGGGCATCAGAATTTGGTAACTGGGATAAAAGAATGATTTCAATGGGAAGGCCAATATGCAACAGTTTTTCTCCTAAGGCTTCATAACACTTATCAAATCTTAAATCAGATTCATTAAACAGCCAGTGTGATTCACACATCCACTCATTAAAGAGTAACTCCTGACATCAGGGACACTGGCAGCTGCATGGAAAATGAGTGACACGATTTCTGCAACGGGGCAGGTCAAGTACAGTGTTTACACCTGAACCACCAGAGTGCCCGACTCACACATGCTGGGTCAGAATCTACAGAGAGTGGAGCCCAGGGTCATGTCCGTTTTTATATTCACCCTCTGGGTGATTTGAAGGCACACTAGTGAAAGTTTGAGGGTAATGTGTAAATTTCTTCTCAAAGAATACTTAACTCTTAAAATGAAAACAAAGCCATTAAAAATACTGGCCAATGCTTTGCATCCTATGTCGCACCTTCAAAATTTCAGATTGTAATTTTCACATTTTTTTAAGGCATCATTTCATTTGCTAAGTTTAGGATGACAGCATTTTCCTCATCCAACAGAGATGAAAACCATGGCAAATACAAATTGTTTCAAATGCTTCCAAGTAGGAGGAGCCCTAAGATTTGGATTAAAGTACGATGCTTCTAAAATTCTAGTTGTTTACCCCGTTTAATTCCATGCTCTTTAAATTCCTTAAGCTTCTTTTTTCTGTAGCCCCATTATGGCACTATTATTCCACCATGAGGCCCAGAATTGGGGCAAGTATTTATCAGACCATCTCAGGCCATTACCCCAAAGTGTTTCAATGCTCTACTTAATTTGACCATGACAACTAGCCCAGCTGTAAAATTTCAACAGGATATGAATTATCACCCAGAACCACATTTTGGAGTGTCTCAACTCAACTAGTATCATATCATATCATATGATATATCATATTGCATTATATTGTATTGCATTCTATTGTATCATAAACTCATAACTTTCTAACAGGTCTGTCTTTTGCTGTACAGTTTTGGCCCAGGATCCCCAGGACCCTGGTGGTGAGTCCTACTTTATCTTATTGCTAGAATCTTGAGAAGTACCCATGTCTTTGGCTCCTTACCTCACTATAGAGCACAGTCAGTATCAGAGTTACAGTCCTAGCAGGTAGACTAATGTACACTTATAATATACATTTTCAACCTTTTCTTTTTGGCTAGGGCTGGTAAGAACTATTGTGTATGTTACATGCAGAATCTCAACAACCGGTATAAATGGATTAGTTAAATAGGTATTGGAAGGCTCTGAAGATTCTACGGAATGGCTTTGGGTTTAAAGTGTTAGAGATTAAGGAAAATCCTCCATTCTCCCTGGGTGATATAGTCACTGGGATCTCATCCAAATCTGCCCTCGGAAGAGGCGATTGCAGTGCCAACTGTTAACGAATGTTTTGTTTATTCAAAAGGTTGATAGGTGACATCCTTTAGAATAGTCACGCAATGCGTTAACATCTTTGAACACACTCATTCTTTGGCTCAATTTTTCCATCTACATCGGGTCTTTGATGTTGATCATTTTTGTTGGCTCATTAATTCAATTTTTCTTTGTTCAATAAATTCCCTGCATGCTGATGTTGAATTGCCAGGAATAAGAATACTGATGATAGAAATGGCACCAGAGAAATCACTGCTATTCTTGGCCACAGACATTTCCAGTCTGAACAATAGCTGTTTTCTTCATAGCTTTCACCAATGTCATATTTTAAGCAGGGATTTTGTGGGCTCAACAAATGAATGGAAAAGTCTGTAAAATATGTTGCAGAAATCTCTCACAGGTAGGCAGGAAATTTGGAATAGATTATCAGGACAGAAAAGTTATATAAAGATGTCTAGGTCAAAAAGACAGAGTAAAAAAGCTGACGCATGTGGTAAAGTGTGATGCAGTCAGTAGCCCAGGCATGTTCTTCCCAGCTGATTCTGTATCCACTGCTATGAAAGAAATTAAAGGAGGGAGGCCAGGAGACCTGGCTATTTGAAGATCTAAGAAGTGTTAAGAAGGCAGGTTTCATAAGAATAGAACTATCTTAAGGTAGTTTATTTTATAACTCGGTATAATAAAACTCTTATCCTTTTACTTTATTTATTTTCAAAAAAAATTTTATTGGCGCACAGTTGATATACAATATTGTGTTAGTTTCAGGGGTACAGCAAAGTGAATCCATTATATACGTACACGTATCCACTCTTTTTTAGATTCTTTTCCCATATAGGTCATTACAGAGTATTGGGTAGAGTTCCCTGTGCTATACGGTAGGTCCTCGTTGGTTCTCTATTTTATATATAGTAGAGTGTATATGTCAATCCCAATCTCTCAATTTATCCCTCTCCCTTTCCCTCCTGGTAACCATCAGTTTGTTTTCTACATTCTTATCCTTTTAAGTGATAATTATTTAAACCAAATTTTTCACAGATTGCAAATATCCAAATAGTCAATTCCAGAGTCAAGGGATATGAATGAGGGAGAATTAGGGAGGACACAGGTAACATGCTCATACCAGAGCTATCTACCTTTCTTGGCTTTTCCTTTGAAGCATGAGTGGGAGGTAACACATACAAAGAAAATAATATCTAATTGTAAAAAACATGCAGAAGAATAAGGAGTTTTCCTGAGAAATACCTGAGACCTAGGGAAATTTCCCAAGTTTATTCAAATCTTCTTCATCTTTCCATCTCTCCAGAGACCCTCAGGAGTGACAGCTGCCCCTCCAATACTCCCAGTCTTTTCACCCTTTCTCTTGCTGTTCTATACTGCTTTTTTTTTTAATTCCTCTTTAGTGATCTCTTTATTATGTGAATCAAGATAAACCTTGATAGACTTTTTCTTTTGGATCACCACAGTGACTCCCAACAAATGTACTTCATTCTGAAAGTTCACCTCAAAAGGTCAATTCGTTTCTCTAGTTCAGAAGATGCACCTCTTGTTAGGAAAAGCTGATTATACTGAGACATCACAGGTATTTGTTGAATTAACTTCTCTGTTTTCAGACACTGAGTTCAATGGCTAGGGGTACTGTTTTCACTCGTAGGCGGTCTAGGGAAGCTCCAACAAGAGTCACTAGACATACCTGACAGTTAATACTTGAGTGAACTTAAATGTACTAAAATTAAACTTTCACTTCCACTTGCCATATTTCAAAAGCTTACTTGCTAACTACGCCTACTATCATGTTGGAAAGCATGGATAGAGACCCTTTTCTTCTTTGCAGAAAGTTCTATTGGGATGACTGTTCTGGAATCTTCTATTCAAGGTGCATTCATGGACCAGCAGGGTCAGCCTCCCATGGGAGTTTATTAGGAAAGTGGATTCCTGGGCTCCACCCGGGACCTACTGAATCATAATTTGCACTTTTTCACAAGATACCCGGGGTTTCATATGAGGACACATCAGTGCCCCCAAGAGGTCATTTTGGAGTCTGCCTTTAAATATAAATTTCCTTGCAGAGAGAGCAGATTAAAATATGCCTGATTTTTGAGATGTAGAGGCCAGAACTCCATCTGAGCCTTCTTATCATGCAATGCCAGAACAACCATTAAGTCCCTATACATTTATTTTAATCATAAGGACAATTATGATGTGTTTACAATTTTCCAAGATGTCTTCTTCAGCTATAATTTTTCCAACACTCACGTCTTTCTGAAATTATGCTTATTTTATTGGGACCTTCAGAAAAAAAGGAAATCACAGGCAAAGGGCAGCTCATCAAGATGTGACACATTTTTTGAATCATGAAAATACTTTGGTCAACATGAGGGAGACAGCACCTAACACAGGCAGCTCTCTGAGGGTTGAATGAACTATCCACACTTGTAACTGCAGAATGTAATGGGGTCAACCCAATTTTAAAGACAAGGATAATAACTAATCTATATCCACCATTACAGATAGCCACCTGAAGATATTTAATATTCATTTAAAAACATAAAAAAAAAATTCAGTTCTCAAAGTTGCCAACCCACTCACTGTGGCCTCCTTTGAAACTCAGAAAATCTTGCTTCACATATATTGTATAGCTCATCACTTTTTACATTACTGGTGAATTGTTTAATGACAGTGAGAATTATTAACACGTCAAATATCAGAATTATTCCTGTAAGTCTTCCTAGGTAGATACTTTTAATATAATTATGTCCCCAATATTTGTTCTTGAAGATGAATATTCATTTCTTTATGAAATGCCAAGATTCTAAGATAAGCAGTTCTTGTAAAGATGTATAGGAATTAGCTCAGGCTCTGAAGATAATTTGAAAGTTTCACAATTGGGCAGGCCCTGAATTCCATCTCTTGAGATAAACCAAGGATCCAAATAAAATAAGCTAATCTGGCTCAAGTTTTGTAAAATCAGGCCAAAATTCCATCTTTAACTGGTGAAAAATACAATATACTTTGTGGTGGCCAAACAAAAAATAATCACGTTAATTTATGATGAAGACTATGGTCCACGTCTTTCTTTGAAGTGAGATTAAATTTGTTTTTCTCTGGCTCAGCTTCCTTGGTTCAAAGATCACCATTTGTATATCTGAATTATCAAAAACACTGTTCAAATTGAAAAAGAAAATTTCCAACTTCTAAGCTCATAGACCCTCACAGAGATCTTTTCTCTCACTCCCTCACTCTCACAGAGATCTTTCCCCTCTCGCTATATTTGATACTACTTTTCAATGCTGAAAGGCAGGATATTACAAAGGATGCGTAGTTATCATAAGAACCCACTTTCTGCATTGGTTCCCACTGGCCTGCTGGACTCACTAAAATTTCACCATTAGGAGTTTATCACTTTATCTCAAATTATATCATTTCCAAACGGCAGGGTTTTTTGTTATTGCAAAGTCCTGGGGCAGTTTTCCTTGACATTCTACTGTATGCATTCTTTTATCACATGATTAACCTCCAGCTGTGACAGGTGGCTTCAGTTTTAAGGAATGTGGCTGAGGATCAATGGGACAGAGGACAGAGCCAGAGCCCAGCAGATCCCTGTGGACGCAGGCGTGGCCAGGCTCCTGAGAGGAACTTCTGGGTGCCTGGTCCCCTGGGATGCCCTGGATGGGGAATAAGCCACACAGAGTGGAGGGGAGGGCGGAGGCTCAAACTTTATCCAGTGTAGACATGGATAAAAGACTATAATACCGGGAGACTATATTTATTTATTTATTTATTTATTTATTTATTTACTTATTTATATTTTTATTGAAGTATAGTTGATTTACAATGTAGTTTAAGGTGTAGAGTTTATATGTATATATGCACATATATAATATGTATTCTTTTTCAGATTATTTTCCATTATGGTTTATTACAAGATACTGAATATAGTTCATTGTACTATACAGTAGGTCCTTGTTGTTTATCTATTTTATATACAGTAGTATGTATCTATGAATCCCAAACTCCTAATTTATCCCTCCTCACCCCCTTTCCCCATTTGATAACCATATGTTTGTTTTCTAGTTCTGTGAGTCTATTTCTGTTTAGTTGTGCTACAGCTACTTAATTCAAACAAGAACGCTATATGTAATGTCTGAATCTTAGTGAATTTTAAGGGTCCAGCTTATTAATTAAGCAGATGGAGTTTCAGTTCAAAAGTTATGCCAAGGAAGGGACATAAAGCAACAAAGACTTTTCATGTACCAGTAAAAGTAATTCAAATAACCACCCCATTTTATTTTCTATTTTGGATATTTGTGGAAAAGTAATTTTTAGAATTTTTGGAATCAGCAGAGTTAACTGCTGATAATTCTTTCAAATATCCATCTCATTGTCACATCACTTATGGCCCAGGGCAGTAGTTGGATTATAATTCACACACTTCTGGAATATAACAAAATAGTCACTGTACTACACCAGTGAAATTATCACAGTAAGCCACTTTAATAAGAAAAATAAATCAAGGAGAATACATTTCAGTAAGTAAAAATTATAAATTTATAATGTTATGTTTATAATTTTCCAAGTTGTTTTGTGTAATCAAACATGTTAACCATTTGCCATAATTGTTCCTATTGTTAGTTTGAGAAAATAGTTTTTCCAAAACTATAGAGAAAATGCATAAATAAATACATCAAGAATAATATAACTGAATAAACATATGGAAAGTGGAGCTGATAGTGATATAAATTCTAAGAGAAATAAACTTATCTGTAAAACAAAATTGTTGATAAAATTACATTTGCATGGGCCTCCCTGGTGGCGCAGTGGTTGAGAGTCTGCCTGCCGGTGCAGGGGATACGGGTTCGTGCCCCGGTCTGGGAGGATCCCATGTGCCGCGGAGCGGCTGGGCCCGTGAGCCATGGCCGCTGGGCCTGCGCATCCGGAGCCTGTGCTCCGCAGCGGGAGAGGCCACAACAGTGAGAGGCCCGCATACCGCAAAAAGAAAAAAAAAAAAAAATTACATTTGCATGAATCATAAGAATTTACCTGGATAAAATTAACTGCATAAAAAAACCTAATTATAATGCTTAAGAGTATAGAGAGGGACTTCCCTGGTGGCGCAGTGGTTAAGAATCCGCCTGCTAATGCAGGGGACATGGGTTTGAGCCCTGATCCTGGAAGATCGATCCCACATGCTGTGAAGCAACTAAGCCCATGAGCCACAATTACTGAGCCTGTGCTCTAGAGCTCATGAGCCACAACTACTGAAGCCCATGCACCAAGAGCCCATGCTCTGCAAGCCTGTACTCCACAATAAGAGAAGCCACCTCAATGAGAAGCCCATGCACTGCAACAAAGAGTAGCCCCTGCTCACTGCAGCTAGAGAAAGGCAACCTGCAGCAACGAAGGCCCAATGCACCCAAAAATAAATGTAAATTAATTAATTAATTTTAAAAAGAGTATATAGAAATACTCCTGTCTGTGAAAACTTCCATTTAAAAAATCCAAATCTTTTTCTGTATCTGTATGATATAATGCATTAATATGATGAGAATCTACTTTTGCAAAAAATTAATAACAATAGCTTTGATAATAGAAGTTTTTACATTTTTCCAGAGTAATAACATATACTGTTTGTAATTACTTATTAGAAATAATTACTTAAAATTATAAGCATTTATTTTACTCACTCTAGTTATTAAATCCTCCTAGGATTTCTTATGAAATAGATGTTCTTTAGGAAGTATATTAAATCCTTTCTAATTAGCACAAGTAGTTACATAAATAAGCATTTTTAAAGTGTCTTATATTTGTAGACAACTAAAACTTGGCTAACTAATGTTAAGCCTCTTGGATTCCAAAACTACATCCTAGGGAAAATAATAACATCTCAATTTCTACATCCTTTCATAGTTCTACAAATACTTGATTTAGTTGCATTATATTTAAATTTAAACTATAAAATTTCAACGACAAAGTTTAAAAATGTTAATTATATTTTACATGGGTACCATTAAAAATATACTGCACCTTTTATACACTTTTTGAATAGATATTTTAAATACAGTACTTTACACAAAACTATATGTGCCATACTAATGAATTATTAAGGGATATTCAATGGTAATTTGATTGAACCCTATTTCTATTTTGCACACTGACTTTAGAATCTAATTCTGGCATAAGATATGTCATTTCTCATGATTAGCTGCTCGCAGAGCTTTGTATCAAGGAAGGAAGACACTTAGACGTTAAATCTTCCGATTTTCTCTCCCTCTCCCTTTTTTGCTCTAGCTAACAGTAGAGAATTCTGAATTTAACAGTGCAAAATTTGGAAAAATAAAGAGAAACAAATGTCAATTATTCCTTTTGATGGAGATAACCTTATCTGTTAGGGGTCAGAAGTTTTCGACAGGGAGGATTTAATATAGGAAATTTTCTACCCAGGTGTTGGAGGGCTTAGGGGCAAAGAGAAATGCTGAAACCCCAAGGAGTCAGAGTAGGAATTAGGTACCAGTCTGTCTGGGGAGTAAAGAGGGAGATTAGTGTACTCAGAACATGGGAGCACAACCCTGAGTGGAGGGTACGGCCGGGCTGAGGCTGACACGTCTGAGCAGGAACAGACAGGCGGAAAAGGCTGAAGGCTGGAACTGGCAGCTACTACTGGGATGATGGTGACCGACCGGCACAGCTAGCAAACAGTAACAAAGAAGGGCCTCTGCCCCTCTTCCAATCTCCTGATCTTTCTCTCGTTCCTGAAGGATGCTGGTAAAGAAGCCTGTGAGGTGTCATCTGCAGGCTTCCAGTCCCAACTTTTCAGGGTGCATTGTAGAAAGACAGATCCAGAACTGAGATGCAACAGATTTAAAACCAGCACAGCCAGAGGAATGGATAAAGAAGATGTGGTCCATACATACAATGGAATATCACTCAGCCATAAAAAAGAATGAAATAATTCCATTTGCAGCAACATGGATGGACCTAGAGATTATCATACTAAGTGAAGTAAGTCAGACAGAGAAAGACAAATATGATATGATATCACTTATATGTGGAATCTAAAAGCAAGATACAAATGAACTTATTTACAAAACAGAAACAGATTCATAGACATAGAAATGAAACTTATGATTACCAAAGGGGAAAAGAGGTGGGGGATGGATAATTTAGGAATTTTATTTATTTATTTATTTATTTATTTATTTATTTATTTATTTATTTTCCATTGGGTCAAGTTTATTTCAACCTCAGGGAAAGCTAAGACTGGTTGTCTTCTTATTCCTTACCACATTTTTTTTTTTTTCTGTCTTGATTATTTTTTTTTTTTTTTTGCTTTATAACAAATTTAATCAGTTATACATATACATATGTTTCCATATCCCCTCCCATTTGCGTCTCCCTCCAACCCTCCCTATCCCACCCCTCCAGGCGGTCACAAGGCACCAAGCTGATCTCCCTGTGCTATGCGGCTGCTTCCCACTAGCTATCTACCTTACGTTTGGTAGTGTATATATGTCCATGCCGCTCTTTCACTTTGTCACAGCTTACCCTTCCCCCTCCCCATATCCTCAAGTCCATTCTCTAGTAGGTCTGTGTCTTTATTCACGTCTTACCCCTAAGTTCTTCATGACATTTTTTTTTCTTAAATTCCATATATATGTGTTAGCATACAGTATTTGTCTTTCTCTTTCTGACTTACTTCACTCTGTATGACAGACTCTAGGTCTATCCACCTCATTACAAATAGCTCAATTTCATTTCTTTTTATGGCTGAGTAATATTCCATTGTATATATGTGCCACATCTTCTTTATCCATTCATCCGATGATGGACACTTAGGTTGTTTCCATCTCCGGGCTATTGTAAATAGGGCTGCTATGAACATTTTGGTACATGTCTCTTTTTGAATTATGGTTTTCTCAGGGTATATGCCCAGTAGTGGGATTGCTGGGTCATATGGTAGTTCTATTTGTAGTTTTTTAAGGAACCTCCATACCGTTCTCCATAGCGGCTGTACCAATTCACATTCCCACCAGCAGTGCAAGAGTGTTCCCTTTTTTCCACACCTTCTCCAGCATTTATTGTTTCTAGATTTTTTGATGATGGCCATTCTGACTGGTGTGAGATGATATCTCATTGTAGTTTTGATTTGCATTTCTCTAATGAGTAAAGATGTTGAGCATCCTTTCATGTGTTTGTTGGCAGTCTGTATATCTTCTGTGGAGAAATGTCTATTTAGGTCTTCTGCCCATTTTTGGATTGGGTTGTTTGTTTTTTTGTTATTGAGCTGCATGAGCTGCTTATAAATTTTGGAGATTAATCCTTTGTCAGTTGCTTCATTTGCAAATATTTTCTCCCATTCTGAGGGTTGTCTTTTGGTCTTGTTTATGGTTTCCTTTGCTGTGCAAAAGCTTCTAAGTTTCATTAGGTCCCATGTGTTTATTTTTGTCCTTATTTCCATTTCTCTAGGAGGTGGGTCAAAAAGGATCTTGCTGTGATTTATGTCATAGAGTGTTCTGCCTATGTTTTCCTCTAAGAGTTTGATAGTGTCTGGCCTTACATTTAGGCCTTTAATCCATTTTGAGCTTATTTTTGTGTATGGTGTTAGGGAGTGATCTAATCTCATACTTTTACATGTCCCTATCCAGTTTTCCCAGCACCACTTATTGAAGAGGCTGTCCTTTCTCCACTGTACATTCCTGCCTCCTTTATCAAAGATAAGGTGACCATATGTCCGTGGGTTTAACTCTGGGCTTTCTATCCTGTTCCATTGATCTATCTTTCTGTTTTTGTGCCAGTACCATACTGTCTTGATTACTGTAGCTTTGTAGTATAGTCTGAAGTCAGGGAGCCTGATTCCTCCAGCTCCATTTTTCGTTCTCAAGATTGCTTTGGCTATTCGGGGTCTTTTGTGTTTCCATACAAATTGTGAAATTTTTTGTTCTAGTTCTGTGAAAAATGCCAGTGGTAGTTTGATAGGGATTGCATTGAACCTGTAGATTGCTTTGGGTAGTAGAGTCATTTTCACAATGTTGATTCTTCCAATCCAAGAACATGGTACATCTCTCCATCTATTTGTATCATCTTTAATTTCTTTCATCAGTGTCTTATAATTTTCTGCATACAGGTCTTTTGTCTCCTTAGGTAGGTTTATTCCTAGATATTTTATTCTTTTTGTTGCAATGGTAAATGGGAGTGTTTCCTTGATTTCACTTTCAGATTTTTCATCATCAGTATATAGGAATGCCAGAGATTTCTGTGCATTAATTTTGTATCCTGCAACTTTACCAAATTCATTGATTAACTCTAGTAGTTTTCTGGTAGCATCTTTAGGATTCTCTATGTATAGTATCATGTCATCTGCAAACAGTGACAGCTTTACTTCTTCTTTTCCAATTTGGATTCCTGTTATTTCCTTTTCTTCTCTGATTGCTGTGGCTAAAACTTCCAAAACTAGGTTGAATAAGAGTGGTGAAAGTGGGCAACCTTGTCTAGTTCCTGATCTTAGTGGAAATGGTTTCAGTTTTTCACCATTGAGGACGATGCTGGCTGTGGGTTTGTCATATATGGCCTTTATTATGTTGAGGAAAGTTCCCTCTATGCCTACTTTCTGCAGGGTTTTTATCATAAATGGGTGTTGAATTTTGTCGAAAGCTTTCTCTGCATCTATTGAGATGATCATATGGTTTTTCTCCTTCAATTTGTTAATATGGTGTATCACGTTGATTGATTTGCGTATATTGAAGAATCCTTGCATTCCTGGAATAAACCCCACTTGATCATGGTGTATGATCCTTTTAATGTGCTGTTGGATTCTGTTTGCTAGTATTTTGTTGAGGATTTTTGCATCTATGTTCATCAGTGATATTGGCCTGTAGTTTTCTTTCTTTGTGACATCCTTGCCTGGTTTTGGTATCAAGGTGATGGTGGCCTCGTAGAATGAGTTTGGGAGTGTTCCTCCCTCTGCTATATTTTGGAAGAGTTTGAGAAGGATAGGTGTTAGCTCTTCTCTAAATGCTTGATAGAATTCGCCTGTGAAGCCATCTGGTCCTGGGCTTTTGTTTGTTGGAAGATCTTTAATCACAGTTTCAATTTCAGTGCTTGTGATTGGTCTGTTCATATTTTCTATTTCTTCCTGATTCAGTCTTGGCAGGTTGTGCATTTCTAAGAATTTGTCCATTTCTTCCAGGTTGTCCATTTTATTGGCATAGAGTTGCTTATAGTAATCTCTCATGATCTTTTGTATTTCTGTAGTGTCAGTTGTTACTTCTCCTTTTTCATTTCTAATTCTATTGATTTGAGTCTTCTCCCTTTTTTTCTTGATGAGTCTGGCTAATGGTTTATCAATTTTGTTTATCTTCTCAAAGAACCAGCTTTTAGTTTTATTGATCTTTGCTATCGTTTCCTTCATTTCTTTTTCATTTATTTCTGATCTGATTTTTATGATTTCTTTCCTTCTGCTAACTTTGGGATGTTTTTGTTCTTCTTTCTCTAATTGCTTTAGGTGCAAGGTTAGGTTGTTTATTCGAGATGTTTCCTGTTTCTTAAGGTGGGATTGTATTGCTATAAACTTCCCTCTTAGAACTGCTTTTGCTGCATCCCATAGGTTTTGGGTCGTCGTGTCTCCATTGTCATTTGTTTCTAGGTATTTTTTAATTTCCTCTTTGATTTCTTCAGTGATCACTTCGTTATTAAGTAGTGTATTGTTTAGCCTCCATGTGTTTGTATTTTTTACAGCTCTTTTCCTGTAATTGATATCTAGTCTCATAGCATTGTGGTCGGAAAAGATACTTGATACAATTTCAATTTTCTTAAATTTACCAAGGCTTGATTTGTGACCCAAGATATGATCTATCCTGGAGAATGTTCCATGAGCACTTGAGAAAAATGTGTATTCTGTTGTTTTTGGATGGAATGTCCTATAAATATCAATTAAGTCCATCTTGTTTAATGTATCATTTAAAGCTTGTGTTTCCTTATTTATTTTCATTTTGGATGATCTGTCCATTGGTGAAAGTGGGGTGTTAAAGTCCCCTACTATGAGTGTGTTACTGTCGATTTCTCCTTTTATGGCTGTTAGTATTTGCCTTATGTATTGAGGTGCTCCTATGTTTGGTGCATAAATATTTACAATTGTTATATCTTCTTCTTGGATCGATCCCTTGATCATTATGTAGTGTCCTTCTTTGTCTCTTCTAGTAGTCCTTATTTTAAAGTCTATTTTGTCTGATATGAGAATTGCTACTCCAGCTTTCTTTTGGTTTCCATTTGCATGGAATATCTTTTTCCATCCCCTCACCTTCAGTCTGTATGTGTCTCTAGGTCTGAAGTGGGTCTCTTGTAGACAGCATATAGATGGGTCTTGTTTTTGTATCCATTCAGCCACTCTGTGTCTTTTGGTGGGAGCATTTAGTCCATTTACATTTAAGGTAATTATCGATATGTATGTTCCTATTCCCATTTTCTTAATTGTTTTGGGTTCATTATTGTAGGTATATTCCTTCTGTTGTGTTTCTTGCCTAGAGAAGTTCCTTTAGCATTTGTTGTAAAGCTGGTTTGGTGGTGCTGAACTCTCTCAGCTTTTGCTTGTCTGTAAACGTTTTAATTTCTCCATCAAATCTGAATGAGATCCTTGCTGGGTAGAGTAATCTTGGTTGCAGGTTTTTCTCCTTCATCACTTTAAGTATGTCCTGCCACTCCCTCCTGGCTTGTAGAGTTTCTGCTGAGAGATCAGCTGTTATCCTGATGGGGATTCCCTTGTGTGTTATTTGTTGTTTTTGCCTTGCTGCTTTTAATATGATTTCTTTGTGTTTAATTTTTGACAGTTTGATTAATATGTGTCTTGGCGTATTTCTCCTTGGATTTATTCTGTATGGGACTCTCTGTGCCTCCTGGACCTGATTAACTATTTCCTTTCCCATATTAGGGAAGTTTTCAACTATAATCTCTTCAAATATTTTCTCAGTCCCTTTCTTTTTCTCTTCTTCTTCTGGAACCCCTATAATTCGAATGTTGGTGCGTTTAATGTTGTCCCAGAGGTCTCTGAGACTGTCCTCTGTTCTTTTCATTCTTTTTTCTTTATTTTGCTCTGCAGCAGTTATTTCCACTATTTTATCTTCCACCTCACTTATCCGTTCTTCTGCCTCAGTTATTCTGCTATTGATCCCATCTAGAGTATTTTTTATTTCATGTATTGTGTTTTTAATCGATGCTTGATTCATCTTTAGTTCTTCTAGGTCCTTGTTAACTGTTTCTTGCATTTTGTCTATTCTATTTCCAAGATTTTGGATCTGGGAAATAGAATCTTGGATCATCTTTACCATCATTATTCTGAATTCTTTTTCAGGTAGAGTGCCTATTACCTCTTCATTTGTTAGGTCTGGTGGGTTTTTATCTTGCTCCTTCTCCTGCTGTGTGTTTTTCTGTCTTCTCATTTTGCTTATGTTACTGTGTTTGGGGTCTCCTTTTTGCAGGCTGCAGGTTCGTAGTTCCTGTTGTTTTTGGTGTCTGTCCCCAGTGGCTAAGGTTGGTTTAGTGGGTTGTGTAGGCTTCCTGGTGGAGGGGACTAGTGCCTGTGTTCTGGTGGATGAGGCTGGATCTTGTCTTTCTGGTGGGCAGGTCCACGTCTGGTGGTGTGTTTTGGGGTGTCTGTGGACTTTTTATGATTTTAGGCCACCTCTCTGCTAATGGGTGGCGTTGTGTTCCTGTCTTGCTAGTTGTTTGGCTCAGGGTGTCCAGCACTGTAGCCTGCTGGTCGTTGAGTGAAGCTGGGTGCTGGTGTTGAGATGGAGATCTCTGGAAGATTTTCGCCGTTTGATATTATGTGGAGCTGGGAGGTCTCTTGTGGACCAGTGTCCTGAAGTTGGCTCTCCCACCTCAGAGGCACAGCACTGACTCCTGGCTCCTCAATTTGGGATGATGTGTTGTCTATTCATGTATTCCACAGATGCAGGGTACATCAAGTTGATTGTGGAGCTTTAATCCGCTGCTTCTGAGGCTGCTGGGAGAGGTTTCCCTTTCTCTTCTTTGTTCTCACAGCTCCTGGGTCTCAGCTTTGGATTTGGCCCCGCCTCTGCGTGTAGGTCGCCGGAGGGCGTCTGTTCTTCGCTCAGATAGGACAGGGTTAAAGGAGCAGCCTCTTCGGGGACTCTGGCTCACTCAGGCCGGGAGGGAGGGAGGGGCACGGAGTGCGTGGCGAGCCTGCAGCGGCAGAGGTCGGCGTGACGTTGCACCAGCCCGAGGTGCGCCGTGCGTTCTCCCAGGGAAGCCGCCCCTGGATCCCGGGACCCCGGCAGTGGCGGGCCGCACAGGCTCCCGGAAGGGCGGTGTGGGCAGTGACCTGCGTTCGCACACAGGCTTCTTGGCGGCGGCAGCAGCAGCCCCAGCGTCCCACGCCTGTCACTGGGCTCCGCGCTTTCAGTCGCGACTCGCGCCCGTCTGTGGAGCCCCTTTAAGCAGCGCTCTTAATCCCCTCTCCTCGTGCACCAGGAAACCAAGAGGGAAGAAAAAGTCTCTTGCCTCTTCGGCAGCTCCAGAGTTTTCCCGGACTCCCTCCCGGCTAGCTGTGGCACATTAGCCCCCTTCAGGCTGAGTTCTCGCCGCCAGCCCCAGTCCTCTCCCTGCGCTCTGACCGAAGCCCGAGCCTCAGCTTCCAGCGCTGCGCGCCCCGGCGGGCAAGCAGACAAGCCTCTCGGGCTAGTGAGTGCCGCTCGGCACCGATCCTCTGTGTGAGGATCTCTCCGCTTTGCCCTACCCAGGTATGTGGGGAGTTTCTTGCCTTTTGGGAGGTCTGGGGTCTTCTGCCAGCGTTCAGTAGGTGTTCTGTAGGAGTTGTTCCACGTGTAGCTGTATTTCTGTTGTATCCGTGGGGAGGAAGGTGATCTCCGCGTCTTACTCTTCCGCCATCTTACCCGGAAGTCAATTTAGGAATTTTAGATGAACATATACACACTACTATATATAAAATAGATAACCAACAAGATCCTACTCTATAGCACAGGGAACTATATTCAATATCTTGTAATAAGCTATAATGGAAAAGAATCTGAAAAAGAAGGGTTATATACATGTATAACTGAATCACTTTGCTGTACACCCAAAACATTGTAAATCAACTAGAGTTCAGTAAAAAATAATAATGATAAAAATAAAAATAAATAAATGTAAAAAACCCCAGCACAATGATCAGGCAAATACTGACAATGTTTACTTATTACATTCTTTGAAAACACCTATCAACGTTCATTTAGCTGTAATTACAAATTATATTTACAACAAATTAATCAATACTAATAATATGATTTTTCTGCTATATAGCTACAATTCTTTGGTATTTAGGCACATAGAGTGAAATTTTCTAAATATTACTCACATTTAACTCTACCTTTCATTAAATGTTATTGAAATGGCAAACTCAGAAGATGGTGTTATGTAGAGGAAAGAACCTTAGATTTTGCATCAGAAAAACTTGTTTCTAATTCAGTTTTGATCACTAATTGATTTTAGACACGTCTCTTAAGTTGCCTGAACCTCATAGTTTTGTTTGTTTGTTTTTTTTCCATTTAATGAACTGTGTTGGTCTATTGTGTTCCATAAACCAAGATAACAGAACTAAACACATAAATTCTTTTCTCAGAGAGCTTACAGTCTGGTAAGAGTGGGGATAGATACACAAGGTAAAACATTCCAGTAAATGTGTGCATAGAATGATATAGAAGCAAATGGGCAAGGTGGTCAGTGACTTCAAGGGTCAGCAAAGTTTTTCTGTTGCAGATAACACTGGAGTTTATTATGAAGAAAAAGTCTATGTCACAAGTTGAAGGAAAAAGGAAATTCAAGGTAGAACAAGAAACATAAGACACAGATACACAAGCCAGCATACTGGAAACTACAAGGAATCCAGGATGGTAGGATAGGGAGGTTTCAAAGTTTTAGGTGAAGAAAGATAAGGGACAGGAGAAATGGGCAGGAACATATCTATCAATATTTGCATACCATGTTAGGAAATTTAGATTTGGTTCTGTAAGCAAGGGGTGGTCACTAGAAAAATGAAAAGCTTGGAAGTTGTCACAATCAGAAATTGTTTATTTAAATAAATCACTCTGAAAACAGTACAGAGAATGTCTCTGTAGAGGTTAAAAGCACTGCCTCTAAAATCACAAAGACAAGCATGGCCTCAGTTTCCCAATCTGTAAAGTGAGAATAATAATCGTAAGACTGTCACGAAGTTTAAATGAAATAATGTATGCAAAACACTTAGTAGATTTACCAGCAGGTTGGGTAATGATGAAGATATCACTGCCAGAGACGGGATGAAACTCATAGTCTTAATTTTGGGTTTTATTTGATGATTTCTAATGTCATTTCAAGATTCATGGGTTGGGGGTTATTTGATTCAATGAATCATAGAAGAACAATACAATGAATTTTGTTATTTGCTGAACAGTGTAATGATATGCTATAGAATGTATACACATGACCTTGCTTAAAATAATGGTGCTACAAAGAATATGGAGAAATTATCCTGTCTACCTATGTGCTTCCAGATACATTAGCATAAAAAAGTAAGATAAAATATTTTCTTTAGTAGCAGCACTTTATTGAATAGAAATGGATCTCTGTTTGGTAGAAAATTGTTGCATTATTGCTAAAATTGGAGAAAATTCAATTAAATTTGCCAGAAACAGAAGGACATTGTGAGTTATTGTCTAAACAGTGCTTTTTAAAAATAGATGTTAAGCTGTAGGCCAGGGGAGAGTACAAAGTAATTATTTTAAAGGTCAGTATATTGAAACTATTGAATAATCAATCTCGTATATAAAAAAGGGTTGCGATGTGAAATAACTTTGCGTTTGGAAAACTTGCCATTTTTCTGAAATGTGAAAATGAGAATCAAAGTGACATTAATAAAACTGTTGGTTTCTAAAGCAGGATAAAATTTTGTAGAAAAAAAACATGGAAAGGACTGACTAGACAAAAATATAAAAGAAAAACCTGGAGTCTGGATGCTGAACCCAAGCTGTGAGGATTCTGGAATTTATTAAAAGGAATAATTCATGGGGCATTTGGAAGCAATATTCCTGCTATATTATGCATTCATGAACTCTTTACTAGGATCCTGTGGCTACTTTGTGTCACTATACTTTCTAAGAGATGTGGACAAACTGGAAAAGATGGGAAAGGAATGAGGAAAATGAAGAAAGGAACAGAAAATAGTAACCTGAGGAAAGTTTTGAAGAATTCTGTTGCTTATAATAGAGAAGAGAAGCCCATGGGGCAGCCTGATTGTTATAATCAGATACATGAGGTATCTTCACCAGATTGTAACTAATCATTGTTTTTTTTTTCTCCACACCAATGTTTCCTAGAACAAAAGAAATGTGTTTAATTAAAGAGCATTTAACTGTATATATACCCAAGTTAAACGTGTGTGTGTGTTTGGTTTTCCACTTCTTTGATCTAGTGAAAGAAGCGTTAGAAAGTTACCTCAATAATCCCTGGGAGGAGAACTCCCCCTTAAGATCTGAAAATAGATCCCTCTATTTTTCTGAACAAACAGAGTAGCTTCCTTGGTCTAAAAAAGGGGCTTCATAGGCTTCTCTTGTGTTTTGCCTGATCTTAGACCCAGGACATTTGATCTAACAATCCTTACAAAGGTAGGTGGCTGAACTGGTGAGAAGGGACATATGGGGCCCTTTGGGTTTTGAGAGTTACAAAGGGGCAGGTTCAGAAACGCAAAGACAGTTTCGGAAAAAATGTGGACACTGTGCTCCCTGAGCCTAGAGGATGGCCAAGGATGGCTTAGAGATGTGAGCACAAGTAGCTGGATGATGCACATCCAAGCAGGGGAGATGCTTGCTCCAAGGAATTCTCAGAGCAGAATCCTCTGGGGATGCCGGGACTCATCCCCTAGGTGACTGTGGAGTATGAGTTGTCAACAGCGACGCCTTGTGGTGGGGAGAAGCAATGACAGCAGGAGAAGGATGAGAAACCGAGCTTCCTCCGGACCACAGAGGAGGGCTGGGGTCTCCTCCCAGCATGGATACTCATGAGGGGCATGACCTCATCTGCAGCCCGTCTTGGAGAAGTAGCTATGTGGGGGAGCAGCTTGTCAACAGAATGTTTTTAAAGAGGAAAGGAATAATTAACAGGTATAAATACAGATCAGTTGAAAACATTTAATTATGCCCACACAGTATTTCTTTACGAAAGTTGTTTCTAATATGCCTAGGGATCAAATCTTCTTGTTATTAACGCTCATGGCACCCAGAGCCTCTATTTAAATTCATTAAAATTGAAATTTTATGTTTATTGCTGTATATTTGACAAAAGCCGGTCTCTCCTCTAGAGTATATTCCAGAAAAGAAGGCCCATGCATCTCACCTTTGTATTTTCAACACAAGCTCCATTTTAGACTCATAGGATTACCGTTGAATCATCAACCTCTATCACAATGGTATAGTACATACATTTGATACATAGCTTGGTAGGTAAGATACACTCAATAACTAGGGCTTAAATTTCACTCTCTAATAGTCTAGAAGTTAAAGTTGAATATGTCATTTAAAAACCTCATAGTAAAAATCCCAGACCCAGAAAGATTCACTGGTGTATCTTTCCAAACTTTTAAAGAAGAAATGTAAATAAGAAATACCAGCCAGACATAAATTCTTCCAGGACATGGAAAAAAGGGAATAATTCCTTGGGTATTTTTTTGTTTGTTTATTTGTTTGTTTTTTATAATAGCATCCAATCATTGGTTCCAAACCCTGGCAAGGAAATTACAAGAAAGTAATATTACAGACCAATAGTGAACATAGATGCAAACATCCTTAATAAAATGTTAGCAATTCCAATTCAGTATATGTATATGTATGTGTCTATATATATGCTCATATCATCCTTCCATATGCAAAGTTAGTTTATCACTGAAAAACCATCAGTGTAATTTACCACACTAAGAAAAAATGGTGGAGGGGAGAAAAATCACGTTATTTTGATAGGTTGAGAAAAATCATTTGACAATATTCAACACTTACTCATGATTAAAAACTCTGAGAATACTAGAAATAAAGGGGAAATATCTTAATCTATAAGTAATCTATAAGAATATCTATAAAAACCTAGTGAAAACATCTTACAAAATGGTGAAATACTGAAAAGATTGTCCTTGAAATTAGGAAGGAGACAAGGGTGTTTACTATCAACATGTCATTCAACACTGTACTGGAGATTTAGGCAGTAAAATAAGGCAAGGGAAAAAGATATAGCAATTGGAAAAGAAGAAATAAAATGATCATTATTCCGACATAGCCATTGTATGCTTAGAAAATATAAAGAGTTTACAAACATTTAAAGTTAATTAGTGAATTTAGCAAAGTGACTGCATATGTGTTCAATCTACAAAAATCGTTTGCATTCCATCAACAAATGACAAAAATGAAATGGAAAAAATTATACCATTACAATCACATCAAGAAACATCAAGTATCTAGGAATAAATCTATCAAAAGAGGTTCAAAGCCTCTGCACTAGAAACTGAAATCCTTCTTAAGATGAAAGACTAAAGAAATGGAGGCATAATTTATGATCCTTGGGAGTACAATGCTAGACACTTCCAAATAGCAAGACCTATTATAAAGCTGCAGTAATTAGAACAATGTGATATTTGTGCAGACAGAGAAGTTGAAAGCCCAGAAGCGGCCCCGCAGACCGTCACCTGACAGGGGTGGGTGCTCTGATGAGCAGCCCGTATTTCCCTTAGGAAATGAAGGGCTCCTTCTGTCGGCAGCTGAGAATGATGAAGATGCTGAGAAAGCTGCTGGGAGATGCTTCCAGACTGACAGCCATTTATGGTGATGGCTTTGGCTGAAGGAGACTGGCCCGCTCAAGGTCACAGCTACTTCTGGGGTTCTCCTGTACGCAGTGACCGATCGGCCAAGGCCCCTCTTTCCCAACTCAGGGCAACTCTGAAAGGCCATCCCTGCTCCAGATCTCTCCGTGGAATACGGGGAGTCTTTTACTGGGACGTCATCACAGCTCAGCTTCTCCTTCTGTCCAATCCTGTTTCCTTTCTGTCTCTTCTACACTTGTGGAGTCCCAGGAGCACTCTTTAACAAATGTCTGGCAAACTCATCTTCATCTCAGAGTATGCTTCATAGGGAAGCCAAATCGCAGTAGCTGGTGCCAGGAGTGTTCAAAGGAACAGATGCTAACACAGGATTTCAGGGCTGGCTCGTCTGCTGCCTGGCTGGAGGACGCAGCAGACTACTGGAAAGTCTACCAAGGCGTCATCCAAGTTGCAGCTTCTGAGCCAGATGTGATTGTCTTTGCTAGAGTATAACAACAGGTGCACGGTATATGGCCACTGATTTGATGAGTTGGTTATTTTCCATTCTTACTAACAAAGAGCATCATAAGCAGTTCATATGCAAATCAAAACTACAATGATATATCACCTCACTCTGGTCAGAATGACAATCATCAAAAAGTCTACAAACAATAATTACTGTAGAGAGTGTGGAGAAAAGGGAACCCTCCTACACTGTTGGTGGGAATGTAAATTGATACAGCCACTATGGAGAACAGTATGGAGGTTCCTCAAGAAACAAAAAATAGAATTACCATGTGATCCAGCAATCCCACTACTGGGTGTATATCTGGAGAAAACTCTAATTCAAAATGATACATGCACCCCTATGTTCACAGCACTATTTACAATAGCCAAGACATGGAAGCAACCTAATTTTTCATCAACAGATGAATGGATAAAGAAGATGTGGTGTATATATACGATGGAATATTACTCAGCCATAAAAAATGAATGAAATAATGCCATTTGCATCAACGTGGATGGACCTAGAGATTGTCATACAGAGTGAAGCAAGTCAGACAAAGAAAGACAAATACCATATAATATCACTTATTTGTGGAATCTAGAAGAATGATACAAATGAACTTATTTACAAAACAAAAGTAGACTTACAGACATAGAAAACAAATTTATGGTTACCAAAGGGGAAAAGGGGGCAAGGGATAAATTAGGATTTGGGGATTAACAGATACACACTACTATATATAAGATAGGTAAAAAGCAAGGACCTACTGTATAGCACAGGGAACTATACCTGAATCACTGTGCTGTACAGCTGAAACTGACACAACACTGTAAATCAACTGTACTTCAATTAAAGAAAAAAAGGTTCACATTTACTTGAAATAGGCAAGACATTTAGAGACATTTAGAGTTCTGCCCCAGGGCACACTGTGTCACAATGTGGTCCAAGGCGATCTGTGCCCTCTGGATGCACCACAGTGCATCACATTGGTCCATGATAGTGATGCAATTATACTAACAGGACTGGATGAGCCAAAGTGGTTAGTGATTTGGAGACCTTGATAAGACCCATGTGTCTGAAGCGTGGGAAATAGAATCCACAAAGATCCAGGGAACCATCACACAGGGGACTGTGTGTCCAGTGCCTATGGTGGGACTTGACATGGATGTGACTCATGTCTTTCCCCAGGGTGTGCTGGCCACCTTGGTCGGGGGTGGGGCTGAAGTGGAGGGGCCCCTGTCCCAGGACTGGGTGGCTTCTAATGTGCCCCTAAGGCAAGCGCCCACAATGGCACCGCAGCCTCACCCAGGCTCTGCCCCTGGATCGTGGGTCCTCGATGTCCCATGGTCAAGACTTCTGCCCACCTGTGGCTGCCCCAGACCCGGCACCGCCCTGTGCCTGGGACCATAGTGTTTGCTCAGCTGGAGCCGAGGCCAGTGTGGGAAACCTAGCAGCCACAGAGCAGACCTATCTCTGCCCGGCCTGGGACAAGCCGGCACAGGCCATCCTCAGGCTTCCTGCTGCCCTCCTGTGGGTCCCAGTGTCCCTCCAATCAGCAAGGGGGGCTTGCCTTCCCGCCGGGGGTCCCAGGACTGGGGCCCCCAATCTATGGCTCTCACCACTCAGTCCCTGGGGCAAGTGCCCACCTGTGTGTTCTCCCTTTTCCTCCGAGTCCCCTCACAGGGGCCCAGGTCCTGACCTGGTTGCTTTCCTTCCATTCTGATTACCTGTGCAGCTTTCCTCAGCCTTGGTTGTACAGGAGTCCTTTTGCCAGTATCTAGTTTTCCATGAGAATTGTTCCCCATGTAGATTTTTTGGATGTGTTCCTGGGGGCAGGTGAGCTCCATGTCCCTTTACGCTGACATCTTTATAGATCTCCAGAACTGTGTATTTGTAACAGAGACAATCTTGCTGGCAAAGTTTCAAATACAGTAAGTCCCCTACACGTGAATGAGTTCTGTTCCGAGAGCACGTTCATAAGTCCAATTTGTTCATAAGTCCGACAGATTTAGCCTACATTCCCAACTAACACTATTGGCTGCATAGTACTGTACTGTAATAGGTTTATAATACTTTTCACACAACTCATACATAAAAAACAAACACAAAATAAAGAAAACATTTTTAATCTTCCAGTAAAGCACCTTGAAAAGTACAGCAGTACAGCACAACAGCTGGCATCCAGGGCTGGCATGGAGTAAACAGGTGAGAAGAGTTACTGACTGGAGGAGGGAGAGGAGGTGGGAGATGGTAGAGCTGAAGGATTGTCAGCAACAGGAGACGGAGGGCCAGCTGCAATTTCACTCATGCCTGACGTTGATGGCACAGGTTCTGGTTCCTTGCTGGATTCAGTTCTATCTACCCTCTTGAAAAAAACAATTCAGTGATGTCTGGGCAGTAGCTCTTTTTTTCTCATCATAGATAACACGGTAGCACCGGATTGCATGCGGAACAGATGCTGCGACCTTCGTGTACCGTTCTACCTTCAGGTCCTGTGCCTCAAAAACTAACAGTGCCTCCTCAATAAAGAAAATCCCCTGCCATTTCCTGCATCGTGAATCTCTTCAGTTCTTCAGTTACTTCTTCCTCTTGTCTCTCTTCATCCTTTCTCTCATCCTCCAATTCCTGGCACTTCTTAGCAGTACCAGCTACATCACTGCTGCTTTTACACTTGCTTCCAGACATCCTGATCTTGAAATAAAGATACTGTGCTACTGTACTCTATACAGTCTGTACAGAAAAGTACACAAAGGCACAACCACTTGTAGAGGATGCATGCATGGGACAATGTACGCCAGACATGTGAACTAACTTACGTGACTGGACATGTGAGCACATGTTCGCTCTTTGAAAGTTCGCAACTTGAAGGTTTGTACGTAGGGGACGTACTGTATTCGTTATCTGGCTCTTTACAGAAAAACGTTTGTCAATCCCTGAAATAGAAAATCCAGTATTCTTTTCAATATAGTCTGTGGATATTGGTGTTTTTGTGTTTTCTATGTCTTCTTGAATCAATTTTTATCATTTATCTATCTACTTGGCTGTCATCATCTATTGCAACTGAATTTATTTTTTCTTTCTGTTTTCTCATTACTAACAATATGTTGCTACAAACTTTTATTTTGATAAAAATAATACTTGGCCAGACATTATTATACTTAATTGGCATAATTTACTTGTTGTTTATTTTAATTAATTTTTACTTTTGATTTTATTGTCTATATTTAAAAGAAAATTAACCTTGTTCTTCTTTGTAATTTCTTGGACTGAATGTTTAATTCATTTATTTAAAATATTCTTGAATTATAATGAATGCATTTATAGTCATAAAGTTTCCTCTTAGCACTGCTTTGGTCTAACTCCATTATTTTTGAAATATGGAGATTCATGATTAAGTTTTAAAGTTCATATATATATATATATATATATATATATTTGTTTTGATTCCTCTTTAACTCAAGTTTTATTTAGAAATGGATTTTAAATTTTGGAACATAGTGCTTTACGTGTATGTGTATGTTTTCAGTCATTTGTAGCCAATATCTAGTTTATTGCATCGTAGCTTGAAAATGAAACCTGTATAGATTCTTCTTCCAGAAATTAATTGAGTTATTCATTGTGGCCTTGTACATAGCCAATGTCTACTACTGCAGGGGCAAAGAATTAGGGTTTGGGGTAAGAATATCTGTGGGTTGTTAACATTTCTTTGTGATTTTTTCCTTTGTTATTGACTATAAAGTTCTATCTATATTAGATCAATCATGTTAATTGTTTCATTCGAATTCTATCCTCAGCATCTGGTCCCAATCCAGACAGAGATGGGAAAGAGGGAGGGAGGAGGGACAATAGGGGGACAAAATTGAGGGCGATTCCAGTTACTTCATATTTCATGCAGCACAGACCTACTCAGAGGCAAGGAGCATCATATATCTTGTTAACAAAGCAGATAGAAGAAGCAAAAAGCAAAAAAATTCTATACCTTTTACCTTTTTTGTCCACTTCATCTGACAATTTCCGAAAGATGTATATTAAAATCTCCCACCATGATGGTAGAATTGTGTACTTCTCTTTTTATTAATAGAAATTTTTGCTCTACATGCCTTAAGGCTAGCCTATGAGACATGAAAATTTGTGATTATCAAACATTCTTTAAGTAAGCTATTTCTTCCCTTGCTGTGTTCAGTCTCCTGACGGAGGTCATCAAAGGCATTCCTCATTTCTGTTAGTCTTTTAGATTTCTAGCACTTCCTTTGATTCTTTCTTAGAATTCCCATCTGTCTGTTTATATCACCTACTTGATCTTACTTGTTGCTGCCGTCCCCATTAGAGCCCTTATCATGTTAATCATGGTTATTTTATTTTTTAATTTAATTTAATTTAATTTTTGGCCATGCCATACAACTTGTGGGATCTTAGTTCCTTGACCAGGGATTGAACCCAGGCCCATGGCAATGAAATCACCAAGTCCTAACCACCGGACTGCCAGGGAATTCCCTAATCACAGTTATCTTAAATTCCCTGTTTGAGAATGCCAATACCTGTTGTCATATCTGGATCTGGTCTGACACTCATGTTGTTTCTTCAGATAGTTTTTTTCTTACTTTTTGATGTGCCTTGTAATTTTTTCATGAAATCTGAGCATGTTTTACTGGATAATGAGAAGTGAGGTGATAGGTCCTTAGAGTGTAGTTTTGTGCTAATCTGGTTTGGAGTTGGGCTTTTCTTACTGTTTGTTGTGGCTGTTAAGTGACAAGGCTTCAGACTCATCTTGTGTCCTTATTTTTTATTTCCTTCTTGACTTTGGACTTTCTTAAGTACTTCTCAGAGAGTCTATTTGTATACAGGTATAATAGTTGTAATCCACTATTATTATAATAAGGTATGGATGACAGAGGGCATTCCACAAACTTCCAGTTAAATCTCTTTCATGGGGCCTATATCTCTGGCCTGTGACCTTCACAAGTGTGTTTTCTTGTATGCCTTCTCCTCTTAGGAAAACAGGGACCAGGCTATGAGGAAGTCTTTTCCCCGGGGGAGTAGGTTTTTGTGTTAGCAAAGTCTCTGGGCATTTATCACAAAGCTCACTCTTCCCTTCCCCTGTCACAGCCACTAAGGAACTTTTCTCCAGTCTTCACTGTGACAATCAGGGGAGGTCCTTAAAGGTAAAGTCCAAGAAGTGTGAGGCTCGCTAGGACCTCAGCCCCAAGGAGCATCTCACTCTTAACACTAGTCCTCACTCTGCCTCGATAATTTGTCAAAATCACCTTTACGGGTTCCTATCCATTTACAGCTCCAAGGGCTTCTGCTCCAGGTAAGCAGATCTCAGCTAGGAGGCTCTAGATTTGCCTGTTACTCCAGATGGAGACTTTCACTACGAACTTAGTTCTCCGAAAGGTCTAAGAAAAAAATTACTGATTTTCAGTTTATTCAGCTTTTTCATGCTGTAAGTTTAGGAGTAACAACTTCCAAGCTCTTCCCAGCTCTCTGGAACTCCCTATCTAGTCTTTATCATTATAAATATACTTGTTTTTGGCCTCATTTAATGCGTTTCATGTCATAGCTCATTTTATTTGATTTTTAGATTATTATTTGTTTAATACATCCTTAGTCATTTCATTATTGTTAGCCTTTCTACGTGACTTTTTTTTTGTCTTGTTCCTTGTGAAAGACACATAGCTGGATTTTGTTTTCTAATCCAACCTAGTATTTGTCTTTTAATAGGGCAATTCAACCCATAAATGCCATACAATCATTCTTTGTGTTGTGTGTATTCTGACCTTCAATTTCCCAAATTAATTTGCTTTCAGCAATCTATTTTTAATTTTCTTTTCTTTCCTTTTTTAATGATTGTTTTTATGTATTTATTTAGTTATTTATTTTTGGCTGTGTTGGATCTTTGTTGCTGTGTGTGGGCTTTCTCTAGTTGCGGTGAGCGGGGGTTACTCTTCATTGTGGTGCACGGGCTTCTCATTGTGGTGGCTTCTCTTGTTGCGAGCGCAGGCTCTAGGCGTGTGGGCTTCAGTAGTTGTGGCATGCAGGCTCAGTAGTTGTGGCTCGTGGGATCTAGAGAGCAGGCTCAGTAGTTGTGGTGCACGGGCTTAGTTGCTCCACGGCATGTGGGATCTTCCCGGACCAGGGCTCGAACCCACATCCCCTGCATTGGCAGGTGGATTCTTAACCACTGTACCACCAGGGAAGGCCATTTTTAATTTTCTTTATTGACATTTTTTTAATATACAAAATTATTTTGTTGCTGTTTAAATTTTTTTTAATTATTGTGTTCTCTGCTCTTTTCTTTGAAGTGTCTTCTTGTATTATTTTAAGAATCCTTTTTTAAAAAATAATTTTTAGCGGAGTATAGTTGATTTACAATGTTGTGTTAGTTTCAGGTGTACAGCAAAGTGAATCAGTTATACATATACATATATCCACTCTTTTTAAGATACTTTTCCCATATAGGCCACTACAGAGTATTGAGTAGAGTTCCCTGTGCTATACAGTAGGTTCTTATTAGTTATCTATTTTATATATAGTAGTGTGTATATGTTAATCCCAATCCTCCAATTTATCCCTCCCCTCCCTTCCCCTGGTAACTGCATGTTTGTTTTCTGTATCAGTTAATCTATTTCTGTTTTATAAATAGGTTCATTAGTACCATTTTTTTAGATTCCACATGTAAGTGATATCATATGATATTTGTCTTTCTGTGTCTGACTTACTTCACTTAGTATGATAATCTCTAGGTCCATCCATGTTGTCTCAAATGGCATTTTTCATTCTTTTTTTATGGCTGAGTAATACTCCGTTGTGTATATGTACCACATATTCTTTATCCACTCCTCTGTCAATGGAGTGTCAATGGAGTCTATTTTTAATTTCCTTTCCTCAATATACAAAAATCATTTTGTTGCTTTTTAAAAAACTTTTTTGGCTCTCGCCCATTTTTTTGAAGTGTCTTCTTCTATTATTTTAAGATTCAATTTTATTTCCTTCCTCATATCTGGGGAATGTCTTACCCAGGTGGTGAGAGGTTAGAAATGAATCCTGTCATCATTTGGTGAGGACCCCATGGCCTGGCAAGCTGACCATAGGTCGAGTGGCCCTATTTGGACTCCTCCAGGTTTGTCAGCTCTTAGGGAGGGAGCAGGGAGGGGCATTGTTCTCCTGGCTTCCCATTCCCCTGGCCAGTCCTCCTTAGGGGGACTGGATGGATAAAAGCTTTATGCTTTTCCCTGAGCCATGATCACAAAGAAGTCAGGGGCATTCCTCTGTGAAAGCCACAGCCCAGGACATCATCACCCTAGTGTCCTCAGCAGGCTCTCCTTTCAGATTACACAGCCTCATGACAGACACTGCTGCTTGCAGGGCCCCTTGGAAAAGAACACATTTTACAAGACAGGGTGATCTCCTGTTTCTCCCTAAGCTGTAGCCCTTGGCCCCAAATTCTTAGAATACACACACACACACTCAAATGACTAAAGAGGTAAGTTTTTTTTTTTTTTTTTTTTTTTTGTGGTACACGGGCTTCTCAGTGTTGTGGCCTCTCCCGTTGTGGAGCACAGGCTCCGGACGCGCAGGCCCAGTGGCCATGGCTCACGGGCCCAGCCGCTCCGCGGCATGTGGGATCTTCCCAGACCGGGGCACGAACCCGTGTCCCCTGCATCGGCAGGCGGACTCTCAACCACTGCGCCACCAGGGAAGCCCAAGAGGTATTTTTTTTTTAAAGAAGGATTTATTAGTAGCATAGGAAGCCATCTTTATAGACTCTTTTGCTGGTTATTAACTTTTTTCCATCTTCTTGAATAACAAAAAATTAAACAAAGCAACCCTTTTATATTGAGATCTGCTAAAATACAGCAATGTGTGCCTGACAAAGACTGCAGAATGTTTAATATTTCATCTTTAGAAGTAAAAGAGATCCTCACATTTCAATTAACTGAAATAAAGAACTATATCTATATCTTTGTTTAGAAAAACACTTCAATTCTTATTTCGCATCTGGCCAAGTGAAAATTCTCAAATCAAGACTGCCTTATTTATTCACAAAATAATATTATCCTGATAAATTGTGAAAATGAAGAGGCCTATTTTTTGAAATACATTTTGGCCTACTTATCAATGTGGAGATCATAAAATACATTGCTCAAAAACAATTGAAATATTATTAAATTTACTGAGCTTTACTCATGTGTCAACATTCCAGTTTCTTTTGACCTCCCTAAATCTTGGCATATTTTCTCCTTCCTGGCTTCCCTCATCTTCCTGATCAATTCCCATTTGGAGCCACGAATTTGCTAAAAGCAGCATTTACATGTTCATAAGGAAATCAGTGGAACTGCACTAAATGCCACCTACTGCAAAATCTGAAATATGTTCTTCCATGAGTCTTGCTTTTAGCTATTCCATCAGTAACACTGTACCTGGTGTGACATCTGGAGGACACATCTTTTGTCTTGGTTTTCAAATGGAAACAACTCAATCAGTTGCACGTATTTTCCCTTGGAATTATACTAACCAAAATTGAATGACAATAAATGAAGAATCATTTCTGGAATTCCTATATTTCTTTGTAAAACACACTCAAACACAAACACAAACATAACTACCCCATAATTTTCTAAGGGGCGTAGACTCACATCTCAAGTATCATATTGATCTGTTTTTATATGTTTGTTTTCCTAAATGCATATCATTATACTCTAGACTAGAAAAAAGATAATAAATATTTTATTCTTATGAAATTCAAATGTATTATTCATCTGGATGTATTCCAAAATCCATGGACAGAAATTTATATTAAATAGCTAGAAATTTTGACCCTATTGTGTCATATAGGTCTCCAGTACTTAGGAAGATAAAAACTTTCATTCATAAATCTAGTGGAAAAGATTCCCCAGAGGTGCTCAGAATTCAGCCTGAGATATAAATGTCTCTCTTCTTCCTCTTTAAGTATTCCCAATGCAAGCCTATCCATTGTGTGCACGTACTCGCATTCCGCGCCTGCTCGGGCATCAGGCTTCTAGAGGCTCAGCAAACCCAGCTACAGTTATGGCAGCACAGGTGGAATTTCCTTGAGTAACACTGATTTGTGTTAGAGCAACTATTTTTGCCAACTCTATTTTTTAAGAAGTAGAGTTGATTTACAGTATTATGTTAGTTTCAGGTACGAAGTGATTCAATTATATACATATATGTATATTTTTTCAGATTATTTTCCTTTATGCCAGTACTATTTTTATATTAAAAAAGTTTTAGGTACAAAATTACTTAACACATACCATTGGGATAGAGCCAGTTATCAATCGCGGATAGAGATTGGTTGACAGTCAATTTTGCACAGAATTTGTTAGTGGAGAGATTAACATTTTAAAAAATACCATAAATAACTTCTTGAATCAGTTTTACCTCTATTCTAATAAAATTACCTAAAAGTAATTAATATAGCACAAAATTGAAGTAACGGTGCTGTGTTATTTTGGAATCGCAATACGTTACTTTGAAAAAGATTTATTCTCAGTGCAAATTCATTACACTGTTTGCTTAATCTATTTTAATGACACCCTTCAATGTTTGACAGCAATTCAAAATCAGTATGTTCTTTTGTTAATCATACTTCTTAAATGTTAATCTGTTCGTTTTTATCTCCCAGTTAAAGTTCTTCAATGGCTCTCAAAGTCTTCAGAATAAAATGAAAATAAACTTTTAAGCATGTTGTTCAATGTTCTTCATTATCTGGTTATACTCTCCTCTCTGGCTTCATCGTTTTCCATTTCCCTATGATGACCCAGCCATCGTGTTAAGTGGCAACACATAACATAGTTTTATAAATATATCTGTTTGCCTCACTTTGGATCACTTTAGTGTAAGTACCATTTCTTACTAGATTTTATAATTCAGTTGCTCCCACAATGTTTGACCCATCGTGAATACCCAGAACATGTTTTTATTGAAAGAAAAATAGAATTAAAATGAGCTATATGGTATTTCTTCAGCTTTAATTAGAGTAATTTTCTTACTAAAACTAAGTATTGTCTGATGTCATTGTTCTAAGCATCTATTATTTCCACCTTCACGAACTTTCAATAACAACATTCTAGGTTTCAATAATCTACAAAGAAAGCATAGGAAACTGAGTTGAATTAATTAGAATTAGTAAATAAAAGAAATTGAACACAAGAAAGACAGAAGAATTTTATCAAAAGTACAGTTAGTTATTTTGTCTTGGTTTAAATAGTTTTCACTTGGGACTATCAATTTTGACTAATGAGAACTTCATAAAATGCTTATGGAGATCTCTTATTGGCACTTGGTGATCTACATATGAGGTAGAAAAATGTCAAAAAAGCTACTTAGTAGAAATTAACTTCTACTAATGTTTTTTAGAGTCTATCTATATCTAAGTATGTATCTATCTATCTATCATTTATTCTTACCAATTCTATTTTATGTTCAATACTGTGTTTTGACTTCAAATGTATTTATTTTAACATTCCATATAGGTAATTTACTATGACTCATTTATATGAAGCAGGGTATGAAAATGAAAATACCTAGATTTCAAACCTGGCTCTAACACAGAAACAAATGAAATCCGATACCTGCTTTCAGTGTCAGAGATACAGCTCATAAAGCTTCTGGTGTAAGGTAGCTGATCCATGCTTGTTCTGGGTCCCTGACCTTCCCTCCCAAACCCCCGACCCCATTTTCCCGTGAGCTCCATCTTACTCTTTGAAGATGGCAAACTGCAGCCTTAGGCTCTGAAGTTCTCTCTCTCTCTCTTTTTTTTTTAAACGCTCTCCTTTCTTCACTTCCATGAATTTCATTTCCTTATCAATTTTAACAATTTCCCTATCATTCTTCCTCTAAGTGTAAGCGTCCCCACAGACACAGCTGTATGTCTTATTCTGTATTTTCCCTCAGTGTATTGGTTGGTATTGTGCCTGATATTACCTCTGTTTCCCTGACTTTCTTCTAAGTACTGGCTTGCTGTCTCAATCTCAGTGCTCCTGAAATAAAACACTTCATCCTTCCTCCCACAATTGCACTTCTTCTGTTCCATCTTTCTATAAATATCTCAATGGCCACCTACTCATCCAAGTTCAAAAACTGCGAGTTGTTTTTGAGTGCTTTTCACTATCCTCCACATTTAATCAGTTCTCTGTATCAACTGCATTGTCAAAATCCTGTCACTCATGAATCTCTCCTATGCATTCCAGGTGCTATGACCAAAGTCCAGGTGTTATGATAGGTCTGAAATTGTTCCCTCCACCTCCAGAATAAGAGAAGAAATCAATAACCTAATACGTAGCAGTCAATAAAGTTATGAGTCTTCCCTGCTCTCCTCTTTTATAATTACTTAGAGTTCTTACCGTGGCTGGATTATGCCCGCCCCGCCCCCATCCCACAAATGCATGTGTTGTAGCTCCAACCCCTGGTACCTCCAAATGTAGCCATATTTGGAGATAAGGTCTTCAAAGAGATGATTAAGGTAAAACGCGGTTGCGAGGGAACAGCCCTCATCCAATAGGACTGGTGTTCTTATAAGAAGCAGAGGAGACACCAAGGATGTGTACAACACAGGGATGACCATGTGGACAGGAAGCAAGAGGGTCGCCATCAGCAAGCCACTCAGAGACGCCTCAGAGGAAACCCTGGTGGAGCGTTGGCCTTAGCCTTCCAGCCCCAGAACTGTGAGAAGATGCATTTCTGTTGTTTACATCACCCGGTCTTTGTAATTTTGTTGTGGCAGCTGCAGCAAACTAATACAGCACTGACCTTGGGTCAAGGACGTTTCAATACACAGGTGTCCTAATGTTGTCTCTCCAATGCATAATAAAGCTGATCACATGAGGAGAGATAAGAAAGGTCTAACAAAAAGAGCAAGCGCGATTGCAGATGGAGAGTTGCAGAGGCGGGATGCTGTTTCCCACGACTTTGTTTTCAGTTAACACCAAAGTTTATTGTCAGTTACTTAGCTTTCGGGAGAATCTTATTTTCAAATGTTGGAAAGTGTTATGTTTACTGCTGGGGTTGATAGGAAGGGAGCAGCTGGAGGTAAGGGAAAGGGAGAGGGGAAGGCAGCGTCACAGCTCCTGAATACATGAAAGATGCTGAGAGTCGAAGCAAGGTGATGCAGCTGGTGGTGGACGGGAGGAGAGATGGAGAGGAAACGTTTTCTGTTCGCTGAGTGGAGGAGAAAAGCAAAGTTCTCATCATGGGTAGGTTTGTTGAATGAACGTCGAGTGAATGCTCCCTTCTGTTCTGTCACCTGTTGAGAGTGAGTAGGGAGCCGGGTGATGGAAGTTCGAGGACCGCGGAGAATGTATGAAATAACCATGGAAACCAGAGCAAACATAATAAGATTGCTGAGCACATAAAGGGCCCGTCTACTATAAATGTCATTAAAGCTGTTCTGTTAAGTAATTAATCCGTCTACTCAGTTTTGGAGAAAGCAGGTCGTGGGCTTCACGCGGGATTGGAATTTTGTCATGGAGGTGTAGCAGAAGGACAATCAGGGAGTGTAGTGCAGGATATCGATAAGAAAGTTATTCCTTGAAGCTGCCCAACCACAGTTGTCATCGTCCTGTCAGCCACTGAAATGAAATAAAGCAAACCAAACACACAAGCCAAGAATAACTTCCCTGTCATGCCTGTTTTGGGCCATCGGCACACTTGGTTCTGCTACCCTCATCCTACCATGGTCCATCGTGCATCCTCAAGTCTGTGTCATCGATGTCTCTCTTATTTTCTGGACTCTATTTATTTCCTGAGACGCTACCTACCGACAACTTCCTCAGTGTTCTCCTTGCTTCTTGTCTGTCCCAACACTGTCTCCAGTTGGCTGTTCAAGGGATCACTCTACAAAACAAATCTGATTACATAATTCCCTTCTCTTAAGACCCTTCCCAGCTTTATTTCAACCTATAAAATAAGCATCATTGTAAATGAGGCCCTTACTTGTCTGGTCTATGAAGCCCTCCAGCTTCATTTCCTGTCATTCTCTCTCTTCCCTGAATCACACATTCTTTATGTTCCAGAAAAATAAAACTCTGTGGAAAAATGTCCACACCATGTATTGTATATCTATGTCTCCACACCCATCTTTCCACTTGTTAGGAATTCCCTTTGGTCAATCTGGCACACTGATTCTCTAAAACCCAACTCAGACGTCATCTCAATGAGAGATGGTAATCTTCTCCCTTCGCTCAGGCTGTTCATCCCTCCCTGCTCAGGGAGCCATGAATACCTCATACATGAGTCTTTTGTCATAATGATAAAACCCTGGCATTGGCAGGCAGATTCTTAACCACTGCACCACCAGGGAAGCCCCCAAAGTAAATCTTTTTAAAAATATATACACCACCACGAAGCTCCACTCACCATAAAATCTGAAGAGAATATTCCAGCAATATTGCTTTTTATCATTAAAATATTGTCTCTGCCCCCACCCCACCCTTCTTTGGAAAAATTATTTTGGTGACTGTGGCTTTAATCCCTGTCTCCAAGAGGGAACACATGATTCTGAGAAGAAAGTCATGCATCCAGGGCTTTTCAAATGATCTTTTGAGAGATGGGTCATGAAGATACAAAGACATAACTAATCTACCAATAAAAAAAAGCCATAAACTTCGACATGCCAAAACACAATATCCACGGCAAGCTAAAGTTGTTCTTAATGATAACATGATGAGCTTAATTTGCTTGGTGAGGCTGATTTTAAATCTTATTTTAAAACCATAATAATTTGATACATACCACAGTTTTATTTCTATAGCTTACTTTAATATTTGTATGACCATTATACATTCACTTGCTAATTCTAAAAAAAATTGCTGAAATAGGAAGCCAGTTCTTAGTCATCATCTGTCATATCATAGACATAAATTGTAAACGGAGTTTACTGGTATGGCAAATAGAAAACACTTGCAACAAAGACACAGATTTAGAATCCATACAATGTGCATTTTTGGAAATTCCAGTTGATGTAGCTTGGTACTAGAAAACTTAAGAGGAATAAATTCTTAATATTGTCCATAGATAATATTTCTCTAATATTAATTGTTTACCTAGGTCTTAAAAGAAAGAGGTAATAAGCAAAAAATAAATGAACATTGACATTATTTACAAATTTCTAAAAGATAGGTTTTGGGTTGCTTTTTAAACTGACGTGACACATCTGCTCTGGTTACCGGAGAAGACAGCTCTTGTTCAGGACACTTAAGGCATGAACTCCCTTATGGAGGAGGAGAATATGACGTCTTCCCAGACTTGCAGCACTGCTGGTGGGCACATTCAGAGCTGGTCAAAAGAGGCTGCTATTACTTTGTTCGGACTTGGTAAAAACTGAAAATACTTTTGGCAGAGATTCTGTTTCACTGGAAGATTTGTGGGCCATCTGCTTCTGCCCCAGGAACTGTCATCATTGCTTCAGAGAAGCATCTGGCTTCGAGCAGTAGGAATGAGCTAACTTATCACATGCTAACTGCAAAGCAGAAGAATGAAAGACTCAACACACACAGAAAAGGCAGGAATGAGTGAGAGAGGGCACGAGAGAGAGAGAAGCATGATGTGAAAAAAAAATATATGTTTATGTTAAAATATGTTTATATATATATTTTAAAATAACTGGGGAAATTTAATTATGGGCAGAATTTAGGTGATACTAAGGGATTCTTCATTTTGTTAGGTGTGAAAATGACACTGTGGTAATGTGTGAAGGTGTCTGGTTTCCAGAGGTGCATATGGGAGCAAGTATTGAAATAACATGACAACGCCTTTAACTACCTTTAAAAAGACACAGATAAAGCAAATGTTCAATTTTGATTACTGTTTTACAATGGCTATATGGGGGATTGCTGCACTGTTTAAATTCCAGCTCTATGTCTTTCTAACCGTAACCTTATTTACACTAACTCTTCTAGTCAGAAAAATGGCTTCAATACAACTTTCTGCCCCTATTAAAAAAACAAACAAAAAAAAGAATAAATAACTCACACAAACTGATCTGTGGATGACAGTTGCTTCATAATATCTATCTGGATGTTAAGAGCTTTGGTTAAAATCAGTGATTTTGATATCGTTGATATTGGACTAGCCTTGATAATGAAACTGTGTACAAGCTCCTGTGTCCTTGTTTTTTTGAAGTAAAAGCCTGGGTCAAGAGCTAAGGATTAGGAATATGAAGATGTAGAAACAAAGGTTAGCTGTTGGGCTTGGAAACTGGTAACAATTTAGACTATAAACCAGCGACATAGCAGAATCACTGAACTCCCAGTTCCTTTAAAGATGCAGATAAAGGTCCAACACACAGTCCTAGGTTGTTTTTATAGGAAGCAGACCCACCAGATGAAAACTGCTGACTGTAAGAACGTAGACCCTAGACTATTTGAAATCAGAAGGTTGTTGATGCTTGAAACCTCACCTTGATGCCAGCCAACCTGAGAATCGTGCATGAGCTAATCATGCACCCTGCAGCCCCTCCCTCACACGTCCTTTAAAACCCTTCCCTGCAAGCCATCAGGGAGTTCAAGTCTTTTGAGCATGAGATGCCCATTCTCCTTGCTTTTGCCCTTCAATAAACGCTGTATTTTCCTTCACCAAAACCCAGTGTCAGGAGTTTGGCTTTTCTGCACACGGGCAAGTGGACCCAAGTTTAGTTTGGTAACAATAACACTAAATAATCATTAAGTTCACTTGCTTTTTCCAAAGGCATATTCTTAAAGTATGGTAATAGTATCATGTCATTAACAAAGAGGTGAGTAATTCTTCCTCTTTTTTTACTAAGGACTTAGGACATACAGTATATCTAATTTATCTAAAAACTGTATCATATAATGTCACGGCTTTTATAGTGAATATTCTGGCAAAACATTAAAATCTCGATATCCATACACTTCCAAGCACAGATAGGTCCTCTCTATGGGGTAAGGGCTGTGGTGGATTAATAGAAGTTACAATGGCCTTTGATAGTTCAGAACTGTTTCCTCAATTGGATGAGACAGAATATAATACTCAAATTCATAAACAGGAGTTTCTTACTCATATTTCTACTTTTATTTTCTCAAAATTACATCACAGTTAATGTGTTTTGACTGTATATAAATTTTATTTTGGATGTCATTAGCTATTATTAAATATAAAATTTACAGCCACACAAAAATACTTTTAGCGCCCAGCTTCCAAAATCAGACATACTTAGGTGCATAGCTGTCTCAATCATTTATTAGGAATGTTATTAACAAACTTGGGAAAAGTTATATAATGCCTTTGGATCTTTATCTATGAATGGTAATAAGAAGAGTATTGCCTTCATAAAGGTGGAGAGGAGATAATAAATTTATGAAGCACCTGGAAAATAGTACACCCTCAATCAATGAAAATAGTTATTTTTATTGCTATTATATGGAACAGAAAGAAAAATTAAGTGAAAAACAATTCACATCTTCATTAATCTTTAGGACCAACCTGCCATTGGAAGTAAAATTCTGGATCTACTACCAGAACAGCCTCTTTTACTTCAACTTCCTAAACTGTAGCCAGAATTCTGTACAAGCCAAGTCTATGTCTAAAAAATAAGCTGCTTTAACTCATGTGCAACTAAAACTGGAGTTTTAATGTTCTAATATGACATTAAAGGTGAAGTACTCCTATGTCTTCCCCTTCAACTCTATTATCCTGGAGAAATAAATTCCTTTTCTGAGCCTCTGGTGTTTCATAGATAATAAGTGTATTAAAATAACTTTCAGTCAGAGCAGAAATACATGAAATAGAGACCAAAAATAAAAACCAGTAGAAAAGATCGATGAAATTAAGACCTGCTTTTTTGAAAAGATAAACAAAATTAATAAACCTTTAGCCAGATTTATCAAGAAACAAAGAGGACCCAGTAAATAAAATTAGAAATGAAAGAGAGGTTACAACTGATATCACAGAAATACAAACAATCATAGGGGAATACTATGAACAGTTATATGCCAATAAATTGAACAACCTAGAAGAAATGGGAATTCTTAAAAACATACAGTGTTTCAAGGCAGAATCAGGAAGGAAGAGAAAATCTGATCAGACCAGTTACTCGTAGTAAAATTAAATAAGTTATCAAAAAACTCCAAACAACAAAAAAAGATAGCTTCACAGGGGAATTCTACCAAATGTTGAAAGAAGAGTTAAAACCTATCCATCTCAAACTGTTCCAAAAAAGTGAAGAGGAAGGAACACTTCCTAACATATTCTTAGAGGCCAAAATTATACTGAAACCAAAACCAGGAAAATATACTACAAAAAAAGAAAACTGCAGACCAATGTCCCTGATGAACATAGATGCAGAAATCTTCAACAAAATATTATCAAACCAAATTCAACCATACATCAAAAGGATCATACATCATGATAAGGTGGGATTTATTCTAGGGATGCAAGGATAGTTCAATATCCACAAATCATTCAATATGATACATCACATTAACAAGACAAAGAATAAAAGACACATGATCATCTCAATGGATGCGAAAAAAGCATTTGACAAAATTAAAAATCCATTTGTGATAAAAACTCTCAAGAAATTTGGTACAGAGGAAACATATCTAAACATAATAAAGGCCATTTATGACAAACCCACAGCTAACCTCATTCTCAATGACAAAATGATCAAAGCTTTTCCTCTAAGATCAGGAACAAGACGAGAATTCCCACTCTTGCCACTTCTATTTAACAAAGTATTGAAAATCCTAGTGCAGCAATCAGACAAGAAGAAGAAATGAAAGGCATCCAAGTTGTAAAGGAAGAAGTAAAGCTGTCACTATTTGTAGATGACATGGCACCATATAGAGAAAACCCAAAAGACCCCACCACAAAACTATTAAAACTAATTAATGAATTCAGAAATTTGCAGGATAAAAAATCAGTATACAGAAATCCGTTCCATTTCTATACAGTAATAATGAAATATCAGAAAGAGAAATTGAGAAAACAATCCCATTTACAATCTATCAAAAAGAATAAAATACCTAGGAATGTTTTCCTTAACCAAGAAAGTGGAAGATCTGTACTCTGAAAACTGTAAGACACTGATAAAAGTAATTGAAGACAATACTAATAAATAAAAAGATACACAGTATTCATATATTAGAAGAATTAATATTGTTAAAATATATTTTCTACCCAAAGCAATCTACAGAATCAATGCCACCCCTACCAAAGTACCCATGGCATTTTTCACAGAACTTTATAGTCCTAAAATTTGTATGGAATCACAAAAGATCCCAAATAGCCAAAGCAATCTTGAGAAAAAAGGACAAAGCTGGAAGTACCACACTCCCATATTTGAAATGATATTACACAGTTATAGTAATCAAAACAGTATGGTGGTAGCACAAAAACAGACACATAGATCAATGGAATAAAATAGAGAGCCTAGAAATAAGCCCACATGTACATGATCAATTAATACGACAAAGGATGCAAGAATACACAATGGGGAAAAGACAGCCTCTTTGATAAGTGGTGCTGGGAAAACTGGACAGCTACACATAAAAGAATGAAACGAGATCATTTTCCCACACCAGATACAAAAATAAACTGAAAATGGATTAAAGACTTAAAATGTAAGCCCTGAAACCATAGAATTCTGAGGAGAAAACTTAGGCACTATGCTCTTTGACATTGGTCTTAGCAATATTTTTTGGATCTGACTCCGCTAGCAAAAGCAACAAAAGCAAAAATAAACAAATGGGACACAAACTGAAACGCTTTTGCACAGCAAAGGAAACCATCAACAAAACGAAAAGGGAACCTACCGAAAGGAAGAAGATATTTGCAAATGATATGTCCAATAAGGAGTTAATATCCAAAATATATGATGAATTCATACAACTCAATATGAAAACAAACAAACAACCCAATCAAAAAATGGGCAGAAGACCTAAATAGGCATTTTTCCAAAGAAGACATACAGATGGCCATCAGACACATGAATAGACACTCAACATCACTCATCATCAGGGAAATGAAAATCAAAACCACAATTAACTATCACCTCACCTGTCAGAACGGCTATCTTCAAAAAAGACAAGAAGTAACAAGTGTTGGCAAGAATGTGTAGAAAAGGGAACCCTCCTACACTTGGTGGGAATGCAAATTAGTGCAGCCACTATGGAAAACAGTATGGAGGTTCCTCAAAAATTTAAAAATAGAACTACCATATGACTCAGAAATTCCACTTTTAAGTATTTATCTCAAGAAAATTCAAAAAGATACATGCACCCCAATGTTCATAGCAGCATTATTTACAATAGCCAAGGTATGAAAACAACTTGTGTCCATGTTTATATGGTTTTAGTGATTCTGCTCAATTTAAGTGCGCTTAAAATGTCAGGCTTTGAGAAATTGGAAATAAGACTCCGAGATGAAGTTAGATGCCAGGAGACTAGGCAAACGATGAAGTCACAGAAAGTGTATGCTATCCGCTTTGGTCCAAGAAGGTCATTTGTTAGTCTATTGTTTTTTTTGTTGTTGTTGTTTGTTTGGTTGGGTTTTTTGGTTTTTTTTCAAACTAATGGTCAAAAATAGACCCTAAACGATTCCAGTTCCTTGAAAGGGTTTTCCTTCTGATCCAACCCTGCCCTCACCACCCCTGCCCGCATCGTCTCCAGCCCCTGGTGGGGACCACATTCTCCCGCTAGACGTGGGGAGGAGGCGTTCGCGCGGCCGGGACACCCCTGACCTCCCCGGCCCCGGCCCCAACTCCGTTCCCATCTCCGTCCCCATCTCCGTCCCCAACTCCGTCCCCACCTCCGTCCACAACTCCGTCCCCATCTCCGTCCCCAACTCGTTTCCCATCTCCGTCCCCATCAATTCCGTCCCCATCTCCGTCCCCATCTCCGTTCCCATCTCCGTCCCCATCTCCTTCCCCAACGCCCTCCCCATCTCCGTCCCCAACTCCGTCCCCAACGCCGTGCCCATCTCCGTCCCCAACGCCGTCGCCGCTCCGTTCCGCGGCCGCACAGCGCCCCGACCGCACAGGCGCGGACCACACGGCGCAGGCTCGGCGGCCGGAGCAGGCGCGTCAGCCCATCTCGGGGACGCGGGGACGGTACGCAGCCGCTCCCCCCGCACCGGCGCGTCCTGCCCGAGCGCGCGTCCTCCGGGGCTGCGGGCGGGGCGCCAGGGTAGGTCGGCTCCGGAGGGAGGGGCGGCGCGGGGGTCCGGGATGAGCACCCCTGCGGCGAGGCCGGCCCGGGGCGCGGGGGGCCGCGGCGGCGGGAGGCGGAGGCGGGAGCGCCTCCCGCGAGTCCGCGGTGGGGGTGAGCTTGGCAGCAGGGGTGCCGTCGGCGGTGTTTGGTCTGCGGGGCCCGTCAGCCCCTGCCGCTGCCCCCTTCGGGAGGTGTGGGTGGACGCAGAGGGACGGGGTGGCATCTCTCTCTCCGCCCTTCAGACCTCCAGGACGGCCTCGGGCTTCCTGGCGCCGGCAGGGAAGGCGGGCGCAGTCCCTGCGGCCGTGGGCACAGGTGTCGGGGCCGGATGCCGCCGCTGGCTGGGGTGCGGGGCAGGGAGTCCTGTGCTGCGAGGTGACCGCGGGCAGCTGTGGGCCTGGTGAGCCCCTCCGTCGTCTTCGGGAGAGAGGACCAGGGAGGCGTCTCCTCCTGCTTGCTTAGGGCTGCGAAGGAGAAATGTGAGATCAGACTTCCTGGGAGGAAGAGAGATGAAAAACGTGACACAAGAGAAGCCAAATTATGAGGGGGGAGCTGGGACTTCCGTGAATGCTGAGGAGTAGACCTCTCTCTTCCTCTGCAGGAAACAGTGAAGGAGACACTGTTTATGGTTTGGGAATTAAAGATGCAGAAGAGGTCTAAATACTACAGGGTTTAGGAGATGCTTAAAGTTTTTTTTTTTTTTTTTAATGCATCAGATAGGCAAGAATGTAGTTCTCCTGGAGCATGGAAAATGTTATTAAAATACAGCTAAGAAGAGTATTTATTTGGAGGAGGCTGACTATTTTTGCTATTTTATTTCATACAATGTTACCTAGAATTTCTGGAGTCAGAAATCATCATCTGAATGATAAATGTCAGTATCATGTGAGTAGGAAAGCCAAAAGCTAACTTAAACCAATGAGCACCTTTTTTGGATAAAAGGTAACTTGTGAATTTAAAGTACATAAATAAAAACAATGAATTTAGACAGTGAAACTCTTTGATAATATTTTTTTCTTTTTTCTCTATCAGTCCTTTAATACTTAGAATTATCTTTTCTTCGAGAACAGTTTTATTGTTTTTGAAAAAATATACATGCGAAAGTCAAAGAACAGAGGAAATTTAAAAAACAAAACATTGATTTAAATGACCTAGCACGAAGTAACCATCTTAACCGTGTAAACATCTTTCCATGTATCTTTCTAAGCGTATATTGATATACTGTGCAATTCAATGCCAGTTTACAATTTTGTGAAACTATACAGTAGAAATTTTTTCATACTTACCTTGTATTCCTCATAGGGGTCTTATTTTCTATGAACCATTATTTAAACTAACGTTTACTATGAAACCATCACAAAATGTATAGTAAAGTATAACCACGTAGGTTTGAGCAATGAGAACTTTTTTTAAAGCCAAATAGCATTTATGCAAGTAAAACAAATCACAGACACTATACATGATTATACATGAAAACACACATGATATGATTTTAAAAGTCTAAAAGTGGACTTCAAAGATGGAACTTACAGAGTTTTTTCTTCAGAAGAGAAAGAATAGAAAATTATACTGAATATATTTAATAAGCTTAAAATATGATAAAATATTTATTTATTTATTTATTTATATTTTTGGCTGTGTTGTGTCTTTGTTTCTGTGCGAGGGCTTTCTCTAGTTGCGGCCAGCGGGGGCCACTCTTCATTGCGGTGCGCGGGCCTCTCACTATCGCGACCTCTCTTGTTGCGGAGCACAGGCTCCAGATGAGCAGGCTCAGTAGTTGTGGCTCATGGGCCTAGTTGCTCCGTGGCATGTGGGATCTTCCCAGACCAGGGCTCGAACCCGTGTCCCCTGCATTGGCAGGCAGATTCTCAACCACTGCGCCAACAGGGAAACCCCAATATATGATAAAATCTTAATGTTTGCACCTGTATGCAAGACAGATGTTTGCCACGGGCAATGAGAACTTGATGTACAAGACACCCTTGTCCATTGGGTAGTAATGGTCGTACTCCTTAAAGAGTCGTGTAGTTACCGTTTGCCTCATAAATGTAAACATTTTCTTGTTCTTTCTTGTAGATCGATCTCCTGAAATTTAACTTTTCAAGATGAAGTTTGTATTGGCGGTGGCCTTTTTTATTTTAATTTCCTTGTGTGTTGAAGAAGCCTGTTCTAAAGAGAAGTCTTCAAAGAAAGGGAAGGGGAAAAAGAACCAGTACCTATGCCCATCGTATGTTCTTCATGTCTTATATTCTTATACGGAGAAATATTATTGCATTTTTTATCAAAGAGGTTTATTGAAACACACGTCAACAGAAATTTCCCTATCAGAGTTGCACCCATTTGTTTCATAGGTAGAAAGTGACAGAGTGTAGAAGGCTTTACAATGGGAAAGCTAATTCTCAGTATGATAAAGGTAAAGTTTTATAAAGTTTTGTTCATGCCCTGGGCTTCTGTAATTTTCATACATCTTTTATAAAAGTAGAAAAAAGTTACTATTTCTTTCTTACTCTGAATGTGCAACTTTCGTTGGTTACTGAGATTCCCTGCTTTGAGCAAATACCAGTTCAAAAGGTTGACTTAAAAAAAAAATACTACTGAAATTGAATATTCATTTAAAAAGTCAGATTGCTAGACTATGATTTTAAGGTCTATTTAATTCATATTAAGGCACGGCAGGAGAAGAATTACATGGTAGATCCATTTTCCATTTCAATGGGTTTTTTGGGGGTAAAAGATTTATCTTAGGAAATGAGTATATTTCTCAAAAAATATGTCATTAAGTTTGAAGTTACCTGTAAAAACAAAATCTAAATTCAATTCCCACTCCCTCCCCACCCAGAAAAAAACAGCAACAAAATTTTATGGTTTGGACTCCATTAAAAAAAAAATAAAGTGTTACTATTACTGGTGAATAACAGTAAATAATATCCAATAGTTAGAACAATTGAACAGCATATAAATCAATAACCTTCACAGAATATGTGCTTTTAAGTAATAATGTTACAACATATGCAGTAATGTGGAGTAAGAATTAATTTGCTGGTACTGGTTATTTTTACATTAAGATTTCCTAAGTGCTATATTGATCTCAGGTAACATTATTCCAGCATCATCATTACTTAAATATTGATTATTATAGTTTCATAGATGTTCCATAAGAATGATTAAGGTACCTTCTGGGAAGTAAATTTTGTAAAGAAAGCATATTAGAGTTGGTGTTTCGGAATGGACGTCTGTATGAATATGTGAGACGGAAGGTCTGGGGACAGTATGGTGACCCACATAAAGCCCCGTAGTACATAAAGCTCCCTGTTAAGAAATACCTCCTAGTTTTCAGCGTTAATAGTCCTGCTTCTTCCAGTCTACACAGCCTGACGTCAGGGCCAGGCTTCCAGGTGTGACAGGATGGCCCCATCCGCCCTACTGAGTGTGACTCATCTTCACAGATAAGAGTGTTTGAGCTGCAACCAGGGGACTAGCATTTTCGGGAACTGGACGTGGTCAGGCCTTACTCTGTCCAAGGATAAGGACACCTTGTCATATTTTGGATATCCTTCATTTTAACGTTTTGTTCGATAAATCTTGGCATATTGATGTGAACTCTTGTATTTGTCTTGAAGGCACACTGATCCTATGTGTGGAGTCAAGCCATCTGTGGTCAGTCGGGTTCCACTCTCTGTGGAAGCAGATGAGTCTCTCTCCCTCGTCCCAGCCCTACTTCCCGCCCCCACCCCCACCCCGGTATCCTGTCAAATGTCATGAATCACAGCTCTGAATATGGCAACTGCAAGCCTTACGGCTGCCGTGTACCTTACAAGAGTCTTTTAGAGGGCATCCTATTTCTTCCCAGAACTGCGCTGTTGCCTTATATGTAAACTGACTGTATATGCTCAGGCTGTCTCTGGTTAGGACAGATTTTTAACGTTAAATTTGATAGATAAAGAGTGAAACAATGAAGGTTCTCTTTGGTGCATATGGAAACCTCCAAGTGGAAGGCCCAACATACACGTGGTGAGCCCGTATCACAGTGTTTTAGGTATGTTGAGAAAATAAAGTTTTATCTCTGAAATTTTCTACCACAGTTTTCAAATTTTGATTATATTACTTACTTTCTTGCAATTATGAGACTGAATAAAGCTTTATTACCAGTAGCCCTGGTGATGCTGCCCCAAACCCAGCTTATTAAAAAGTAGATGTACTTTGGAGAATTACATTTGTATATTTTTTGTTTGAGCATTTTACTAAGATTTTTGATTCCATGGTCACTGAACTTCTGAAGACTAAGGTTTTCTCTGGCTATTGTTGGATCCATTGTATTAAATTTCTTTGAATATCCAGGTTGGGAATCTCAGTTACAATAATGGGCTGAGAAAGAATATGCAAATTATTTGTTCCTCAGCGGATGGTCCAGTTTGTCCATCTTGTGTAAGCTGATTAAGCGTAAAACATCTTGATTAAGAGGAATATTTGAGATCACAAAACCCGGAAGTTATGTACAGGCTTCCATATACTCCTCAATATGGTGAAATTTTGCCCAGTGATGTTCTGATTTCTTTAATTTTTTTTTTGAATAGAGTTGAAGAGCAATGGTGTCAAACGGATATATGCAGTTGACGTGTTGTGCACGTGTAGTAAACAGGAGCAGAAACTTCCCTTTTTATTCTTGTAACATTTCTTCCCAAAGATTGGAAATAAGAGGAAAACTGGTTCTAAATGTAGAAAGGACTTAGGACCCTTCGTATTCTAGGTTGATGTGGAGCTTGAATCGTATGATACTCTCTCCCTGGCTCTTTATTTTTTTTTTAACCTTTAATTGTTTTGAGAAGATCAAAAATGATAAATTTATGCTATAATTCATTGTTTTTTGGTGTGTAACTGGAGCAGCAGTACCAGGTTGACAAACTACCTGATAAATTTGAGTTCAAAAATTTTAGAAATTTAGTGTCTATTAATAAATACACAATAAACTTTAAATTAAAAGCTATGTTTTAGATTAAGTCCTTGGACACTGTTTAGCTTTTTATTTTAAAGCTTGCATTTGACATTGACCTGAATTTATTGGTCTTCTGATTTCCTACACATTCTGCCTCAGTGATTTTGTCCAAATCTCTGGCTGTACCTCCATCTATGCACTATTAATGCCTAAGGTGCTGTATGCAGCCCAGCCTCTCTGAAGAACGTACCCATACATCCACCATTTCTACCTGGTTATCCCATCTTGATCTTAAAACTCAATTCAAAATGATAAAACCCGAGTACAGAAATCCTCCCCACGTCTCCTAATACAGTGTTTCCATTTGCATCCTTTGCCATCCAAACTCAGATCCTAGGGGTTACCTAAGACCCCCTCTATCTACCTTAGCTTCTCAAGTCCAGTCGTTGCCAAGACTTCCACGTTCAGAGTCTGCGCCATCTTGGGAGTGTGTCCCTCACTTCCATCCCCATCATGGCACTGCTGTCACTTCTTCCCGCAGCCTTTCTGGTGAGCTCTTTATTGGTCTCCCTCTTCTTGTCTTCCTCCACCAGTTCCTACCCCACCCTGACCCTAGAATGTATTTTGCTCAGTGTACTCAAGCCACGCCAGCGCTTAGAGCCCCCTGAGGGACTCTATAACCTTTTGGAAAAGGTTCTGATTTCTTGGCTCAGCACACAAAACTCTTGCTGCACTGGCCTCTGACTCCCCCGGCTGTGTCTTTGCATCCCGGCCACGCCCTTACTCAAGTCTCATACACGCTTGCTCTTTCACACCTCCGAAGTGTTCTTCCCTTTCCCAAAATGCCAGAGGTTTCCTTCTTCCATGAGTTAACCCCTGCCTCAGTGGTCTTATGAAAATCCACAACTATAAATACCACGTGTTCGCTGTCGACTCCTGTATCTGTGTGCCCAGCCCAGATCTCTCTGAAGAGCACCACATCCGTACATCCAACACTTGAATCTGACTGTCTCATAATGACCTCACACTCAAACTTCGTTGTGTCCTTTGGGAAACCTTTCCTAATCCTGACAGTCTGATTTAGACAATCACACTCTGTGCCTTCCTGGTGCCCTAATTGCCTATCCTGCTTATAAAACGATGTGGTGACATCAGCTGTAATTGTCTGCTTCCCCTACTAGATTGTAAACTCCGTGAGGGCTGTGTCTTATTGACTTAGTCACCAAAGATCAACATCGTGCCTGGTACAAAATGTACATGCAATAAACATTTGTTTAAAGAGGGAATACAAACTCAAGATCGTTGACCCTTACAAGTCACTGTATCTGGATTTTGTTACAGTACTTGAAAATAATTTATATGATCTCTCTGGACAGTATTTAGACATATAGTCTCAATATAAGGAGAAGAAGGTAGTTAATGTCTAGGTTATTGGTAGAGAGTCTTCAGCCTGGATGATGCTTCCTGGTGAAAGTTTGGCCTTCTCGTGATAAACATTGTATCAATGACCAAAATAAACTATACAGAGGAAACATCCAGATGGAGAGTAATGTGATACTGAAACATATGGTGGGTATGTGAGACAGAATTAGGATCTGATATGACCTTGGAAGTCCAAAGCGATGGGCTGAATCTAACGAGATTGAAGTATAAACTGCACTTTGGTTCAGAAATCATGTGTGCAAGTATAGGATGGGGAAAGCAGTGTGGCTGAACACACGTGGAAAAATATTAAATAGTGTTGTAACCATAATACAAATGAATAATAATATACTATAGTATAGTATAATATGATATAATGTAATATGATATATAATATATAACCTGAAGCAGATGAGTAACTCTGTACACTATCTTTCCATCCCAGCTAAATATAACTATATATATAGTTACTTAAGAAAGAAATTAGTGTTCTTATTTTACCAGTTCTGTGTTAAGCATATTATTAGCCTTAAAAGAATTATATTATTTAAAGCAAGACTTATAGAGATTTCTGCACTGTGCTGGTCAATACCTTCAGGGGAGACAAATAAGAATAACTGAGGTAGGGGCTTCCCTGGTGGCGCAGTGGTTGGGCGTCCGCCTGCCGATGCAGGAGACATGGGTTCGTGCCCTGGTCCGGGAAGATCCCACATGCCACAGAGCGGCTGGGCCCGTGAGCCATGGCCACTGAGCCTGTGCGTCCAGAGCCTGTGCTCCACAACGGGAGAGGCCACAACAGTGAGAGGCCCGCGTACCGCAAAAAAAAAAAAAAAAGAATATTTGAGGTAATTAAAATAATGTCACATTAGGAGGTGCTGAAGGAACTGAGGGATTTGACAGTTATCTTCAATTTTGTGAAAACTTGTGATTTAGATGACAAAGTAGACTTTGCTGCTTGGCACCAATACTTACAACCAGCACTAATGAGTAGAACCATGAGAAGGGATATTTTTGGCTCCAAATTAGCAAGAACTTTCTAATAACATTCTGCCAGATATAATTGCCTGGGAACAGAGGCAGTAGAGCTCACAGCAACCCCAAGCACTCCGCCACCAGGGATAATTAGTTGAAGGCATATTTTATAGAAAGTTTGAGCTTTAGGTAGGTAGTTTGGCCAGACAGTGGTGTTTAAGGACATTTCAATTTGTGAGATTTTTAAGAGTCTTTGATTCTAATATATTGTATGTGATGACGGTCTTATGATTATCCAATTGCAGAATGATATAGAAAGAATCACCTTTTAAAATTTTAATCTCCTTCCAGATTTAAATAACTTGGCTGCTATTTTTGGTGCATTGTCATGGAGAGCTCTACCATATGAAATAAGTATATCTAGGTGTAATAGTAAGGATTTAAAAACTTGCAGTGGTAGCATTTCTTCTTGAAACTTCACGAGTAATCAGGTTTTTTGAATATCTTTCAAACTCAGACCATCTTTTTTCTGACCTAAACCAATCGGAATAATATGTCAAGCTACTGTTAATCTCAAGAAATAATGATTGAGGGATGATGAATATTAATTATCTGATCAATGCCTGCCATAACTGATAAGAAGAGGACATAAGTTTATGGATTTGTATTTATATGTCTATTGTATATGAAACCAGAACATTCTAAAATATACTTTCAGAATTCTTGATTGAATGAATGAAAACAAAACAAAACAGAATTATTTGAACCAAAACCAAAGCATTATTTGTCATTTCTATTTGTACTCATAGCAGACACAATAACACTTTTTAATACCGAATTTGGCCCGACTGTAACCTCTTGACACATACTGACATTTTTGTCATCGCTGAGTTAGGGAACTTTCTACCATTTGTTGAGGACTGTTTGAATTTCAGGCATCTGATAGCTCACCGTAAGTGTAACTAATTTGCTTACAAGTTACATTTGAAATCTTTCTCCCATTTTGGGCCCAGACTTGTATCTTAGGTGTGAAGAAGCATCATAAGAAGCCCTTAATTGATACTTGATGAGGGCTGCTATTATTTATATGACTGTTCGGTCATGTTTGCATAGCTTTACTTCATCCTAATGATCTTTCCTCCAAACTGTTGGTACTCTAGCTTTAAAATCATGACATGAAGATTTATGGTTCTGTGTGTGTAATGAGAAACAATATGATTAATTTTTATTAGTTTGTTCACAACCTAAAAAAGTTGTGTGTGTGTATAAATGTGTTTGATACCAATATGAGTTTTTTTTGTCTCCTTCAGAGAGATACCATTTAATGGTAGTATTTGTGGACATCAGTTCTGTGTAGTAAGAAGGGTTGGGTTAAGTATAATGTTAGCCATTTTCTTCCTATTCTGATTTTATTACCTGTTATTCATTAATAGAATGGATTGATTTCAGTTTAGTTCCATTTTCTTACTTCCTAATGGAAATGTTCAAGATAAATACATTGGCCCCAGAATGAAAGGCTGATTGGAAATGGATATGGAGAATCTGTACAATGGTATAATTGAAAACTGCCTGTATTATTATTACTATAACAAAGGTAGATCAAATTTTTCATTGATGGGCAGTTATGTATTTCTTACTACCTAACGAACAATTCTGATTTAATGGCATGATATTATTTTGCAGTCAATTGAATTAATGATCTTCCCTTTCCAAATAATTTCCTAGGTCTTTAAATCAGAATCCTCATTATTTTAGTTATTCGGGCATGAAACTTAAATGGAACCTGTTTTCTCTTAAAACGATCTCCTGTATCTGTCCTGTTCATTGCATCTCCTCTTACTGTCATTTTCAACATAGTCTGTTACAATAGTTTCCTAATTACTTGCCGTATTTTCTTCCCCGCTCATTATTGTTCATCTTACATGCCGTTTCCATTTTCATCTTGTTAATCTTATGTTCCAGACCCACAATGTCTTCTTATTCCCTCAAGGATCCAGGGCAGACTGTTCACTCTGACTTTCAAAGGTCTCTCTGATTTACATGTGGAACTTTGTGCGAAACTACTCTTTCATCTTAGAAAGGCTGATCTGTCCTTGTGCCAACCTGCCACTGCTTATGCTTAGACATGCTTATGGTTATAGAGCGACAACCTCCTACCTAATCTACGCAGTCCTTCAGGGCTCATCTCAGTCATTACCTTGCCTGATGAAACCTTTTAAACAATTAGAAGTGTTCATTGAAAGTAAGATTAGTGCAAATTATTAGCATGCTATGGCTGTTAATGCATTGAGGTCTTGGACCTTGATAGAAATACAGTGTTTGCAGAGAAAAAAAAGGTTAATTTCGTGGTGGGTATATCATACCTGGAACATTGTGTTGAATTCTAGTTGCATTCGTTTGTGAGGATTGGATTTACGTGGGAGTTTGTTCAGAGAATCATGATCAGCGTTTGCAGGAACATGAAAGTCTGTGGTTTGATAGGTTTACCGTGGGTTATTTTCTTTAAGAGTAGATGAGTAATCCCCCATTTTGAGGAGTTTTCATATAATATGAACTAGAATTCATATTTAGACCTCAAGTTATAGAACCAAGATCAAAGAGAGAAACATAGAGGAAGACATTTCCATTTGAAAGGGTAGGATATAACTATCCAACGATATAACTATCCAAGGATTTCCTTGGGAGGTTCTTTGTCACCAGAGTGATGAACTGGGAAGTTGCCAAATTTAAAAGTTCTTTTCACCAAGGTTTCATGAGCTTATGATTAGAGCTAAAATTAAACTCCCTCTTCTTGACCTCTTAGAATCCTTTTTGTGCATCCTGTATGTTTTGACACTTGATTAGATTTAGTAGTAATATTCTTCCTATGATATCTTTTATTTTTTAGTTGAAATGTATATATTGTGTTAACTCTTCAGCCAAATTATAAATACTTGAGATGAGATGGCTCTGACTCTCCACTTTCATTACAGTATATACACTTTCATTTAGTAGGCATAAATTAAGGTCTGGTTCAAGGAATTTTGAAGTAGGAAGAATATATATAAACACACACACTTTCATAAAGATACACACTTTCATATATATATATAGTTTCATATTCTGCCTACTTCAATGTTCTTTGCATTTCAGCTACGTTTATACTTACTAAATCAAATGGAATCAAATGGGTGACTGATCAAATAGAAAAATCATAAATTAATCTTTTGATGGGTCAGTGGCTCACTGGGACCATGTTTAGAGATCACCTTGAAACATGCATTGTTTAAAATTCCCTTTGCATGTCTGCTTAATCTAAATGGATAAAACCTTGTAATTTGGGAGAAAACCCACTGCTGTATCTCAATTAGGACCTTGCTGATGGGCTTCATAACTTTCAATAAGTCATTTAATTTATTTGGGTCTCAATTTTCTCATTCTTATGGTGAAAAGTTTCATCTCAGTAGTTTCCTAATTTCATTCATTCACTCCAACTCTATTATGATGCAGTCAAGTTTTATTTATGATTGTTTTGCTACCTTTATATTCAGGGCTAACTATTCCTGTTTTTGTCAAGATTTTTCATTTTCTGATTTAGAACTAGACAAGCCTAACCAATGGAAAGAGAATACACAAAATTCTGTTTCTTAAGCAAGTTAATTACTAAGGGGTCTAATTGCAGAGTTGACTTATCAAAATGTAGGTATGTAATCATCCTCCCAAGTAGAAGAATCACATGTGTGCAAGGTGAATTGTACCCATTCTTAACTCTTTAATTTTTCACAAACTGAGGAATTTGACTTACAAAAAGGTGTCCTGTGTTTGTCTTTTGTTTTCTTTTGGAGGTGAATGATTTCTGTAATGCAGTAAAGGATACAGTATCTTTGCCGAAGTCTCCTGTATTCTTCTTGAGCTACTACCTGAAAAAAGCACATCACTGAGGTCTTCCAGAGAGCAGAGAGCATGTCATAAATGAGTTCCTTTGTCCTCAACATGGAAATTTACACTTAGAATTCAAGAAGCAAATTATTCCAATTTATGTACATACAAATAGCTCCTCTGAGAGATGATGTAAATAGAAAATTACCTTTCTAAGAGCTCTGATTGGAATAACAGAAAAAAATGATTCAATCACTAATAGACTTTTTTGGAGAATGTGAAACATCTGATCTTTATTAGTCCTCCTGTGAGAAAACAGTAGGAGGAATTCTTGATGATTCGGGGGAGTTTAGGACTCCACTCCCAAGAGTAACCTAATAGAAAAGACCTACATTTAGTGAGTGGACTCATAGCCTTCTTTGCATCTGTGTTCAGCTCTCAGTTACACCATGGACGTGGCTGCTGAGATAATCCAAAGGTCGTATTGCAACACCCTTTAATATCTCCCAGGAATTCCATATGTATTTGACCGGAATATCTATAATGTTTTCAGTTTCATTCTACAAATGTTGTTTGGAATCTTCATTGGTTTATTTTGTGTGTTGATGTAGCCTTGGCTGGGTCTTCATTGTGGTGCCTCAATTCTTCACTAGCCCTTAGTGGCTCCATGTTTCTCTTTCCCTAATAATGGTTTCAGTCCTTGATCAATACCCCTTTCAGTCTTCACCTACAATACGAACTTCTACTTTAAAGAAAAAAAATAGAAGTTGCTAGACTCGAGCTCACTCACCACTCCATCTTCCCTCCAGAGCTGCCTGTGGCATCATCCTTTCTCTTCTCCTTGGCTCCTGACCGGGAGGAAGAGGGATGTCCTTTTCTCAGTCCAGGATTCCATCCCCCACCCCCTTCTGAGACGCCCCCCATCATCACTCTTCTTGCCCATGCTTCGTCGTCTTCTCTTCTTTGGCTCCTTTTTCTAAGGGCTTAAAACTATGCTGAAGTGTCGCCAACCTGAAAAAATGCATAGATTTTCGTTTGTTTGTTTGTTTGGCTGCACTGCATGGCATGTGGGATCTTAGTTCCCCAACCAGGGATTGAACCCGCATCCCCAGCATTGGAAACATGGAGTCTTAATTGCTGGACCACCAGGGAAGTCCCAAATGCATAGTTTTTGTATTCCTATTTCATCAACTTTGTTTTTTCCTCTGTGTTCATTGTCACATTTCTGAAACTGACAGCCCACAATTTCAGCTCTAATTCACAATTTTTTCCTTTTCTTTACTTGGATTTCTTTGAATTGCAAAAGCCAGACATTATTGTTGTAACAAAGGAAACAGTAGAACCACTTAGTTCTCCTATTAGTATTGACTCCTGCCACCATTCTGTTTTTTGATGAAGATATTTATTTTATTCCTTTTAAGCAAATCTGAAAAATTTCTTTGGAGTCCTTACATTACTTGACAAGGACAAATGATTGTCTTCTGCATCCTGAAGTGATCTCTTACCCCCAACCCCTCTGCCCTGATTTGCCTTCCAGCTTTGCGTCTGCCTCTCCTGCTACCCCTGATTAGACACCTTCCCAGCTATTCTTTTTTGTCTGTCCAGAAATAGTGGGTTTTGCCACATATTCATATCCTGGATGTTGCTAGATGTTCATCTTGGTCCTTTTATCTTCTTACTTATCGCTCTTCCCCTGAGTAATTTCTACCTGTGTCTGTGGTTACACACATATCCTTATCTCCAGGTGTAACTACTCTTGTGAGTTCCAGGTCATTATTTGTAACTTCCTACTGGACCTCAAAGTTAATATATCAAACCAGCTCTGCCATCAGCCTTCCTCAGCTCCACACCCAACCTTTCATGAGAAACAGCTGAAACATCTTCAATTCTGTCCTGGACGCTCGCCTGGATCATCTCATCAGTTACTCATTCTGTTGATTCTTGCTCAGAAAGGACACTTGCATCTGGCTATTTCTCCGCATCTCAACGGGTGTGGTCCTTGTTGGGTTCTAATCATTTCACCTTGAATCTGTTGTTGCAGGGACTACCCCAGACTCCTGAATTCCATCCTGTCCTCTGTAGTTCATCCTCTATAACAGTGGCTCTCAAACTTTGGTCTTAGGACCTCTTTACAATCTGAAGCATGTTTAAGGACACAGTGAGCTTTAGTTTATGTGGGAGTTATCTATTGATGTTGCCTTTTTATAAATTGAAACCGAAATTTAAAAAAATATTTATTAAATTACCTAAAATATACTCATTGCAGATTAACATGAATAACTTAGTTTTATGAAAATTAACTATATTTTCAAAAATAAAAAAAATAGTGAGAAAAGTGGCATTGTCTTACAATGTTCCTATCTGTTCAGTGGCTGGCAAAATGGAAGACAGCTGAATTCTCATATCTGCTTCTGGATTCCGTTTGTTGTGATATATTGTTTTGGTTGAAGTAGGTGAAGAAAATATGACCTCATGCTGACATATAATTGAAAAAGGGAAGAGTATTTCAATAGCCTTTCCGTAATTATGAATAGTCCTTTTTAATGCCATGCCAAAATTTGACAAGTGATAGTTCCTTAAAAGTTAGTTGTGATATAAAATCTGAAATCAGATCAGTGAACATTTTGATCTCTGCTGTATTAAAATTTTCTGGTCTTTCATTTTGAATGGCTTTTTTTTTTCTGCCCAAACATGAATTTATAACACGCATTGATCATTTGGAAAATATTGGTTTGCTGGGTTTTTCAGATCTTCCAAATGTTGACAGGTTTCATTATACAGTATCAAATAATCACATCCATTTACTATTGCTTTCGATCTCACTGGAAAGTCTGTTAGTATCAGGAAATTGTCAAGTTCATGGTGGTGAATATTAAGTTTTCTAAAATTCCAGTTGTTTGAAAACTCGTATTTTATTACTGGCAGCAAATACTCCCATTAGTTTTTCTTGAACTTATGGGCTTTCTTCTTTCACTTGTGAAGACTTTTTTGCCAAATATCCAAGTCTGAATCACCATAGGTTTTCCATGGTCTTCCATGAAAACAGTGTTGCATGAAAAGTCTCTTGTTCACTAGCAAGTCAAACAGTCATCCAAGTGCTGTTCTTTGGAACAATTGTCATAGTTTAGTTTTCTGTGCAGCAGAAGTGCTGTCTGGATACTTCCCATTTTTTTCATGCAGAATATTAAAATAATATGGATTTAAATTGCAAATTTAATGAATTTAATATTTTGTACTGCTTCTTTAAGAACATTACATGGGAACACCATCTTTAACATCTTTTATGTATTTATTTATTTATCTATTTAATCTTTTTTTTTTTTTTTTTTTTTTTTTGTGGTACACGGGCCTCTCACTGTTGTGGCCTCTCCCGTTGCAGAGCACAGGCTCCGGAAGCGCAGGCTCAGCGGCCATGGCTCATGGGCCCAGCCGCTCCGCGGCATGTGGGATCCTCCCGGACTGGGGCACGAACCCGTATCCCATGCATCGGCAGGCGGACTCTCAACCACTGTGCCATCAGGGAAAACCTGAATATCTTGTTTTTGAGTTTTGTTTGTAGTAGCAAGGAAAACACTCCCTTTTACTAGCTCGGTGCTATAAATTTCGAGGGAGCGGTAGGATTAGAGTGTTGATTTGGAAAAGAAGATACATGAATTTACGTTATGTGTATGTGTAAGAAATCAGGATATTCTACATATTTGTGAATCAAATCACATACTGAAAACTTCAACAGATTTGGATCAGCTTTTTTCTGACTAGGGGTCTTTTTTTTTTTTTTTTTTACTTTGTTTATTTTTATGTATTTATGTTTGACTGCATTGGGTCTTTGTTGCTCTGCGCGGGCTTTCTCTAGTTGCAGCGAGGGGGGTCTACTCTTTGTTGCGGTGAGCGGGCTTCTCACTGTGGTGGCTTCTCTTGTTGCGGAGCTCCGGCTCTAGGCACATGGGCTTCAGTAGTTGTGGCACGCAGGCTCAGTAGTTGTGGCTCACGGGCTTAGTTGCTCCACGGCACGTGGGATCTTCCCGGACCAGGGCTCGAACCCGTGTCCCCTGCATTGGCAGATGGATTCTTACCCACTGCACCACAAGGGAAGCCCTACGGGGTCTTCTTAATTGTAACCAGTTTCTGTTCCTTTGCCAATGACTCAAGATAGGGTACCGTGCACTGATTGATGTATAACACCAAGTATTAGGTGTGTTGTAAGCTCTTACTTAAATCACCTAATTTGATTCTGAAAACATGCCTTTTATGAAAAAGAGTGATTTTCCAGGATTATCAGCACGGTTTACAAGACAGCTAATTGAGGGGTTAGGTGTCCAGGACCACACCGCTAGTAAAGCAGAATTCAGACTCAGGGGGCATGGCTTTCAGAGCCAGGATGCTGTCACTAATGGTGCCTCTCATGTCAAGGGCTACATATTTCTTTTTTTTTAGATGAGAAGGGGATCTTGCCTTTAATATATGGTTTAGGAAGGCTCAGAATGATATGGTGACAATCTCAAAATCATCATAAACCATACAGAAAAAGTATATATAACAACGATGTACAGTGCAAAGAATCATCTCTAGGGTGCTTGCAGTGCCTCATGCCATGTAAACGCTATGTAAATAGTTGCCAGCACACTGCAGACTCAAGTTTGGCTTTTTGGAACTTTCTGGAAATTTTTTCTCCTCGCAGGTTTTCCACCTGAGGTTGGTTGAATCCTGGTTGCAGATATGGCTGGATGACTGTACTACAGTCAGTTCTCCCATCTTTGTTATAAATTTTCATGTCTTAACAGTGTCTCTTGATGAACTGAAGTGCTTATTCTTTTCTTTTGAAGTATAGTTGATTTACAATGTTGCATTACTTTCAGGGGTACACCAGAGTGATTCAGTTATACATGTACATGTATCCACTGTTAGATTCTTTTTCCATATAGATCATTACAGAGTACTGAGTAGAGTTCCCTTTGCTATACAGTAGGTCCTTGTTGGTTATCTGTTTTGTATACAGTAGTATATATCTGTTAATTCCAAACTCCTAATTTAAAGTGCTTATTTTTAATGAAGTCTGATTTATTAATTTTTATTAATGCTTTTGTGTTTTATTTAAGAAATCTTTCTCTGATGCAGGTCACGAAGTAGTCTGTTTTGCTTATTTTCCTAGAGGCTGTCACTGTTTCATGTTTCACATTTAGCTCTGTAGCCCACTTCAGCTCATTGTTTGTGTATGATGAGACAGGCACATCCAGTGGTGTCAGCACATTTATGCAAAAGGCTCTCCTTACTTTGCTAACTGGAAAGTGAACATTTACTGTAGGTCTGTTATCACTTCTCTTTTCTGTCCCTCTGGTCCAGGACTGCTCACCTTGTGCAGTGACACACCCCCCATCAAGGGAGTGAAAAGCCTCACATCTCCTGCTTGGTTCTCCTTCTGTGTCACCTTGGCCGTCCTGGGCTCATAGCATTTCCCTGTGAAGTTTAGAATCAGCATATCCATCTTCACACAAGTAGATACAAAAGCTTGGGATGGTCCCTAACATGATATGGACTCTATTTTGTTTCTAATTTTTAGATGAACGTGAAATAAAAAGGTAAACAGAGCAACGTATGTGGGAAAATAGGCAAAGCAAATGAACTGGGAATGGAGATATTTATCATCAAGTTGTGATAACCACCCTTTCCTAAATGTGGCTGGATCATGGGTATTTGAAACTGCATCAGATGCAAACCTTAGCACTGAACAGTGCTCTTTCAGGACTGGGAACTGGGGGCTTTTGGATTCCTGTCCGGCGGCAATCACTCCACGAGTCCAGGGTTGAACTCCAGGAGGGCAGGTGTTTTTGCATGTTGTTTTGTGCGCACTTTTCCGAGGCTGAGGAAGGTGCCTGGCTGCAGTTGGCTAACTCAATATGTGTTGAATGCTACCCGTGCAGAATATGAAGAATGGTAGTTCTATTTAAGTATGGGTTCTGTGAGGGAGAAATAGATTCAACTCTTGAAAAATTTACACTCACAGAACATTTTCCCCCAAAGGTGTTAACAAATATAGACAAGGATAGGCCGTAATTGATATTAGTCATGATTAGTGAATCATTTGGCAACAGTATTGGATACTGTATCATAACACCTTTAAAACGTAAGTTTCAAAATCAGTCACATTGATGTATTTTTGGTTACCTTTAAGGTTCGGAATTGTTTTAAAATGCAATTCAGTATATTTCATTTTTTATCTTCTGGGTGCTCTGTGATAGCTTAATTCTTGGCAGGTAAACAAGAGAATTTTTCTCTGAGTGTTTTTGATTGTTAGAGTGAAACTTTCAAGGAGGACAGGACATCTGTCTGACTGTTTTCCCACCAGGCATATGATCCTGCCTGTATTCCCCACCTTTCCCCTTTCAGAGAAGGCACTCCCCACCTCCATGCAGGACTAATTATGTCTCCCATGACTTAGATTTCATTGACTCTGGGGTTTTTTTTTGGGGGGGGGAGGGAATCTGAAATGGGAATTAATATTTCCAAGTTTTTCCACTCAACTGCATCTTTTATCACATACTCAGATTTTACAACACAGACTAATGTAAAGAAAAATTCCCACAAGTTTCTGAAACCCACACTTGTTTCTAGTCAGTTTTTCTCCTTTTCTGGAGTCAGTATAGTCCAACTCTTCTTTTGGGGGTGGTAACAAAGAGTAGCTTTATTTTATTAACTTTTGAAGTCCAAGTATTTAGGAACTACACCCAGTGATATTTTGTCCTGCTAGTATTCACTTTTTTATCTCTTCATGGGCCAGATTTTCCTTAGAAGAAAACCAGGACGTTAAACTTGGTTTTCAAATATTACCTAGGGAAATAGTTCAAATAATCAGCCATTTGGTTTAAAAAAAAACAAAAGCAAACTAGTAATGTGACTGATTTTTTTTCTATCTTAAATTGAGTAATAACTCAGTCACAATATTTTGTTATGTATAAATACAGTGTGGATTTTCTTTGGGGGCGAGTTGTCACTGGATATTGTTGTTGGTTTTTTTTTTAATTTAAAATATTTTCATTGTGGCGAGAACACTTAGCATGAGATCTACTCCTTTTCACAGATTTTGTGTCCAATACAGTGTGGTTGACTTTAGGTACAACGTTGTACAGTAGATTTCCAGAACATACTCATCTTACTTAAGTGAAATTTTACACCTGTTGATGACCAACTCCAGTTGCCTCCTCACTCTCACCAACCCCCATTTTTTCCTTTGTCTCTATGAGTGTGACTATTTTAGGTTCCTCATATAAGTGGAATCCTGCAGTATTTGTGCTTCTGAAACTGGCTTACCTCACTTAGCATCCTGTCCTCCAGGCCCATCTGTGTTGTTGCATATGGCAGGATTTCCTTTTTTAGGGCCGAGTAATATTCCATTGTGTGTATGCATGGACTGCTTTTAAAAATCCATTCATCTGTCAATAGACATTAGGTTGTTTCCACACAGTGTCTATTGTGCAGAGTGTGGCAGGGACCCTGGGCTGCAGATGTGGGAACGAGCTGGGATAGAGTTTTATTTTTTATTGTTTTAATAAATTTATTTATTTTTATGTATTTCTTATTGGCTGTGTTGGGTCTTTGTTGCTGCATGTGGGCTTTCTCTAGTTGCGGCGAGTGAGGGCTACTCTTTGTTGGGGTGTGTGGGCTTCTCACTGCGGTGGCTTCTCTTGTTGCAGAGCATGGGCTCTAGGTGCATGGGCTTCAGTAGTTGTGGCATGTGGGCTCAGTAGTTGTGGCTTTCAGGCTCTAGAGCACAGGCTCAGCAGTTGTGGTGCATGGGTTTAGTTGCTCCGCAGCATGTGGGATCTTCCTGGACCAGGGCTCGAACCCGTGTCCCTTGAATTGGCAGGCGGATTCTCAACCACTGCGCCACCAGGGAAGACCCCGGTGCTGGGGTTTAGAGCTCAACACTGTGCACTAAGGTGGCGGGAGGAGCCATGGCCAGTGCCCCTGGTTCCAGCCCCGGCTTGGATCTCTGTGGTCCCCACGGGACTGGTATCCACAGGCCCCATCACTGTCTGGACGCAGGTGAGCTAGAAGCCCATCCCTGGGGTGGCACCCCAGTGAGCTGGGATGCTGGTTCCACTCTTTCCCTGTTCTCTCTGGTTTGTGTTGTGGTGGGCGGTGCCTGGGGGATGGGGATTGTGGGGATACAGTGTCTCCCCTTTTCCTACTGGGGTCATTGAGACTGGTTGGGTGGAGAAGCCTGTCAGTTAGTTTCTGGATTTCTCACAGAGGGGATGGATCCGTGCCTTGCTGTTGAGATGATGTATCCACGGTGGGAGGAGAGTCCAGGATTTCCTGTTCCATGTCCTGAAGTCCCTCCAATCAAATTCTTCATTCCATCTCCCACCCTACATCTTATCATTCCATCCAGTGTGGCTTCTGTCTCTCCCTCAGCTGGAAAGCAGCTCTCCCTTTTGTTCAATCCTGTGAAGAGTCTTATTATTCCTCTCAGCAGCTTTGGTCTTGTGAACCAACTTATTAACCTCTCAGCAGCTTTCGTCCTGTGAACCAACCCTTCCATCAAATTTTTTTTTTTTCCTGGAGTTCTGTTGACACCACACTTGTGGGTTTTCTCTGTTGACAGAAAAAAATGCACAACCTAAAAGTTGAGAATTACGCTTTACTTGGCAGACAAAACTGAGGACTTAAGCCCAGGATGCAGCCTCTCAGAATAGCTTGGAGGGACTGTTCCAAAGAGGTAAGGGGAGAGCCAGGACACAGAGGAGTTTTTGCAACAAAGACCAAGTAATCGGAACATCAAAAGATTACCATTAATTAAGGAAAGCCAGACATCTCAAGTTAATGAATTTAGCACTTTTCTATGTATGGGAAGATGCAAGAGTCTGGGCTCCCTGAAACCCTTCCTTTGACGTGCACCTCAGCTGCCGCTGCCGGGGGCCAGCGTCCTGTGTTTTCTCATCCTGAGTCCCCTCAGGGGGCATCACGAGGGGCGGCTGTCATGTGATGGCTTGATGGCTGCAGCATCCTTTGTTTACTGATATGGAGGCAACGTTCTTTGCCCACACCTCCTTCTTCTTGGGCAGCTTATCCTTTGCCTTAATTGTCGGCTTATCTTCCTACATCTGCTCATTAAATGTTGGGGCTCCTGGTGTTTCAATTCCATGTCCTTTTGTCACTGTAAACTTTTTTTTTTCTAACTAGTGATTTGTCTAATTATTAAAATCATCCAAGGAGGTTTTAAGTCCTGATGCCTGGGTCTCATCCCGCACTAATTCAATCTGGAGGTGGGGCGTGCGACTTCGCATCTGTAGTTTGCAGAGCTCCTCCACAGGGCTCAGTGCACAATTGAAGCTGAGAATCACTGGACACATTCATCAGAACCTGCAGCTTTAAATACCACCTTTATGTCAGGATCATCCATATGTGTGTTTGACTCTTGAATACCTAACTAGCACATGCACTGTGCATGGCGTGTTGTGAATGCCAAGAGTTTTCTTAAATGAAACCTTATATGACTGAAGTAGAAGAGAAATACAGCATATTGTCGTTGCGTGACTGGTGAAGCTTTTGTTGTTCTTTAAGGGATCTTATTGTTTAATGTCCTAAGTTGAGTTTTCTCAGGGACAGACTCTGAGATGGAGATTGACCTGCAGAATGATATTGTTTTGGGAACAAGACCTCTTGGGGCTGAGAAAGGCAGATTCAAACACAGGAACGAGGAAGTTGCAACTGAGGCTTCAGTTGATGCCCCAGGAGCTTGAGGCTGGGATGTCCTTTAGAGTGGCCTCAGTTAGTAGAGAGGGACTTGGGGCTTGGTGTCCTCACAGAGAGTCTTCAGACATGGGTTGCCTTCAGCTGAAGGCTGTTTCCAAAGAGACTGAGCTCAGAGCCTTAAGCAGCCACATTTCTGGCAGCCTCAGTTGTGCTGGGAGATCTGGGGGGAAGCAGCACCCCAGGATCCATCACAGGGGGATCTGGTTTGTCACCTGCACGGATCTGAGAGTTCACCTCATTTAGACCTTCATTTAAAGGTGAGTACACGGAGGCTCAGAGAGGGTAAGTGATTTGCCAGTGTCACGTGGCAATCTCACAGTCTGTCTGGCACTAGAACAGTGTCCACTCTTAAGGTAAGAGTGTCTTCAGTGATACCCGTACTTAACTTTATTATGTGGCTGTGGAGCTTATCTTATTACCACGTCTCTTAGGCCAGAAGGGAAGTATTTTACACTTATGCCACATGTGGAAAACTGACGGAAGACAAGTCCTAAGTCCTGTTCCAGTTGTAATTTGTCTCAGAGTCAGAGGTATGATTGCAATACTATGGATTCTGATTTGCTGGGCTGCATGGAATACCATTTCTGTGTAGTATGGAAAATAATTGCCCAGTAAACATTTTGTTTGGGTTGAGGTTTAAGTTTAATTCCTTGTGCCATGAGGCTTGTATCAAAAGGACCACAGACTTTGATGAGTTTTGGAAATTGCTAGTGTCCAATATATAGCATCTCTAAATAGATGTTTCTACTTCATGAAAAATATATATATTTTTTCTATAAGCCATGAGTAATGTAATTGTGTAATTGAAGACAGACAAGTTTGTCAAATGTTTCCATGGGATTTAACAGTTCCTTAAGCCCAACTGGAGTGATAAATAAAACAGTTGTTGAGGAACACTGTTTGTAATTATAATTCTTGGACAATTATAACACAACAGACTTTGCTGCACATATACACATACACTCATAAACACATTCTTTTCAAATAATATAAAACTAATTAAAGTCAACTAGTCAGTCAACGGTATCACTCACTGTATTCATAAACCTTCCGTTCACAATTTGGGAAAACCGAATGGAAAATAAATACCGAAGCTGTTAAGAGAGGTGATAATAAATTATACTATAGTAAGGCGAATACAAAACAAATAAAAGTACTCTACAATAACCCCACAATTATCTGGATTCTTAAATAACTACTGACCTAATTTATTACCTGAATCTAGGAAGTGTTTTTCTGTCTTTGTATGTCTATCTGATTGTCTAATTAAAAATTCTTCCATGTAGATAAAAGTGGGAACTAACCTCTTAGTAAGGGGATATGTACAGACTTGTAGCAGTGGTTTTTCATAAGCCCCAGCCTTCACGTATGATCAAAATGTCAGTTTTACCTGACTGTATAGAGAGTTTACCTCCAGTTATGGCTGTGGATTTGGGAATAAGAAAGTGTGATTGCCTCTCTTGAATCTTTTAGCTTCTTTCTTGTTCTTTCTCTTAACTTTACTTTTTCAGAGAATTTTTAGGTTCACAGCACAATAGAGAGTATGGTACAGAGATTTCCCATGTACCCTCTGCCCCTACAATGGCCTAGTCTCCCTCATTATCAACATCCCCACCAGATGGTACATTTGTTACCATTGGTGAATCTACATCGTGATCACTCAAGGTCTGTAGTTTCCATGAGGATTCACTCTTGGTGGTGAGCATTCTGTGGATTTCGGCAAATGCACAATGACATGTATCCATCATTATTGTGTCATACTGAGTATTTTCACTGCCCTAAAAATCCTCTGTGCTTTGCCCACTCATCTCTCCTCCAAACTTCCAACCCCTGGGCAACTGCTGGTGTTTGTACTGTCTCTAGTTTTGCCTTTTCCAGAAAGTTATATAGTTGGAACTATACAGCCTTTTCAGATTGGCTTCTTAGAAATATGCATTTCAGTTTCCTCCTTTTATTTTCATGACATGACAGTTCATTTCTTTTTAGTACTGAATAACGTTCCACTGTCTGGATGTTCCCCAGTTTATTTATCCATTCACCTACTGAAGGACGTGTTGGTAGCTTCCAGTTTCGGCAGTTATGAATAAAGCTGCTGTAAGCCTTGTGTGCGGGTTTTTGTGTGGACATAAGTTTTCATCACCTTTGGGTATATACCAAGGAGTGCTATTACTGGATCATATAGTACGAGTATGTTTCATTTTATAAAAACCCACCAAAATGTCTTCCAAAGTGGCTGCACCATTTTGCATTCTCACCAGCAATGAATACGAGCGTCTGTTGCTCCACATCCTTTCAGCATTTGGTGTTGTCAGTGTTCTGGATTTTGGCCACTCTAATCGGTGTGTAGTGGTACCTCACTGTTGTTTTAATTTGTAGTTCCTTGGTGATACATGATGTGGAGCATCTTTTCATATGTTATTTGCTATCTTGCTCATCTTTGGTGAGGTGTTTATTATTATTATTATTTTTCTCCCCTCTTCTTTTTTGTTCCTCAAATGAAAATTTTAAAACAATTAGAATAGGGACTTCCCTGATGGCACAGTGGTTAAGAATCCACCTGTCAATGCAGGGGACATGGGTTTGATTCCTGGTCCAGAAAGATCCCACATGCCATGGAGCAACTAATCCCGTGCGCCACAACTACTGAGCCTGCGCTCTAGAGCCCGTGAGCCACAGCTACTGAGCCCACACACCTAGATCCCATGCTCCACAACAAGAGAAGCCACCACAATGAGAAGCCCGTGCACCACAGAGAAGAGTAGCCCCAGCTTGCCGCAACTAGAGAAAGCCCGCGCACAGCAACGAAGACCCAACACAGCAAAAAATAAATTAATTAATTTTAAAAAATTAGAACAGTTTTAAATTTATAGAAAAATTGTCAAAATAATATGGAGTTCCCAATATCCTGCATCTAGTTTCCCCTATTATTAACATCTTACATTAGTTTAGCACATTTTTTACAACTCAAGATTCAGCCATAAAAAGAAACAAAATTGAGTTGTTTGTAGTGAGGTGGATGGACCTAGTCTGTCATACAGAGTGAAGTAAGTCAGAAAGAGAAAAACAAATACCGTATGCTAACACATATATATGGAATCTAAAAAAAAAAAAAAAAAAAAAGGTTCTGAAGAACCTAGGGGCAGGACAGGAATAAAGATGCAGACGTAGAGAATGGACTTGAGGACATGGGGAGGGGGAAGGGTAAGCTGGGACGAAGTGAGAGAGTGGCATGGACATATATACACTACCAAACGTAAAATAGATAGCTAGTGGGAAGCAGCCACATAGCACAGGGAGATCAGCTTGGTGCTTTGTGACCACCTAGAGGGGTGGAATAGGGAGGGTTGGAGGGAGACGCAAGAGGGAGGGGATATGGGGACATTTGTATAAGTATAGCTGATGCACTTTATTATAAAGCAGAAACTAACACACCATTGTAAAACAATTATACTCCAATAAAGATGTTTAAAAAAAGAACCACCAGTGGTATATTGTTATTAACTATAGTCTATATTTAGATTGCTTAGTGTTTACCTAATGTCCTTTTTCTGCTCTAGGACCCCAGTCAGGATACAAATTGCATCTAGTCCTCACACCTCCTTAGGCTCCTTTTGGCTATGACAGTTTCTCAGACTTTGTTTTTTGTGGCCATGGAATCTTTGAGGAATCCTGGTCAGGTAGTGTGTAGAATGTCCCTCCACTGGGATTTGTCTGATGTTTTTGTCAGGACTAGATTGAAGTGATGTGTTTTGGGGAGGAAGAACACTCGTTTAGAAATGACAGTCCCATCACATTATATTAAAGGTACACAGAATCAACATGACTTATCACCTGGTTAAGAGGTTTAGGTTAATCACCTGGGTGAGGTCGCATTTGTCAGGTTTCTCCCCCTGAGAACTTCCTGTTTTTCCCCCTTTCCATCCCATGCTCTTTGGAAAGGTGTCGCTGTGCACAGCTCACACCAAGCTGGGGGGTGTGATGCTCCAGCAATTTGAGAGCAGAGGATCTATGCCAGTTATTTGGAATTCTGCATGGTAGATTTGTCTGTGCTCTACCATTTAGTTATTTACTCAATCAACCACTTTATTTACATCTTTATGGAGTCATGCATTTTTATTTTATACTTTGGATTATAAGCCAGTACAATTTTATTTCATTGCTCAAGTCATCCTAGATTTGGCCGTAGGGAGCTCTTTCAGTTTGCTCCTGTGTCTTTTTGACAAAGTCCCATCAGCTTTAAAAAAAAAAAAAAACTTTCCTTATCTCACTTTAGGTGAGGATAACAGCATTTGTTTCCACGAAGGAGGGTTTTTTAACCTGTGGGGCACATCCGGGAACCCTCAGCATTGCAAACTTTGCGGCCATTTTCTAAGGGAAGAACATACCTTTCATCATATTCTCAGCGTTGTCTGTAATGCTAAAAACGAGGTAAAGAATCACTGCCCTAGAGTAAAGAGGAGAAATAATACAACGTACACATCTTGCACGCCTTGCTCTTTCCTTCCTCCCCGGTGCTTGCTTTAGTTCACATCCAGCCGAAAGCTCTGCAGAGCCCTCCTTGAGATGACCTGGCTAGTGCCCTGCCACACTCAGGTCTGAGAAGACCTGTGACCTTGGTTGCTGAATTTATAACTGGAAAAACAAAACGGTCCTTTGACTCAGATTCCTGGGTTAAGGGAGGATGTGAAGCCAATATGCTCGCGCACACCAGCTTTGAAATGCAGCAGTGCTGTGTGGTCGCTAAAGGGTCATGGAAAATAAGTACATTCTGCAGTTAATGGAAAACTGAGCTTCCCTCTTTGGAAAGACATTTCTGGATTTTTCCTTTAGTGCTGGAAAACATTACATCATCCAGCTATACAGCCTGGTCCATTCTTTAGCATATTAGTCATGACATCAGTTCAAGTTTAGGTGAGTGAACAAAAGAGGGCAGGCTGTAAAAAGGCTTTTGATATAAAATACATTATTTTCTCTAGTCATTTGATGACTTTGCCTGAGTGGACTCAGTTATTGTCTTAAATTAACATCATATTTCCATGAAATCAATCCTGTTGTGTAATAATATCATAGTCGTTGATAGATTTATTGAAAGAAAACACAATGGCCTCATCAGATGGATAAAATATGGGACTGAGATTCAGAATGTGAAATCTCTAATAATGAAATAGACATTGAGCATGGAACCTAATTAAAATAATTTAACTCTTCTTATTCCTGGTTATTTTGTATAAATACTAGCCACTTTCCAAATTATAAGGTTATGTATAGTAAAGTGCAAACACAGGAAAATGTGCTATATGCAAATTGTTTCAGCTCTCTTGAAGAAAGCAATGTAGCTATCTAGGCTTTTCAAATATATTTTAATGTGTGGAGATGACTTTAATGTTATTTCAGGATTGACCAAGCTGAAAAAGAATGATTTCTATCTTTTTATTTAGGTAGGAAAAAATCCCTGAATTCATCCATGTGAATACAAATTATGTAAGATTTCACTTAAAATTTAAAATGTCTTTGAATTTCTAATATAAAGAAAGGTGAAGTGTTGATTAAAGACTCATATCAGGTTACCTGCAGCACAGACATGAAAATATGTATTGACACAAATGAGAATAAAGAAAAAGAGCTATAACATATTTGATATACTCCTTTGTTTTAATTTCAAGAGATTTTTGTCAACCAACACTGCACTTTTGCTGTTACTGGCAAATAAGTTTTTAAATTTAATTGTAGAGAGAAATCTAAGCATTTGGAGATGGCTAGAGGGAAGAGTGACCCTGGCAAGTTGTAGAAATGGCAACTTCAGATTTTCCAGGACTAGTGATTTTAAAAATTGGTAAGACTAATGTAATATCTATCTACCTATCTATCTTATCACCTAAAGCAATGCATGGATGGGTGGTAATAAGAAGATAAATAATATTTCACTTCCATTATGGCAGGCTGTTGAAATGACGACTAGGAATGGGGGTTACCAGGTTTCACTCTTGACTCTACCACTTTAGAAAATCTCTGAACCTTGCTGTGACCTGGTTTCCATATACCATGTACACTATGGCTCCATTTAATCACCTACTGCTGACTCTACCCATCTGGTTTTTCTCTTTCTCTGCTGAAAAACCATTCTCTGTGTGGTTCATGTCTCTCCTCTGTAACCAAGTGAGTCTTTGTGATGATGAGGTGCAATCATGTAATGGACATGGTGGTTGATTATCCAGTACCTGTTCTCTATCAGATTATTGATCTGAGACAATCATGATGGCTTCTTCCTCTTTGCTAACAGTTGGTTCAGGAATGGCTAATGCTGGAAAGCTTCTGAGGGAAATGAGTCCTTTTTCCTAAGAAGACATCTCAGGAGCAAATGCTCTTCATCTGGAAATGTTGAGTGAAGCTGCTACCACTATAGCTCCCACGGGCATCCTGAGGCTGAAACCAACCTAGAAGAGCAGGCACGTGGGAGATTGCCTGGGGCAACATGTATTCAATGCTGTACAAGTGTAGGGAATTACAAAACCATAGAAGCCACGATTCCCTCAGGAATCACTCGGTACATTCCATCTGGTTGGTAATATACACACAGATATGAAAAAAAAGCTACAAAATAATTGCCAAACAGTAAATTTATCAGTTTGTGTTTCTTACAGTAAGCCAGGATGATTGGGGCAGGATTTTAGAAGGGCAGTATTAAAGGATAGGTTGTCTTTGGATTCATACAATGCGGAGGAGTTATGATAGTCCATGAATGGGGGCTGACTGATTCTGTAGGAAGGATAAAATCTGGTAGTGAGTTAGGCTAGCCAATGAGTTTGGGTGACACAGCTTACAGATGTAGGGGAGGAAAGGTTTGCCGTTTTGTTTTTTTTTTTCCTCTCTCTATCCTCAATAGCTGGGTCTATGAAATAGTCCGACAGCAGTCATGCTAACAGGATAAAAGGCATACACATTTATTAATTTTGGGGACTTAAGACAAGTGACTTCCTTCTGGAGGATCTCTCTTCATGCAGATAAGAAGAATTTAGAGAAATCCTCTCCCTGCACCTGCTGTTTTTCAAGTGCCTTTAGCTCAAAATAACTTTTATGCTGAAGAAATATTATGGGGTGGCAAATTATGCCTCTCTTCACAGCTGGAGAAAAAATCAGGCTGGAGATGTCTCTACCACAAAAATTATTGTGGAACTTCCCTGGCGGCCACTGGTTAGGAGTCTACACTTCCACAGCAGAGGGCCCAGGTTCCATCCCTGGTTGGAGAATTAAGATCCTGCATGCCCTGTGGTGTGGCCAAAAAAGAAAAAAAAAATTTAATTGTCTGTGTTGTCTGGTTCATTCTATTGCTTAGAAGAAATGTACTTGTGAAGGATTTTATATCGAGACATAATAATAGCAGTCCTTGATTGATCCAATTCAAGTGTAGTTTGTAATCCATCAATTCCGTTTTCTTCCCTTGAATGAGAAAACTTGTAGATGGGTTTGGACATTAATTTACATCTTAATATCTAATTTTTCCACATAACCTCATTCTCTTGAGAATGAAATGGAAAATGAATGAATGGGAAAATCTCATTACTGGTCCCCAAATCCTGGAGAATGAAATGGAAAAATCTCATTACTGGTCCCCAAATCCTGCAGCTAGGATATGGGAGCCGATATGGTCGTGGGAAACAAATCTACTTAATCTCCTGCACCTTTGGGAGGTTTAACTAATTGGTTTTCATTTTTTTCTCCAATGTTTTGGATTCTTTCTGAGAGCTACTTGAAAATGTTGTCTGTATCAACTCATAGTAGTTTTAGATTTTTTCATACGCTTCTCAATATGTCATATTTCACCTGTAGTGGTTGTATCTTATCAGCACATTGTATGATAATTAACACAGAAAAGAATTACCTGATAGGTCAGAGCTGGGATTTTAAAACAAAGCCAAGCACATGACATTTTTTGCTTCCTATAATGTCATTTATGAAATTGACACTTTTACCATATCAGTACAGAATAGACAATGCTGGATGCAACAAATGTAGTTTTAATCTTCCCTGTGATTTTCATGGATATTATTTTTGGACTGGGAAAATGATTATATGATAAGACTTTACTGGTGGTAAATGAATCCAAACAAACAGTAAAGAACAACAGTTTCCATTGGCTTCCAAGGAAGTGTTTATGTGCTCCCAAACAACTACCAATTTAGTCAAGATTCATTGTTCAAAGTTGAATAAAATAGAAAAAATGGCAGTTTTTCTCTTTTTGATAGTTGACAGCAAATATGTACATATAAAAGAAAAAGGCAGCTGTATCTCAGAGCTCTATATTTTCCCTATTTAATTGGTCTGATATTTGAGGAACTGATTTTACCAATCCCTGATGTATTTTACTCCACGGAGAGCATTCCTTGTGTGTTTCTTGGACAATATCATTTTATGGGTCAGCATGATTGTTTTATGAATTCTTGGACCCTCTCTGGCCATATCATCCTGTTGTATTCACATACTCCTTTGCTTAGGTGGAAGGTTAATATTATATATATTATTCAAAAACTATTTTTTGCTCTTGTTTCCTTGTCTGCCATTCTTTTGTGCTTGTCTAGATTTTGATTGCATGTTGCTTCAGGACAAGTGAGAGGTCGACTTAATTTTATTTAAAGAAAGTAACATGAAGTATTTAAGGCAGTGTTTCATGCATTTGGTAAAATTAAATGCTAAAATACTTTTGTGGTTGTTTTTATTTTTTATGACAAATACTTTTTGCGATTCTGATAAGTCTACTACTTTTCACCTCTATTTGGAAAAGCCATGCTACAAATTTATCTCAAAAAGCGAAGTCTTTTCTCCAATGAACATCACACATTCCTGTTGCTTGCTATTCTAAATACTTACCAGGGCTTTGTTTTGCTTTTTCTCATATAGGCAGCAGTCAGCCGAGGACCTTGCCCGAGAACCGGCCAACTCCACTAGCAATATCTTGAATAGGCTATTGGTCAGTTATGATCCCAGGATAAGACCAAATTTCAAAGGTTGGTCCCCCTCCACCCCAATATCTCCATTCTTTGCAGTTTAAAAACTAATTTTAGCTGTATAAAATCATTTATTTGTTTTATTCAAAACAGTATATTTTAAATTGACATCTAACTGTCATGTAATGTGCTTAAGTCAGAGCAATTTAATGCCAAAAATGTTTAAAGCAAAGCATTAGTTCTAATAAGCTTATATAGTTCCCAGTTTAAAAAAAAAAGATATGTTGTGAATTAATAGGCTAACCGATCTGATTGGTTTTCTAAGTACTTTGTATTCTTAACCTTAATAATGTAAAATTTAGGCTCTGACTTTCATTCAGACACCAAAGTTCTACTTTGTAGGACAATGGCCATATACTCATTTGAGGATAGAGGACACTCTGATAGACATTTAAATTATTTTTTTAACTCTTTATTAGGTTTTTACATTAATCAAAAAAAATCCCTCTACTCTTTAGCTGAAAAAAAATGGTCATATGGTTTTTAAAAGCATGTTAACTTTGGGAATAAAATGACTATGTTTTCTTCGACAAAACATTATCTCCTATCATTCCTTTCAAGAACCAAAACTGTACTTGAGCTAAAAGTTGTGGGAAGATGGTACAGCTTGCCTCCCTCCCTCCCTTCCTTCCTTCCTTCCTTTCTTTCTTCCTCTCTGTCTTCCTTTCTTGCTTCCTCTTGATGAGTTAGGAAAAGTTATATGAACATATATCTGGAAAACTGTCATCTTTGTTGCTGGTTAAGGACAGGTATTAATGTAGATTGGATTAACATTATAAGGCTTGATTATTTTTCCCTTATGGAAAAAAGAAAGAAAGAAAGAAGGAAGGAAGGAAGGAAGGAAAGAAAAAGAAAGAAAGAAGGAAAGTAAGAAGGAAAGAAAGAAAGAAAAGTTTGCAGCTGCTTCTAGTCAAGTGAAGTTATACGACTCTATTATAAAAACAGGGTTTTTGTTCATTACCAGAACTTGCAGTTACTTTCAGCAGCACTGTACTCTGGGTTGTCACATGTCTACCCTGTATTGATTCAACACCTGTTTTTCATCAGTCAGAGGTTATGTGGCTAAAAGGCCTAATTCACATTTTCCCTTTGTTAGCCCAAGCAGCAGTTCACAATGAGAAAAAAAAAAAAAGAAAGAAACAGAAAGAAATTGGCAACATTATACTTTAGTTCTCACTGCATGAACTTTAAAATTATTTTCCAGCAGGTCAGGCAAAAATCTTAATAATGATTCTGTTATATGTCTGATTAACTTTTCATTTTCATGAATTAAAGATCAAAATATGGCAATTGTAATTGAATTCTGCATTACCATTTAATGTAACAATTTAAAATGATTATAAAATGCAAAAAACATATTTTAAAAATGATGTTTTTTAAAGAATAATTTACAATCTCTTAAAGTAAACTCATCAGCCCAATTAAAAAAAATTAAGGTAAATGTATTTTCCCAGAATTTCTACAATTTAAGAGAGAAATATTTCTGAATAAATAACGCTATAAAGTACAATGTAACTCATTATTTACTTGTGTGTTGATCCCTATTTAGAAAAATAAGTCAATAGCAACTGTGAACATTGTATCCTGAAACCATAGGTTTATAATTTCACATCCATACGGATTGGAAAAAACAGAAAAATCAAATGCATAAACCGTAAAAAATGAAGATCCTGACCACGTTTTTTACAGCTACTAAATATGTCCTTAATTTTTATTGACAGGCATTCCTGTTGATGTAGTTGTCAACATTTTTATCAACAGTTTTGGATCTATTCAAGAGACAACAATGGTAAGATTACAACCAATTTAATATTTTTAATTGAGAAGATTTTAACTGGAGGATAGTGGAAGAAATTATAACTGAAGAATAAGGAGTAACTCTCAGGGAAAAAAATGCAAGCTCTCTCCTAGTATAAAATATTCAAATTTCAGGGTTTTGTTGAATCAGTAATTTCAATGGCTTTGTAATTTTGCAATTCAAATTTAGTCTTTATATTGCATTGAAACTTACAGACCTGAGAGAATTAAAGTACTCACTCTGAACGACTAATTGGATACCACCTGGGAAAAGGATTTATGCAATTAATATTCTGGAGCGACATTTTTTTCCTAATACGCTTATGTGTAGAAGCATTCAAAAGTATTTAAGTGTTCATAGTTTTTTTTTTTTTTCCTTCCAATTTCCTGAGAAGAATCTTTGTTTTTTCTCTTGTGCTAATTTTGTGATGTGTGGAGCAGAGAATTGTAAAAAGCAAATTTGATTTTCCTAAACTAGAGCAGCGGAGCTCCCTGAAAAGATTATGCGACACAAAGAAAGGGCAAGGAGAGGGCCAGGAAGAGAAAGAAGGGACAGAAAAGAGCGAAAGGAACAGAGAAGGGAGGCTTGAGGTGGGGCTGCCATCCAGGGTGAGTTGGGCATTAGGGACAAAGATGTCTGTGGAGGGTGATTAGTAGATGCCCTGAGCCATGTGTGATGCAGTTACTCCTCAGCTTTTAGAAGACATTCGGTATAGTCCACTTGCTTATTAATGTTTTAACATATTAGATTTGTACCCTTTTTTTTTTTTTTTTTTTTTTTTTTTTGCGGTATGCGGGCCTCTCACTGTTGTGGCCTCTCCCGTTGCGGAGCACAGGCTCCGGACGCGCAGGCCCAGCGGCCATGGCTCACGGGCCCAGCCGCTCCGCGGCATATGGGATCCTCCCAGACCGGGGCACGAACCCGTATCCCCTGCATCGGCAGGCGGACTCTCAACCACTGCGCCACCAGGGAGGCCCTAGATTTGTACCCTTTTTGAAAAACCACATGCTGAAATGATACTTAGGTGGGAGAAAGAAAGCTTAATGAGTTTTTTTTTTTTTTGGTATCTTTTTTCTTGAGATACTTATATTTTTCTTAAGGAATAATATAAGGTTTGGATTAAAAGCCTAATAGCAATGGTTAGAATACAGTAGACTTTTTCAGGGAATATCTCAAACCAGAGAAAGAATGATTTTAAATATGTTTTCCTCTATTCCTAGGAGCAGCATAGTGTGTTACAAAAGCAATTGTATATTGCATTTAAATTATGACACCTATTTTTATATTCATTAATATAATATAATATATTAATTGTGAGGAGAATGTTATTTATTTTTTATAGAACCATGTCTTTAGCCCTGAGTACTTGATTTTTTTTAGAGAGTGTGTAGATATTTTGGAAAATTAAGATTTCGAAATCAAGTCCAAAATTCACTTGCAATGACTTTAGTTCACCTAAATGGCTGTATGTCTAATCACTAGAAGACAGCTCTGAAATAAAGGACAGACAACCGTATATCACTCAGGAGACAAGGGTAGCCCTCATCATTTGAAAATATGACTAGTTTATCTAAGCACTTCACTTAACAAGAGTGAAAAATTTCATTTTCTCAAGGTGAAACTTGCAGGGGATCTATTTGGTCTCTATACTGTTCCCCGTACCCCGTTTTATCTTTCATGGCACCATTATGCTAATCCCGAACCACCACCACCGAGGTGTTTCAGCCTGTGAGAAACATTCCCAACTCTGTCTTGCATTTTAGGACAACTAATGCAGGGATTTTTTTTTCTCATTTGCATGAAGGCTACATATGTGTCCCAACTCAGGCAGTACCATTAATGTATCTGTTCTTTAATGAACATTGAATGCCTCTCATATATCAGATGCTACACTTCTCTAGGTCCCATCAGTAGTTACTTAATTGTATCAAGCTGAAAACACGTGGGGTAAAGGGACAGAAAAGGAGTAAGAACTTTCTTACAGGTTATTTGAGGATTATAACAAAGTACTGAATAATTTCTCACATAATCTCTTGTCCTCCTGCCCACTCTTCACAGTAGTGAGCCCAAAGTACCCGTTGCTGGGACCAGATCCCACCAATTTTCAGCAGCGTCTTTGTCTCCGCTACTTGCCTCGAACCTCCATCTCTCGTCTGTAATCAGGACCTCTTTCTCTGAGCTACTCCCACTCACTCTGTGCCCCCTTTTCCGTCCAGGTCTTTCAGTTCTATCATGTTTGTTTGTTAAACCAGATCGCTTCTTGACTGTAATGCAGCTATTTTTGTGTCTTTTCCTTTTGTTCTCTGATAGACTATTAACTCCTTAAGTCAGGAAAAATGTATTCAACTTCTTCATTTCCTGTAAAGTGAGGAGACAATAGGCCCTCAGTTAGTGAACACATAAATAATGTCATATTATTAACTAATACTGGTTAAATAAATGAACAAATACATTCTGCTATTTGCCTAGCAAAAAGTGTGTCCACGTAGCCATAAAAAAGTTGGCAAGCAAATTTAAACAACAGATTCATGTTGAACATTTATTGGGTTAAAAAAATAATGAGCAAATAATGTTATAATAGTAGAGGGTTATTTTTGTCAGTTTTAGAGACCTTTATGCAGAGGAACCAAATTATTTATATTTACTGTTTCTTTCGATGAAATAACCTGCCTTTCCCTTTGTGTTGTGAAGATACAGCCTAAAGGTTCAGAATTGGAACCATACTCATCAAACAGACATAAATGTTCCATTTTATCATAAGTATTATTTTTTGCTTTTGCAGTGTTTATTTCATGCATACCTATAAGACAGAGTTTTATAGATGTGTATTTTAAGGCTGTCATAACTTATAGATTTGCTCAGTCTTTCCAAAAACAGATGCCCTAATACCTTGTTGCTTAATAGTTAGGAAAGGTACAAGCTATTCCTGATATAGAGATAACATTAAGATGTCTTCTAAGGGAAAAAAACGTTATCTAAGACAAGCTTGCTCTTCATTACTTGTTACAGACACCAGTCAGATATAATAGTGATGACTCAGCAAGGTAACTAAGGGGGTCCACGTGTGGAGAGCAGTTATTTCTTTGTTTTTCCTTCCAGTCACCCAGGGTGGGCTTATTTATTTTTTTCAGCTTCATTGAGGTATAATTGGCAGATGAAACTGTAAGAAATTTAAAGTGTATGTGATGATTTGATATGCCTCTAAATTGTGAAAGGATTTTGCCCATCAAGTTAATTAGCATATCCACGTTTATCTCTTTTTTTTTTTTTGATGAGAACATATCAGTTCTATTCCCTTAGCAAATGTCAATTACACAATTGTGTTATCAACTACAGTCACCATGTTACACATTAGATCCTCAGACCTTATTCATCTTACAACCTAAAGTTTATAAGTTTTATCAACCTCTCCCTATTTCCCATACCCCCAAATTCCTGGCAATCACTCTCCTACTCTCTGATTCTATGAATTCAACTTTTTTTTAAGATTCGACATATAAGTGATACCATGGAGTAATTGTCCTTCTCTGTCTGGCTTATTTTACATAGCATAATGCTCTCCAGGTTCATCCATATTGTTGTAAATGACAGTATTTCCTTCTTTTTTAAGGTTAATAATATTCCACTATATATGTATTTATATACCACATTTTCCTCATTCATTCATCCATTGATGGGCACTTAGGTTGTTTCCATGCCTTGGCTATTGTAAATAATGCTGCAGTGAACATGGAAATACAAGCATTGCTTCTAGATATCTTATTTCCTTTGGGTATAGGCCCAGAGGTGGGATTGCTGGATCATATGGTAGTTTTATTTTTAATTTCCTGAGGACTCTCCATACTGTTTTCCATAATAGATGTACCAGTTTGCATTCCCACTAATAGTGTACAATTGTTCCCCTTTCTCTACATTCTAACCAGAATTTATCTCTTGTCTTTAAAAAAATTTATTGAAGTATAGTTGATTTACAATGTTGTGTTAGATCTCTTGGCTTTTTGATAATAGCCAGATAGCATATTTCTTAAAAACAAAAGAAAGCAAACAAAAAGATGCCTCCAGAAAAAGAGGTTGGAAAAGCAGAGAGCCTTAGATTTGTCTTAATATAAGATATATGTTCATAGAAACAGTATGATGAATAGTGTGTAAGTTGTGATATCAGACAGGCTTGTGCTGGAATCTGTTGTGTACTTGATGTGTTACACCCTAAAAAGAGTGAAAAAACTACAGAAATAAAGCAACAGTATTTTGCCTGGCATAGTAACTCTTAGGAATGGTTCACTGTTTGGTTGTCATGCATTTGCAAATTAACGTACTATCAGGATAGAATCTCATCCTAAAGAAAATGCTAAAGAAAATGAAGCATTTATGTTTGTTAGTAGCTTCACTGTACAGTTGTGGTTTTGTTTATGAATGGCCCTCTGGAAAATTCACCTATAAAGATCTGCTGAAATAAAGGAAGTCCTAAAATTTGGAAGCTTCAGTGTTGCCCAGAGCTTTCCTCTGCAGCTCAGATCTTTCTACTTTAACTGGCAGTTGCTTACTCTAGAAAACATATGTAGAACACAGAGCTTGGGGGGGGCGTAGCAGGAGGAACTGTAGACAGAGGTGGGGCAACTTCTGAAGCAGGAGGGCAGCCGTTTCCTCCATTGTATAAAGTTCATTACCAAACAAAGAAGCCATCAAGGTGATGCACATTAACACTGCTGTAAGGACATTTTAGCCAATTTTGTTTGGAAAACATTCCTTCCTGCTTATTTGTCTTCTAATTCAGAGGCTATTTTTTTAACACCTTTCTTGGAGTATAATTGCTTTACAATGGTGTGTTAGTTTCTGCTGTATAACAAAGTGAATCAGCTATACATATACATATATCCCCATATCTCCTCCCTCTTGCGTCTCCCTCCCACCCTCCCTATCCCACCCCTCTAGATGGTCACAAAGCACCGAGCTGATCTCCCTGTGCTATGTGGCTGCTTCCCACTAGCTATCTGTTTTACATTTGGTAGTGTATAAGGGTAATCTGGGACGAAGTGAGAGAGTGGCATGGACATAATTCAGAGGCTAACTCGCTAAACTAAAATCAATCTCACATTTGTTCACAAACTATAACTGTGTAGTGGAAGAAACAATGTCACAGCCATATTAATTCTCCTTAAGCCCTTCTAACCTCCATGGTTATATGCTCCTTCAGCTTGTTTCATAATCTCTTTTTTTAGCTTTATGGTTCCTATTTCTTATGTCTGTGTGTTCATTGGCATTCTGCTACCTTCCATTTCTGTAAGACATCGTTATTAATGCTGTAAGTTATATTTACTGATTTAATAGCAGCATTACCCAAATCATCAAATAAATGTAATCATCCTCATTTGAATTTGGTACAGCAGTCACTTATTGTATCAGTTTATACGCTACTGCTGGTGACTACTGAAATAAGACCTTCAAAACAGAAGAATGGTTTGTTAGAGGTGAGGTGACATCTGCTCTATGGTTATACTGAAAATATTTGTTGATTTTTCCATTCAGTTCCTACCTTTGACTTACATCAGTTGGTTTTTAGAATTGAAAATGTGAACTGTTGCACTTGTGGGGAAAATTAGGTGTTAGGTTTATTGTAACGATCTGTACACAGACATTTTACCTCATCAGAAGTACATAAGAACTCTTTCATGGAAATAAAAGCCTGATTATACAATCCATTTTCTTTGGTGTAGACATGCTTTGTAATTATATTGAATTACTGTCGCACTACGATTCATGATCCTGCCAAGCTTTCTATGCTTTTGTGCTGAATGACTTTTTCAAGAAGAAAATCATATTTGGGATCAGCTAAAAGAGCTTAATTCTAGTTCTTGGCAATTACTTATCTTTGTTGTCTTTTTTTTTTTTTTTTTTTTTTTTTTTTTTTTTTTTTCCTTTTTGCGGTATGCGGGCCTCTCACTGTTGTGGCCTCTCCCGTTGCGGAGCACAGGCTCCGGATGCGCAGGCCCAGCGGCCATGGCTCACGGGCCCAGCCGCTCCGCGGCATATGGGATCCTCCCAGACCGGGGCACGAACCCGTATCCCCTGCATCGGCAGGCGGACTCTCAACCACTGCGCCACCAGGGAGGCCCTCTTTGTTGTCTTAAAACAATTTTATTTTATATATTTTCTTCTATATGTAACTTTAAATTTCTTTCCTTACAACTTGTCTTAGTTTACTAAGTTACTCTCTATCCTATTTCTCCTAGCTATATTATTCAGAAGCACTGGTGATCAGACATCATAAGTAAGAGGACTGTACAGCTGACCCTTGAACAACACGTTTTTGAACTGCATGGGTCCACTTTATACAGATTTTTGTCACTATAGTACTATATACGTACTACAGTATTACACGATCTACAGCAGCTGGTTGAATCCATAGATACAGAAGGGCACACAATAAAGTTACACACGGACTTTTGACTGAATGGCGGGTCAGCACTACTAACCCTGCGCTGTACAAGGGTCAACTGTCTTAGACAAGAAGGAAGGATAAGAAATGTCCCAGTTTTATTTTCTCCTTCCAAAATTGTCATTATCAGCTGGTACAGAAAAATTAAATTAATGGTGTAAACGGTGCTAGCCAAATATCCTAACCTGTCAAAGTGTCATAGAAATTATTTCTTCACTTCTGTATTTAACAGAAATATATTGGGCACTTGCTAAATATCCAGTCCAGCACACTGCAACTCATGTAGTTTATAGTTTAGGGTGGTTGCATTGTATCACCTAGCAGGCACCCCTAATAAAAGTGGAATGTTAACATAGGTCTAGAAAAATTTAAATATTCATAAGGTGTTATTAAACAGTATTTAACTAAGAACTCTTAAAAATGACATATTGAGAAAAATAGATAAAACATAACCTAAGAATTTTTACTGACATTTTGTTAGCTTGCAGTTCTTACATGAAACTTCTAACCTCACTAATGACTAAATTTAAATCCCTTTCACACCAGGCTTTATAACAGCTCTGTTGACAGAACTTTAATTATGATGCTGCCAGATGCTATGACAGTTGATTTTCTTTATTTCCTTGAACACCATTTTTTTTATCGTAATGTAAAGAAATCAAATGAGGAAACATCACGTATGTGAGAATTAGGTAAAAATTACAAGTAACCAGAAGAGGTATCCTAACAACAACACAAAATATAGATGAACAGTTCTTAATATTAAAATATCATTAATGAAACTAACCATTTCTAATGTCTTCTTGTGAAATGTTTTATTGCCTTGAATAAGTAGTGTAATTTGGGTGTTAATTGGTACTGAAAATCTTGGAGAACATCCATTTTCCAGATCATGACTATTAGTGTGCTATTTGGAATGAATAATGATAGTATTTGTCACAAAGTTCTTTCAAAACAATTAAGTAATTTCCCAGTGATAAAAGAGGTCTGTTTCTGATGGGAAGTTGTTTATTGCAAAATAAATGATAGAGCTATAAGTATAGTGATTGAATAAATGAAAATGAAAATAAATAGGTTTCTAAGTTAGTGATCTAAATACAGAGCCTTTGAAATGCCAATAAGTAGCAATTATTTAGAAATGTCCATAAAGCATGAACCAAAGCATACTAATTAATAATCTTTTATCTTTTAATGAATGTTAAGCCAAAGCTATTAATTTAAATTGTGAAATTTTTAAACACTCTTAAAAGATGCATCAGCGTACTGCAACTTGTATTGAATATAATACTATGTAGCTACATAACTAATAGAAAAGCATCTTGGAAGCACATTCCTAATGAGACAATAAGACGTACTGACCAAGAATGATACAATGAACTAACTGATTTCCAGTTTTTCAGTGATGCTCATTGTAATACAACTCTGGAGTTCTACTCACAAGTAAAATTTGAAAAAGGATTACAGTAGAGACTCAAAGCATATGGTATACTGAGCTTATATCAGTGCAGCTGAAAGCAAGAAGAGTTCATTTCAGGAGATGCTCAAAGCAGTTTCAAGATTTGTGACCTAGAAATGGATTACCATTTAGAATAATTGTAGGTCGATCACAGTACAGAGCAAACCCAATGAATTACGGTATAGGCTTGGTTTTTTTTTTTTTTTTGAGGCAAAAAGCCTATTCACCACTATTACCAACATTATAAAAGAATAACAACATTAAGGATATATACTATCAATAATGAGGCAAAATATCGATACTTGCTTAGTGCTTAATATAGCCAGCTGAACTTTGTGTACTTTACATATGTTTTCTCATTTATTCCTGACAAAAACCCTGTGTTGTGGGTGTATCATTATTACCTTCATCTTATAGATAGGAAACGTTGTTAACGTCCTAATTCTCTGTCATCTTGCTTTTATATGCCACAGTGTTTTGCTGAAATCATCAGTGTCTCCCTCATTTGCTGAAAGTATTCAGTTTGATTGTACTTGACCTTTGATGGCATTTATTGCTGTTGACCATCTTAAAGCTTTTGACTCTGCTTTGGTGAAAGCACATTCTCAGGGCTTTCTTCTGTTTCTCAGACTTCTGAGAAAGCCATCCCTTTAAATGCTTACCCTCCCCAGGGTTATTTTTTCCCCTGCATTCCTTCTCCAGGTAGTAATATTGGACAAACTCTTTCTTAGTCTTGATTTTTTTGAGTAGTGTTTTCAAGGTTCATTCATGTTGTAATATGTACCAGAATGTCATTCCTTTTTATGGCTGAATAATATTCCACAGTGTGTATATGTATATACCACACTTGTCTCTCCATTCATCAGTTGATGGGCACTTGGATTGTTTCCACCTTTTGATTATTGTGAATAATGCTGCTATAAAAAAGGTTGTACAAATATCAGTTGTAGTCTCTTGCTTTTAATTCTTTTGGACATGTACCTAGGAGGGGAATTGCTGGATCATATGGTAATTCTATATTTAATGTTTTGAGAACAAAGCACAATTTTTTAAAATTTAAAAACGTGAATATTGTAAGGACATGGCAGTGTTTTATTTAACTCATTAATGAGGTAACCAGACAGATAGTAAAGCTTATTCAGTGGAGAATTCAGGAGACTGGAGAGAAAGAATGCTGCAATTAGATTGTTAAATTAGATATACTTGTTAATGTTCCACAGGGCAATAAAGGCATACCTTTGAGAATGTCTTTCCTACCTGACAGAAATCATTTGTAATTTAGCAATCTTCTTGAAATCACATCATTGTACAGAGTCTAGGCCCTAATCCATAGAAAATGGCTAGTCAAACAAAGTTACATTTTCCTAGAGACTCATACAACCCTTAGGTGGGCTTGTTAGATAGCATTTAGTGTGATATTGAAAGGGCCATCTTTTTGCCTGTCTCCAAATTTTGGCTAACTTTTTATTTATTCCCTTCCCTTTTGTTTACAGAATTTTTTGCATTTCCTTTTCTGAAGTAGACTTTATTTTTTAGGATAGTTTTAGGTTTGCAGCAAAAATGAGTAGAAAGCGTAGAGAGTTCCTGTAAACCCCTTACCCATGGACGTGCAGAGTCTCCTCCACTATGGATTTACTCCACCAAAGTGGTCCTTTGGTTGCAATCAATGACTCTACATGGACACATCATCACCTAAAATCCAGAGTTTAGATTAGGGTTTGCTCTTGACATTGTCCATTTGATGGGCTTTGACAAACATATGATGACATGTATCCACCATTATGGTATCAAACAGAAGAATTTCACTGCCCTGGAAAACCACTGTCTTCTGCCTGTTCATTCTTCTCTCCCCCTAATCCCTGGCAACCACTGATCTTTTTACTGTCTCCTTAGTTTTGCCTTTTCCAGAATGCCATTATAGTTGGAATCATACAGAAAGCAGCCCTTTCAGATTGGCTTCTTTCACTTAGTCATACGCATTTAAGGTTCCTTTATGTCTTTTCATGGCTTGATGGCTCATTTCTTTTTAGTGTCAAATAGTATTCCACTGTCTGATGGAGCACAGTTTACCAATCCATCACCCACTGGAGGACATCTTGGTTGCTTCCAAGTTCTGAAAGTTATAACTAAAGCTACAATAAATACCCATTTGCAGGTTTTTGTGTAGACATAGTTTTCTACTTTTCTTGAGTACATACCAAGGAGTGCAATATGATAAGAGTACGTTTAGTTTTGTAAGAAACTGACAAACTGTCTCCCAAAGTAGCTGTAATATTTTGATTCCCAGCAGCAGTGAGAGTTCCTACTGCTCCACACCCTCATTTCCATTTGCTGTTGTCAGTTATTTTTAGTCCCTTATAATTTCTTTATGGCTGCAGGAAACGTGTGTCCAGGTGCAAGCCCTGCAGCAAAGGTCCCAGGTCCCAGGTCCCAGCCTGTCTCAGACATATAGAATAAAAAGAGGATTGACTGTAGATTAAAACATTCTTGTATCATTTGTAATTTTGTAATTTTTCCCACAGACAGTTTATTTTGTCAAGGTCTCTGATACTATCTAGGGCTTTCATCAGCTTTCAGCTGATTAAAATGCTTTGAACTTAATAAATGATAAATGACATGAATATATTCTGGGATGGTGTGGAAACATTGATTAGACTTCAAGAAGAATTTAGAAAAATGGACTTCACATGGAAAAACACTATTGCAATTGCTATAAAAATTTTAAAAGAAAAATAATTTGTGATACAGTTTTAGATGAGTTAACCATTCCATTTTGGAAATAGGTGGGAAGTAGAACAGTGCTCCCAAAAGAATGTGTGCATGTGTGGAGATTTTGAGGGGAGCTCGACAGAATGCCGGCTTACTTCCTGAAGTTCCATCCCAAACATTGTAAGATGGCTTCTTTTATAATTATGCAAAATATGCTGAAGTTAAAGTTTAGCGTTGCTTTAATTCCTGTCAGATATCTTTCTGATATTAAAAAAAATACTGATATAATGTCTTTAGAAATTATTTACTAAGAAGCAAAATGTAGTTGCTTGGGTCTAGATAAAGAATACCAATGAGATCTTAATATTTCTATCTCTATACATATTTCTCACCCTCTTTAAAGTAATAAAACCTAATATTAGGCTAAAACAAAGCATCCAGATTTTAGAAGCCACACTGGTAAAGTTGCTTGGGAGTTGTGCCCAAATAATACTGAAAGAGTCTTGTCAGTATATGGCAGTAACTCAACTGTTATTTATTTTTTTTTTATCCAGCCCCCTATTTCTGGAGAGGATTTACAGTATATAATAATAACAGAAATACAATGAAGTAATTGAAATAGTACTAAATGTGCAGGAGCCATACAATGATAGTCATACCAGGATGTGAGCTATACATTAATTCAATTAGCTATAGGGTTTAGCTTTCAGTTTCCTAGCTTCCAGACAGAAAGCAAACAGGACAATAAGCTTACCTTGTACTTCCCAGTAAAGGAAGAATTTACGAGCATCAAGAGACCATTTTCATAGTATAAACTTTCAAAAATAGTCATATTTTTGTAAGGCACTTAGGCCAAATATGCCTAGCATGTAGTAAATACCTATACAAAGATATTATAGTTATATTTGGATAAGCAAATGAAAAATTAAAGAAAAGTTCATCTTCAGTATTTTCATGTCATGGTTATTGACCAAAATAAGGGACCATAGCTTTAATAATAAGCTTATAAAAGATACATCAGCAACCTCATCTGACCCTTAGGACACAGTATTTTATCATAATACCGTGAATGCATATTTCAAATACCACAGCTTAAAGATGTAGTATTTGATGGTTTACCTGGATAAGAAAATAAGAGGTTAATAAAATAGCTTTTACTGTATATACTTTTAGAATACCAGTCATTTTGGCTGATCATGACAGGAAAGCTTTTTAGCAAATAATTTGGAATTGGATACTGTTATGTGCTCAAAGTAAAGGCAAGTGTATATCAACCATGTGCTTTAGCAAAGCTAGCATAATAGGAATTTTATTTGAAAATGATCAGATCTATGGTGCATTTCTTCTTAAGTTGGGGGCCATGCATGTTTTTCTGGGATGAGAAAAATTTTGGTCAGGAAGCAGCATTGTGGCTACTGGAAGGCTTACCAGTTGATAGGCCTATGTCCTGGACATGTCTTGAGCTAATTTCTTTAGCTGTCACAATCAGATATGAGGTAACCACTTAAGTCCCATTATGAATCGTAAGATATGTGTATATTTGACAAAAAGTTAATGGAGCTATGTAGTGCAGGTCTTCATCTTCCAGGGTCCTAGGCCTCCTTCACGTCCTCCTTGATTCCATGTTCATTTGATTAGGAAAATGTTATTTTTGTTTTCCCTGCCAGTGGTACAGATATGTTCAGTGTCAGCTTACATAATTCTTAATTTATTTGACTTTTGCACTTCAAGACAATCTGTGTATGATTTTTAACAATCAATTTATATTATGTGTTGAAGTTTATTTATTAAACATGTATTTAATTGAAGTATAGTTGATTTACAATGTTGTGTTATATGTGTTGCAGTTTTTATATACATCAAGTTTAGCTGTTAGATGTAGGTAGGTTAAATCTTACTTCATTGTCTGTAGTTCAGTAAATATTTATTATCAATATGTGCCTTACCCTCCTCTGATTACTATTATAGAATCTGAACATCATAGGAGAGAGAAAGTGAATTCCTCAAATTTTCCTAGAGTCACTGCGCATTGCTTATGCTTTATATTTTATACATAAATAAAATGTGTGCATTTATGTTTCATATAAATATGTTAGGTCTTATTATTTAAAGAAAGATAATCTATCATCTCTTCCTGTTTAAATATTTGGATTTTGATTTGAAGTTTATGATCTGATTCATTTTGATCATGTCAAAAGGCCATGGCTAGATAGTATTTTGTGAATTTTGAATGGTTGAAAATAAGGATGCTGAAGCCCAATGTCATTTATGCCTTGAGCACTTTGGTGCATATTCTGAGTTCAGTATATAAAATTAAAATTAAAAAACCTGAGCATAATGCCACAATGCTGCTTTTGACTGTATATACCCCAGTAACCCAATGTGTGCCAGAATCTCATTTCACTGGCAAACATAAAATGTATTAAGGTATTAAACAATGTTTCTAGGTTCATATATTCTTAGAATATACATGTCTTGATATAATCCAACTTTTACAAAGTTTTACAATTAAAACTTTGGAGATAGGCAAAAAACTGAAGTAAAATAATCAGCTATTTAGTGGATTTCAAAATCTTTTCCTACTGTAGTTGAATATAACATTTACAAATTTTTCATGTACTCTCATCTGTTTGGCAAAATCCAAATGTTATTTGACTACCACTGTGTAATCATTTACATGTATGAGTAGGCAAAGAAAATTTTTTCCTTTTCTTCCTCAAGTATATATATAAAGTATGTGTTTTATACATATATGTAGTTCTATTTTTATTTTATTTTTATTGATGTACAGTTGATATACAATGTTGTGTTAGTTTCTGCTGTACAGCAAAGTGATTTAGTTATACTTATATACACACTCTTTTTAAAATTCTTTTCCATGATGGTTTATCACAGGATACTGAATGTAGTTCCCTGTGCTCTACAGTAGGACCTTGGTGTTTATCCATCCTATGGATAAACAGCTTCCATCTGCTCACCCCAAACTCCCAATCCTTCCCTTGTAGCTTTATATACATATAAATTATTTTTGTATTTTACTACTTAGTAAAATACAAGTGAAATATTTTCTCTTGGCTTCTTATCTATTTTTAATCAAAATGTATCCTACTTTTGGGGGAAGAATAATGGCACTATTTAGCAGTTCCTGTGCTTTTTTGACAATACCAACTAACCCCCTGGTATAATTGGTGTTTGTATTACAGTAAAGCAATTATTGGTAAAGTTCTATGACGACGTTTGAACTCGCAAGCGCTAAGAGGATGTCTGTAGAGAGTCTTAGAAACACACGAGGGGCTTTTTATACCAAGCTGTTGTGATCCTTGTTGATGTTGGAAGAGCAAACGTATTTGTGCTGCTAATGATTGAACCCTTTTTATTCTGGTGCTGAATGCATTCCTAAAAATGGCAGTAAACACACACACACACACGTAATTTTCCCAGGATTATAGAGTCAACATCTTCCTGAGACAGAAGTGGAACGACCCCAGACTGAAGCTGCCTAGTGATTTCCGGGGCTCTGATGCCCTGACGGTGGACCCTACGATGTACAAGTGTCTGTGGAAACCTGATTTATTTTTTGCAAATGAAAAAAGTGCCAATTTTCATGATGTAACCCAGGAAAATATCCTCCTCTTTATTTTTCGGGATGGAGATGTCCTCGTCAGCATGAGGTACTCTTTTCTCTCTAATATTTGTAGATTCATATTTTCCTTTAAAAATCAGTATATCACAGAAACATGTGTTAAACATCTTCTAAGACGTCTGTTTCTGCTTTCAGGCTATCTATTACTCTTTCGTGCCCTTTGGACTTGACCTTGTTTCCCATGGATACACAACGTTGCAAGATGCAACTTGAGAGCTGTATGTAAATGAGACCCTAAGTCACCATAGGGATAAAAATGCTTAAAATTTCTAGGCAATACATGCTACTAATATCTTAGATAATAACGGTGAAACTAATGCTTTTGATTACAAATAGACGTTAGAATAAGTTATTTAGGGAAATTATAGTTTTCCTTTTACTATATTAATTTGTATACTAAGATAGATGAATTCTTTTGTTACCAGTTGATTTCAGTTGAGTTGTCGTAGGTGTAGATGTGCACCCTTCTAACTTATTCCAATCATCACCTTCATTTGAGTTAGTAATATAGGTAAGGTAAAGGAGAAAATGATGTCCTAATAGCTTTTCTAATGTTAGAACCACATTTTTCAGAACAGAAAATTTGGAAAACATTGAAAAATATTATCTAAATCCTACTAAGCATTCATTTTCTATGGATCTATACAAAATTTATTTTTTACAAAATTGGATTTTAGATTTTCTATGTTTCTAGAATCATATATTTTTCAGTTTCTAAAAGAGGTACCAGGTGTAGTCATTGAAATGATTATCTCTAAAATATATTTATTAATTAATTTGCTATGAAGCTTGTCATGTGAAAATCAAAGTAGGAAATAAAACTTGAAAAATTAACACTAATAGAAGGAAGCTTCAGCCTGAATACCCATATACTGTGACCTATTCCTACAAAGAATCACCTTATAAAATGTATGTGCTTGCTTGATGACATGCTTTAAAGTTACTTAGTGGTTACTTGTTGTTGTTGTTTAATTTACTGAAGCTGGATCCTAAATTTGAACAGTAGTTTTGACTTTCTAACTGTAATGTGAGATTTTGCAGATGTAAGTGTATGTATGTACACATCTGTGTGTGTATTGTATATACGTGTGCCTGTGTGTCAATATGCATTTTTATAAATAATTCCAAATGTGTATATACATTCTATTCTATTACTAGATACACTAAAGTATAGCTTTAAAAAATATAGGCATGTAAATAAGAGTTGAATGGTAGGCTACAACATGCTGTAAACCCATGGGGCCTTGAATTTTAGCCAGGTTACCTAAACCCACAATGTGGGTTCCAGAAGGCTCTAGTGATGGAGTGATGCCCATTTGAGGGGCTGTTTTATTGCTCTCCTGTGACCATGCAACTCCTCTAAGGAAGTTGGTAGTGAATTCTTCAAAAAAACCCATTTTGGTGCTTAAGTTTCTTTAATAATCTCCAGGTAGCATATTGCATGATTGTAATTGTATACATTCAGAAAGCTAGTATCACTTATTTGCTACTTTTTCATTGATGACAGTTCAGAATTCTGACATGGACAGATGTACTACTGTTCATGACACCCGAGGATTTTTACCATCTGCCACATGCTGATTATTTAAGCTTGTTCTTTCTTTAAGCCAATTATCTGTAACTTTTGTGCTAATATTTTTATTAGTGGCCATAGATTTTACCTCTTTACATTTCTAACAAAAGTTTCATAAAAGGGCCTATTGTTTTACCATTTCTCTGTTTAATATCTGGATGTTAAAATGTTAAAGAAGCGTTAATAATTATATTTCAAACTAATATTTTATTTACTTTTGTTTATAGTTGGTTACACAACTGATGACTTAAGATTTATCTGGCAGTCAGGGGATCCTGTTCAATTAGAAAAAATTGCCTTGCCTCAATTTGATATTAAAAAGGAAGATATTGAATATGGAAATTGTACAAAATATTATAAAGGCACTGGTAAGTACTATTCTTTAAATTAAACAAAACTAAGTCTTATTTCAAAGATTTGTTTCAATATTAAAATATGCTAGGGACAGAACAGAGAAAACTAGTTAAAAATGAATTCAGTATTTATTTATAAACATTATATCTGTATGTTGATATATTTAAATCTTTCATAAAATTACATCCACTAAAGTTAAAATTTATTTTATCACTAGATAGTTTTGCTTTTCTTTATGTAATTCCAGATAACAAGAGGTTTTCAACATTTTATTTTATATGAACTCTCCAGGCAGTGGTTTTCTTAGATGTTGCCTAGAAATTCTGCTCTGACAAGATTCATATTAGGGCCAAACGTTATGGATATAAACAATGTAACCCATATATATTCGTCTGCTGTCTTTGGGGCAGTTTTTCAATGTTGGTTGACCCATTTTCTTAATTTTCAAAAAATTTAATCTTTATGCTGTGCAAGAAACAGTAAACACATGAAATAATTGGACATGAGTAAAAATTAGCCATATAATATTCTTGATCTAGGTTATGGAACAGCCAATTATGAAAGCTCAACAAATTAACCTCATGCATTAAATCACATCAAGCTTTACAGAAATGGAAATACAGTACTCACTGATCAATACTTTCATAATATGATTAGTATTCAACCTTTGAGTCTCCTCTGGAGGTTATAGGTTATTGAAGGCTCTAGGTATTAAATATAGTGCTATTTTTCTCAGCAATATAAATAAAAAGGTGATTGACTTTTGACCAATACATTCATACTAATAATCAGTCTAACATAAATTACCACAAAATTCTAATTCTGTATCAGGAAGTACATCATGACAAAGGTATTCAGGAATAGATGTAATTAAAGTGTAATTTTATTGCAACATTTATATTGACTTTGCAAAAATAAAAATGTGTAGTGTAATTGTGGAAAATTTACAGAGATGAGATGTTTGAGCTAAAATGTTGCATCGTGACATTATCAAGGACAAAATATGATTTAAAACATACCTGTTGATTAGAATAAAAGATACAGTGAATAGTTGCATATCTACATTGTTGTAATAATAAATACAACACGGGCCAACTTAGAGATAACGTTAGTTTAAGCATCTGTTGTCATTGACCTTCAAATAAATTAACAGATTATATAACATTTATATATAAATAGTCCCTTTTCTTGTAGAGATTATAGTATTTTAGGACAAGAGACAAAATAAGCAAATACACTGCTGAAAGAATTATCAAATTTTTTAATGGAAAAACAGAGCTCTTAAAAATTTGACCATCAAAATATTCAGTGAAGAAATCGTAGATACCTTGATTTTCAGATGTGGAAGTGATCTTTCGGCTAATGCTGAGCCAGCTCTTTTGTTGAACACGTAAAATAACTGAGATGCAGGGTCAATGACTTCCTGAATGTCAAGGGCAAATCAGTGTCAGCTGTAACCTGGGCACAGTCATTCTCCTCTCTATGACTCATGCAAATTGAGACTGACTACAGTTTTGAGGGATTTCTCACCTCGTAATGGAAAAATAAACTTGAAAGCCAAGAGAAGTTTTTTGGAGGATTGATGTATAGAAACACTTAATAGATGGCTTTTTGAGTTCTTGCTATCTGTCAGGCATTGCTTTAAGCACTTTGCAGGAATTCTATCATTTAATCCTCACAACAATACTATGAGTTCAGTGAGTGCTATTATATTTGGAAAATAGTTACCCACATCCAGATTATATGATTAACATTTCAAAATGAATAGTCTCTAAATTGTTTGATAAACTTGAAATAGAGTTTACTGAAGTTTTAAACTTCATCTAGAGATGAAAAATAAAACCAGTAATTTTATTTCTAATTTTATGTAGTATAAAATCATGTAATAGTATTGAAAATCATGGGGTTATTCAGTTTTTCACCTTTAAGCCCTGAACTTAAAATGTCTTGGGACTTCCCTGGAGGTCCAGTGGTTAAGATTTCGCCTTCCAGTGCAGGGGGTGCAGGTTCAATCCCTGGTCTTGGAGCTAAGATCCCACATGCCTTGTGGCCAAAAGGACAAAACATAAAACAGAAGCAATATTGTAACAAATTCAATAAAGACTTTAAAAATGGTCCACATCAAAACAATCTTAACAAAAAAGAAGCCTCTACTTGGGGACTCAACAGTGAATAAAGGACAGATCCCTGCTGTTTTACAGATCCATATTCTTACATGGCAAGCAAATAAAGTAAATATAATTATTTTAGTCCTAAGAAGGAAATAAGAGGGTGTGCTGTGGTAGAGAGTATTTGGGGATATACTCAAGATTTACCATAAGTAAATCTTTCATAGATTTGTGTGTGTGTGTGGTATTTTTTGAGTTATCATAAATAAGTCATTTATATCTCATTAGATACAGAAAATAACAAAAAACTCATGGCTAACATAATAATAATTGGCACTATATTTCAGTAAACATGCTTTGTCAGTATTTATATGAATCAGTATATGGATATAAAAAAACATTTTAATGTTTGGATAATACTTACAAATGTATGTAGGAAAATAGAACATCCAAAATATATGGAATGCTTAACGGTGTAGAATACTGGAAAAGATACAGAAAGCAACATATAAAATGATGGCCAATATTTTCTTTAATTTGTATAAAATTATCCAAAATGGTGATTTGGCTTTAACTTTATTAAAAGTTAGGGTTTTATTTATAATAGTAGAAATTACACAGGTGGAGAAATATATGGGTACACATGTATAGAAAAATCTTTAAATTGGAAGCCTGAGTGAATAATAATCAAATAAAAGCTCACAGGAAATAGAAAGTAAATTGAATTTGCCAATGAGCATTTATATCCATTAGCTGCCCACCTGCCCCTCATAAATGTAACAGTACCAGGAAATCAAAAAAGGTCAAGAAATGTTTCTCATAAAAGTTTATGGAGCAAATCACTATGATATCCAAGCATATATTTTACTGCTAAATGCATCCACGTCTTGGGAAACTCCCCGGGCGGTGGCTTCAGATGAAGCACTCGGTTACTAGGCTGTCATCTAAATGTGGTGGATGGGATGCGCAAGTGCATTGGAAAATGAGCAACTTTATAGAAAATTGTTATAATCCTGTGACAACCTAGACTCATAAATATACATAATAAGCACTTATTTGTTCTTCCCCATTTCACAGGCACTAGGTGAATGTAAAGTTACCTTGAGGGAGTGATGCTCTTAGAAAGCAAGGTACTGCAGAACCGCGTGTAGGAAACGCTGTGGGCCTCCTTAATTGCAGCGAATGGGATTATGAAAGATTATAGTTTGGAAGTTTTGCGCATGGTTGTTAGTTGGAAGCATATGTTCTCATTTGTCCAGGCAGGAAGTTGAGATAAGAGGTAGACACTGAAAAGGGAGTGGGATTTTCCATCGTTTTGCCTTTCACATGATTTTAGAACCTGTGCACCATTTAAGTGAATTGCCTAGTTTTAATGAACTTAAAATTAAAAAAAGACAAACACTCTGCATTGCTTGTCTTTTTTTGATATAATATGGAAACATTGGGCATAATTAGAATTTACTTCAGTTCAAATCAACTCTTCATTTGTGTTACAGATTAGCCCTAACATCTTTCTAATCCCTCTGAGGTATCGATGATTATTGGGAAATTATTGGGAAAAGGATAGATTTCTAATCTAAGCTATTTGATAAAGGGATGAGAATAGCCATTCTTTTAAAGACCCTATTTGTGTGCAATTACTGCTCTAGATACTATTAATGAATAAATATGAAGATTATTCTAGCATCAGAAATATATACCTTCTTCCCAACTAGGAAAGCTAGATAAATACAACTTTTTAAACTAAAACACAGTACAAAAGTAATATTGTCTTTTTCCCCATAATTATTTTATTTATGCACTGTCCATTCGTTTGTCTCAACATTTTAAAATAATTACGTACAGTTTAAGCTGAACACAACTGAAGATATTTTAACGTTTTGGAATTCATGCATAACCTTCCTTTTGTTGAATGGGAAATGACATTTTTATCTAAATTGAACATTTAAAAAAATCATCTCAAACATCTGGAAACGTCTCTTGTATGCCAGTGCTGGGAGGATATTTGTGTCACTTATTTTCTTTCTCCAGTCAGCAAAGGCTATTATGAGGCTGCCCATAATTTGTGATTAATTTGAGAGACTAGTTGATATCATGGCAGCCCTAGAATGATGTGTAAGGGCAATGTCTGCTTTAGTCTCAGCCTGTGAAAGTGAAGCCCTTTCCCTCGATTCCAGAACATTTGAGGGCCTGGAGTGGAACCAGGGGAGACTTGGGAGGGATGTCAGATGTTTGCCCTTTACAAACTTTTACCTGCATAGACTGGGAAAGCTCACTTCTTACCCTTGCTAGTGTTTACCTTCAAGACTGTCTTCACATTTCATGCGTAAATGTGCATATGATCTCTTGTAGATGGTCATCCCTTCCAGATAAGAAGTGGTCCACATGGCTGAAAATTATACTGACAACGTGTAATCCAGGAATGTTTCTTTATAGACTTGCTCTGCTTTGATTTGATGCTCCCAGTGACTTCTTTAGATCTTTTGCTCCCAGAGTACCCAAAGATAATGGGAAGTTTAAGTCACTGCAAAATCTCGGAACATAAAAGCCGAGACTGGCCATCCCAGAGCAGCACATGGTGTCTTTTTGTCAATCTCATAATGAAGTTGCAAGAGGTTAGGTGAAACAGGTCTCATCATGCCGTCCTCTTAGATCACATAAATGATATATATTTACAGAACCAGCCCCCGTCCTCTTTACATGGAGTTCACTTTGTGAAATTGCCTCAAGCAGAAGCGACCTGTAATTTACGGGCACGATGTGATTTTGCGGTTGGATGTGGCAGGAGTATCACTCTTGCCTGTGTCTGTCGCTGGCAGGTTACTACACGTGCGTGGAGGTCATCTTCACCCTGAGGAGGCAGGTGGGCTTCTACATGATGGGCGTCTATGCCCCAACCCTGCTGATTGTGGTTCTGTCCTGGCTTTCCTTCTGGATCAACCCCGATGCCAGTGCTGCCAGAGTGCCCCTGGGTAAGGTGTTCCAACCTCTCTCTCGGGGGGTCGGGAGTGTGCTGCATCTTTATAGAAATGACTGCATAATTTTGAAATTATACCAAATGATTTTGAGACAGTGAGTTTTGGAATTGATGGCAACTTTTTTTTTTTTCAGACTTCCTTCAGTCCTTGACATTGAACTAGATTTTCTCCATGTTTATGCATTCTATAATTAGACTGAGTTTTCTCTTTTTGTGTCCTTGGGGTATTTTAAGCAGTTAATCCATCCTACTTTGAGTCTCGTGAAATAATTATTAATAAGAGATTTTCACGGATAACGGAAGGCTAAAATCCCCAGTGGTGCCAAGCTTAAAAACAAATGACTATTTGGATAGAAGTCTTTCTAAATCATATACTGTCTCATACTGTTCATCAGGGAATATGTAATAGAATTTACCTTTTTAAACATGACTTTGCATAATTTTCCTAAACACTAGTTATTGTGTGCTGTACCACCAAGAGAGGCTAGAGAGGGGAAGGGTTGGTTAGGCCATGATCTCCAGTTTGTGATGTTTAATGCTCTGTGACATAGAAACACCAATAGCCAGACTTGAAAATTATGTCTCTATAGGGCTTAAATAGTCTTGAGTTGGGGAAATAATCAAGAGCCTTTCTTTTTTAAAAAATTAATTCATTTATTTATGGCTGCATTGGGTCTTCGTTGCTGTGCACGGGCTTTCTCTGGTCACGGCGAGCGGGGGCTACTCTTCGTTGCGGTGCATGGGTTTCTGATTGCAGTGGCTTCTCTTGTTGCAGAACATGGGCTCTAGGCACACACGCTTCAGTAGTTGTGGCTCGTGGGCTCAGTAGTTGTGGCTCATGGGCTCTAGAGCGCAGGCTCAGTAGTTGTGGCACACGGGCTTAGTTGCTCCGCGGCAAGTGGGATCTTCCCGGACCAGGGCTCGAACCCGTGTCCCCTGCATTGTCAGTCAGATTCTTAACCACTGCGCCACCAGGGAAGTTTGAGAGCCTTTCTTATGGGTAAAGTGAATAAACTTCAGAATAAGGACATTGTAACAACAAATTTTGATTGCTTGGAGTGTTTTAAAACTTGTCATTAATGTGTGTGTGTGTGTTTTCTTAATATCACCTGGAACTTGTATCAGTAAGTCTGTGAAATACCTGACCTCTTGGTGACTGATTAGTTGCAGCATTTAATTTTTTCTGTTGTCAAAAAGGCCTTGCATAAATCTCCCTCCTGACTTACTGGGGGAATTAAACAAAATACAGATTTTAAAGAGTAGGAAACCAGGAAAGTGTCAATGAAGATGACAGTTTTATCCAAATAAGAAATTTGGTGATTTACATCAAACTAAAACCACAAAGACCAAATCTATATCTTAATAAGCAAAAAATGTGAGAAATTTCATCCTAAAGGTTGTGTATCTGTAATGAAGCAATGATAGTTCATAGAGTAATCCTTTAGGGAAGAAAAATTAACTATGTAGTGTATTGTACTGGGAATAAAGCACCCCCAAAACTAGATTTAAATTTTTACACTTGTCAAAAATATCACGCATTTCCCTCAAATTGCTAAATTTTTTTTGGTTTATTACAGGTATCTTATTCTCATGCACTGATATAAATAGAAATTTCAGCCTTCCAAGGATGCTCTGGAGACAACCTTATCCCTGACATATTCTCAAAGGACATTCTCTGTAAATCCCCGTCTCTTGCAGGACTTCTGATATAAAATCCATGAGCTGTCACTTAGCGTCCAGCAGACCTGTTGTTTGGAAACCAGTTAATGGTTAAAAGTCAAACCAGGTTTGAATTCCAGCTCTGTGCCTACCAGCTGTGACAACTTCCCATCACATCCAGCCTCTGTGAACATACTCTGTGGACATGTCAAAGTATGGATGGAAAAGTACTCCAGGGGTTTTTGGAGGCTTGAAAAAAATGAACGTAACACCCATTCAAGAGTTCATCATATGCCTCCTTTACAGATTGCTTTACACTTTTCAAAGCACTTTGACACATTCGGATTCATTCAACAAATATCTGTTGTGGGCTGACTATGGGCTAGGCACTATGCAAAAAGATGGGGATATGGTTAAAAAGTAAATAGCGAATAAATAGTTAATAAAATAGATTTAAAAAATAAGCAAAACTCGGCCTCAGTGAGTTTATACTCTCTTGGGAAGAAACAGACACCAAATAAGTACAACCTATAATATATAAGATGGTGATAGAGGGATGGGAAGTTGAGGGAGGCAGGCTGCTTGTCAGGAATTGTCTTGATGAGAAAGTGATGTTGGACAGAGGCAAGAAGGAGGGGAAGGAATGGACCACTGTGGATAAGATAGGATAGGATAGATTAGGTTAGGAAAGGGTACCTGGAAAGCCATCAGGGCAGCATCCCTGAGACAGAAGCATGCCTGGGGTATTCGGGGAAAGATAGGATAGGTTAGGAAAGGGTACCTGGAGAGCCATCAGGGCAGCATCCCCTGAGACAGAAGCGTGTCTGGGGTATTCTGGGAACACTAAGGAGTCCAGTGAGAGAAAGGGAGATTAGTGGGTGAGATCAGAAAAATAACAAGGGCGAGGGGTGGGTTATGGAATATTTCTTAAGGAATTCAGTGCTTATCGTTACTGTTTTGTTTAGAATAGACTGTCAGGGGGCAAAGGTAGAAGCAAGCAAAGCAGGTAGGAGTCCTGAAATAAGCATGGTGTGAGCCAGGGCAGTAGTGCAGGTGCTTGTACATATTAGATGAAGGATGTGGTAGAGAAAGATTTGCAGATGTCTTGCATGTGGGATTTAAGAAAGCAGAATCAAGGCTGACCTCAAGGTGTTTTTGGCTTAGAAACTGAAGAGATGAAATTGGCATAAATGGAGTTGAGCAGAGCTGCAGGTCAGGTAGGTTTGAAAAGGTTGGAGGACCAGGAGGTTGGTTCCGGATGCACTGAGTTTGAGATGTCTGTTAGGTGGAGATAGCAGGTAGACAGGTGGATGTACAAGTCTGGGGTGTCTTGGAGAAATCAGGACCGGAGGTCAGAATTTAAGGTTTGTCAGGGTGTAGATGGTATTTAAGGTGATGAGTGGAGTGTAGGTAGAAGAATCTCAGGGCTAACGCCTTGGGATTGAGAAGATGAGGAACAATCTACGTGATGTGGTTTCCTAGAATCCTGCCAAGTGGAGAAGGTTTGTCCAGGTGAGGAGAGTGACCAGCCAGCTGCTTGTAGGTCAAGTTTAGGGCTAAAGATTGCCCTTGGCTTTAGCAGCCTAGGGGGTCACTGGGATCCAGAACAGAGACAGTCTCCATGGAGTGAGGAGAAGAGGGAAGCCTGGTCGGAGTGACTCAGGAGAACACAAGAGGGGGACCTAGAGCCCTCGATGTAAACGGCCTGTTGGAGGTCGTTAGCTGCCCACAGGAGGGGAGGGTGGGGAAATAGCCAGGGGGGTGGGAGCTGAGAGGTTTCTTGGCTTTGTTTTTCTAAAGGGCACAATCCACACACGTTTATTTTTGGTGGAAAACAACCAGTAGTGAAGGAAAAAATGAGAGATGGTAGAAGTGCAGGAGCAGTGAGAGGGGATGGGAGGTAGGAAACGAGGGATTGGCCTTCGCTAGAACACAGTGGATTTGTCCGCAGGGTCAGCAAACTCCTTCAGCGACAGACTGAATAGCAAACATTTGAGGTTTCTGTTGAAACCCCGAAATCCTCTGTCATAGCACTAAAGGAGCCTTAGACAATAATAGTTGAATAGGTGTGGATATGTCCCAGTAAAACTGGATTTATAAAAATAGGCGGTGGGTCAGATGTGCCTGGTGCATCAGGTTGACTGACTGCTGGTCTGTAGTGTCAGGAGAGAAGGTAGAGCTGATGGGCACACAGTGAGATGCGGTCATGTGGTCATGGGGGCTAGCCTCTGATTTTGTTTTCTTAGTGAAATGGGAAGCCAGGTCATGAGTTGCAAGGGTGATAGGGAAAAGCGCTGTGGTTCTGAAGGGAGAGAGACTGGTGAAGGAACTGGGGAGGTACACCCTGATTGCCTGGTAGGATCACGGGCCTCTGGAGGTCAGTGATGGTAAATTGAAAGTGGGATCAGTCAACATGTTGACTCATTAAAAGAAAACTAGGGACATAGTTAGGTTTTTGAGATTTATATGTGTTGTTGTGTGTGTTAATGTTTGGTTCTATCTTATTACTGAGTAGCGTTTCATAGTATGGATATACCACCATGTGTTTCCCCATTAACCAGTTGTTGGGGATTGGGTTGTTTCCAGTTTTAGGGTATTATACATGATGTGACGAATAATTGCATACAAGGCTCTGTGTGTGCATACATTTTCATTACTCTTGGGCAAACACCTAGAAATGTGATTTCTGCATTTTATGGGAAAAGTATGTTTAACTTTTCTAAAATATTAGCATAATGTTTATCAAAATAATGATACCATTTTGCTGATTCACATACTCCTGTGTCATACACTCCCCAAATACTTTTTTTTTTTTTTTTTACTTCTTATAGTGCCTTGGACCTTGGTACAATGTTGAATACAATTGTGAGAGATGCTTATTCCTGATTCTGGGTAGAAATAGTTGAAGTATTCACTGTTGAGTGTAATAGTGACTCTAGTTATTACAAATCTCTTAATCAGGTTGAAGAGGTTCCCTTCTCTTCCTAGTTGGCAGATGGTTTTTACCATGACTGTTGACTTTTGCCAAATGCTTAAATGCTTTCTCTGAGTATATTTAAAGGTTTATATGGTTTTTTTCCTTTATTTTGGCAAATTTTACCAATTGATTCCTAGCTATTAGATGAGTAGGTAAAATTATTAGCACAAACATGTTCATAATATTAGTTTTTCCTTTTAATGTTTAGCTGTAGTGATGTACTCATTCCTACGTACTCCTGAAATTGTTAAATTGTGAATTCTTTTTTTTTTTTTTTGACCACTCTAGATAAAGACTTATCCCTTTTCTTGGTATTTTCAAAACATCAGCGTTCATTTCATTCATTTCTATGTTTATTTTTCTTTTTCATTGATTTTGGCTCTTATCTTTATTATTTCTTTTTACTCAGTTTGGATTTTATTTGATCTCTTTTTGATGATTGAAGTGGAAACTCAGCCGAATTTAGACCTTTCTTCTTTTCTAACATGGATATTTAAAGTTACAAATTTCCCTTGTAAGTCCTGCTTTAGCTGCAGTGCACAAATTTTGGTATACTGTATTTTCATCTTCCTTCATTAAAAAAATATTCTCTAATTTCCCTTGTGATTTCTTCTTTGGCCCATGGATTCTTTAGATATGTGTAGTTTGGATTCCAAATATTTAGCGTTTTCATAAGTACTCAAATATGATTTGTTTTTAATTTTGTCAGGGAACATACTCTATGATTTCAATCCTTTTATGTTTATTGAGACTTTGTTAATGGTCCAGCCCAGCATATGTCTCCTGGCAAACATCCCATGTCACTTGCACTGTATATTTGTCACTCTTGGGTATAGAATTCTGTAAATATGAGTGGAGTCAAGTTGGTTGATAGTACTGTTAAAATCTTTTATGTTTTTTGTCTAGTTATTATAGTTATTGATGAGAAAGTTGTTAAAATCTCCAACTCTAATTATGGAATTATGCTTCAGGTATTTTGAAGCTCTGTTATTAGACCCACACATATATATATATAATTTTATCTAAAAAGAAATAATATTACTGACAGATTAAATATCAGGATATTCTGTCAATATGGCTATTTTGACCCAGTGTATCTTTCCTTTTTCTACTTTTTTTCCCCCTACATTGTTCCAAAAGATTATGAAATCAATTTGCCAATCTTTTCCTTCTATGGCCCATAATTTTTATTTTCTAAAATTTAGGAGAAGAACATATATCATTTACTCTAGACTCATTTTACTTTTTTAAAAAAAAAATCAGTCTTGTGTTCCAGTTTTATTTTTCTTCCTATCTCTTTTTGATTTACTTTCTCCATTGGTAACAAGTATCAAAGCTTCCTCTGTGGATTTTAGGTAGAATTTGTCTTCAGCTCTTTCTTTAAGTATAAAAGTAACTGTGGAGGTAACATCTTATACTTTTTACCCTACATAAACTTTACTGTAACACATTCTTTTCCTGGTACATGAAATGCTTTAGTTGCTGCTGAAAAGGATTTTTTTTAAACAAATACTTTTTAATTATAAATGTAAAAAGATGAATAATTCAGGTCACAATTCAGACCTCTAGCAGGTCACACACAGTACCTTTCTTCCTTATTATAGTCTTTTCTTATCATCTGGAACAGTGGTTCAAGATCTTTTTAATTATAAGGATCTCTTTCAAAAATGTCAGAGATTATTTCTGGATTCCCACATTGTAGTAATTGTAGTTTTCCTTTTAGTATCCTTTGATTAGAATGATGTGCAACAATAACATGCTGATGTAATAATTTAGCAGTATTTCTAAATGAATTTTCATGTTATTAATCACAACTCCACATAAGAATTTGGTGCATAGTGTAGTTTGTCTCAGTATGGGATAAAGATGATTTCAGGTTTAGACAGTAGCTGTTGTGCACAATTTCTCCTTGACTTGCTCTATTGGTTCTATTTGTTGTTAATAAAAAGTACTACCGGGACTTCCCTGGTGGTCCAGTGGTAAAGAATCTGCCTTGCAATGCAGGGGAGGTGGGTTTGATCCCTAGTTGGGGAACTGAGATCCCATGTGTGGCGGGGCAACTAAGCCCACACCCCACAACTACTGAGCTTGCGTGCCACAAACTACAGAGCCTACATGCTCTAGATCCTGCATGAGACAACTAGAAAGAGAAAAGCTGCATGCCACAACTAGAGAGAAACCTGCGTGCTGCAATGAAGACCCAACACAGCCAAAAGAAAAAGAAAAATAAATAAATAAATACAAAAAAAAATACTATCTCTACCTCCCCTTTCTTTTCCTTTTCTTTTTTCACCCTTTTTCTTGCTTTCCTTTTTCAGTCTTCTAGGTTTTGGTATTCCTCTTTTAGGCAATAGATTGCTAGAGTGTATGCTATTAAAGAATTATTTTTCAGATGTTTCCTCTGAGATAAATCTCTGGACATCCCATAGTCAATGGGAGTTCACTATCAACAGTGGTCTCTTAAATAAGGATTTTATCACTATAAAGTTCTTTCTGCATATTGATGAGCTGAACAACTTTATCTTCACCCTGAATTCTTTATAGAAGTTTTTATTCAGGTTAACATTTTTATGTAGCTAATTTATTAGTACTTTGATTTATATTATTTGTTAGCCATAACTTTTAGTAGATGTAGACCCCACGCCTATTTATCAGAGTTGATATCAATTTTATGACATATGCCCTGATTTGAAATCTAGACTTGGTTTGTTTTTGCATTAGGGAGAGAAAGTAACAAATGACAAATAAGGACTATATGTTTTAAACACGTTATAGAAAGATTATACCAAGAAGTCCTGGAATTTATTAGAGAGGTGTTCCATTAAATGGGGATAATATACACAATATTGAAATTATAAATATCCCCATTTTTATGAATGATGGGTTTCACATTTCTTTTATTGGTTCATAATGTAGTAAAATTCAGGCAGCATTTCACTATGAATTATTTAAACAATGAAGTAATCTCATCTGAAGGCCATGTTAAGATAAGGCTGAAATATTTGTCCAGAGAAATATTTGCTCAGATTTCTTATTTTAGGATAAAAAAGCAAGTGGATGTTTCCTATTTTAATATGATTTTCTGAAGACAAGTCACACAGTGAGGTCCACATTCTCTTCCTTCTCAACTGATCTCCGTTTCCATTCTTACATCTTCGAAATGATACAGATCTTATTGGAATTGGTCACCATGGTTTTTAACTTAATGCCTGGGATTATAAATATCTCCCAAATGACCATTAATATCCTATTATTCCGAATCTTTCTCTGCTCCTTTGACCCTCTTTTTCTGATGCCTGAGCCTCTCCGGAGTCCCCTCCCTTTCCACCACAACCTCCCCTGAACGATACTGGCCAATCTGTCCTTCAAGAAGTTCCTGGGTGCCCTGTGCTGAGTCGTGGTCACCAGTTCTTTGTTTCTCGGCCTTTATCTGGCCTAACTCGGTGTTTTCCTTCCAAAGTCACATCTTTTCTATATTCTCCTCTTCCTATATTTCATGGGTATTTTCCCAGTCATTCTGTTTAGAAGTTTGTCTCAATCTTTTCCTTCTTCCTTTAAACAGTAATCAAGATTTAAAAAATGTTTTCTCCAAAATCCTTTCACATCCATCCTATCCTTCATTTTCTTATTCTTTGTTTCTGCATCTCCTATAGTTTTCTTTCTCAGTTTATTTTTTTTATCCCTAGAAGAGTGATGTTATTGAAATATTCTCTTGATAATGTCATTTCTCTACCAAATATGATAAAAGATCTGCTCTAGGACTTTGAAGGCCTTCTATAATCTGGCACTATTCTCCATTTCATTCATAAAGCTGCTAATATATCAGGATAAAGATTCAGGTATACTACTAAATTTACTACAATTTGATACATTCTGTGTTATCGATGAGCATGAAATGCTATGGAAACACAGAGAATGGTGTCAATATATGCTACTTCAAGGCTTGTTTTTGATTGATAAGTTGACATAACATTTGAATAAGAATAAAAAAATAACTTGCGAAGATGATTTGCTAAATTAATGCCCATAGGTATAATTAACTGAGTTTAGGGCAATGTTTGAAAAGATCTTGGATTTTTATGTTACTTTTCACTTCCAGGTTAGAAAATGTTAAAACCTATATTAACTTTTAAAACATAGTCCTGTTAATTAGTTTTCTTCAGGATAGAGGATAATTACAATATAATAGTAATATATATATATATATATATATATATATATATATATATATATATATATATATATATATATATGTAATATTGTTTCAGTCTGCAGAAGTTATATTTTACTAAAAGCTTTTCTTTCTAGGAGAGAGTCTCTTAGTTCTTCAATATTAAAAAAAAAAATCCCCAAAACTCCACACCTTTCAGGAGCCTCTGAAATGATGCAACTGGTGGAATATATATTTTTCAATGTTTTAAATGATTATTGATACTAATATAGTGTTTCCCGTATTCCCAACGCAAGAGCAAAGAGAACCAAGTACATCTTTCATTATTAGGGTAATAAAAAATAAAAATTTATTTTTTTAAATGTTAAGTGTTTACACACATACCACCCATATTCAATAATTCTTACATAAGAAGCAAGTACGTGGCATTTCTTCTACTCTTTGGGTTTTAAGGGGACCTGAGGGGCATTGAAAGTTATTGGAGGGGGATTTCATCAAAGAGCAGTGATTGTAGAACATTTCACGGGAGTAAGAAGCAACTTGAATTCCTGTTTCTGTCCTGCAGGAATCTTCTCAGTGCTCAGCTTGGCCTCTGAGTGCACAACCCTGGCTGCAGAACTTCCCAAGGTGTCCTACGTGAAGGCTTTGGATGTGTGGCTCATCGCGTGTCTGCTCTTCGGCTTTGCGTCCCTGGTGGAGTACGCGGTCGTCCAGGTGATGCTCAACAACCCCAAGAGAGTTGAAGCAGAAAAAGCCAGGATTGCCAAGGCTGAGCAAGCAGATGGGAAGGGGGGGAGTGCAGCTAAGAAAAACACTGTGAATGGCACGGGCACACCTGTTCACATCAGCACTTTACAGGTAAGGATGACGTCGGCCAGCAAAGTGCATTCTGCAGGTTTAAAGGTTTGGTAGAATTGGTTCTCACTCGTTTTTCTCTCACAGATGCAAAGGGACTAAGCACAACCTAGCTTTTGGAAAAGAATAGAAAACACTTAGGTCCAATACTAACTGAGAAAAAAATCGACACTTTATTAAATTACTGGAGAACTTTCCGTGGAAATTAAGGATGCTTCAGTTCCTTTGCTTTGATGGTCACCATTGAATGTGGAAGCCTTGACCAAATGACAGACCTTCCTACTCTTTCTCATTTGACAAACCATCATGAATGGCTGGGGGGTTGAAGGCTTATGGGGCCCACATTCTTGATTCAATCTCCCACCCATTCCCCATCAATTTGGAGAGCTTCACAATGCTCATGTCAGGCAGGCTACTTCTTTATTGGGTGCCTGGCTCATAGGGAAACTATGCCCATGGTTTGGGATTTGTCCAGCACAGAGTGAGTAGCTAGAGAAGAACTGAACAGTTAAAACCCATAACCTTGCCTTGTCACTTGGTGATGGGTCTAAGAATAGCGGACCATGCCTCTAGATTCAGGTACTGATAAATCCTGGAGCCACAGACCACGTCATGGATTAAGGACAGTTGTCCACTCACCCCAGCATGCCTGTACTTGATGACTTCTAGTTGAGAAGACCCTAGGCCAGGGGACCATTTCCACTGAACGTAGCATGGTAAGTTCCACAAGAGACTAACAGGTCCAGATCATCTTACAGCCTTGGAAACCTTGCCTACATCTGGCCCCAGACCATGTCCATTTGCTGACTGCCACTCCTACCAACTCCTAGAACGTTAGACACATTTTTAGAGACAAAGGCAAGCAAACTGTTCTTACGTGGTGCTATCTGCAGGTCTTTGTTTTTTTATTCTTTTGAGTCATTCATCTCATTTTCTGAGCCCACAGCCAAGACTCCCTGCAAATACTTTGTTGCTACCTTGTAAGGAGGTTCCTCCAGCCCTAGAGCTCTTTATACACTAATCCTCTTCATGAAGGATATGTATAAAATATCCATTAATGCAAAGCTATCATGGCCTTAAAGAAATCATGTCTTTGGCATATCTCTTTCCATCCTTTTCCATGTAACGTGTCTATATCATTCCATGTGAAGTGAGTTTCTTGTAGGCAACATATCATTGGTTGATGGAATTTAATCTTATCTCTCATTCTCATGTTTTAATTTGTATATTTAGATCATTTAAATTTAGTGAACTTATTGATATATTTAGGGCTTCAGTCTACTTTATTTTTATTTATTTTTTAAATTTTATTATTATTTTTTATTGGGGTATAGTTGATTTACAATGTTGTGTTAGTTTCTGCTGTACAATGAAGTGAATCAGCTGTATGTATATGTATATCCCCTCCCTTTTGGGCCTCCCCTCTCCACCCCTGTCCCACCCATCTAGGTCATCACAGAGCACTGAGCTGAGCTTGCTGTGCTCTACAGCAGGTTCCCACTAGCTATCTGTTTTACACGTGGTAGTGTGTATATGTCCATCTCAATCTCCCAATTCATCCCCCACCCCCCATGTCCACATGCCCATCCTCTACATCTGCATCTTTATTCCTGCCCTGCAAATAGGTTCATCTCTACCATTTTTCTAGATTCCACATATAGGCATTAATATTTGTTTTTCTCTTTCTGACTTACTTCACTCTGTATGACAGACTCTGGGTCCATCCACGTCTCTACAAATGACCCAATTTCGTTCCTTCTTATGGCTGAGTAAAATTCCATTGTATATATGTGCCACATCTTCTTTGTCCATTCATCTGTTGATGGTCACTTAGGTTGCTTCCATGACATGGCTATTGTAAATAGTGCTGCAATGAACATTGGATGCATGTGTCTTTTTGAATTATGGTTTTCTCAGGGTGTATATTTTGTGTCCTATTTGTTCTATTTTTAATCTCTTTCTTCTTTCTCCTTCTTCCATGTGGACTGCTTGAACAGCTTCTAGAATGACATTTTGAGTTTTCTGTATTGTTTGTAAGAATGTCACTCTCTTGCTTGGAGGCTGCTCCAGGTGTCCCATTATATACACACGACTTTATCACAGTCTCCTGATGTCACTCTGTTGCCACTTTGTGCGATGTGTAGAAATGCTACCTGCCTTTAACACCTTTTGCTTTCCTCTTCACATGACAAAATTATTGTAAATACTTCTTAGAACCTAATTAGAAAATGTTACATTTTTTGCTTCACTGTCAAACATAATTTGGAAAACTCCGAGACAAGGAAAGTTTATTGTATTTGTGCCTATTTTTGTTTACTTTGATCTTTCTTCCATTCTGATATTCCAAGGTTCTATCTTTTATTGTTTGTTTCCTTTTAGAGAATTGCCTTTGTCCATTATTTTGGGTAGCTCTGCTGGTAACAGATCCTCCTGGTTGTCCTTCACCTGGGAATGTCTTGGTTTCCCTTCATTCCCAAAGGATGTTTTCACTGGGAATAGGATCCTCGGTTGAAAGTTCTTTTCTTTTGGCACCTAAAAAGTATTGTGCCCATTCCTTCTGGCCTCTGTGGCTTCTGAGAAGAACTCTGCTTCATTCACACTGTTTTTCTCCTTTAGGTAAAATGTCATTTTTCTCTGGCTGCTTTCAAGATTTTATTTTTCTTTCTTTCTTTTTTTTTTTTTTCCTTTAATGTTCAGAAGTTTAATTATGTATTTTGGAGTGGATTTTTTAGGGTTCATCCAGTTTGGGATTTGTTCAGGTTGTTAAAAAAAAATGCAGGCTTATGCTTCTTGCCAAATGGAAGAAGTTTTCAGCTGTTATTTCTTTGAGCACCTTTCCTCCATCCTTCTAGGACTGTGATGACACAGATGTTAGATTCTCTGTTACAGGCCCACACGTCACCACCGAGGCTCTGCTCATTTTTCTAGTAAGTTCTCTGTTGTTCAGGTCGGGTAATTTCTCCTGTTACACCTTTAGTTCACAGGTTTCTTTCCTCACCCCTCCTCTTCCTGTTGAGCCTATCCATGGAGATTAATGTTTTGATTAAATGCATTTTTCAGTTATAAAATTTTCATTTGGTTTCTCTTTTTTTACTTTATTTTTTCTTTCCCTCCCTTCCTCCCTTCCCTCCTTCCTTCCCTCCTTCCTTCCTTCCTTTCTTCCTCCCTCTCTCCCTTCCTTCCCTCCTTCCTTCTTTCCTTCCTTCCTTCCTTCCTCCCTCCCTCCCTTCCTTTTTCCCTCCCTTCCTCCCTCCCTCCCTCCCTCCCTTCCTTCCTTCCTTCCTCCCTCCCTCTCTTCTTTCTTCTCTCCTTCCTTCCCTCCTTCCTTTCTTCCTCCTTCCCTCCCTCCCTCCCTTCTTCCCATCCTCCCTTCCTTCCTTCCTTCCTTCCGTCCTTCCTTCTCTCTGTCTCTCTGCTGGGATTTTGTACTCCTTTTCTCAGGCTTTCCATTTCTCATTTACTCCAAGCATGTTCATAATTGCTGATTTTGCCGTGCTGCTTTAAAACTTTTCTTGGATAATTCTAACACATTTCATCTTGGTGTTGGTCTCTATTGATAGTATTCTGAGATCTTCCCCAGTTCTTTGTACCATGAGTGATTTTTCTGTTGCCACCTAGACAGTTCATATTACGTGATGACATACTGCATCTTGTCTAAACTTTCTGTTTTTGCTGCCTTCTCTGGCTGTTTGTCCAGGAGAAGGAAGGCTGCTCCTTCCTTGCTGCCAGGTGGACATGAAGTCCAGGCCCCTCACACAGTGAGGTGGGAGCTCCCATTCCTGCCTGGTGGCATCAGGCATCCTTGGTCCCTATGTGGCCTGCCTGACATGGGGTGCCTCAGTACGCCTGGAGATGGGGAGCAGCTTGGAGCTTGCTGCTGGATGGGGTGGCAGTCCTGCCTGCACGGTCCCTACCAACACCCACAGCTCCCCTGGGAGCGGGGCCTTGTGACTTGTCCCCAGGGATGGAAGGCCAGCTCCCTGTTTGGCCTCCTCCAGTTAACTTCAGGGATAGCTGGGCACATGTTACAGCATCTGGAAGGCAGATATGCAGCTCCCTGCCCAGTCCTTGGCCTGGGGTGTGGCCACAGTTGTTCCTGTGATGCTGGGCTGCAGTAGAGAGATTTCTGTCTGAAAGTTTCTGTCTTGCCAAGTTACCCCTTCCTTGGTCCTTTGTCTAGAAGAAGAGGGCTGTTATTGGGGCTATTTTTGTCTGCACCCCTTGGCATTTTCAGTTCCAAAGCTGGGACATCTGAAGCCAGAAGGAAATGCAAGAACTTACCACTGTGCCCTTCCTCGGCCCTGAAGGTCTTCAGCTGACCTGCTTCCTTTTCTCCACCTTGCACAGCCTTGTGCTTGTTTTTTCTGAGTCCAAGATGTGCCTTGTTTATCTTCCTGGGAGCAGAAGGGCCCCATGTTCTTTCAAGGCCCCTCAGCATCCTCCTTGTATGTGCACCCTGCCTCCTGCATGTAATGATTAAGTAGAGACGTATCATTGGACTGCTCTTAACACTTCTGTTAATGATGCAACCATTCTACCTGTTGGGCCAGTTCAGATTTACTGCCCTCCTGCCCCAGGAACACACCCTTTAAAAAGATCATGATCCTCTTTCCCAGTATTTTATTTTCTTCTCTGTTCCCATCAAAGCCACCAAATAGTACCTGGAAGAGGTAAGAACTGATCAAAAGCAAGCCCCAGCATATCAAAGAAATGGTACATCTTTGTGAGAAGCTTGGGTTTTCCTTCTAAAACATACACTTGTTTCTCCAGGCCAGGAATGGAAGGAGAAATACCTGAGACTTACATCCCAGGGTGATGTTCACTCTTTGACTTTTTGGCTCTAACTGTCAACCCCTCCATTTACATCTCTCCGTCATTTCCCCCCTTACTCGTGTTTCCAGCCCACTGATCCCCTTCCCCCTGGTTAAGAGACCTGGAGACTGAAAACAAATCTGTGCTGCAGAGTAGGTGCCTGATTTCTAGTAGTGTCACAATCAGCCCCATCATCTGGGGTGTCCTGGAGCCTGGCGAGCTACAGAAAGCACCAGGGACATAGAACACCACATGATCCCAGAACCTTAATATATTCTGTCGACTGGAAAAATGCACAACCTAAAAGTTGAGAATTATGTTTTATTTGGGGGACATTCTCAGGACATCAAGCCCGGGAGGCAGCATCTCGGGTAACCATGAGAGAGCTGCTCTGATGAGGCGAGGGGGGAGCCAGTATATAGAGGAATTTTTGCAACAAAGACCAGGTAGTTGGAATAAAAGATTACTGTTACTTAAAAAAAAAAGCTATCTCAAGTTAATGAGTTTAGCGTTTTTCTATGTATGGGAAGATGCAAGAGTCTGGGCTCACTGAAATCATTCCTTTGATGTGCACCTCAGCTACCTGGGCTTGTGTCCTGTGCTTTCTCATCCTGAGTCTCCTTGGGGTGCATCATTGGTGGGGCTGCAGTCTGATGACTGCTAGATGGTGGACATTCCTTGTTTCCTTCCCCTTCCTGAGTTCCCTCAGGGCTCACCATCAGGGTGGCTGTAATGTGATGGCTCAATGGCTGCAACATCCTTTGTTAACTGATATATGGCAGCAACATTTTAGTTCTCAATTCCATGAAAAGGGGTCCTGATGGAAGGAGACTCTTCAGATTCAGATTTTCAGAGTACTAGGGAACATACCAGGATGACTTATGAACATAGATATAAAAGATAAGTAGGATCCAGGATATTAGACTGAATTATCTTAAATTTGGCTTTCAAGCTTTAAAATAATTACCCAATGAATAAAAGTTCAACATATTTCAAAAATTCTATGTTTTTAATCTCTATGTTTTTAGCATAAGCATATATGCCTGGATTCTGAAACTACTAGGACATTTTGCTACAAATGTCATAGAATAATGTTTTAGAGTTTAAAAGTTGACCAGAGATTTTCATCTCCAGAAATAAATTTAAGTTACTTTTATTTCTTACAAAATGAAATTTCTAAAGTGCAAAGCCTGAGACAGGCTTCAAAATGAGAATGAGTCCAAAAATAACAGCTTTAATAGACACATCCAACTTATAGCAAATTTGTAAGGTTGATAAATTCAGAAGGTTACACATTTATGCATGAAAAAATATGAAAAAGAAAATTTAAAAATTGTTCCCTATTTAATTTATTGATTTTGCTAATGTAAAATATATTTATAGTTTTGGTTTCAAAATACACTAGTTCCAGTGTATTTTGCTTTTCAAAATGCAGATTTTCACTAGGTAATTTCAATCAGGGTATATGCCACTTATTTTTAAACAGAATAACAATAATAATTAATGGAAGCACAGTGAAATTTGAATTGTAGAAAAATTTTGATGCTGAATTTTAAAATTATGTTGTGCTGCTAACAAAAGGAAAGATTTTAAAAAGTGTAAGAAAGTTGAAGGGTAATTTAATGTACCTTTGAGTGTGAGGTTTTCATGATTCTGCCTGCAGACATAAATTTGCCGTCATACATACATAATTCTCTCGATTTCTCCCTTCTCCAAATCTGGTACTTCCTCCAACATTGCTAATATTTTGTTTACTAATTTGTTTCTTCACTCATATATTTCTATTTTTATTCAATAAAAACAGTTGAGGTCCTACGTTGTTGTTAATATCACCCTATTTTCAACACTTAGTATCTTACAGGTGAGCCAGAGTTGCGGTTCATGCAGCATGAATGAGATTGTTGTTTCTTTATGGTAATATGTTTTTTAAAATAAGGATTGATTTAAATTTGGTAAAATATATAGAGATTATTCCCTTCTGAGCATATTTTTATCATCTTTAGAGGATACCTTTACCACCGTGAAATCACACCTAAGTCTTCTGGCCCAGAAATATTACCTCTGGTGATTTGCTTTTACCTGTGTGCAGATTCACGCTGGAAAGGACCACAAAGAAAATCTGAGAGGCTACAGTTTGAAGCCTTTGGAAGTTCTTATCTTCATCATTTTTTATCCTTGACAGCCTCATTATGGTAGTACCTCATTTTTGCTACCAGTAATTTTCAGAAGTGACAAGTTTATATGATGAAAGTAAATGAGACACATATTCATATGAGGAAAAATGAGGAAAGTACAAATTGGAGATTTGTAGAACCAAGATCACTTTTAAGAATGTGTTGAGTGGGGTTACTGTCTTACTTATAAGTAGCTCATTTAATCCCTCTGCCTGTGATATTATAATTGTTTAAAATAGTATTTATATTGTAAACTCTTTGTACTCTCTTGTACATGTTTGATTTGATAATGATGTGTGGAGAGTATTAGCTAAAGAAAGTTGTGTTTGTGTAAAGTCTCTGATGAGCAGAAGAAGAGACCAGCAAATGAGGTAATGAATTATGAGCTGTTTAAGCAACTAGAGGCCTTCTCAGTAGGGAACCTAATTTTATTGCTTATTCAGCTCTGACACGTCATTAAAAATTACTTCTGCTGTAGACGTACTCTTCACCAACACACACACACACACACACACACACACACACACACACCTCTCATTTCAGATATAAGAATCTGCAAATACGTTTATAGAAGAGTGTTCAATAAACTAAATGATTAAGCATTTAGTGTAACCAAACTGAAGTTTTTGGAGTGCTTTTTCCTGTTATCACTTCAACATTGAAGTAATTATTCTTCCCTTAAGTATTTCCTATATTTAAACAATCTCTGGGAATAAATGTAACATTCTATGTCTACATTTTGAATGAGCTGTGTAGGTACAATTCTATAATGATTAAAGTTCCTGGCAGAATCTAAGAATTTGTTTATGTAAACAAAACACTAGAAAATTTGAAGTGTTAATATGTATGACTTAGATTATAATATCATATAAATTGGGCTACTTGTACAGTTACTTATAGATACTGAAACTACCCCTAAAGCCATGAATAAAATACGGTTCAGAGTAAATGTATTTCTGTAGTAAATATGTATGACCTTCTTTGTGCAAAAGTAAAAAGAACTGGTAGGAATCATGCTTCCTGAGTTGCTGTCAGAAGCCAGAGTCCTCCTTTGTTTTGATACGTGATTCTAAAGCACAGTTAGTGCTCTTGGAGCAGAGGATTCTAAAGTGAGAAAGAGCCTGGGACACCCACAGAGTCCCAGAGTTTGCAGGCTGCTCTGAGAGTCTGAGAATAGTACAAAGGTTTGATATGGAGAGGCTATTCCCAACTTCTCTTCCAATCAAGTTTGTGATTGAGTCTTTACACAAGTTCGCTGACACACACTGAGACTTACCCATTCGTCAAACAGTCCTGGAAAACCAGAGCTTCAAATGCGGTCTTCTGTCTGGGACACTTACCAGGAGGGTATGTGAGTGTGAACATGTGTGTGTGTGTCTGTGGAGACAGAGCTTAGGTGACAGACTGCTTGCTGAAAGTGGCCTTTTAAGATTTCAAATTGGGGAATTTAAATAAAAGGCCTGGAAGTAAATTTTAAATATACGTTTTCATAATTTGTGATATATATATATACATATATATAATATATACATGAACGATTTCCCAAAGTCACATTTAAATAACTTAGATTCCCATTGCTAGATTTGTTCTGTCTCATTCCATTGATCAGTCCCTATTTTTTGCCAGACATTTTCCTAGACACTGTGTTAAATTGATGTGGACCAGAGCCTGGACCAATGGTGGCTCCATCAGGATATAATTCCTCTTTAAGGTCTACTGGGTTCTCACCATGGGGAAGCTGGGATTGTACATTAAAAAATGGGGAACGGTAATCCTCTTTCTTCTGGCTGGCCTCCTTTAGCTCCAAGTCCCATCAAACCAGGACGGAACTAAATTGACACTTTCTAAATATTTTAATATGTTGGTGATTCACATTTTTTTAACCTATAAAACATTCAGAAAGGATGAAATTCTAGTGCCTCAATCCCCATTCCTACTTATCAACATTTTCTTGTGTAATTTTGTACAATTATATTTACATAAACATCTTTTTCAAAAGTTCTTACCCACCAGGATTGTACAAGTATCTATGTGGTATAAAGATATAATAATAAAGCCAACATTCATAGATCAGCTTAAAAAAATAACATTACCAGCACTTGTTCAAAATTGAAAAAAAAAAAAAAGGAAACAACCTAAATGTATAAAGCCAGAGGATGTGGTAACACATTTTCATTTGTTTTTTTCACTCAGTGTATATTGGTTATCTTCGCTATCCACCTCTGAGCACTGCCATGTGGCTTTTGCCAGAAAATATGCCTCAGTGTTTGTTCGGGTAAAGGATACCGTCCTGGTACCTGAAGGGCTGCTGGGGAATGATTTGTATTACATCTTACATTAAGCATCATTTTTACCCAGGCATAATCTAGTAAATGTGAATAGAATCCACATAATTAGTCAATGTATTATCCTAACTAAGGCAAAAACTAGAGTGTACTGATAGTGTACAATGACATGGTTTACTTTTTTGGTAAAACAGTAAATATTTTAGTGAAGATTTCCAAGGTGAATCACAAAGGTCAGGAATAAGAACAGTGGAAGATTAAGCAGTGAAATCATGGACTCCCCCTTCTGTGGCCTTTCCTTAAGCCACTGGTCAGCCCTATACCCCTGTCTTTTCCAAGAGCTTTTCTGACGGCCAGAGAGAGTTCAGTGTGAAATAATTATTTTGTATATTGTAGGGAATTGAGTCAAATTTAATAATTCAGAGATGATCAACTGAAGAGTCTCTGCAGCATATGATCTGGCTGAAATATTCACAGTTTCTTTGGATTTTCTGAGTTTGGGTTCTCTGGCTAATTCATCTTCAGGCAACCAGTGAGGAATGCCTTTCGTTGGTCAATCTTTGGTTCATGATCATTGTGACCATTTTTAGTTCTTACTTGTGAGTGTGATTTGGAGACACAGTCTGTCTCATTGCAGGGATAAATGCCTCAGCCTTTTATAAACAACCCAATTTGGAAATAAGATCCCTGGGGAAATCAAAGGTCAGAGGTACCAGAAGACGTTTGCATTCTGTATGCTCTGCTAATATGATCTGTGTCATGGTTAAATGTTGGATTTTCATTTATTGGTCAGTCTTTCAACTGATAACTCTCACAAGCCTGGGAGCACCTAAGATAAATGATGATTTGCGCCTTGATCCCTTAACATAAAATCACCTAACAAAAGTTTATTCCATGACATAAGCCTTGTTATATAGGCAACATTTTAGAGCCCTATATGTTCAGGTAATTCCGTGGTTTAATCAGTTGACTATTATTTCTGTTTGACAAAAAGACATAATAGTCAACTGAATAAACCATCAGATTTTTAAAATATCTTTTTGAAGACGTTTTATAAATAGACAAATTCTAAATATCCTGTCTTTAATTTTTATTCTCAGGTTGGAGAGACCAGATGCAAAAAGGTTTGTACATCCAAGTCTGATCTGAGATCTAACGACTTCAGCATCGTGGGAAGCTTACCGAGAGATTTTGAATTGTCCAATTATGACTGCTATGGAAAACCCATTGAGGTCAACAACGGACTTGGGAAATCCCAGGCCAAGAACAACAAGAAGCCGCCTCCTGCCAAACCCGTTATTCCGACGGCAGCGAAGAGGATCGATCTTTATGCAAGAGCGTTGTTTCCTTTCTGCTTCTTATTCTTCAACGTTATCTACTGGTCTATATATTTATGATAAACCTTTTCCATTTGTATAAAGTCAAGTCCCATTGCATTGTGAACAACCTCGTTCATTAATGCGAATCTGTGAACATTCTTTGCATTTTCATAGCAATATATTGCATTTTGGATGCCATTGGAGTGTAATACAAATATGGCACCTTCATCATGTGGAATGGCAGCATGATCTTGTTACGTCTGTGCTCTAATCATGATGTATTTATGTAAAGCAAACATAATTCCTTTAGGAATAAATGAAGGATAAGCATACTATGTAAAATAGAATCTGAACATTTCTCTCCAGTTAGTGTAAATTGCAAAATATTCCAATAATTCTGATAATAAAATGGGGTGCACTCTGCACCCTGTTATGTCATCATCGCAATGTATGTAGTGTTTCAAATCCCTTTCCTTGTAACTTTCAGAGAAAGGCATCTTATTCTTGTACAATTTTAGATGGTATTATCATAGATAAAGCAAAAGTATATTACATATGGTATAACTTTATAAGTAGAAGTATATCAACTCTAACTACATGAGCTCTGTGGAGAAATAAAGTTCAAACAAATTCCTAATTTGTAAAAGCAGCTCATTTTAAAGTGTGCCTGTGTTGTCAAATGCCAGATAATAAAACCCAGTAAGCATTTTTGAAACAAAGGGAAATCTAGATTTACTAAATTCGTGCTGAATTCTGGTTTCTCATAAAATAAAAATAAAAGTAGATATATTGATTAAATATTTCTGATAAAAGAAATTCTATTTAGTCCACTTTAAAACCTAGATATATTTTCATGGATTTTATTTTGTTGATACAGAGTATACAAAATCATTGTGCCTTAAAAAGAGTCATAAATATTTTAAATTGGAATATAGTAATGAATATGTGATTTCATACTATTTGTAAGAAACCAAGAGGAAAATACCTTGTTACTAGAAGTAACTTGAGTTGGGAAGAAAAATACATAATTAGAGGATTTTAACTTCTTTATTTTATTAAAATGCTCACATATTTTAAAGTAAAATTAAATTATTTTCCTGAATTTCTTTTTTTCTTATTTGAATAGTGTTTGATTTTGTTGCAAGACATTTAAAGGTTAAGTCAATGATTATTTAGTTAGGTCTCACCTCCATTTGTATTTTCTTTCTTGCTAAAAGTCCAGGCTACTTGGATTTACTTGCTTTGGTCTTATTCCAACTTGCAAATAGGTACTTTCTGGTCTATAAGACTTGTATTTCCTAGTAATATCAGAGCCAATGTACCTTTTTATTTCTCCATAGCTGATACTAGGACTATCAGTGATCCATGTAACATAAACATGAGAGCAAATAAGTATATTTACATTATTTGGAGAGTTTGCAGCAGCTGAGGGTTTGGATTGTCAATTCAATAATAAAATGTGTTTACATATTGTTTATGCAAATTGCCATCTATAATTGAATGTTATTTTATTGAAGACTTTAATTTGTAAAAGAATCACTGATTACTAAATCTTTAAAAGATGAGATATATCTAGTCCTCTGTGGTCCTTCAGCACCCTCTAGTTGCAAAAGCATAGTCATCTGAATCATTTTAAAAATGCCACAAGTCACCCTATTGGTGGACTTCAACATCCTTCTAGGACCTGGATAATAACATCTCAAACTCTGAGAGGAAAAAGCGTCTTGAATAATTCTTAGACCATTTAAATTTGTAGTTATAATAATTATATTTGCTTGTGATCTCTGTTCTTCATTCTTGCAAATTTCATTCATTTTAGGGAGTTTGATTTAGATATAGAGTTTAAAGTGGGAAATGTATGAAATGGAAGACAGTTCTCATTCTATAAGAATTTATTTCTTGAAAATAATGTGAATGAATTCCTTTCTGTAATATAATATTGTAGCCTCTTAAGATCCATTTTAATACCCAAATATATATAAATAGCTATTGCAGGATTAAGTGTGTATATATAACTACAAATGGAACATTACACAATGATCATAAGGAAGTACAATCGGTGTCCACTAACAGTTGCTTTCTATTGTTATCTTGAGAATTTAGTCACTTAACCCCAGGGAAGTTCTGATCTGTGTACTTTAAATATTATGTCTTTCTAGGAAACTTGCAGTATATTTACCTGGATGTCAGTATCGCAAATTCCATGTTTCCAAAATAAAAAAGGTCTTCTCCTTACAAATCAGCCACTTCTCTTATTTTCTGTTTCCAGTAAAGCCATCACTATTCCAGTCCCCCGTGGGCCATCTGCCTTCCTTTGTCACATGGTATACCTGTCAAGTTCCAAGTCCTAAAATTTCCCCCCTTACACCAACCACTGCTTCTCCATTTCTGCGGACACCACCTAATTCAGTTTCCCTTTCCCATGCATCAGACAATTACAGCAGTCTACAAACTTACTTTGTGATGTTTATTTTGTAATGGCATAAGTAATACGTGAATATATTGACGTATTAGAAAAACAGGTGTGTCTAAAATAAGTAAGCCCTTAACGTTGTCATAACCTTCTATCTTCAAACCTTTCTCTTTTCCCAGAGGTCACCACAGTGACCTCTAAGCATCTACAACCTCTATCTACCTTTTAAATATAAAAGATAACTTAATGAGATTTAACGTAAATGGGATTTTACCATATGTATGGTTTTTCAATTTACTTATTTTTCATCTACTATATTTTGGAGCTCTTTCTATGTGAGGATATATTGGATGCTGATAAATCTTTTGACTCCTATTATTCTATAGCATGAATGTGCCTGAATTTAGCTTCTTTTTAAACATGAATTTTGATTGTTTTTCTTTTCTAATACAAAATAGCATTGCACTAAATATTTTTGTGCACACATGCGTATATTTCCATGAAGTGGATGCCAGACGTGGAGTCGCTGAGTTGAAAGATGTCTACATTTTAAATTCTGGTAATGTCTTTCAAAAGTCCTTCCAGGGCTTCCCTGGTGACGCAGTGGTTGAGAATCTGCCTGCCAATGCAGGGGAAACGGGTTCGAGCCCTGGTCTGGGAAGATCCCACATGCCGCAGAGCAACTGGGCCCGTGAGCCACAATTACTGAGCCTGCATGTCTGGAGCCTGTGCTCCACAACAAGAGAGGCCACGATAGTGAGAGGCCCGCACACCGCAATGAAGAGTGGCCCCCGCTTGCCACAACTAGAGAAAGCCCTCGCACAGAAACAAAGACCCAACACAGCCATAAATTAATAAATAAATAAAGCAAACTGTCAACAAGTAAAAATAAACACTATTAAAAAAAAAAAAGTCCTTCCAAAACACCTTTAGATTGTCAAGATGCTGTGTGCAGACTCTCACAGCCTGGTCATCTCTTAACCTGTAGTATGTAGTGTACGTATTACTTTTCTTTTTTAAAAATTTTTTGACCTTGTTTCAGACTTCCAGAAAAACATGCAAAAATATTACAAAGAATTCCTGTACACCATTCATGCCAGTGCCCCAAAGGTTAGTACTTCATCACACTAGGTTTATTTTCCCTCTCCCACTGAGACACTTTTTTTCTGAAACATTTAAAATACAGTTGCAGAGATGATGATGACCCTTTGTATTTACACACTTCAATGTATGTTTCCTAAACAAGGAACATCCTTTCATAACCACAGTAGTACCAGGTACCCACATCAAGAAACTGACATTGATAAATTACTATAATCTAGAGACCTTATTCAGATTTGCCAGTTGTCCCACCTTTTTGTTTGTTTGTTTGTTTTGGTTCAGGATGTAATCCAGTATCACATTCTTTATTTACTTGTCATGACACTGACTTCTTTAAAATAAAGCTGAGATCACAGCATTCTGCTCAAATGTATTTAGAGCTTTGTATTGCCCAATGAACTAAGTAGAACAATCCTCTCTCTGACATATAAAATTCTCCTTGTTCAAGTTTAACTTATCTTGTAGCTGTTTCTCACATTGCTCACATCTCAAACTCCAAGCAAACTGAAGCTAACCTTTGCTTATCACACTTAGCAGTGACAGGATTGCTAAATTCAGCAAGGTACCTTTCCTTTTAGGTTAGTGTTTATTTAATTTTACGTCTCATTATTTCTCTTAAGTGGGTCAGTCTTGGATGGTTTGTCTTCCCATACTCATTTTAACTGATATGATTTTATTCAACATTAAGCGTGTGTCAGTTATACAGTTTCATCTCTACTGAATAATACAATTAAAAATATTTCCCATTGCATATGCAGTGTTCAAATTAAGCTGCCTTAAAAACCATTCAATTTATCATCATCCATATCATGGAAAATTTCAGTTTACATAAATAGCTGGATATAAAAATTTAAAGTACCATACCTAAGATGAGAAATAGTTTGAAATCTTTTTTATAACCTTTAATAAGGATTTCTTGTTAAAATTTTATTATCTTGTTTTAGAAAAGCAGATTTACTCCAATTATATTTTCAAATGAAGTGCATATGTTCACACAACCTATCAATAATCTAGCATTCACTAATTCCCCCCAACCTTTTTTTTATGAAGCTGGTCGTAACTTTTTAAGAGGTTAGGGTCCAGTTCTTTTGAAGCGTTGGAAACATCAATGGAGTAAATATGCTTTACCGACTTTCTTATGATTGATATGAAAGGGTAATATGGATGCCATATTCAAGGGTGGTTATAATCTTAGGGTGTTTATATACACATATGCATAAACTTGATATTTTGTATTTTAATACATTTTGCATTTTCTCCACATACATACACACACATATACATAGTTTTTTTAAAATTTATTTATTTAATTTATTTATTTTTGGCTGTGTTGGGTCATTGTTGCTGTGCACAGGCTTTCTCTAGTTGCAGCGAGCAGGGGCTACTCTTCGTTGCGGAGCACAGGCTCTAGGCGTGTGGGCTTCAGTAGTTGTGGCTCGTGGGCTCAGTAGTGTGGCTCATGGGCTCTAGAGTGCAGGCTCAGTAGCTGTGGTGCACAGGCTTAGTTGCTCCGCGGCATGTGGGATCTTCCCGGACCAGGACTCGAACCCATGTCCCCTGCATTGGCAGGAGGATTCTTAACCACTGCGATACCAGGGAAGCCCTACATATGTATTATAAAATTTTGTCCTTAACCAGCAAGAACAATTAGAAAACTCGTGAATTCTGTTCCAGTTGGAATTTCTGTACTCCAAACATTAAGTGCATTTTCACTCTCATAAGTATTTTTACAGTTTCCAAATCTCATGTATCACCCCCAAAACAGGTCTTTCTAAATCCTCTCAGAGTAGAATACTAAATAACAACAACAAAAATGTAAATCAGTAAATGCTTATTGGGGACTTGATATTTTGAGGGTCTTGTGTTAGCCCAAAACCGTGAAGATGAAGAAAACATTTAAGAGTGGAAGCTCTCTTAAATAGTGTGAGAAGGAAAGTATGCTAATTATACAAATCTCTATAATGCAAATCAGAATACATAATGCATGTTATTAAAAAGCATAAGGGAAGGAAGAAAATCAGTGATTTGAAAGGAAAAGACTTGTCTTAAAGAAAATTAAGTAAAGTATACTTTACTGTAGTTAAATAAAGGCAATTTTACTATAGATCGTAGAATTTTGAAGCTAGACATTAATGAAAAGAAAAATTATGAATTGTAAAGTGGAGAAACATTGCCATAAAAAAAGTTAAAGTGCTATTTGAATTTTATTTCCTAGTTAACATTGCTGAGGAAATAATGAAGAGGAAAGCAGATTTTCCAAAGCTGATGATGGAAGGCACTTACCTGGTGTTTGTTTCTTAACTAAAACTCGCATCTGAACTTGGTCCTATAACTTGAAAGAATTTTCAGTAAATCTCAGTTTGCAGCCCAAGGCAATGGCAGTTCAATTAATATTATGCACAGTGAGATGACCAGGAGTCACCTCCTGGGCTCCGTGATTTAGCAAGAATGCAGTCAATTACCACATCAAATAGGGATTTTATTAGTCAATTAGCATTGCCTTGCCCCTAAGCCACTGCTGACAAGAGAAACCCTATTTTGTGAGATGGTAAACTAGATGAAGAGGCAAAGGATTTTAGCTTCTGAAAAGCTCAGATGAGTTTACTGTCTGTTCTCAAGGGATGTTCTTTTAAGTGTTTCTTGGAGCTGGCAACGTAGCAGGAGGAACACAGCATTTAGCAATAGTAAACACTCTGGCTGCTATTCTTCAAGGACCACGACCTCGTGCCATAAAGCTTTTAGAAACCTGCAGAGGACAAGAATTTGGCACACGATAGCATCATATCTGCTGACATACTAACAAGCTTCAGCATTTTTAATAAATCTGAGTCAGAATCTGCAGGCTTCTCAGCTACAAAGATGATTTTTCACTTATTAACTGAGAGAATATTTTATGGAACTCATTAGAGGGAATACCTAATAAATTCTGCCTTGGACTATTATAAAGCCTCTTTCTAAACACAACTGTCCTTCTCTGGTTTATTCATTTGTATACTCAAAATCCCTTTCATTCAAAAATCTCTAGAGTTTCCAATCAGTCCACTGACATCTTGGAAGCTTTCAAATTTTAAATGTCCAAATAAAAGTGTGAAATTTCCTAAGGCATATCCTACAGAAATAATCCCAGGAGCTATGCTAAGTCAGAAGCCAATCCAGTATGTAGACACAGAGAGAACAGGAGAGGGTAGAAAGACTTGGGATGGAAGAAATAAGAATACATTATAGTTATAGATTGGTTATAGTTATAGTTCTGGGTTTGCTTTTCACAACCCTGCAAACCTTGTCAAAGAACGTTTTTCTTAATTACCCTATTTCTGAAGAGGGAGTAAAAATAATCTAAGAATTACAGATTACAACATGTAAATCTATCTTTTATAGTCGTTACAAGCAAGGTTTTTCAAACACATAGTCTAGGCTAGAGTCCCATTTACTACGGTAAATCTTGGCAAATTATTTTTAACATCCTGAGCCTCAGTTTCTCCAATTATGAAACACGGTAATGGGGCTTCCCTGGTGGCGCAGTGGTTGACAGTCCGCCTGCCGATGCAGGGGACACGGGTTCGTGCCCTGGTCCGGGAGGATCCCACATGCCGTGTAGCGGCTGGGCCCGTGAGCCATGGTCACTGGGCCTGCGCGTCCGGAGCCTGTGCTCCGCAACGGGAGAGGCCACAGCAGTGAGAGGCCCGTGTACCGAAAAAAAAAAAAAAAAAAAAAAAAAAAAATATATATATATATATATATATATATATATATATATATATATAGTTGTATTCTCATTCTCTGAAGATTGGTAATCCAACCACTTGAACACAAAGGTTAATCTCAATTAATCAAAATATCCAATTAACCCAATTCTGTATAAATGGAAATGTATTGCATTCTGAATTCATACTAAAAATGTATGAAGTCAACCTCTAAGTAATAAAAACCATATTTAGCCTGGGGGAAGACGGAAGAAGAGTAAGAAGCGGAGATCACCTTCCTCCCCACAGATACACCAGAAATTCATCTACACGTGGAACAACTCCTACAGAAACCTACTGAACGCTGGCAGAAGACCTCAGACCTCCCAAAAGGCAAGAAACTCCCCACGTACCTGGGTAGGGCAAAAGAAAAAAGAAAAAACAGAGACAAAAGGATAGGGACGGGACCTGCACCAGTGGGAGGGAGCCGTGAAGGAGGAAAGGTTTCCACACACTAGAAGCCCCTTCGCGGGAGGAGTCTGCGGGTGGCGGAGGGGGGAAGCTTCGGAGCCACGGAGGAGAGCGCAGCAACAGGGGTGCGGAGAGCAAAGCGGAGAGATTCCTGCACAGAGGATCGGTGCCGACCGACACTCACCAGCCCGAGAGGCTTGTCTGCTCGGCAGCCGGGGCGGGCGGGTCTGGGAGCTGAGGCTCGGGTATCAGGTTTCAGTCGGAGCGCAGGGAGAGGACTGGGGTTGGCGGAGTGAAAACAGCCTGAAGGGGTTAGTGCACCACGGCTGGCCGGGAGGGAGTCCGGGGAAAAGTCTGGAGCTGCTGAAGAGGCAAGAGACTTTTTCTTCCCTCTTGGTTTCCTGGTGCGCGAGGAGAGGGGATTCAGAGCGCTGCTTAAAGGAACTCCAGAGACGGGCATGGGACACTGGGGCTGTTGCTGCCGCGCCAAGAGGCCTGGGTGCAAGCGCAGGTCACTCTCCACACCTCCCCTCCCGGGAGCCTGTGCAGCCCGTCACTGCCGGGGTCCCGGGACCCAGGGACAGCTTCCACGGGAGAGTCCACGGCGCGCCTCGGGCTGGTGCAATGTCACGCCGCCCTCTGCCGCCGCAGGCTCGCCCCGCATCCGTACCCCTCCCTCCCCCCGGCCTGAGTGAGCCAGAGCCCCCGAATCAGCTGCTCCTTTAAACCCGTCCTGTCTGAGCGAAGAACAGACGCCCTCTGGCGACCTACACGCAGAGGCGGGGCCAAAGACAAAGCTGAAACCCGGGAGCTGTGAGAATAAAGAAGAGAAAGGGAAATCTCTCCCAGCAGCCTCAGGAGCAGTGGATTAAAGCTCCACAGTCAACCTGATGTATCCTGCATCTGTGGAATACCTGAATAGACAACGAATCCCCCCCTCCTTTCTTTGTTTCTTTCCTTCTTTCTTTCTTTCTTTCTTTCTTTCTTTCTTTCTTACTTTCTTTCTTTCTACTTCTACTAATTCTTTCTTTCTACTTTTTCTCCCTTTTATTCTGAGGAGGTAGACTTTGAGAACAAGATTTACGATTTCTTCCCCTTTTCCTCTTTTTGTGAATGTGTATATGTATGCTTCTGTGTGAGATTTTTTCTGCATAGCTTTGCTTCCACCATTTGTCCCAGGGTTCTATGCGTCCGGTTTTTTTTTAATTATTATTTTTTTATTTTAATAACGCTATTATATTTTATCATACTTTATTCTATTTTACTTATCTTCTCTTTCTCTTTCTCCTATCTTCCCTCCTTCCTCCCTCCCCCCCTCCTTTCTTTGTTTCTTTCCTTCTTTCTTTCTTTCTTTCTTTCTTTCTTTCTTACTTTCTTTCTTTCTACTTCTACTAATTCTTTCTTTCTACTTTTTCTCCCTTTTATTCTGAGCCAGGTGGCTGAAAGGCTCTTGGTGCTACAACCAGGAGTCAGTGCTGTGCCTCTGAGGGGGGAGAGCCAACTTCAGGACACTGGTCCACAAGAGACCTCCCAGCTCCACATAATATCAAACGGCGAAAATCTCCCAGAGATCTCCATCTCAACACCAGCACCCAGCTTCACTCAACGACCAGCAAGCTACAGTGCTGGACACCCTATGCCAAACAACTAGCAAGACAGGAACACAACCCCACCCATTAGCAGAGAGGCTGCCTAAAAACATAATAAGGCCACAGACACCCCAAAACACACCACCAGACGTGGACCTGTCCACCAGAAAGACAAGATCGACCCTCATCCACCAGAACACAGGCACGAGTCCACTCCGACAGGAAGCCTACACAACCCACTGAAACAACATTAGCCACTGGGGACAGACACCAAAAACAACGGGAACTACGAACCTGCAGCCTGCAGAAAGTAGACCCCAAACACAGTAAGATAAGCAAAATGAGAAGACAGAAAAACACACAGCAGGTGAAGGAGCAAGATAAAAACCCACCAGACCTAACAAATGAAGAGGAAATAGGCAGTCTACCTGAAAAAGAATTCAGAATAATGATAGTAAAGATGATCCAAAATCTTGGAAATAGAATAAACAAAATGCAAGAAACAGTTAACAAGGACCTAGAAGAACTAAAGATGAATCAAGCAATGATTCAAAACACAATAAATGAAATGAAAAATACTCTACATGGGATCAATAGCAGAATAACTGAGGCAGAAGAATGGATAAGTGAGGTGGAACATAAAATAGTGGAAATAACTGCTGCAGAGCAGAATAAAGAAAAAAGAATGAAAAGAACTGAGGACAGTCTCAGAGACCCCTGGGACAACATTAAATGCACCAACATTCGAATTATAGGGCTTCCAGAAGAAGAAGAGAAAAAGAAAGGGACTGAGAAAATATTTGAAGAGATTATAGTTGAAAACTTCCCTAATATGGGAAAGGAAATAGTTAATCAAGTCCAGGAGGCACAGAGAGTCCCCTACAGAATAAATCCAAGGAGAAATACGCCAAGACACATATTAATCAAACTGTCAAAAATTAAACACAAAGAAAACATATTAAAAGCAGCAAGGGAAAAACAACAAATAACACGCAAGGGAATCCCCATCAGGTTAACAGCTGATCTTTCAGCTGAAACGCTACAAGCCAGAAGGGAGTGGCAGGACATATTCAAAGTGATGAAGGAGAAAAATCTGCAACCAAGATTACTCTACCCAGCAAGGATCTCATTCAGATTTGATGGAGAAATTAAAACCTTTACAGACAAGCAAAAGCTGAAAGAGTTCAGCACCACCAAACCAGCTTTACAACAAGTGCTAAAGGAACTTCTCTAGGCAAGAAACACAACAGAAGTAAAAGACCTACAATAACAAACCCAAAACAATTAAGAAAATGGGAATAGGAACATACATATCAATAATTACCTTAATTGTAAATGGACTAAATGCTCCCACCAAAAGACACAGATTAGCAGAATGGATACAAAAACAAGACCCATATATATGTTGTCTACAAGAGACCCACTTCAGATCTAGAGACACATAAAGGTTGAAAGTATGGGGATGGAAAAAGATATTCCATGCAAATGGAAATCAAAAGAAAGCTGCAGTAGCAATTCTCGTATCAGACAAAATAGACTTTAAAATAAAGACTATTAGAAGAGACAAAGAAGGACACTACATAATAATCAAGGGACCGATCCAAGAAGAACATATAACAATTGTAAACAGTTATGCAGCCAACACAGGAGCACCTCAATACATAAGGCAAATACTAACAGCCATAAAAGGGGAAATCGACAGTAACACACTCATAGTAGGGGACTTCAACACCCCACTTTCGCCAATGGACAGGTCATCCAAAATGAAAATGAATAAGGAAACACAAGCTTTAAGTGATACATTAAACAAGATGGACTTAATTGATATTTATAGGACATTCCATCCAAAAACAACAGAATATACATTTTTCTCAAGTGTTCATGGAACATTCTCCAGGATAGATCATATCTTGGGTCACAAATCAAGCCTTGGTAAATTTAACAAAATTGAAATTGTATCAAGTATCTTTTCTGACCACAATGCTATGAGACTAGATATCAATTACAGGAAAAGATCTGTAAAAAATACAAACACATGGAGGCTTAACAATACACTACTTAGTAACAAAGTGATCACTGAAGAAATAAAAGAGGAATTTAAAAAATACCTAGAAACAAATGACAATGGAGACATGACGACCCAAAACCTATGGGATGCAGCAAAAGCAGTTCTAAGGGGGACGTTTATAGCAATACAATCCCACCTTAAGAAACAGGAAACATCTCGAGTAAACAACCTGACCCTGCACCTAAAGCAATTAGAGAAAGAAGAACAAAAAAAACCCAAAGTTAACAGAAGGAAAGAAATCATAAAGATCTGATCAGAAATAAATGAAAAAGAAATGAAGGAAACGATAACAAAGATCAATAAAACTAAAAGCTGGTTCTTTGAGAAGATAAACAAAATTGATAAACCATTAGCCAGGCTCATTAAGAATAAAAGGGAGAAGACTCAAATCAATAGAATTAGAAATGAAAAAGGAGAAGTAACAACTGACACTTCAGAAATACAAAATATCATCAGAGATGACTACAAGCAACTCTATGCCAATAAAATGGACAACCTGGAAGAAATGGATAAATTCTTAGAAATGCACAACCTGCCAAGACTGAATCAGGAAGAAATGGAAAATATGGATAAACCAATTACAAGCACTGAAATTGAAACTGTGATTAAAAATCTTCCAACAAACAAAAGCCCAGGACCAGATGGCTTCACAGAAGAATTCTATCAAACATTTAGAGAAGAGCTAACACCTATCCTTCTCAAACTCTTCCAAAATATAGCAGAGGGAGGAGCACTCCCAAACTCTTTCTACGAGACCACCATCACCTTGATACCAAAACTAGGCAAGGATGTCACAAAGGAAGAAAACTACAGGCCAATATCACTGATGAACATAGATGCAAAAATCCTCAACAAAATACTAGCAAACAGAATCCAACAGCACATTAAAAGGATCATACACCATGATCAAGTGGGGTTTATTCCAGGAATGCAGGGATTCTTCAATATACGCAAATCAATCAACGTGATACACCATATTAACAAACTGAAGGAGAAAAACCATATGATCTTCTCAATAGATGCAGAGAAAGCTTCAGACAAAATTCAACACCCATTTATGTTAAAAACCCTTCAGAAAGTAGGCATAGAGGGAACTTTCCTCAACATAATAAAGGCCATATACGACAAAGCCACAGCAAACATCGTCCCCAATGGTGAAAAACTGAAACCATTTCCACTAAAATCAGGAACAAGAAAAGGCTGCCCACTCTCACCACTCTTATTCAACATAGATTTGGAAGTTTTAGCCACAGCAATCAGAGAAGAAAAGGAAATAAAAGGAATCCAAATTGGAAAAGAAGAAGTAAAGCTGTCACTGTTTGCAGATGACATGATACTATACATAGAGAATCCTAAAGATGCTACCAGAAAACTACTAGAGCTAATCAATGAATTTGGTAAAGTAGCAGGATACAAAATTAATGCACAGAAATCTCTGGCATTCCTATACACTAATGATGAAAAATCTGAAAGTGAAATCAAGGAAACACTCCCATTTACCATTGCAACAAAAAGAATAAAATATCTAGGAATAAACCTACCTAAGGAGGCAAAAGACCTGTATGCAGAAAATTATAAGACACTGATGAAAGAAATGAAAAATGATACAAATAGATGGAGAGATATACCATGTTCCTGGATTGGAAGAATCAATATTGTGAAAATGACTCTACTACCCAAAGCAATCTACAGATTCAATGCAATCCCTATCAAACTACCACTGGCATTTTTTACAGAGCTAGAACAAAAATTTTCACAATTTGTATGGAAACACAAAAGACCCCGAATAGCCAAAGCAATCTTGAGAAAGAAAAACGGAGCTGGAGGAATCAGGCTCCCTGACTTCAGACTAAAAAAAAAAAAAAAAAAAAAAGCTACAGTAATCAAGACAGTATGGTACTGGCACAAAAACAGAAAAATAGATCAATGGAACAGGATAGAAAGCCCAGAGATAAAACCACGCACATATGGTCACCTTATCTTTGATAAAGGAGGCAGGAATGTACAGTGGAGAAAGGACAGCCTCTTCAATAAGTGGTGCTGGAAAACTGGACAGGGACATGTAAAAGTATGAGATTAGATCACTTCCTAACACCATACACAAAAATAAGCTCAAACTTGATTAAAGACCTAAATGTAAGGCCAAAAACTGTCAAACTCTTAGAGGAAATCATAGGCAGAACACTCTATGACATAAATCACAGCAAGATCCTTTTGGACCCACCTCCTAGAGAAATGTAAATAAAAACAAAAATAAACAAATGGGACCTAATGAAACTTCAAAGCTTTTGCACAGCAAAGGAAACCATAAACAAGACCAAAAAAAACCCTCTGAATGGGATAAAATATTTGCAAATGAAGCAACTGACCAAGGATTAATATCCAAAATTTATAAGCAGCTCATGCAGCTCAATAGCAAAAAAACAAACAACCCAATCCAAAAATGGGCAGAAGACCTAAATAGACATTTTTCCAAAGAAGACATACAGACTGCCAACAAACACATGAAAGAATGCTCAACATCACTAATCATTAGAGAAATGCAAATCAAAACTACAATGAGATATCATCTCACACCAGTCAGAATCGCCATCATCAAAAAATCTAGAAACAATAAATGCTGGAGAGGGTGTGGAGAAAAGGGAACACTCTTGCACTGCTGGTGGGAATGTGAATTGGTACAGCCACTATGGAGAACAGTATGGAGGTTCCTTAAAAAACTACAAATAGAACTACCATATGACCCAGCAATCCCACTACTGGGCATATACCCTGAGAAAACCATAATTCAAAGAGTCATGTACCAAAATGTTCATTGCAGCTCTATTCACAATAGCCCAGAGATGGAAACAACCTAAGTGTCCATCATCGGATGAATGGATAAAGAAGATGTGGCACATATATACAATGGAATATTACTCAGCCATTAAAAGAAACGAAATTGAGCTATTTGTAATGAGGTGGATAGACCTAGAGTCTGTCATACAGAGTGAAGTAAGTCAGAAAGAGAAAGACAAATACTGTATAACACATATATATGGAATTTAAAAAAACAAATGTCATGAAGAACCTAGGGGTAAAACAGGAATAAAGACACAGACCTACTTGAGAATGGACTTGAGGATATGGGGAGGGGGAAGGGTAAACTGTGATGAAGCAAGAGAGAGTCATGGACATATATACACTACCAAACATAAGGTAGATAGCTAGTGGGAAGCAGCTGCATTGCACAGGGAGATCAGCTCGGTGCTTTGTGACCACCTGGAGGGGTGGGATAGAGAGGGTGGGAGGGAGGGAGACACAAGAGGAAAGGGATATGGGAACAGATGTATATGTATAATTGATTCACTTTGTTATAAAGCAAATACTAATAAAAAAAATAACTAATAAAGACCTACTGTATAGCACAGGGAACTCTACTCAGTACCCTGTAATGGCCTATATTGGAATAGAATCTAAAAAAGATTGGATATATGTATATGTATAACTGATTCACTTTGCTGTACACCTGAATCTAACACAACGTTTTAAATCAACTGTATGCCAATAAAATTTTTTAATTAAAGGAAAAACCATATTTAACTGTCCTTAAGGCAATATATTTTATACTATAGTAACAATAATTAGCCATTTATTGAAGAAACATGGTTAAACACTTAAAACCTAAGTAGAATACTGGGAAGATATTGGATTTTAAAAAGTACATATATATGTATATGTATATATATATATGTTTATATATATGTGTGTATATGTATATGAATGTGTGTATGTATGTGTGTGTGAATAGGTTTAGTTAAATACAGGTCATATTTGTATACATATATACATATATGTACATGTATATATGGATACATATAGTATGTAACATTAATTGGTGTTTTATCTGCAACTAAGTCATACTACATTTTTGCCCTTTTGGAAGTCCTGCAGGGTAACCTATTTTATGTATATCTGGAACAGTTTCACAGGAAGGTTACACTAGGAGCTCTGGAGGGAATGCCTATTTAAGGGTCAAATAAGTGTGTGCTAATTCATATGAACCAGACGGCGCACAGAAAAAATCTTAGCCTCAGCAGATTGTTCCATTTATTTATTTATAAGCAATTCATTGAAAACCACTCCCATTCTTGTATATAGGCCAGGTCAGTTCTGCCCCCCCTCAGAAAACGCACATCCCCTCTCCCACTCCATCATTCTAGACATGGAGAACAGCTCCTCTTTTCTACTTGCCAAATGGTCCTGGAAGGACAAACACCCAGGTGCATCCCTGCTCACTTGGTCTCGTTCTGTTGGATTCACACGTAGTTTAGGCTGAATCTAACAGCTTTCACACACGCCAGGTCACACCTGTCCTCCAGGGCCCACTGGCGTGTGCAGAATACCCCATCTCGTGGGGATGTACCATCTTAGTACCTGAGAACTGCCGGCCTGATCACAGCCTACACCTCAGCTACTCTGGTCTTGTCACTCTTCCTTCCCCAGGAGCGGCCATCCTCTCGTTCCTTCTGTGACTTCTGGAGTCTCCATCCTTATAAACAAAACCTTAGCATCCTGAAACTTTATGTGTTTTATTCCTTTTCCTGCTTCACCTGCGCATAATCAGAATGCTCCAGAGAACTGTTTAATTTTGATATCAAACCGTGAACTAGATCTCAAACCGTGTATGTTTCAATTGGCCTCTGGTTATTTTCCCTCACCCTCTAGGGATGTGGGACTCGAATTAGCATTTTTCTTGCTCTCTAATTATGCTCCCAGATTATTTCTCTACCTATGTGTCTTAGCTGGCCTGAGCTGCTTTAACAAATTGCCACAGACTGGGTGGCTTAAATGGCAGACGTTTATTGCTCACAGTTCTGGAGGCTGGTTGTCCAAGATCAGGGTGCCAGTGTGGTTGGGTCCTTGGTGAGGGCCTCTTCCTGGTTTACAGAGAGAGGTCTTCTGGTGGCATCCTCGCAGGCAGGAAAAGAGCTGGCCAGCTCACTCTCGGGTATAAAAGCACAAATCCCATTCAGGAGGGCCCCACCCTCATGATCTAATGACCTCCCCAAACCTCCATTTCCAAATACCGTCCCATTGGGATCAGGGTGTCAACATTTCAACATATGAATTTGGGGGGTAACAAACATTCACAACATTGTACTATGTAAAACTCTTTTCTTCTGAGCTTGAGCTATCTTCCTATATTATGCTTTTAAGTGTGTGTGTGTGTGTGTGTGTGTGTGTGTGTGTATCTACGAGAGAGACAGATTGAGAGAGAGAGAGAGAGGAAAGAGACAGGGACGGGAGTCGATAAAAGCCAGAAAAATGGTGAAGGAAATATAATAATTACCTATATTCCAACACTGAGAATTAAATCACTTTAACTTTCTCATTATTTGATTGAAATTTTATTCTTTTTATCTATTAAGTAATATATAACTTTGTCTTTAAAAAAAAAAAATTAAGCCTTAAAGATAAACTGGAAATTGTCATCACCTCCAAGTCTTTATCTTGGTCCTCTGAAGTTATACCTTGAGGCAACCATGATTATCAGTTTGTTTGTACTTTCCCAAAAAAATTAATAATATTTTAAAGAAAAAAGTGTACAAATATTAGTGTTTTAAAATTTACATTAATGCTATGTGTGTCATTCACATTAGGTTTTTTGAGAGCTATTCACATAGATATCCACATTATTTCATCATATGCATGTGTCATATTTTATTTAATAAAAATATTTATATTGTTTCAAAATTTTCATTATTTCAAGCAATGCTGAAATAAATGTCCTTGTGTATATATTCTAGTATTTATGAGAGACTGACTCTGTATAGTAGATAACTACAGATGGAACCCCTGTGCAATTAAAAATTAATTGATAATGCAAAATTTTTCTACAGTAACAGTATCAATTTACACTCCTGCCAAGATTGTAAGAAAGAACTCATTTCCCATCCTCCATTCAACAAGTGGTGTAATCAGAATTTAACATGCAGAAATTTTGCCAAGCAAAAATTCTGAAGAAACTCATTGTCTCAATTTGCAGCTATTGATGTGATATTGTTTTTCTCCTATAAACTGTAACATAGTTACTGTGTTAAAAGATTTTCTAACTTGAAATAATTCCTGGGATAAACTGATTTTGCCTGTGATGTATTAATTTTAGCACATTCCTTTTAGTTTTAGTATAGTTTTTTGAGTTATGTAAATTGTTATATCTGTATTTATAAGTGAGATTGGCCAATAATAGCATGTTCTTATGTCATCCATATTCTGTTTAGCATCAGGGTTACATTTGTCTCATAAAATGAGTTGTGTATCTTCCTACTTCTTTCTGGACTCTGGAAGAAATTAAGTAAGCCTGGAGTTAATGGTTCTTTGAGTTTTCTAAAACTCCTATAAAACAGATCCATCCTTCTGTTACTGAGGGTAGATTTAGGGACATTTATTATTCTGAGCACATTAAAAAAAAGTACATAATGTTCTATGCAGACTTTTTCCTTCTTAGATGAATTTCGATAACTTATTTCTCTCTAGGAAATTATCAATTGTATATGGTTTTTAAATTATTGACAATTATCCATGAAATAATGTCATGGGACATCTAAACTCTCTGTTATAATCCATACCACTTTCTTTTTAATTAATTAATTAATTTTTGGCTGCGTTGGGTCTTCATTGCTGCGTGCGGGCTTTCTCTAGTTGCGCAGAGCAGGGGCTACTCTTCATTGCGGTGCGCTGGCTTCTCATTGTGGAGGCTTCTCTTGCGGCAGAGCACGGGCTCTAGATGTGAGGGCTTCAGTAGTTGTGGCTTGCAGGCTCAGTAGTTGTGGTGCATAGGCTTAGCTGCTCTTGAGATTTCCCTTTTCTTAATCACACTTAAAGAGGTTTTCAATTTTGTTAGTCTTATCAAAGAATCAGTTTATTTTTTTATTGATCAACTCTGATTTAATATGTGTGCATTCTACTTCATTCATTTCTCCTCTTCAGTGTTGCCTTTCTTCTATTTTCTTTGGATTTATTTTTGTGTTCTTTCCTAAACTTCTTGATTCAAATGCTTAGTCCATGTTTTTCCAACCATTCATATTCTCCAAATGCATTTAAAGCTATAAATTCCTCTTTAAGTACTGATGGATGCCACAAATTTTTATATGCATTTTTATTGAAGTAGAGTTATAAATGTTTTTAAGTTTATTTTTAATTTATTCTGTAACCTGAAACTATTTAAGAGTGTGACTTCTAGAATCCAAATTCATGGATGTTTGGCTGTCATTAGGGATAGCTATTTTTTTGGCTACTATTTTATTACTGATATCTTATTTTACTAGATGTGATTTCTGAACATAATCTATGAGAAAAATGCTTGAAATTTGTCCTTTTCTTTTCATAATTCTATTAGATTTGGCTCTCTATATTTTGAGGCTTTATGAATATTTCTCTTTATATATATTATACACACACACATATATATATATATAATTTGCACACATTTGAATGCAAGACCGGCACTTTCTGATGAATTACTTCATTTGTTTGTATGAATGGTGCTGGTTAGTCCCATTTCACACCTTTCTACTTTAATTCTACATTTTATTTTGCCTGATGTTAATTGTCATGTAACTTTCTCTTTGTTGATTTTTTCCATCTTTTTGGTGTTGCTTTGCCTTAGGCATGTCCCTTATGAATTGCCTATGTCATATGTGTTATTTTAAAATCTAACTTGAACGCTGGCTTAATCATAATAAAACATTAGAGAAAGTCAGATTGAGGGACATTCCTCCACAGACTTGACAGTCTTCTTCGAAAGTGTCAAAGTCATGAAAAAACAAGGAAACTCTCATGGTTTGGGGGGAACTGGAAAGACATGAGAACTAAAGGCAGTGTGGTATCCTGAGCGAGATCTTGGAACAGGAAAAGGACATTAATGAAAAATTTGGGGAAAGAGAATGAAGTCTGTAATTCAGTTACAATACTGTGCTAATGTTGCTATTTTAGCTTTGATACATATACTGAGTTTATTTTCTATGTCAACATGAGAGAAAGCTAGGGGGGAGGTATAGGGAACTCTGTATTTCCCTTGTTACTCTTCTGTAAATAAAAATGTATTTAAAAGTAAAAGTTTACAAATGTAACTTGAGGCAATCCACTGGTGTGCAGAGGTTAATTTTATTGAAGTGTAGTTGATTCACAATGTTGTGTTAATTTCTGCTGTACAGCAAAGTGATTCAGTTTTATATATATATATATGTATATATATATATATATATATATATATATATATATATATACACACATTCTTTTTCAGATTCTTTTCCCTTATAGGTTATTACAAAATATTGAGTAGAGTTCCCTGTGCTCTACAGTAGGACCTTGTTGAGTATCCATTCTATATATAATAGTGTGCATCTGCTAATCCCACTTCTATTTTATGAGAGGACTTTGCTGTGTGCCTCTCTCCCTGTGAGGATGCTTCTATGACGTCACCTCGGTGGTCATCGATATTTCTGGCCTTAGATTTTTGAACCCTGTCTGCTGTGGGGGGAGTTTGGATTAACATCCAGCAACAAGTCAACACTTTCCTTTCAAGCAGGTGAGAATGAACGGCAGTTTTAGGAAGTTCTCCGATCCAAAACCTGAGAGGCCTCATCTAGGGAGCCTGATTCACATTTTGCCAAAAGGTCTAGTCTGTGTCTGTTTGGGCTGCAGATAATTCCAAGGTAATGTGAGCAGCTCAGTCCTCAGGGCTCAGCGGGGGACAGCACTCTGTAACCCTTCAGTGTTCCTTTCAGCTCAGAGCCCAATTCAAATTCAGATTTCCTTAAAACAGATAACCAACAAGGACCTATTATACAACATGGGGAGCTATGTTCAATATTTTGTAATAACCTTTAAGAGAAAATCATCTGAAAAGACTATATATATATATATATATATATATATATATATATATATATATGTATATATAAAACTGAGTTGCTGTGCTCTACACCTTAAACTTACATGATGTTGTAAATCAACTATATTTCAATAAAATTTTTTTAAAAAATTCCCCCCTAAAAAATTTAGATTTCTTTCTGTTGACCTTGTGATTAGGAGCCAACAGGTGTCCTGAATGAGAGGGATGATCTTGCTTTACATATCAAGTAAACTGAATGAATCAGAGGATTCACCACATTTAACCCTTAATCGGCTACTGTTCACCTTTTTTTCCTGCCTGACATACTGGCTGGACAGGATTTGTGACAAACAGAATAACCCTTTAACTGGTTCCTTAATCAGAGCAGTGATCCTTCATTGCCCTTCTGGATTTTTATCTTGCTTAACGTTTACTACTGAGGAGAGCTCAGGGGATTCCACAGTTCCCATTCATCATGACCAATTTAAACTTGGCCAAAGGCAGATTTAATTTACAACCCTCATGAAAATCATCCCTGTGTCTCATTCACATGTAACATCTCTCCCAGTGATGATGTCTTCAAAGGCAATGAGGCCACAGGCTCATCCACCCAGCCACCGTTTCCAGGCTGCAGTTCCATCCTTAGCTTGGTTTTCCTAGCTCAGTGTCTTTATACCCTCCCACTTTCAGCCTTGGGCCTTAGAGGGCACCATCCCCACCCCGAAGGGGAAGACTTTGAGCTCTGGGCAGGGAGGCATGTGCTTGGCACCTTAGTCCAGAAGCTTCATTCATTGTCAAGCTCTTTTTCCTTGTCCTATACAAGAAGTCCCCTACATATGAACCTTCAACTTGCAAACTTTCAAAGATGGGAACGTGAGTTCCATCAGCGTCAAGCATGAGTGAAATTGCAGCTTGCCCTCCATCTCCTATAGCTGACGATCCTTCAGCTCTACATCCCCCACCTCCTCTCCCTCCTCCAGTCAGTAACTCTTCCTGCCTGTTCCCTCGATGTCAGCCCCTGGAGGCCAGCTGTTGTGCTGTACTACTGTACTTTTCAAGGTGTTGTACTGTAAGACTAAAAATGTTTCCTTCATTTTCTGTGTTTATTTTTTATGTAGTAGTTGTGTGAAAAGTATTATAAACCTATTACAGTACAGTACTATATAGCTGATTGTATTAGTTGGGTACCTAGGCTAACTTGGTTGGACTTAGGAACAAATTGTACTTAACAAAGGTGTTCTTGGAACTGAACTCGTTTGCATGTAGGGGACTTACTGTATTGATCTCCTGGTCACTCATATTTATTGAGGAATTTGACAAGTGCTATTGCAGATCATACTTGCAGACCTTTTTAGGGTCCATCCTTCAGCTCTGATGTGACTTTATGTGGAAAGATCATGGCTGAGACTCCTTCAGAGGATGCTGTGGACACTGACGTGGCTTCGTGAGCAGAAAGTGGGCTCTAATGTTTATGGAAGCGTTTCAGCTAAGCAATTCCTTCTAGGTCCTCTGTGTAAGATTTGAAGACGGAAATTCTTTAATTTTTTTTAACATCTTTATTGGAATATAATTGCTTTACAATGGTGTGTTAGTTTCTGCTTTCTAACAAAGTGAATCAGCTATACATATACATATATCCCTATATCTCCTCCCTCTTGCGTCTCCCTCCCACCCTCCCTATCCCACCCCTCTAGGTGGTCACAAAGCACCGAGCTGACCTCCCTGTGCTATGCGGCTGCTTCCCATTAGCTATCTATTCTACATTTGGTAGGGTATATATGTCCATGCCACTCCCTCACTTCGTCCCAGCTTACCCTTCCCCCTACCCATGTCCTCAAGTACATTCTCTACGTTTGAGTCTTTATTCCTGTCCTGCCCCTAGGTTCTTCAGAACCTTTTTTTTTTTTTTTAAGACTCCATATATATGTGTTAGCATACGGTATTTGTTTTACTTCACTCTGTATGGCAGTCTCTAGGTCCATCCACCTCACTATAAATAACTCAATTTCGTTTCTTTTTATGGCTGAGTAATAGTCAATCGTATATATGTGCCGCATCTTCTTTACCTGTCTGTCCATCTGTTGATGGACACTTAAGTTGGTTCCATGTGCTGGCTACTGTGAGTAGAGCTGCAGTGAACATTGTGGTACATGCTTCTTTTTGAATTATGGTTTTCTCAGGGTATATGCCCAGTAGTGGGATTGCTGGGTCAAATGGTGGAAATTCTTTTAATATTTGGAAATGGCAACTGAAGGAAAATTTTGATGGTTTGTGTCAGTTGGACTGTAGCACTGACCAAAGCTAGAACAACAGACAGAAGGTAAGACTTCCATTCACAGTTGTAAGGACAGTATAAGGAAGGTCCACGGTACCCTTATTATGATAAATTAAATTAAAACTGAGTCTATGCCCTAGCTTCGCCAGCTGGTAAGAAATTCAATTTTGTCATATTTTGAGGGACCTTCCCTTTCACATAATAAACTGGAGAACTTAGCAATGTCTGGAAAATGGAAGAAAGAATTCCAGTCTCCAGGGCATCAAGCCATTTTCTGAGTCCTGGGATCTTTCACATTGTGTGAGCAGCTCTATCTTTCTGCACAAGCCTCAGCGCAGAATGTTTGCTCAACACCAAGGCGGTGGTGCTTAGGGTTCTTCATCTCTCCAAGTGTCCACATGCCACCCCGTTTGGGCTTCTATCAGCTCTCAAGTTCTTCCATATTTTTCCATGTCTTCTGAAGAACCGCATTCCCCACAACTCTCATGAAAAATAATCAAGTCCAAAGCAAACAAAACACCCATCTCTATCCTTCATGTCAGAGAAATTGTCTAGCGGTTTAGACATTTTCATCCTTAATTTTCCACCCTTCAGTGTATAACAATTTAATCCAAAACCCATTAAACCTGACCCTAGGGTAAGGGCGTCCATCTGCCTCTAGGACTCAAAGCCGAGCAACATATTTCAAAGGGGGTTAGCGGTGAGAGAAAGAAAATAGTTCTCATTCTTTAGGATTCTTTTTTAAGATGAGAACAAAAGACTTCTTGTCATTAGCATCCGCTCTGCGATGCCTTCCAGTGAAAAGGAAGGTTAATGGCACATCTGAATGAGGCTTTTGTGTCTAACCTGGCAGAAGTACTTTTCCAAAATTAATAATGAACTAGACAGATTGTGCAAATTTACAATTAACTTTCAAAACTTCAGGTGGTTGGTTTCCTTATTTCAGTGAGTAGCTTTGATCCATAGGTGAAATGAAGTGTACTCAAACTGGAATTTTTGGTTTAATGTCACCATCTGAAAAACATTTTTTGGTTGCAAATTTAATGTGTTCATCCATACATGATATAGAGCAGCAAAAATCTATCATTGGTACTAAACCAGTTAGACATGGCTCTGTTTTAATGCCGGGTGAGGGGAAGCAAGCAAACAAACAAAAAACAACCGACAACAAAAACAAAACTCTGTCTTTCTGTTATGACAGTATAAAATTTTGTATTTTAATTTTTAAACATAGCTATCCAATTACGATGTGTTTTAGCACAGTCACATAAAATACCTAATTAGTGTTGCCAAAAGGAGTCTGAACTAGTATATTTGTGGGCTAGAAATTCTTTTATGGAACTCAGTGGTGGTATCAGACACATAAATATTTATGATGTTATAAAACTGCTGGGAACAGAGAGGGCATTCAGGGCAGTTGAGGGTTAATTTGTGCCTCAAAGCACTTTCACGGCCTTGAACTTTTCTCAAGCTGTACATGTGGTAGCAAATGATGCTGTTTCAAAGGAGTTTATAGTGTTACTGGAATTTATACAATGTTGAAGGAATAGCCTTTGAAGTGAACAGAAGGCTATAGTCATAGCACATTCTACTTAAGTGATTGAATCAGTGTAAATGTTTCTAAGATGAGAGAAAGCATGTTTCTGTATAAAGTCATAAAATTTCTCCTTGATTAGAATTACCCTTATTCTCCCATATTTATGCTCTCTGGTGGACAGGCTGGTCTCTGTGTTCAGCTCTCCTTTCTCCCTCCTTCTCACTGGTAATGGCACCCACAGATCCACTAACTCCTGGTTGTAATGGTGGGTCCCAAATCCAACCTCCGTTATTTCTTCCTTCCAGACACAGACATTGGGTTAAAGCTGGAATGTGACCTCGGCAGGCTGGTTAGGATAAACCTCAAATCTTAGTATGTCTTGTTGGAAAGCGGCAAGGAAACTGCTTTCTTTCCAGCTGGAAACACCAGTTGCTATCTCCATGAGAATAATTCATTTTTTTTTTCTTAACTGAAGTATAGTTGATATACAATGTTGTGTTAGTTTCTGGTGTAAAGGAAAGTGACATATATATATATATATATATATATATATATATATATATATATATATATATATATCAAAGTTTTTTTTTGAGTGAATTTCAATTACTGAAAGAGTCTTTTTTTTTTTTTGCAATACGCGGGCCTCTCACTGTTGTGGACTCTCCCGTTGCGGAGCACAAGCTCCGGTCGCGCAGGCCCAGCGGCCATGGCTCACGGGCCCAGCCGCTCCGCGGCATGTGGGATCTTCCCGGACCGGGGCATGAACCCTTGTCCCCTGCATCGGCAGGCGGACTCTCAACCACTGCGCCACCAGGGAAGCCTATATATATATATATATATATGGTTATTTTTCAGATTATCTTCCCTTATAGCTTATTACAAAATATTGAGTATACTTCTCTGTGCTATACAGTAGGTCCTTGTTGGTTGTCTATTTTATGTATAGTAGTGTGTGTATGTTAATCCCAAGCTCCTTATTTATCCCTCCCCCAAGCCCCGCCCCGCCTTTCCCCTTTGGTAATCATAAGTTTGTTTTCTATGTTGATGGATCTATTTCTGTTTTGTAAATAAGTTCACACTCTGGTCAGAATAGCCATCATCAAAAAATCTACAAACAGTAAATGCTGGAGAGGGTGTGGAGAAAAGGGAACCCTCTTGTCCTGTTGGTGGGAATGTAAATTGATACAGCCACTATGGAGAACAGTATGGATTTTCCTCAGAAAACTAAAAATAGAATTCCCATATGATCCTGCAATTCCACTCCGGGGAATATATCTGGAGAAAACTCTAATTGGAAAATGTACATGCACCCCAATGTTCATAGAAGCACTATTTATAATAACTAAGACATGGAAGCAACTAAAATGTCCATCAACAGATCAGTTGATAAAGAAGATATGGTACATACATAAAATGGAATATTACTGAGCCATAAAAAATAATGAAATAATGTCATTTGCAGCAACATGGGTGGATTTAGAGATTATTAAACAAAGTGAAGTAATTCAGAATGAGAAAGACAAATATTATATGATGTCACTTATATGAGGAATCTAAAAAACAAAAGAGAGAGAGAGAGAGGAGACTTCATCTTAATCTTAGACTAAAACTGATTGAAAGAAAATCAGAGTGATTGGGTCAATCAAATCCTACTGTAACTCTGGGATTATAGTTCTATGAATTCATATATTTAGCTTATTTTTAAGGCAGTTGGAACCGAATTTTTGTTGTTGATATTTGCATAAAACTTCATGTAGTTAGCAACCAAATTACTCTTTTTAGAAAAGGAAACTTTTATTCCCTCCCACCCTATTCAGGTATAATAAGAACTTAAGTACTGCCATATTAAAATTGATTAAAATTTTCTGTAGCCTTCAGTCTCCAATAGTTATTTAAATTTTTTCCCCTTTGAAAAAATATTTTTTTCTAAAATATGTGACAGGGCTGTAGATATTCCTCTGAATATCCAAAATCCTTGCAGTAACTTTGCTCTGCTCTCTGCTGATGCAGAAGTGGAACTTTTCCCCACAGCAAGGTTGCATGGAATGTTAGGGTAAGGAAGAGGGTTAGAGCCTAGCAAGACAAGCTAACTTGGAATATTAGATCTTCATTTTTTAGTAAGTATTTTATGTCCTTTTTCCCATGAATTTCTGACCATTTCCTTTGTAGGATCCTGATTCCTGCTGTGCTGTGTTTCTTCGCGTCTGTTTTCCGGGCCACTTATATTGGGTGTCTTCTGGAAATTCAATTCTCCTCCTTTAAAAAAAAAATAAGTGTAATCTAGCTGTCTCTGCCTTTCCTTAGCTGTAGATCCACTTTCACTGGTCTCTGTGGAAAAACAGAGAGATGTCACTTATATGAGGAATCTAAAAATCTGTCATGAGAATCCTGCCTCCCCTTTTTTCCATAATACCTTATCTCCTCAATGCAGGAGTCTCTCTCTCTCACTAGAATGTGTGCTTTCTGAAGGCAAAAACTATCACATTAACCTCAATTTCTTGGGACTTCCCTGGTGGCGCAGTGGTTAAGAATCCGCCTGCCAATGCAGGGGACACGGGTTTGAGCCCTGGTCCAGGAAAGTCCCACGTGCCGTGGAGCAAATAAACCCATGAGCTACAACTACTGAGCCTGTGCTCTAGAGCCCGTGAGCCACAACTACTGAGCCCACGTATCTAAACTACTGAAGCTCACATGCCTAGAACCCGTGCTCTGCAACAAGAGAAGCCATTGCAATGAGAAGCCCGTACACTGCAACGAAGAGTAGCTGCCGCTCGCCGCAACTAGAGAAAGCCCGCACACAGAAACAAAGACCCAACGCAGCCAAAGATAAATAAATAAATAAATAAAATTTTTTAAAAACCCTCAATTTCTCTAGTACTCAGCATTTACATGACCAATAAATATTTGTTGAATGTATTAAAAGCTAACTGAACAATAAAAATAAAACTTTGAATATATAAAGAATTTAAGTCAACCTGATAATCATACATGGGCATTTGCACAATCCCATCCAGGTACTATATCCTCTTATTACTCTCTATGTGATAGTTTTCTAAATTTAGACTATTCATTCTTTAATATTATTTGAATTAGAACTCCTTAGGATAACTGCCCCATTTAAAAAGCTTTGCATAGATTATGTATGTTATATTCCAGAAAAAAGAAAAGCTACCAGAAGGTATTTGTTTTTACACTTCTTATTAGTCAGTGTTGAAAATAATAGCAAATTCATGTCTAAATACTCAGCTAGGATTGTACACCTATTAATAAAGTTACATCTAAGAAATTAATTTCAGAAGATCAGACTAATTTCTAGTTTGGTCACATTGGAAAGGTAGCAAGGGAAACAACCCTTTAAAAACTGTTCTCAGCAGTGTAAACTGTATTTCCCCAGGTCTCCTCAGGCTGTGAATTGGGTAGTTGTAACATAATGTTCAGAATTTCACTGGCTCTTGTCTTCTGCAAAATGCAGTAGTTAGCCCCAAGAAATTCCTCCCCCAACCGAGGAAGTCTCTGGAGCTGCCTCACGTGTGCTCACAAAGTCCTACCAGGGTCTCCGGCTCTGGCCTCTCATCAATCCCTCCTGCGTACGAAGCCACTTTATGAAGTACCCTCCCCACCTCTGATGTTAGTGCCCTAAGTGAGAACATCCATGTGTTTTATGAGGTGTTCCTACGGTGACAAAGACCTCAAGCTGCCAAACTTGCATAGAACTCCCTGGCTCTTCCTTCTGACATAGTCATATCACGATCCAAGCAGACCCAGGGAAGGGCTAATACAAAATGGCGCTAAGGTGAGACACTGGCTCCTAGACACTCTTGTGGAATCGTTTCCTTCATCACCTTCTTCTCTCTCTAAGTGTATCTGAACCCACGTCAGGCAGGCATTATACTGTCTGTCCCTTCCCTGCCTTTCCTCTAGGGACTCTGGAAAACTGAATAAACAACCAAGCCGCCTACTCGCCACCCACTGAAAATGGGAAACAACGTCCTCCGCATAGAGAGCTATTACGAAGCTCGACTCTTGGTGTGTCTGCCTCGCAGCTTATCTCATTTTCTATCACTCATCTGAATCTTGATTAAGTTTAAGAAATAATGGTTCATGTGTGCTGGATATATTTCCATTTCTTCTTCAAATTCACTCTCTTTCCTTCTTCATCCTGCATTAATGGCTTTCTTCACTCTGACTTTCTGTTGACCTCAGCCAACAGGGAGCTTGGTCACGTGACTAGAGGAATAAAGCAGAGTAAGCTTAAGATACTTCTTCTTTTGGCTTCCTTCTGATAGGTCACCTTAGGTGATTTGTGTCCTTCAGCCAAAGATCACTGCATCTTTCAAGATGGCCTTCTCCTCATGACTGTCCTTTGGGGTTCAGGTTACCTGTTTCCTCCTTCATCTCCCTCTGCTGAAAGATGTCAACAGCTCTGCGGCTACTACCCTGTATTATTTACTAAATTTTGTGGTTTCCTTCACTTAGACACACTTTGTAAGTAAAACACCCTTGGGACATTCTGTTAGCAGAAGTCATCTGTTTTATGCTGGGACCCAGATAGAGAGTAATCTGTGTTGCAGAGAGCCCTAGGGAACAGAACATCACAATGGAATTCGAGGATTAAGTTGCTCAGACATTTGTGGAGCAGGGGATGTGCTCTTTACAAAGTGGGGGATGGCGGGACTTGGGTAACTTCTGGCCGATGGTGACATCGTGATTCCCAGCATTGTCACTGATGGTGGCCAGGGACGAAGGGGACCTGGAGGGAAATTGGGTAGCTGTGGCATTTTGTGGCTAGGACAATAGTAGTGGCTTGAAATATTGGAGCATTTCAGCTTCTTTTTCAGGACTCAGAGGACAAACACAGAGGACTTGAGAAATTAAAATCTATGAGTGTACAATTAAGAGTATGTGTGGAGAACCAGAAAGACTCCTTGATGTTTGAATGAGTTCCTCCTCTCATGTAGCAGTGGGGAATTTATGGCTTGGGGAAACCTAAGTAAACAGTGTGCACTGCACATTGAATGCTCTAGCATAGGTCCCTTATATAGTGGTACTGGCAGACAAAGTGGGGAATACAGATGCATCCAGTAATGACATTTGTACAGACTTGGTTGAGGCTGGAAGCCTAGAAATTCCAAACTGCCCAGAATTCCCATTTCTCCCCAAGCAGAAGCAAACCTTTTAACTCTGCAAGGGAGCCATCCCCTATGTGCAAATATATATATTTTAAATACATATTTAACATATAAGTATATATTAAAATGTATATTCATATAAAATATCTAATATATAAATATATATGACAATATATACATGTATTTTAATGTCCATGCATGGAACAGTTGCTTCCCAAGATGAAGCCAATGCTTTCTCACGCCAACATCTCTCATTGTCTTTAGGCCAATAGTAAGAGTTTTATCCCACCATATCCTCAAAAGAGGTGCTGAAACTACTCTGGATGTGATGACCTCTATAGCAGAACACACTAAACTGGGTACATTATATTGATGACACCATGTAAATTGGAACTGATGAGCCAGAAGTATCAATAGTAAGTCATTTAGATGCCTTGCAAAAATATGTGTGACTGAGTGTGAGAGATAAACCCCTCAGAAGTAAGAGGGTCTGCCTCACAGGTAAAGTTTTTTAAGCATCATTGATCTGAGGCTGGCTGTACCTTTCAGCACCTATCACACAGAAAGAAACAAAGTCTGGTAGATCTGTTTGCATTCTGCAGGCAATGTGCACCACCTTTGGGCTTGCTGCCCTGTCACATTTATTGGTACTCACATATGAGGCTGCCAGTTGGACCCAAAGACATAAACTACAACAGCAGTTTCAGGCTGAAGAGCAGGCTGACACTTGAGTCTTGAGACCTAATAGACCCAGTGGTATTTGAAGTGTCTGGGGCAGACGGCTGCTGACATAGACTGTGGCAAACTCTAATAAGGGAATCACAGCACAGATGCCTAGGGTTTGAAGTAAAACCTTGCTCCCTGCTGCTGGCAACTACTTTCCATTTCAAAAGTAGCTTCTGACTTTCCACTGGGCACTGGGCCTGGGCTTCTGTCCAGAGGATTTGACATGATTCTACAACCCACTATTCCCATCCTAAAGAAGTGACATTATGTGATCCACTGAACCACGAGATTGTACATGCACAGCAACATACCATTGTGAAGTAGAAATGGTGTGACCCGAGCCCGGGGAGAGGAAATGGACATGCAATGGAGGAGAAGTGATTAACAACCCACTGCAGTGCTTCTTGTATTCTCTTGTCCGGTATTCATGCAAGAGACAACTCTAGAAATCCCCGAAAGAAAAGACCACAAGGGACTCAGATCCTGCAGGAATGAAGGTTTGGATCCCATACACCAAGGAAAGCCTTCCGTCTAGCTGAAGTGCTGACAAAATAATGTGGAAATGGAGCCAGGGCTTGAAGAAGGTGACTGCGATTACATATTTAAATCTTGTAACCATCTGCAGATTGGAAAATGGTTGTGGCTATGGTTTAAGCTATTTATTTGTTTCTTTTCTTCTCCTTTTTGTCCCCTCTTACATGATATGAGAACCACAGGAGAGGCCTGCTGAATGCTTTTGGCTAGCAGCTTGCCCTTCTAATTTCTGCTGTCATCCATTGACTGGAAAGCCAAATGTATTAAAAAAAAAAAGAAAACATTTTATGACAGTTGAATTTGATATTGTGATTACATAATTTAGTTAAAATGCCTTCTAAATTGATAACACGTGAAAGGAGAATTGTTGAAAACTCTGTTGAATGTTCTGGAAAGGGTCAGTCATGCAAATAGGTACAAAATTTTATTCTGGTTAGGCGTGAGTGAGACTATCATATAATATTAGAAAAACCCTAAAAATGGAAAGAGATTTAGTGTTAAGATTTCTCCACAGATATTCTTAAATTCTTGTCCCACTTTAAAGAGACTGAAACGGGAAACTATTCAGTAGGGCCGTGTTCAAGGTAACGGCCTGGTCCCTCTTCAAATAAGAGGAAAGATTGTATGTTTATCAGTATGAAATGAAAGCAGGATTTTTTTTTTTTTTCTTTTTTTTGTGCGGTACGCGGGTCTTTCACTGCTGTGGACTCTCCCGTTGGAGAGTACAGGCTCCGGACGCGCAGGTTCAGCGGCCATGGCTCACGGGCCCAGCCGCTCCACAGCATGTGGGATCCTCGCGGACCGGGGAATGAACCTGTGTCTTCTGCATCGGCAGGCGGACTCTTAACCACTGCGCCACCAGAGAAGCCCTGTTCCTTTCATTTTTACTGTAATTTTACCCTTGCTTCAGAAACGCTTACATTTTAGATAATTACCAAAATTGAACAGCAGAGGGCAGAAGATAGCAAACTGTTTCTTTAAGCACACTTTTCTATTCAATTGCAGTCCTGGTAGTTTTGAAATTTTCAAATTTGATTTTATTACTGATCAATTTGAGGTATTTTCTTGAAACAGAGTTTCTAAGTATTAAAAATAAACTGCAGTATTTTTCATTTATTTGCATAACCACTTCTTTCAGCCAATTTAAATTTATCACATTGATATTGACAGTATTCTATGCCTGAAATATGTTATGTAATAAATGTTATAGTAAATTTGAAAAAGTTCCATGAATGATAATATAAGTACAGTGATGCTAATACTGCAGGAGATGTATCTATATATGATGCAAAAGGTACATGCCTTGTGAAAGACACATTTACAGAAAAACAGTTGAATTACAAGTCATGCCTACTAAAATTATTTCCATTTTATACATGAATTATAATTGGTCATTAAACAGTAATACTTGCCTTGAGTTATTACATATTATTTACTAGGAAAGGTGCTTCTATGATTCAGCAAATTCTTATTTTATATTGTTTTTATAGAATGTAATTCAGTCAATTTTGAGTCCATCTTTTTCCCTCACTTTAAAATAGATTAAGATGAAAATAGTTTTTAAAAAGCCCTCTTTAAAAAAAATTAATTTACATTGACCCATACTTCAACTAAAAAAAATTAATTTACATTGACCCATACTTCAACCATGACCAATTCTCCACATTTAACTTTCTCTCTCTCTCTCTCTCTTCTTTCATTCCTAGTTACTTGGCATGAAGTTGAAGTTTTTCTTGTGGAAAAAAATTGAATGAAGAAAAAATATGGCTGAAAAAAGTATTTTTTATTTTGCCCTGAGCTGTTATTCATTCTTTTATGCATTAAAAATCTTTTAGAGAATAATTCAAATCATTTTGGTGCCTTACATCACAACTGGTGGTTGAATAGATAAGATGTATTTCATTATTGTTTATATTGTAAACTTGGATATATATTTATTTGTCTTCCTTACCATTTTTATTCTTTTTTAATTTTTTAAAAGGCTAAATGCATTTTTGACTCACAATACCTGTTATATGCAGAGAAGTGTTTATTAATGGACTAAAATAAATTCTTGGTGATAAAACTGGGAGGTATTTTTACCTGTAGTATAAAAAACTTAGTAACTGATTATGGATATTTTTACCTCCTGGCTTAGGAAAACATGCCGAAAATCAAAAACAGGGAAAGACCATGATTTGAAATCAGGATTACAGGATTAGAGAGACATAGAGGCCGCTTTGCTCATCTTTCTCATTTTTTTAAAAAAAATTGAGGCCCAAAGTGGTTAAGGGTCAAGTATGAGACCCTACAGTCAACAAGGAGGCTGTACGAATGATACTAATGGGACGAGTGCCCAGGAAAGCAGCACGATAGACTAACTCTTGGCGTTCTGACATATTACCAGGCTACGCCTTCCGTATAGTGGGCTCCGATCTCCTGCCTTCTGGAAACAGTCACTTGTACTCAGTCGTCCTTGATTTCTTTGTTTAAACCGCAAAAGCCATAGATGGAGTGAGGAATTTCTGCCACAGCAGGTCCCAGGCATCAGTTTGGCAGGCAGTGTGAGGCCCGTAAGTTCCCACGGGGAAGTCCAGGCTTCCATCCTGCCCACCATCCTCCTCCCCACGAACTTCTAATCCCTAGCCTCATCCTTCTTCTCCAGTGGTCTCGAGTTCGCGGGTTCAAAGGGGTGAGAGCTTAGTTTACGTTCTTTGGGCGGTGATATTTTCAAAACTCACGACCAAAACGCGATGGAGCAGCCGGTTTCTAACTCAGTCTCTGGGAAAGGGTGTGCAGCTCAGCGGCCTTTCAAGACTTGCTTCATCTTTTAATTTCTTTATCCTACGAAGCTTTCCTTGAAACGGAGTCTTCTGCTTTCAAGCTGTGTAAAGACAGACTTCTACGGAGCCGAGACTACACATGCCTCTACGACGGGGGGGGGGGCGGGGGGAAGCGGGGGTGAAGTCTGCAGTGAAAGCTGCGAGAGGGACCCGCACGCAGCAGGCTGGGCACAGTGTAAAGATGGGATTTCCATGCAAAGTATTTCAAAGGTTCAGTCTTGATCTTCTCCTGTGCGGCTTTGGCCTTTAAAGATAGACCTCGGGATTTTCCTTGGATCCTGGCTACCTCCCATTTAGCTAAAGTTGACAGTTTTGGAACCCCTCCTCATGGGTGTTTTGTTTGCTCGCTTGCTTTCCTGGTGGATCAGGTGCGGTGGTGGGCAGCGTTTCTCTATTGCTAGGTGGGTTTTACCGGCTCTGGAAGATAAAAATTAGAATTGCTTGTATCGTACGGCAGCAGGGCCTGGTGAGAGAACGCTTCACCGCCAGCAGCACGGAGCCACTCGGCTTCGCACGGCAGCCGGAAACGGGCTTTCCTGCGTCCGGTCCGGGCTGAAGCAGCTCCCGGCGCCGCAGCTGCCGCGGCGGCACAAAGGTAGCGCCGCGCCGCGCAGGCGGGAACGGGGGCGCTGTCCGCGGTGCTGAAAGGCGAGCGCCGGTGGGCGCGACAGCTCGCGAGACCCGAGGTCTCTCCCGGGGTCCGCGGCGCCCCGGCTCCGAGCCGCGCTCCCAGCTCCGCGCGCGCGACGCCGGGGCGCGCGGGGCGCGCGGGGGGAGGGGCGCCCCGGCCGCCCGCCCGCCGCGACTCGCGCACGCGCGCCGGGCCCGTCTCTGGGACTCGTGTGCGTGCGTGTGTGTGTGTGTGTGCGCGCGTGTGTGCGTGTGTGTGTGCGCGCGCGCGCGTGTGAGAGCGGGGAGAGGGAGAAGCGCGCGAGGGTGAGTGTGTGAGTGCATGGGAGGGTGCTGAGTGTGCCGAGTCGCTGGGACCACAGCGGCAGCCTGCTGGAAGCTGCATCCAGCCAGTCTCCGGACTTCGCGAGGGGGACCGGGCGCAGGGCGGCAGCCACCCGCAGGACCTGGGAAATAGGGATTCCTCTGCCACCACGTCGGGTTTCTAGCAGCTCGGTGCTACATTGCTGTCTCAAAATGCAGAGGATCTAATTTGCCGAGGAGAGCGGCCGAAGAAGGAAGAGGAGGAAAAGGGGGAAAAAAAAGAAGGGTATTTTGTGGATGCTCTACTTTTCTTGGAAATGCAAAAGATTATGCATATATCTGTCCTCCTTTCTCCTGTTTTGTGGGGACTGATTTTTGGTGTCTCTTCTAACAGCATACAGATAGGTAGGTACCCTTTGTGCTCTGCTTTTGAATTGTGCATAATTTGGTGGTAATCTTTGTTCACGGTGGACAAATTAATTCATGTCATGTAGACTTATGTCATACCTTGACTGCATTCCAGATTTAAACTGCCTGGAATATATATGTTTTTCTTAAGATGAGGCAAAGGCAGAAGACTATGCCTCTGATACAAGAGAGGGAAAGGGCTTCGCATTAATGACCCCCAGATTTTTATTCCTTCTGCCGTCACAGCATCTTCCGGTTTGTTCAGGTTCTCTAGGGGTTCTGAATGCACAGCTTGTGATCACTAGGAAGGGAGGACATTTCTGGCCACCCACCTGCCCTCGGGGCCCCCCTGTGCCTTGACCCTCGGCCTAGGATGCTGCCGCCCCCTCCCGCACACGCACACGCACACACACACCGGCTCCCGGGTCCGTGGATGTGTTTATTCGGCCTGCTAGTGTGAACGAGGGGCTCCGGGGCAGTCGGGCGCTAGCGGGCTCCCCTGCTTTTCGCCGGGCGCTGACACTGTCCTCCCGCTTGGTGTTTGTTCTTTGCAGGGGGACTGTTTCCCAGGGGCGCCGATCAGGAATACAGTGCATTTCGGGTAGGGATGGTTCAGTTCTCCACTTCGGAGTTCAGACTGACACCCCACATCGACAATTTGGAGGTAGCCAACAGCTTCGCAGTCACCAATGCTTGTGAGTAAGGAATATTTATGCCCTTTCGGGGGGCCGCACGCGGAGAGCGGGCTGGAGTGTGTGTGTGTGTGTGTGTGTGTGTGTGTGTTCCTGCGTGTCAGTGTCGGGGCGCAGTGACTGCACGCGCGCGTGCGTGTGGCAGCGTCGGGGGAAGGTGTCGGCGATCGCGGGGACGCCCGCTGGCTGGGGCCTGGGGGCGGTGAAGAGCCAGCGAAAGGCGGCGGAGAGTGTACGCCCTGGGGCTCGGGTGGGATGGGTGTCGGAGGTGAGGGGGCGCCCTTGGGTGCGGGGCTCCCGGTGTAGCTGGAGTCTTCAAGGCGAGCCCTTCACCCCTGCGCCCCGCGAGCACGCGGTGCCCCGGGGCGCGCCGTCGGGCTGCTGGGTAGACTCCACGGCCCCGGGTTGAAATCCGCAGGCCTCCCTCGGGGTCCCCGTGCGGACCCCGTGACCTGTATGCTCCCCCGAGACGGGACACGTTGTCACAGCGGTCCCGCAGTGCGCTCGGCACCCGAGGCCCCACGAGGGGCGCGGCGCGGCTGACGCAGGCCGGGGATCGCGGCCCCGGTAGCTGCGGCCCGAGCGCAGCGGCGAGCGTGCCCGGGGCGCCGCGGGCCCTCGCCGGCCGGGGCGCTGGTTCGCAGGTCGCGGGGCTCCCGCCGAGGCAGCGGGAGGAGAAGGACCCAAAAGCGGCGGGATGCGCCGAGTTCGGAAGCTGGAGAAGCCGCCGACCAGCCATTTTAGTCTTCGCAGCCTTCCCGCTAGTCCCGGCGCGGCGCGCGGTGCCCGGGGACTGGCCGCGGAGCTCCATCCAGGCCTCAGAGTGCTGGGACCCAAGCAATTAAGTCCCCGCGCGGTTCCGTGGGAAGGCCGGCGGGCCCGCGTCCAGACGCGGCCGCCCCCGGACTCCCTGCCCTCTGCCAGCGGCTGGCATCCTTTCCTGCCGGCTGGGTTGCGGGGACTCTTTTCGGACTTGACGTTCTCAGTGTTTATTGCACAGTTGACAGTCTCGCGGGGGGACTTGCAGATGGCTTCTCTCCCACTCTGGCTACTTGCAAAGGAGCCAGCGGAACATGACCGCAGAGGAAGCCTGACCGCGGAGTCCCCGTGGTAGACAGGCAGCTGGTGGCCGTCCCGCTGCTCCGTGATAAGCCTTAATCATAGAGCCCATGGGTTTGGTTAGCTTGACTGTAGTGTCAGAAAGAGCATCCACTCGGTTTGAAGCTCCCGTCCACCGAATGAATGAAGGAACGAAACCACTGTCTTTGACCACAGAGCAGGGGTCGTCATCATGGTCCTGTTAGATGCTTAGAAGTCAACTGTTTATGAAAAGCTGTTTAAGAAGATTTCAGTGTTGTGTGTTTTCTTCACATGTTGGTTCTAAGTGAGAAAAGGAACTGGGCATGGTGGAGAGGAGAGAGAGAGAGAGAGAGAGAGAGAAAGAGGGAGAGAGGGAAAGAGAGAGAGAGAGGCTTAAGTGGATTTGCAGTTAAAAGAAAAACTCCATAGAAGAATATAATAATATATATCTTGGAAAAAATATATATATATATATGTATGTATACAAAGAAACCGGCTGTAGTTTAAGTTTTGAAGGCTTTTATGCTTGACCTGTTTACCTATCAGATTTTGATTATTCATTTTATTTGATATCAGATTTCCGTTTTTTTTTTCCTGAATTGTGAGTTTGACACACAATTGTTCTAAGTATCTGACTGTATGTAATTGTATACTAGTGTGAAAATGCTGTGGAAAGTAATGAACCTAAGGCAAGACTATGATTATTGGAAGGATCTAGATTTTTAAAACAAGGTGAAAAGAATTTGAATATGGTCAATGACAGAGAAGTTCACTCATTGGTGAAAATCATGCCAGGGTCTGGCTGAGAGCACAGGAGATAGGTCCCCTGAAAGCAATGAATATGTCTTCATTCCAAATGCTGAATGACTGTGCTGGGCCTTTGTAAAGACTAAAAAGTAATGGTTAGGTAAGGTTAGGTGACTAGTTTAGGTCCTCAGTCTCAATATTTTTGGATAGATTTATTTAATATAAATTTTATTGAAATAAGATATGCAGGCAGAAACTGTACATATATTAAACACATATATAAATCCATACATTTCCACAGAATGAGTACATCCATGAAATAAGAGATAGATTTCATTTAAAAAAACACAATTTAATTTGCTTTACCATAATTCTGAGAAAATGGGAAAATCAGATCTTCATTTTGCACAGATTTTTTTCCTTATAAAATGGAACTGAAATAAAAAGTTACATGTCTCCATGTCCCCAATTTTCTCCTCCATGGATTATTCTAGGACACTAAAACAAATGATGGTGAGGAACTGAATGCATTTTCAAGTTTCCGACACGGGAATTCAGAGCCATGGTCTCTGCAACTCCCGTGTTATAAGTAGTCTTACTGATTGCTGAGCAGAACTAGCTGAGGCCCTGGTACAGAAGAGAGACTCATTGAATAGAATTTTCTGGAGTTGACATTAACTCATCGACCAGGCACTCAATTTCTTCATTCCTTTGGCAATTTTACAATCTAGAGTTTGCAAAATGAAATGGAGTGTTTGTATCCTTTGTTTTTTCCCAAGAGCAATAGAAAATGTAAAATTAGTTTACCTCTTTTCAGAGAGAGAGAGAGAGAGATGCTTGTATAAACTACACTCACAAAGTTAGCAGTCAAGAAATGAATGGAGATCTCTAATATCAAATTTATTAAGATGAGTCTTGATCCCTTAAATCATGCTCAAGGCTTTTTCTCCTTAGCCTTTGTTTCCTTGTCTTCTCAGTCGGGGGAATCCATGATTCTTTCCTATATGAAGTGGAAGCAGCAGTGTCAAATATGTTGATAGAAACCCAACCGACTTTCTTCCATTTCGTCCAGATATCTAAGGAATTCTCTGCTTCTTAACTCCACTATTAAAATGTGTATCATCAATCAGTGTTCATAAAGTAGCTTGTCCTTCCTCAGAATTAAACCATAAAAATCCCATAGGGTAAATTTAACCCTAAATGTAACATATAAATTTAATATATTAAGAAAGCAGAGTTGTAAACCTTAATAATATAATTTCAAAATAGAAAAGATATTAGTCTGCTCACTTAGTTGTATTCCTGAGATGGAGGGACTTCTTTGGAACTGCTGAGGCCTATGGGGCTTTCAGGGTCCATCAGGATCCATGGAATGGGTTAAAGTTATGCAAATGAAATGAAGTCATTATATTCTGAACTGGGTAAGTGACTGTGCAGGCTCTGAACTCCCTCCCACTCCCTCTTTCACAGTCACAGTGGGAATAATGGAAGGACCTACTTGTTCCCATTTGTTTCCATGGGTACCTGAGGAAATAAAGACAGATTTCCAATTTCTTACTTTCTCCTTTTATTTTCCCCTCCCTCCCCACTTCCTTTCCTCCTTCTTTCTGATTAGCTAGAGAGCCTACTAAGGTGAGTTTTTTTTTTTCCCTGAAGGTTGCTCAAACATAAGACTTCAATATGAGAAAATCCATGAAATCAGAAAAATAAATAAATTAGCATCTGACATTCAACAGTTGAATCAGTAATGGGCCTCAAGAATTCTTTCCTTCCTTCCTTTCCCTGCCCCGCCCGCTTCAGTATTTGCTGAGTGTCTTCTAGATGTCAGAGAATAAATGAATGCTATAGTAATTCATTTTTTCCTAACCTTTCCCCTCAATGCTCTTTCAAATAGTTTTCAAATACTTATTGGCCTGGAGGCCTTTCCTGTGCACTGTCTGCTGGGTCTTGTCTAAGAAGTTTAGTCTGAGGATGTGGAGATATTCTAGTAGTTTTTCTACAAAAGCAATTTATTACAGTAACTCAACATTTCTGTGAAAATAATAAATGTGATATTGGTACATGTGTATACACCACATATTGTGTATAGGTTAACAAAATCAACAGCAGGTTTTAGGCGAATACTACATATGTTTACATTCTAAAAAGTTTTAATAAAGTTTAATGTACTATTTACTAAAACTTTGTTTTAGTAAATTTGTTTTATTTTAAACAAAATAAAACTGTCTAAAAGGGCTATGAACATGAGTATTTGATCATATAGGGCTTTGGAATTAAAAATATTAAATAGTAAATGTCCTCTTCAAAATCTTTCCTATTTTTTACTGGAAGACTTTGACAAATAGCTATTAAGCTATTTAAAAATAATTTAATAGTTTCATATTTCAATTTCATAACAATAAATTATAAAAAATATTAAATTTCAAGAAACAGCAGAAAAAATCTACTTTTCCTCTAAGCCAGCAGATGGAGATATTGGAGAAATACTGTTCTTTTGTAAAACTGCTGTGCACACTGCCTTTTGAAGCAACGTAAATCCATTCATTTACAGAGATGGAAGAAATATGTGTAAATGGCATCTATTTTGGAAAAACTCACTTAAAATGATGTGTTTGAAAAATAACTCCGAATTCCTTTTAAAAAGAGTGCCTTCGATTTTATTTTTAAAATAGATTATCTTCAATCTTCTTGTGAATTTGATTTGGAAAGAAATTCAGGAACATCATTGATTATAAATGCTCTTGGACAAGAGAGAATTCTAAAAGTATACTTTTTCCTTGAAGAAAGAATCAAGGCTTTTTAACCTTGACTCTTCAGATCTTATTTATTTACTTATTTTATGAGAATAGAGTTGATTTACAATGTGGTGTTAGTTTCAGGTGTACAGCAAAGCGATTCAGATATATATATATATATATATATATATATATATATATATATATATATAATTTTCCTTTATTGATTACTACAAAATATTGAGTTGAGTTCCCTGTACTATCCAGTAGGTCCTTCAGATATTACTTTAAGGTATATTTCTTATCACTGAATTTTAGTCATGAATTATTGAGATTTTGTATCTGTGTTCATCACATAAATTGGTGCTTGCTAAACCTTTATTACACTTTGCATGAATTTGTGTGTGTGTGTTTGTATAGTTATATTATAATTATAGATTGTGAGCAATTATAGATTGGCTGGGCTATCATGTTTTGTCATTTTGTCGAGGTAACTACGAGAGCCTGGAGTTACCCACTTTAATGTATGCAAAAATTTCATAAAAACAGACTCAACTTGGATGCTCTTAAGCAATTATGAGAATTTGTGGTGTGAAGAAAACTGGGGACAAATGTACCAGAACACACTACCTTACAACCTGGGATGTAAGTCTTCGATTATAAGCAATTGGAAATTACAAAGAATGAAGTAGCTCTTAATATGTGAGAATAATAATTTATCATTAGATTTTTTTGTAGTTAAGCTTTCATACTCCATGTATATCACAAGAGAATTTCAAGAAAAGACATTATATCAAACAGAAATCAAAGAATGGCTTAGGTTGAAATATTCTATTTAGGATGTGAGAAACTGAGTATTTAAATAAAAATTACTGTATGAAACTATAGAAGCTTCATAGTAACAGGAATTTATTTCTGTGCTATTCCTTTTTGAGGTCTTGCAGACTTCAACCTGCTGACTCAAGAGGTTTCCCTTTCATGTCAAGCCTTTAAAGTGATGGGGTCATTGCACCTTGACATTAGGACCATAAAATGATGATTCATGCCAGAGCCCAGATTCTCTCGGAATCTCTTTCAAAAACACTCACACTTTCAGACGTTCTGGAGCACTGACAATGTTAAGGAAGGCTGTAGAGGACCAGTTGTTTCCTGGTTATTCCATCAGGTGTTGCCGTATGGTTGACTTTTCAAAGAGCGTGGGGTGTTTTACCTCCTCTTCCTCTGTTCTCCTCCCTTTTAAAAAAAGTTACTGAAAGTGCTTAATCTGCAGAGCAGATGCTATTACAGGAAATAAACTTAAATTGAAATAGATTTTTTTTTTTTTAGGTAAGCAGAGGATATACTCCACAGAGCTAAAATCTTGTATTAGATTTAAACATTTTATTGGGATGTTAGTGGCCACTGAGTAAATTATATTTTTCTTCTTTAACTGAATTCCACTGAAGATTCCCCAGACATGATTAAAATCCTAGCTCTTTTATTCCGGCAATTTTCATTCAAATTTTCTGAGGTTTTCTCTAATGTTCTGAATAACTCATTGCCAAACGTCTTAAGTAACTATGCCTCATCAATACAATAGGAAAATTAGTTGTTGAATTCAAGGTTACCCACGATTTTTTTTCGAATCTCAGAATCACCCACGATTTAAAAATTTCCCCAAGCTAAAAGGTTTCTCAAAGCAGGTTTCACTAATTTGGGAGAAAAATGAATGTGATTCTTACAGAGGTGTCCATTAGTAGTCTAATACCTATTATTTTTGGTTACTATTCAGTTTAAAGTATTTTGTCATTTTTGATAATGTTAATTTATAGAATGAAAGCATTTAAAAATTAACATGGAGAATGAAAACATGCCTTTCTTAATGGCAGGGTCATGCCACTGCTGGCTTTGTGTCCTTCACGATTTTTTATCTATTACACAGACTGCATATAGCAGAATTTCTTGTTATACAATTGTACTTGTTAAAGTCAGAATTTTGCTCTTATGCTACTTTTGGATTTCAGAAGAAACAATTTATTTGGTAAAATCTGCCTCCGATCCTATTTAGATAGAGGTGTGATACATTTTTCATTTTCATCTACAACTTAGGTATGTTCAAAGTTATTATATTTATCTCTAAAGCTACATTGCTCTATGTTAAAATGCTTTGCTGAAATAAATGCTGTTGGGGTGATGCGGAAGCCATGTTGCAGTGGTTAGAATACAGGGATCCTTTCTCAGGGCCCTGAGGACTATGGGTGTGCCCCACTTCCATTTTTGTTTTGGACTTTCCACAAAAAGTAACTGTTCATATACCTTGAATAGCCACAAAATTGTCTTATCTCCCCCCAACCCACCATCCCCAGGATATTATATACCACAATTTTCTGTGAATTCCTTCATTTTTTATTTAAATTAAAAAAAAACCTCCAATATTTATTTTATTTTATTTTTAATTAATTTTTACTGGAGTATAGTTGATTTACAATGTTGTGTTAGTTTCTGCTGTACAACAAAGTGAATCAGTTATACATATACATGTATCCACTCTTTTTAAAATTCTTTTCCCATATAGGTCATTACAGAGTATTGAGTAGAGTTCCCTGTGCTATACAGTAGGTCCTTATTAGTTATCCTTTTCACATATAGTAGTAGTGTGTATTTGTCAATCCAATCTCCCAATTTATTCCTCCCTACCTCCTTTCCCCCTTGGTAGCAAAAGTTTTACAAAGCAGCGAATTATAAAAATATATATTTTTTAGAGATATTTGAGAATGAGAAATTTATAGACACAGTTTCTTACGGACCAGTTGCTTTAATATTTGCACTAATGGGTGTGATTCTTTTATATGCATGCCTTTTTTTTTCTTTTTTGTATTGGCAGTTTATCCTTAGAATTTGTTTTCCAGTAATTTAGCTATTTTTATCCTATTGATAGTTTGTTTCAGCAAAAATAAAGCCCAACTTGTAATTATAGTTTTATTTTTCATATGTTAATTAACATAATATTGCAAAAAATCATCAAAAATGTTTAGTACTAATGTGTAGCTTAAGGTTAAAGACAGTTTTAAAATGTAGAACCTTGACAATTATAAGAGCCTTCAACTGAATAGAACAAGTAGGTTTGGGAGATAAGGGTTCATTATAGAAGGGGATTTATGAGGAGATAGTTTCTTAGATTGTTTTATTTTTCACCTCAACATTTCATAAAGAAATGACATATACCCATCACAGTTTTACTATTTAAATTGTTATTCAGAGTTTTACTTTATTGTTTTAGTTATGTTATGTTAATACCTACATTTTTTTCCTGATTTTATTTTAGTATGTACAATGTGAGCCCAAACTGAATTGAATTGAGAAATGCCTGAATTCTAGTTTGTCTACAGTCCTCTGAACAGGGCATCATATTTCTACTGAGCTATTTACCCTGTGTGTAAAGTTAATTTCAAACTATAAATACTATGGTATTCACTTTATGCTGCTCTGATACTTGTACTCTGATCAAATTTCAGTACCTCAGAAGGTGTCCCTTCAATGCAAATATTTTTCGTCTAATCTTTATAAAAACCCAGTGATACTGATTGAAGTGATAGAAATATGTTTATATAAACTGAGTGTCTCTATGCTTATTATGAAAACATAGAGAAGTGTTACCTAATTCTTCATCACTACAACATAATATGGCCTTGGCCACTCATTTCTAACTTCAGCATAAAATTAATTGAAGCTCATGTTATATAATTTGATTAAAAAAAAAGGTTTTGTCAGCCCCTAAACCTTTTGCAGCTGATACTAAGGCTTTGCATTAAAATACTCTTTCAGAATTAGTATTCATTTTACAATTTCCCTTGCATAAGTATTGGGTCCACTGCAGTAAGAATATGTCAGCAATATGTGATTATGTATTTTTTTATTGGTTATGCAAGAATAAAGGGATAGAATGAGCATTTTGAAATAATTATTTTCACACCAAAAGGAAAAAAATATCCTTTGTTGTAGATTGAAATTGCAAGATTTCTTAATGTGTCAGAAGGGGACTGTGGACAAACAGGAAAAATTCCAAGAGGCAGTGTAACTTGGTGTACTAGGCAGAGGAGTTGGAATTTGGAACTGGGAATTTTTTTCCTTTTCTCTCTCTTTCTGTTTAAGCTTCTTGTTGACCTGGTGTTTGCTTAGTTTGCATGTCTGCAGTCAGGCTTCCACACTAACATTGAGCTACTATAAAAGAGTGAATTCTTATCATAATATTACTTTTGATAGATAGAATTTGTTAGATACTATTAACCACTTCCAGAGGGAGAAAAGAAAGAAAAGAAACATTCTGGATCCCTCATAGGCAAAAACACCACTTTCAGGCACTTTATTATTCTAGGCTGGTAAAAAAGTCGTTCTCGGTAAAACATTGACTGAAAAGTTTCAGAAAACGTTGTAGCTAAAAATATGTAATGTGAAACATACTACTAGGGTTTTAATTTATGAGAGTCATAATAAACTTTATCTCCTGCTTGGGGTTCCTGAGATGATTTAGCAACTCAACAACTGATAAATGCTAATAGGGCTTATCAGCAGAACACAGAAAAATTTATCTTTTAGTTTGTTATCTGGTGGTGATTTATTCTCCTTTTTTAACATCTAGATAATGGTCCTAACAATCCTAGATATATTTTAAAATATATTAGCATGTCTAACAAGAATACTTAACAAAATTAATGTTAATTCTTGAATGATATATAGGGTTTTTTGTCATTAAAGTTAGTCACGCAAAAAATTATTGACTAATGAAGTTAGTCACGCAAGCACAATTTGGGACTGAAACGCAGAACACAATGAGTAGTTTCAATCTGAAGAATAAAGATTGTAAGGTGTAGGGGGATCAGTTTAGTCCATATATTGGGGAATATTGTCATCTACATTTTAGTGGCACTAATTTGGAACATTTTAAACATATTCCTCAAAGGTTTCATGTAAGCTATTTATTGTGAATTGCAGATATTGAAAAGGACTGCCTGTTTTCAATAATCCAGCTACCACAGAAGTAGCTCCTGGATTCTAGAATGGGAGGAGGGCTTCTCTTAAAAAAAAAAAGTCTCTCCTCCTCGCAAGAATTTGGCAAGAAAAGTTCTGGAAGTGCCGATCTCCAGCCGTGGTAGGCAAAGTGTGTGTTGCTAGTTTTTCTAGAGAGATACACTTCAGTTTAGGGCATGAGTTTCTTCTTTATTCATATCTTGTCTTGTGCTTGGGAGGAATTGAAAGATTTCAATCTCATTTTCAGTTTGTGTATGAAATGGAGATATTGAGCTTTGTAATTTCTGAGCACTTTCACAGTTTGTAGCTTTATTCGTTTTATCAGTTTTTAAGTTTTTACTAGTTTACAGTGTTATTATTAATTTCCATCTGGAGAGGAAATTTTTGGAACAGAGGCAACAATTCAGAGGGAATATCGAGGAACAATAGCGTTTCAGTTTTTTTCTTTATCTCTCAGAACACAGACAAGTCAAGAATCATCATCGTAATGATAAATGCGCAAGCGTTTTGTCTACAAAAATAAAAGACGTTGCTTCTTTGCAGTTTGCAGCCATGGTGTCCTGGGACACAGAAGAGCACTAGTTGAGTCTGAACTTGGAACGGAATTCTGGTCCTACTGTTAGATGTGTGACATCAGACAAGTTGTTTAGCGCAGCTAAGTCTCTGTTTCCACCTTTGTAAAAGGGAATCATACATTATAGGATTATTTTGAAAATGGAGAATAGGCGTAAAAGACTGTGTTTTGGCACATCTAAATGCATGGAAGTTAGCGGGCTTGTTCTCACTTTCTGTGTTGAGATCTTTGGATGGTTTTGATAAGCACTTATTGACGACAGAGGAAAATGCATTTCTAGTTTCTTGCTGGAATCTTTTTCTGCTGTTTGTATACCAGGGAAGGACTATTGGGTGACAAAGAAGAGACTAACAAAACAAACCTCATAAGCCCCTTAAAGATATGTTTAGCACACTAAAATAGGAGAATGGTTTTTAAAATCCAAGATGCTGGAACTCAAGCAGTATCACCATGTCGCATGTCACTTCCGGGAGGATGTTGAACAGTTTGGGCTCTTCATCCCTGGTGGGGCTTTCAAGCACATAATTAAGATAGCTACACACATTGTCTAACTGTACACATTATAGATTCCTCATGGTTTATTTCACCTAGTTACTCAAATTATATTTCTTTAAATGAAAAGCAGATGAGAGAACCCAAGCTTTAGAACCAGACAAATGTGGGTTTTATGCGTGTGTTTTTCTCTTTTGTGGGATGAAGCTGTTTCCTCATCATGTCTGATATTGTTATGGGGGGTTGAAATAAGAAAATAAGAGCCTTGATTAGTTTGTCATAAGTGACCCGAATATTCCCTTCTTCCCTGTATCCCAGCCTTTTACTGTGAACTAAACAGTGTGCTTGGAGAGGTGGAGGAAAATAAAATGGAAATTCTTGTCTTCAGAGAGCTTATATATTCGATAGCTTTATATTTATGCATAACTTTTGTCTTCTCAAAACACTTTACTAGCTGTTTGATCTTCACTGTAGCTCTGTACAGTTTATAGGATAAATGGAATTATTATTATACCCATTTCCAGGTGAGAAAACAAATTGAAGTTGTTCTAAGCAACTCTAAATTTGTGGAGGAACTTCTTTTAGAAAACACATCTTCTGCTTCCTGGGTCAGTTTTTTCACAGTGTCAGAGGGCAACGCAGCCAGTATATTAAAATGAGCAGGTGTTGTTTGAAATTACGGCTCCAACATTTACCAGTTGTAAGACTTTGTATATATCAGTTAAACTTTCTAATCCTGTTTCCTCCTCTGTAAAATGGGGGCTATTATAATACCTGCCTCATGAGGAAATTGTCAGATTCAAATGATAAGCATTGCTCCATATAATACAGTGACTGATGCTGCTAATTTCAGTGATTTCCTATCTCCCCGAGTGCATATTAATTATATACACTTAGCTCCATGCTTTTAGAGGCATGGAAGGGAAGTAGCTAAGGAGATCTAACATAGCTCTCTGTGTAATTTTTAAATTAGTAAGCTTCTTTAATACAACCATTTGAGCTAATACTGGAGACTAGGGTTTTATTGTTGTCATTTTTAGAATACTGGTGAATGTGCACATTTACCAAGAATTTTAATGTGTTCTTGATCCCAAAACAGATAAGCAGTAAGAACTAAAAATCATGCATGAGGTAAAAAATGCAGATTTGGGTTATCATTAACTGTGAATATGTAATACTGTTCAGTTATCCGTTCCACCATCAGTACATTTGAGCAAATAGAAATGATGGTGTTGTTGCCCATGACAAGGGTGACATTAGACACGGGACTGGCTCCTTATGGCTTCTTCCCTGTGGATCAGTCGTCTGCCTCTTACTGCATCCAAATCCATCACAGGATTCTCTTCTTTCTTTACCTTTCTAAAATTTTAGTAGATACCTGTTTAATGCCAATCTTTTAGGTAATGTCTCAGGTGACAAAGAACAAGATAAGGTTTCTGTATTGGAAATTATTCATGGGTGCAGAATTATTTTTATGACAAAAGTAGAAGTAGTTAATCCAGGTCAGCTACATGATTTTCGTATTATTTTAGAATGTATAGTGTACTCATTGTTTCCAGATCATTTATAAATATTATCGTATACCTTGGAACTAGATTTGGATCAAAGTATCTTAAGAGCAGAAATGGTAATTATAAAAATTATGAAGAAAATACAAAAGAAGTAGAAGCTGAAAACTCATTGCTTGTCTACTGACTTAGAATATATTGTTGAAAACTGGGGCAACTAAATGAGGAACTAGTGATATTAACAGTGATGTGAATTGCAGATCTTTTGAAACAATTTTAATTTTTGAATCAGATTTGGAGATGATAATTTATATTTTATTTTGCAAGATTTTCCTTTTTTTTTTCGCCTCTGCCAAAAGTTCTTCAATTCAGTTTGAAATATCATAGACTGCAGAAATTGCTGGGTAGTTTTATATAAATTAATTTGATGTTGAGTAAATTATTTAATTATTATAAATACTATTTTAGTTTGTTACTGAAGAAGCTGGTTGCAAGTCTTACAATACTGTAATACGGTGTATAAAATATTTAAAATGTTGATGCATATAGCTATTATGAGTAATCTAAGAGACACACCTGGCTAGTTCTCCTGTAATGTTAAAACAGATTTTATATGATCTAAATGATGATAATAGCAGTTTGAAAATTTCAGGTGGCAAAATCTTGATTATCTGAAAAAAGTGGAATCAGTTTTAACATGTAGAAGAAATATATAAAAGTATTAAAAATTTGTCAACAATAACATTTAGGTATTGTGGGTGATTTAAAACCTAAAACATGCAAAAATTAGAATTTAGATTCTTAAGGATTGTGTTTTGAGGTTTAAACATTATGAAGTAAGCAACTCAGTCACGTGGTAATTTTTAAACATTACAAAAGGGGATATAATAGATATTATCTATGTCTTTTCTCCCCTAATTCCGCTTCTCTCAGATAATCACCATCAATGGTTTCCAGAAATACTAGTGTCATAAATACACTGTTCTTTCCGTATCTTGATAATTTTCTATATTAACATAAACTGGAGACCTCTTTTATCTGCACAGTTTCCTCCTTTAGAGTTCCTGCATGGTATTCTGTTGTTATTTAGCCTGTCTTTTGTTGATGACTGTTTCCATCTTTTCCTGACTATATTAATAATGTGTGCCAGTGGGTTTGCAGAATAGATTTCTGTGAGTGGAATGACTGAGTCAAAGGATGTTTGCGTTTAAAATTTTGCTACATATTCAAAAAAGGTATGCGATTTACATTCCTACCTAGAGTGTAGGACTATGCCTGCTTTCACCTACTCTTAGGACTAGTGTACAATATTAAACTTGTTTAAGGTTTGCTCTTGCTATTTCACTGCTTAGATTGACAACGATACGTTTTGACTGAAGTTAAACGTTCCTCACCACATTATTTGCATTTCTGTGTATGTGTGTGCATGTGCTTGCACTCAGGGGTCTGTTCATAGCTTTGCCTAGTTTTCTCTTGGATTGTGGCTCTATTTATTATTTATCAATACAACATACATGAAAGTAACACCTACTTGTCATGAGTTGCCACTATCTTAGCCAGATTTTTTTTAATTGAAGTATAGCTGATGTACAATGTTGTGTTAAGTTCTGCTGTACAGAAAAGTGATTCAGTTATGCATATATACACATTCTTTTTCTGATTCTTTTCCATGTTGGTATATCACAGGGTATTGAATATAGTTCCCTGTGCTCTGCAGTAGGACCTGTTGTTTATCCTTTCTATAAATACTAGTTTACATCTGCTAATCCTACACTCCCACTCCATCCCTCCCCAACTGCCCCCTTGGCAACCCCAAGTCTGTTCTCTATGTCTGTAGTTCTTCTTTTAACCTGTTCATGATTTTTTAAAACCATGATTTCTGTTTATAATTCTTAAGAATGCATGTATTCTTAAATTTTCTTCAGTCAAATTTAGAAGTGGTTTATTTTATTGCTTCAGGAATTTTGTGCTTTGCTCAGAAAGACTTTCCCACTCAGTGTGGTTTAAAGAAAAAGAACTGCTCATCCTTTTACTTAATACACATCCTATTTTGGTTTCAAGATTTGAAACGTATCTTTCATCTGGATTTATTTGGGATAAATACTAAAATAGGTATACAGCCTTTTCTTTCATAAGGTTAGCCAAATTTCACAGCATATAAAAAATCCATTTTTTCCTCCTCAATTTAAAATGCCATCAGATATTCTTCTTGTGTAAATAGTTCCTCAGGGATTTAAAAAACAAACAGGAAACTTACACAGAAAATGAAATAAACAAGATTAAAATTCTGTTACAGGCAAAGGAGTCTAAGTACTCCAAGGTACTTATTTCCTGAGTAATGCTGTCCCTATAAATTGTGGTTCTGTGTCACTGTGGTCTCAGATCAATAAAGAGGATGTCAGACTCTGAAGGTTCACTGAGCCCAGAGGGATAAATAAAGGACTGTGTTATGTTTGTGGCTTGCATTACAGCACTACTGTCACTTAAATGGACTGCTGGTTTGCCTATTCTTAACCTATATCAAGGCTTAAGTAATGGGTTATGATTATGACTTGGGTTTCAAATGCCCCTTTGAAGATAACTTAGTGTAACAATCCGTATATGTTCACAAATAGAATATTAAAACCAGAGAATGCTGTTCATATGCAATAAAGGTAAAGGAATTCAGATGCTCGTGGTTTTATTAACTTATAGTTTCATCCTCAGTTTGTCTTAAAAACTAGTTATGTAGTCGCTCTAAAGCCAAATATCCAGCTATCTATGGTATAAATCTGATTTAAACTGAAATGCTAAATACAATACTAAATTGTTAATTTCATCAACGAATACTTTCAGTTTGCCTTATGGTGGATGGCATGCACTGTGTATTTTTGGCCAAACATCAGGGAATTTATAAATCTTTAACAACTACATTTTATGGAACTCTGAACTTAATGTGGCCCTGAAGTGCCTTTCCATGATCATTAAAATGGAAAGATTTTAACTTTCTAGATAACAATTTTACAAAATGTATTTCATTCAGTTTCTTTAAGACTCTAGTCATCTGTTTATATTTTAATATCTTTTGGAGAATATAAAAATGTTACCTGGATGAACACAAAACAATTACATAGGTAGAACTTCAGTATTAATTGTTTATGCTAATACTTTAAACAAATTAAATATTTTCCTTACATTGGCTTGGTCTCATTCCTTACTCTACTGCTAAAGGCAAAGGAAAGTCAGAAAAAGCCATCTTTCAGAACTAAAGATGATGATGTACCACTAAGGGTGTATGTAATGTAGTTCTGGTCCCACAGTGGAACAGGACAAAGGTGGACTAAACAGACAGATTTTTCTAAAGGACTCCATGGAACACAGACCCTGTTCTCTTTTAAGGGATGACTTCTGCTTTTCTTTTTTTTCTTTTTTTCTTTTTTTTTTGGCTGTACTTATACTTGTGTCTAAATGGATATTAATATATGTCATAATAGTTTTTTGCTTTCATTTAAAAACCTCAATGTTTGAATTAGCTTCCCATTTACTTTTTTTTTTTTTTTTTTTTTTTCTTTTTGCGGTATGCGGGCCTCTCACCGTTGTGGCCTCTCCTGTTGCGGAGCACAGGCTCCGGATGCGCAGGCCCAGCGGCCATGGCTCACGGGCCCAGCCACTCCGCGGCATATGGGATCCTCCCAGACCGGGGCACGAACCCGTATCCCCTGCATCGGCAGGCGGACTCTCAACCACTGCGCCACCAGGGAGGCCCCCCATTTACTTTTAATTGTCTTTGGCAAATTCAGGTTTCAAAGCACTCTGTAATCATATTTGTCCCTATTTCCATTCATTTTTATTTAGCTCTAAGTTTTCTCAAGGCATTGTACATCATAATGTTTCTCAGGTGAATCTAATTCAGGACACATTTATTTAAATCTTCCTCCAAAATTAACATAAAAACTTTCTAAAGTTCTGATTAGAAAAAATTTCCTAATTATAAAAGTACTTATTAGGTGGAAAACACAAAAGAAAATAAAAAAGAACATTAATTTTACTGAAAAAATAATCACTTTTTAATATTTACCAACGTTTTTTTTTTTTTTTTTTTTTTTTTTTTTGCGGTACGCGGGCCTCTCACTGTTGTGGCCTCTCCCGTTGCGGAGCACAAGCTCCGGATGCGCTGGCTCAGCGGCCATGGCTCACGGGCCCAGCCAGTCCGCAGCATGTGGGAACTTCCCAGACCGGGACACGAACCCATGTCCCCTGAATTGGCAGGCGGATTCTCAACAACTGCGCCACCAGGGAAGCCCAAGAAAAATCTCAAATAAAGAATTTTACCTTACACATAAAGGAACTAGAGAAAGAAGAACAAATAAAACCCAAAGTTAGTAGAGGGAAAGAAATCATAAAGATCAGAACAGAAATAAATGAAATAGAAACAAAGAAAACAGTAGCAAAGATCAATAAAACTAAAAGCTGGTTCTTTGAGAAAATAAACAAAATTGATAAACCATTAGCTGGACTCATCAAGAAAAAGAGGGAGAGGACTCAAATCAATAAATTTAGAAATGAAAGAGGAGAAGTTACAACAGACACTGCAGAAATACAAAGCATCCTAAGAGACTACTACAAGCAACTCTATGCCAATAAAATGGACAACCTGGAAGATATGGACACATTCTTAGAAAGGTATAACCTTCTAAGACTGAATCAGGAAGAAACAAAATATGAACAGACCAATCACAAGTAATGAAATTGAAACAGTGATTAAAAATCTTCCAACAAACAAAAGTCCACAACCAGATGGCTTCATAGGTGAATTCTATCAAACATTTAGAGAAAGGCTAACACCGGTCATTCTCAAACTCTGCCAAAAAGTTGAAGAGGATGGAACACTCACAAACTCATTCTATGATGGTATCAAATCATCACCCTGATACCAAAACCAGACAAAGACACTACAAAAGAAGAAAATTACAGACCAACATCACTGATGAATATAGATGCAAAAATCCTCAACAAAATGCTAGCAAACAGAATCCAACAACACATTAAAAGGATCATACACCATGATCAAGTGGGATTTATCCCAGGGATGCAAGGATTCATCAATATATGCAAATCAGTCAATGTGATACACCATATTAACAAACAGAAGAATAAAAAGCATATGATCATCTCAATAGATGCAGAAAAAGCTTTTGACAAAATTCAACACCGATTTATGACAAAAACTCTCCAGAAAGTGAGCATAGAGGGAACCTACCTCAACATAATAAAGGCCATATATGACAAACCCACAGCAAACGTCATTCTCAATGGTGAAAACTGAAAGCATTTCCTCTAAGATCAGGAACAAGACAAGGATGTCCCCTCTCACCACTGTTATTCAATATAGTTTTGGAAGTCCTAGCAATGGCAATCAGAGAAGAAAAAGAAGTAAAAGGAGTACAAATTGGAAAAGAAAAAGTAAAACTGTCACTGTTGCAGATGACATGATACTATACATAGAGAATCCTAAAGATGCCACCAGAAAACTACTAGAGCTAATCAATGAATTTGGTAAAGTTGCAGGACACCAAATTAATGCACAGAAATCTCTTGCATTCTTATACACTAATGATGAAAAATCTGAAAGAGAAATTAAGGAAACACTCCCATTTACCATTGTAACAAAAAGAATAAAATACCTAGGAATAAACCTACCTAGGGAGACAAAAGACCTATATGCAGAAAACTGTAAGACACTGAAGAAAGAAATTACAGATGATACAAACAGATGGAGAGATATACCATGTTCTTGGATTGGAAGAATCAATATTGTGAAAATGACTATACTACCGAAAGCACTCTACAGATTCAATGCTATCACTATCAAATTACCAGTGTTATTTTTTACAGAACTAGGACAAAAAATTTTACAATTTGTGTGGAGACACAAAAGACCTCGAATAGTCAAAGTAATTTTGAGAGAAAATAATGGAGCTGTAGGAATCAGAGTCCCTGACTTCAGACTATACTACAAAGCTACAGTCATCAAGACAATATGGTACTGGCACAAAAACAGAAATATAGATCAATGGAACAGGATAGAAAGCCCAGAGATAAACCCTTGCACCTATGGTCAACTAATCTCTGACAAAGGAGGCAAGGGTATACAGTGGAGAAAAGACAGTCTCTTCAATAAGTGGTGTTAGGAAAACTGGACAGCTACATACATGTAAATGAAATTAGAACACTCCCTAACACCATACACAAAAATAAACTCAAAATGGATTAAAGACCTAAATGTAAGACTGAACACTATAAAACTCTTAGAGTAAAACATAGGAAGAACACTCTTTGACATAAATCACAGCAAGATCTTTTTTGATCCACCTCCTAGAGAAATGGAAATAAAAACAGAAATAAACTAATGGGACCTAATGAAACTTAAAATCTTTTGCAAAGCAAAGGAAACTACAAACAAGATGAAACGACAATCCTCAGAATGATATTTGCAAACGAATCAATGGACAAAGGATTAATCTCCAAAATATATAAACAGCTCATGCAGCTCAATATTAAAAAAAAAAGACCCAATCCAAAAATGAGCAGAAGACCTAAACAGACATTTCTCCAAAGAAGACATACAGATTGCCAAGAAGCACATGAAAAGCTGCTCAGCATCACTAATTATTAGAGAAATGCAAATCAAAACTACAGTGAGGTACCACCTCACACCAGTTAGAATGGGCATCATCAGAAAATCTACAAACAACAAATGCTGGAGAGGGTGTGGAGAAAAGGGAATCATTCCACACTGTCGGTGGGAATGTAAATTGATACAGCCACTATGGAGAACAGTATGGAGGTTCCTTAAAAATCTAAAATTAGAGCTACCATACGACACAGCATTCCCACTACTGGGCATATACCCTGAGAACACCATAATTCAAAAAGAGTCATGTACCACAATGTTCATTGCAACACTATTTACAATTGCCAGGACATGGAAGCAACCTAAATGCCCATCAACAGATGACTGGATAAAGAAGATGTGGCACATATATACAATGGAATATTACTTAGCCATAAAAAGGAACAAAATTTGGTCATTTGTAGAGATGTGGATGCATCTAGAGACTGTCATACAGAGTAAAGCAAGTCAGAAAGAGGAAAACAAATATCATATATTAACGCATATATGTGGAACCTAGAAAAATGGTACAGATGAACCGGTTTTCAGGGCAGCAATAGAGACACAGATATAGAGAACAAATGTGTAGACACCAAGGGGGGAAAGTGGCGGGCGGGTGGTGGTGGTGGGATGAACTGGGAGATTGGGATTGATATGTATACACTGATGTGTATAAAAGATATAACTAATAAGAACCTGCTGTATAAAAAAATAAATAAAAAGAAATTTAAAAATTAAAAAAAGAAAAAGAAACTGTCCTGGGTTTAACCACGTGCACCCTGAAGATGGTCCCAGCCCCGCATCGTTCTTGCAAGGTTGCGTCCTTGAAGGGCTTCTGGGCTGGAAGCACAGTGGGAGGTACAGGCCAAGGACGGGGGTGGGCATAAGGTGCGGCTCCTTCTATGGGTCCAGCTAGAGGCTCAACAGGTGGCTGGTGTCTCTTGATGATCTTCTCCAGCAAGGGAACAGGAAGGGCCTGAACGAGAAAAGACGAGATGTGTGAGCTCTCTCAGGAGGCAAGCAGAGAGCTGGCCAAGCAGCTGGGATTCAGCGGGAGGGAAAGCCTTAAGCCCTGGTTTAACTTATGCATACTCGAGATTCACAGGTACCTTAGGCTGGAAGGTAAACCAAAAGGCAACGCCAAGATCTTATCCCCCTAACACAGCTTCATCAAAGCAAATGTCCACCGAAATATTCACTGGGAAGGAGCAAATACTATTTCCACATGCACAGAACCACTTTAGGATGACAGAATAGCTTCATTTGATTGCATCTGGATTTGTCTGTTTTTTGGGGATGGTCACATGTTCAGTATGAATAGAGATGTCCCGAGACAAGTCTTAGGCTGGGTTCTTAGCTCACAGGGCCTTGTGGTCTGTGGGTTGTGTATTGTCTGTATAAATAAGGTGACTGACGCGGTCATGAAGTTATAAATCAGGACCTTCAAACTTTGTCCCTGACTTGGTGCAGAAACTCTTTTCTGAGCGATGCATCTGCTGTCTTTGACTTACGCAGTCTTTGTTGTGAGACCCAGGGGATCACAGGCTGACAGGCGTGGCCTTGGGCCACCACGTTTCTCTCCAGCTCCAAGGCTGAGGAAGGGTCAGTTCCTGGCTGTGAGGATGAAAATTCTCCCTGGAGACAGGTCATCGGCTGCGTGAATCCCCTCCACCTTGAAAGCCAGGGTGGAGAGAAACATGCAATTTAATTTGCTCATCTTTTAAAACTTTTAAAAAATGTATTGGGCTTCCCTGGTGGCGCAGTGGTTGAGAGTCCGCCTGCCGATGCAGGGGACACGGGTTCGTGCCCCGATCCCGGAAGATCCCACATGCCGCGGAGCGGCTGGGCCCGCGAGCCATGGCCGCGGAGCCTGTGTGTCCGGAGCCTGTGCTCCGCAACGGGAGAGGCCACAGCAGTGAGAGGCCTGCGTACAGCAAAAAAAAAAAAAAAAAAAAAAAAAAAAAAAAAAGTATTATTTTAATTCAATTTGCTCATCTTTTGATCTGTGCTCATTGCCATGGCAGGAATATCATCTTCTTTGGTAGGAAAAAAAAAAAAGCTACTTAAAAACTCATAATATCAGGATTGTCAGTTTTCTAAAAGTTTATGTTATGCCCGATTCATTTCTCTCATGGACAAAAGCAGGTGTCTACACAGAAAATGGGGGTAGTTTACCACGGAGATGGTAGCAGGCATGTAGAGTGAGTACACAGATCCTTTAGGGAAGGTGTGCCCCACACGGTTATCCCCAAACTCAGCTATTGCTTTTATTTCCAGGTAATAATTACGGTGGCATCATATACTCAGGGTTTGTTTATGCTGCCAGGTTTAATCTGTGTCCAAGGAGTGAGCTCTGCTTTCCATGTGAAAAAACCCACTCTGCTCTCTCTTTCTCCTTAGGTGAGTGATAACAGACTTAGAGTCCCATGTCATTCAAAGAAGTAGCATCCCACCCAAGACCCTAAGGCCTCTTGATTCGTATCCTATGTATCTCATTAGGATTTTTACATATTCTGAATGGGTTAGGGACAGGGTGTCCTTGGGGGAACTGTTAAAACCAAACGACTTTGTAAAATGGAGCGATTAGGAAGCTTCTTTGCATTATTAGAAATATGATAAGAGAAATGAAATCCAGCTGTAAAATATCAGGACCTCGGAACCCCAGGATGGATGTCACGCTACATAGCAAAGGCAGTTACTTGTCAGTTTTCAGGGATGCTTTCTAGGGAGAGAGATTTCAAGACCTCTCTTGATAGTCTGTTTCATCGCCCAGTAACTCTTGTTGGGAAGTTCTGCCTTCTGTCTAGTTCAATTTTGTCCTGCTGTAATTTACACATCCTTTCTTTTAATCAGCCCTCTCAGGAAGAGACAGAAAGGTCTCTGCTTCCTGATCAGGATATGACTTCCTCTGCCCCAGGGCAGCACATAAACCAGCCTTGTTTTCTGTGTAAGGAACTCAGCCCTTCTCACAGTGCACGAGTTTGTTCTCTGGTTTATTTTTCTTACCATATATGACTGAATTCCAAATTGTTTTACTAAAAAAAAAAAAAAGAGAGCGAGAATTGAGGCCTACTAGGTGAAATGATAATAATTTCTAGCTAATTTTGATGATGGTAGAGGCATATATTTGAGACAATTTATGCCATTTTATATTGAATACGTTCCAACATTACACTGAGTTTTGAAAAATGTCATCGTGTGGATGAATGTACATTCAGTAGGTCTCTGATGCTCCCTGATCTTTCTTGTTTGTTTTTACTTCTTTTTTCTTCCCTCATTATTCTTGTGTTTGGTTAGGAATCCTAACTCTGCCACTTGTTAGCCATATGATCTCTCTTGGCCTCAGTAACTTTGCCTGTGAAATTTGACTAAGGTGATTTTGTCTCTATAAAAATAACATGGTAGGTGTATAGAAAGTGCTCAAAAAATGCAAGTTTTCTTCCTGAGTACAGTTCACTTTTTACATGTAATATATGAAATTAATACATGTATTCATAATGAAATATGATTGTTCATCTTTACCCAATTTTTAGTAAAGAATTTTTATGATGTAATCAGGTTACCTCTCTTTCAGTTTCATACTTTAGTGGTAATATCACTGTCTTCAAACGTATAAACCATAGAATGGAAATCAGCGTCATGGAAGTTGGTTTGCTTTTGACAAATTTACTTTGGAGTCTACTCAGGATTTGTTCCACTAAGTGGCTGTGAGCTGCATATCTTGCTAGGTCCTCTATAATATCAAATATTGAAGTGAAGATGAAGTTGTCTACAGTTAATAGGCTCTCTTTTTGTAGTTTTGTGGGGATTTTCACTTCTGGGCTTTGCACCGGTTTTTCTCCTTAGGAAGATTGAGTGGTTATCATTCTTAATCTTCACTGTTTCCTTAAGTGTTTCAGGAAAACATGTTCTCAGACTCTAATATAAAACTCTATGAAGTTTAAATTTTCAGTTTTCATTTTCTCTCTACTTTCTCTTTGGATTTCTGTATTCTTATTTAAAAGCTAGTGGTAAAAATTGAAAACTACCCCTTTTTCTAATTATAGTTTTCATTTGTATTAATTATGATTTAAGTCATTTTCTTTTCTTGGCTACTCCTTTTATTTTGTCTCACCCAGATAAAGATGAAAATCTGTAACACTTGGGACTTATCAGGTAAGCTTCGGTCATACGGCTGGATGCCCTGTGCTCTTCCGTCATCAGCACGCACTTTCCAGGTGTATGTCCGGTGCCTCTGTGCCAGGTCCTCTGAAGGGAGAAACCTAGAGTCATCTCCTGCCAGCACATAAGACAAAAAGACAAACACACTGAAGATTTGTAAATGGGATACCGTGTGTCCCTACATGCCTGTCATGAGTGGGTCTAGAAGATGCAGAGATCCTTGTGAGGGGCAAAACTGGGGAACAGCCTTGTATTTTGTGTAAATGCGGGGCTGGGAGGAAAGAAGCCACTGGTGCAAGCTTGGCCGCTGGCTTCAGGGCGATTTGGGGAGAGCAGGCACCCGCCCTGCCGTGAACCCCGGGGAGAAGGCTGAGATCAGAGCTCCCCAACCAAAATGGAGCCCAAGTCCAGCTCTGACTTTAAGGGAATTTCAGCTTTTCAGCCAAGATGACGATGCATGCAGGTGGGTGCAAGGAGGTGGGTTTCGGAGAGTAGAGTTGGTGAAGCAGGCACAGACAAAGTGGAGTCACCATGCTGACAGCATCTGCTGTTATTGGGAGGAAGCTGTTAGGGTTTGACTCTGGTTTACGGGACAGAGATGCCCCATCTTTGTTTCTATCGTTCTTGCTGGGAAAGCGTCGCATATCAGCTCTGCCTAGTGTATGGCTTCCTATATTCACATCTCTGGGGAATAAATACTCTGCTCTAGTCCGTATTGTCTCTTTTCCCTTTCTTCTGAAAATGGTTTCAGTACTTCTTATGCACCAGGCACTGTGCTAAGGGTTAGGAAACTGCCACCAAGGGCTCTGCAATCTCGGGAGGGGCTTTATGAACCTCCAAAGCCATTTCCAAATGTGCACTTGCTGTGCCAGCTCTCCTCCGACTGTTCAAGAGTGTCATGTAACCTAAATATAGACAATTGTTATTTGTCAATCATACTTCAATAACACACACAGATATATATATGAGCTTGGATACTTCCTCAACACAAAAGCCAAGTTCTCATCCACTTTGCACCCTGGACCATTGTAATTTTCACCGCCCCCCGTGTCTTTAGAACTTCCGAGCTATTTTAGTCACAGTGTGTAATTATAGACTTGTCAGAGCTAGAATAGATTTACTATCACATATTTAGCAATTTTTAACATAAGGAGAAACTCATCCCAGATAAATGAAGCGATTTAGTTAAGGGTAGCACAGCTATTTACAGAAACAGCCAGGATTTGTGTAGAACTTCTGACTCTGAAATTGGTCAGGTGCCTGGCAAAGTGCCTGGTTATAGAAGATGCTCAGTGAATGATGCCTTTATTCACTAGATGTCAATTTGTCCCTGACTAGATTGCAATTTCTTTAAGAATGGAAGGCGCTTTACACTTGCATTGCATATTCTAGAGCCCCAATGCAGAGCTGAGGCAATTGTAGATGGTAAGCATATATTTACTGAATAACTGTAAATGCAGACTTCTTTCTCATTATCTTAATATGCAGGGAGTAGAAATCTTGAAAGAGAATCACCATGTTAGTGTTAAGATCTACTGTCATTGTGTCTTTAGTGTAAAGGAGAATATTTATGTTTCCTGAGCCTTGCAACCAAGCAGTGGTCATGGGCTGTGCCATTACTCTAGTAAAGATGATTATTGATTGTTTATATTGCAGAGAACTGGCTGTTGGGATCTGCAGATATTTTCAAATTTACCATTTATGAAGACACTCCTTAAATTGGAATTAGTGATTATGCATTACCGGGACTGCCAAGAACCATTGCATCCCACAAATCAAAGGAAAATGTCTCCCTTTTTGTTGAGAGATATTTACAGCTCCAAGCTTTAAGTTCAAGGCACAAGTTTAAGTGCTTCAATACTGCATCCCTTGAGCAAAGACATTGTCCCATGGAAAGTAAAATTAGAAGCATGAAACCATATGCAATTAATGTTTCACTTGCTGAAGATGCTTATTGAATTGATATACGTCTGAATTTAAAGCAAATTTAAGCAAATACTTTAGGAGATGAGGGGCTTAGGAAAGAGACTGTCAGGTTGTGCTCTGTGCTGTCACTGAGACTCAGGGAGGTTAATTACTGTATCCTGGGGTGATAGCTGAGCAGGGTCAGTTTTCATAATTGAAGAAATGGGATTATCATGGTAGGTCTTTCTTTCTTGCCTGGGAGATGCACGTATTAAATAAACATCTAGAGACCCTTCCTTCTTATTGATTCTACAGTAGGACCAGATCCAGTTTTGAAGATTTCAGTGAGCCCAGTTCCTTCGAATGATTACAAGACACAGATCTATAGAAATCTATAGAGAAGGCAATGATGAGAGATAGAATATAAACACACCTGAGCACCTCCACTCTCAAGTTAAAACCCACCGTTAAATCAAGAACTCCATCTTGCTCCCCAGCAAAAATAACAAATAATGAAAAGGATATGAAGTCATGATGTATAATAAGAGTACCTTCCCCCATCCTTTTACAAAAACCATAATCTTCTTAAGTTATTCCCAAAGTGAAACTCCTTATTGCCTCACGTACTTTGTGATCCTGGGGACATCTTAGGACATCAGAAAAGGCAAGAGAAAGTGATAAGAGAGAGGGCTTCTGGCCATCCTGCTGTGTTTGCTTTTCTTCTTCCTCCTCCTCTCCTTCTCCTTTTTCGTTTCCTTCTCCTCCATGTTTCTGTCCCACCTTCTAAGTTTTCTTTCTTTCATCTCTTTTCAGGGGGTGAGGAGTGGGAGAAATATAACCTTGGAAATAGAAAACGGAAACCTAATTTCCTCAGTACCCTGGGCTTGATGCTTTATGGCATCTACCAAAGACCTTATTTATCTTCCAGTTTTATACTAATCATGTCATTTTAAAGGAAGCAATGCCATAGAAACCAGGAGGGAGAGTGGAACTCATGTCATTGTTACAGAAGATCTGAAGGATCTTGGAAAAGAGACATGCCATGAGAATGTCTTCAAAAGTACTTAAAACCTTTAAAAATACTTTCTGACAAGGTAGATTCCTATAAGAGAAACAATATCACACTAGTATCCTGGGAGGGGCAGGACAAAACCAACAGGGATTTCTAGCTTGTACTTTTTTTTTTTTTTTTTAGAAAATTCCTTTCAGTCCATTCATTCACTCATTTGCTCATTTACAGAATAAAGCTTTTGCCTTGGATTCTGTTCAGTTAAAAACTTCATTTTAGGAGCCACTTTATTCCTCTAGTACTTTTTCTCTTTAACTTTACTTCTTTTTTCTTGGTACTGACAACCCCCTGATGCCCACCAACAATGCTGACATTATGAATGGGTTACAAAGCCAATGAAGATGCTTATCTTTCTAATAAAGAAGAACAAACAGAGATGAAATGTGCTTCCAATAGCACTGCTAACTACAGACACTTTCACAATAAAGTGTCCCTTTTCTAGGATTAGCTTTTGCTTCGTGTCACTGTGGGTACGGAAATTCAGGGGGAAATTGATATCCATTCACTCATTCATTTTAAGATCAGTGTAATCAGTAGTCCGTATTAGGCCAGAAGCCTTATATACTAGTCCAGTGATTCTCCAAGTGTCCTCTGAAGATCCTGGGGATTCTTGAGACCGTATAAGAGGGTCCTTGTAGTCAGAATTATTTTATAATAATGTCAGGACATTGTCTTCTGCTTTGTTAGCTTTGAACTGATGGTACAAAAGCATCCATTACCATGCACCAGGACTGCGGTCCCAGACCCTACTGAGAAGTCACGTATTCATCAGTGTCACATACTCACAAAATAAAGGTTTTTTGTGCAACAATGTCTCTCATAAAGCAGTAACAGTTGTTGATCTTATTGAATCCGAATCCTTAAGTAGACATCTTTTTGTATTCTGTGAAACAAAATGAAAAGTATGTATGAAACAATTAGTTATTTGTTTACTTACTTCATAGGCCGCCTCTTTGCTTGAAGGAGGAATTGACATCCTAGGGTTATTTAGATTTGATTATTTCACCAACATTTTTGGAGAAAGAACAAAGTGGGTCTGTCACGTTAAGGCAAACAACTGACAATTTGGGGTGCCAATGGCAGTATTCAAGCTTTAAGTTAAACATAGGATTTTAGAAAACGTGAATCTGTCACTGTGAGTTTGTCTCCTTCTCAATAATTAAAGGCTTCTCTGAAAAGATGAGATGCAGTATTGAGGAAGGCAACATTCTGATGTTGTATACGGAGATGTAGCAACATCTGGAAGAACTACTTAACTTAGTGAGCACATATTTTCCAAATGACCGATGCATAATATTGCAGAATTATGCATGAGTAAAAGATATACTCAAAGCCCAAGATATATTGATATTAGTAGCTTTTGATGGAAGAGAATATTAAAAATTTCATTTATATGGTTTCAGATTCCCCATAACAGCTATCCTTTAAGAAACTACCTCTCCCCAACTTTTAGTGTGGTTTCAAATAATAGTATCCACAATTATGTGAAAAGGCTGTCAAAATACTTGCCACTTTTAAAACTACATGTGTATGTGAAGACAGATTTTCTTTTTTTTTCTAGATTTTTTTTTTTGATGTGGACCAGTTTTAAAGTCTTTATTGAATTTGTTACAGTATTGCTTCTGTTTTATGTTTTGTTTTTTTGGCCGTGAGGCCTGTGGGATCTTAGCTCCTCAATCAGGGCTTGAACCCTCACCCACTGCATTGGAAGATGAAGTCTTAACCACTGGTCTTCCAGGGAAGTCCCTAGATTTTCTTAATATATGTCCACCAAAGTAAAATACGAGAACCAGCTGTCTTTTTTTTGGGGGGAGGGGGTGTTTCTCGGCTTTTATTTTATTATTATTATTTTTTTATGTCCAGCTGCTTCTTTTTTTTTTTTAGAGTATAATTGCTTTACAAAATTGTGTTAGTTTCTGCTGTACAATGAAGTGAATCAGCTCTATGTATACATACATCCCCATATCCCCTCCTCTTGGACCTCCCTCCCACCTCCAGCCCACCATCTAGGTCACCACAGAGCACCGAGCTGAGCTCCCTGTGCTATGCTGCAGGTTCCCACTAGCTATCTATTTTACACATGGTAGTGTATTTATGTCAATCCTAATCTCCCAATTCATCCCCCCTCCCCTTCCTGCCCCCGTGTCCACGCGTCTTTTCTCTACCTCTACATCACTATTCCTGCCCTGGAACTAGGTTCATCTGTACCATTTTTCTGGATTCCACATACATGTGTTAATATACGATATTTGTTTTTCTCTTGGAGGTTCCTTAAGAAACTAAAATAGAATTACCATATGACCCAGCAATCCCACTACTGGGCATATACTCTGAGAAAACCATAATTTGAAAACAAACATGCACCCCAATGTATATAGCAGCACTATTTACAATAGCCAGGACATGGAAGCAACCTAAATGCCCATTGACAGATGAATGGATAAAGAAGATATGGTACATATATACAATGGAATATTACTCAGCCATACAAAGGAATGAAATTGGGACATTTGTAGAGACGTGGATGGACCTAGAGTCTGTCATACAGAGTGTCTTTTTTTTTTTTAAACATTAAAGAGAGTTTCACAAATGGAAAGCAGTGCTACTCTTCTAATTCTTTTGGACAATGTAGTTATTTTTCACAAACTATGTTGTTAATATTAGTTTGTGATGGGCTTATTGTTTTAAATTAATTGATAAGTAAATACTTCAAACATCTCTGATTTAATTTAAAATACAGTAAATAGGGACAAGTATAACTCATGTAAAGAAAGGTTTTTCAGGTCCTTGATCATTTTTAAGAGTGTAATACAGTGATGAGCCCCAAATATTTGATAACTGCGGTCTTGGTCTATGGAGATTTTCTGCCTCTGGAACTTCAAAGCTTGAATTGAAAATGACATAGAAACCAGAACTTACAAATTGGGAACTTCAAACATTTTGTTTGATCAATCGCTTTCAGAAAAGCTTATTGACATTACTATATTTGGGGAAAATTGCTTCTCTTTAGGGCTCAAAATATTCAGTGAGGCTCAGTTCTTCCTCTTTCTGACCCTGCAAAATTAACCCAGGCAGAGAATTTCATTGACATTTTTAAGCCAGTGCCGAGTTGAGCTCAAAGTCTATTATCCTCCTGCTTTTTTCTCACTGCCTCTGGTAGGAATCCTGCTTTCCCCCCACTTTTAGCAGAAAGCAAAATGTATCTTATGTGGATAATGGGAAAAGCAAAGCAAACATTAGAGAAAAATTATTTTTATCTATTCTTGTAATAGATTTGTCAAATACAAGTAAAAATAAATCGATTTATCCAAAGAGCAGTCTTTTCAGAAATATTTGAAAGTGAAAGTGCACACACATATACTTTTGTTTTTTTACACTGGTGGTCATGGGGTTGGACTAAAAATGAGAGGAAATAATGCTTTATTTTTCTGTCCAGAAACTCAAAATACATAAGTGTGATTATACTCTAAGGAAAAAGGATGTGGCTCAGTTAGTGAAGGGAAAAGTTACATTAGTCTATTAATGACTTGGGGACAATTAGATAATTGTTCAGAAAGATAACCTAAGCTCCCCACTTCTTATGTGTACTGTAAAAACATTTAGGAGAATCCATTTATTTTATAGGTATGGAGGTGGTCTGTCTTAGCATGTATCCAAAGAACATGAGCCACAAAGGGAAACAATAGATTTGACAGCAGAAGACTCAAAAATCTTATGTTACTCATTTGAAAAGTGAAAAAAAAATCTGGAAAATGTTTTTAATATATGCAATTAACAAATGATCAATATCCATAGTGTATAATCTTTGTAAAGTGCTCCTACAAATTAATAAGAAAAAGGCAAGCTTTGTTAAAAGTCAGGAAATACAATAAGAGGAAGAGATATGTATATCCAGAAAACAAATGAATAATTTGCCAAATTGACAACGTTATAAAGATTGGAGCCATGCAGAGTTGAGGCATGTGAAACAGGCTCTCATGCCCAGTTGGAAGGATATCAAAGTGTCCAAATGTGACATCTAAACTAGCAATTCCACATCTAGTAATTTATTCTTGGGATATTCACATACATGCTCAAAGATGTAAGTAAAGGATGTTCATTGTTTTCAATGGTAAAAATAGTGGTTACCAATAACAAATTATTGAAGTAAATGATAGCAACTCAACTTGACAGGTTTCTGTGCAGTTGTGAAAGTATTTGTCATTTTATACACAATGAGATAAAAGTATTTTATCATATGCTACATATAAAAATGCTGTGATTCCTTTTATAAAAATATACTGTGTGTGTGTGTGTGTGTGTAATACACGTGTATATGCATTGATCAAATGTCTTTGGAAGGTATACACCGAGAATATCTTCTTATAGTGAGAGCTGCATTGCATCAGTAATGCAGTTATGAGAGATTTTCATTTTCTTTTACCATTTAACTTATCTCTTCTTTTCTTTCCTTTAAAAAAATTTTTTTTTACAATGAACATGTATTAGTGGTAAATATAATTAGATTGAAGTCTTTTCCTCACCAAACACAATACTTGAATATGGTAGGCTCATTAAATATTAAAATTTTTTAGTGAAATTCAAAGAACATAATCAGTTCACAAAATGGACGCAAGTTAAATCACTGATTTGAGATATAAATTAATTCTTAAATCATGGCCACGCTGGACCTTTGGAGGCTTAGGGAGTAAACTTTCTGTGAACCCCTCTCTCCTTTTAAGTAATTAACTTCTTGAAACTGAAGAGCTGTCCACCACAATCTAGCTGACACTTCCAAACTCTCCCTGTAATACAATGGCGGATGAGTTTATATCTGAAACTAGGAGAAATCACAACTTTTCTTTTATCATGTCTTGATATCTAGAAAGTAGAATGAACTCTGAGATGCATAGAAAGGAAACTGATTGTTCAATCAGGAGAGCCGATTTTGAAGATGCTCTATAAGTTTCTTGATTTCTCTGATTCTTAGAATCATCAGTTATAAAATTGGATGTTTAAATCTATAGGTCATTGTGAGTATTAAGTGAGATATTTCTGTGCAAATATTATTTTTATAGTAGAGTTTTTAAAAACCTTATTATTCTAGTTTTAGTAAAACCATTGAAAAACTAACCCAAGTTGAAAGAAATCATCTATATCATGAAACAAATCATATCCCTGAATAGAATGGCTGTATATAGGAAACATTTGCCCCTCTGTTACCTTGAGATGTAGTTTTACTCTATTGGAAGAAAATTGTGAAAGAACTCAAGGGAAACAAAAGAAGAAATTGTCAGATAAAGGTTGGTGTCAAGTAAATGTCAGATAAAAACTAGAGCAGGACACCAAAACAAAAGTCACACTGTGGTTTAGTTCCATATGTGGAATTGTGATAGTGCCTATGAAGAATGCAAAACTTAAAAAAAGAAAATACATGAATGAGATGGCATGTTCATCGTCTAATTGAATCTTACAATGTATTGAATATTAACACCCTGTGATATAGTATGTAATAAAATATTAAGATTTTGACTATTAATATAGGGTGATGAATTTGAAAAATACAGGTCTTGGATTAAGACAGTATGTGAATTACTAAATAATTATAAGCTGGCAGGAGCTACAACTTCAGAGAAGGGAACTGCGGGATAATCTGGAATCTAGACAGTGAGGGGTAGGAAACTGAGCTGGGTCGGGGACAGTAGTTAGGATTTAGTTCAGATGCAGATGTTGGAGGGCCTGGAATCGATTGCAGAAATAACAGAGAAATTATCAGCAACTCTCCCATTCAGTTAGGAAGCATTTCCTGTTATTTCTGATGAATTTGGAAAAAGGGTTTAATATAATGTCCCTGATAATGATTGTTACCTTCTAAATTTTTAAACATTGTGCCTTACAAATAAATGAATGAATAAAAGTGATAAACTATTAGCCAGGCAGGTGACTAGCATTTAAAGACACACATTTTTTCTTTCTATGTATTCTTTTCTTTAAAAATTGTATTAAAGTATAGTTGATTTATAATGTTGTGTTAATTTCTTCTGTACAGCAAAGTGACTCAGTTATACATATATATATATATATATATTTTTTTTTCCATATGCTATGGCATCTTGCTAACTGAACCTCAATATGACTGAATCTTGAAAAGCTCTCAGGGTCCCAGTGGTTCTGAAGCAGAAAGAAATGGAAAGAAATGTTAGAAGATGAAGTGAAGGGGAAGGGAAAAAGCCTTTTAACTGCCTTCATTATGACTGACAAATTTTAGGGCATCAGATTATGGCCTAGGTCCCTGGAATTGGGGAGCTTTCCACCATCTTAGTGAAGCCCCCCTGGACAAGTACGCTTTGCATGTGATGAACTGGCTTGGTCCAGAAAACCAATGGCTCCATCATTCTATAGGTAGATTACTTCACAGGCCATTTGGTGTTCCAAGGTAATACGAATCTTACGTTCTGTTCATCCTATATCCTGGAGCAGGAACAAAACAAAGTAATTTCAAAGAAGAATGTCATATAATGATTCTGTTTTTCTGTGTGCTTTTTATTTCCATTTTACATGATCTTCCTTGTCCATTTTGTTTACTACTAAGTCTTCCCTTGCCGTTGTATTTGGGAGAGTACCAAATATAGATGAGTAGCTCTAACTCCAGTTACTTCACAGTTGTGCTTCCAAGGGTCCCTTAAACTTGATTAGAACTTAACAGATTCCAAAAGGAATCCTTATAACCTATTGGTTGCAACCACTAAAACTGTACTTTCTTTCCTGTTACTTAACTTAAGATTGTCTTTGATTACAATTATTATTTATGTCCTCTTCTAGCTAATCTCTGACTAATTTAAATACTTGCACAATTTCATCAGTTCTGTCTCCAAATTGGACAATTTCTCCTCATTCCTGCTCTTCCTTTTATGGTCACAAGCTTATGTCAGACTCTTATGAGAAAAGAGTTCATTGTTTTTGTGTCTGGTCTTTCTTCCTTATGTCTGTTCTACACACTTGACTTATCTTTCTAATGTGCATAGTTGGTCACATCCTAGTCCTTTAGAAAATGGTCTGTGGCTTCCCACTGGAGAGAAATGAGCCTTCTCAGTCCAGATTTCCTAGGGCTTCACCTTCTGGTCTCACCCCTTCACTCCAGAGATCTCTCCTGGACATCCTGTCCTTTGGTCCTATCAGACTACCTACCATTTTTGAATTCATACTGGTAATTACAATATAGATTTGGCTTTGTGTAGTAGAGACCCCCCAACTGTGACTTAGCCCATATAACGGCCCGGATGTAGCTGGTGGAGGGCTGCTATGATGCATCTAACTCCTGAGTCATCTAGGGACCCAGACTCTACAATCTGAAGTCTTTGCCTCTTTCTGCATCACCAAGTGTGACTCAGCACCAGGTCCCCATTTCCAGCAGCAAGAAGGAGAAGGTGAGGAAGATGGGCATGTCTGCACTGAAAACACATCCTGGAATGTGCATGTGTCATTTCCCCTCACTTGTCATTGGCCAGACTTAGTGACACTTAGTCACCTGGCCATACTCATTGCATAGAAGACAATATTTTGGCTCAATCTTGGAGGTCAATAGAAGAATCAGTACAAACTTATATGAGTCGAGGTTCCATTGGAAGGCCTCATTTGGGAGGCTTTGTGAGCATCTTATCTAGGTCTTCATATGGAAGCTTGGAGAAAATACCAACTCTGCATTGTAAGTCGTAAAGCTCTGACGTATCATGTCTTGCCTTCTTTCTGCATCTTTGGTCCTTCTCAAATAACCGTACCTTCTGCTGCGGGATGGACTCTAACTTCAGGTCCAGGTCTGTACCAGTTTCTGTGCCAATCACAGCAAAGGGGCATTGAGAAGAAGGTCAGTACTTTCTTCTAAGCCTGTTGAGGAGCTCCCAACAAAGCTGTCATTCTAATTATCTGTGATACCTAGAGGGTGTCGAGAATGACCCATGTGGCTTCTGAGCCATAGTCTAGCCTTTCTCTGAACTTTGCTTCTAATTCTGACCCAGTTCACAGGACTAGGTTCTGTTCTGACCCCCATTTAATTGGCTGCCTTTGTCCTTCCTTCAGACAAATCTCTGGGTCCACGTTGGCCTTTCACTGTCACAGACACAGTATAGTCTTGTTCAGGTCAATCTTCCTCTTTATCCTTCTCTCATTAACCTCTCAAAAAAGGCACAGTACAGAGATACAGAAACGAACATAAATACTCCTTAGGGGAACCTTCCCATTTCTATTTTCCAATCACACTGGTACTTCCAAAATGATTTATCACTGATCAAAGTTATTTATGTAGGAGGAGAAAAAGAAATACACAGTTGAATCCCCAGCAGCAACCTGTACTTTTATAGAAAAGACAGATAATATAACCTGTTATGTATTTATTTATTTAGCCCATGGTAGTTAATGTATGCTTGCTTAAAATGTGACTTTTCTGGTTACCATTTAAGTTTGTCAGGATAAGCTAAGGATAGCAAGATTTCCAGAAACTAGGTCACAGTCTTATACAGTGGCTTTACACTTTGAGTGTAGAAGCATAAAATATACCATAGTAATCTCTTCAATTCAAAGTAGTTGATATTATACCCTTGTTTCTTCCAAGACATTTGTTTTTTCTGCTTCTTTCATTCCCTGGTGAATACCCAAAGCAGTAAACGGACACTAATATTTTACTGTGAGGATAACTTTCATATTTGCTCTGTAGAAATTACAAATATTTAGATGGTTTCAAATGAAGTAATTTCTCCTTTTTGGATGTCCCCATTTGGAGAGTTCTCAAGTGTTTTAAGAGTTGACCACACCAAAAAATCCATTTGTATTCTAGTTACTATCTAAAGAATGCAGACTTTGTACATTATAATTTTATTCCATTTTATTGGAATTAATTCAGAAAATATGGCCAACCAGGTGGTATCAAAGGGTTTTGCTATTTGTGAAAACATTAGCATATAAACACATCACAACATATGGTTAAAACTTCATTTACAGGTGTGACAGCCTCTGCATCTTGTTGCCGTAAATCAATTTAATAGTCAGTGTATTGGGTTAGCTGCCTTAGCAGAAGTATTCAGCTGTTTTTTAAAAAAAGAATATACCCATACAGTATAGATTCAGCGAGCATTTATTATAATTGCAATAAATTCAGTAATTCTGTTGTCTCATTGGAGAGTCGGGAAGGTGAAATTATCTTCTCCAGAGAAGAGTCAAGGTAATAGGTGCTGATCTTTCTGATGGGAATTGCCACTCAAAAATCCTTGAATCATTAACTTTACTTTTTTTTTCTAATATTTTCCTGTCTGTGCCTTTTTCCATTCTTGAACTTCACTATTAGTAACAAAAAATCAAAATATTATTGTCACTTTTAGTCGTGAAATATATTAATAAAGGAAGATACAAGAATTTTAGTGACCCCAAATGGAAATATCTGAATGAAATGCCATAAATTCAAGGAGCACTTTAGAAAATGTATCATGTTTTGATTTTTGGGATTGCATGCAGGTTTATGTTTATGAGTTCACAAAAAACTTGATGGGTGATATGTTCGTTTCTTACTGCTGCTGTAATAAATTACTACGAACTTAGTGGTTAAAACATCACAATTTATTATCTTGCAGTCTAGAGGTCAGAAGTCTGAAATAGGTCTCAGTGAGCTGACATCAAGTGTCAGCAGGGCTGCACTCCTCTTTGGAGGCTCTGGCACGGAACCCCCTCCCTTGCCTTGTCTGTCTTCTTGAGGCCACCTGTGTTCCCGGCTCTTGCCCATCTATCCTCGAATCCAGCCATGTCGGGACTTTCTGACATTGCTCTCACATTTTTTAATTGTAGCATTCTGGTACTCTCTTGCTTTTGCTTTTTAATCTGACTTTCTGAAATTCTAACCATGCTTTTAACTTGTAAAATTTTACCCAGCTCTGAAGGTCTATGTTTCTATGTTGTTAAAAAAAAAAAAAAGGACACTTGTAATCATACTGGGATGCCTGATTAATCCAAAATAATCTCCCTACATCAAAATCAGATGCTTAGCAACCTTACTTCCATCTCCAATCATAATTCCCCTTTGCCATGCGGAGTAACATATTCTCAGATTCTGGGAATTAGATTATGGAAATCTTCAAGAGACTGGTTTTCTACCTACCAGGGGTGATGGTGACATTAAAAAAGAACAAGAACTAGGAAAGTGTGAAGGGGAAAAGAAATAGAGTGAGTCAGGAAAGCAGCTTGCTAACCCCAGCTGTTCAGCCAACTAGCAAGGGGGCTCAGAAAAGCTTTTCTTTTCCTTTGTTTCACAGTTTATCATTTCAATAAATAAATACTACTAATAAATAACATTCCCTGCCAGCTCTGATGTCCATTCACTATATGTATTGAGATAATGTATGATCTCATTGAATCCTCAAAGCAATACTACCCCCCTCTGAGATAATCAAATTGAGGCACAGAGAGTTTATGTAACATATTTGGATCACTCAGCAGTAAGTGGAGAGGCAGGATTTAACTCATGAAGTCTAGCCCAACAGCTCAGATTTTAACCATTAGGCTCTACCACCCTTATTGAAATAGGATAATAATAATCTTTATTTATTCATTAAATCAGTCAATAAATATTAATTAGGCACCTACTGGCAGACTAGAAACCCTGGTAAGCATTGGAACTATGGTGGTAAACAAAACAGATTCTGTCTCTGTGAGCTGGAATATACATGATGAAATCTAGACATTTGCTCCCTGTAGTTGACTGTGTAACAAACCAGCCCCAAACTTAGTGGCTTAACAACAATAATTATTTCATTATTCCTCATAATGTTGTAGGTTTACTGGTATCAGCTGGGCAGTTCTCCTGCCCCATGTACATTCAGCTGGGCTTCATGGAGCTGAAGAATCTAGGAGGGCTCACTTTTAAGACAGGTGATTGATGCTGGCTGTTGGCTGGGAGCTCACCGTGCAACTCGGGCTTTTAATGCGATGGCTGCGTTCCCAGGGGTATCCCAGGGATGAATGTTCCCAGAGGGGGAGCAGGCCCGGGACTGGCCCAGCATCGGTGGGCACTGGTGGTGTTCAAGAGGAGGATAAATATACTTCAGTCTTTTATGCACAGAGTGACCAAAACGCTGTGCCAACTTGAGGTCCGTGACAGACCAGAACATGGGACTCAAGTGGGCGGATGTTATGAGCTGAGGCTGGGAGAGGGAATCAGTGGTAATCCTGCAAGGGCCTCTCAGGGATTTTCAATTTTAAAATACTAGCAATAGGAAGTCTTTGAACAGTTTTCAGTGAGAAAATTTAAGCACAATTCAGAATTAAATTATGGGTAAGATCGCTGTGGCTGCAGTATGAACTCCAGGACAGTAATATCGGTGGCTTGGACCAGGCGCTCAGAGATGACGGGAAGCCATATCTGAATGATGTTTAAAAGGCATGATTGACAAGACCTGGTGACTGATTCCATGTGGAGTAGAGGGATAGGAAAGTAAGGATGTGCCTCTTGTCCCGAGCAACTTAGAGGGCTGTTTACTGATTAGCTTGCAAGGGGAGATAAGAAGGTTCTGAAGGGATAATAATAAGCACTGCTTGGAACCATTCACTGAACTTCAAGGTGCATGAAACATCCAAGTGAAGTTGTCTATAAGGTACGTGGAAAGATGGCCTGGGGCTCAGGAGCAAAATCTGGGTCGGAGATGGAGATTTTGCAATTTTCTGCATGGATGTAATTGAAGCTATGATTACGGACAAAGGTGCCAAGGAGAGATTGTGGTTTGGGAAGGAAAATATGCTTAAGAAAGATTTCTGAGAAAAACCAACATTTAATGTTCAGAGGGAAGGAGAAAGGTCAAAGGTGATTGAGTAGGAGTAGTTAGTGAGGTAGGGGGAGATATTTAGAAGATGGTGTCATGAAGGGCTAGTAGAGCAGTTTCTAATAGTTTGTACAAGTTCGCCCTGGGATGCTGCCTACAGGTCATGGAGGAGGGAAAATAGTTTTAATACTTCCTTGAATCTTAAGAGTGGCAAAGCAGTGAAAAGAAAAATTGCTAACGCTGGAAAGGATTATTAAAAGCATTTTGTCATTAAAGACCTATCATTTGAAGCTGTTATTCATAACATTCTAATTAACATGAATGACATTTAAAGTCTTGTGTGCTCAACTTTTAAGATATGAGGATGCTTTTGACTTGGAAAACATATGAGTGGTCAGATATTTTTCCTTTTTGAGAATGTTTGATTTAAGAAATGGACGTAGTGCAGTCGTCCTTGAAATTTCTTTGCAATGTCATTTATGAGAGCAGAGACTATCTCCAAATCATATTTTTTTAACTTTAGAAACACTTTCTTTTAAATTCTTCTTGACATGGCTGAATAACAAGTTTCTGGATTCCTTTGAAATTTTAGGGCTTTGAAATTGAAACTGTCTCACCTCTTGAAGTTTTTACTTAATGCATTTAAAAGAACTCTGTATGGAAAGTCAAAGTGTTGAAAGGAGAGATGATGAAAGTTTATAAAACTTGGAAGAGAATAAACATGAACTTATTCACCAAATTTCAAAATACATATTATCGTTCGAGGGTGCCCCCCACCCTTGAAGCACAAAGGAAGAGGTTTAGGGCAAATCTAAAGAAATATTATTTTAAACAGTCTGCTTTAAATTAATGAAATATTAACCAAAGAGGTGAGTCAACGTGAAAACACAAATAGATTAATTAAAAGGGGTTCATGAATGAGACAGATCTACAGTTTTGAGGTGTTCAAGGTTATAGTGAACGTTTGGCATATGCCTTCATATGGCTTCACAAAAATGTTCCTCCATGTGACTCTCAAGTAGCAAATGATATATGACTTAAGGGGAACCTTGGTCTTTCTGGTATGAGATTGGTATTTCATGTGTTTGCATGTCTTAGAAGTTAATAGCATACATTATTATTGAAATAAGTAAGTCCAGTGCCTGTTTGAGAATCCCTGTTCTATGGCTTACTAACTGTGTGTTCCTGGGCCAATTAATTAAGCCTGGTGTGTTTTAATTTCCTCAGAGTGAAACAGTGAAAATAATAGTATCTACCTTATAATATTCTATGCAATATTAAAATAGATATATTAACATAAGTTAAGAACTTGATGTTTTTCTTATTGTTGGTATTATAGCAAGATGCTATAGTACTGGTTCTGTTGAAATGGCATTTTAAGTAAAATTTAAAGCAATTTTAAATTGAACTCGATAATTCTATATAAGTCACTAGGGGAGAGTATTAATAGTCTAAGAAAATTTCATTTTTAAAAAAATAGTAAAATTTGTTTTGTGAATCATCAGGTTTGTTTTTCCACTATATCATTTAGTGTATAGCCATTTAATTCAGTTTCATTCTACCTATGTGATTATTCAGTTTTAAAGTCTGTGCATCCATGTTTTCCCTAGGATATAAGTTTCTTTTCTTAGTAATGATTTATTGAAAAATTAGAAAGGAAGAAAATAATTTAAAACCAAGAAAAGAAAACAGTTGTATAAAAGTCACATAAGTAGTTCTTTTCTCTTTTTTGATTTGGAAAATATGGGTATGAGAATGGGTTGGAGAGCATCAGAGGAGTGAAAGTATCCCAAGTGAAACCCCATGCACTATATAGATAGGCGTGTGTGTATGCATGTATGTACACACATATGTATACACATACACACATATCAGAGAGGCTGCGGTTTAGTGATGATTGTGTGTGGGGGCGATGGTTCAATTAGGATGCATCCTTTCTCTCTCCACTCCTGCTTGAAGCCATACTCCCATTTCATCTAGTTCCACATGGGGAAGGGGGTGAGAGGAAAAGTGTGGCAGACAGAGAAGCATTGTCAGAATCAAGGAAGATGGGCCAAGATTACATTCCCTCACTTGGAAGAAAGAGAAGGATGAAGTTCAAAGGCATCTGTCCGACCTAAGAATGTAGACAGAAGTTGCGGTAGCTGTCTCTTCAAGTCCCATCTATGCTTGCTTCCAAAAGCAGTTCTGAGTCACAGTCATTTCATCTGAGGGTTGGACTTTGAAGGAACTAAGACATTACCTAGTGGCACCCACTCATTTTATAAATTAGTGAACCTATGCCCCAAAGCTTCAGTAACTTGGCCAAGATCTCCCGTCAGTCACGATCTGAAGCCACCTTGGAATCCTGGGTTCCTGGCTGGCCTGAACTATTGTCACTATCCCAACCTCTCCAGAGGCTCCGCGTGAAGTTTCAACTGATTTTTTTTTATTTTCTTAGCAGTAGGTTTATACAGGTCTAGGTGTTTCCATATTGAACAACTATATTATCCTTTAGATATCAAATAAAATATTATTTGATATTTCATTTTTTGAAAAACAGGTATAGTCTACTTAAGCATTTGAAATGTAAACTTAAATGTATCTATTAAATTTCTCATATTAAAAATTTTATTTTTGGCACCTAAAAACTTTATATAATATAGGCACCTTTTCTACTAAAATTGATCTTGTGGGATATATTCTGAGCTTTCCTTTATGCTCATATAAAAGGATCTTGAAAAGTGAGCCCATTAGTTCTTTATAAATGAATTCATATTTTTCTATCTTTTATAATTCAGAATTGCTTTATATTAACCTTAACCATTACCATTATATTATCATAACTTCATACTAACTTTTACCATTAAAGGTGGCTTTTTAAGAAGCTGTATTTAAATGTGATTTTGATCAAATTCCTCTTAAAGTTTAAACTCTTTCCATAACTAATTCAAATAGTGCTCCTTTAAATTGAATAACTTTTAAGTTCATGTATGATACTGGGTTTTCTGAATGAGGGTCAAAGCTCTTTCTGGCTGAGGAGACTTGCTAGGTGAGCTGATTATCAGACTTAGATTCAACTCGTGTTATTGATGATGACGATGGTGGTGATGATTATGATGACTATAGTGATGGTGATCATCACTCTAGTGGTGATGGTGATGATGGTAATGGTGATGATGCTGATGCTGATGATGCTGATGGTGATGATGATGGTGGTGACGGTGATGGTGATGTTGCTGCTGCTGATGCTGCTGCTGATGTTGATGATGGTGGTGGTGTTGATGGTGATGGTGATGATGATGGTGGTGGTGTTGATGGTGATGGTGATGATGATGGTGGTGGTGGTGATGGTGATGGTGATGGTGATGATGATGGTGGTGGTGGTGATGGTGATGTTGCTGATGATGCTGCTGCTGCTGGTGATGATGATTATGGTTGTGGTGGTGATGATGCTGATGGTGGTGATGGTGATGATGGTGATGATGGTGATGGTGGTGATGGTGATGGTGGTGATGATGATGGTGATGATGGTGATGGTGGTGATGGTGATGATGATGATGATGATGGTGGTGATGGTGGTGACAATGATCGTGGTGATGATGATGATGATGAGCTTTGAGGTAGTGGCTCAGACTGAGACCAAACCCGCTGGCTGCCTCCTCAGCTGTGCTTTCAGGTTTCTCTCTGGCGTGGGACTCAAGGTGCCCAATTTGTGTTAGAAATATTTGCAGATTAAAAAAACACATCAGGGATGAAGTCCTCTTTTTCTTGATGATTAAGATAACTTAAATAACATTTATTTGCTCATTATTTTATTCACTAATTCAAGATTTTTAAGCCTTTTCTGGCCACCTATTCTAGGCCATTTCCTGTGTTAGGAGTTGGGGATGAAAAAGCAAAATATAGACTCCTTGACTCCAACTCATTATCTGGCTGGAAAGACACACAAGTGGACTGATTATTTGACTATGACACCTTATGTGCACTCTTATGGTAAAAGTAGCATGAGTTGCTATGCAGGGGTGTTGGGACTTGGAGTGGGTGTCAGGAAATAGTTCCGAGGGAAGTGAAGCACTTGGGATCACCTGGAGGACGAATGCGAGTTAGTCTGTAGTGCAGACGGGAGTTGCATGCGTGGGGAATTGGAAGGACTGGTAATTCCATTGGTGGGTAGAAAGAATACCCTACATGATGGGAACTGCAATTTGTTTGTTTGTTTGTTTTGAATTACTCCCTTTAAAAATGAGCTGTTCGTTTCCATGAGATATTTTTACTTTCAAACACTAATCAAACTTTATAAGTTCAGAAGAGGACATGTTTGATTCATTTTAATGAGACAAACATGTTAGAATATAGGAACGGAAGAGTATTTATAACTGGTTAATACCAGTAGGTTGCTATGTTCTGTTATTGCCAAAAAAATGCTTTTTGATAATAGAAGGAAGGCTTCTTGGAGTCCTTAATTTTGTTATCTGCAAATGTTAAAAATGTAGATTAAGGAAAATTCAAACTTTCATAACATGGTGGGCCAATCATCTGTGAGCTCTTTTTTGTAAATAGCTTTTTGCTATTTTACATACTTAGACTTCACACCAAGCCTGTGAGGTAGCTAACGTTATTTGCAAATAAGGAACAGAGAGGGACAGGGAGGGTAAATGACTGATCAAAACCAGATAATAATAAATGATAAATTCAGGCATCAAACACAGATTTCTGAGATTTACATTTGGAAATCCTTGATTTCCAAAGTTAAAAAACAACCAAGTAATCATTAGTGATCAGGACTCAACACTGTGCCCTTATATGATCATCTTTATGTTCAATTACAAATTTATTTAGGAGAAATATGGGGCTGAAGATCTTTTTATTAACTTGCTTAATTATTCCATTATTTTTCTAAAATTGGATCAATTAAAGTAACTGTGAACTCACAATAAGGATAATAGAATTAGCATCTTCCTATTGAGTGCCTATATTTTTTCACCATTTATACACGAGATAATTGAAATTTACTGTTAATAAATACCAAAGCTGGCTTTTTAAGTTTGTCTGACCCTAAAGTGTTTCTCTTACATCATATGTTACACATATGAGTCAAATATAGACTGTTTGAATTGTTATTTGGCTGAAGGTATGGCCACGCTTACAAGTAGCAAAATATTTGGAAGATTAATGCTCTTATTAGTAAGGTATCAAGGAACCATAAAGATTGTTATTTGAAGAGTCAGAGGAAAAGAGACCTTATTGAAATCCTTCAGAATGAAAATAGGAGAAAAGTAAATAGAAAGTGGCACCCAGAGCAACATCCATCAGGAAAATTTCTGGGTGTCTTGGGAGAAATTAGGCAATAAATAACAGTGATAGGGAAGGCGTGGTATATCAGTGATATGTTACTGCATATACTGCCCTGCAAACAGCTTAATGGCTGAACACAACCATTTTATTTTCATCGTTATGTGGGTGGACTCGGGGTTCTCCAGCTGGTCTTGCCCAGGTTCATGTTAGGGTTTGCATTCTATTCATGAGCTCAGTTGGGATGTCCGCGTTGCCTGGATCTCTGTCCTCCTGTGTGTGTGTATTTTAATTTCAATGAGGACACACTTAAATTCTGCACACGCAGTCTTAGAACAGCATTCCAAGAGAGAATGCGTAAGTGCTTACAGTTCTGTTTGCATTACATTTGCTCATATCCTTATTGATCAAATCAAGTCTCGTGGCCACACCGTGAGTCAAGGAGGGAGGGAGCCCCACAGGGTCATCACTAACAGGAGGCGTGACTTACTGGGATCCATGAGTGTAAAAGTCTATCACAGTCTGCCTTCTGGTCCCAATGATTCATGTGCAAAATATGCTCATCTCCTTTCAAAGCCTTCAAAGTCTCATCCAATCTCAGTCCTTGATCTCATCATCTGCATCAGATCCATATGCAGATGCAACTTTTTGGGGACAGCCCTTCTTTATCTAGAGAACTGTGAACTAAAATGGTAACTTGCATTTCCTCCCTCTTTGTCCCCTACATACACAGCTGACATCCGTGGTTAGAGGGACAGGATAATCTCAATAATTCAGTTCAATAACAGGATGAGCAAAAGATACCCAGAAGTTACTGGTTCACAGCGCTGCTGAAATCCGGCGGCATATGATCCAGGGGTAGGGAATCTTCCTTAACTGGGTGTTTCTGCTTCCTGGAAGTTTCCTTGATTCACTGCTCTCTGCTGTGCTTGGCTCTGTCTTCTGGGAACTTGGGTCTGTCTTTCTTTTTTGATAAGTAGTGTTCCATTTTGCAGTTGATAAATTGCTTTCTCAGCCTGTTTATATCCATAGAAAATTCATTTTGAGTTTCTCCTGTACATTTTAGTCCAAGTGGATTCAACTCCCTTAAACTTTGGTGAACTTTTAATGGATCTGATTGGAGTTCACCTCATGCCCCTAGAGCTTCATCCATAATTTTTTTTCAAAATAAATTTCTTTCTTTCTACAACATCCCTTAACATTATTAAAGGCCTTTTTCTCTCACCGTGAGCATCTACCCTGATAATACCTTAAATCTTCCTGAGATCTTACCAAAGGGTCTTCTAGCAACATCTGTGCTTCAGTCTTTACCCTGAGGCCATTTCTTTCTTTGCCAGGTGGGGACACTGGCAACAGGAAAATGTACTTTCCAAGCAGCATGTCCTGGCTTTTCTGTGAATTCCACCTGCACATTAAACAGGCCTTTCTCCCGCTTTCTGACCAGTGCCTTCTTATAAGCAACTAAAAGGTACAGAATGACACTTTCACCATTCTGTCTCGAAATATTCTTGGCTAGACTTACAAGTTTATCTGGCACATTTTCAATTTTCCAACTTGTTGCAAGGGACAGTTTTGCCAACGTGTTCACTAACAGAACTCAAGGAAGTCCGTCTTTGTACTGTCCAATAGTGGTTTTCTGCTGCCTTTTGGCCTCTACTAACTGTTGGTTTCCCTTTTCTCCACCCTTCACTCACAGGCTCCTTGCTGATTTTCTAACTCCTGCCCATTTCTCAGACCCCAACTCAATGCTGCATTTTCTAGGCCTTTGTTATGGTAGCACCCTACCTCTAGATGCCAGTTTCTGATTCAGTGCCTACAATCAACTGTCCCCAAACTTAGCAGCTTAAAAGACCACCATTTTCCCCTCTGCAATTCTGTGGGTCGGCTGGGGGTATCTTCGGCTGGCCTTGCTTGGGGTCATCCTATGAGTACAACCCTCTGGAGGCTGAGTCGAGGCTGAGTCCACCAGGATGGCCAAAAGGACTACACCTCTTTCCATGTGTCCTTTCAACCTCCAGGAGGCCAGACTGGACTTCTCAGTGTCAGGACTGTGTCCCAAGAAGGCAAGCTCTAACCTCTGCCTGTGTCCTGTGTGTGGATTTCCTGTTGGGTTAGAAGAGGCAACCACCCGGCCACGCTCGGGGTCAATGTGGAAGGAACTAGTTAAGAGCGTGGATACTGGGAGATGTGATTTCTTGTGGGCACGAGTAACAATCTCCCTTACTACCTATATCAGCAGGCACATTTTCTAGTAATTGGCAAGGAGTAGGCCATTTTCAAAGAAGATTCTACAAGAAGAGTATCTTCACAGGTAAGTTAGTTTTGAGAAATTACAAGGCTTGGTAATAAGGATGTAGGAAAAGTTGAAGAATGAGGGAAATGGTGGCGGCGGGGTGATGACTTGGATGTTCAAGGGCTGGTGGGAGTTGATGGAGGGTGATACGGGGGTGAGATGAATGGAAATGAGGCAGATGGAGACAAACGAGGGAAGCGGGTCTGTGGTTTGGATCCAGGAGGGGTGGGAGCTGCGACTTGATTCTGTACCCCTGTGGCAGTGGTAATTTCATTCTGAGGTAGGCTTTGCCTCAGCCAGAAAATATATTACGGAAAATTTATAAAAATTCCAAACAGAATATCTCAGTGAACAGCCCTCCATATGCTGGTACAGGAACAACACTCAGGTTGTTTTCTGGCAAAGTTTACCAACCACTATCATTGGCCTGGGCCCAGAAAATCTGTGTGATGAGCTGAGACTCAAAAGAGAATGCACTGATTTCACAAAAAGACACTGAAGCAAACTGGGTCAATGATTTTATTCACTTATGTACAGTTTGCTTATATACCTTTAAGGTGCTCTCTTTTACAACCTGAAATATAGGTCAGAAATACTCTAGAAAAACTAGTGTTATAAAAAATACTTTTTCTTTTATTGTGAGCAGTGGGTGTTTAGACCATTGAAATATCTACAATCTAGACTTACTATTTTCCGCAGATGAAAGCTCTAAGGTCCCTGAACCTCTCCCCAGTTATTGTAAGAAGCACTCAGAGGAAATGTTTTTTTTTTTTTTATTTTGAAGTTGAAAAATAACCACAGTTTAATGCCATCCTTGTAATTTTTTTTAACATCTTTATTGGAGTATAATTGCTTTACAATGGTGTGTTGGTTTCTGCTGTATAACAAAGTGAATCAGCTATACGTACACATATACCCCCATATCTCTTTTTTGATTTAATTTTGTTTCTGCATAATATAGTGATGAAGGCTAACTAGTTTGGACTCAGTAGACTTTGCAGAACAGTGGAAAGCCCTGGCTGAGGGAAGAGACGGTGCTTTATCTTTCTAGGAGCAGAGGCAAATCTCACTGAATAATCTGAGGCTTAAAATGTTAGGCCCACAGTGAATGGGACAAATACAAAGGAAATTGTGATGATGAATATGCTCTTATCTAAGTATTAATTTTTTTGTAATATAGGTACTATAAATATACTAATGCCTTTTTAGTTTAATTAAATAAACTTAATGAGCAAAAACAATTTCTTTGGTGCAAAAATCCATCTGAATCACTGGCATTATATGTGCAGGTGGTGCATCTATTATATTTTTGCCAGTTTGATGGTATGTGGAAATAAAACTTTCAAATGTCTTTAATGCTATTTACTGTATTCTAATATTTCTTAAATCTGTGACTTTTGTTTCACATATATAAATTAATTTACCTTCATATTTTTCAGTTTTAACCTTTGATTTTAAAAGTTACTAGAACTTAGAGGGTCTTTTTTTTTAAGTAAATTAAGACACTCTCACTAGTATTTTTTTTTTTTATGGAAAATCAGCCACATCTTCACTTGCAAAAGAGACCTAATAAGGTTTGATCTATTAGGGGCTTCCCTGATGGTGCAGTGGTTAAGAATCCACCTGCCAATACAGGGGACACGGATTGGAGCCCTGGTTCGGGAAGATCCCACATGCCGCAGAGCAACTAAGCCCATGTGCCACAACTACTGAGCCTGTGCTCTAGAGCCCGCGAGCCACAACTACTGAAGCCCGCACTCCTAGAGCCCGTGCTCCACAACAAGAGAAGCCACCGCAGTGAGAAGCTCACACACCGCAACGAAGAGTAGCCCCCGCTCGCCGCAACTAGAGAAAGACCACGCAGAGCAACAAAGAGAAAGCCTGTGAGCAGCAATTATTTTAAATAAATAAATAAACAAATAAATTAAAAAAAAGACTCGTTCTATTGTAAGATGAAAGAGATACTAGATACAGAATCCTTTTCCAAAGGTGAAGGTTTAGAGTTGGCATTAATTAATAATCTAGTTTTAAAATAATTAATACCCATTCTTTGATGATGCTGGAGAGTTTTTAATATTGTGGCACCAATATAACAAATTCATATTTAGTAGAAAACAAGATTTCTGGATAAAAGTGGACCTCAGATTTCACTAACACAAAAGCACGTTGACATCTGTCATTTTAATTTGCAAGTGGAATGACCTGCAGTCACTTGACAAGACATAACTTAGAATTCTTCTGAAGAGCAAGTCTGAGAGAAGTCGGTGTTGCATGAGGAGAACTAGGCCAGCTAGTGTGCTTAATTAAGTAGCCAGCATTTATTTCTTAGCATAGCTTGCTAGTTTCTTTATTGAGGATAAAAAAAACCACTAATTAGGACACTGCAAGTGACATTCAACTCTCTCTACTTAGACTTTAGTGGATTGGCATTTGACACGATGTGTTTTTGGTACCTCATCTGATCCTTAGTGGATTTAGCCTGTTTTTCTTTGTTTTGTTTTACTTGTTTTTTTTTTTTTTTTTTTTTTTTACTATTCCCTGATCTCCAAAGCAACCATTATTCATTTAAATCACTTTACTAAATATATCAGAGCTGCAAAAAATTACACAACAAACTCTAGCAAACATCTTTATACACAGCACCCAGCTCCAGAAATAAAACGTTAATACATTTGAAATGCCGTGAATCCTCTTCACTATTGCATGCCCTCCATGCAGCTGGTGATGTTTATCATTGCTATACATTTCATTATATTTTTATCGCTCATATGTTTATTCTAAAAGGGTGTATAGTTTTTGTTTTTTTTTTTATGCAAGCAAAGTATCCATGTGCTGTAACTTGGTTTTCTCTTACTCAATAGTATGTTATTTATTTATTTATTTTGTTTTGTTTGTATTTTGTGGTACACGGGCCGCTCACTGTCGTGGCCTCTCCCGTTGCGGAGCACAGGCTCCGGACGCGCAGGCTCAGCGGCCATGGCTCACGGGCCCAGCCGCTCCACGGTATGCGGGATCTTCCCGGACCGGGGCATGAACCCGTGTCCCCTGCATCAGCAGGCGGACTCTCAACCACTGCACCACCAGGGAAGCCCAGCCCTCAATAGTATGTTTTGAGATTTGTATTTGTAGTTTTATACAAAAATAATGACATAAAAATGAAAATAATAGTTTTCCTGCTGTGTATTATTCCATGAGATATACCACAGCATGCACTGGCTCGCTGAGGATGTTTTGGTTGTCTTGGCAAGACAAGCAATGCAGCCACGACTATTTTACATGTCTCTTCGTGCTCATTTCCCAGCATTTCAGGACATGTGTCTAGGGAAGGAATCATTGCTGGTGTGTAGTTCTTTAACTCTACAGAATCTTGCTAGATTTTGTCCAAAACGGTTGTATCACTTGGCATGCCTACTGTTAGTGTGCAAGTTCTTATTTTTATATATTATCAATTCTTGGTGTCATCGTAATTTTCCGTTTTGCCGTATATAAAGGTAACCCAATTGGTTGTAATCAGCATTTCCCTGATTTTCAGTGTGACTGAACATTTTTTCAGTTACTGTATAAGTTTCTGTGTCCTTTTTAAATGCAATGTTTGTTTATATCACACATTTTATATATGTTATACATAAAATGCTTACATAATATGTTAAATATTTTATATTGGGTTATTTTTCTTTTCTTAGTGATTTGTAGTTCTTTATTTAACCAGGATTATAATCCACTTTCACTTATATTGGTTGCAAATATCTTGGCCAATATTGCCTTTTAATTTGCATTATGGTCTTTTTCATATAGATTTTTGTATAAACTCTTAAAATAGTTGAATTTATCAATAATTTCCTTTATGATTTTTGCTTCTTTCATCTTGCTTAAGAAATCCTTTCCTACATTCAGTTCATAAGGATGTGGTCCTATATATTCATCTGTCTTTAAAAGGTTTTATTTTTAGATTTCCTTCTTTAGCCCACCTACAGTGCTTTCTCTGTGTGTGAGACAGAGCTCTAACTGGAGTTTTTCCTTATGGTTAATCAATTGTCTCAGAAGCTTCTAACTAAAGAGTCTATACTTTCCCCCACTTAGCTGCTATGTCATTCTTTTTCAATCATTTTCCATATTTTATTGTGTTGGTCTCTTTCTAAGCTCTCTTTACTGATCTCTTGGTCTAATAATAGTTAAAACTGTCTCATATTTTGTTTCATGAACACATCTATCAAAATTTTTACTGGATTTTTTTTGTGTGTGTGATTTGGGGCTAGTTATTTAACCACTCTGATTTTCTCATCAATTATTTATCAAAATGATGACAAATTGTGGTGTACATTTTTTTGAGTTAAATAAGTTAGAACAGTGTCATGCACAAAGTAAGTGCTTGATAACAGCTATCTATTACTACAGACGGTTTGGAAGAGGGTTTGACATCTTTATGACACTGAGTCTTCTTATCCATAAAATGGTAAATTTTATATGGCTTCATTATTATCTTTTGGTAAAGTTCATAACTTTCTACATACATCTTTTATTAGATTTTTTTTTGGTACAGTTATTTCTGTTTTTCAAAGGTTGCATTTAGTAGTTTTATGGGCATTTTTATTTTAGCAAACAAGCCAATATGACTCTAGATTGAAACTTATTTTCTCTCCTTATTTTGAAGGTTTTAATTTACTGTTTCCCAGTTTTCCTTGCTGTAGTTGAGATATCTGCTATCATTATGATTCATGTTTCTTTATAGCTGATATTTCCTTTCAGTTTGGTAACTCTCTTTCATCTCTTTTCTTGAATATATTGCAGCTTCAGTCAGTTTTGTGCCAGTTAATTTATTAAGTTAGGTTTTCTTAAAGTTTCAATATATATTTTCATAAATTCTAGAAAAAAATCAGCCATGTCTTTAAATATTGTTGTTACTGACCGGGGTTCATGGCCTCCTTAATCAATAGAAAATGATCAGAGGCCAGATAAGAAATTGAGGCAAGGCTTCATTGGGGCTCTTCCTGCAGCTTGGGAGAGGGAGAACAAGTGACAGGTTCCCTTGCTTGCTCACCCACCGAAGGGAGTTGAGCTGCTTCCTTGGGTGACGGTAGGGGTGCGTCCAGAGGTTGGGCCGGAGGTGTGGTCTGCCCACCCCTTAGGTGGTGCTGAGTGCAGGGGGCATTTGCAGGACCTGTTTTTTCTCTTGGCTCTTCAGAAATGGAGGTTGGGTTTTTGGTCTTTTGTATCTTCTTGTCCATAATGTGCCCCAACTATACATGCATGCAGTTATTTTTAGTCCCTTATAGTTTCTTTGTATCCGTCGCTGGAGAAGACGTTTGTCCAGGTGCAAGCACTGCAGCAAAGGGTCCCAGGTCCTAGGTCCCAACCTGTCTCACTGTCTTTCTCTCATCCAATCTATTCTGCCCTAAAATAACTCCAATTTGTTGTTTCTTTTTTTTTTACATGTATTTTTTATTAGTTTCTGCTTTATAACAAAGTGAATCAGTCATACATATACATCTGTTCCCACATCCCTTCCCTCATGCATCTCCCTCCCTCCCACCCTCCCCATCCCACCCCTCCAGGCGGTCACAAAGCACCGAGCTGATCTCCCTGTGCTCTGCGGCTGCTTCCCACTATCTATCTACCTTACGTTTGGTAGTGTATATATGATCACTCCCTAACACCATACACAAAAATAAGCTCAAAATGGATTAAAGACCTAAATGTAAGGCCAGACACTATCAAACTCTTAGAGGAAAACATAGGCAGAACACTCTATGGCATAAATCACAGCAAGATCCTTTTTGACCCACCTCCTAGACAAATGGAAATAAAGACAAAAATAAACACATGGGACCTAATGAAACTTCAAAGCTTTTGCACAGCAAAGGAAACCATAAACAAGACCAAAAGACAACCCTTAGAATGGGAGAAAATATTTGCAAATGAAGCAACTGACAAAGGATTAATCTCCAAAATTTATAAGCAGCTCATGCAGCTCAATAACAATTTGTTGTTTCTTGTGACCTATCTCTTTGCTTGCTCTGATGTTTCTGGGTGATTCTTGGTAAAACTTCTAATTTACTATTTTTTTCCAGTTGATCTAATGTAATGCTTAATCTTTGCATTGGAGTTTTAATTTTAATATTTATATTTATCATTATGGAAATTATATATCTTTCAAATACAACCAACAGTTTCACGGTCTCTTACTTCTTGCTTATATTTAAAATATCCTCTTGTCTTTACTTTTTAGATACTTAAGATTATTTTACATTGCACATATGAAATTAATTTTTGCTGGTTTTTATGTCTATTGATCCTTGTTCCTGATTGCTTTTTTGGTGTGTGTATATTTTTTCTTTCCTTTTAAAATTTCTCCTTCCTCTTCTTCCCCTTCTTCTTCCTTCCCTTCTTTTTCTTCCTATTCCTCTTCCTCTTCTTTTGTTATTAATCTTTTGGAACCCCAAGGATCCTGGGTTGAGGCTACATTTTTTTAGAGAGGATGGGGATTTTTTTTTTTTTTCTGCTTAGCAATTGGAGCTCAAGCCAGAATGACTTTAAATTAATTTCCATGATTGGGTTTTCCCAAATGTAAATGGAAACCATGAAAATGGTGGCTTGTGTGACCTAAGGCTGTGAATGATCAGGGGTGACCTTGCTTTCCCACCCAGAGGAAAGCCACGTAAGAGAAGTTTCTCTGTTTCCTTCCTTTGCTGGCTGGCTGTTCTTTTGCTGCCTTATCCCATGTTCTCACTTTGGGGAGCATCCAAAGCCTTTCTCATTTCCCTAATGAGCCATTAGATCCAGAGTTCTTGGTCACCCTGACAAATCATTGTCCCAAGGCAGACAGTCTTCAATATCCTGCCTAACATTCCTGTCCTCTCTCTATTGTTTTGGATGGTTTCTTTCTTGTGGGCTGAGCTCTGCATATATAACATTATTAGGATGAAAAGAAGAGTTTTTTGGGCTATTGAGCCAGCCAGCTTGCTGAAAATGAAAGTCAACCCAGTATGCTGTAAGAATACTGAAAAAACTCCTAATGCAGTATTAGGACTTATGTTTGGGAATATAAAGAAGCAAAACATTTGCTGCTGTCCCCAGTTTTCGACAATTTCTTATTCTAAAATGAGCAGAGTCATGAAGTCTTGTATTCATAAATGTGAATGTTCTTAGATGTTGAAAAGAGTTTCCAATAATTTAATCTTTAAATTGAAAGGAATCTTTGAAGTCATCTGGTCTCAGCAGCAAAACAAAGATAAAAACAAAGCAACAGCCCAAACAGACCTGTTTACCTTTTTTTAGGTACTTACCATTTATCAGACATTGTGCTTAGTACTTTATTTTTCTCTTTAAACTTATTTTTGCCTTTAATTTTATTTTTAAGTCTCAGACAAGAACTTGTCTGACCTCCCCTGGAGCAGCTCTTGGTAGTGACCGAGCACTTTATAACTATGGCCACCAAGTCCTAAAGATGTTACGGGGACTATCTAAGGCTGCCATGGATCATATTCGGTCTGGCTTCAACTTAGTTCTCTGTTTACTGCAATACATATGACCTTAATGGGTGCCAAAATTCTCCTGTGTAGATCTTATTTTATAAGATCTTTTTCAAACTTCAAGGAAGTGGGACTAATTTTTTTCTCATTTAACAATTAATTTAACTTGCTGTTAGAAATAAGGCAGATATTCTCATTCTAGTCTGTATTCAAACATGTGCTTATTTTTTTCCAATAATGATATTGAGGAAATTAGGAACATAACGATGTATCAGAAGGCCTCCACATTTAGTATTTTCTCATGGGGCCTCACATTTCTTCACCCCATATGATATTTTGGGATGTTTTGAGTAAACTTGTGTCTTTTCACTTTGATTGGCTGTTTGGGGTATATTCGTGTGATAACTGGAACATTAAACAGATACAGAAGCAAAATTGAGCCTTGCTAGTTCGGGGGTGGAACGACGAAAAGTCTTCTACTCTAATTTCAATATTTATTTGTTTTTGACGTTTACCTTTCTCTGCAGCTTCATTGCTCTTCCAGGTGTGAAGGGGCAGAAAGTAAAGTGGAACTCTGCTTTGACCAATCAAATTTGATTTATAATCAAGTCATTCTGCTTATGAATGTCCTAAAAACTGTCATAAAGAAAAAAGGTCTACCTGAACATAGACTCTTTATAAAAAATATAACTTAAATATGCCCTTTAGGCATTTTCCAGAGTAATGTGGACATAAACAAATAAGGACTTATATAACAAAAAAATTGGCTTGGGTTTTAGTACCTGAGCATTGGTGAATGTAAAGAAAGCCTCTACAAGCATGTCAGTGCCCTAAGCATTATGTTATATTTACAAATATTAAATCACAGGTTACAGTTATCTAGAGGTATCAAATTCATAAGACTTTGCCTAATTATTTGATGTGGATATGGGGATTACATTAGACAGATTCCTGCCATACCCCATTTCATTTTGTGCTGGTTGTAGAAATAGTTAAGAAAATAATAGTGAGATACAAGATTTTTTAAAAGCCCTGGATATCTAGCTAAATTCATATACAAATATGTATCTTCACTTACTTTATGACCCTAGAATTGTTTTCTTGTGTCTTGTTCACAAAAAAGTTACGGTAAAGATAGAAGCTACAAGAATTATAAATATCTATAGATAAAGTTTCTAGGTGGTAAATTTCTGTTTGGAAACATATTAAAGGACAGCCTGTAAGTATGTGCCTGCACACACGCACACACACACACACACACACACACTAGATCCTTATATTAAGGATATGTATTAGAATATAGCTTTAAGTAAAAGGCTGGAGAGATTGTTTTCCCTAATATATGTTTCACTTGAAGTATCTGTCACGACTCTGGAATTCATTTTCTCATCTACTGCACTATGTTTCCCAAGGTTTCTTTCTTTTTTTAAAGTAATTAGTTAATTAATTAAATTTTTAAAATTTAAGTATAGTCGATTTACAATGTTGTGTTAGTTTCAGGTGTACAGCACAGTGATTCAGCTATATATATATTATTTTTCAGATTCTTTTCCCTTATAAGTTATTACAAGATATCGAGTAGAGTTCCCTGTGCTATACAGTAGGTCCTGGTTATCTATTTTATATATAGTAGTGTGTATCTGTTACCCACGGACTCCTAATTTACCCCCTTCTGCCCTTTGGTAACCATAAGTTTGTTTTCTGTGCCTGTGCGTCTCTTTCTGTGTGTGGAGAAAAAGGAACCCTCCTACACTGCTGGTGGTGGGAATGTAAATTGGTGCAGCCACTATGGAGAACAGTATGGAGGTTCCTTAAAAAACTAAAAAGAGAATTACCCTACGATCCAGCAATCCCACTCCTGGGCATATATGTGGAGAAAGCTATAGTTTGAAAAGATACGTGCAACCCCAATGTTCATAGCAGCACTATTTACAGTAGCCAGGAGATGGAAGCAACTAAAATGTCCATCAACAGAGGAATGGATAAAGAAGATGTGGTACATATATACAATGGAATATTACTCAACCATAAACAAGAATGAAATAATGCCATTTGCAGCAACATGAATGGACCTAGAGATTATCATACAAAGTGAAGTAAGTCAGACAAAGACAAATATCATGTGATATCACTTATACGTGGAATCTAAGAAAAAAATGATACAAATGAACTTATTTACAAACCCTCCCAAGGTTTCTTGAGTGACATTTTCTGTTTAGTTGCAAACAATTTGGGCTCAAATTCTGGCTCCACAACCACTGGCTGTATGAACTTGGGAAGCTTAACTTCACTGCCTGTCAGTTGTTGTTGTTGGGAGGATTAAATGACTTGGTATAGTCAGCCCAGCCCTAAGAAGAATTCCTGGCATTTCATATTTTGGCTAAGTTTTAGCTGTTACTTCAAAGAGAGATCAGGTTCACTGTACTTATTTCCAAGCTTTTCCTTTCCTCAAAATTAAAGTGTAGATTCTGGTTATAGAATGATATAACGATAACACACAATATAGCACACCAATTTACCTTAAGGGAAATTTCATTTTATGAAAAATACTATATAATTTCACAGATAATTTGGCCACATTTTATCAAATTAGCATGTGATTGCATTTGTTCCTATGCCTGTTTGTGATTCTTTGAGAGCATGAAGTGTGTTGGGTAAAAGAAAGTTATATTTACATACACGTGTAGCTGCTTCATCAATATTCATATCATCTTCGATGCTCTGCAAGATTAGCATTCATAAAACACCAGCCTTGGCTGAATACGTCATTGCTTTCTACTGGTAATACCCCCGAAAGAACAATTTCATAGGCATAGGCTAGCAGTTTTGTGTATATACTTGTTCAGAGGGTACGCCTTAGTTTTCTTCAGTTTGGTGCTAATACTTACTTTGTATTGTTCCCATTGATGAAAGACCCATTATCATCCTTACTGAAGTATGAATACACTGTAGCTTTGTTTTTGACACGTTCTGAAAGCAGAACATACTCTTTGGTTCCTTGAGAAACTATTTGAGGAGTTCTGTTCTCCCAAGCTTGTTTGCTTCCCCAGCATAATCCACTAGGGGTCTGGCAACTCTCCAGGAGCTCTGAAAAAGGAGAGCACACAAACTGAGTAGTTCACATTTCAGTAGAGATTTTTGCTTCTGCTTTGTGTTTTCACCATTTGCATTCAATTTAGCCACCTAAAAATTGCCAGTCTTCTGTTTATGCTGTGATTTAGGTACAGAGTTGCACATGTGCTCTAGAACAAGACATCCACTCATTGAGATATCTTTGAAATGAAGACTTTAACTGAATTCATATGTACCTATTTTCAGTAATCATATGCAGCTGAAATAACTTATGCTGTAAAGCACAAGATATATACAATATTAATATTTTCCTTGCAGTTAGCTACTCATTTATATTTTTCAGCTTCATCTTTCATAGAAATTAAATAGTTATTGCCATACTAACTTACACTGAGCTCTCGTGCTCTCTTCCAAAATGCCTTTTTTCAGCTCTTCATTTGTTATCCACTTCCTTTCATCCCTCTGAATAGTTTTACTTCATCTTCTGGCCTTTACTAGTGGAGATTTATTGCTTGGCCAGTTATTTTTTCCTTGGCCTTGTTGCACCTATGGTGTGCTGGGACTAAGGTATGAATAACTATAGAACCATATTGATAATGACTAAATATTTATGTCATGTAACTTGAATTATATTCCCTCCAATTTTTTTTTTCATTCTCTATGGACCATACAGTAAAGTGAAGTGGAAAGGTGAAACAGTTATTCACACAAAATATAGACTTTTATAAAACCATTATATTATGGGAAAGGAAGAATTATGGACTGTAAAAAGAGTTTAATTATATACATTGATCAAATATACCAGATAGTTATTCAAATTCTCATTCAATTTTCATTGCATGGAAACCTGATTAATGGTATACTTTTCAATTTATTATTATTTTTAGAAATATAATAGAAATACAAACTAAGGATAAATGATTTCTCCAAGTAGAATGGTCCAAAGGTGAGTTGAGTAAAATTTTTACCCCAAAATGTTTTTTCCACATAGAAGAATCCAAGAAAATCAAACAAAAGCTCACAGAACTGTTCAGAGAGTTCCATAACATCACTAGATATAAAGGTATCATTTTAAAGTCAATAGATTTTTAAGGCCACTAGTAATACCTAAAATATAAACTATGAAGAACAAAATTCTGATAACAATAGTAATAATAATAATAAAGCTACAAAGTAACTAGGGATAAACCTAATAGGAAGTATGTAAGGTATGAATACAACTGTAAAACTTTACTGAAAATCATAAACAGTTCTGAGTCAATAGAGGTTGGCTATAAAGTTAATGTAGTAAATGTTCATCTTTGCCAGTTAATTTGCATTTCAATCCAAGCCTAACCAAAATTTGAAAAAAAGAAATATAAATCAATAGGTAGGAAAGCTTTTCAAAATAACATTGAAAGCAATAGTAATTTCCAAAAAGGTGTCATAATTAAAATGCATGTTTTTGTCTTCAGAAATGGACCCCAGCACATAGAGAAGCTTAGAGTATGATAAAGGTAGAGAACAAACATATGGACACCAAGGGGGGAAAGTGGCGGAGTGGTGGTGATGGGATGAACTGGGAGATTGGGATTGACATGTATACACTAATATGTATAAAATGGATGACTAATAAGAACCTGCTGTATAAAAATAAATAAATAAAATTCAAAAATTCAGAAAAAATGACAAAAAAATTAAAATTAAGAGGAAATAAATGATTAAATTAAAGGGTTTAGAAAATTGAATATTTATGTGGAAACAAAGTTGGAGTTCTCCCTTGCATAAAATCCAAATATTAGAAGAATATTAGAAGAATTTATTATAAAAAGGATAATTATGAAATCAAAGATAAAAAGTATTTTGAAAACCTTAGGATGAGAAATCCTTACTACACAACACAAAAAATCTAGGAGTCATCAAAGAAAAGACTGAGAATTTGGTTACAAATTTCATTATAAACAAAGTGAAAGATGAAAGGAAAAGGAAGAAAAACTATGAACTTAACATATAAAGAGGATTAAACATAAAATTTAAATGGCAAACTAATAGGAAAAAATGTGCAAAATATAGGAATAGTTAAGAAAGGAAAATATAAAAATAGATGCACTTTCTTACAAATAATGATGGAAACCCAAACTTTTCTGTTTACCAGTAAGAAGTACAGTGGCTAAAAGTACAAGCTTTGGGCTTCCCAGGTGGCGCAGTGGTTGAGAGTCCTCCTGCCGATGCAGGGGACACGGGTCCGTGCCCTGGTCCAAGAAGATCCCACATGCCACGGAGCGGCTGGGCCCGTGAGCCATGGCCACTGAGCCTGCACGTCCAGAGCCTGTGCTCCGCAACGGGAGAGGCCACAACAGTGAGAGGCCCGCGTACCGCAAAAAAAAAAAAAAAAAAAAAATACAAGCTCTGCGGTCAGGCTCCATGGGTTTGACAGCCCCTCCATCATTTTCTAGAGGTGTTATCTTAGAAAATTACTTATTTTCAAGTTTTTTCATCTGTAAAATGAGGATATATTAGGATATTCTGAATTTTAAAAGAGTTAATACATGAAAAAAAAACTTGAGTAATGCCTTTTACCACGTGTACAAAAATATAAGTTGTCATTATTAAAGCAACAATGAAATGCTATTTTTACGCTTTCCATTAGTAAAAGTTATAAGGTGAAACACATCCACTCTGAGTGAAGAACACCAAAAAGAAAAAAAAAAAGGAATTAATCTTATTTTGATGGGGTGTGAATTGGTACACTATATTTGGGTGATAATTTGATAGCAAGGAGAACATTTTACCCAATATTACATTCAAGCAGGCATTTCCAATTTTAATCATCTGTTCTGCAGAAATACTAGCACAAGTGCACAAAGTTGCACGTACTGACATGTTTGCTGCAGCCTTGTTTGCCGTAGCGAAAATTCATGACAGTCTAAGTATACCAAGTTAGAGAATGTTAATGAAATGATGATGCATCCAAGCCAGGGAATACTAAGTAGTGGTTTAAAAGAATGAACCAAGTCTCTACCAGCACAGCAATTTCTCTGTCAAATGTCAAAGCAAGTCACAAGACAATTGCCCTATGGTCTCATTAATCAAAAACATAACACAAACTGTAACAAACAAACAAAATAAACTCTAATTGGAACTACAAATGTGGACATGTACCAGCCAAATGACTGCCAGCAGGGGTTGCTTCTGGGAAACATAGAGAGTGAAGGGAAATGATAACCTTTTAATGAATATACTTTTCAAATTTGTGTGAGTTTATTCTTGTTGTTTTTGAGTTACATTTCATTTATGTTATTAAGATAAATGGATAGATTGGGAGTTTGGGATTGACATGCACACACTGCTATATTTAGAAAAGATAACCAACAAGGACCTACTGTATAGCCCTGGGAACTCTGCTCAATACTTTGTAATAACCTTACTGGGAAATTAATTTGAAAAAGAATAGATACCTGTGTATGTATAACTGATTCACTTTGCTGTGCACCTGAAACTAGCCCATCGCTGTAAATCAACCGTAGTGCAATATAAGATAAAAGTTAAAAAAAGATAAATCGGAGGACCAGAATATCAGTAAGTTACTAATCCTTTCTCGAGGGAACTCTTCACACCATCGGCTCTATCCTTGTTCCTCTTATCTATAGGGGTGTATCAGTGAAGCAGGCAGACCCTTTGCACACCATCAGAGCCAAATGCCATGCTTACTCACCAAGGCCTAAGTCCTAATTGTGCCAGGACCAATGCACTGAAAATGAGTCCACTGTGCTGATGTTATTTCCTCCAGGGACTTAGCACTGTGGGGATTTTCAGAGTGTTTCTTAATACATTTATAAAATTGCTCATTATATGATATCCAAAAATGTTTCTTCTTTTAATACAGTAAGTCCCCTACATACGAACCTTCAAGTTGAGAACTTTCAAAGATGTGAACGTGTGTGTGCATGTCCAGTCACGTAAGTTAGTTCACATGTTTGGCGTACATTGTCACGTGTGTGCAGCCTCTACAAGTGGTTGTGCCTTTGTGTACTTTTCTGTACAGACTGTATAGAGTACAGTAGCACAGTATCTTTAGTTCAAGATCAGGATGTCTGGAAGCAAGTGTAAAAGCAGCAGTGATGTAGCTGGTACTGCTAAAAAGTGCCAGGAATTGGGGGACGAGAGAAAGGATGAAGAGAGACAAGAGGAAGAAGTAACTGAAGAACTGAAGAGATTCACGACACAGAAAATGTCAAGGGGATTTTCTTTATTTGAGGAAGCACTGTTAGTTTTTGAGGCAGAGGACCTGAAGGTAGAACGGTACATGAAGGTCACAGCATCTGTTCCGCATGCAATCCGGTGCTACCATGTTATCTATGATGAGAAAAAAAGAGCTGCTACCCAGACATCACTGGATCATTTTTTCAAGAGGGTAGATAGAACTGAATCCAGCAAGGAACCAGAACCTGTGCCATCAACGTCAGGCATGAGTGACATTGCAGTTTGCCCTCCGTCTCCTGTTGCTGACAGTCCTTCAGCTCTACCATCTCCCACCTCCTCTCCCTCCTCCAGTCAGTAACTCTTCTTGTCTGTTCACTCCATGCCAGCCCTGGATGCCAGCTGTTGTGCTGTACTACTGTACTTTTCAAGGTGCTTTACTGGAAGATTAAAAATGTTTTCTATTTTTTGTGTTGTTTTTTTTGTATTATTTGTGTGAAAGGTATTATAAACCTATTCCAGTACACTACTAGATAGCCGATTGTGTTCATTGGTCACCTAGGCTAACTTGGTTGGATTTATGAACAAATTGGTCTTATGAACGTGCTCTCAGAATGGAACTCGGTTGTATGTAAGGGACTTACTATAAACTTATATGGGTTAATGCATAAGTGCTGAGGCATTATAGGTAGAAATCCTGTTGCTTACCAACAAATAAGCTGAGCAAGAAGGTTCATGAAAGCCTCAGAAACTCTGAGCCATTCACAGCCAAGAGGGATATCAGATCCAATGTGAGAGCATGCAGACAAATAAGGCTATAAAGCTCAGGCATTTTTTGGCATGTGACTCAAAAAAATTAAGTAGAAATTCTCATTTTTCAATTTTAAAAATTTTCAATTTTTAAGAAGTGTTTATATTTATTCAATTATTCTTCAATCATATTTTTTTTTCTTTTCTAAATCCTCACAACTTAACTATTCTCTTTCTTCAGTCTCTTCTATTTTCCAGCCAAGCAAGCTGAATCCTTTCATGGCTCCAAAACTTTATGAAAGCTTGCTGAATGATCTTCTTCACTTAAAGCTTATTGTATTTATCAGGGTTCCCCAGAGAAACAGAGCCAATAGGGTGGTGGTCTGTCTATCTATCTATCTAATCTATCTATCATCGATCTAAGGAATTTGTTATAAGGAGTTGGCTCATAGGATTATAATCACTAAGAAGTTCTAAGATTTTCAGTCGGCAGACTGGGTACCCAGGAGAGCTAATGGTGTGAGTTCTAGTCCAAGAGCTGGTAGACTTAAGACCCAGGAGGAATGTGTAGACATTCTTCAAGTCTTCAATCATATTTTTAAACATAAGTTTTGATCACAAAAGTCAACATGCTTATTTGTGCTGAAATATCATCAAATCTGTATCTGGTAAAAATAAGGTCCTTCGATTTTATACATTTTAATTGCAATCAGGTAGTAGAATTTTTTCAAGCATCATGATCAAGAGTGACTGTGGAGCTGAGGATGTCCCTGGTATGCTAAAGGTACAGATAAACATGAAGTAGAAAAGTTAAAAAAAAAACAGAAGAGGAAAGCTGACAAGTGGAAAGGAGAAAAATTTTAAAAGAAGGAAGATAAAAAGGAAAAACGACTAATGAAACATGCAGAAAGTGGCAGAATTCGTCTGAGAAAATGTATTGCATCTCCCACACTCATTTTCCATGAGTAAGGATGTGATGAATAATAAACACACATCACCTGACATGTTGTATAATTTCCCTCTTTGAGGTTTGGCCACACGGGCCCAAGTTTGAGCTCCGGGAGATCTCTGAGGGCACCGAGACGTTTGAAAGCTGCAGTCTTCCATAAACACAGAGCTGGCTGGTGTCATCACTGGATTTGGAAGCCAGGCCTCCAGACATTGCGGCTGGCACACTTTACCCACCACACTCAAGTCGGATCAGAGCACACAGTGCCCAGAACTTACCCAGAGCTTAAGTCAGGCAAGAACTTTCAGAGGATAGAACTAATGTGTATTTATGAGGAGGATATACACGTCCAGGGGATGAAGAATGGCACTACCTTTTGTGAAACAGCGTGTTACCTAAGCAGAAATGATTCTCTTTCATTTACGCATCCAGAACCCATCGTTAAAATTCACTTGAGAGTTATTGCCTATTGCTGCCAGTTCTCCTGTTGCCTGCTTTCCCAAGATGATGGATGAAGCCAGAATAAATGTTATAGATTTTTTTCAAGCGGCATATAATGTGAGCTACGGCAGTAAACTTGTGACATTTCACCCCATTCAGCAAACATGGCACGCAGGTCAGGAAGGGTAAATGTTAGTTAGAGGGGAAGAAAAATGTATTATCACATCTTCCTAGTTCTCTGTTACTGAGTGAGGCTGCTGCATCCCATTTGGTATCTGTAGGAAAAATGGGATAAAAATGCATGCAAAGGAGAAGTGATCTCTCATAGTAATGATTCGTGGCAGGGCTATAGGGAAAGTCATCAGTGAGGCGATTTATAGATGTCGTGGTGCGTGTTTATTATTCTTCGCATTGTCTTTGAATCAGTGAGTGTTTCAGGCACTCCCTGCAAACTGCGCGTCTATGCCAGGAACTGTGCTGGCCTCTGGGAGACAGGAGCCGATGAGCAGAGGGTCGGCTTTTAAAGAGAGGAGCGTTTTAAGAGAGATGCTGAACAATCAGCTGTGGAGAGTGAGATCCTTCTGTCACTTGATGGGAAAAGAAGGTGCCTCAGTAGATATGTAAACTTTTAAATAATAGCCTCTAATAGAGAGTATATAGTTTTACTCCATTTCATTATGAGAACAGGGTATTGATTTACTTACATTTTCCAAATATGAGAGAATGACAGTTCTGTTTTTCACATTCTCCCAAATTTTTATATGGAAACCAAATGTTCCAAATCCCATATGTTCCAACAGTTGCATTTTTTTTAAGGATTAAATGTTGCTTACGATAAGTTTTCAGGCTTGAACAATTCCATTGCATTATATAAATAAGACATTCGAGATTGTGAGAATCCCTGAGGATATTTTCAAGGGCAAAATATGTTACTGGATGCCTGTCCAAGACAAAGAAGTTCACTTCTTTCGTTTACGTTTTTAGTTGTATCCTGCACTACGTATTTTTTCAGGTTGGTAACATCACCTCACTTGGTACAACGTCTTCACATATAAAATGTATTTTGAAAGTTTAAAATAATTAAATTTCACAAAGATTCCAAAGATTGTCTTCTCAGACTCATACTTGTGGTTTTTTTTTTCCTGTTATAGGAAATGATAGGCTAAATTTCTTGCAGTCTGATAGTTGAGGAAGAAAATATTGTTATGATTTCAGAAATACCCCAGTGTTAACAGAAATGAAATTTTATTATAAAAACTGTTTTATATCTTTGTTATACGGTTAGTTGAGATCATGCGTTCATTCAACAAATATCTGATAGCATAATTGTGAGAATTCCTGAATTGGATATTGCAGAAGATACACAAATCATTATGGTTGGATTTGTTGTCATTAACCTATTTATTTAATGTTTTATATTTTCCCCAGCACTTCTCTCTATATTATCGAATTTAAACTTACAAGAATCCCTGCAAGGAAGGCAGGATAGGAATCAACATCCTCATTCACTAGATTAGGGACCTCGGGCACAGGCTCAGTGTCTCTTCCGCTGGGCGGCTAGGGAAGGATGCAGCTGGGCTTCTGCGTCGGGTGTTCTTACCCTGTTCTCACACTGACCACTACTCTCAAGAAGCTTACAGATAACCAACACTGCCGGCCCCCCCACTTACACACACTCAAATATACTGTGTTTCATGCCATAACGGAGGTAAGGGCAGAGTGCTGATGGTGATCCGATTCAGGGAAAATCGTATTCGGCTGATAGTAAAAAGGACACTTTTCTTGGAAGAATTGCTATGTTATTACATGACATTTGCCAACTACCTCATCTGTGCCAAATACGGGATAGGCTGTGCAGTTAGAGATAAATAACACTTTGTTCTCTGCTTTCAGTTAGCCCAGAGTTCAAGAGCACTGTTGGAGCTTATTTTTTTCTTTCATGCAGCCCCATCCCAAATTAAATAGGTGTGTAATATTATTATCTTCCTTTACAGTTGGCTGAGCTGAGACAGAGTGAAATATGTAACTTGCCCAAGTGAGTCAAACTGGATAACAGCAAAGCCGGATCAAACCCCTGGTTATTGTCACTTTTCTCCACTAAAACTGCTCCATCTGTGGTCAAAGCCCAAGACCCTTGGATATAGAATAATAACTTTTCTATGATATTTAACATTTGAGATCAAAGTTATAGGATTTTAAACAATGCAAAACTGTGATATTTTATGCATTTCTTTCCACTGTTTTTTTTTTTTGTTGTTGTTGTTCTATAAAACTCACACTTGAGGTCTTGAAGGAATTAATCATTATAATTAAAAATCATACTAGCAAAGAAATAAATATGAAGTCATCATGAAAATAAATGATTTAAAAATTAATCATAGGGACTTCCTTGGTGGTGCCGTGGTTGAGAATCTGCCTGCCAATGCAGGGGAAACAGGTTCGACCCCTGGTCCGGGAAAATCCCATATGCCGTGGAGCAACGAAGCCTGTGCACTACAACTACTGAGCCTGCGCTCTAGAGCCCACGAGCCACAACTACTGAGCCCGCATGCCCAGAGCCCACACACCACAACAAAGAGTAGCCCCTGCTTGCTGCAACTAGAGAAAGCCCGCACTCAGCAATGAAGACCCAAAGCAGCCAAAAATAAATAAGTAAATGCATTAAAATTTTTTTTAAAAAATCATATGCAGTATACTTACAGTATATATTTGTACTATATATACACACAGTATCTTTAGTATATTTGCTACATAATAATATACAATACATATACAGTATATCTTTTCTCAGTAAATAAATAGATAAAGGGAGACAATTGTAGTGGTTCAGGTTTGGGAAACATTTGCACAAGAAAATGGAATTTGGCCTTTAAGATGAGACCATTAAGAGATAGAATGTAAAAAAAAAAGAAGGGAAATGGTTTGAAGATGATCCTGGAAGAACGCCTTTTATGTGGTGTTTCAGGAAGACTCATACGACAAGAGCATGAATTGGAGGAAGGTGATAGAGGAAGTGGGGAAGAAACCAAGAGAAAGAAAATGAAGGCACGGGTGCAAGAAACACTTAAGAAGTGTACCACACAAGCTGCATATAAGTAGAGACCTTACCTGGCACGCTTAAAAGCTGTCTCCCCATACCCAGAACAGTAACCTTGGAGGTTCTTAAAAACACTTGATTAATGTGGAATGAGTGTCATAGCACAAAACAGAGATGGCTATAGACTGCATGATCAGGACAAGGAGAGTAATGAATTAATTATTCTGAAATATCAAAAATCAGTGATGGCAAGTGTTATGGTGCCATGAGCAGAAAGGAAAAAAAAATTAGTACGAAGACATGGTTTGTAGGATAATGTTTTCAGGGTTTTCTTTCCTTTTTGTATGGAATTAGTTGGAATGATATAGAGTTAGAAATTCTCCAGTGGGTGGCATGGGAGAATGAGGGGTTGAAGTTAAGCTGTCAACTCCAGCTAAGGCTGTACTATATGAGGTTGAGATCAAGACGGCAGAAGGGGTGGGAGAATGTGGAGCTCAACTCCTCCCACAGTCACATCAAAAATATACCTACTGGGCTTCCCTGGTGGCACAGTGGTTTAGAGTCCGCCTGCAGATGCAGGGGACACAGGTTCGTGCCCTGGTCTGGGAGGATCCCACATGCCGCAGAGCAGCTGGACCCGTGAGCCATGGCTGCTGAGCCTGTGCATCTGGAGCCTGTGCTCCACAATGGGAGAGGCCACAATAGTAAGAGGCCCGCGTACCACCCCCCCAAAAAACAAAAAAAAACCCACAATGGATCAATGGAGAAATTAAAGGAGATCAGAAAATACCTTGAGGCAAATGAAAATGTAAACACATCACAAAATCTAGGGTATGCAGCGAAAGCATTTCTAAGAGGGAAGTTTATAGTGATGTAGGCCTACTTTAAGAAACAATAGTAATCTCAAATAAACAACCTAATCTACCATCTAAAGGAATTACAAAAAGAAGAGCAATAAATGCCCAAAGTCAGAATAAGGGAGGAAATAATAAAGATCAGGCAGGAAATAAATGAAATAGAGACAAAACAAACAAACAAACAAACAATAGAAATGAATCAAAGAGTATTTGTTTGTTTGTTTTTCAGATATACAAAATTAATAAGCCTTTAGCCTGGGTCATCAAGAGTTAAAGAGCACCTAAGTAAACAAAATAAGAAATGAAAAAGGAGAAATAACAGCTAATATCACAGAGATACAAAAAATCATGAGAATACTCTGTACAGTTATATGCCAACAAATTGGACAACATAGAAGAAATGGTCAAATTTCTAGAAACATACAATCTTCCAAGGCTGACTCAGGAAGAAATAGGTAACCTACACAGACTGATCACTAGTAGTGAAATTGAATTTGTAGTTAAAAAAATACTCCAGGCAAACAAAAGTCCAGGACTAAATGGCTTCACAGTGGGAATTCTACCAAATATATAAAGAAAAACTAATACCTATCCTTTTCAAACTACTACAAAAAAATTCAAGAGGATGGAACACTCCCACATTCATTATATGAGGTCACCATTAATTTACCCTGTTACTAAAACCAGACAAAAACACTACAAAAAACAAAAAAATTACAGGCCAACGTCTCTGATGAATATAGATGTAAAAATCCTGAACAAAATATTAGCTGACGACATTTAACAATATATAAAAAAGACCATACACTATGATCATGTGGAATTTATTCCAGGGATGTAAGAGTGGTTTAATATCCAGAAATCAATCAGTGTGATACATCATCTTAACAAAATAAAGCATAAAAATCACATGTTCATTTCAATAGACACAGGAAAAGCATTTGACAATTCAACGTCTATTCATGATAAAAACTTTCATCCAAATGGGTTAGAGAGAACATATCTTAACATAATAAAGGCCATTTATGACAGACGCACAGCTAGCATCATACTCAACAGTGAAATACTGAGAGCTTTTCCTCTAAAATCAGGAACAAGACAAAGATGCCCAGTCTCACTACTTCTACTTAACATAGTATTGGAAGTCCTAGCCACAGCAATCAGATAAAAAAAAGAAATAAAAGGCATCCAATTGGGAAGGGAAGAAGTAAAACTGTCTCTATTTGCAAATGATATAATACTATATGTAGAATACCCTACAGTCTCCACCCCAACACTATGAGAACTAATAAATGAATTCAGTAAAACTGCAGGATACAAGATTAATATACAGACATCTGTTGCTTATCTATACACTGATAATGAGCTATCAGAAAGAGAAAGCATGAACACAATCCCACTGAAATCACATCAAAAAAAACCCCAAAAAAACTTAGGAATAAATTTAACCAAGGAGATGAAAGATCTATACTCTGAAAACTATAAAACATTCATGAAGGAAATTGAAGATGATACAAAGAAATGGAAAGATATTTCTTGCTCTTGGATTAGAATAATTAATATTGTTAAAATGTCCATGCTACCCAAAGCAATCTACAGACTTAATGCAATCCCAAGCAAAATACCCATGTCATATTTTACAGAACTAGAGCAAATTGTCCTAAAATTTATATGGAAGACCCCTAGTGCCAAAGCAATCTTGAGAAAAAAAGAACAAAGCTCGAGGTACCACACTTCCTGATGTCAGACTATACTACAAAGCTACAGTAACCAAAACAGCATGGTACTGGTACAAAAACAGATCCATACATCAATGGAAGAGTTGAGAGCCCAGCAATAAACCCACACACCTATGGTTAATTAACCTATCACAAAGAAGGCAGAAATATGCAATGGAGAATAGACAGTCTCTTCAGTAAGTGGTGCTGGGAAAACTGGACAGCTACATGTAAAAGAATTAAATTAGAAAAGTTACACCATATACAAAAATAAACCCCAAATGGATTAAAGATTAAACTGTAATACCTGAAACCATAAAACTCCTTGAAGGAAAACATAGACAGAACATTCTTTAATGCAAATAGTAGCAATAATTTTTTGGATCTGTCTTCCAAGGCAAAGGAAATAATAAGAAAGATAAACAAATGGGACCTAATTAAACTTAAATGCTTTTGCACATCAAAATAAACCATCAACAAAATGAAGACAACATACAGAATGGGAGAACATATTTTCAAATTATATGACCGAATAGGGGTTAATATCCAAAATATATAAACAACTCATACAACTCAAAAAAACAAACAACCTGATTAAAAAATGGGCAGAAGACATACAGATGGCCAGTAGACACATGAAATGATGTTTAACATCACTAATCAATGGGGAAATGCAACTCAAACCACAATAAGATATCACCTCACACCTGCCAGGATGTCTGTCTTCGAAAAGTCTACAAATAACAAATGTTGGTGAAGATGTGGAGAAAAGAGAACCCTCTTGCACTGTTGGTGGGAATGTAAATTGCTGCAGCCACTATGGAGAACAGTATGGAGGCTCCTCAAAATACCAAAAATAGAGCTACCATATGATCCACTCCTGGGTATATATCCAAAGAAAATGAAAACACTAATTTGAAAAGATACATGAACCCCAATGTTCATAGCAGCATTATTTACAATAGCCAATATATGGAAGCATCCTAAGTGTCCATCAACAGACAAATGGATAAATATGAAGTGGTGTATATATATCTATATATCAGAATATAGAGAGATATGCACACACAGAATGGAATACTACTCAGCCATAAAAAAGAATGAAATATTGCCATTTGTAGCAACATGGATGGACCTAGAGGGTACTATGTTTAGTGAAATGAGTCAGCCAGAGAAAGGCAAATACTGTATGTTATCACTTATATTTGGAATTTAAAAGATAAAGCAAATGAATACATATAATAAGATGGAAACAGACTCACAGTTACAGAGAACAAACTAGTGATTACCATTGGGGAGAGGGAAGGGTGGAAACAAAGATGGGTGTGTGGGATTAAGAGATACAAACTACTATGTATAAAGTAAATAAGCAATAAGGATATATTGTACTGCACAAGGAAATATAGCAATTACTTTATAACTTTAAATGGAGTATAATCTATAAAAATGTTGAACCATTATGTTATACACCTGAAAGCAATCTAATATTGTAAATCAACTATACTTTAAAAAAGAGAATGTACTATATCTATCCTATGGTATTTTCTAAACTTAACACCATGCTTGTCACACTGAATGTTTACAGTATAAGTTGCTCAGTTAATAAATAGATAAAGGGAGACAACAGAAGTGATATGAAGGTTTGGGAAGCATGCATAAAAAGTTGAACTTAACCTTGTTTAAAGGGATGAGACCTCTAAGGATAGATTTAATTTGGGATATAGGGGGGAAAAGAGTAAAAGGTAATTATAGGGAAAGCAAGAGCACCAAGATGATATCATTTTACTTGGTAGCCATGTGGAGAAGGAATTGGACGAGAGCACTGCTAGCAGCAGCGGAAAGAGAGAGCATTTCTAGAAGCAAGTTGTTTTTATTTTCTTTTTAGCCAGATATTTTTCTTTTAATTGAAGTACAGTTGATGGGCGTATTATATAAGTTACAGGAGTACAATATAGTAGTTCACAATTTTTTAAGGTTATACTCCATTTGTAGTTATTATAAAATATTTGCTGTAGTTCCCATGTTGTACAACATATCCTTTGTAGTTTATTTTATACCTAATAGTTTGTACCTCTTAATCCCCTGCCCCTGTATTGCTCCTCTACCCTTCCCTCTCCTCACTGGTAAACACTAGTTTGTTCTCTATATCTGTGAGCCTTCTTCTTTTTTGTTACATTCACTAGTTTGTTGTATTTTTAGATTCCACTATAAGTGATATTATACAGTATTTATCTTTCTCTGTCTGACTTATTTCACTTAGCATAATGCCCTCCAATTCCATTTATGTTGCTTCAAATGGCAACATTTCATTTTTTTTATGGCTGAGTAATATTCCATTGTATATATGTACCACAGCTTCTTTCTCCATTCATCTATTGATGGACACTTAAGTTGCTTCCATATATTGGCAATTGTGAATAATGCTGCTGTGAACAACAAGGTGCATGTATCTTTTTGAATGAGTGTTTTTGTTTGTTTGTTTTGGATTTTTTTTTAATATATACATAGGAGTGGAATTGCTGGATCATATGGTAGTTCTATTTTTAGTTTTTTTGAGAAGCTTCCATGTTGTTTTCCATAGTAGCCGCACCAATTTACACCCTCACCCATAGTGTATGAGTGTTCCCTTTTCTCCACATCCTCACCAATACCTGTTATTTGCATTCTTTTTAATGATAGCCCTTCTGACAGGTGTGAGGTGATATCTCATGGTGGTTTTGATCTGCATTTCCCTGACGATTAGTGATGGTGAGCACCAGCACATCAAAAAGAATAAAATACCTAAGAATAAACCTACCCAGGGAGGTAAAAGACCTATACACAAAAAACTATATGACACTGATGAAAGAAATTGAAGTCAACACAAACAGATGGAAAGATACATCGTGTTCTTGGACTGGAAGAATTAATATTGTTAAAATGAGCATACTACCCAAGGCAATCTGTAGATTCAGTGCAATATCTGTCAAAATACCCATGGCGTTTTTCATAGAACAAGAACAAATAATTTTAAATTTTATATGGAAACATAGAATCAAGTTTTTGATTAATAAATTCAAAGAGGCCAAGAAAGCTAGATCTGAGAAAAAAATATTATATTTAGTGATTAGGGGATCTTAAGGGAGTTTTCAATAGTAAAATTGGGGTCACTGTTTACAAGGAGATAATGCCAGAAGTTGTGTGATTAAAGATGAGAGAGGTTTTCTTCGGTCTCCAAATATTGAGGTCAGGATTGCTTGGTGATGCAGCTTTCACAAGACTTTGCACAAGCTGCAAAGCGCCATTCCTGCTTATGAAGCAGACTGTGGGTTTCACAGCAGTGAATGGCAACTTCTAAATACAAAAAAATGTTAAACAAAAATACATCAGGCTCTATTCTTCTCTCTTTCTACTAAATAACCATTCAAGGTTCTCCAGACTGTATGGAGTATGCTACATTAGCAGCACCAATGAGCAGAATGACCCAAGAGAAAAAGATGTGAGTTGGATGCACCATCAACATTGTTATTGGCTTTTATCACCTGGGCTTGTAATAAAAAGTGGAATAGTCAGAAAGTTATCTACACCCAGGAGATTATCATTTCTGCTGTTTGACCTAAAGTATCTTTTAAAAGGACTTGCCTTTGTTGAGTTTCTCAAAGTTGATATTAAATATTTAATTAAAGTCGTACTCAGTGAGAACAACCTTACATTTAGCTTAGAGTTTTAAGACATACATGCAAATCTAATGCTAATTAGCATAATTATTCAGAAATTTATAATAGTGTTTCATAGGGTCATGAATCTAGAGGTGAAACTGAGAGCTTTCCCCTCCTTCCTCTGCCTCCAGAGGTGAGACAGAACAAGGTGATGATATATGGGGTGTGATGTTATCTAACTCATTTTAGAAAGTTGTCTTTTGAAACTGTTTCCAGAGCTATAACACATCATTTGAATATTGATAGTGATAGTAGATCTTCCTTCTTTGAGGATGGATATAAGTTAGGGAAATGACTTTGAATTTTGGAGTATTGCTGGAGAATAAGGTAGAGATGAAAAAGAGTAATTTCGTTTCTAATCAAAGGAAGAGTCCTTTCAAAGTAGAGAACCAAGGTCCTTGTGTCTTAGGTCAGTAGGGTCTTGTATCTGTGCTGTATTGGGGAGAAGATCAGTATTAGCACGCGAACACACTGATATTTGGGGGATGGAGTGTTAGGAATACAGCACTCAGATTTTCATCTTGAGATGGTCACTGCAAACTGGGTAAGCAAAATACCTTAGCTCAGGTCAGCATTCTGACTGAGTCCTTGGTGTAAATGCAATGATACCCTTATCATTTGGGGGGACAGGGACAATGACAGACATAAGGTCAGGGGAGATGAGCAATGTCGACCAAATGGATGTTCATTGTGTGTGTGGTAAAGGGACACACAGAGAGAGATCTAGGAAAATAGAAGCTGCAGGCAAGTGGACAATTGAATATGTGCCCTGATGAGATAAAAGGCAAGGGGAAAAGGCTGAGAGGTGGCTGGGATAGTCAGGAGGGAACGGCCATGGTTGCACAATTATGGTCATTGGAGAATTAGCTGAACTGCATGAAAAAAAGTACCTTCTGAGTTAGGTGAATTGTCATTTCTGATGAAGTCTTGTGCAGCTTGTGCCCATGCTTGGGCCAATGCCAGGTGTTTCCAGATGGTCACGACAGCCAGGAGGCCCCTTGACAACTCACTCCAGAGTCTAAAACAAATGGGAAATGAAAGATATGGCTTCTTATTCAGACTGTGTATTCAAACAGTGGCTTCCGTTACCAGGCGATTTCACTGAGAATGGATGAGGAGGGCTCATTAATAAATTATATTGCCTGATATTCCTATAGTTTTTAGATGACATGCCAACACTTTGCAGGAAATGAAATAAAATAGACCCAGAGAGAATTTTAGAGCAACTTCTCATTTTTATACGTCCTATGGAGTCAACAATTTCTGAACAAGCTTAAGATTTAAGATGTGCACGTCAGGATGAATATATCCATGCATAAAATAAGAAATCATGGAGGAGTTTGCCCAGAAGGGTTTAAACAATGAAAGGGATTTTTCATGTAAGTCAGGAATGAGCACAGTCAAACACATTAAAGGTGGTTTTCAACATCTGTTCTCAGACAAGGACAAAAACATAAATGTGAATAAAAGTTGGGAATATCATCTTTGCTTTATGTTAAAGTATTAGAGTAAATGTAAAGAAATACATACAGCTGTTTTCTGAGACATATTAGTCTGTTCTGCAGAAGATTCTTAGAAAAGATGTCAGTCGACGATTACACAGACATAACCTAGAAATCCCAGGAAACGTCTTATGTTAGAAAGGCAGAAGTGAGTTGAAGATTAATACATATTTGGAGGAAAACTGAAACATCCGATGATTAAGGGCCACTCAGAGAACTGGCCAATCTGGCTTTCCTTTCATTTCATATCACACGATAGTCATTAAAAATTATTGCCCATCATTTATTGATTGTCTGCAATTGGCTATTCAAATCTGTATATTTTAGCAATGCTCTTATTCATGAAACAAATCTACTTTTTCTATAGACCATTTATTTTTGTGAGTAAAATAAAATGAAATATGATAGCATTGGCCTTATCCTTTAAATGAGGTTTAATTAATTTACAAGGATGCCTGGTATTATGTTTTGGGTTGTTCGATTATGTTACTGGAGAGCTGAATTTCATATTTTGGATCGAAATTAACTTTGAGATTAAAAAATACCAGCTACTCATTCACTCAAAGCATGTGGTTGACATGAATTGGTTGTCTTAAGCGCTGTGGCATGTGTGGTTTGTATTGTGCATTGCAGAGATTATTCTTGGACAAAGTAACCCTTACTTCTCAGAGAGAGAGGATCAAATTTGTGCTCAAAAAATTATTCTGGTTAGATTGTGGAGAAGTGAATGGAAGGGGCATAATTGGATGAAGGAGGAAAGTTGGGTAGGTATTCCAGTAATCCGAGTTAGGGACACAATATTATCCATTAGTTAAGTGTGTGGACTCTGAATCTGCCTGTCTGGGTTTGAATAGAGCATCTCTTAGTAGCTGTCTGACTTTGGGTAAGTCACTTAATCTCCCTATGTTTCAATTTTCCTATCAGTAATTTGGGAATAATAATCTTTCCTACCTCGAGGGTTAGCATAAGAAATAAATGATTTCATGTACCATGCCAGGCCACAAGGCAAGCCCAAGATACATGGTATATGCTATCAGTGAACTAGGATGGTCGGAATGGAGAGAGAAATAAGGGGACCACCTTTGAGTATATTTAGGTATTAGAATGATCATGACTTAGTGATGGTCTGACTGTGGGAGAGTGATTGGGAGAAGATCCTTCACTGAAATACAAGTACTGGTAGAGAACAAGGGATTGTGGGAGTGATGAGGACTTCTGAATAAAATATTGGGTTTTTTTTTTTAAGAATGATGATTCTATGCCAAAGTATTTTGATAATATTCTTTGTGTTGCATGGACTAGAACACATGGGATGAGTTAAGTCCGTGGGAGAGATTAAAAAAATTAGGAGTTCTGAGCTTCACACAATTACTCCTTGACTGCATTTCTCAAGGTAAGAGGTGTCCCTTTTGGGTGACATGTTCCTGTGTGTGGTGCCAGCCCTGCATCCATCTTCTCTTAAAGAGGTTTTGGTCAGCATTAGAACTTTTCATAAGTGCGCCGATCTTGTAGTATAAAAGCATTATTAGCACGATAAAGCCTTTAAAAAAAATCAGATAATTCAAGGAATGAGTTATTATGAATATGTATAAATCCCAGGTAATTGCAGTTTGTTCTTTATAACTAATGATTTTTACTTGTATTCTTTTTTTATGGAGCTGTCCTAAAATATGTTTATATTTACATGGCTTGTTAAATAAGAATGTGTATATATTCTTTTTTTTCTTCCAGTTTTATTGAGTTATAACTGACATACAGCACTGTATAAGTTTAAGGCATGAAGCATAATGATTTGACTTACATACATCATGAAATGATTATCACAATAAGTTTAGTGAACATTCATCTCATATAAATAAATGAAAAATTAAAAAAAATTTCTTTGTGATGAGAACTCTTAGGATTTACTTTCTTAACTACTCTCATATATGACATTCAGCAGTGTTAATTATATTTATCATGCAGTACATTACATCCCTAGTACTTATCTATCATGTAGAACTGGAATTTCGTACCTTTTGGCTACCTTCATCCAATTTCTTCTCCCCCAGCCTTCACCTCTGATAACTACAAATCTGATCTCTTTTTCTATGAGTTTGCTTGTTGGGTTTTTTTTTTAATTTTTTAATTTTATGTTATTTATTTTTTTATACAGCAGGTTCTTATTAGTCATCCATTTTATACACATCAGTATTGTTTTTTTTTTTTGTTTTTTGGGGTTTTTTTGGCGGTACCCAGGCCTCTCACTGTTGTGGCCTCTCCCATTGCGGAGCACAGGCTCTGGACACGCAGGCTCAGCGGCCATGGCTCACGGGCCCAGCCGCTGCGCAGCATGTGGGATCTTCCCGGACCGGGGCCCGAACCCATGTCCCCTGCATCGGCAGGCGGACTCTCAACCACTGTGCCACCAGGGAAGCCCCAGTGTTGTTTTTGAAGTGTAAGTGACCAACAGCACTCTGTTAGTTCCTGATGCACAACATAATGGTTCGTTATTTCTGTATATTACAAAATGATTACCAAGATAGGTCTAATTACTGTTTGTCACCATACACAGTATTATTGACTATATTCCCCACAATGTATGTTTCATTCCTGTGACTGATTTATTCTGAAACTGGACGTTTGTCCCTCTCCAGCTCCCTAACCTGTTTCACCCCCTCACTTCCCCTCTGCTGACCATCTGTTCGTCCTCTGTATTTATGACTCTGTTTCTATTTTGTTATGTTTATTCTTTTTTGTTTGTCTGTTTTTTAGAATCCACATAGAAATAAAAGCATACACAATTTGCCTTCTCTCTCTGACTTATTTCACTTAGCACAATATCCTTTAGGTCTATCCAAGAGTTTATTCTTTTTTACTTTTTATACCTGAGTAATATTCCCTTGTGTACATACACTGTGTCTTCTTTACCCAGTCATCTATTGATGGGCACTTAGGTTGCTTCCATGTCTTGGCTATTGTGAGTAATGCTGGTATGAACATTGGGATACGTTATTAGTGTTTTTTTTTTCTTCAGAAAAATATGCAGAAGTGGAATTGCTGGATTGTATGGTAGTTCTATTTTTAATTTTTTGAGGAACCTCTATAATGTTTTTCATAGTGGCTGCAACAATTTACATTTCCACCAACAGTACACGAGGGTTCCCCATTCTCCATATCTTGCCAACATTTGTTATTTGTTGTCTTTTGGATGACAGCCATTCTAATGGGTGTGAGGTGATAGCTCGTTTTGGTTTTGATTTGCATTTCCCTGATGATTAGTGATGTTGAGCATCTTTTCATGTATCTGTTGGCCATCTGTATGTCTTCTTGGGAAAAATGTCTATTCAGGTCCTCTGCCCATTTTTTAATTGGGTTGTTTTTGTTTTTGATGTTGAGTTGTATGAGTTATTTGTACATATTGGATATTGGATATATTAACCCCATATCAGATGTAGGATTTGAAAATCTCCTCCCCCATTCAGTAGGCTGCCTTTTCAAACTTGTTGACGATTTCTGTCACTGTGGAAAAGCTTTTAAGTTCCGTATAGTCTCATAGCCAGAATTATTTTTTAATGATTTATAATTCTTTGAATTCCTCAAGTAGGGTGTTAAGTAAATAAGTGCTCAAAAATTTGATGAATTATTGATATCAACTCTCTGTATTTTTCAATATGTTGATTCTTTTGTATTTTGTGTAAAAGAGCATTTACTTTCAAACAAATGCATGTGAATGTATGCCAATTTCAATAATTTATCCTTTCTATTTCCCCTGTTCTTCTAGTCTGCTCCCAGTTTTCAAGAGGAGTATATGCTATTTTTGGATTTTATGACAAGAAGTCTGTAAACACCATCACATCATTTTGTGGAACGCTCCATGTGTCCTTCATCACTCCCAGCTTCCCGACAGATGGCACCCATCCATTTGTCATTCAGATGCGACCGGACCTCAAAGGAGCTCTTCTCAGCTTGATTGAGTACTACCAATGGGATAAGTTTGCATACCTCTATGACAGTGACAGAGGTAAGTGACAATATCCTTCCTTTGTAATGGGTCAAATTCAGTGCCCACACTTGATACTTCCATGTGACTTTATAGGGCTATGTAAGTGTCTTGAAGTCCAAGGGTAACTTGGCTTAATTATGCTGTGTAAATGAGTAATGCAATTCAAAACCTGGGTAACATACTTAGAGTAAAACAAACAAGCAAAAACATTGTGGATGTACCATTTACAGAGATAGACTGTGTTCACACAACGCCCGAATGTTCAGTTGTAATGCGCAAAGCACTTTCTGGTACCAGCAGCTAAGACCCTAGGATGACTATATTCCTAGTCCAGGGTCAGTGAAGTGACAGCCTTGAAAATTGGTTTAAGTAAGATTTGAATAAATATATAAATAAGAGCGTCTACAGAAATGTATAGACATTAAATATTTCCACATGCAAAGATTTTATCAGGCAGGGACAATTGTTATTAACCCTGCTTTAGAATGAGATCCCTGAATCTCAGAGAAGTTGATTTTTTTCCTGAGCCACCCACGTGTGGTTCAGCTGAACTCAGGTCTTTTGACAGCAGACCTGTGCTTTGTCACAGCTCCTCTACAGCTATTTACGAGGGGAAGTTTTGGATTAGAATGCCAATTAGATGGAGTCTTGGCTCTTTTTGCTAGTTTTTATTTCAGGGGTAAGAGTACTCCCTTTGTGTTTCCCGCATCATTTGTTGTGAAGTTTGGTATTAGCGGACCTGATTGACTTACGTGTCATAGAATTTCAGATATTTCTGACCATTCCTGGGTCTGTGACTCAGCTTCAGTGGGTCTGTGTACTTGGTAACATCGAATGAACATTTTGTGGACATGAACGTAGATGATTTTTCTTGAGAGAGTATCCACCAACAGACTGAGAAGTATTGACAACCACCATTGCCAGAGTACCTAATAGACACCGGCCTGTCCACGAAGCAACTTGCTTTAAATGTTCAAGTGAAAACCAGAAGCCTGTTTCTACCAGGAGAGAGCACCTTGCTTACCTGCAAGGGCGGCCAAACGGGGAGCCAGCTGCCAGCCCTTCTGCCTGATCAGTCTGGAGACTGGCTGCAGCAATCACAGCCTAGCATGCTCCAGCCTGGTGTCTAATTCCCTGTCCCGGCCTCCAGTCCTGAGAATGAGAAGGCTCCGTAGAAAAGCCAGTCAGCACTATACACACTGAGAAGAAAGACTCTGACAAGGGAGAGCCTTGCTACACACATGGGGAGTGAAAAACTCAAGCACAGAACAGTTGAGAGTAAATACGGATTCCGGTGTGCTGGATGGCTCTCTGCCCATTCTTCTGATCAATGTGGTACAGGGCTTATCATCATCTATCTCTTGTCCTCTGCTATGTCCTCTTTAACTCTTGTCTCCTCTTCATAGGATTTCTACCATCTAAATGTTTTTACTTCTAGCCACTCTTCTGTGTCATTGTCATGACTCCAGGCCAGGACAGCCCCATGTGTTCATCCTTCATCTTTCCATTTCTGTACTTGTTTCTCTTCAATCCATTTTCCGTAAAGGAGCCAGAAGTTTTGAATGCTTTTATTTATTTTTTAATTTAATTTTGTTTTATATTGGGGTATAGTTGACTTACAATGTTGTGTTAGTTTCAGGTGTACAGTGAAGTGATTCAGTTATAATATACATATATCCATTCTTTTTCAGATTCTTTTCCATTATAGGTTATTACAAGATATTGAGTAGAGTTCCCTGTGCTATATAGTAGGTCCTTGTTGTTTATCTATCTTATATATAGTAGTGTGTACATGTTAATCCCGAACTCCTAATTTATCCCTCCCCTCCACCTTTCCCCTTTGGTGACCATAAGTTTGTTTTCTGTCTGTGAGTCTGTTTCTGTTTTGTAAATAAGTACATTTGTATCATCTTTTCAGATTCCACATATAAGTGATATCATATAATATTTGTCTTTCTTTGTCTGACTTACTTTGCTGAATATGATAATATCTATGTCCATCCATGTTGCTGCAAATGGCATTATTTCATTCTTTTTTTATGTCTGAGTAATATTCCATTGTGTATATGTACCACAACTTCTTTATCCATTTTTCTGTTGGTGGACATTTAGGTTGCTTCCATGTCCTGGATATTGTAAACAGTGCTGCAATGGATATTGAGGTGTGTGTATCTTTCCGAATTATAGTTTCCTCTGGGTATATGCCCAGGAGTGGGATTGAAGGATCAGATGGTAGCTCTATTTTTTGAATGCTTTTAGATGCTTTACTGACCACATTGCTCCTTTACTTAAAATACTCCAGTGGCTCCTCGTTATAATGAGGATAAAACTGAAATTTCTTAACATGACTGTAAGTTGTTATAGTATCTGGTTCCTTCCCACTTATACTACTGCCTTGCTCACTCACTAGGCTAAACCCATCTCACTAATATTATTTTACTTTCTCAGATGCACCAAATTCTTTCACCTTGAATCTCTGCACAGACTTCTAAATTTTTCTCCTTCAGGTCTTAGTTTATATAACACAGAGATGCATTTCATATTATTATCTTCTCTCAAAGCAATCTTTCTTTTCCTACATAGTACTTATCACAATTTATAATTAATATTGATGTTCATTCTTTCACCCAAGAAGTGAGCTCCCAGTATATTCTAGGGACTGTTTTAACCACACAGATGAAGCTTTATTTTTTTAATTTAAGATCTGGCTCTAAGCCCAGGAAGGCAATGCCCTGGCAGTACCCACTACACCTACCTGTACATACAGCGCTTAAGATAATGCTAGCACAGAGTTGATGTCAATAAATAGCATTAATAAATGAATGAGTTGAGCATCTGTGTATTTTAAGTTTGAGATGATATTAGAACCTGAATCTTGCTTGCTAAAATGAAGGATCAGGGATGAATTCTCTCTACTCTTTGACTAGGTGCAAGGTGGTGTTTTCACTTTAGGGGCACACTTCAGCGTCACTATGGATCAGATGATGATGGATGGACTTATGTACTTGTGAAAAGAACCTGAGACATCTTTAATGATTTTATTAACACTTTATGAATATTAAATGAAATTGAAATGATGCCATAATCTCCAATCATTAAATTATACAAATTGATTTGAGTTCAAGTGCATCTGTGGAGAGGTCAACATTACAGTGATAATATTAAGTAATTATATATTAAAGCCAAAACTGACATTATGGATACATTTTCAAGATATTTTCAAATGGATACTCATGTTTTAATATGAAGAGTATTGCACTGCTTTTCATCTGAATCTATTTTCAGAGATAAATGTTTAAGACTCAAAATACTGACAAAAGACCTTTATGTAATGTTTTACTTGTCTCGTGGAAATGGGATGTTTGGTCTCTGATTTTTTCTTATTAATTACAATTGTTATAGCTTTGCTGTCATACCACATTTTAAAACGTTTATTCGTACATTTATCACATGAACTGTTTTTTCTCCCCCTATGGTCCTTAACCCATTTCTCTTACACTTTAAGGAAGTACCTCGTTGTTTTTGTGTTAGACGACTTGAGAATGAATCTGTGTGCCCTTACTATATTATGAATGCTTTTAAAAATAGGTTCCATGATTTGATCTTTTAAGTTATGTCTCCATATGCCTCAATTTCAAAGAGTTTTGTCTGTTTTTGATATGGCACTCTTTCCAGGTCCTTGACCGTAAGGATTTGTTTTTAATAATCTTTAATTTTCTGAGAGTCTAGATCAGGTAAACATACTGTTAAATTTTAATTTCTAAATATATGAATTGATGTTCTTTTGAATAACCCAAGCATGAGAATGGCTGTCCAACATTCTGCACTGAATACAAGCTAGATGAAAAAGACACAGTTTTTCTATGCTTCTTCTTTGCACTGCTTTTAACTAGGACTGCCAATGAAACCTTTCCTGATTCCAACTGTCCATCCAAAGGCTGAGCAACAAGTCCAGGAGACTACATCCCAATTGTAGACAAAGGAAGTCATGGATGCATCCTGATCTTTGTATAGGTTTTTGACTATTTCAAGTTTACCAGTGAGAGGATTGCTGAAACTGTTCACTTGGTGCCATGTGACCCTTTAGGAATGCTGGTGTCTTCTCTTTATCCAAGTCATGTGGCAGCAGCCTGGCACTCCTCAATGGATAACCCAACACCCTTCCTAAAAGTTCCAGAGAGAGGAGGCAGATGGCAGGGAGAGTAGGTAGATGGATCTTCAACACATTTGAGATATAGAGTCACAGGGTTGCCTATGTTAATGCATTCAATATAGGCTTGTCTTTGGATACACATGTACTACATTTGAACCAGGACTTAATCAAAATGTGGTTTTTATTTATTGGGTCAATGTTAGTAAGGTAATGTCATACATTTCTGTAGACAGTTGGTAAAACCAGAACTAATGCTTTTATAACTTGGTTTTAATTTTGAACCACCCTATTTGTCCCCTGAAGGAAAGGCACATTGATTCCAGTTCCAAAAAAGGCATCATGCCTAGAATAAAAATGCTTCCAGATTATAAGTTGCTTTCATGATGTTCCTGAGAAAGTCAATGAGGGAAATATATGTTAATCTAATCTGGCCTAGGCATGCTGCTGTGATTTAGTGATCATAAAATATTAATTTCTGTGCCTGAAAGATGAATAAGGGCTGTGAATTTTAAATGGAACAAAAAATATTTTCAAGAAGAAAGACATGGTCTGAATGAAATATACCTATATGCAATAGTCAATTTTAATTCCACCTATTAATGTGCAAACTAAGGCATTTAGACTTCACCTGTTTCAGTGCTGAAGGTTTTTCTGTAATTTTGTCACAGGCTTAGGAGCACTAGCTTAAGATACGACTGTGAACTACTGATAGTTCTTAGAGAGAGTTTTAGGGAGAGAGTCAGCTTATCAATAGGGTGTACAGCTGTAACTAGTCCAGCAACAATTTGGCACATGAAAAAGTAATATAATACAGAAGTAAGTAGCAGTACTTTAGCTATTCTTTATTTTATCCAGAAGTCTGAGCATTTAGTAGAGTGTAGAACTTAATTTTATACTCCTGTCATATTCTTTTTTTTTTTTTTTTGCGGTACACGGGCCTCTCACTGTTGTGGCCTCTCCCGTTGCGGAGCACAGGCTCCGGATGCGCAGGCTCAGCGGCCATGGCTCATGGGCCCAGCTGCTCCACGGCATGTGGGATCTTCCCAGACCGGGGCACGAACCCGTGTCCCCTGCATCGGCAGGTGGACTCTCCAGGGAAGCCCTTCTTGAGGTTTTTCAGAACATATTTTAAATATATTTCTTAGGAAGAGCAGTTAATTTTCCAAATTTTTTCTATTTGTAGATGAACAACAGTATATGTCAAGTTCTCTTTGTCATAAGCAATAAAATAATAAGAAATTAAACCAGGACTTAAATGTCCTGATTTAGTGGTACAGATATTAGAGTTGAAAAACCAGCTACTAATGTGTTTAAACAAACCGATACTTACATAGAATTCCCAGTGTCCATACAAGTTTATATTCTTAATTAAGGGATGAGTGTATTTATAAAGATACTTCTAGGCTAGTTTGTGTGGAAGGGAAAGAGATAATACTTTCTCTCCTAATTGGAATATGTTACCAAGAGACTAAGAGCATCAATTTGTGTTGTGCATGAATAATTTAATTTCACCCTAATATTTGTGATGTACATTTTCAGTGATTTTTTTAATTTTAAAATGATCTATTAATTTTAAACTAACCAGACATAATACAAAACTCTTAGTTGTAGGAAAAGGGCAGATCAAGTTGAGAAAGTATTTGAGAGAGTCAGTTGCTAATACTAAAAAAAAACCAAATCTGAGAATATTGATTAATAAGCGTGGGACAACAGTCTCTTCAAAATGTGAGACAGATCATGCCATGGTTTATGAATTATTTCTGGCTGTCCTTAGGAGATAACTGAATAATATTCAGTGTCTTCTGATGAAACTAAATTCATCGCCTGATTACGTACCACTTGGGCAGTTTAGCATCTTAATAAATGGATGTATTTTTTTTAGGTTTCATAGGTTACAAAATATTAATTCTAAGAGTTTTAATAACAGAATCCACACAAACTGTGAGTTATTTTTTGATACATAAAATGGATGAGTTTGAATCAGCTATTTCTTTAAATGCATTTTTATTGATTTTATTCATACATCCTCTCCATATTTTGGACAAGGTGAACTGCCAATAAATGTTAAGTTTAGAAATATCACTTGAGATTCATTTACACATTGGCATTTATATTTAAAATTTCTTGTTATATATGTTAAAGGATAGGGCAGAATATCAAGAACATCACCACTTGAAACTTTAGCTTAGTATGTGGTAAAGTTCATAATTAAATGAAAGCAACATGAAATAATTTATTGACTAGAAGAAAGGAAGCTCACGTATAAGTGCTGTATGGTAATATGTAGTATGTAGAACACCACCCATGGATGTGTTGTTTTAAAGAGGTGACAAGGAAGAGTCACATCATGACTGGAATGTGGAAAAGTAGGACCTTGACAGTGGAAAATGTTTAGAAAATTAGCTTTTTTCCTACTTGGAAAAAAAAACTGAATAAACTTAATAAGCGTTTTCAAGCACATTGATAGCTGTTGAGTTGATCATGATGATCAACTTTGGTTCTATCTTCACTGATGATGAAAAACAGGAAAAGGATTTGAAATGCATCCTGGAAGGATTTAATTTACTTACAGTGAACGGAAATCGTAGGTGATCTGTGAAGTTTTTAAAAGAAGTTTTATCACTAATTAGATTTTTTACAATGGTATGTGGTCTCTGTTTAAGTTATCCCTTGAGTAATTCTTGAGTACCCCATATTTTTTGTTACAGTACTGGATGGAGGAAACTAATTTTGTTGTTTTGCCCCCCAAAAAACCCCACAAAATTCATTTCAAGTTTAATTTATCATTCGACTTTTTAATTTGAAATAAAAGTAAATTATTTGCAATTTTCATTATGAAATATTTTAAATAACAACATGGACAGAATAATGTGAAGACCTGCAAGGACACTTAAGCCAGCTTTATTAGTGATGGGTAAGAGGAATCTTGCTTTATATCTATCCTTCTGCTCCTGACAATTATTTTGTTTTTGTTTTTTTTTTGTTTTTTGTTATTTTTTTGTGGTACGCGGGTCTCTCACTATTGTGGCCTCTTCCGTTGCGGAGCACAGGCTCCGGACGCGCAGGCTCAGCGGCCATGGCTCACGGGCCCAGCCGCTCCACGGCATGTGGGATCTTCCCGGACTAGGGCATGAACCCGTGTCCCCTGCATCAGCAGGCGGACTCTCAACCACTGCACCACCAGGGAAGCCCCTGACAATTATTTTGAAGCAAATACCTGACATCCTGTTATTTCAGCTGTAAATATTTCAGTTTATATTTTGAAAGGACAATTCTCTTGGTTTAAATATAACTACAATATTATCATATATAGACAAGTTAACAGTAATTCATTACTAGCATCATCTACTTTTTTTTCACAGTTTATTTGAATTAGGATAAAAGTGAGGTTCATATATCCAGTTGGTTAACATATCTCTTTAGGCTTTTATAAGGTAATGTAGAGTTTCCCACAGTCTGGACTTTGATTAGCATATTACTCTGTGCCATATATTCGTTATAAAAAGATAATTAGGTTTAGATGCTTGCTGAGATTCATGTTCACTTCTTGGCATGAATATTTCATAGGTGGTGTTGAGTATCCCCATTTGAAGGCACATAATTTCTACGCATCTCACTTTTTGTTTTGTTAGCAGCAGTTAACGATTCTTGCCTTGATTCATTAATTCACAAGGTGTTACAAGATTGGTTGTAATTCTGAATCTATATTCGTTCATCACTTATTAGCTGGAGTTTTTCCAAAAAAACCGAAAACACAAAAAATTTCCCTTAATTAACTATTACCCTGAGTAGAGTTCATATAGGAAAGGCGGGAAAATGCCTGTTTCTTTACCTTTATTTACCAGTTTTCAAAATAATAACTTGGCTCCTTAGCATCCATCAAAGGCAATCAAATATTTTTCTTAAATGTCATTACTAATCTATGGATTAGAAAATGTATGTATTTAAGTCTTTTGCAGTTATTATTTTTATTGCTATTCCAACTGCGTCATCTCTGTTTAAAGTGATTCTCATCAAATTTTCTCCTGGGTCTTTTGACACGAGGCTGATAGTTTTGGAGAGCTTCTTGCTTCGGGGTGTCACAAGGTGTTCTAGACTCATCTTATATACCCTTGGCAATATGGAATCAATAAGAATTTTAATGATATTTTCCAGGTTCAGGTAATTTTCAACAACATCTAGAATACGCATATTTTTTGCTGTTGATAAATAGATTTCAATAAAGTTTAGTACATGAATAAAGCTTCTAGAGTCATGTGTTCACATTAGGGAAACCCAAGATTTTATGGGTAAAAAGGGTCCAATATTCTTGTCTTTCTGGAATAAAGAAGATGATGTGATGAGTCCTGAATTCTTTTTGGAGCCTTGATTTTTGTTGTTCATTAAGCTATTCACAGAAATGATGAATTTGGGTTGGCTGTGAAGAGTTGAAGTGACATGGAAGACAAGTCTATATACTAGTTTTCCAAGTGCTAAACTGCAGCATTAACTTTAGGAAAGATGTTCCCAAGTTGTTTTCCCTCCCAATCCTACATATGAGGCAATGTGTGACCAATTAAAAATAAAAAGACAATTTTCGATATGGCCTAAGTCATATGATGCTATAAACAAAGTTACTAATGACGAGTAAAGTGGTCTCACATTTGGGAAGTTAAGTAAGTGTAACCAATCTGTGCTAGAAAACTAACTGCTACCATGTGGTTAATAGGTGAACATTTAATTTCTACAGGATTAGTCCCAGTAACAAAAATGATATAACAGAGACTGAGGAAAAAAAAAAAATAACAACAACTGCTGACCAGAAAACAATAGGAGGAAATCGAGCAGCTTCAGAGATGACTGGTTTTTAGACTCACATAGACCCACATAGATTAATCTCACTGAAAATAGACTCAATGTCTTCAGGATAATAATGTGAAATGACAACGTGTCATATATAAAGACATATTTTTTTCTATTCTATACAAGAAAGAATGGATATCCTTTGATTTCATTAAAACCAGAGATAGGGAATTTCCTGGTGGTCCAGTGGTTAGGACTGGGCGTTTTCACTGCGGAGGGCGTGGGGTCAATTCCTGGTTGGGGAACTAACATTCCTCAAGCTGCACGGTGTGGCCAAACAAACAAAACCCCCCAAACCCCAGAGGTATTAAAACATCACACTTTGGTAATGTCCAAAAGAAAACAGCTGAGAAGCCCGAATGAAGGGGGTACAGTTTTCCCAGGTAGAGGAAAGAGTTCTTGATGCGAAGTGGCAACGAGTGGTTGTTGCTAAGGATCATACCTGTAGCTTTTTAGAGGCATCAGCATCCCTTCGTTGCAGAAAAGTAGCACCTTTCCAGATGCATTGTCAGTTTCACAGCGCGCTTCTCCGTTAGTCGAGCCTTGCCATCAGGCCCCATGTCTCTCTGCTTTCCTAGGCTTGTCCACCCTGCAGGCGGTGCTGGATTCCGCTGCCGAAAAGAAGTGGCAAGTGACTGCTATCAACGTGGGGAACATCAACAATGAAAAGAAAGATGAGACCTACCGCTCGCTCTTCCAGGATCTGGAGCTAAAGAAGGAGCGGCGTGTCATCCTGGACTGTGAACGGGACAAAGTCAACGACATCGTGGACCAGGTGGGCTCCTGCCTGTTTCCTAGGGTGCTCAATTGAGCGCGTGCGTGAAGCCTTGGTGTTTGCAGGGAGCGTTTCGGGGCAGTGCTTGAGCAGCAGGTTGTTTCCCCAGGGCCTGTGGAGGACCCGGCAAGGATCAGTGGTGACCTTCTCCCTGGCTTCACTTAGCAAGAGCAGGGCGTCCCCAGTAGTGCTGGCACGTCACACGAACGATTATCTGTATGCAATATAGAGGTCCTGATCGTGTGGTCTATCGTGTTGTCCTAAATTTTGATATTTTGAAGTGGAAATTTAAAATTCAGTTCTTTTGAGCTGTTAAGAGAGAAAGAAATAGGCAGGCATTACATGAAAATAAGTCTGGGTCCTAAGGGAAAAGTGAGTAATTCATGGATTCTTTGGCAACACGTGGAGTACTTCAAACATTAGGATATAGTGTGGTGTGCTAAACCTGGATTGTTGTCTGAGTGGATTTCAGTCTTCAGAAAAAGCATGTATTTATTTTTTCAAGAAATATTTTTTTTCTCCTAAGTAGGTAGGTTTTGTGTCACTGTGAAATTATTAATCTATGAAAATAAAATATGTAGGAGTGATATATGCAGTCCTTGCTGCTTGAAAAGTAAACTAGATGTATTAATTTGCATTATTTTAAAGAATAATATGATACCAGAGATACCTGTGCTCACCGCATCACCTTGCTTCCTTTTAAGATCTTTCAGGATGGGATGGCCATGCAGTGATTTCCACATGATAGAAATAAAATCCACTATGTTATGCAGTTAGGGTAGATGACCAGAGCTGGTGGTAAAAAGCATCAGGGTTTACTGCCTAAGGTCTCCTCCACTGGTTTCTGCTTCTTTTCCAGCTGAAAATGTACGTTTATAATATTTTCCTTGGAATAATTATATATATATATATATATATATATATATGTTATACATTTATGTATGTCACTTACATACATAAATGTATGTATATAAAATTATTCCTTGGAATAATATAGGATTGGAGGTAAAATACACAATTAAGTATGCATATTTTGGCCCTTCTTAGGCTTTGAGGAGAAAATTAGATTCACTAATCTGTAAAACAAAGCATTTTGCAAACATAAACCTTGATGAACCCTTAATTGTTATAGAATAATACAGGGCCTAAGATATACAAAATGAATCTCTCATGAAATATTGAATAACTGAATAAAACTAGCTTGTTATGACAACAAACTAAATGTTTTATGTCAGAGAGGTCAACATTTCAGTAGCACAGTCTTGATTCTTGTCTGCGGAGAGGAAGCTGGGATTGTTTTTAACCCGAAGGCCTGTTGTTCAAATGTGAACCTAACAACTCATTTGAATTTCAGAGGAGATTCTCATTAAAACTGAATATTGATAATAGTTTTTGGTCTTTGTTTTAAAAATTTAGGTATTCATGACTCATCATAATACAAGTTGCTGAAAGCCTATATGAAAATAATTATTTCTAAAACTAGAAGAGAGAAACTACAAAAGAAACTGGGAATATATGGAATGGATTTTTTTTAATCTTTTTTTTAAAACATTTTATTTTATATTGGAGTATAGTTGATTAAAAATGTTGTGATAGTTTCAGGTGTACAGCAAAGTGATTCAGTTATACATATACATGTATCTATTCTTTTTCAAATAATTTTCCTATTTAGGTTGTTACATAACACTGAGCAGAGGTCCCTGTACTATACAGTAGGTCTTTGTTGGTTATCCATTTTATTTTTTTAATAGATCTTTAATGGAGTATAATTGCTTCACAATACTGTGTCAGTTTCTGTTGCACAACAAAGCGAATCAGCCATATGCATAAACATGTACCCATATCCCCTCCCTCTTGCATCTCCCTCCCACCCTCCATATCCCACCCCTCTAGGTGGTCACAAAGCACTGAGCTGATCTCCCTGTGCTATGCGGCTGCTTCCCACTAGCTAAATATTTTACATTCGGTCGTATATATGTCAATGCTACTCTCATTTCGCCCCAGCTTTGCCCTCCCACCCCATGTCATCAAGTCCATTCTCTATGTCAACGTCTTTATTTCTGCCCTGCAACTAGGTTCATCAGTACCATTTTTTTTTTTTAGATTCCATATATATGTGTTAGCATATGGTATTTGTTTTTCTCTTTCTGACTTACTTCACTCTGTATGACAGACTCTAGGTCCATCCACCTCAATACAAATAATTCAGTTTCTTTTCTTTTCATGGCTGAGTAATATTGCATTGTATATATGTGCCACATCTTCTTTATCCATTCATCTGTCGATGGACACTTAGGCTGCTTCCACGTCCTGGCAATTGTAAACAGTGCTGCAATGAACATTGTGGTACATGACTCTTTTTGAATTATGGTTTTCTCAGCATATATGCTCAGTAGTGGAATTGCTGGGTCATATAGTAGTCCTGTTTTTAGTTTTTTAAGGAATTTCCATACTGTTCTCCATAGTGGCTATATCAATTTACATTCCCACTAACAGTGCAGGAAGGTTCCCTTTTCTCCACACCCTCTCCAGCATTTATTATTTGTAATTTTTTTTGATAATGGCCATTCTCACTGGCGTGAGGTGATACCTCATTGTAGTTTTGATCTGCAGTTCTCTAATAATTAGTGATGTTGAGCATCTTTTCATGTGCCTCTTGGCCATCTGTATGTCTTCCTTAGTGAAATGTCTATTTAGGTCTTCCACCCATTTTTTAACTGGATTATTTGTTTTTTTGATATTGAGCTCCATGAGCTGTTTGAATATTTTGGAGAATAACCCTTTGTCTGTTGTTTCATTTGCAAATATTTTGTCCCATTATGAGGGTTGTCTTTTTGTCTTGTTTATGGTTTCCTTTGCGCTGCAAAAGCTTTTAAGTTTAATTAAGTCCCATTTGTTTATTTTTGATTTTATTCCCATTACTCTAGGAGGTGGGTCAAAAAAGATCTTGCTGTGGTTTATGTCAAAGAGTGTTCTTCCTATGTTTTCCTCTAAGAGTTTTATAGTGTCTGGTCTTATATTTGATTCTTTAATCCACTTGGAGTTTATTTTTGTGTATGGTGTTAAAGAGTCTTCTAATTTCATTCTTTTACATGTAACTGTCCAGTTGTTCCAGCACCACTTATTGAAGAGGCTGTCTTTTCTCCATCGTATGTTCTTGTCTCCTTTGTCATAAATTAGGTGACCATATGTGTGTGGGTTTATCTCTGGGTTTTCTATCCTGTTCCATTGATCTATATTTCTGGGGTTTTTTTGCCACTACCATACTGTCTTCATTACTGTAGCTTTGTAGTATAGTCTGAAGTCAGGGAGCCTGATTCCTCCAGCTCTGTTTTTCTTTCTCAAGATTGGTTTGGCTATTCGGGGTCTTTTGTGTTTCCATAAGAATTGCAAAATTTTTTGTTCTAATTCTGTGAGAATGCCATTGGTAGTTTGATAGGGATGGCATTGAATCTGTAGACTGCTTTGGGTAGTATAGTCATTTTCACAATATTAATTCTTCCAATCCAAGAACATGGTATATCTCTCCATCTGTGTATGTCATCTTTGATTTCTTTCAACAGTGTCTTATACTTTTCTGAGTACAAGTCTTTTTGCCTCCTTCAGCAGGTTTATTCCTAGGTATTTTATTATTTCTGTTGCAATGGTAAATGGGAGTGTTTCCTTAATTTCTCTTTTTGATTTTTCATCATTGATGTATAGGAATGCCAGAGATTTCTGTGCATTAAGTTTGTATCCTGCAACCTTACCAAATTCATTGATTAGTTCTAGTAGTTTTCTGGTGGTGTCTTTAGGATTTTCTATGTATAGTATCTTGTCATCTGAAAACAGTGACAGTTATACTTCTTCTTTTCCAATTTGTATTATTTTATTTCTTTTTCTTCTCTGATTGCTGTGGCTAGGACTTCCAAAACTATGTTGAATAAGAGTGGTGAGAGTGGATATCCTTGTCTTGTTCCTAATCTAAGTGGAAATGCTTTCAGTTTTTCACCATTGAGTATGATGCTTGCTGTGGGTTTGTCATATACAGCCTTTATTGTGTTGAGGTAGTTTCCCTCTATGCCCACTTTCTGAAGAGTTTTTATCATAAATGGGTGTTGAATTTTGTGAAAAGCTTTCTCTGCATCTATTGAGGTGATCATATGCTTTTTATCCTTCAATTTGTTAATATGGTGTATCACATTGTTTGATTTGTGTATATTGAAGAATCCTTGCATCCCTGGGATAAATCCCACTTGATCATGGTGTATGATCCTTTGAATGTGCTGTTGGATTCTGGTTGCTACTATTTTGTTCAGGATTTTTGCATCTATGTTCATCAATGATATTGGTTTATAATTTTCATTTTTTGTGATATCTTTTTCTGGTTTTGATATCAGGGTAATGGTGGCTTTGTTGAATGAATTTAGGATTGTTTCTCCCTCTGCAATTTTTTGTTAGAGTTTGAGAAGGATCAGTGTTAACTCTTCTGTAAATGTTCGATAGAATTCGCCTGTGAAGCCATCTGGTCCTGGACTTTTGTTTGTTGGAAGATTTTTAATTATGATTTCAATTATATTACTTGTGACAGGTCTGTTTATATTTTCTAATTCTTCCTGGTTCAGTCTTGGAAAATTGTACCTTTTGAAGAATTTGTCCATTTCTTTGTGGTTGTCTATTTTATTGGCATATGGTTGTTTGTAGTAGTCTCTTGTAATCCTTTGTATTTCTGCAGGGTCAGTTGTGATTTCTCCTTTTTCATTTCTAATTCTGTTGATTTGAGTCTTCTCCCTTTTTTTCTTGATGAGTCTGGCTAAGGGTTTGTCAATTTTTTTAATCTTCTCAAAGAACCAGCTTTTATCTTTATTATTTCTTTCCTTCTGCTGACTTTGGGTTTTTCTTTGTTCTTCTTTCTCTAGTTTTTTTTTTTTTTTTTTTTTTTTTTTTTTTTTTTTGCAGTACACGGGCCTCTCACTGCTGTGGCCTCTCCCGCTGTGGAGCACAGGCTCTGGATGCGCAGGCTCAGCAGCCATGGCTCACGGGCCCAGCCGCTCCGTGGCATGTGGACCGGGACGTGAACCCGTGTCCCCTGCATTGGCAGGCAGATTCTCAACCACTGCGCCACCAGGGAAGCCCTCTCTAGTTGTTTTAAGTGTAGGTTTAGATTGTTTATTTGAGATTTTTCTTGTTTCTTGAGATGAGATTGTATTGCTGTAAACTTCCCTATAAGAACTGCTTTTGCTGCATCCCATAAGTTTTGGGTCATCGTGTTTTCATTGTCATTTGTTTCTATGTATTTTTTAATTTCTTCAGTGATCTCTTGGTTATTTAGTAGCACACTGTTTAGCCTCCATGTATTTGTGTGTTATACAGTTTTTTTCCTGTCATTGATTTCCAGTCTCATAGCGTTTTGGTCAGAAAAGATGCTTGATATGATTTCAGTTTTCTTAAATTTTCTGAGGCTTGATTTGTGACCCAAGATGTGATCTATCCTGGATAATGTTCCATGTGAACTTGAGGTAGAAGTGTATTCTGCCACTTTTGGGTGGAATGTTCTATAAATATCTATTAGATCTATCTGGTCTATTGTGCCATTTAACGCTTGTGTTTCCTTACTTATTTTTTGTTTGGATGGTCTGTCCATTGGTGAAAGTGGGGTGTTAAAGTCCCCTACTATTATTGTGTTACTGTCGATTTCTCCTTTCATGGTTGTTAGCATTTACCTTATGTATTGAGGTGCTCCTCTGTTGAGTGCATAAACATTTATAATTGTTATATCTTCTTCTTGGGTTGTTCCTTTGATCATTATGTAGTGTCCCTCCTTATCTCTTGTAACAGTCTTTATTTAAAGTCTATTTGATCTGATAGGAGTATTGCTACTCCAGCTTTCTTTTGATTTTGATTTGCATGAAATCTCTTTTTCCATCCCTTCACTTTCAGTCTGTATGTGTCCTTAGGTCTGAAGTGGGTCTCTTGTAGACAGCACATATATGGGTCTTGTTTTTGTATCCATTCAGCCAGTTTGTGTCTTTTGGTTGGAGCATTTAATCCATTTACATTCAAAGTTATTATCGGCATGTATATTCCTATTACCATTTTCTTAATTGTTTTGGGTTTGTTTTTGTGGGTCTTTTTCTTCTCTTGTGTTTCCCACTTAGAGAAGTTTCTTTAGCATTTGTTGTAAAGCTGCTTTGGTGGTGCTGAATTCTCTTAGCTTTTGCTTGTCTGAAAAGGTTTTAATTTCTCTGTCAAATCTGAATGAGATCCTTGATGGGTAGAGTAATCTTCATTTTAGATTTTTCTTTTTTGTCACTTTATATCCTGCCACTCCCTTCTGGCCTGCAGAGTTTCCACTGAAAAATCAGCTGATAACCTTATGGGGATTCCTTTGTATGTTATTTTTGTTTTCTCCTTGCTGCTTTTAATATTTTTTCTTTCAATTTAATTTTTGATAGTTTGATTAATGTGTCTTGGTGTGTTTTTTCTAGGATTTATCCTGTATGCAACTCTCTGTGCTTCCTGGACTTGGGTGACTATTTCCTTAACCATGTTAGGGAAGTTTTCAAGTATAATCTCTTCAAATATTTTCTCAGACCATTTCTTTTTCTCTTCTTCTGGGACCCCTATAATTCGAATTATGGTGCATTTAATGTTGTCCCAGAGGTGTCTGAGATTGTCTTCAATTCTTTTCACTCTTTTTTCTATATTCTTCTTGTCAGTTATTTCCACCATTTTGTCTTCCAGCTCACTTATTCGTTCTTCTGCCTCAGTTATTCTGTTATTGATTCCTTTTAATGTATTCTTCAGTTATTGCATTCTTCATCTCTGTTTGTTTGTTTTATAACAATGTGTACATGTCAATCCCAATCTCCCTAACTATCCCTTCCCCGGTGGTAACCATAAATTCGTTTTCTAAGTCTGTGAGTCTGTTTCTGTTTTGGAAGTTCATTTGTATCATTTCTGTTTAGACTCCACTTATGAGGGATATAATACCATATTTCTGTTTCTCTATCTGACTTACTTCACTCAGTATGACAATCTCTAGATCTGTCCATGTTGCTACAAATGGCATTATTTCATTCTTTTTTAATGGCTGAGTAATATTCCATTGTATATATGTGCCACATCTTCTTTACTCATTCCTCTAATCAGTGGACATTTAGGTTGTTCCCATGTCTTGGCTATTGTAAACAGTGCTGCATTGAACACTGGGGTGCATGTATCCTTTTGGACCATGATTTTCTCCTGATATATAACCAGGAGTGGGATTGCAGGATCATATGGTAGCTCTATTTTTAGTTCTTTGAGGAACCTCCCTACTGTTCTCCATAGTGGCTGCACCAACTTATATTCCCACCAACAGTGTAGGAGGGTTCCCTTTTCTCCACACCCTCTCTAGCATTTATTGTGTGTGGATATTTTGATGATGGCCATTCTGATCGGTGCGAGGTGATATCTCATTGTAGTTTTGATTTGCATTTCTCTGATAATTAGCAATGGTGAACATCTTTTCATGTGCCTGTTGGCCATCTGTATGTCTTCTTTGAAGAAATGTCTATTTAGGTGCCCATTTTTTGATTGGGTTGTTTGTTTTGATGATATTAAGCTGCATGTGTAGAATGGAATTTTTAAAAAAATTATTGAAGCATAGTTGATTTACAATGTTGTGTTAATTTCTACTGTAATGCAAAGTGACTCAGATACATATATATATATATATATATATATATATATATATATATACACACATATACATTCTTATTCATATTCTTTTCCATTATGATTTATCACAGGATATTGAATATAGTTCCCTATGGTATACAGTAGGACCTTGTTGTTTATCCATTCTTTATATAATAGTTTGCATCTGCTAATCCCAAACTCCCAATCCTTCCCCCCCCAACCCCTTCTCCCCCTTGGTAACCTCAAGTCTGTTCTCTATGTCTATGAGTCTGTTTCTGTTTCATAGATACATTCATTTGTGTCATATTTTAGATTCCACATATAAGTGATATTATACGATATTTGTCTTTCTCTGTCTGACTTGCTTCACTTTGTATGATAATCTCTAAGTCCATCCATATTGCTGCAAATTATTATTTGCATTATTTCATGGAATGAAATTTTTTATAGCAAATATATGATCGTGATTAAATAAATGTCCATATGGACATCCATTCAAAATGTACACAGTATTTTGCACATATATTTTATTTGAATGTATTATGTGAGTGTGTGGATTTATTGAGGACATTGTATGTGTCTGGAATGAGGGATGCAAAGAAAGGTAAGGGTCTTGACTTTACCTTCTGAATTCATTGTTTAAAGGGGAAGGAAAATGTACACACATAATAAACACTGCAGTATTACAAGTTGTAATGCAATGTGGTCTAAGAGCATGCAGGAGGAAGTACCTGTCTTAAAAGGGGTGGGAAGATGTATGAATGGGTCACACATGGGTACCACTTGGCTGGCTGGCTTGGATTCCTCCAATTGTTTGTTCAGTGAATTTCCCTGAGTGTCTAATATTTACCAGACAGGCACTGCAGGAGATCCAATACGTAGTGTTAAACAGAACAGGCATGCCCATCAAGGTGAATAGCCATGATGTTTCATAGTTACATTAATATGCAATTATAGTAATGGTACATACTATGAATGAACAGAACAGGATGTTATGAGAAAAAAATTGCAGAAAAATATAATTTCGATTGGAAGATCATGGGAGGCCTTCAAGGAATAGAGTTTACCAGGCAGAAAGTGGGGTTGAGGTACATTTCAAGAAAAGGAAACACTATTGACTTACTCACTCTGTCAAGAGAACAGAGATGAGGTGAAACTTTATATTCATAATTGCTTAAAGTTAGAAATATAATTAAACGCTGTTAGTCTATGAGTATTTTATCATTCAATAAAACTTTAGAGACACTTATTTCTAGTTGTGATTAGGTGGGGAAAGGACTCAGACATCAAAAACACTTAGAAATTAACATAAATTTACTACTGTTAATGCAATACTAATGGCTCCATAAAGCAAAGATATGATGGTATGGCTGATACTAATTCTTAGAGAGAAGTAAGGCTAGACCATTTTTCATATTTCTCTTTTTTCTCAATGTACACTAAACTCAACTACTTCTACTTCTGGTAGCACCATTAATACTATGTTTTTTCTTAATTCCCAGAAGGAAAACATGCATGATTATGAAAGTAGAATGACCAATAAGCACAATCAACAGATGCCAGTAGGAAAGATGAGGGGCATGACTGTCTCAGTTCAGCTGATGCTAATTAATATATTTTTCATTCAGGAGACATCTTTTCTTCAAAATTCTCCCTTCAACACAGAGTATTCATTTTCTTGGAAAAGGCAATTTAGTTGTGTTACAAAAAATAAGTTAAAAAATAAGATAAGCCTAACTCCCTTCCAAATCTGTGACCATGTACTATCAAAGTAACATATGGTGGAATCCTTCTAGGATCTCGCCCTCCCCTTGCTCTTTGACTAAGTGTGTTGCTTTGGAGCATCTGACTTTGCCTGGGATGAAGGAGGGAAGTCTTCTGGGAGGTAACACTGGGCTGAGATTCACTGTGCCTTAAGAGACAAAGGGTACGGTGTGGAGGGAACTTTCCAAGCAGAGGAAACAGGATCTATGAAAGCCCCAAGGTGATGGAAAGAAGCTCTTTTTGCACAAAGAAACAAAAAGAGGGCCATGTGGCTCTAGTATAAAGAGTGAGAAGGTGGGTCTGAACTTTGCAATATGTGAAGGATTTCGTACATTATGCTAATAAAAGCAATGGGAAGCCACCAAAACAGTTCAGTAAGGGAGGGGATCTAATCTTTTCAATTTTTAATAACATTTAATGCTTTCCGTTAGTGTGACTATTTTCTTAAAAATAGAAATTACATTTGAGTATCTCAGTACCAGGACTACAGCGTGGCCATTTTACCTACTTCTCTTTATAAGTGATATAGATCAGTGTAGAGTCCAGTTGATGCAAGAATGTCCAAAACTGTTGTGAGCATTACCAAATGACTACTTGTTCCATGATTTTTGACTTAAATTTGTGGAGAAGAATTAGCTTCTCCGATATTTTGCTGCCTTAACCCAGAAATAACAATGTTCATTTGAACTAGACTATAAGTATTTCAAGATTCTTAAGATTGGAATTTTATTTCATAGATCTATATAACAATTCTGTTATATGCTTATTAATATTCTTTTAAAACCCATGTACTGCTATAAACTCTGTGTTTATCTTTGAATGTAGATTGTGAATTTAAAATCTCAGATGTTGGGTTCAGCTGTCTATGTTTCACTGAAAAGAAAAAAATAGCTTTTGTAGGAATAAAATTATGACTTATTATGGATTCAACACTTTTTTGGTTTCACATTTCTTAAAATATTGAAACCTTATTTTCACTATTAATGAAACCAAGGTAATCACTTTTGTTTAGTTATTCACTTTTTGAAAGATAATATCTATAAAACACTAAAATGTATGGTTACTTTTTTCTGAGAGAAATATTATCTGAATTTGATAATTATATTTTATCAAATATGACTCATTGTAGACTATCAAGAAACACAGTAGATAAAATTTATTTTCTGAATCAGGTCATAACATAAGTAATTTTACATTTACATTACTTACATTTGTTTCTTTATCTCTGTTAGGTTATTACAATTGGAAAACATGTTAAAGGGTACCATTACATCATTGCAAATCTGGTAGGTGAATTAATGATATTTATTACTTTAATAGAGATGCCTGTTAGTTCAAAAAAAATTATGGCCAGCCTTTATCAGTGGTATTTATAAAAACATATTTTGATTATATTGATCAATTAGAAGTGACAATATTTTTCTGAATTTGTTACTTTTAGATTTACTTTCCATTTCATATTTTCTAATCAATTTCCTATTGTTTTAAATGATGTGAGAAATTATAGAACAATATTTTACAAGCTTATACTTTGTGTTAAATGTGTATTTTAACTAAGGGAAAATTTTCAAAATGATATAAAATTTAAGTGTCCAAATTTCCCCTTGTTTCTCACTGTCACTGTAATTTATAAACTTTACCCTTTGCCCATTTCTTTAAAGTTCTTAGTATCTATAATATTTGAAATGCACATTTATGAGAATATGTCTTGGTGCAAAATAGAGCCTGGAAATACCCAGAGTATTTATATATTGTATATTATTTATTTCCTACTTACTATGTAAGCAACACAATGAAAATTGAATAACTGTAGCTGATCACTTTTTCATTGAGATTCCCCTCAAATTAAGATTATACTGAAACATCCCCGTGATTAATCGTATCTCCCTTCTTAAGTATGATCAAAGTCAATTTAGAACTACCACTAGAAATTTCTTTTTTCAAAATAGTTTTTAGATCGTCATTAACGTGAGCTTGAGGCTCCCCTGCTGCAAAGGTTTACGTTCTTTAAACAAGTATGATTCTGTGCAATTTATGGCTCCATCTCCCCAGCCTCAGAAAAAAAGGTGATTAAAAGAGCGACAAAAGCAGAGAATGAGAGTGTATTCTCAATAGCATTATAGGGCTGTGAAAAATTTCCTATTTATACAGATGAGGATTTATGATGTTGCTTCTGGAATATTAGATTGTTATATCACAAGACATTATTTCCAGTAGTCATGGAGAGATTTAAAAACCCCACAAGCTTACAAGTGATAAATATTGTTTTCACTAGAAAGTGGCACCAGTGATAAAGAATATTCAATCTCAAACCTACATGATATTGGGAGAAGTTGGTTATTCAAGATAAAATTTCTGTTTGGCAATGAGATGGCTCATCACTATAATAATTTTTTAGAACTTACCCTTATAATATGGCTTATAGATCCTAAATGAGTCCCGACCAGAGAAGCGAGAGTTAAAATAAGTGAAGCTCTGTAATCAGGCTTTCCAGAAACACATTCTGTGCAGGGTAGAGCCTGGATAGTCAGTCCCTGTGTGAACTGTGCCATTGATGAACAGCACAGAGCCACACCGAAAGCTGTGATCTTTAAAAATGTCCAGATGGAGAAGATTATATTGGGACCTTGAGAAATAATGGCAGAAGGAGTTCATCAATTTGAGAGTTGATATTAGATGCTGTGAAAAAAGAAACATGTGTTTGATTGACCAATGTAAAAAGGTTCAAAAATAAAAGCAAGTTCTTGCTGCTGTCATGCTGCTATAGGGAGAAATCTACCTAACATTTTATCTGAATTCAAGTTGTGTTTTTCCTTCTCTGAAAACTTGGTATCCTCGCCATATGGAATTTCTAGTGAATCAGTAAATTCAAAGAATCTGTAGAGTGCTGCAGTTTCTGAGAATCTCTAGGGCACTTGAAAATTTCAGTGACATTTAAAATTGGAGAATGCCATTCAAAGTTGAAGGGCTTTCATCTTCCAAAGTCTTGATTGGGAATGTCCCTTTTTCCATGTCCAGCGGCTAATGGGTGTTAAAGGAAGTGGTTGTAAAAGATAGAACAATCCTCAGATATTGTTAGTGACTCATTTCTTCAGAAATTGCTGAATGCTTGATTAGGCTCCCCAAACACAGGCTATAGTTCAGTTCCTGATACATAATTAAAGGGGATAAAGGACAAGGAAATGGTCATAAGGGATCCAGTTCTCATTTCTTCAGCCCTTCAGAATCAGACAAAAGGCCCTGCAATCCGCCCACCTGACTGCCTTACAGTGAGGCTCACTCATCAACCAGCCCTGCCCGTGCACATGTGCACATAGAAATTCCAAGAAATGTTTTAGCATCTTCCTCTTAGACAGCCAAGCATTACCAGACATTTGAGAAAAAAGTCTTTGCCATGAGGGAAGCAATATAAATAAACAAGTACACAGAAACAAGGCAGGCAGGAATCAGGAGAAAAATGCTTCAAACTGTAAGAATATCTTCAGAGAAATAAGATAAAATATGTTATCCATAAAGAGGAGAAAAGGCTGCTATAAAAAAAATCAAGGAACAATAAAGAGCTCTGGGAAGTTAACTTATTTTTCGTAGAATAACTAGTAAAATTACATGAGTTTGAAGGTACAGTTGAGAAAATCTTCCAGATTATGTGGCAAAATGACAATACAATAAAAAAAACGGTGTATGTGGAGAAAACTGAGGGACTCAGACGTTTAATCAAGGGGTTGCAATGTCTTATTAATAAACCTTCTAAACAGACATAGTGAAAACAGGGGAAGGAAATTATCAGAGAAACATTCAGAAAAATTTCCGATACTAAATGACATAAATCTACCTGTTGAGTACACACAGTAATGAAAGACAAAAGGCTTCTTTCATAAAATATCACCATGAACTTTCAGAGATAAATAGAAGATCTTGAAGTTTATGACAGGTGGGAAGCCAGAAGGAGTATGAAGCAGGTCACAGACAAAAAATAATTAAAAATAATGCTATTGTATTTTTCAGTAGAAACAGTAAGTCAGTAGAAGAATGCCTTTAGATTATCAGGGTTTCAACTTAAAATGCTATACCCAGCCAAAATACCAGTCAAGTGTCAGAGAAAACAAAGGTATTTACAGACATTCAGTGTCTCAAAAAAGGTACCTCCACGTGTCTCAGGAGACTACTGAGGACTCTAGCTGAAGAAAGGAGTAAAACAGGAGAGAAAAGTGATGGAGGGGGCTTTCCTGGTGGCCCAGTGGTTGAGAGTCCGCCTGCCGATTCAGGGGACACGGGTTCATGCCCCGGTCCGGGAAGATCCCACATGCCATGGAGCGACTGGGCCGGTGAGCCATGGCCGCTGAGCCTGCGCGTCCGGAGCTTGCGCTCCACATCGGGAGAGGCCACAACAGTGAGAGACCTGCATACCGCAAAAAAAAAAAAAAAAAGTGATGGAGGAAACAGAGAAGCTACTCAGAAAAGAGGGGAAGGGGCATTTCAGGAGAACAATTGCAGAGAAGATGAAAGAGGAACGATTCAGATTGCAGCGTTAAAGTGGAAGGCTCCAGGATGCAGGGGAAAAGATAGATGACTTGATATGTTTCAATATTTTATTTGAAAAAAGCTTTACTCATATAAACATGAAAATTTTTACATGGAGCAACTGGAAAAAAAATAAGAATCGGTATAGAGAAAGCTCTAGTAGAGAAAACAATGAAGCAATCATTAACATTAGAATAAAATACTATTCAAGAAGGAAAATGCAGTCCAAGCATATTATTTGGCTTTGCTCTGAAAAACAGAATTCTAACTGTGAAAACAGTGAACATTAAAATGGCGCAGGAGATAGATGTTTTGCTTATGAGACTTACATACTCATCTGGCACAAGTATAAACTGAAGAAGAAAGTCTAACATGGGTAAGTTAGGAAAGAAGAGCAAAAATGGGTCATGCAGAATTACAGAGGTAAATATACGAAAAACAAAAATTACTGAAATTGATTGTTTTGAAGCAGCTTAACTGAGGCATGCATGGGTCAGAACAGAAAATCTATGCTTTTTGTTATATACATTTTCCTCTATTTGCATTATTTGATAAAAAGAAAAAGCAAAAATATGAGCCAATAACAGAGTAATTATCCTTCTCCACATAAATAATATTAAACTATATTTTTAATATCAACAACAAAGAAAAGGCTCTCATATTTTAGTCAAAATATTTCCAGTTCTTCTGTGTGATAATAAGGAATAAGTGTATAAGATGAAAATATTTATAATTGTGACTTTTTAAAGTTGTGATTTCATCTTTCAGAGAATATACTCCCAAACTGAGGTATAATTTATGGCAGCACGAGATTTGAAATCAGTGGAAACACTATATGATAGTTTTAGTAATGACTGAATTCATTCTAACAATGCAGTAGAAGTGGATTTTTTAAATTTAATACATTTTATAAAAACTAAGTTTCATGCTTAAAGTGAAAATGCTTAATTGTTCTCAAATAATGGCAAAGCATTTGGTATCTTGCCTTCTCATTTAAAAGGTTTTTATATTTATCACCTGAGAGAATGAACAATTTAAATAGAAATAACCATCACATAATGTTGTAGCTCTTGGAGAAGTAGCTTAATGTTTAAGTATCTGGTGGTGCTTTGTTGTAGATACAGTAAATAAAACCCAATCCTTATCCTTGGAAGGTTTCTCAATAATACAGAGAACTTTTGTGTACATATGACCAATAAACAATCATTGATTAAGGACCCACTATGACCAGGATGAGGCTAGGTGCTGGGGAAGAATATTGGCTGTTAAAATACATGAAACATTTACTATAGGCTTTTTATCTCCCTCATGAGTTCTTTGAAGTTTGTAAAACCACAATGTATAGAGCTATCTGGTTAACATTAAGTTCTGTTTGGTTCTTAATAGAAAGCATGACATAAATATGTTCTCTGTCCAGGGATTTACCGATGGAGACCTATTAAAAATTCAGTTTGGAGGTGCAAACGTCTCTGGATTTCAGATAGTGGACTATGATGACTCCATGGTATCTAAGTTTATAGAAAGATGGTCAACACTGGAAGAAAAAGAATACCCTGGAGCACACACGACTACAATTAAGGTACATATCTATCAGGATCTACTTCTACCTCCATCACCATGTCTACCCCAGCCTCTACCTCCATCTCCATTTCCACCTCCACGTCCACCATCTTCACCTCCTCCTTCACCTCCATCTCCATCTTCCCCTCCCCCTCCCCTCCTCTCCTCTCCCCTCCCCTCCTCTCCTCTCCCCTCCCCTCCTCTCCCCTCCCCCCTCCCCTCCCCTCCCCCCTCCCCTCCTCTCCCCCTCCCCTCCCCCTCCCCCTCCACCCTCATCTCTATCTCTATCTAACTGCTGGTGAGTAGCCTGTTCTCTGGGACGCCTTAGGAAGAAGACAAAAGTCTCAATTTGTTTTCATAATTAACAAAATAGATATAATGCTTTATGTAATCAAAGAAACTTTGAATGCTAAATGTCAAGCACTGCTCTGTAATAAGCACTATCCAGACTCACATTCTATTCTCTGTATGTCTGGACACCTTGAGGTCTTCACTGATTTATTCAGTGTACTTTATTGTGTATATACATACATGCATATATTTACCTCCAAATATGACATATTTCTGCTGTTGATAGGAAGGGGTTTCTTTTTCTTCTGTTCATCACCTGATTGAGAGCAGAGATAAGAGTAAAACCTGAGGGAGGAAGAGTGAGTGAGATGAGATCATGTTCACTTTTTGAGACTAGGTTTATGAAAAATAAAAGCTGCAGAATATTGTCAAATGTACAGTGATCTGTTTATCTGTGCTATCTGTGTATTATAATGTAGGTTGTGCAAGAGCCAGTCGGGGACGGTGTCATTTCAGTTGCTCTCATAGTTATGTTCATACATCCTGGAGAAGTTTTGTTGTTGTTGTTTTCTGCACAAATTGAAAAGAACAGATATGTTTGGCTTTAACTTTACATCTGACTGTGAGACTGGTGCTAGATAAGAATTAGAAACTTTAAAGTTTTCTACTTTGGGGTGTGTAAATGGATCCTATTAATTCAATGTCAAATTTAGGAAAGCATCCCATAGGATGTTAAAGCATAGCCCGGAGCTAATTTTTTCTCTAAAGTAGGTGACTTCTTGTTTGGTGACCTTGACTGAGATTCAGCACATAGATATTTATAAAGGGCTTGAGGGCATGTGGGCATGCCACCATTTTACAGGGCTGCTTAGAAGGGAGGGGACCCCCATCCATGTCTGTCTCCTCCTGTGTTCAGTCTGACTGAGGCCCACATCCCCTGGGATTGCAGGCTTCCCTGCATCCAGATGTGCTGCCAGTGAAGTTCTCTGATGGAGCGTGCATGTGGCATTCACCCTCAGATGGGACTGATGTTCCTTTGAACACTCTGCTAGTCATCGTGTAGCCTCCCACTGCTGCTGGCTGTGAGAAGGATGAAAGCGAAAGGAGATGATTTTTTTCTCATGGAAGTCATATCATTATTAAAGTTCACATGCTATGCCTCAAAGCGCAAGCAGATTTAGGGGATAAGAGATCTTTGGCAATGCATTCTGCTAACATTTTTGCTGAGACCTAGCACCAGAGTTCACTCTGTTGGTGACCTTTCTTTGCTCCCTTCTGGCTGTAACATTTCCCTCCAGAGCGGCTCCCTTTTGGCTTCTTCTGACAAGTTTCAGAAAGATCGTGATGGCCCTTCCTTGTGGGGCGTCGCAAAGAGCATAGGCTTAAAAGTTTAAAAACACAGCCTCGCTAATAGGTCTGTGTCTCTATTCCCTTCTTGTCCCTAGTTTCTTCAGAACTATTTTTTGTTGTTGTTCCATATATGTGTGTTAGCATACGGTATTCCGCATAGCACAGGGAGATCAGTTCGGTGCTTTGTGACCACCTAGAGGGGTGGGATAGGGAGGGTGGGAGGGAGATGCAAGAAGGAGGCGATATGGGGATATATGTATATGTATAGCTGATTGACTTTGTTATACAGCAGAAACTAACACACCATTGTAAGGCAATTATACTCCAATAAACATTAAAAACAAAACAAAACAAAACACAGCCTCTTCCATGTTCTGTGTATCCCTTGAGGTAGTATAAGGACCCTGCCCCAAGGCTGCACTGTTGTTTCCTGACTGCCCCTCCCTTGTCTCTGCATCTCCTCCCTTCCCTGATTAGTGGCTGTTTGAACCTGCCGGTTGGAACTCAGGGAAGGTCCTGGAGACCAGATTAAAGGAATTCAGGCCCTGCACACACCCTGGTCCTTATCAGCAACCCCACCCTAGAACCATTGCTACAGAACTCTTCACCAAATCTTTCCGGGTTGGGACACACAGTTTTTCAGGGCACGAGCCTGCTGTGGCTCCCTTTGCCTGGTAAAGAAATAAAGCTGTTCTTTTCTACTTCACACTCCACCCCCCAAAAAGTAAGCTCTCAGTCACTTTTTGACCCTCGGCCCAAAAATTGAACAACATTTACAAAGACTTACTTAGCACAGCTTTGGAAACAAAGGTGCCAGTAGGAGATATATCGTATATGGTCTTAGAAGCTTGATAAAAAGTACTGAAAATCTGTGTGGAGGATGTGCCTTTGGGTGGGAGTTCATCCTAACACAGAGGCATATCGCTCATGTACTAGACAGCTGGGAACTCAATATATTTTTAAAGAACGACTCTTGCCTTTGATAATCCAAAGTCTTATGCAGGATACAAACATGCCAGTAAGCAAATATAATAGAGAGTGATACATGTAAACTGTGGCAGCTCCTACACATGATTAGAACAGTACAGTAGAAGGCTTTCCAGATGTAGGACGCCTGAGCAGGGCTTTGCCCATGAGCTATGCAATGGCATGACAGGTCCAGGGAACTCGGGAGGAGTAAGTTGTGAACAGGTGTAAAGAGTGATTCCAAGACAGGACTTTGATGGTTGTTTCTCTCATGATTGTTTCACGGGCAGAAGTAAGGAAGAAAAACTAGATAGGGAACGATATACCATTTCCTAATACAAACAAGCATACATCATCTGTCCAAGTGAAAATATCTCGAGTGCGGTTATCTCTTTTTACATTCTCTTTTGGGTCATTGACTGTATCAGGTATGTTGCTAGATAATTTAAATCGTAAACTTATGCTATAGGCTAAAAGCCTGTAAAAATATAATTCATTACATCAAATCCTCTCCGTGGTTAGGCATTGGAAATTATATAATTTATATCAAGTTGTGAGACTATTAAATTAAGAATTATTTAAAACTTCTAGTCTTCCTTGAAAGTTAATGCACCTTCCACAGCTTCCTAATTAAAATCAATCTTATTCAATAAATACAAGTAAAACCTTATGTTTCAATATTTAACATATTTTAATAACCACTGAATATAAATTGCAAATGTTAAATTTCTTCATTCTTATATCCTGTACCAAAAATAACTCTAGAGATTTAAAATCTGACTCTCTTTCACTAATGTGCTAATTTGGGGCAGTATTCACTTATTCATTCATCAATTCATTATACATTTTACTGAGTTTTTACTCTGCAAGCGGTCACTATTCTAGGTGTCAGAGAAAAGACAAAGTTCCAGTCTTCAAGGGGTTGATCGTCTTCAGGCTAGAAACCAGCAATCACCTTGTATTAACTTTGGTGGAAGTTGTCTTACTGATGCGTTAATATCAACACATTCTCAACTTCTGACTTCCACCCCTGCTCCCTCTTCATCCCCTGAAAAACTATTCCTACAACAACCCTTCCCTCTCAGTTGATGGCAACCCCATCTTTTCAGCTGTTCCTTCAGCCAAGGACTTGCAACTGTCCCGGAGCCCTCTCTTACCCGGTGGCCCACATCCAGTCTGTCAGGAAACACTACTCCTCTTCTGCACCCACCCTAAATCCAGCCCCCATGACCCTGCTGCCGGGTTACTGCAATGATCTCCTAGACGAGGTTCCCTGCCTCTTTACTGACCCCTCTCTCTCCCATGCTTGTGGTCCTTTTAAAATGTAAGTTACATTATGTCCCTGCTGCTCTCTGGGCCCCCAACCCTGTGGCCATCCATACCACAGCAGTGCAAGCCAGACTCACCCCACTGGCCACGAAGCCCTGCATGTTCCACCTTCCTCTCTTGGACCCTCCCCTCACTCCCTCTGCTTCAGCTACGGTGGCCTTTCTGCCAGTTCTTTTTTTTTTTTTTAATTTTTATTTGACTATAGCTGATGTACAACGTTGTGTTAGTGTCAGGTGCACAGCAAAGTGACTCAGTTATACAGTTATATAGATCCACTCTTTTTTAAGTTCTTTTCCCATATAGGTCATTACAGAGTATTGAGGAGAGTTCCCTGTGCTCTACAGCAGGTTCTTACTAGTGATCTATTTTATATATAGTAGTGTGTATATATCAATCCCAATCTCCCAGTTTATCCCCCCCGTCACTGCCTGGTAACCATAAGTTTGTTTTCTATATCTGTGAATATATTTCTGTTTTATAAATAAGTTCATTTGTACCGTTTTTATATATTCCACATATAGGTGATATGATACGGTATTTGTCCTTCTCTTTCTGACTTACTTCACTTAGTATGATAATCTCTAGGTCCATGCATGTTGCTGCAAGTGGTATTATTTCATTCTTTTTTATGGCTGAGTAATATTCCATTGTATATATGTACCACATCTTCTTTATCCAGTCATCTGTCGGTGGGCACTTAGGTGGTTTCCATGTCTTCGCTGTTGTAAATAGAGCTGCTCTGGACATTGGGGTGCATGTATTATTCTGCCATTTTTTAAGCACGGGAGACACGTTCCCACTTCAGGGCCTTTGCACTGGCTCTGTCCTCTTCTGGACTCTTCTGCCCTTAGCATCTGCAAGGCTAAGCCTCCTGCCCTCTGTAGCTCTTTGTTCAGTTTCCATCTCCTTAACGACCCCAGAAGCAGCTTCTCTATTTAAACTTGCAATCTCCCACCCATTAGGGTGTGTTCCATCCCCCTGCCCTGCTCCAGCTTTTTCGTATTTTTCCCTTTAATAGCTCCTAGTGTACTGTATTTTTAATGAATGTATTCATTACCTTGTTAATTGTCTCCTCCATCTTGAAAGTGACATGTGGGCAGGGAAGTTTTGTTGGTGTTTGTTTGTTCACTGATTTTGTTCACTCCCAGTCTCCTAGAATAAGGCCTGGCACAGAGCAGCTATTTAGTAAAGGCTTTCTGAATGAACAGATAGAGGAAAGCAAAAGTTCTGTGGTAAAACCCTTAAGAGGCTCCTAACCCCAGTTCTAGACGTAAGAAAAGGCTTCCTTCTTTGAGGAAATCATATGGAATTTAAAACCTGAAGGAGAGGTAGGTATTAGGAGAAAGAAGGGACAGTAACTTCCCATAGAGAAAATGAGAAATTAAAGTCTGGTGTGCAAGGAAAATATAAATATTTCCATAAGGCTGGAGGCTGAACAGAGGTGTTTGGGAGGAATTCTGAGAAATAATACTTATAAATATGCAGGCTCCAGATCTTGAGTGCCTTTTTTACCTACTAAGGAATGTTTAGTCTCATTCTGAGAGCAGCAAGGACCCCCTAGAGGAGAGCCATCACCACGGTTTTGAAACAGGAAGATTATGGGCTGCCCTGGCGACAAGAGAACTTGGTGGCAGGAAAGCTTTTAGGGCGATGCAGGAACAATGCAGACAACGGCTGTCAGTTGTCTGAATGGTGGTTGTGGTCTGAGGAGGGAGGGAATAAATTGATTTGTTGCCAGTTCTCTCCATTTCTTTAGAAATAATAATCACAAAAAATCACAACCGTGCATTTATAATAATATAAATTCAGCTGAGAGGTATTTGTGGATGGAAAACAAGACTCAGAAAAGCAGTCTCCTTCCTTCCTTCTGTCTTCTTGGTCCCTCGTCTCATGCCAGGATTTGCACGGAAGGCACAGAACAGAGGTTTGCTGAAATGAAGAGGAATAAAGCGAAAACTAGGGCAACACTTTGAAAATATCGTCACAGAGAAAGAAGAAAATAAGTAATTATCATTGCTATAGGATGGGGTTCAAATTCCTGCCCTTAGCATCTGTTGTGTTTTTTTACTCAGCCGAGGCAGAAAAGTCCTGTTATTTTACAGGATGAAACAGAAAATTCTGTAGTAATCAGACCTGAACCATCGTGGTGCCTGGGTTTAAATGGGACAATTAAAGGGAGAATTTTACCTTCCTCAAAAAGATGTTGACAAAGAGGCAGATGATAGAGGTGATTTGCCCGTATCTCCAACCAAATTTACACATATTTCTATTTTGAGATGGATTTTCAGGGTTTTTGGGGTCTCAACAACCTGTAAGATGTAACCATCCATTCTACCTTGTCAAGTGGACAGTTTGAACCTAGTTTGACTTGTGTCTGCTGGGCCTACCAGTGTCAAGGAATTCAACCCTAATACAGGACTGACATTGTGTGCCACTTAAATAATAGCTTTCCTGCAAGAATCCCATTTTACTCAGGAAAAGACTTAAAGCAGCAATTCGAACTTTCTTAATTGCTATCCTAAGAGACTTATTAGACCTGTCTGGAAATAACATAATCTTTTTGAGTTCGGTAATTAGTGCTGTGCATTAAATAGTGCCCTGGTGGCTTCACAGAATTAATTCTGCTTCTCGAATGTTTTAACTGACCAAACCCACTGCTGGCACACTGTAGTCCCCTACAATGAACATTAAAATATTTTGACATGCAACAAAAAAGAGGCTTGACAAGTTTAGTCTGTTATGTTTTGTGGTTTAAAAAGTGTGTTTATGGGCTTCCCTGGTGGCGCAGTGATTGAGAGTCCGCCTGCTGATGCAGGGGACAAGGGTTCGTGCCCCGGTCCGGGAAGATCCCACATGCTGCAGAGCAGCTGGGCCCGTGAGCCATGGCCGCTGAGCCTGCGAGTCCGGAGCCTGTGCTCTGCAACGGGAGAGGCCACAACAGTGAGAGGCCCACGTACGGCAAAAAAAAAAAAAAAAAAAAAGTGTTTATGACTGAAATAAACCCATAAATTGAAAATTTGATATTGATAACATTACATATTTCATAAAAATTACTTGAAAAATAATTTATTAAGCCATTGCAATACATCTTACACCATGAAAAATAAAAATACATTACTACTGCTTGAATTATAATGCAGGATATCTGGGTTCATCTCAGGTCCACATTTTTTTGTCTGCAAAGGGAATAAATGTCCACGATCTCTGAGAATTCTCCCAAATCTCTAATACCATGATCATGTGATGTGCAAATTTAGGCATGCAAAAGCATATGCTAACATTTCTAATTTTTGCCAAATTTATGACCCTCAAGAGGCTCCTCTGTCTCTTAAAGATTGTAGTGACTCTCAGCAGGTCACCTCTGCTGAAATCAAACCTTAAATTACCCTGAAAAATATTGGTTTTGTTGTTCATAGACTACAAACAATAAGGAACTTTCACCTGTTAGAAGGTGCCTAAGAAGTGGGCAGCATCAGGGGGGAGGAACGTATGCAACCACCAAAGTAAAATATCTGCCTCTAAGAAAAGCCTTTTCTTTTCTTAGGGTGGATCAAAAGGGTGGATCAAAACCAAGCACTGTGTTGATTCGAGTATCTTTTATCTATCTTGATGAATCTGATTCGTTTTAGTTGAAAATTTGAATCCCTAAGTGAATCTAGAGTTTCAGAATGTAAAAGTCTTGGTCCTTAAGCAAGATTTTCGTCAGGGTCAATAGCCAATCTGGCTAATTTAGGCAAAGATATGCTGTTTTTAATATATTCTTTTTACATTCAAGAGTCTTTCTCCCCAATGTATTAAACATTATTTTTATTATTCATAGAGAATGATAAAAAAGGATGTTAATGGTGGTGTCCTGCCAGTGGAGCTGTCTTTTCCCCCTTGGAAATGTGATACAGCTTGTGTGCTTACTAAAGATGTTGAGTTTTTATTAGCTTTCTAATTAAGACTTTATTTTTGTAGAGCAGGTTTAGGTTCACAGCAAAACGGGGCACAAAGTACAGACATTTCCCGTATATCCTCTTCTCCTACACTTGCATAGCCTCCTCCAATATCAACTCCACTCACAGAGTGATACATGTGTTAGAATTGATGAGTCTTCATCGACACGTCATAATTACCCATGGTCTACAGTTTACATTACTGTTCACTCTTGTTGTTGTACATTCTACGTGTTCGAGCAAATGGACAATAACGTGCTTTCGTTATTATAGTTTCAGACAGAGCATCTCCACTGTTCTAAAGGTGGCTCCACCTATTCATCTTTCCCTCCCCCCAGCCCCTGGCAGCCACTGTCTCTGTAGTTTTTACTGTCTCCATAGTTTTGCCTTTTCCAGAAGGTCATATAGTTGGAATTATATAGTCTGTAGCCTTTTCTGATGGGCTTCTTTCACTTAGTCATATGCATTTAAAGTCCCTCCTTGTCTTTGCGTAGCTTGGTAGCTTGCTCCTTTGTAGTGCTGATCTTATTCCATTGACTGCATGTACCCCAAATTATTTATCCACTCATTTATTGAAGAATATCTTGGTTGCTTCCAAGTTTTGGCAATTGTGAATGAAGCTGCTATGAACCCCCATGTGGTGGTTTTTGAGTGGACATATGCTTTCAGCTCCTTTGGGTAAATGCCAAGGAGTGTGATTGCTGATCACAAGGTAAGAGTCTGTTTAGTTTTGTAAGAAACAACCTGTCTCCCAAAGTAGCCATATACCATTTTGTGTTTCCACCGACAATGAGTGAGAGTTCCTGTTCCTCCAGTGATGTTTAGTCTTACTGAAGATTTTGCAGTTTTACGCAGTGAAGCTACAAAGGTCACATGTTCAAAAGGCTTAGAGGAAATTAACGATGACCTTATCACAGACAGGTCTTTTCCAGAGGTTAGACTTCAGTTGAATTTGAAATGAAGAGAAGTGAATAATTTTAAGTTTATAATGTATTTCATAATAATGTTTTTTTCTTTTCTATGGCTTTAGTTGATTATAGGCCATTGCCAAGAAGTTTAAAAAAAAAAGACTTTCTAAAATTTTCTTATAAGATTAGTTATTTTTCCTAGAGCTCATCATTTTTGACTGTGTTGATAATTTTGTAATGGAGAAACTGAGAATTGTTATGTTGTGTAAGATTCTCTAGGGAGATATCATTCTGTTGATAATAATTTTAACTAAATAATTGATGCTATTTTTTAAATGATTATGTAAAATTTATCAGTGTATAAAACTTACAGCCCAAAGTATGTTACACAAATGCTATTTTTATGGAAAGTAATTGATGTTAAGGAAAAATTTTAAATGGTAATTCATTTGGGCAATGCTGACCAAACAAAGTTAAACAGGAATTGTTACTGCAGTATTTCTCAGGGCCTTTAATATGCCAACATGAGAACCATCTTCTAAACTTATTGGATCCGAGACTCTTGTAGATCAGGATGGCAGTTTTCAAAACGTTGTAAAAACAAGCTAGTTTTGAACGAGTTAGATCATAATAAAAGGAAAAAAGAAGGCAAACTTGCTGGTTAATAACTTGCATTTTTAGCATATTTTTCAACTCATCCGGCTTCTCCTTTCCTGTAACTTTATTCATTTGATGTGGAATTTGCCAAATAAGGGGACCAACAGTTCCAGTGTGCCTGGGACTCCAGACTTTCTGATCCAAAACTTGGACAGGCCCAGGCAAACCAGAAAGGTCAGTCACCCTCATTACTTCAAATTCCTCCACCTTTGTCACATATTTTTGTGACCCTGAGAAAAATATAACTTGTAACTTGCAATCTTCATCTATAAAATTGGAATAAAAATATTTGTTGCATAGAGGTTTTTGTTTCTTTCTTTCTTTCTTTTTTTTAAAGGACTTACTAGGAAATTATCCAACTCAGGTTTGGCTTGTAGAGAACTAGGTCAACATGAATTCTTCCTTTCTCCCTCACCTTCCTTTCCAACACTACAATGATGTAGAGCAGACATTGTTCTCCTTATTTCATTGATAAGAAACTTCAGACACTGATGCTTTAGTTAACTTGCTCAAGGCAACAGAGCTGTAAATGGTAAAATCAGGACTTGAGGCAGCCCTGATAGAAATCAGAAGGTGCTGTATTCCATGCTTTCTAAACTATACACAGTTCAATTTCAAGTATCAATGAATATTTGGAAAGTGGCCATTCATAGGAAATTTTGTAACACTTTCATAATGCTAAAGCCTAGTACTTCCTTTTTGAATGGTATATTTATTTTTTCTATCTTCACACTGTGCAGGTAACATGTTTCAGAATAGGTGCTATCATTATGAAGATCCATAAAATTTTATATTATAGCCTATTCATCCTCTTTGAATATTCATTAAATTTGAAATGTATATAGAACTCCTTTTCATCTCCTCTTTTTCTTTTTTTTTTTTTTTGGCTGTAAGACTACCCTTTCAGGTATCAGTGATTATAATAATGCATTATTGAATAATATCTGATGACTATTGGGCATAACAAAAATGTTTAAAATGCATATTTTATTTTTGAATAAAATGCATATTGTATTTTATTTTTGAAAAATAAGTTTCAATAAAGATACATTTGAAATGGAATAAAAAGCACATTTGGAAAATGGACCATAAAAACGTTTTCCCAGATTTCTTCTTCAAGTGTGGATAGGAGTGATTGTGATATAGCAACACAGAACATAATGGTCCCCACTGAGATATAAATTTCCAACTCAGCTGAGGGATTTCACAGAACACAAACATCAGGGCAGAGATGATGCATTTGTTTTCGAAGAAGGAGATCTTACATCGCCATCACGTTCCCTTCAAATGAATTTACATCTAGTTTAGTGAATGGTAGAATAAAACTGAAATATTTACCTGTCCAATCAAAAATGTGATATATTTGTTGAGAAAAATAAATGAGCCACATATGCAGAACATAAACAAGAAGGAGGTACGGATACAGAAGCTGTTGATTTTCTCTCAGCCCCGAATTGTGTCTATGATTGTGACTTTTAATTCACAGTGATAATAGGCTTGAGACTTGATTAGATTTGAACATTTGAAAAAGGTTAGAAGGATTTTTCTTCTTAGTGAGCTCATGCCCTGAGTCATAATGATAACACACTGCGTGGACTTAAATACTTTTAGTTCATTCAGCCTCATCTTATTTTTTAATGTAGTTCACCAACATTTATAGACCTCTGAAATATTTAGCAGATGGCTTTATAGATTTCTCATAGTAATGTGAGCAGGGTAACTGAAGGAAGAGTCTGCCTTTTAACTATGATCATTACTCTCAAATACAAACTGCAGTACAGGTTTCTGTTTCAGTGACCTAAACTTCATTATAAGAATTAAATTAGCAGTGGATGGATTGCTGTATAAGAAAACAAACTAATTGTTTTTTATTCCTCTAGGAGAATAGAGGCAGTTATATAAGTGAGGCAGGAAAAAGCTGATGTGATATCTCTATTTCTCCAAGAAGTCTTTTCCTAAGTAGATATGACTTAAAACAATGCTTTTGATATAATACAGTTTTTTAAAAAAGGTACATGGTTATTGTAGAATACTTGGAAAAGAAATATCATGTATGTTTCCTCCCTGTTATTCTAACCATTTTGTTTATTTTTCTTTCCTTTTTTTGTTGAAGGGATATAAGCATTGTTTATTACTCTCACTTTTTGGTGAAAAAACTTTAGTTGTAATACTGTTTTTCACTTATTTTATAACTAACAGTATTTGTATTGTAACAAATTGTTATTAGTAGAACTTTTTAATGGCTACATAATACTTCCACAAGGCAGAAAGCATAGTGTATTATTTTTTAAAGAATTTTTTTTGATGTGGACCATTTTTAAAGTCTTTACTGAACTTGTTACAATATCGCTTTTGTTTAATGGTTTGGTTTTTTGGCTGTGAATCATGTGGAATATTAGCTCCTCGACCAGGGATTGAACCCACACCTCCTGCACTGGAAGGAGAAGTCTCAACCACTCGACTGCCAGGGAAGTCCCAGAAAGCATGGTTTTTAAACGTTCCTTTACTCTCGGAAATCTAGGTTCCTTCTAATTTTTGCATATTACAAATGATACTGAAATGAATATCTTGTGTGAAAATTCTCTGTATTTGAGAATATTTTCTCAGGATAAGTTCCTAGTAATTGAAAATTACATTTTCAATCAAAGAATATAAGTTGCCTAAATGGATATGCAACAGTATATTTTGCTAATATCTTGCATGTACAGTTTGAAGGAAGAGGTTGCAGATTTTGGAAAATATAGTGATGGGTTTTATTTAGATCCATCTAGTAGAGGTGTTTCCAGGAAACTTAACTGCAGCCATCCAGGAGATAATCTAGATTTGTCAAGAAGGACTCACGAATAGGCCTGCAGTGACATTGCTTAAGAAAATTTAGCAGTAAATGTGAATATCTTATCACAGTTAACATCATCAATCACCGTTCTGTGGGCTCGAAATCATTTTCTTTTTCTTCTTTCTTCTTACCAAATTTCCCATCAAATTTGATTCATTCATGGGATAAAATGAAACTGATTCCACTAAACTATTTCATGCAAAGATTAAGTGATAACTTCACATTACCATTTTTAGCATTAAAAACTCAGAACAATTTCTGGATGTGAGGAGAGGATAATTCATACCACATAAATTACTTTCTCATTTGCTTTATTGTACCATTTCTCATATTAAAAATAAACAACACAGACATCTCTCCACCACTGGACCGATTTATAACACTCTAATGATATATTGCAATTATCTGTTTATGTATCTTTTCACTGAACTGGGAGGAAATGTGAGTCCCATAAAGATAGAATCAGTATCAAGATTCTGGCCTTCCTTCCTTCCTTCCTTCCTTCCTTCCTTCCTTCCTCTTTTGTTCCTTCCTATTAATTCTCTTCAGTGTGCCCAACTGTGCCCTGGGCTCTGAGAATTCAGTGGTGACATAAGTTTTCTGTTTCCCTAGAGTAACTTTTCTGGTGGGGAGGAGAGATGAAGTAGACAAAGAATGCGTGAAGAAGATACTCAGATGCTGGTAGAGACTATGAAGGGAATAAACAAGGTCCCATGAAGGAGAGTGACTGGGTGGGCTGGGCAGAAAGGACACTGATGAGGAAGTCATGTTCGAGTGTATGGATGCAATTTAAAGCCATGGACTGAATGAGATCACTTAGAGAGAGTAAGGAGGGTGATGTGAAATGGAAAATTTAGAAATTCTGTCTTAACAAATGTTCTTGTGAAGGAAACAGAAAAAGATGGTGGAAATTGGAAGGAGATATGGACCTAAAAAGCAGTTATTATATCTATCGATATCTATCTATCTAATCTATTATCTGTCTATCATCATCATCCACCTATCTATCAAATCTACCTACCTAACCTATTGTTTTCTTCTTTTACTTGTGGTAGGAGATACTGGAGCAGTAGAATTGCTAATAGAGATGATCCAATAGAGAAAAAAGGCTGATGCGGGATATTGAGAGTATAAGTGCAGAAAAAATGTCCTCGGGGCATGAGGGGCAGGGTCAGTGTGAGGCTGGAGTGGCTGTCCTGAAGAAGGGGAGTGGCCGTCTCGAGTGATGCCAGCTCAGGAGGGAGACAGAGGGAAGGTGGAGCTTGGTAGTTTTTGGTGGAAAGGTCAGCTGGTTCTGTCTGTTGGCTTCTATATTCTTGGTGACCGGGAAGGCAGGGGAGTCAGCAGGAGAGAAAGAGAAGTGTATAGATGTGTATAGAGAAGATAAAAAGAAGGTATAGAATAGTCACTTTTGAAAGTGGAAGAACCAAGTTACTGAAGAAAGAGGAGGATTATTTGGAAATGTCAAGGTCCTGTATTGGATTTGTGGTCAAAAATTTTAGAGTGTCACAAAATCAGTATGATATGGCATTTTCCCCCCAGCTTCACTGTACTTTTGTTACCTAAAGACTGAAAAACACTGAATAACAGAAATTTCCTCAGCAGTAATTAAAGCTTTTATGTTACAATGTGATTTATCATTATTGACAGCAGCATCAAACGTAGATAAATGGCAGTATATACACATGCCATAATAATACCTATCCAGCCCCTGACCATGCTTAGTACACATGTACTGATAGTAGTTTTTTTCTGCTTGACCCCAGGCTCCTAAAATAATCCTGCTGCCCCACTGGGATCTGAATACCATAAGCTTGTAACCAGTATTATCATAGATTATTGAAGCCTCAGGGGACCTAGAAATCATGAAGTTTGGTTGTTCTTCTAATTGAGTATCATAATCACCTAGGAGAGTTTAAAAACAAACACTCAAAAGATCACTGCAGACCTATATGAACATCACTAGGGTGGAGTTAGAGATTAAGGATCCCCAAAATGATCAGTATTCTTTCCATATTGCCAGGTGAATCTCTCATTAGACAGTGGAGAAATATTGATTTGTTAATTTCATAATTTCCTATATCACCATGTCAGGCCATAACGTGATGCTCTAATGAGAAACTAGTTAGATAAACAAAAACAAAAGTGAAAACATCAACACAATTATTATGAAAAGTCTCACCTGAAATAGATGAGAAGTTAATATAATTGAAAATGTTTAGAATCAAAGGGACAGACCATAGTTCCAATATTCCATACTACTCCTCTTACATTCTTAGGTTTCTAGAGATAGAAATTGTGCCTAAATTCTTGGACCCTGATATGGTATGTATGGTGGGCAACTGGAATCTTGATTGCCAGTGTACAGTGAGCCTCTGAATTTTCTCCCATTCTTATGAAATGTGTGTGGTACTTTTCAGTATACTTCTGCTCTGACCTATGATGCCGTTCAAGTGATGACCGAAGCTTTTCGAAACCTACGGAAGCAGAGAATTGAAATCTCCCGAAGGGGGAATGCAGGAGACTGTCTGGCAAACCCAGCTGTGCCCTGGGGACAAGGGGTAGAAATAGAAAGGGCCCTCAAACAGGTCAGTCACTGAAAATGATTGTAATGTGACTTAACGTTGGCCACTATTTTTTCCTGCTGAATTAGTCATTTTTGTTTTATCCCTTCTGTTTTATAAAGAGGGAATATTATTTCCTAACTACACAAAGGTAGGTTGAAGAGCAGAAACCTAATAAGTGTCATTTTCTTGACTTGCATCCCGGGAGAGTCATCTAGCCAACCACTCTGTATCTGGTGGAAGTGAATTTATAATTGTGCTCCTTTCCCATTTCCTCATTAGGTGCAGGTTGAAGGTCTCTCAGGAAATATCAAGTTTGACCAGAATGGAAAAAGAATAAATTATACAATTAACATCATGGAGCTCAAAACGAATGGGCCACGGAAGGTAAATCATTAGTGAATTGAAGGCATTCTCTCTGTGTGAGGAGGTGAGTTAGTGAACCCATCACCTCATCTTCCAGAATCCTGGAGACATATTCACATAGCTGGATTCAATAACTTCCAGAAACACAGATTTTAAAATATATTTGCTAAATAAACTCTATTTATTTCTGGTAAGTAACCCTGAAATGTAATTTTAAGATATAATAAATAAAACTATAATACTTTTTTTTTTTTTTTAGACAGAGGTAGAAAAAGAGTTTAATGAGAAGAAAAAGAACTGTTGCTGAAAGATTATGGTTTGGGAGACCAAACATAGCTGGTGCAATTGTGAATGTAACTGTTCAAGTCAACATTTTTTTTTCCTTCTGTTATGGCTGAAATGCCATTGTTTGGATTTTATTTATGTTTCTATATGATCACTCCCATGCAAATTACCCTTAGAGACTATGAAAAGTGAACACGAAGAGACAAGCCGTTTCTAAGAATTGTTTCTGTTTGTTTATTTTTATAGTCTCTTTCTATTGCTATTAGATTCACATGCATAAAAGGTACATCTCTGTTTAGAACAAGCCTAGTTAGTGTAGGTGTAATTTCAGATTCAAACATGGGTTTGAAAATAACTCAATGCTTTGCCAGTAGGAAAGTCATATGTCCAGGTGCCCGCCTTCTGTACCCTTTTGCAGATCGGATACTGGAGCGAAGTCGACAAAATGGTTGTTACTCTCACCGAACTCCCTTCTGGAAATGATACTTCTGGGCTTGAGAATAAGACTGTGGTCGTCACTACAATTTTGGTAATTCGCTACATATGCCTCTGTTTTACATTATTTTTCTTAAGAAAAATATCTGTCAACTAGAATCGCTGCTTATATTTAGGAGAATAACTGATACGGTGATGCTTTTGAATGTTTTAGTCATTCGCTGCATGCTTATTCTGTCAGAAGGACTCACAAACAAGAGCTACAGCACTCAGAATACATCTTATCCTCTTCAGGACTGAACTTCGGCTTCACAGATAATTGGTAACCTGGTGCTCACACGGGTGAACACCTAGGGCAAGCCTGGAAGAGCCTTCCTTATATTCCTCCCATGTTTTATCTTTCCACTCCCACATGATTCTGGGTCCATTCTGTCCTTACATTTGTTACATGGTTTAATAATGTTGTCAACTTCTCTATATTCATGTGGAAAGGTGAACTCCTGAAAGACAAGGGTGATCTCCCTTCTTTTTAACTCTGAGTCTCAACACAGTAGTTGGCACATAGCTAGTGCTGAGTGAATGTATATTGGCTGGATGAGACAAAATTGAACTGGATCTTGAATGTCGAGGCTTTGGATAGATGGATGGCAGATGTCGATTATGACAAGAAGCTGTTGGGGAAATGAAATGGAGGAAATACGTGATTTTGTAGCAAAACAGTCTGATTTTGTTTTACTAAGTTGTGATGTAGTGAATTTGTGAGATTCATTATGGTAACAATATTGAGAAGAAAACAGAGGTTAATAAGGGATTTGGATAAGAACACTGGTTAACACTTGGAAAAGTCCTAATAAATGTAAGCTAGACCTTTGAGGATTTTTGCCTGAATCATGCCACTGAGAGGAGGTGTCACACTGAACCCCAAATATCCTCAGTGCCACTTTCCAGAGGAGAAAATTTGGGGGCTGGTGTTGAGTCATGTTTTCATGCTTCCTTTTTATGGTGTTCACAGTGGGGGGGGGGTGCTACTCCCTAGCTATCCATGTAGCATAATTCTAGGAGATTCTATCTCAAAGAGGAAGTGAGCTTCAAGTCTGAGAGGGTAGATTCCATACATCACTATGGCAACGACTCTTTGAGTCTGGGCATCACTGGTCATGGACCTGATTTTCACAAGAACCTTATCCTTGAACTCGTAGTGACACAGGGTTTTGGGTGAATGCTGGTTCTTTGGAGTCAGGGTAGCCCTAACTTAGAATAAGAGAGTGGTGGATCCAGAGTTGACTAAAACAGATGTTAAACCACATTATTCCTCTCTAAATACTAGGATTACAAACACTACAAGGGGACATACTAACAGTTTGTGCTTTTGAGTCTCTTGTTTACTTTGGTATGGCCAGGTGCCAGCCATGTGCATGAAATATAATGAAAAATAGATTAGGACCTTTGATCAGAAGCATCATGCTTAATTTTTTCCCAGTCGTATTTTCCACTATGTGTATTCTACAACATCTCTGGCTTACAGGTAATAATTAAACCAGTAGATTTTAGTGGATGAGAGTAGATCAGTAACACAGTTGTTTTGATCAACTAGAGCACTTTCTTTCCATATAGGAATCTCCATATGTTATGATGAAGAAAAATCATGAAATGCTTGAAGGCAATGAGCGCTACGAGGGCTACTGTGTTGACTTGGCTGCAGAAATAGCCAAGCATTGTGGGTTCAAGTACAAGTTGACCATTGTTGGGGATGGCAAGTATGGGGCCAGGGATGCAGACACGAAAATTTGGAATGGGATGGTTGGAGAACTTGTATATGGGGTAAGTACTGTGCTTCTCAAAGATAAAGTCATTACATTTGAACTCTTGTTGAGAGAATGCTTGCCTTCCATGAAAAGTACCAATGTCTGAGATTGTGGGTTTCCCACATTACTCTAAGAATGCTGTCTTATTTCCTTGTGCACATTTGAAGATGAAGGATGAAGTCAGAAGCAAATATGCAGATGGAGACAGGCATTTCACCTGTCTTGAAGCCTATGGGCCATATGCATTGTTCAGAGATTGCCAAGGCATAGAGGCAGATGTAGTTATCATAATCAAGCCAGAAGGGTGTACTCTGTATTTATAAGCAGGAGTGATATTTGGGGAACAAATTGCTTTTCTTCTGTTAAGTATTTACTGGGATTCCACCAGGGAAATAATTATTCCCATTTTCCTGATTTCCTTTCCTTCCGTTTGATCAAATAATGTAACCACAATTCCTCTCTGACCGTGACTCCTGGTTCTATTACTTTCCTTTGTTTCCCTTACAGAAAGCTGATATTGCAATTGCTCCATTAACCATCACCCTTGTGAGAGAGGAGGTGATCGATTTCTCAAAGCCCTTTATGAGCCTCGGGATATCAATCATGATCAAGAAGCCTCAGAAGTCCAAACCAGGAGTGTTTTCATTTCTTGATCCTTTAGCCTATGAGATCTGGATGTGCATTGTTTTTGCCTACATAGGGGTCAGTGTAGTTTTATTCCTGGTCAGCAGATTTAGCCCCTACGAGTGGCACACTGAGGAGTTTGAAGATGGAAGAGAAACACAAAGTAGTGAATCAACTAATGAATTTGGGATTTTTAATAGTCTCTGGTTTTCCTTGGGTGCCTTTATGCAGCAAGGATGCGATATTTCGCCAAGGTTGGTTACTCACCTGCTTCAACTTTGTGCATTTTAAGTCTCGAGTGGACATTCATGGTGTTTATGAATTCACTGTAAAGAAGTTAGCAGCTGCCGACTACCTGTCCAAGCAGTGTAAGACTTGTAAGGACAGACTCTTACCATCGGCGTAAGCCTGTGAAATATTTGAGCAATATTCTTTGAATGTTGATCCTGTATTTCCCTGGTGAGATTATACACACCATGGAGAGGCTATAAAATGCATAAGGTTCCTATGATTCCATGCCTTCTTGGAGGGGTACCGTGTTTTTGCTGCATATTCTCATTTTACAGTCATCTGTGTGTTGATCCACAGACCTGTATATGGGAAAATGGGCAACATTACTTACTAACTACAAAAGCGACAAAACTTCATTTGCACACATCTCATCTCTCTCTCTTTTTTCTTTCCCACCATTATTAGCTCATGGAAATGACATGAGAGAGATATTTATAAAATTTGTCGGTTTTTTTTAAAAAGGTTAGGTTGTTGGGTTAAAAAGAATGTATGATAATATATTTTCTAAGTATCTAGAAATATATAGGTGGGTAATAATAATGGCTGATTGTTACAAACGCTTGTGCCATATTGAATTGTAATACACACACAGGATGGAATAAATTCCTACATCCCTATTCTCATTATGATATTTTAATTCCTGCCCTAGAATGCCTAAATATAATGAATATATCACAAAACACACATTGCCTTTATTCATGTCACATACATGATTAAGAATGATAGCCATGTCTGGTTCTTCAGAGGAGTAAATCATACTTTTCCTAATGTGATTGCTTTCACATTTAAAGCCTATACGATTATCAATCTACCAGCACATTTTAATTTGGGCTCAATTACCCTCCTTTGATTCTATGGGTATCTTAATAACTAACAGAGGCAACAGCTTCTTAAATACTATTTCATTATTGTTAGTTTTTGAGCACTTTGGGGATAAGAAGTGATTAATTTCAAACAACTATATGTGGAGCTCAAAATTTTGTATCTTCCGTGATCTATTTTGTATACTCCACCCATCAAGATAAAGGGAATATATCATGTATGCAGAAATTATCAATTACTTACTTCTCAGATAGCAGGGCACATTCTTATGAATTTTATGGATCTGAACAATCTTAATTCCATCAAGTTCCCTGTGGCTTCTCTATGGAACTGCACTAAATTAGAACTATATCAATGGTACTTGCATTGTATATATAGAGATATATAATTTTAATGTATAGCATATAATAATTATTATTACATACTATATATATATATAAAATAATGACCTCTGACAAAACATATAAGATTCAGAGTTTCATCTCTATAGTTGATCTGATTGAACTTAAAGACATAAAGAGAAGTTTCTAATGATGAAGGAGGAAAATACTAACCAGATTGGAATCTCAGAGAACATTGTGGCTCATAAATAACAATGAAGTGATTCATCTTTGGTAAGAAGGCTCCTGAAGTATGATGTAACCAGAGTCCTGAGATATCAGGCAGTTATCCTAAGGTTCCACAAACTATGCTCTGCCTTTTGAATAATCAGGAGAAGCATGTGAAGGTTCATTAGGACACAGGACATATTGACCTGGGTTCCCATCGATGGACCCAGGTTTGTTTGCCCCGCTCCTCATTCATCAGGGCTCTAAAGGTAATTGTTTTGGCATCCAGTGCTTGTCTAGGATCAGAAAACATATTGACACATAGGAGCTGGGGCATAAGGGACATTTAATCTGTGTTTTTCCAGAGTCCACCATGACATAGTGACATTCTAATTTTCAACAAGCCTGCTTCCTAAAATATTATCTTTTTTCTTCACTTATGATTTCATTCATGAGTCATGACTCACTAAACTTTCACATGTAATCATTTTTAATTCCTGGTAAGATATATCCATTTTAGATAGCATATTTTTCCTTGTTTTCATTTTTTTGGCCACAGAATATATATGAATAGATATATATGTATATATATAAGCAAAATCCACTTTATTAAAATTTTCAAGCATATGTATCTTTCACTTTATGGTATATGTGCATTTACCAATTGAACTTACTACCTAATATTGGCAAATTCAAGGATTTTTTTTAAATGAACCAAACTATCATTTTTTAGAATGCAATGATGGTAACTCTAGATTAGGAAAGAATAGAGCAGCTTAGTACCTAAAAAAACTTAATAATAATGTATGAAATCCACAGATCACTTTAGAGATGCTCTTTATATATTTTAAATGATATTTATCAACTTTTTCCAAGTAAAATATGATATGGAACTCTAGCATTTATATGAGTAGAACACATTTAAATTTTAATATAGAATGGTTTATTGAAGTGAATTGGTCATTGCCTGAAATTAAGTTTAGAATATGTTAACTATAGTTTTGTGACGACTAGGACCACAGAATTATGAGAGCAAACTGTTGTAAAGTTGACTCTTATTCTCCGGTTTTCTTCCCCCCCCCCCCAATATCCTTAAAGGATTCAATGATTTAAAAATTGCATTCTTAAAATAATTATTTAATAGAGATTAAAAAGAAATGGCAGAATATGTGCATTTATTTGCTCCGTTAGTGCAGATACTGAGAGATGAAAGTTTTATTTTTAATTAGAAAAACATTTTTGGGGCTTCCCTGGTGGCACAGTGGTTGAGAGTCCGCCCGCCGATGCAGGGGACATGAGTTCGTGCCCCGGTCCGGGAGGATCCCACATGCCATGGAGCAGCTGGGCCTGTGAGCCATGGCCGCTGAGCCTGCACGTCCGGAGCCTGTGCCCCGCAACGGGAGAGGCCACAGTGGTGAGAGGCCCGCGTACCGCAAAAAAAAAAAAGAAAAACATTTTTGTCTGTCACCATGAAACATAATATTGAATTTGCTCCTCTGAATAAAATTTCTCAGGAACTCATTCAGAATCATAATTGATCCTTTGAAAACACTTACAAATAAATAATAAATTGCTCGAGAATTTTCTGTTTTGAATGATGCGCAAGTTGAATAAATTTGGGGGGTTATCTCACACACTCTAAATAAACAGGCATATTTAATTAAATTTACAACTAGAAAAGAATGACTTATAAAAATGATTCTCAAATATATTACAAATAAACCTGAAATATATAGTATCAAAAGCAACTACCATGCAATCAGTTTTGTTTTAAGGACTGTGAGTAGTCAGATACTGAATCTACCCTCTTCAGTATAGGGTACATGTCATATAATTATACCTTCCATTGTGATGGAATAAATAGTGAACATTTTGAGAGTGGCTGTGTCTACATAGGGTTTTTCCAAAATCAAAATGTATTTAATATCCTTTTCAGAATATAAGTGAGACTTGTTTAACTTTTTTCCATTCTATCGTATTTGTTTCATTCTTTGCAACTCTTAGAGACTGATAAAGGCTCTTCATTATATTATTTTTTTTCATTGCTTGCATGCTCTCTCTCTTTTTCTCTTTTATTTTAGCTGCAGATGTTTTTGTCTAAAAAATCTTTACTTTTAGCTTCACCCCTTTTCTTGACTGCTTGAGTAGTTTATTCTACAAATACGACCTAATAATTTGATGTAGTATCTATGTTTCATCAAAAATATTTCTTGTTATTAATTGTCAGGAGGTTTAGTTTAGGTCATAAATTTGCACATTTTCATGATTTAAATTTTTAGAAGTGTTACCTCTTCACTGTAGAAGGTTTAACTTTTAGGCATAACAGAGTTATTAACAAAAAAGAAAAAGTTATTATATTGGTGTGTTAATACTACTCAAATACCATTATATGTAGAACCCCACGAAATCTTACCAAATAATACCCTATATATCTCTTTCTGTATCTACATGTCTACATTTATCTACCTAGGGTTTATCTACCAGTAAATTACTAGGAATCAATTAAGCTTTTGAAAAGTATTTTAAGTAAGAATTTATGGTCACAGAAATAGTTATTATATTTCAGACTAGGAATTTATATCTTGGCAAACTTTTACATGTCTAATTTGTTCTCCTTGAGTTTTCTTTTTTTTCTTAAGCAGGAGGCACAAAGGAGCAGGGTCATAGCTGTCCATGCCCTGAAGCATCAGATTTTTATTCATTAAGAATAATATTTTGTGTCATACTTTGTCTGTAGTATCACTATCTTCCATTTTTATCTTGTACTGTATCTAAAACCTACGTTTCTGCACACACAAAAACAATACCTAATGAAATTTTGGACCTTTTTTGAGGGTTTTGGAACTTCATTGGCTGGATTAAAAGGAGGGTTTCTTCGGTGTTTAAAGCCACATCTGTGGTACATACTCTTTTATTTTTGATATTTGATTTTGTTTGTCAAAATTGTTCTGAGTTTTGCTGTTGATCTTAGATTCTATTGTTCGTTTACTTATGTCCTGAGTGGATAAAGTAGTATGAGCACTGGATATATTATTTGCACATTTCTTGAAATTGATTGTTAGGATATTTCATACCCTAAACTATTTGGCCATGATGACTATGAAAGAATCTCAGGAATCTGAAGTTCTGCCTCTGGCTGCCTCATCAAATCTAGCAAATCTGTACTCCTTGCCCAGAAGGTTTAATAATTTCAAGTATCATCAACTAGCAGATATATTGAAAAGTATAAAGTTAAATATTCCCCTATAAATCGATATTTGCATAATACTGCTAACTTGTTTTCTTACGAGGTCAATCATTTCGCTTTACAAATCCATTTCGTACTTGTTATCAGATCCCTGTCTGGGCGCATTGTTGGAGGAGTTTGGTGGTTCTTTACCCTGATCATAATCTCTTCCTACACGGCTAACTTAGCTGCCTTCCTGACCGTAGAGAGGATGGTGTCTCCCATTGAAAGTGCGGAGGATCTTTCTAAGCAAACAGAAATTGCTTATGGAACATTAGACTCTGGCTCCACTAAGGAATTTTTCAGGGTAAGAGATTCTGCTTCGTAACTTCTGATTTTGTTCTTGCAATTAAACTTTGTGCCCCCTTGCCCCTCCTCCCATGGTCTACACAAAGGTACTGTGTGCAAGTAACTTCCATCCCTGTCTCTAATTCTATTTCTGTTTTTTTTTTAACTTTTATTTTATATTGGACTATAGCTGATGTACAATGTTGTGTTGCTTTCCGTTGTACAGCAAAGTGATTCAGTTCTACATATACATATAATCTATTCTTTTTCAAATTCTTTTCCCATTTAGCTTATTACAGAATATTGAGTAGAGTTCCCTGTGCTATACAGTAGGTCTTTGTTGGTTGTCTATTTTATAAATAGTAGAGAGTAGAGTGTATGTTAATCCCAACTTCCTAATTTATCCCACCCCCCCGCCCTTTCCCCTTTGATAACCATAAGTTTGTTTTCTATGTCTGTTTTTAACCTTGACTCTACCTCGCTCCCTCCCCTACCCCTATACTTAGCACTATCTCTATCCTTTTGTTTGATTCCTGACTCCTTCGGAGAAAAACACTTTGTTGCAAAGAAATCTAGTTTTTTAAAAAAATTGGTTTTCTTTTCGGAACAAAATTGAAGCAAAGTATAGTTAAATTTAAGTGATTATTTTTAAAAGAAAAGGATGTTGTATTTCATTTTATGTTAAAGCATGACTTCCATCTATCTTACATAATTTACAGTTGAAAACTCACTTTCCAATCTGTTATGTTAATTCTAAGTCAGGAAACAGATTGTGTTCATATCTGGAAATTCCAAACTTTCTGTTAAACCCTCCAAGCAAAGGCTAACAAAGGCCTTCAACTTCTCGACTTTTAAAATGGGAATCATAATTACAATGTGTCTATTAAATGTATTTTAGTTTTTAAAAGATCTGTGGCCTTATGATGATCTCTGTTTATGGGCACCAGTCCAGAGGCTGATGTTGGTATAACTTTCTTTCATTATACTATTATCTCTCTATAAGAACTCATTCTATTAAAATGCTTAAATATAGCAGGTAAACTTTGGTATTGACGTTAAGCCAAATACGTGGCATATGATGATCTCTGATAATCCATCTTTGAGTGTACCTAAGCTTGAGTGAGATCCAGGCCAGTTTACTTCTGAGTTAGGAGTAGGGCTTTCAACTTCCAGCTGAAGTAGTAGACTGTAATTTGAAGACTGTCTCCTTCTGCATTGCCACTGGTCTCTTTTCCAAATAACATCAGTTGTGCTCCAGATATCACGGGAGAAAAAGTGGTGTTGTCAGACAGTTGACAACAGAAAATAACTTGGCTCTATGTGGGGTGGGCAGGACCTTGACTCTTGCACTACGTACTGTGACGTAAGCTGAGAGTGTGGTCCATCTGTCAGCGGGTACTTTGACTTTGATGCTCATATGAATGTTGTAATGCATATTTGTTACTAATGACAATTTACTGCTACTCCTGAAAATAGTTGCAATACTTTTAATATAACACAGTGCTCTAGCCTGATCATAACAATGGACCTATTAAAATAAATTAGAATATTGCATGATTCTCAATTAGAAGTGTATTTTGAAACATTTTTAAATTGTTTGTGTCCCGATAGGGCTTGCTTTTATTTTACTGGTATATTTTATTGGTATTCCACACTCTTGAGGTAAATGAGACCTATGAATGAGGCAGAGACTTGTCAGATCATGGTTTACTTAGTGCTCCTTATATTGACAAAAATAACCTTAATTGTTTCCAGACACTGTCTGTTGAGAGTTACTCTCATCAGCTTGTTTGGACAACAAGAGGACCAACTGTTCTCAGCAACTGCACGTTCAGGATCTCAGAGCTTTTCAGTGTACCTGAACTCGATCATAGAAACACGTGCCTTAATCAGTGAGATGCCAAGATTTCATGATTAGAATATGCAAATTCCCCAGGAGACAGGGTGAGAAGGCTGTGTGACTCTGGGCAGAGGATGCTGCTACTCTTGTGTTTCAGCTCAGTAACCCCATGGAGACCATGGTCCCCACGTGCAGCACACACACACACACACGCACGTGCATGCACGCATGCACACACACGCTGACATATCTGTGGGGTTCCATTCGCCTATATAGGATTGTGGTGATTTCCTTCCCTAGAATAATAGAGAAGTGATGTGAGTATTTAGGCAACCTGATAACTTTAATGAGTATAGTTTCCCAAAGCAGTTTCTTATGCATCATCTCTGAATCTCACAGTATTTCTGTCTGATAGTTGGGGCAATCGCTTTTGTTTGCATGTTGTACATTATTAAATTTAAGCTCGGATAAATGTGAGGATTTGACCAAATTCTAGCAGATAAATGTGTGCTGAGGACTTCTACTCCTAAAGAGTGCTTTCCGTGCACTGTTTTTCCTTCCTTCCTCCGGATTCACTTCGCTGCTCTCCTGCTCTGTTTTGGTCACCTCCGTGTTTGCGTATGTCACGTTAGAGAATTATAATGGTGGAAATCCAGACAGGGCCTCACAGTTCCTCTCAATATACCTTCAAAAGGAATTGTTGATGCATGACCTTGGCTAGGTCTCGGTGCTATAGCATAGCAGTCAGCTTCTCCTTATCTGGAGAAGGAAGTTGTGGGCTCAAAAGTACTTAAAAGCCACACTGTTCATTCTGTTTGTACCAGTGAAGGGAGGCTATTGGAACAGCACACATCGCCAAAGTGAATAGGAGCCTGCCTGTTAATGCCACCATTAAAACATGGCATGGCTGTGATTTGGCAAAATATGTACAAAAGGTATGTTTCTTTAAAAGTTGGATTAAATGAAAAGGTGCTGCTAAATTGAGTAATTTTGAATAGTTTTTCTAACTGTATTAATGTTGGATAATTGGGTACCATGGTGACAATAGTGAAGGCAATCTTAATTTTGCTTCTGACTCTCAAAGGTGTTTTCAAGGATACTCTGGCTTGCGGCAGTAGCCATCGCGTCTCATACCTTTCCCCACAGAGTTTATTGCTTTAGTATATGGAAGTTGAATAACAAATTCCCTTTTGTAAAAAAAAAGAATTTCTCTTATAGAGTCTTATTCCAAACGTATTGGATGAGATGAAGCTTATTCCTAGACATTATAAAGGCAAAATATAATTGACTTTCATTGACATTTTTTCCCCTTAAAACCTAGGTTATATTCTACAATCTGGCTATTGGCAGTAGTCTGGTTGAATTTCTAAGCTTATGGTGGAAAGAGGTGCAAAGGAAATGCTCCTTGCTCCTGTTCCTAAAATTAACATTCACCACACACTTGGGTCGTCCTCTCTCTCAACTGTCCTTTAAATTTAGGGGCATTTGGGGCTCCTGGAAAGTGGGTGCAGGACAGGGTGAGTGATGGGAGATTGACCATCGTGGTGCCCGATCCTCCAGGAGTGGGGATGCAGAGGGAGTAGGCTGGCCCCAGACTGAGGACAGGTACTGTGCTTTTTGTTCTCTGGCTGTCTCTTATATTTAATACTTACTCTCATGCCCAAGACAGCTAATTACACGTGGAAGACACAACTTTTACCAGTTGCTAATACTTAACGTTCTAACAGTTATCTTATGTTTCCTAATATGACTTTACTGATAGCTTTTTGTTTCTTATGCTGTTTATGAAGAGGGGTTTTATCATTTATATTATTATAAACTTTCTACTATCACAGTGTCTATCAAGTCAACTTTCTGATTTTATCACAGCAGGAGCTTTGGATTTAGCCATTGGAGAAACTGATTTGAGAAGGTAGTCACTGTCTGAATTTTAAAGATGTATAACTAACTAAAAGATGGAAACATAACTTGTTTAAGACCATTTAGAGATTAAAGGGCCAGTTTTAAAACAGAATTCGGAGTTCTGAGAGCCTAGTCTTTTGTCTCAGTATTAACTGATATTTCCTAAAGATACATATTTGAAGGGATGAAAGCATCTTATATAAAATTATAAGAAGAGGGCTTCCCTGGTGGTGCAGTGGTTGAGAGTACGCCTGCCGATGCAGGGGACACGGGTTCGTGCCCCAGTCTGGGAAGATCCCACATGCCGCGGAGTGGCTGGGCCCGTGAGCCATGGCCGCTGAGCCTGCGCGTCCGGATCCTGTGCTCCTCAACGGGAGAGGCCACAACGGTGAGAGGTCCGCGTACCGCAAAAATAAATAAATAAAATTATAAGAAGAATATTTCACCTCATTTATAGGAATCTGTTTTGTCATTGTTAGGATGATAATTACTCAATTTAAATCTAAAGTTTTTTTAAATCAGATTTCAGGTACATAAGTTAATAATTATGGGTTATATTAATATTGTTTTAGGGAAGTTAGCGTGTGTGCATTAGTTTTAGAATTCCAATTTAAGCTGTAAATTTTCTAATTTAAAAATCTATATGTTCTTTAAGTGATAATCAGTAAAACAAATATGAATGGAATATTTACTTTGTTGTGCTAGAGAGAGTAAATAGGGGACAATCTTGTAACCAACAAGAGGTGTGAGGAAATAGACCCTGCATCTTCCTCTTCCAGAGTTTTCTGCTCACGGAACCCGTGTACATCCTCATATAGAGTGAAAGATAAAGTCTGACTCATTTTGGAGCTGCTGATCTTGCCTAATTATAGCGCCACTGTAACACACCTATAATTAAGAAAGAATTAGGCTATCAATTATACACCACTATTTTTAGACTTTCACATTTTGATAATTTCTTCTCTCAAAAAGAGGACAGATCTTGAATTAGATGAGCAGAAGATGATTTTATAAGAACTATGTGCATTATTTTCCTACAGAAACTTAGATGTGGGGAATAGAAAAGGGCTTTATAAATAAACCTATCATTGGCCTGTCAATCCATGAAACAAAAGTATTAACTTGCAAAAAGGAAGTACTTCGTGCCTATCCTAAATCCCCACACTGCAATCTGTTTATCTTACTCGGTGTGTCTCTGAGTAAGTGGTCTCCTTTAATTATGCTGGTGTTGGAAGGAAGAGATTCTAAAATATGGTCAAAATAAAGGTATTTCCCTTCTCATTAAATGAAGTTAATTATGCCGTTCTCAGAAGATTGATTTAGTCAGATAATAATCCATAATAATCCATATTGTTGTTTTCCAGCATTGTAGACTTTTCACAGAGTTTCCAGAGAGTATAAATGATAGAAAAATACATAGCATTAATGCAGGTGTGCCTTACCTGACTGAAAAGACTGGTTTGAAATTTTCCTTTACCATATAATAACCACAAATACAAGAGAATTACAATAATTTATCCTTTTAAAGGCAGCAACCTTTTTTTTTCAATTCCTTCTCTAGCATAAGATACACTTATTTATGTTAATATATAAAATATTGATTGCAATATATTTGTAAATAAAAATGTTTTAGCCATTATAGCAGCTTCTGTATAGAGCTGCATTAAGTGCTATTTCATTATAGTTACATTTTCTTTCACTTATTTCTTGTGTTTAGCAATAATGCAAGCATGATTTCCTTACTGATATTTTATAGAACAGATTTCACTAATTTGTGGTGGTTCTCCATACTTATTTATTTCTGGTATAGCTAAAGATCTTTCTGCCATAGTTTCCTATATATCACCTATTTCTGTGTGGGTAGAAATATATATATATATATATATATATATATATATACCTAGCTTTGTATATATAAATGTACAAATACATACACATATTTCTTAGCTTTATATACATGAATACATATACATACATATATCTTTCAAATATTATGGAGATGAAGTGGGTATAGTTGACTATATGTATGTCACTAATATCAAAATAGACCCTTTACAGATCTTTCAGTCATGCTTAACTCTTTAAATAGTTTCTAAAACACTCAGTACTAAATCAATGCTGAATGTGAATAAATTAGTAACAAACAGCACTACTGGATATGTTCTAAGTCACTCTGGTGTGGTTAGTCATATTATTACAGATTTTTCTTCCTTAGTTTTTTGGGGAGCTTGATTAGTCATGAAAGTCTGCACAGCTGACAATTCTGCATGTCCAAGACTTCTCTAGATAATCCAGGACAGGTTCAAACCATTTGCTCCCTGCTTGGCAGTTTTCTTTCTCTGGCATTTTAAATGTTCTCACCATTCCACACAGCATCTGAGGACAGTATTGAATTTTTTTTTTTTTAGTGATCATATTTTTAATTCAGTATGACGTATAAAGTGCACAGATCTTAAGTGACAGCTCAGTGAATTTTTACATATATATGCACCCATATAACCATCACTTAGATCAAGATGAGGCTCCCAGTCCATACTTGAACATAGCCACTCTTCTGACTTCTGTCACAGAAAGCACCGACCAGAAAGCACTAATGTTTATGAAGTTCAATATACCAATCTTTTCTTTTATGGTTAAGGATTTTTGTGTCCTGTTTAATAAATCTTTGCCCCAATATTATGAAGATGTTCTTAACTTCTAATAAAAGCTTGTTTTACCATTCACATTAGGCATACAATCCATCTAGCACTGATATTTGATATGGTGTGAGACAGTAGCCAAAGTTCATTTATTTCTTTTTTAACAACTTTATTGGAGTTTAATTGCTTTACAGTGGTGTGTCACTTTCTGCTGTATAACAAAGTGAATCAGCTATACATATACATATAAAGAAATAAAAGGCACCCAAATTGGAAAATAAGTAAAATTATCTCTGTTCACAGATGACTTGATCTTATATATAGAAAACTCAAAGAATTCCACAAAAAACTGTTAGAAATTTAGGAAATTTGCAGGATACAAAATCAATATACAAATACAGTTGCATTTCTATACACTGACAATGAACAATCTGAAAAGAAAATTAGGAAAAAGTCCCATTTACAACAGCATCAAAAAGAATAAAATATAATACTTAAGAATAAACTTATTCAAGGAGGTAAAAGACATGTATGCTGAAAACTCCAAAAGATTGCTGAAAGAAATTAAAGAAGACACAATAAATGGAAAGGCATCCCTTATTCATGGATTAAAAGACTTAATATTGTAAAATGTCCATACTACACAAAGTGATCTAAAGATTCAGTGCAATCCCTATCAAAATCAAATCATTTTTTTGCAGAAATAGAAAAAATTCCTAAAATTCATATGGACATGCAAAGAATCAGAAATAGCTAAACCAATCTTGACAAACAAGAACACAGCTGGAAGCCTTACACTCCCTGACTTCAAAACATTTTAGAAAGGTATAGTAATCAAAACATTATGGCACTGGCATAAAGACACATTTATAGGCCAGTGGAACAGAAGAGAGATCCCAGAAATAAACCCATGGATGTACATTTAAGTGAACTTTGACAAAGGCATCAAGACTCCACAGTGGGGAAATGATAGTGTTGAGATAACTGGATATCTATATGTAAAAGGACAAAATAGGACCCATGTATTATACCATACACAGAAACCAACTAAAAATGGATTAACTATCTAAAAGCAAGATCTGAAACAGTAGAGCTTCATATAAGAAAACAAAGGGGATAAGCTTCAGGACTTTGGTCCTGGCAAGGATTTCTTGGCTATGACACTAAGAGCACAGGCAAAAAAAAGCAAAAGTAGACCAGTGGACTGCATTAAATTCAAAAGCTTTTGTGCAGCAAAGGAAACAATCCACAGAGTGGAAAGGCAAACTATGGAGAGGAGGAACATATTTGGAAACCATATATCTGATAAAGATAAACATGCAAAATATCTAACAACTCAATAGCAAAAACCTAATAACCTCATTAAAAAATTGGAAAAGGACTTCAATGGACATTTCTCCAAAGACTAGCAAATGGTCAGCAGGTTATATGAAAAGATGCTCAATACCACTAATCATCAGGCAAATGCAAATCAACACCACAATGAGATAGTGCCCACCAGTTAGGATGGCCATTAGAAAAAAGAAAAAAGGGACTTACCTGGCAGCGCAGTGGTTGAGAATCTGCTTGCCAATGCAGGGGACACGGGTTCTAGCCCTGGTCTGGGAGGATCCCACATGCCGCGGAGCAACTAGGCCCGTGAGCCACAACTACTGAGCCTGTGCATCTAGAGCCTGTGCTCCGCAACAAGAGAGGCTACGGTAGTGAGAAGCCCGCGCACCGTGATGAAGAGTGGCCCCCGCTCGCCGCAACTAGAGAAAGCCCTCGCACAGAAACGAAGACCCAACACAGCAAAAATAAATAAATAGATAAAGGAGTTCCTTTAAAAAAAAAAATCGCCAGCCCTTTTAGATTAGAATAGTGAGCCAACAGAACCCAAATTTGCCCGTAATTGCGTACATCTTTTAATTGCCTTTAAAAACCCACACTTAAAACGCTCTATTCTTGTTGTTGAGGTTAAGTAAGTTCAATCAACGTGTTTTAGGAGCAAATCCCACATTGAAGAAAAATTTATTTCTGATCCTTGGTAATCTCAGATGGCCTCAGCATTCTCTCTTTAACTGTAGGGCTTGGGTTATAAACTACCTCTCAAACTCTGTTTGCAGTTGAAAGAGTATGACATTTGTGAAGAATTAACTCTTCAAGCCATTTTTGAGTGTGCCTTGTGAAGGCTGACTTACGACTTTTCTTAACACCCAATTCCACTTTGTTGCGGTTTTCATTGTTACAGTTTTTAGCAAGATCTTTAGAACTAAAACTTGCCTCTTAAGTATTTTCATATACTGGTCCTAATTCTGACTTTAGTAATTGCTTTCATTTTCATAATACAGATGAATCAAATACATGAAAATAACTATCATCTCTTCCTTAAATGTTCCCATACCCAGCCTAAGAATTCTGAAATATGTTTTCAAACCCTTCATTCTATATCTTTACCCTTTAAATGTAGGTTTCTCAGTATTATTATTTTTTTTTCGTTCCCACCATGTGGCTTGTGGGATCTTGGTTCCCAGACCAGGGATTGAACCTGGGCCCTCAGCAGTGAGAATGTTGAGTCCTAACCACTGGAAGCCAGGGAATTCCCAGTATTATTCTTAAAGTGTGGTGTCTAGACATGGTATGTGACTTTTTCTAACTAGAAAGGGTTTTAGCCAGACTCTGACAATTCAGATTTCAGACCAATTTCAACCTGAACACTTGTGTTCTTTGGCAACATAGTGTTTACATTTTCTTTTTTTAAAAGGAGGGAAAAAAACAAAGAATGCCTTTAGCTAGAGAATGACTCTGCAGTTACTACAGACACACTATTCTATGCTACCGCCTTCCTGTCTGTTTCACTCTCATTTCCTTCTTGGCCCTCAGCGTATTTGAAGTTACAGCTCTGTTACCTAGACTTGATTTCATTTAAAACCCTCAAGTCTATTAGCTTTTGTGGTAACTGTAGCTTACTAATAGCTTGCCCTAAAAGTGTTGCTTACTGAAAACCTGGGTGACTTTAAGGTGAATTTTGGTTAGCCTCATGTCTTTCATTCTGTGAGTATGCGATCGATTGAAACCACGTGCCAGATATTCTCTTCATCCTTGTTAAATTTTACCTTGGATTTTGGCTTATTTGCCCAAGCCCATAAAATTGAAATATTGATTCTGTTACCTATTATATAAATATCTGAAACTTTGAAGCATTTGTCATTTATGTATTCATCCAAATTGACTGAAACGCTGAACACAGTGGGGCTATGTATGGAATCAGTGCTATAACAAAAGTTTCCCTTCGGCACAGTATTTTCATGTTAATTAATAACCAATACTCTTTGGGTGTGACTGATATTTTAATTATAAACCCATCTAATTCTGATAACCATAGCTCTCCATTTAATCCACAAGGATAATATGAGCTATTTTGTCAAACATTGATGATACTCAAAATATCTGTTCATTGTAGACCTTAAATGGGTTAATTGAGTAACCGTATTAAAAATAAAAGACGTGACCATAGGGGACCACTTACTCTTCCTATTGCTTTATCAATTCACATTATATGCCTGTGTGCACATATGGGTAATAAATAAGATGCATTAGTAGAACACTTTAGTACTGACATTTACCATTTGTAAGGGAATAAAAATGTATGGAAATACCAATTACATTTTAAAATTTAAAGACATCGTTTTCCAAGCAGAAAATAATCAGAAGGATATGATTCTATTAATAATATATGCATTAACTTGACTCTATTTTTCACATTTGAAAGTAATTTCAAAATGCCAACCAGAACACTGAGGCATAACTTAGCTTTGCTTTTGGTTGATTAAAATGCTGCCACAAATCCAATTTAGTTGAGCCTCAGTTTACTTTGTAATAAATTATACAGAAATATTTAACTGAATTTCTCTAAATTTTATGATATTGTCAAGTGATTTGTTTCTTCTTAATAAAACATTGCTTATCTGAATACTACTCTTCAGTATTTTTCTGATTTAGTGCATATACACATGTATTGAAGATTTAAGTATCCAGATTGTAGTCTTGGTTCTTCTGGGGCGGACAAACTATGCTAATTTAGACAAGTTATTTAATCTCTCTGAGTCTTTGCTTCTAAAATAAAGGGCTTGGAATACAGTAAGTGATTTTTAAGGTCCATTCCAGTGCTAATCCTTTGAAAATTTTAAGCTGTTAAAAATCCTTTTAGTTATATGCTTTCATAAATACTTGTTCAGTTTTTAAGAAACTGAGAAATCACTGGAAATATAGTTTAATGTGAATCTTGTTAATATTATTAGAGAATTAGTTCTATTTAAAATGGCATATTACCCATATAGAAAAATCCTCATGATATCAAACAAATCAAACCACACTTCTTTAAAATATTTTATTAACTGCAATCATTTATAAATAGGTAATTATTGCATTTTAATAAGAAAGAGAAAAACATACTGTGAGACTTGATATAAAATGTTCATAATTACTTCGAACATCTGATTTTAATGATTCTAAAAATATTTCCCACTGACTTGACTCGTGACTTCAAGGAATTGACAATTTCTGAATATAAATTTTTCATTTTAAATCCAAGAAGTTATAGTGTTAAACATCAAATTTTACTAAAACTAAGTGAGCAAAGGAATGTCTAAGAAAATATTCATATTGACTTTATTCAAATGTTTCCTTTTTTTTTACATGAAACAGATGGTGTGGTTTTTGATTGTATTAAAAAATCAATATATGAGCAAAAACTCATGTTTTTCAGCTAAAGGATGAGTAAGAAGTGTTAAGTTGATAGAATTAAATTCTCTAAAAATATTTATTTGTATGACACAACTTGTTAATTTTCCCTTCTCCCTTAATTTGCAGGGACCATTTCTGTAGCTGCAGTTTTTTTTTTTTTTTCCATCAGGGAAAATAATGCACTTCTTTTTAAATTTAAAGAAAAACCTAAAAAATAGTCTTACTTTGGGCTTCCCTGGTGGCGCAGTGGTTGAGAGTCCGCCCGCTGATGCAGGGGACACAGGTTCGTGCCCCGGTCCGGGAAGATCCCACATGTTGCGGAGCAGCTGGGCCCGTGAGCCATGGCCGCTGAGCCTGCGTGTCTGGAGCCTGTGCTCCGCAACGGGAGAGGCCACAACAGTGAGAGGCCCGCGTACCGGAAAACAAAACAAAACAAAACAAAACTATGAAATAAGAGCCAAGTTTCAAAGCACTTTTTTTTATTATACTGTTTTTATTTAAGTTTTACAGCATGTTCTCAGCTTATACCCTCAAAAATGAATTTACGTATTGGAATATAAATGCAATATTTCCTTGATATGTATGCTGTGGGACTACCACCTACCAAAGTCTTGTGTTAGTGTTAGCAATTAAAGCCCCTGAAATGAGGACAACATGGATTTATGTCTTAAGTATTGTACTTTCTTCTAAGTAACCTAAATCAAATACTATTCAAGTATGTTGAGAAGATAAGTAATGTTCTACTTCAAAATTTTCATTACAAGGAGTGTTTTCTTTGGGGGAATCGCATTAAAACAAAACCACTTCTAGTATTGGATAAAGGCGTAAAAGAAGATTTAGATCTTCTATTTGCCAGCGTAATTTATTCTTCAGATTTTTATCCTACCAGTCAGAAGAATAGTTGTGCCTTTGTCTGTAAAGTTAATGTCCCCATCATGGCCTTTGACAGCCTCTCTTTCTAATTATCAAAGGCATTGCTCTAAAATTGATACCCTAATTATGTCTTTAGTCTTTCTGTCTCCACAGGCTACTTCTCCCTGACCTTCAATCTATGTTTAGATGTTCTGCAATGTTGTAAAGTCCTTCTTGGCACAGTACTTTCCTTTATCTTCATTTTATCTTTTTCCTTTCCTTTAGCTGATAAATTTATAAATTTTCTTCCTAAGACCACTTTTTCCATTCCAGCCACTCTCTCCTTCATTCTTTCAAATCTGACCTCCCTTAGAACTTTGAAAATAACCTTCCTAAAAAGAATCACTTGGGCTTCCCTGGTGGCGCAGTGGTTGAGAGTCCGCCTGCCGATGCAGGGGACACGGGTTCGTGCCCCGGTCCCGGAGGATCCCACATGCCGCGGAGCGGCTGGGCCCGCGAGCCATGGCCGCGGAGCCTGTGTGTCCGGAGCCTGTGCTCCGCAACGGGAGAGGCCACAGCAGTGAGAGGCCCGCGTACAGCAAAAAAAAAAAAAAAAAAGAATCACTTAATGCCATTCTTGCCATATTGAACTGTTTGTGTGTGTTTTCATGCTTTATATAAATGATGCCATGTTTAATACCATTGTGCAAATTCTTTTGGTACGTTTTCCTCCCTTAGTTTTTGTTTTTTTGTTTGCTTTGCTTTGTTTTTGTTTTTTTTTGGAAAGTGAACTGTGTAAGAGTTAATAGACTAAGCAGTAAGGAATGTCTGCCAGGCAGCACCAGTATTTTCTTAACTCTTGAAAACATGTATGTGTTTCATAAGGATAATAACCATTTCCTTTAAAAAGTTGCTTTTTCCCAACAGGGAAAAGACTTATTTAGCTGGTAGAGAAATTAATGCCTGTATTACTGTATATGAGGAAAAAATAAAATTAAATTACAATGACTGTTGTCTTCTTTCAGAAGAAAAGAAGCCATCATTTTCTTAGATATAATTATATCGGGTGTGTTTACTTTATATAAAACTTTCCCCAACAGTACTAGACAATGGGTATATTTTCTCTCTAAGGAAATATTAAAATTATTTTCTATGAAATATTAGTCAAATTGATATCCCTATGACTAATATCGTATCAAAATATGGGAAGGGAATTGAATAGCCATGTTCAAAGAGCCTTGACTCCTTAAGAAACACAAGATAATCAGTGTTGTCTTGACCAAGCTGTGATTTATCTCCTCTTAACAAAGTGTCACTTATCTCTTCATCAAAATGTGATGGCAGATGCCATGCTGAAGAAATTCACTTCATTTCATCATATTCCCTGAAAGAGTAGTTTCCTTGATTTAATATGTAAACTTAGAAAGTACAGTGTTCCTTGGCTTAGCTGTGGTGGAGTCTTAGATTTACAGAGAGGTAGGAAAGGAAATTGTAATGATCCTGAGAAAGACTTAGAACTTTTACCTAGGGCCATCTTGGAACTTGCCATCTTGGAAACAGAGATTGGAAACCAGTGTCCCATCCCTTCATTTTCCTTCTTCATCACATCATTGTCTTCTCTCAGGACAAGAACTCAGACTAGTATTACAAATGATAGAAAAGTATGTGGTTTACTTAAAAGGTCAGAATGGTTTGCTTGTGTTCCCTCTTCTACTGTGCTAAAACATGCTCAAATTTAGACACTGCTTATGAGGGTAGCGATCATCATTGCCTGGCTCTCATTTTTGAAGTCCACACAAAGAGGCTGATTGAATCCATTTGATCAGTACGTGACTTGCATTTTTCAGACAGTTGCCCAAATTTTCTGGATGCTTTTGATGTAGAATAATGTCTGTAATTTGAATTGCTGAAATACAGAATATTAATAGGAAGTTCTATTTTTTGTGCATGGGATTATTATTAACCCAGGAAAAAAAATCCCTGTTTTTTTTTATTTTAGTTTATTTGTAAATATATTCTAAGAAACAAGTGGTCAAGAGGCTGAAGACTGCAGTGCACTATCAAGTGTATCAGACCATTAACTTGCAGATTAGGTGAAATTAAACATTGTCACTTAAACTGTCTTGGCAATAAAATAATGATAAATTATCATTCAGGCTCTTGGATGGGAAGCCTAGGGGAGAATTTCACTTTGCCTTTGGATTGCTTTCCTGCAGGTTACTTTTTTGATTGCTGTGGCTTTGGAGAACAGGATTTCTAGGTATCACCTATTTAGTTATTTAGTTCAGACTAACAACTTTTCTGATATTGTCAATAGAAATTAAACACAAATCGCTTGAACTGTCTCTCAGTACAAAATGTAGTCTGATTTTTCCTATTCTTTTTTTGAAGGCAGCTAGAAAGTTCAAATCAATAAATGCCTTGTCCTAATGGATGATAGTTTTCAACATAACAGAATTGTATTGTTTGTGAATTACTATACTTGCACACCTTTGGTCAAATCTATTCAAACAAATATTGTTGAACAGATATGGTTATGAATACATTTCACTAACTTTGTTAAGAAAGTAAACAGTAAACTAACACCTGGGAGACAAATGAATTAAACCATTGTGAAAAAATGTATAACTTTCAAAAATTCTGACCTATGAAAAATTTCCTTTTAGTTTTATGCAAATCAGCAATGAGTATTTTCAGACTTTAGATAATTTGTAGATTTTATTAATCCACAAGTAGATCATAAATCCCTGCTCAGTTAAAATGCCATGTTATAATACGTGTGAAGCCTGATTATTAACAGTGACTGATTTAACTTAATAGAAGCTTGTACTTTGTAGGTCTAGATTAACATGTCAGAACTTGCTTATCTTCCAAGTGAGACAAAAACCAGTAAGACGGGGATCGAGTAAATTAATCAAAACACTATATAGCTGTGTGCATTTTCCTAGATTGCTTGTTAAAAGCCTTTACTCTTTAGAAAGAATATTCTATTTATACATTGAGAAATATATTTAAACTAATGGGAAAGCATTTATGAATGAAATAGGACATTTTCCTTCACTTAGTGAATATTAGCTTTGACATGACTCACGTCATTTAAATGTCCTCTCAAAACTGTAGTCTTTAAAGAGAAGTTATCTTGAGTTTAATTTGTATTTTTCCTTTTACTTCATTGCTATTTTTTGGATTTTCTCTGAAGAGCATCTATATTTATGAAACATTTTATGTAATATTTTAATGATCCAAAATTGATATTTCAAACTTGGAATAATTGACATATTTAATGGATGATTTTATTTAAAAAATTGTGTAACTTCATTTTGAAATCTATCAGCATATGATTTTGTTCCAAAACATTTTCATATTGTTACCAAACTCAGGTTCGGCTGCTTGCCACTCAAAAGCCAATAGTTAGAGAGGCAAGTGTTGGTAGTAAGAAAACTGCTTTAATCAGAAAAGCCAGCAACCTGGTGAGAAGGTGGACTCTTGTCCTGAAACCAACTCCGAAGATTTTGCTCAGTCGTGATAGGTTTTCAAGGGAAAAATGCGGAAAGAATCTCAGTGAATTATCGAGGCAGGAGGTTGGGTTCTGCTTCATCCTTCATGGTGTGCAGGCTGGCTGACGTTCTTCCGACGTTATCTTGCCTGCGTGATCTGCCTGCAGGATTGCTTAGGGCAGCTGTTGGGGGTGGAGAGCTACTCATTTTTACCTGCTGAATTCTTCATTCTTCCTCCTTTTAAACTAGGAAAAGAATCAACACGTTGGGCAAAGCGGGGTGTACATTCAGGAGAACATAAGTCAGAAGTTAAGTTACATTGCTTAGTGATCTCATTCCTATAATTAGGATTTTAAGGTTAGAGGGGGACAGAAATGGGTAAATAGGAAATGGGCAAAGAGCTGCTTTCAATTCCCCACTGTCAAACATCATTCAATTTCTATGGGATCAGGGGCGAAGGTCCGTCTTCTGCAACTTCTTCATTCTGACATGGGGCGCTGTATTATCGGAGTGGAAGACGTCGACATTGAGTATATAGCATCTCTTTCTTGACAATTTTAGTTGCCCACTTACATAAGCAGGCAGAGCAAGCTACAATTATTTGATGCCCACAAAGACATAGATTATTATGAGCAATCGTGTTAATCCCATTCTCTTGAGGCCAGTTATTGGAATTGTGCTGGCCGTAGACTCAGTACTGCTCAAGTTAGAGTAGCTTATGTCATGGCTGACGTCTGGCTTTTTCCCACTGGTGGCAGTTACAGTATCTGTAAAACAACTCAGGAAGGTGCATCAGACACTGAGTCTGTGACTCTGTTGTCCTGATCATTAACCGCTCGAGGCCACTCTTTGTGACTCAGGGAGGCCTGGGAGTCTTCAGCTTTTCTATGACCAGAGGCAGGAGACGTGCAGTGTCCTTTGTACTTGGCGGTGGGCTGGGGCAATGAGCTACAGGGTCCTGCTTTGTTCCAATATCACATGTTTTTTGTAGGAATTCACATTACAAAATGATCTTGAAGTTTAATAATATTTCATGGTATATACTCAGAGACAAATATTGTATCATCTTCCAATTTGGTAGAGAACATGAAGGCAGAATATAGGAGAATAAAACAATATAAATATCTTCTCCAGTAGGCAAAGAGGCAGATAAATAAAAAATGGTCTTATTCTTTCTAACCAATTCCAGAATATTCACTTAGCCTACATTAATTATGAACACATATGTGCAAGATATTGTGCCATTCACTATGGTCATGAGGTTAACATTTCCCTAGTTGGTGTCCTGATGGAGATTTCACCCTCATACATGTATTTTCATGACAGAGAGGAAGCCTGATTGACTAAGTAGTGAAGTTTTAAATCTATAATCTCAAGAAGGGGCATTGTTTAGAAATAGGTAGGTTTAAGAGTGGTTTAGGTACATTATTAAAGGATCGACATATTATTAATGGGTAAGAAACTTTTATAAATTGGGGGTGAAAATACCTTTGGGGAAGGACGTCTGGGTCTTTTTGTAGCCCAGACAAGAGGGCTGACATGGCCCATGAGCTGTCTCAGCACTGCAGCCCTATTCACTTGGGGACAATAAAACAATGCAGCCAATGTCTGAGCACCTCTCCCTGTTACATGTATTCTAAACTCCAGTGATGTAAGCCTCCTCCACATTTCACTTACTCTTGACTGAATTTTCACCAAAATACAGTGCTTTCACATATATGTAAAGCTACTCTTCTCCCTAGGGCAGCATTTTAAGCAAATTTGGATTTATATTATGTCTGCTTATTTGATTTATTCTTGCTTTTTCTATGATAAAGATTATAATTTTTAACTTTCTTAGAGTAAAAAACAAACAAACAAAAAGTCCCAAAGCCTCATGAACCTTAAAAGGAAGTTTTCAAGTTCAAGTTTCCATTTCAGACTTCCTGTATTAGGAAAATAAAAGGGGTTATTCACAGTCACCTCCCCCAAGA